>NC_140579.1:264314283-265589854 GCF_964204655.1 Triturus cristatus
TAGAGAGATAGAGAGATAGAGATAGAGAGATATAGATAGAGAGATAGAGATTGAGATAGAGATAGAGAGATAGAGAGATAGAGTGATAGAGTGATAGAGTGATAGAGATAGAGTGATAGAGATAGAGTGATAGAGATAGAGAGATAGAGATAGAGAGATAGAGAGAGAGAGATTGAGATAGAGAGATAGAGAGATAGAGATAGAGATAGAGATTGAGGGATAGAGATAGAGAGATAGAGAGATAGAGATAGAGTGATAGATATAGAGTGATAGAGATAGAGAAATAGAGATAGAGAGATAGAGATAGAGAGTGAAGAACCAGACCCTTTTGGGCCTGGCGGCGCAGGGTACGCCTTAATCTCCGGGGTTCTCCTGCTCAGCTACACAGAGACACGGGACACTCTGTTAGGCGTTAGAAGATCGGATTTATTAGCTGCAGCTAGTACAGTTATCCCAAAAGTACGCAAGGTAGGTTCTCAGGAGACTGCCACTTCACTCCGTGGCACACAATCTTATATACCACATATGTGAAATATACATTAACCAAATACACACCCAGAACACATAAGAAAGAGCCAATAAGAAAAGTTGGAAAACAGGACAGAACCAATAGGAAAGGTTTGAAAACAAAGTATCAGATGACTCGAATAAACCTCTCCTCCAACTGTGTTTGTCACCCCTCCCTCAAACTAATTCATTAACAGGTCTGCAACTAACTTGCAGGTGGCGAAATACGTTTGTGTGTGTTGGAGGACAGATGTGAAATGAGAGAATGCTAGCAGAGGACAGTGAAGGCCAGACGATAAGATAAAGTCAGAAGAGAATAGTGTGAACCAACAGATAGTTGAGACGGGGATTAGAAAAACCAAACCAGACAGAGATTAGTGTACTCGGCCAGTCCTAACACCAGCTTTGCAAATAGGGGCAGAAGGCTTATTTTGACACGAAGCTGCAGAAAAATGCAGAATAGACTTTGATCGCTGTGCTGCCTGAGTGAAGGCAACACAAAATGGCGGCAGAGCACAAAATGGCGGGTCGATTCGATCACGATCGAAAATCGAATTTTCTCAAGATTTAGAGCTAGAGAGATAGAGATAGAGATAGAGATAGAGATAGAAAGATAGAGAAATAGAGATAGAGAGATAGAGAGATAGAGATAGAGAGATAGAGAGAGATAGAGATAGAGAGATAGAGAGATAGAGAAATAGAGATAGAGATAGAGAGATAGAGAGAGAGATAGAGAGATAGAGATAGTGAGAGAGAGATAGAGATAGAGAGAGAGAGAGAGAGAGAGAGAGAGCTAGGAAGATAGAGAGATGGAGATAAAGAGATAGAGATGGATATAGATAGATAGAGAGAGAGATAGAGATAGAGATATAGAGATAGAGTGATTGAGATAGAGTGATAGAGATAGAGAGATAGAGATAGAGATAGAGAGATAGAGTGATAGAGATAGAGTTAGAGAGTTAGAGAGATAGATAGAGAGATAGAAAGATAGATAGAGAGAGAGAGAGAGAGAGAGAGAGAGAGAGAGATAGAGATAGAGAGATCTAGAGATAGAGAGATAGAGATAGAGAGATAGAGAGATAGAGATAGAGAGATAGAGATAGAGAGATAGAGAGATAGAGATAGAGAGATAGAGAGATAGAGATAGAGAGATATAGATAGAGATAGAGATTGAGATAGAGATAGAGAGATAGAGAGATAGAGTGATAGAGTGATAGAGTGATAGAGATAGAGTGATAGAGATAGAGTGATAGAGATAGAGTGATAGAGATAGAGAGATAGAGATAGAGAGAGAGAGAGAGATTGAGATAGAGAGATAGAGAGATAGAGATAGAGATAGAGATAGAGAGATAGAGATAGAGTGATAGATATAGAGTGATAGAGATAGAGAAATAGAGATAGAGAGATAGAGATAGAGAGTGAAGAACCAGACCCTTTTGGGCCTGGCGGCGCAGGGTACGCCTTAATCTCCGGGGTTCTCCTGCTCAGCTACACAGAGACACAGGACACTCTGTTAGGCGTTAGAAGATCGGATTTATTAGCTGCAGCTAGTACAGTTATCCCAAAAGTACGCAAGGTAGGTTCTCAGGAGACTGCCACTTCACTCCGTGGCACACAATCTTATATACCACATATGTGAAATATACATTAACCAAATACACACCCAGAACACATAAGAAAGAGCCAATAAGAAAAGTTGGAAAACAGGACAGAACCAATAGGAAAGGTTTGAAAACAAAGTATCAGATGACTCGAAGAAACCTCTCCTCCAACTGTGTTTGTCACCCCTCCCTCGAACTAATTAATTAACAGGTCTGCAACTAACTTGCAGGTGGCGAGATACGTTTGTGTGTGTTGGAGGACAGTGAAGGCCAGACGATAAGATAAAGTCAGAAGAGAATAGTGTGAACCAACAGATAGTTGAGACGGGGATTAGAAAAACCAAACCAGACAGAGATTAGTGTACTCGGCCAGTCCTAACACCAGCTTTGCAAATAGAGGCAGAAGGCTTATTTTGACACGAAGCTGCAGAAAAAGCAGAATAGACTTTGATCGCTGTGCTGCCTGAGTGAAGGCAACACAAAATGGCGGCAGAGCACAAAATGGCGGGTCGATTCGATCACGATCGAAAATCGAATTTTCTCAAGAGTTAGAGCTAGAGAGATAGAGATAGAGATAGAGATAGAAAGATAGAGAAATAGAGATAGAGAGATAGAGAGATAGAGATAGAGAGATAGAGAGAGATAGAGATAGAGAGATAGAGAGATAGAGAAATAGAGATAGAGAGATAGAGATAGAGATAGAGAGATAGAGAGATAGAGAGAGAGAGAGATAGAGAGATAGAGATAGTGAGAGAGAGATAGACATAGAGAGATAGAGAGATAGAGAGATAGAGAAATAGAGATAGAGAGATAGAGAGAGAGAGAGAGAGATAGAGATAGTGAGAGAGAGATAGAGATAGAGATATAGAGAGATAGAGATAGAGATAGAGAGATAGAGAGATAGAGAGATAGAGAAATAGAGATAGAGAGATAGAGAAATAGAGATAGAGAGATAGAGATAGAGATATAGAGATAGAGAGATAGAGAGATATAGATAGAGATAGAGAGATAGAGATAAAGATAGAGAGATAGAGAGAGAGAGATAGAGAGATAGAGAGATAGAGATAGAGAGATAGATAGAGATAGAGAGATAGAGATAGAGAGATAGAGAGATAGAGATAGAGAGATAGAGATAGTGAGAGAGAGAGATAGAGAGATAGAGATAGAGAGAAAGATAGAGAGATAGAGATAGAGAGATAGAGATAGAGATAGAGATAGAGAGAGATAGAGAGATAGATAGATAGAGAGAGAGAGAGAGAGAGAGAGAGAGAGAGAGAGAGAGAGATAGAGAGATAGAGATAGAGATAGAGAGATAGAGATAGAGAGATAGAGCTAGAGACATAGAGTGATAGAGTTATAAAGATTGAGATAGAGAGATAGAGAGCTAGAGAGATAGAGAGAGAGAGATAGAGAGAGAGAGAGAGAGAGAGAGAGAGAGAGAGAGAGAGAGAGAGAGAGAGAGAGAGAGAGGGAGAGAGAGAGAGAGACAGAGGAAGATAGAGAAATAGAGATAGAGAGATAGAGGCTACCCATAGAACAAAGGGCGGCATTCAAGTTGGGCTGCCTCACGTTCAAATCTCTCCATTGCCCCAGTCCTGCTTTTCTGACGATTCTCATCAACCCTCACCGCCCTACACGCAATCTACGCTCAGCCCTCCTTAACCTGCTTGTTGTCCCTAAATCTAAAACCAACAAATTTTGCGGACGCCGATTTTCCAACCATGCTCCTCAGTTCTGGAACCCTCTTCACTTACCCATCAAATCCAGCGGCTCTCTTCTTCATTTCAGGAAATTGCTTAAAACCTTTCTTTTCTCCCTACCTGGCTAATCCCTACCTCCTCTGGTCCCCCTGACTCTCCTCGGTCTTTTTTAGCGCCAGGAAACCCATGGTGTCAGTGCGCTCTACAAATATCACTTAACATAACATAACATAACTTAACAGATAGAGATAGAGAGATAGATATAGATAGATAGAGAGAGATATAGAGATAGAGATAGAGATATAGAGAAAGTGAGAGTGATTGAGATAGAGTGATAGAGATAGAATGATAGAGAGATAGAGATAGAGATAGAGAGATAGAGTGATAGAGATAGAGTTAGAGAGATAGAGATAGAGATAGAGAGATAGATAGAGAGAGAGAGAGAGAGAGAGAGAGAGAGAGAGAGAGAGAGATAGAGATGGAGAGATAGAGAGATAGAGAGATAGAGATAGAGATAGAGATAGAGAGATAGAGAGATAGAGAAAGAGAGATAGAGATAGAGAGATATAGATAGAGAGATATGGATAGAGAGATAGAGAGATAGAGTGATAGAGTGATAGAGATAGAGTGATAGAGATAGAGTGATAGAGATAGAGTGATAGAGATAGAGAGATAGAGATAGAGAGATAGAGAGAGAGCGATTGAGATAGAGAGATAGAGAGATGGAGATAGAGTGATAGAGATAGAATGATAGAGATAGAGAGATAGTGAGTTAGAGATAGAGATAGATATAGAGATATAGAGATATAGAGATAGAGATAGAGATATTGATAGAGTTATAGAGATAGAGAGATAGAGAGAGATAGAGAGAGAGAGAGAGAGAGAGAGAGAGAGAGAGAGAGATAGAGAGATAGAGTGTAGGAAGGTGGAATCTGACTGCATGGTTGCCCCCACTTTTTTCCTGGTGTTTGAATGGTTTTTGACTAGTCTGGCTGGGATTCTGCTATCCATGATCTCAGCCTATCTGCTTACTCCCTTAAATGACTGGTGTGCATATTAGATGCACTAGTGATTGGATACTGTGGTACCTTATGAGCCCCTAGTATATGGTACCTTAGGTACCAAGGGCATAGGTGCTCCACAGGCCTACCAGGGGCTGAAGCATGTATTATGCCACCCCTGGGAAGCAGACTAAATTTGACACCTCAGGCTTGCTACTGCAGCCTGGGTGAGGTGGTGTTAGCACTCCTCACAGAGGTATAGGTTCCTATATCTCACCATACACACACATATAAACCTATAAGTCACCCCTATGGCAGGCCCTAATCAATCTTGAGGGCAGGGTGCTTGGTTTACAATGTGAAGGGGTGCCTCTGCCTGAGCAGGGCCCCTCTGCAGCTGGCAGGGTCTATTCCCTGTGGCTGTTTGTGGATGCGGTTAAACCATATACTCTTAAGTGCATTATAACCTCCCGGTTAATGCTAACTTTGGAATGACTGCATCAAAACATGTTGTGTTTGGTGTCAAACATCTTGGAATCATACCCCCACACCAGTAACTGTTGTGTGAGTATGATCCCACCCTTCTAGAGGGGATGACATGTACCTACTGTGGTAACACGGTAGAAATCTGAAAGAGCCCTGGCATCACAAAATGGATGCCACCAGCACAGACACTGGGCTGCCCTCCTGCTGCTGACTGAAACTCGCAGTGGAGGAGACCCAACAATAGGCATCCTGTCACAGGGAGGTGTCACCACCTTCCAGACAGGATTTAGTGTATTGGAGCTAAGTGGGTGCACTCTTAGAGTGATTTGAAGTCGTGCACTGGGGAGCAGTAGGCTCCTCTGTACATATGCTAGCTCAAACCGGTTCAGGGGCTACCAGCCCCTGCTCTGGCGTGAAGCTGGACAAAGGGAAGTGGGTGTAACCACCCACCCCCCTGACCCTCCTAGAGGAGTGGTCATAGAGCTAGTTCCTCCCTTTCTTTTATTATAAGATAGGTACACCTTGCCATTGCCAGTTAGATAACCCTGGACGATGCTTTACAAGAAGAATCCTGGCCCTTCGATGTTCCACTACTTTTGGAAGATGGAAGAATCTCCCTTGGAGTCAAGAAGTGACTCCCCTGCTTGGCAGGCACCAAAACTTGAAACAATGGTTGCAAACATTCCCACTCCCACCGGAGTCCAAAGTCCCTGCAGCCCCAGAAGCAGATTTCCTGACTTCTCTTTGGCCATTTTGAGTCCCCAGAAAAGTTGTGGTGTCTGGACCCCACGAGTGATGAGGAACTGCAATACCTGGGAACCGTGCACTATTGTCTAGTGCAACCCCTTCACAACATTCTACGAACTTGTGCTTTGGACCATTAATGGCCCAAGCCTCCAGCAGGTTTTGCAGCAAAAATCAGCAGCCTACCTCGTGCTGAGTGACCGTGGGGTCTTGTAAAGCATTTCCTCAAGAGGCATCTTTGCGATCCCTTGCTCGTTGGCTTGTGGGTCCCCCAAAGACTTTCTTAGCAATTAAAAGGGCTCCCCTGGTTGCTCCAGGACTGCCCTCACTCACACTTGCTGGGTGAGTCCCTCAGACCTTGCTGGTCTGCACCATCGACTTTCTTCACTCCACATGAGACTTGCTGTTGCCAAGGCTTGTTGGCTCCAATCTGGTTGCCGATACCACAGTCAGCTGCAGACGTTAAGGGACACTCCGTATCCAGCTGCTGGTCATTGTCAATTCTTCCTGGACCTCGTGAGTGAAGAGTCAAAACACCTTTGATCACCTGAAATCACCCGACATCCGTGGACATCCATCTTCCTGGCCCCGGGTCACTGGCAAGTAACTGTGTACACTGTCCCTTCAATTTTCAGGTCTTCTACATCGTGAATCCAGCCTTGGATTCCACCGGACACTTCTTCAGTCGCCGCAAGCAGCAAGTCTTCTTTGGTCTCCATAGAAAACAGCGGCGCGACCAGACACCAAAAGACACCTATGCACCCGGCTTCCCTGGGTGAGGTAACTCGTGCACTCCGGTGCCCTAGTGTGTGTTGGCCCTCGAATTACTTACCTTGTAAGTGGCTTGCTTGTAGACTTCCTCAAAGTACCCTAAAACTTTAAATATCAAACCGCGACTTGCTCCTTTGTAATCAATAGGGAACCCGCGGCTGTGTTCTCACACTGCATGCGTCTCCCGTGGGTCTGTTACTTACCTGCTATCACTGCAGTCGTGAAACCCCAGCGATTCTACAGGTCCTAGGCTTTGTCATTCTGCAAGTCGACTTTCCTAAACCTCTTTTTTAGTATATGGTCTGGTACGCCCCTAGGGCCCCAGCCATATTTGTGCTTAACTTATTGTGAAACGTTGATATTTGAATGTGTTTTTGGCTTCTAATCTCATAAAGAGATTAGTAGAGTGTGTCTAGAAATAAATACATATATATTTGATATATATACCTGTGTGGTATCCTTTCATTTGGTAATTCAAGAGATTATAATGTAAAAAGTGGAGAAGTGTGGCTCAATGGTTAGAGCAGCAGACCCTGATGCAGGGGTCTGGCCCGGGACCAGGGTTCAATTCCCGCCTCGGCGGCTCTTGGTTTCAATTTCCCCGGACCTGATAATTCTCGCCTCGGTGCCTATTCTAATCATGGGTCCCACTGTGCAACTCTGGGCAATAGCTTGCTTAATCTCCACAACGGCCCCCACAGCGCTAGGATGCCTGGCTTCACCTTGGGGGTGCCCAGGAGTGGACATCTCAAAGGAAAATCAGGAAGGGTTCCACAGCGGTATGAATACAGCGCTACGAGACCCCTGGGTAGAAGTGCGCTATATAAGTACAAATACATTTACATTTACATTTAAAACAAGCTGCTTTACATTCCTCTGAGACTTAGCCTGAAGGCTGCTCTCCACAGCTACCACTAGGATAGCTTTGTTTAAAAGGTTGTCTTAAACCTATCTACCATAAGAGTCGAATTGGACTGGTGCAAGGTGGCCACTATAACTAGTGACCAGCATATGCCAGGCCATCTTCTCACATAGAGAGATAGAGTGATAGAGAGAGAGAGAGATAGAGAGATAGAGAGATAGAGAGATAGAGAGAGAGAGATAGTGTGAGAAGTTGGCCTGGCATATGCTGGGAGATCCTACTCTCCTACACTCTATCTCTCTATCTCTCTCTCTATCTCTCTCTCTCTCTCTATCTCTCTCTCTCTCTCTCTCTCTCTCTCTCTCTCCATGGGAACTTCCTCATCCTCATCATGGTGGCTCGAGCTGTTGTGCATTTCTGTGACCCTCCCTTCAGCACACAATCTCCAGATTAGGACAAGACCTGCCAAATTTGCACTTCTGTCCTAGGGGAAAGTGGTTTCTGGCTAAGCTGCCCCCCACTCTGGCTTGGTCAATCCAATGGACAACCCCCAATAAAAACACAGGCTGTTTTCTGGCTAGGACCTAGCAGAACTAGCAGCTTCAGGCATTTTCTCCTTAATGAATCAATTGGTGACTGCTGCCCATGTTTTTTGTAAGCAGCATTACACATTATCCCCTCCCACCCCGTGGATCTGTGAGGATTTCCCCTTCTGACGTAGGGGCCCTGCTTCAGACGTCCTCCTTCAAGCTTCGCAATCGGGTTGAGATGGCTCTTGTCCACCTTGTGATACTGTTACACTCATGCTTGTGATTCCTCTGCTTTATCTGACCCATGAACATTGTGCTCATGCTTACAATGGGCTGGTCTAAAATCACAGTGACTCAGGAGACAGAGCTACTGAGGCACTTGGGATAACCATACAGAGCCAGACACCCAAATACAACTTTAGAACTTAGTTTGCCTCTGACTATACGTAAAGTAGGCACAACTGGTTGGCCTCGACAAGCTGGCCTCAGTCTAGTTGTCCTTCAATCATAGTTGCTGTAGAAGTAGATGTAAAAGCAGTACATTGAAGCCAATATCGTGACCTAGCAAAGCATGCGTTTACAGGTCATACAAGAGGGTCTAACTAGGCCCCTGTTATGCACAATTCTGTAATGATTATCAATACATAGACAATAGGCAAATATTGATTACTGTATCTATCACACAGATAAGCTCTAATTTTTGGTAAATGAACTACAAGTGTCCCTGTGGATCCCCACCTTTGTGCAAGACAGCTCATGTCTATTCAGCATAAGCTTCAGGCACAAGCAGACACACCATCAGCACCAACTTAACCACTCATAATGAGAAATGTAAAATACCAGTCGACTTGTGTGCAAGTGCCCCTTGCATGCCTACAACCCAAAAAGGTTTTTCCCTGGATATTGTAATAAGTAGTTTGGTTAAGGGAATGTTGTGGCTGCAGGTCAGTGTAGATGCAAGATAGGCTAAGGCCATTGCCTTTCAGCAGCTTTCCAAAACAAAGTTGTCAGTGATACACCATTGTTGCTAAACAATATGTTGTTTACCAGATCCATAATCCTTTTTACGGTTGTGGCCATTGGTGTCTATGCTCATGCTAATTTAGTTGAGTTGTGAATGCCACTGTCACATGTGTTCCGCTTCTTAGAAGTGTTTTCCTTGAGTAACGGTGGCAGTTAAATGCAAAGTTGGTGTCTTAACCCCTAAAAGTCTGGTCTCTTCAGTTTTCCCTGGCATTAAGACTTACAGAAACTGTGCATTTTGTTGTTGTTCTTGTTTCAGGTTTAGACGGGACATCCTCATGGTAATCTCTTCACTTTGTGCCAATTTTGAATGTTTTCTGTTGTACCATTTACTCATTGTCTGGCAATGCACACATTTTATTGTTTTGTTCATTCCCTTTCTTTGTCTCAGTTATAGTCATTTACCTGTTAAGATCTGCACTGCACATAGTGGTGCAATGTTCTTCATATGCAGTACATGTAAAAGTGTTGTGTCAGGCACTGCTACTATCCCATGGCCTTTTTAGCTCAGTTTGGTGTCTGGAAATATTCCTCTTAATTGCCAAGTTTCTTATTGCATCACACTGACTCAGTTGTTGCCCATTTGCTTACATATTTACCAATTCTCTCATCCTCTCCTTTTGATAATCTCATCTGTTTACTGCCCATCCTTCTATTAAGCCTTATTTTGTTCCCTTTTCTATTCATTCCTAAATGGTTTACTATCCACACCCCCTTGTTGCATTCATTTGCCTTGCACATTTATTTGCTATGCTGGTTCTCTGTGAGAGAAAGAGAGTGGCCTCAGTGAGATTTCCCTCAGCACGGCGGCCATCTTGGACTGCCTCTTACTGTATTACATCTCAGTTCACACAAAATGGAGGGTGTTCTTCAGTGCACCCATATACAAATTTACAAACAGATGTGAGCTTCAATTCTTCAATTTTAGGCTAAAGAATCGTACACAAAGGTTAGTGTTTTCAGTGAAAACACACTTTTATCTTTCACAAATGATAGAACAGCTGATTCACATTTCCCTCACTAAACATTTGCTTTTTTTAACAATATTTTCGTTGCTATCAAATACATAACATGATTTTCATCAAAACATTAATTTTAATTCATATTCTTTTATCCTCAGCATAACAGGCAGTTTTTGTGGTTCTCACACAGGCGAAAACAAAAATGTATAGTTGTAAACATGCTTTTCATTTACAAATCCAGTCAGAAAAAACATGTTCCTTTGGTTATATTAGATATAATGTATTGGACTGTGGTTTTCTCACTGTACTGCACTGTTGCATTGATCACCTGGCCAGCTTTGTTTTACTTGGCCTTTCCTATTTAAGAAATGACTTCATACCAGATACAGCTATTTGTTTGCCTACCCTGTATTGAGACAATGGGAGTCCACTTTTGGCTTTATTATGGTTCAGGGGAGTAGGGTTAAAGGCTTTTGTGACGATACGTGCCCACCTATAAATGTGAACACTTAAACTCTCTTCAATGAGCATACTTGCCAACATACCTGATTCAAGCCAGAGACTACCAATGTTTAAGCCAAAATGGCTTTATCTGTTTCCGACCTGACATTGCTTCTTCTTCTTTATTATATATCAATTGGCAAAATACATTCCCCCTTATTTGTTTTCAAAATATCCACTTTTAAAATGTTGACATGTCTGAATGAGGCATAACCGAATATATGACGTTACAACGCAAACAATTACAACGCATGCCTTTACAACGCAGTTTATACATCGCAGCATACATTACAACGCATGATTTTACAACACATGCCATCACAACACATTTTTAGAAACTACATTTGCAACACATTCCATTACAATGCATTCCATTACAACGCATAATACTTTTAGGGCAAGAGTAGTGTAAGTGTTGGATAGCGTAGGGGAAAAAAATGACTATTCCCACTCCAGTGAGTGCAACAGTAAGGTAAGTGTTGGATAGTGTAGGGGTAAAAATACTATCCCCATGTACCCCAAAACCCATACCCACCCTAAAACTAAACAATCCCTATTACTTACCTTATAATGCGTTGTAATGGCATGCGTTGTAATGGTATTCGTTGTAATGGCATGCGTTGTAGTGACATGCGTTGTAATGGCATGCGATGTAAGGGCAGCTGCGTTGTAATGACTGCTTTTGAAGGTAGTGCGTTGTAATGACTGCGTTGTAAAGGTTGTTTCCCGGCTGAACCAGTTGAAGACTGTAGAAGTATTTTGCTTGTTAGGAGGGCCCAGTTATTGACAAAACTTAATATGCAGTTTATCCAGCAGTCTGGCTGAAAGAGGGCACACTTTCAATGGGGTCTCTATCAGCTGAGTTGAACTTTTCAACTCTTCTGCCACCAGGGCAGAGGCTGGCATGGACATTCTGAGAGAACAATGCCCTGTGTCAGTATTCTGATGCCAACATTCTAAAGCTTCCCTGCCCAGCACCCACTTCAAGCATCCTTCTCAGAGAGGAACATGAAAAGTGACAGAAGCTTTAGATACAAAGATCCGTTCTGGCTCATGTCACTCTTGCTTTGGCCAAATGATTGAACCTTAGAAGAACCTTACCCAACACTCTCCAGGTTATCCCTGTCCCTCACTTCACTCATTTCATATTCATTACATACACCAGGTATTGTTCCCACCTTTCTGAGAGAAACATACTGGGTATCTGTTCCCTTTCAACATTCTGCAAAGGCCAGGACATGTTTCTTAAATAGAACTTAAAATGAATATAACTGTATTGTTTTTAACATGGCCTTTCTGTCTTTGTTTACTTTAGTTACCTGTCAGGGGTCATTAGGGCAGCTATAGAAGACAATTAAAGTGTTTTCTTCCTACATTTACTCTTTCAAGTATGTAGTGAGAGGGGAAATAAATACGTTCTTTAGGTGATTTTACCTGTCATGCTGCTGTAAAAGTGGCCAGGTGGCACCAAAAGATACCTAGTATTTAATTTGCTCACTTGCTTTTCACTACGAATTCCCTGTTCTCTCAGCTGTCCATACTTCTTATTCATTGCTCGCTCCCCCACGTATTGACATACTCACAAGCATTGTTTCCTGTGCTAGTTTTCCTCTGTATGTGGATTGCAATGTTTGTGTGCACTTTTTTTATCACTTTTTTATCACTGAAATTCTGATTTTCAAAATGGAAATGGTCACTCATGATTTATGGAGAGGGGCATTGGTTTATCGTCCCCCTGGCCCTATAAAGGACTTTTCCTCACAATTAATGGAAATAATAGCCCCCCATGTGATTGCCTCCAAGAACTTCCTATTATTGGGAGATTTTAACATACACAGCGAAAATCTTTGGCTCCCTGAAATATCAGCCTTTGTCTCCGACCTATCTACACTGCACCTCACTAAAAAGAATGATGGCCCTACACACACGGCAGGCCACACTATTGACATACGTTTTTCCAACACTGACTGACTTACCTGTAAAGCCCCCTGCCCTATGTGTTGGACGGATCATGCGTTTATCAACTTTCACGTGCAGTGTCCCCATACGTCCACTGCAACGGCAGCACATACCCAATTTTCCTATAGACAATGGTATAAAATCAATCCTGAGTCCTTTTCATTAGCTTTCACACCCCCTAGGCACCCCCTGACCAACAATATTGAAGATAATCTTACCCTCTTAAACACTACTGTTTTAACGACCATTAATTCCATTGCCCCTGTAAAGATTTGCACTAAAGCACCTAGGAGAACTCTGGCTGTCTGGTTCACTCCCGAATTACGTACGACAAAAAGCCGTTGCGAAAATTTGGAAAGAAGGTGGCGTCGTACCCACCAAGACACTGATAAAGCGAACTATAGAGTTGCGCTCACTTTTTACCATAATGAAATTAAACAAGCTCGCAGATCATTTATAGCCTCGCAACTAAGGCAGGCAGGTAATGCCCCTAAAATTCTCCATCAAATTCTGCAAGATTTTACTTGTCCTAAAGCTTGTGATTTAGACAATAACCACTCCCAGCCTCTCTGCAATAAAATCAGTTCCTTTTTTATACAAAAAATTGACACCATCTATGATAAATTTTCTAAAACCTCTCACACATCACTGTCTGATGACACTGTTAAATCTCCTACTGTCGAACACACAACCCTGTTGACCTTCCCACCCCTCTCACGGGAAGAGACCGTCACATTACTGTGCAATGTTAAATCTGGTTCCCCCTTAGATGTTTTGCCTGCAAAAATCTCGGCGTCTCTTGCATACGTGCTCGCAGACTCTGTCAGTCTGCTTCTTAACTCCTCTTTAAGAAAGGGGCTGGTTCCCCTATCTTGGAAAGCAGCTCAGGTCATTCCACTGCGTAAAAATAACAAGCTTCCAATGGATGACCTCTCTAACCTTCGTCCCATCTCCCTCCTCCCCTATCTGAGCAAGGTCATTGAGAAGCATGTGAATAAACATCTTCGAACTATATCGAAGCGACTGGGTACCTGGACCCGTCCCAATCAGGGTTCCGCGCAAACTACAGCACCGAGACTGCCTTGGTAGCTGTCACCGATGACATCAGATGGACGCTTGATCAGGGACAATCTGCCATCTTGGTCCTTTTAGATCTTTCCGACGCTTTCGATACGGTTGACCATCTGACCTTGCTCGGAAGATTAAGAGGGACTGGACTAGGGGGAATGGCGCTGAACTGGGTTACCAGCTTCCTCTCCAACCGTACACAAACTCTCAACCTAGGCCCTTTTCGTTCCACCACCGAAAGGCTGACCAAGGGTGTGCCACAGGGCTCCTGTCTGAGCCCAACGTTGTTTAACATCTATGTGGCCCACCTTGCCTCTCTTCTAAGATCTCTTGGGTTCATCCCCGTATCTTATGCGGATGATACCCAACTTATCTTCCCTTTTGACAAATCCTCATTGACAGCTCAATCATCTTTTTCCCTAGGTATGCTGGCTATCTCGGAGTGGATGAGCGGCAATTATCTTCAGCTGAATGCCAGCAAAATGGAGATTATCCTCTATGGAGATGCCCCCATCATGTGGTCACCTACCTGGTGGCCAACTGAATTGGGCCCAGCTCCTCTGCCTAAACTAACAGTAAAAAACCTTGGTGTACGCTTCGATCAGGCTATGTCTATGAAAGACCATGTATCTCACACGGTCAGTGCTTGCTTCTTCACACTGAGCCTTCTGAGGAAAGCTCTTCCTTATCTCCCGGATTCTTTCCGCAAGACACTGGTTCAGGCTCTTGTGTTGAATAAATTGGACTATTGTAATGCCCTTATGGTCGCCGCTAATGAATCTGCCCTCAGCCGTCTGCAAGTGGTGCAAAACACCGCTGCGCGTTTGGTTACCAATGCACCGTTTAGATCAGCCTCACTCCCGCTGCTTCAACGATTGCACTGGTTGCCAGTGAGGAAACGAGTCAAGTTTAAGCTCTGTTGCTTGACACACAAAGCACTATGGGGCCCTGGCCCGCCATATCTGGCTGAAAGGCTCCACCAATACATTCCCAACCGCGACCTGAGATCTTGCTCTAAATCTCTGTTACTTATTCCGAGGATAAAGAGAACACGGTTAGGAGGCAGATCTTTCTCCTACCAAGCACCGTTGGTATGGAATCAGCTTTCCCTCCCGCTTAGACAATGTTCTGACTACCTTAGGTTCAGGAAGATACTAAAAACTACCCTTTTCACAGAATGACATCTCTCTAACGATCCCGCACAGCCCTGCCAGCGCTGAGAGACCCCCTTGGGGGTGATTCACGCGCTCTACAAACTATTTAACATAACATAACATAACTGTGTGCACAGCAGTTTGTTGAGGTAAGCAGAGATGAATATGATTATGAACACTCTTGTAGGAAAGTGGTTTTCTGTAGCAGTAACCCGCCCCCACACCTTTTGCTAGGCTTCTGATGCACTTTGACTTGATGTGCCCTGGGGCCCTGCCAATCAGGTTCCCAGTGCCTGTATTCTCTCCCAAAACTGTACCTTTGTACCCCCAATTGGCACCTCTCTGGCCACATGCAAGTCCCTTGTAAAGGTTACCATGAGTACCAAAGGCACTGTGACCAGGGAAGGCCTCTACGGGCTGCCGCACATATTGTCCCACCCTTACAGGTCCTGTACCTTTAACAGATACACACTGCCATTGCAGGCTGCGTGTTTTGGTGCAGAGAAAAATGAAAAGTCAACATGGCACACATACCTGTGTGCCATGTCTGCAACCCATTGCCTATTGTATAGATAAAATACCCCTCTAGCTGGGTGCACTATACCACCAGTGAGGGTACAGGTGCATGAGCCCTGTCCCCTAAAGTGTCTAAGTCCATTCTTAGACATTGTAAGAACAGTAAAGCCATAAAGAGTATATGGTCAGGGAGTTAGTCATTACGAACTCCACAGCACCATAATGGCTTTAATGAATTCTGGGATGTTTGGTAGAAAAGAAGATGCCCAGCAGAGGAGACTGCAGAGAAGAACTGACTTTTTCCCAGCCCTACCGGCCCATCTGTAGTTTCTGGAAATCATGCGCCAAAAATGGCTTTGTCCTGCAGCCAGCTACCTCCAGAACCCCTGGGAGGACTGACTACCTTCAACAAAGACCGGATCTCCTGTGAACAGCAGCTCTGTTCAAAAGAAACTCCAAAGATAGACTCTGAGTCTGCTGAGGAGAAAAACTCCATGCCTGGAACCACCACTGCACCCAACGCCTACGGCCCGAGTCCAAGTGGCCCACCAGTCCCAGCAAGGTCCACCAGTGCTCCAGAGTCTGAGTCCACCGTGGGTTGACTCCTCCAAGGCTCCTCGACGTCGCCTGCAGCCTCTGCATGGAGAACCCCCAACTGCGAGTGACCCGGTAAGGTGCAATCCGACCTCGAAAGGGCCCCCTCCATCCGGCCGCCCTGTAGAAGAGGACCTGAGGTGCACCTATGTCCCCGAACGCTCCTGCTTAGCTGTTGGTTCTACCCGGAAGACTTCCTGGACCGAGCATGCAGTCAAAGCCCCAAACCGACAACATCCATAGTAAACAACGGGGTAGCCCATGCCAAACCAGTACCCTGCACCTGGCTGCCCCTGTGCTGTCTGGGTGCACCTTGTGCATGAAATCTGATCCCCCTTTGCCCTGTGCTGAACCCTAGGAGCCTGGCTCCTACAGCCTTGTGGTATGCCCGCGAGCAGCCACCAACGAAGATCCCCAATGGATAACATTGGGCCTCAGCACTCTGTACCCGGCCACCCTAGTGCCGCTGAGGGTGTTCTATGAGTGCATCCTTGACCCTGGGGGAACCCTGATTCTAACCCAGAAACCCAACTCCCACAACCAAGTACTTACATTTATTCATTTCCTCCTATAGGATTGCAGTGACTGCTTTTCTGTGAAAAAGTACTGTGGAGTTGGAAATTGTATGAGAACCTAAGAAACTGTGTATTTACAAAAACTGACTTACTTACCTGTGATTTAGGAAATGTCTGTAGGAGAGTAGGATCTGCACTTATGTTGCCCCCACTTTTTTTCTGATGTATACACTGGTTTCTGGCTATAGTCAGGCTGGGTCCCTGCTAATCAGGGCCCCAGCCTCTCTGTTCTCTCTAAATGACTTGGAGTGCATATTAGATGCACTAGTGATTGGTTACTGTGGTGCCTTATGAGCCCCTAGTATATGGTACCTTAGGTACCAAGGGCATAGGTACTTTACAGGCCTACCAGGGGCTGAAGCATGTATTATGCCACCCCTGGGAAGCAGACTAAATCTCACACCTCAGGCCTGCTACTGCAGCCTGGGTGAGGTAGTGTTAGCACTCCTCACAGAGGTATAGGTTCCTATACCTCACCATACACACACATATAAACCTATCAGCCACCCCTCTGGCAGGCCCAATCAATCCTGAGGGCAGAGTGCTTTGTTTACAATGTGAGGGGGTGCCTCTGCCTGAACAGGACCCCTCTGCAGCTAGAAGGGTCTATTCCCTGTGACTGTTTGCGGATGCGGTTAAACCATATACGCTTAAGTGCATTATAACCCCCCGGTAAATGCTAAATTTGGAATGACTGCATCAAAACATGACGTGTTTGGTGTCAAACATCTTGGAATCATACCCCCACACCAGTAACTGGTGTGGGAGTATGATTCCATCCTTCTAGAGGGGATGACATGTACTAACTGTGGAAACACAGTAGAAATCTGAAAGAGCCCTGGCATCACAAAATGGATGCCACCAGCACAGACACTGGGCTGCCCTACTGCTGCTGACTGAAACTCGCAGTGGAGGAGGCCCAACAATAGGCATCCTGTCACAGGGAGGTGTCACCACCTTCCAGACAGGAGTTAGTGTATTGGAGCTGGGTGGGTGCACTCTTAGAGTGCTTTGAAGTCCTGCACTGGGGGAGCAGTAGGCTCCTCTGTGCATATGCCAGCTCAAACCGGTTCAGGGGCTACCAGCCCCTGCTCTGGAGTGAAACTGGACAAAGGGAAGTGGGTGTAACCATCCACCCCCCTGACCCTCCTAGAGGAGTGGTCATAGAGCTAGTCCCTCCCTTTCTTTTACCATAAGATAGGAACACCTTGCCATTGCAAGTTAGATAACCCTGGACGATGCTTTACAAGAAGAATCATGGCCCTTCGATGTTCCACTACCTTTGGAAGACGGAAGAATCTCCCTTGGAGTCAAGGAGTGACTCCCCTGCTTGGCAGGCAACTGAAACTCTAATCAACAGTAACACACTTTCCTGCTCCCGCCGGAGTCCAAAGTCCATGCAGCCCTGGAAGTGGATTTCCTGACTTCTCGATGGCCATTGTGAGTCCCCAGCAGAGCTGAGGCGAGTGGACCCCAAGAGTGACGAGGAACTGCAATACCTGGGAATCGTGCACTATTGTCGAGTGCAACCCCTTCACGACGTTCTACAAACTTGTGCTTTGGACCATTTCTTGCCCAAGCCTCCAGCAGGTCTTGCAGCAAAAAATCAGCAGCCTACCCCATCCCTAGGGACCGTGGGCTCCTGTGAAGCATTTCCTCAAGAGGCGTCTTTGCGATCCTTTGCCCCTTGGCTTGTGGGTCCCCCGAAGACTTTCTTTTCAACTCAAAGAGCTCTCCTGGTTGCTCCAGGCCTGCCCTCACTCACCCTCACTGGGTGAGTCCCTCAGACCTTGCTGGTCTGCACCATCGACTTTCTTCACTCCACACCAAACTTTCTGTTGCCAAGGCTTGGTGGCTCCAATCTAGTTGCCGACACCGAAGTCAGCTACTGATGTCGTGGGACACTCCGAATCCAGCTGCTGGTCATTGTTGATCCCTCCTGGACCTCGTGAGTGAAGAGTCAAAACACCCTTGATCACCTGAAATCACCCGGCATCCGTGGGCATTCATCTTCCTGGCCCCGGTTCACTGGCAAGTGACTGTGAACACTGTCCCTTCAATTTTCAGGTCTTCTACATCTTGAATCCAGCATTGGATTGTGGTAAATATTTCGTTACCGGTACTATTTTTTATGCGGTAAAGTCTTAGTGAGAATAACTCAGTAAAAATAAGAGGCCGAATCCGTGGTATTAGAGGTTTTAAAAGGCTTTATTCCTATACAAAGGAAGACAATTCGAATTGTGGGCCTTCTATTCCATCACCACGAAAGTTCAGGAAGGAAGGGGGCATATATTATTGACAGATAGGCAGTTTTATAGAAAATACATTACAGTGAAACAGATGCAAGAGGCGTGACAGCTGATAATTCAGATAAACTGTACATACGTAGCTAATAGAGGCGTAAACATGGGTGTCACTAAAATACGTCATTAAACATGATGTCACAAGTGGGTGGATCCATAGAAGAATCCTGCAATGTCAGCAGAAATATTTGGCAGAGATGCGCGCGCAGCCGCATGACGTGTGATTGACGTGCAACTAGAGGGTGAAGGGGACTTGACATTTAGCTCTACATGTGGAGACAGAAGTCTGGGGTTATGTCAACCTAATCCCAAATCATATCTAATATCCTATGTTTAAAGAACTGTGTTATCCAAAAGGAAAGGTCTCTAGGATAGAATCTATTCTATACTGACTGTTAGTGCGTGTACAAGCGTCTAAGTGTCTACACTAGATGCGAGGGGGTAGGAATATTCCATGTAACGGGGCTATGAATTACTTGCATGAGGACAGCGATGCCTGGCCCCTTTGCACGGTAGCTGGAGGAATGTTTATCTAAACTACTAGACAGGAATGCATCGGATGAGGAGGGAGGAGATAATCTTGAAGGTGAAATACAGTTTTTGGCAAGCAATATGCTGGATCAGGCACCGTTAGCCGCGCAGGGAGTAGGACAAAGTTCATGGTCACAGATGCAGGCTCAGACTGGAGCTTTCAGAAGCAGAAGGCAGGAAAAGGCTTGATGACAGAATTCGGGGCCTACTCGCCTGAATCTGTAAAATGTGGAAAGTGAACCACATAAAGTCGGTGGCCTTTCATACTTAGGAATGGAATATCTGACCCATTCATGGCGGGTCTGAAAGAGGACATGTTGATGGTGGACGCACATATATTTGCGTCTTCAAAACTGGAGCAGGAGGGAACATACATGTACTTATAGCATGTACATGGAGCCGTTGGGGTCTACGATAGGGGACATAACTGATCACAAAATTCATATTTCCTCATTCCCTCCTTGTCCCCTACGGACCCTCAGGAGATATCGATCTTCATCAATCCATCGATCTGTTCATATAGCATCATTTGTTCTTCTTTCTTCTTCCGGGATCTTGAATGAAAACGTGGATGTGGGATACACGATGTGGCACACAGACCACAAATCGCTGGCCCGCATTGTAGACATAAGCAGCAACTGAATAGTATGAGAAAGCCAATACCTAGGAAGGATAGGATTCTCCATCCCCAGGCTGACAACACGCCCCAGAACCAACCGGACCAAGTCCAGGTGCCTGGACTCTGGTGTATCTGGCTTATAATCTTATGAAGGCGGGTTATGGCTTTATATACTGACGGCGAATTTTCTGGTATGAAAATGCAACAACTTGATCCGATGACCCTACAAGCTCCGCCCCTATCGGCCAGGATGACGTCAAGGACAAGACGATTTTGAAGCACAACAATCCGCATAGCAGACTGCTCTTCTGTTAAATTGCCTAAGGCGGAAATAGTCTCGTTCACTACTGCTTCAAGGGTTCTGGTTAATCTACGTATCAGCTTACTATTAGTGACTGTACCTATATAGGGAAAGAATCCTTTATTGAAATCTGTGTATTTTTCCCATGCTGTTTCAGTGTAATCGACAATTGGGTGATCTCTCTGCTGTCTATTGTGTACTAAATGAGTATTTCTATGATAATCAGGAGGAGCTAGGAAAACAGGTGGCAGAAGGAATGCTATGTAACAGGTACCATCCCAATCTAAAGGTAGACATATATATGCGGTCTGGCCACATATGAAGTAGGAATGATGGGAAGCTCTAAATGTAGACTTGCCTTGATCACTGAATTTTATTACAGTGGTGCATTTACTGTGGCCCATGTGTATGGAACCATTCTTTCTTATACATAATTCCCCTTTTACTGGGAATACTGACATGGCAGGCAAGATTGGTGTAGCTTCAGATTCAACGTTCAGGATCATGAGGTTAAGTGTAAAATTACCTAATCCATATACTTCATTTTCTAGATCAGTTCCTGTTCTTTTGGGGAGTCCCTCCTTGTTAGGGTAGCAGACTTTAAGTAAAACTAGGTTCAGGTTTCCCCAAACCCAGTTGTCTTGATAAACTGCGGAATTTGAATCTAGGGAATTAATCAAACTAAACCATGCTCCACAGGAGCCATTATGTGTGAACGGATATGGAAAGAGGGGCAAAACTCCCTTATAGTTTTGATAGGGAGGGAGTCGGCCACATATCCAACAATTTGTGGCATTGCTGGTCTGATGGGAATGATGTAACATACTAATGAATGTGTTGTTGCGCAGCGCAAATCTATATGACAACTCATGCGGAGGTAATTCGCTAAAAGAATGTTCTGCAGTTATATTGTAAGCATGCTTAAGAATAGGGTAATACATATGCAATAGTATGCTGAAAATAATGATCAGAAGACTTAGAAAAAACAAAATTAATAATGTTACTGTGCAGTGACTACGAAGTGATTTACAATACGCATGCTTTTTCAGCTGCATTCGCTGATTTCTTTCTCTATTCCGGTCTAGAGGATACATGTCAGAGACAAATTCAACCGATTCACCTTGGAGAGGACTTAAACAATCAAATTGTCTGACTTACTAGACCTCAATTTTAGTTTGTAAAGTTCTGGTTTGGTTAATTCAACCAAGGGGAGCTTTGAGTCTGTCTGTGAGGGAATACAGGGTTGAGTAATCACACTGGTTGGTAGTCCATAAAATTTTTTGATATGACTCGAGTGCAACCACCCTTTGCGACCCTCAATCTTCACGGCAGTCCTTGTAGTCAGTAGAACCAACTTAGGCGACTTCCACCTAGGATCCAGTTGGGTCTTCCGGTCGAAATTCCTGACCAAAACCAGGTCACCAGGAACCACGTCATGGGGCTTCACCTCAGTATTATCGGGAAAAGCTGCGGTTACCTGTGAACGACAAGATTGTAGTGCAGACATCAAGGAAGCCAGGTAATCTGTCAGCATATTACAGTCAACATCAGTTATTTTGCGAGGTATAGGCGTCCCCCACATATTTGGTGGTCTACCGAAGATCACCTCGTACGGGGATAGCCCAGTTCGAGAATGTGCTACCATTCTCATGTAAAAGAGCGCAACTGGTAAGGCTACTATCCAGTCGACACCTTTTTCCCTACATATTTTGGACAATCTAATTTTCAGAGTTTGATTATGGCGTTCCACAAGACCTGCGGCCTCGGGATGCCGGACACAGTGGAATTTCCATTGGTAGCCTAACAAAAGGGAAACGTGTTTCATTAGTTCGGATGAGAACGGCTGGCCGTTATCTGAGTAGACAACACGTGGTAAACCGTACCGTGGGAAGAATTCTCGAACTAACTGTTTAGCAGTAGTCGGAGCAGTGTAATCTGAAACCGGGTATGCTTCTGTCCAACGGGAAAGAGCACAGACAACTACGAGAACATATTTGAATCCTCGACATCGTTCCATCTGGATATAATCCATCTGGAGGACTTCAAAAGCATGATCGGGAGTTTGAAATCCACCCTGCTCTACGGGGATGCTTTTACCTGGATTAAACTGACAACATATCATACAGGTACGAACTTTTTGTTTAGCTGCTGCTCGCAAGTGCTTGTTGAACCAAATGTGTTGAATGCTGTCTAGCATAGCTTTTTCTCCTAGGTGCGCTGGACTATGTATTGTGTTAATGATAACTTGAACCATAGAGTCGGGAAGAAACCATATAGATTTTTCCTTCGTCATCCATCCTTGATCCGTTTGGATCCCTCCTAATTCAGTCCATTTCTTTATTTCTTCTGGTGTAGCATGTGTCTGTATGTCCATTACATCAAGGGCGGGATCCTTAACTGTCATGCAATGTGTTAGTGTCGGAACTATTGTCTTTGTCATGTCAGTTGTGAGAGTCTGATTCTGAGCAGTCTGTTTAGCTGTTCTGTCAGCTAGGTCATTACCCTGAGAAATGATATCGGTAACTTTTGTATGGGCTTTGCATTTCATAATCGATATTGTAGTGGGTAGATGAATTGCATCTAATAGGGCTTGAATGAGGGGTCCGTGCTGGATGTGGGCACCGTGAGAAGTTAAATAACCTCTCTCTCGCCACAGTACGCCGAAGTCATGGACGACTCCGAATGCATAACGTGAATCTGTGTATATATTGGCTTTCTTATTTTTGGCTTGAATACAGGCTTGTGTCAGAGCGATGAGCTCTGCTGCTTGAGCTGACAAAGTGTTAATACGATTTGTTTCAATGACTTCAGTGTCTGTTGTGACTGCGTAAGCAGCCACTAACTCTCCTGTACTTGTTCTCATACATGACCCATCTACATACAATGTCAAGTCTGGATCTGACAAAGGGATATCTGTCAAGTCTTGTCTGGGTTTCGTCGTGATAGTAATGACTTCGACACAATCATGTGCCAATGGATCTGTTCCGCTCACTGGTAACAGTGTGGCAGGATTTAACGTATTGCAACGTCTGATTTCTATGTGTGGCTGAAACAATGTCAGTTCGTAACCGGTGAGTCTCGCTATAGTCAAGTGTTGTGTTTGTGTGCGGTTCAAGAGAACCTCTACTGCATGTGGTACTTGTACTGTCAATTGATGTCCTAACACTATGGCATCGCTTTGTCTGATTGCTAAAGCTGTTGCTGCCACCGATTTCAGGCACGCAGGAAGAGCCTGAGCTACTGGATCTAATGTACTAGAGAAATAAGCACATGGTTTGTGTGATCCTGCTTGTTCCTGAGTGAGTACTGACAAGGCAGTACCTTCGCGTTCTGTAACAAAGAGTGTAAACTGTTTGCTGTAACATGGTGTTGCTAAAACAGGTGCTTGGCATAAAGCTTTCTTTAAACTTTCAAAGGCGTGTGTATGTTCTTGAGTCCAAGGGAGGACAGTCGATGTGGCTGCCTCCTGTGTTGTCAACTGGATGAGTGGTTTTGCTAGAAATGCATATTGAGGGATCCACTGCCTACAGTATGAAGTGAGGCCTATAAAAGCCCGTACCTCCTTTTGTGTCTTGGGTGGTGGCATGTTAGCGATTAACTGGATGCGGTCGGATGTAAGCTCCCTTCCCTCCTTGGACAGCGAGTGCCCAAGGTAAACAACTCGCGGGACACAGAATTGCAGCTTAGAAGGGGACACCTTGTGCCCCTTGTCAGCCAAAAATTTTAAAACCGTCAGTGACGCTGTTTCACATTCATGTTCGCTTCGGGCGGTGATCAGCAGATCATCGACATATTGAAGCAAGGCAGTGTTAACTGGCATGTGGATACTGTCAAGTTCTCGTTTCAGTGCTTGGCTATAGATGCTGGGGCTTTCTGTAAATCCTTGAGGTGCGCGTGTGAATTTAAAACTTCGCCCATTTAAACTGAATCCGAACAAGTATTGACTTTCCGGATCGATTGGGACACTAAAGAAAGCATTCTTGAGATCAATTACAGTGAAGAACGTTGCTTCTGAGTCAATAGTTGTTAGCAATGAAGAGATATCGGGGACCACAGGGTATTGTGGTACAATACATTTATTTAATTCGCGCAGATCAATAACTAATCGATATACTGGTGGTGCTTTTGGGTCCGTTCTTTTAAGAATCGGAATTATCGGGGAATTACATACATTGGAGTCGGTTTCGACAACCACTCCTTGTGCAATGAGCTCGTCAATGATTTGCAGCAAAGCCACAACAGCATCGGGTGGTAACTTGTATTGTCGTATTCGTGGTAGTATTACTCCTGTTTTTAGTGTGACACGATATGGTGTAATATTCATGCAACCAACATCAGTGGGGCCTTGTGCCCATAAATGTGTAGGTAAATTCTGCAGTCGGTGGTCCATGTCTCTGGACACGTAGTGACCTTTAAAGTCACGTAAAAATAGTCGTACTCCTTCCGGAGAACAACATATTATAGCTCCTAGAGCTTTCAATGTTTTTATACCTAACAAGTTTTCTGGACATGATTTAGTAAGCAATACATCTGTAGTACGTGTCAATGGACCAATCGTAAGTGGAAGAGGTTGTGTTACGTCATTTATTATAGGTTTTCCTGAGAATCCAAGGGAAATATTCTGTGAGCCTGAGAGGGGTGCCCCTGGAACTTCACTGCGTCTTATAGTTGTTCTGCTTGCCCCTGTATCAAGTAAAAACTTTCTGTCTTCCCCTAATAGTTCACTATGTACATAAGGTCCCTCTTGGTCTACAGGAACCTCTATAAGGGGTAAGCCAACTTCCCTCTCTAGGCTATCTCATGAGTATCGCTGATAATCGGGATAATCTGCTTGTGCATACTGATACATCTGTTGTGTTGTTGCTTGTGTTGCAGCAATAGGCTGCGCTTGTGGTGGTGCTATGGTCTGTTGTGGAGCTCCCTGTTGCGGAGCTAATTGTTGCGGAGCTAACCTAGGTTGTGCATGCTGAGGGATTTGTTGTTGATTCTGATCCTGTCTAGGTGGACGTGGTCTCTCCTGAGTTTTACCTGTAGCAATATTATGTTTCAGGACTGGACAATCGTGTATATAATGACCTGGTTGTTTACAATAGTTGCATGTCCCTTTCGTAGGACCTGCGGAATTACCCTTATGATGACCATCGGCTGGAACTGACTGAGCAACAAGCATTTTCATTTTTGTATCTTTCATACGTCTTTGTTCGTGTTCTTGCTCTTCTCTAATTCTATTGTGATGATATTGTAACATCTGTAACATCTGTGATGGGGTATTACCTTGCCAGGTACTTTCGAATTTCAATACTCTATTCTTAACTTGTAGCAGAGAATTTTCAACTAATTTTGTCACGAACAGATGTGGATATGACTCACTACTGGCTTTTATGCCACTATTTATACCAAAACATTTTTCAAATCGGGAATAGAAATCACTAGTGTCTTCGTCTGGCTTTTGTTTACAGGCTGAGATTGCACCCCAGTCTTCCTTTTTCGTAGTTAATAAACGTGGTAGTACCTGCACTAGTAGTCCTGCTAGTGCTGTAGTCTTTTCCCCAAGCCCTGCTCCTGCAGCTCGGGCCCTTTCTTCGTTTTCTAATGCTGTCCAATCTATCTTTTGGTCTCCCACCTCCCATTCCTTTTCTTTGAGTTTCTCATAAACACCGGCGGGTAATAGGACTTTTAATATTTTCATAATGTCGGGATAGGTATACTCTCCCATGAGTAACATGTCCTTTATTTCACGGTGGAAACCTGCTGGGTCCTTGTCATGGCTGGGTACTACTTTCTTCATTTATAATAATTCTAATTTAGTTATAGGCGTGTACACAAACACGCGTGTAAAATTATCACCGGCACCTCTAATTGGGTGCACTTCGCGTAACGGGTTCTGTCTATCTATGTGATACATTTTTCTTCCCATGATGGGAACTGGAACGTGTTCTGGGCATACGAAATTTAAATATTGGTTTCGAAATTCTAGAATTTCTTTAATCAAATCAGTACTTGACCCTCTCCATATATTCGTGAGCAGTTCTGTCAATATGTCAGGTAAGGGTCCTGGATCGGAGTGTTGGCTTTTATATAATACAAGGAGGTGTTGAATCATGTATATACTAGCTAAACGCTGTTCGTATGGGTCAAGATTCAGAAACGTGTGTGCAAGTACATCATCATTGTAGTCGCTGGGACTGTCAGCCCATTGTACTGCTGACCTAGCTAATTCTTGTTCGTCCATGGAATCGAGCATATGGTACCCTCTTCGATCTCGGAGTAATTTATCAACGGCTTGGAATAGGTGTTCGGGGGATTTTGTATTTAACATGGGGTTTGGAAAATGTCTATTATATTCTGGACGTATTGGACGTATCGGGTCGTTAAAGTCTCTAGTATTATTATGGGGTCTTCCTCTACCTACATAAGCTATTGTTTCGACTTGTTCTGATTCTTGCTCCTCCTCCTCCTCTGATTCTACTCTGTCTGTTTCTCGTCTTTCTTTATGTATTCGTTCTACTTCCTTGCGGATCTTTCGACACATGGCGATTATACACGCCTGTCTATCGTGTTTCTCTTCTGATATGTTCTGACCCCATTTGACAAGTCTTTGCATGGTATCGTGATCTGCCCCGGGCCTGTCTTGATTCCTAATTACACAATTTATGAAAAAACGTAGTAGTTGTCTTTGGACATCCACTTTCTGGTATTCCATAGCTTCGTTACTACTTTCTGGACCTCGCCCTGTGTGGACAAAGCGATATATTTCGTCTAGGTGTTCACCCATTCCTGGTATCGTCATTAAATATAATGTAGCTCGTCTTATACGTAGTGATGATATGAGCAATTTATCCTGTCTACCTGGTACTGGGTCGTATCTACAATCCACAAGTTGTTCTTTAAACATGTCGGATGTCGCTAATTGGGGTGTACGTTGGAGTGCTAAATCTCTAAGGGTCTGTTTATTTCGCGGCGGGGTGGCAAACATGTCTGTCGTACCTCCTGTAGCACCGTCTGAGGTGCTAGGCACGAAAGGATTCGTTGGGCGTAGGATAGAGATTGTAGATGCGGGAAAAACTGCAGAAACGGACGGACCTGTGGGAACTTGTGTAGGAGTTTGTCATTGCGGGGATACAGACGGATGCTCTTGGTGTTGAACACCATCGGCAAGCGGTATGTGTGGTATGGCATTAGCATACTCGGGAGCTACGTCATCTAGATAGGAGGAAAGGAAAACGTCCTTTGCTGTTTTGGGATGTGTTTTGGGATGTGCTTTTATCGGGAGCAATGGAGGAGTTAAATCTTTTGGTATTTCCGGGGTAGCCTTAGGTAACCCTTCGGCCAGAAGAGGATACATACCATTCATAAGAGTATTTCTTTGTCTATCTACTTGTTCTGAGTTTATTCGGGTACCTTCCTCAAGTAATAGATTTTCTCGGGTTTTATTTGAATTCTCTCTACCTTTCTCTTCCTGTCTGAGCGCTTTTTCTGTACGTCTGTATGATTCTTTACGCCATAATTCAATGGCATCTTTCTGTGACTGTCTGGCTTTCTTTTTCCATAATTCTTCTTCTACTCTCATGATGCAATCTGCATCCCAGGTCCCTGCTGCGGGCCATCTCTGACTCTCTGGTAATTCTTTGGTGTAGTCCACCCATAAATCAAGAAATAATACGGCATCTAGACCATGCTTATGATACATAAAGTATCCTGGAGTGTCCCTAGGTGGGATGGGAACAGCTTCTTCGAGTACACCTTTTCTAGTTTTGATCTGTCTTAGTTTCGAAAAGAGCGGCATTTTTAGATCTTGTTTCTAGAACACACTTTATACGATGAACACAATAATGAACAGTCATTCACACCACAATATATAGAACGTATTAAAACATTTTAACATTTAACAGTTTTAACGAACAATGATAACTAATAGAAAACTAGTTACTGACATAATACTGACACTAGATAATACTTATTTATATGCAAGACATACTATATATACTGCTAAACAGTACAGATACACTGCTGAAACAGTGCAGACCGGATTTGTGTACCCAAACCCGTCTTGACCGGCACAGACTATGTGCACGTAAAATGCCTCCCCGGTAATGGTACTCACCGGGTAGCTCGGAACGGAAGGCCTCGGAACGGAACTGAAACTGGGCCGGACTGGACTCGACTCGACTGGACTCGGAACTTCGGAACCTGGTGGGCCTCTGTATACCTCGGATCTTGCTCTCTCAGCTAGGCTCTGGTCGGGATACTTCGCACTTCTCACCGCCTCGTCTGGGTGTTGATCGCAGCCTCAGTCGCTCCCGCTTGGCCGGAGGGAGATACAGGAAATCCTGCGGGTACGCGTTTTTGTCCGTTCAGCTGTGGCAGGAGACCGGGCCTGCAACGCACCGCCGGCGCGTGAGATGAGAAAGTGTCCCTGTTCGGGCGCCAATTTATGTGGTAAATATTTCGTTACCGGTACTATTTTTTATGCGGTAAAGTCTTAGTGAGAATAACTCAGTAAAAATAAGAGGCCGAATCCGTGGTATTAGAGGTTTTAAAAGGCTTTATTCCTATACAAAGGAAGACAATTCGAATTGTGGGCCTTCTATTCCATCACCACGAAAGTTCAGGAAGGAAGGGGGCATATATTATTGACAGATAGGCAGTTTTATAGAAAATACATTACAGTGAAACAGATGCAAGAGGCGTGACAGCTGATAATTCAGATAAACTGTACATACGTAGCTAATAGAGGCGTAAACATGGGTGTAACTAAAATACGTCATTAAACATGATGTCACAAGTGGGTGGATCCATAGAAGAATCCTGCAATGTCAGCAGAAATATTTGGCAGAGATGCGCGCGCAGCCGCATGACGTGTGATTGACGTGCAACTAGAGGGTGAAGGGGACTTGACATTTAGCTCTACATGTGGAGACAGAAGTCTGGGGTTATGTCAACCTAATCCCAAATCATATCTAATATCCTATGTTTAAAGAACTGTGTTATCCAAAAGGAAAGGTCTCTAGGATAGAATCTATTCTATACTGACTGTTAGTGCGTGTACAAGCGTCTAAGTGTCTACACTAGATGCGAGGGGGTAGGAATATTCCATGGTAACGGGGCTATGAATTACTTGCATGAGGACAGCGATGCCTGGCCCCTTTGCACGGTAGCTGGAGGAATGTTTACCTAAACTACTAGTGTGGTAAATAAAATTCATTACCGGGACTTAATTTGATACGGAAACATAATAAAATAGCTCAGAAAAATGAGAGGCAGAATCCGTGGTATTAGAGGTTCGGAATGGGCTTTATTCCAATGATCGATTATAATCGGTTGCTCCAAGTTCCATCACCACGGAGGTTCAGGAAGTGAAGTACATACTTTATTGACAAGAAATGACTTTTATAGTACATACATTACAATGAAGCGAATGCAGTAGGCGTAACAATTGATAAGGAAAATGACGATTCATATGCGTAACCGAAAATGGGTGTAATAAGGAGTAAAAAGGAACATAATTGGTTATGATGTCATATATAGGTGGATCTATAAGATAATACTTGGCATAGATGCGCGCGCAGCAGCATGACGTGTGATTGACGTGCAACTAGGGGGTGAAGGGGACTTGACATTTAGCTCTACATGTGGAGACGAAAAGTCTGGGGGGTCAAGTCAACCTAATCCCAAATCATATCTAACATCCTATGTTTAAAGAACTATGTTATCCACAAAAGAAGGACTCTCGGACAGAATCTATTCTATACTGACCGTGCGTGCGTGTACAAGCGTCTAAGTGTCTACACTAAATGCGGGGGCAGGAATCTTCCATAGCAACAGGGCTATGAATTACTTGTATAAAGACAGAGAAGCCGGGCCCTTTGCTCGGTAGCTGGAAGAATGTTTACTTAAACTACTAGGCAGGAATGCATTGGCTGAGGGGAAAGCAGATAACTCGAAGGTGAAATACAGTTCTTGGCAGAGAATAGGCTGATGTCAGGCTTCGTGAGCCGCGCAGAGAATGAGACAAAGTTCATGGTCACAGATGCAGGCTCAGACTGGAGTTTTCAGAGGCAGAAGGCAAGAAGAGTTTGATGACAGAATCAGGGCCTACTTGCCTGGACTGTAAAATGGCATAGGTGAACCATATAAAGCCGGTGGCCTTTCGTACTTAGGAATGGAATATCCGGCCTATACATGGCGGATCTGACAGAGGACATGTTGACGGTGGACGCACATGTGTTTGCGTCTTCATAACTGGAACTGGAGGGAACATACATGTACTTGTAACATGCACATAGAACCGTTGGGGTCCAAGATAGGGGACATAACTGACCAGAAAAATCCATATTTCCACATTCCCTCCTTGTCCCCTACTTGCCCGTCAAGAGATATCAATCTTCATTAATCCATTGATCTGTTCATATAGCATCATTTGTTCTTCTTTTTTCTTCTGGGATGAACGAAATCTTGGTGGTGGAATACACGATGTAGCACACAGGCCACAGATCGCTGGTCCACATTGTAGACATAGACAGCAACTGAATAGTATGAGAAGGCCAATACCTAGGAATGATAGAACTCTCCATCCCCAGGCTGATATCACACTCCAAAACCAACCGGACCAAGTCCAAGTGCCTGGGTTCTGGTGTATCTGGCTTACAATCTTATGAAGGCGAGTTATAGCTTTATATACAGATGGCGAATTTTCTGGTATGAATACGCAGCAGCTGGATCCGATGACCCTACAAGCTCCACCCCTATCAGCCAGGATGACGTCAAGGACAAGACGATTTTGAAGCACAACAATCCGCATAGCAGACTGCTCTTCTGTTAAATTGCCTAGGGCGGAAATAGTTTCATTCACTACTGCTTCAAGGGTTCTAGTTAATCTACGTATCAGCTTACTATTAGTAACAGTACCTATATAGGGAAAGATGCCTTTATTGAAATCTGTGTATTTTTCCCATGTTGTTTCAGTGTAATCGACAATTGGGAGATCTCTCCGCTCTCTGTTGTGTACTAAATGAATATTTCTATAATAATCAGGAGGAGCTAGGAAAACAGGTGGCAAAAGGAATGCAATGTAGCAGGTACCATCCCAATCTAGAGGTAGACGTATATATGCAGTCTGACCACATATAAAGTAGGAGTGGCGATAAGCTCTAAATGAAGATTTGCCTTGATCACTGAATTCTACTGTAGTAGTGCATTTACTATGGCCCATATGTATGGAACCAACTTTTCTTACACATAATTCACCTTTCGCTGGGAATACTGACATGGTTGGTAAAACTAGTTCAACTTCGGATTCGACATTTAGAACCATGAGATTAGGAGTAAAGTTACCTAATCCATATACTTCATTTTCTAGATCAGTTCCTGTTCCTTTGGGGCGACCCTCCTTGTCAGGGTAACAGACTTTGAATAAAACCAGGTTCAGATTTCCCCATACCCACTGGTCTTGGTAAACGGCTGTATCTGAGTCTATGGAATTGATTAAACTAAACCATGCTCCACAGGAGCCATTATGTGTAAACGGATGTGGAAAGAAAGGCAGGACTCCTTCATAATTCTGATAGGGAGGGAGCCGGCCACACACCCAACAATTAGTTGCATTACTAGTCTGATGGGAATGATGTAACATACTAATGAAAGTGTTATTGCGCAGCGCAAGTCTATAAGACAATTCATGCGGGGGTAAGTCACTAAAAGAATGTTCAGCAGTAACATTGTAAACATTTCTGGCAATAGGGTAATATATGTGCAACAATATACTTGCAGTAATTATTAAAAGACTTAAGAAAAACAAGATTAATAATGTCACTATGCAATGGCTACGCAGTGATTTACAATACGCCTGTCGTTTCATTATTTTTCGCGACTGTCCATGATTCAGGTCTAGGCGATACATGTCGGAAACAGATTCAACCGCTTCACCTAGGAGAGGACTTAAACAATCAAATCGTCCGACGGCCTAGGCCTTAATTTTAGTCTATAAAGTTCTTTACTGTCGGCCTCAGCCAGAGGTAGTTTTGAGTCAATTGGTGAGGACACACAAGGTGGGCTGTTTACATCTGAAGGAAGTCCATGAAATTTCTTGATATGACTTGAATGAATCCATCCTTTCTTGCCCTCGATCTTCACGGCTGTCCTTGTGGTCAGCAAGACCAACTTGGGTGTCTTCCACCTGGGCTCCAGCTGAGTCTTTCGGTCGAAATTCCTCACAAGGACGAGGTCCCCCGGAATTACGTCATGGGGTTTCACCTCAGTATTGTCGGGAAAGGCTGCAGCTACCTGTGAACGACAAGATTGTAGTGCAGACATCAAGGAAGCCAAGTAATCTGTCAGCATATTACAGTCAATATCAGTTATTTTGCGTGGCATAGGCGTCCCCCACATATTTGGTGGTCTGCCGAAGATCACCTCATACGGGGATAGCCCTGTTCGAGAGTGTGCTACCATTCTCATGTAGAAGAGTGCAACTGGTAACGCTACTACCCAGTCGACACCTTTCTCTCTGCATATTTTGGACAATCTGATTTTCAGTATCTGATTATGTCTTTCTACGAGACCTGCTGCTTCGGGGTGTCGGACACAGTGAAATTTCCACTGATAACCTAACAGAAGTGAAACATGTTTCATTAATTCGGATGAGAACGGCTGGCCGTTATCTGAGTGAACAACACGTGGTAAACCGTATCGTGGGAAGAATTCTCGAACTAACTGTTTGGCAGTAGTCGGGGCAGTGTAATCTGAAACCGGGTATGCCTCCGTCCAGCGGGACAGAGCGCAGACAACTACGAGAACATATTTGAATCCTCGACATCGTTCCATCTGGATATAATCCATCTGGAGTACTTCAAAAGGGTGATTAGGAGGATGAAATCCACCTTGCTCTACGGGAACACTTTTTCCTGGGTTGAACTGGCAACAGATCATACAGGTACGGACCTTTTGTTTGGCTGCTGCTCGTAAATGTTTATTGAACCAAATGTGTTGAATGCTGTCTAGCATAGCTTTTTCTCCTAGATGCGCTGGACTATGTATAGTGTTAACTATAACTTGGACCATTGAATCAGGAAGGAACCACACAGACTTTTCCTTCATCATCCATCCTTGGTCCGTTTGGATCCCTCCTAATTCAGTCCATTTCTTTATTTCGTCTGGTGTAGCATGTGTCTGTATGTCAATTACGTCAAGGGTAGGATCTTTAACTGTCATACAATGTGTCGGCATCGGGACTATTGTCTTTGTCATGTCGGATGTTTGGGTTTGCGCAGTCTGTTTAGCTGTTCTGTCGGCTAGATCATTGCCTTGAGAAATGATATCAGTAACCTTCGTATGAGCCTTACATTTCATAATTGATATTGCAGTAGGTAGATGTATTGCATCTAATAAGGCATGAATGAGGGGTCCGTGCTGAATGTGGGCACCGTGGGAAGTTAAATAACCTCTCTCTCGCCATAGCACGCCGAAGTCATGTACAACTCCGAATGCATAACGTGAATCAGTGTATATGTTGACTTTTTTATTTGTGGCTTGAATACAGGCTTGTGTCAGAGCAATAAGCTCTGCGGCTTGAGCTGACAAAATATTTATACGATTAGTTGCAATGACTTCAGTATCTGTTGTGACTGCGTAAGCAGCCACCAACTCTCCTGTATTCGTTCTCATACATGAACCATCTACATACAATGTCAGGTCTGGGTCTGACAATGGGACATCGGTTAAGTCTTGTCTAGGTTTCGTCGTTATTGTAATAACTTCAATACAGTCATGGGCTAGTGGGTCTGTTCCGGTTACTGGCAAAAGTGTGGCAGGATTCAATGTATTACAGCGTCTGATTTCTATATGTGGCTGAAACAATGTAAGTTCGTACCCTGTAAGTCGCGCTATAGTCAAGTGTTGTGTTTGCGTTCTATTTACAAGAACCTCTACTGCATGTGGTACTTGAACTGTCAATGGATGTCCTAACACTATGGCATCGCTTTGTCTGATTGCTAAAGCTGTCGCTGCCACTGATTTTAGGCATGCAGGCAAAGCCTGAGCTACGGGATCTAATGTACTAGAAAAATAAGCACATGGTTTGTGTGCTCCTGCTTGTTCCTGTGTGAGTACTGACAAGGCAGTACCTTCGCGTTCTGTAACAAAGAGTGTAAACTGTTTTCTGTAACATGGCGTTGCTAAAACAGGTGCTTGACATAAAGCTTTCTTTAGGCTTTCAAAAGCTTGTGTATGTTCCTGGGTCCAAGGGAGAACAGTCGATGTGGCTGCCTCCTGTGTTGTCAACTGAATGAGTGGTTTTGCTAGAAATGCGTACTGAGGGATCCACTGCCTGCAATATGACGTGAGGCCTATGAAAGCCCGCACCTCCTTTTGTGTCTTGGGTATTGGCATGCTAGCTATTAACTGAATGCGGTCGGGTGTAAGCTGCCTTCCCTCCTTGGACAGCGAGTGTCCAAGATAAATAACTCGCTGGACACAGAATTGCAGCTTAGAAGGGGACACCTTGTGCCCCTTTTCGGCTAGAAATTGTAAAACTGTCAGTGATGCTTTTTCACATTCCGGTTCACTTCTCGCGGTGATCAACAGATCATCGACGTATTGAAGCAGAGCAGTGTTAACTGGCATGTGGATACTGTCGAGTTCTCGTTTCAGTGCTTGGCTATAGATGCTGGGGCTTTCTGTAAATCCTTGAGGTGCGCGTGAGAATTTAAAGCTACGTCCATTTAAACTAAATCCGAACAAATATTGGCTTTCCGGATCTATTGGGACGCTGAAAAAGGCATTCTTGAGATCGATTACAGTAAAGAATGTCGCTTCGGAATCAATAGCTGTCAGTAATGACGAGATATCTGGGACCACAGGAAATTGTGGCACAATACATTTGTTTAATTCGCGCAGATCAATAACCAATCGATATACTGGCGGGGCCTTTGGATCTGTTCGTTTAAGAATCGGAATTATCGGTGAATTACATATGTTGGAGTCGGTTTCTACAACTACTCCTTGGGCAATGAGCTCGTCAATGATTTGTAGTAAAGCCACTACAGCATCTGGTGGTAACTTGTATTGTCGCATTCGTGGTAGTACCACTCCTGCCTTTAATGTGACTCGATATGGTGTAATATTCATGCATCCAACATCAGTAGGGCCTTGTGCCCATAGATGTGTAGGTAAAGTCTGCAGTCGGGGATCCATGTCTCTAGACACATAATGACCTTTAAAATCACGTAAAAACAACCTTACTCCTTCCGGAGAACAACATATTATAGCTCCTAGAGCTTTCAGTGTTTTTATTCCTAATAAATTTTCTGGACATGATTTAGTAAGTAATAAATCTGTAGTTCGGGTCAAAGGTCCTATCGTAAGTGGGAGAGGCTGTGATACGTCATTAACAATAGGTTTTCCTGAAAAACCAAGGGAAATATTCTGTGAGCCTGAGAGGGGTGCCCCTGGAACTTCACTACGTTTTATGGTTGTTCGACTTGCCCCTGTATCGAGTAAAAATGTTCTGTCTTGGCCTAATAATTCACTATGTACATAAGGTCCTTCTTGATCTACAGGGATCTCGATAAGGGGTAAGTCAACTTCCCTCTCTAGGCTTGTTCATGCGTATCGTTGATAATCAGGATAGTCGTACTGTGCGGTCTGGTACAGTTGTCGTGTCGTGGTTTGTGTGGCAGCAACGGGCAGCGCTGGTGCAGCTGGCACAAACTGTATAGACTGTTGTGAAGCTGGCATGGCCTGTGCATGCTGCGGAGCTCCTTGTTCATTCTGGTCCTGTCTAGGTGGCCGTGGTCTTTCTTGTGTTTTACCTATGGTGATATTATGTTTCAAAACTGGACAATCGTGTACGTAATGACCTGGCTTTTTACAATAATTGCATGTCCCTTTTACAGGTCCTGCTGAATCACCGGAATGTGTCATACCCTTTTTATGTCCTTCAGCTGGAACTGTCTGAGAAACTAACATTTTCATTTTCGTGTCTTTCATGCGTCTGTGTTCATGTTCTTGTTCCTCTCTAATTCTATTGTGATGGTACTGTAACATTTGTAACATTTGTGATGGAGTGTTACCTTGCCAGGTACTCTCGAATTTTAATACTCTATTCTTTACTTGGGGCAGGGCATTTTCTACTAATTTTGTTACGAACAGATGTGGGTATGATTCGCTACTTGCTTTTAGGCCACTATTTATACCAAAACATTTTTCAAATCGGGCATAGTAATCACTAGTGTCTTCATCTTGCTTCTGCTTACAGGCTGAAATTGTACCCCAATCTTCCTTTTTCGTAGTTAATAAACGTGGCAGTACCTGTACTAGTAAACCTGGTAGTGCTTTAGTTTTATCCCCGAGTCCTGCTCCTGCAGTTCGGGCCTTTTCTTCTGCTTCTAATACTGACCATTCTATCTTTTGGTCTCCTACCTCCCACTCTTTTTCCCTGAGTTTCTCATAAATGCCAGCAGGCATCAATACCTTTAATATTGTCATAATGTCGGGATAGGTATACTCTCCCATGAGTAACATGTCTTTAATTTCTCGGTGAAAACCCGCTGGATCTTTGTCATGACTGGGTACCACTTTCTTCATTTCTAACAATTCTATTTTTGATATGGGCGTATATACAAATACGCGCTTAAACTCGTTGTCCTCGCCCTTTATTGGGTGCACTTCTCGTAAGGGATTCTGTCTATCCATGTAATACGTCGTTCTTTCCTTGATGGGCAATGAGACACGGTCTGAACATACAAAAAGAATATACTGCTTTCTTGATTCTAGAATTTCTTTAATTAATTTAGTACCTGAACCTCTCCATCTATTCATAAGCAATTCAGTCAATATGTCAGGTAAGGGACCAGGGTCCGAATGCTGACTCTGATATAGTATAATGAGTTGTTGAATCATATAAATCCCAGCTAACCGCTGTTCATCTGGGGTGAGATTCAAAAATGCGCGTGCTACTGTATCATCACTATATTTTCCGGGACTGTCCACCCAATGGACAGCTGCCCTAGCTAAATCTTGTTCATCCATAGAATCGAGGAAATGATAACCCCTTCGTTCTCGGAGTAGTTTGTCGGCGGCTTGGAACGAATGCTCGTTAGACCTGATGTTAATTATAGGTATTTGGAAATTCCTGTTATTATCCGGACATATCGGACGTATCGGGTCAATAGGACATCTATTACTATTACAAGATCCTCCTTTACCTACATAGGCTATGGTGTCTGACTGTCCTGCGGGCAGTCCTGACCCTTCCTCCTCGTTTTGTTCGAACTCGTCTACCGCTAATCTTTCTTCGTGTAGGCGTTCTATTTCTTTACGGATCTTTCGGCACATGGCTATTATACAATTTTGTTTATCATGTCTACCTTCTGATATATTCTGGCTCCATCTGGTAAGAATTTGCATTGCTTCCGGGTCTACCCCCGGTCGGTCTTCATTTCTGATCACACAATTTATGAGGAAACGTAACAGTTCCCCCTGTATCTCCACTTTCTGGTATTCCATAGCTCTGTTAATACATTCTGGATCTCGCCCTGTTTGGACAAAATGGTATATTTTATCTAGATGCGCAGTCATTCCTGGTAACTTCCCTAAGTACACTGCGGCTCGTCTGATACGCAATGATGCCAGGGTCATTTCGTCCTCTTTGCCGGGCACAGGGTCATATCTACAATCTATAAGAAGTTCCTTAAGCGTACGGGCATTTATGAGTTTGGGGGTACGTGAATGTGCTGACTCTTGAAACGTAAGTTTATTTATTCTGGGTGGCGTAGAAAAAATGTTACTAGCACCTCCCGTAGCCCCATCTGGGGTGTCGGGTGTGAAAGGATTCGTTGAACGTGACACAGCAACTATAGGTGTGGACACAGCTATAGAAGCAGCTGTAGGAACAGATGTAGAAACAGATGTGCTTGCCGGAACTTGTGACACGATCTGTTGCTGTAGGGATACGGGTACTGGGTCTTGGCGTTGAACCTCCCTGACAGGCGGTCTATGTGGGGCGGAATTAGCATACTCGGGAGCTGCGTCATCTAAATATGAGGAAAGAAAAACATCTTCTGCGGTTCTAGGATGCCCCTTAGGATGTACCTTTATTGGAAATAATGGGGGCGGCAAGTCTTTCGGTGTTTCTGGAGTAGCTTTGGGTAATCCTTCGGCCAGAAGGGGATACATACCATTCATAAGGGCATTTCTTTGTCTGTCTACTTGTTCTGATTTCACTCGGATCCCTTCCTCAATTAATAGATTTTCTCGAACTTTATTGGAATTCTCTTTACTCTTCTCTTCCTGTCTACGTGCTTTTTCTGTACGTCTATGAGATTCTTTACGCCATAACTCAACGGCATCTTTCTGTGACTGTCTGACTTTCCTTTTCCATAACTCTTCTTCTACTTTCATGATGCACTCTGCATCCCAGGTTCCCGCTGTGGGCCACCTCTGACTTTCTGGTAATTCCTTGGTGTAGTCTACCCATAAATCAAGAAATAATATAGCGTCTAAGCCATGTTTATGATACATGAAGTACCCTGGAGTGTCCCTAGGAGGAATAGGAACGGCTTCTTCGAGTACCCCTTTTCTTGTAGTGATCTGTCTTAGTTTCGAAAAGAGCGGCATATTGAGAACTGATCTGATACTTAATCTTGAACACACTTAGTACAAAAGCACAATAATGAACAACCATTCATACCACAATATGCAGGACGTTTAACACATTAAACATTAAAACATTAAACATTTTTTAACCTTTAAAATAACCAACAATGATGATCGTCTGCATAACTAATCACCAAGCATAATTCTTTGACAATAACTAGATACTTCGGAATACTTGATATACTGCTAAACAGTACATATACACTGCTAAAACAGTGCAGACCGGATTTGTGTACCCAAACCCGTCTTGACCGGCACAACCTATGTGCACGTCAGAAATGCCTCCCCAGTAATGGTACTCACCGGGTAGCTTCGGAAACGGAAGGCCTCGGAGACTGAACTTGGACCGGACTGGACTCGACTCGACTCGTCGGAAACTGGACTTGACTTCGAACTGGTGGGCCTCTGTATACCTCGGATCTTGCTCTCTCAGCTAGGCTCTGGTCGGGATACTTCGCACTTCTCACCGCCTCGTCTGGGTGTTGATCGCAGCCTCAGTCGCCCCCGCTTGACCGGAGGGAGATACAGGAAATCCTGCTGGTACGCGTTATTGTCCGTCCAGCTGTGGCAGGAGACCGGGCCTGCAACTCACCGCCGGCGCGTGAGATGAGAAAGTGTCCCTATTCGGGCGCCATTCATGTGGTAAATAAAATTCATTACCGGGACTTAATTTGATACGGAAACATAATAAAATAGCTCAGAAAAATGAGAGGCAGAATCCGTGGTATTAGAGGTTCGGAATGGGCTTTATTCCAATGATCGATTATAATCGGTTGCTCCAAGTTCCATCACCACGGAGGTTCAGGAAGTGAAGTACATACTTTATTGACAAGAAATGACTTTTATAGTACATACATTACAATGAAGCGAATGCAGTAGGCGTAACAATTGATAAGGAAAATGACGATTCATATGCGTAACCGAAAATGGGTGTAATAAGGAGTAAAAAGGAACATAATTGGTTATGATGTCATATATAGGTGGATCTATAAGATAATACTTGGCATAGATGCGCGCGCAGCAGCATGACGTGTGATTGACGTGCAACTAGGGGGTGAAGGGGACTTGACATTTAGCTCTACATGTGGAGACGAAAAGTCTGGGGGGTCAAGTCAACCTAATCCCAAATCATATCTAACATCCTATGTTTAAAGAACTATGTTATCCACAAAAGAAGGACTCTCGGACAGAATCTATTCTATACTGACCGTGCGTGCGTGTACAAGCGTCTAAGTGTCTACACTAAATGCGGGGGCAGGAATCTTCCATAGCAACAGGGCTATGAATTACTTGTATAAAGACAGAGAAGCCGGGCCCTTTGCTCGGTAGCTGGAAGAATGTTTACTTAAACTACTAGGCAGGAATGCATTGGCTGAGGGGGAAGCAGATAACTCGAAGGTGAAATACAGTTCTTGGCAGAGAATAGGCTGATGTCAGGCTTCGTGAGCCGCGCAGAGAATGAGACAAAGTTCATGGTCACAGATGCAGGCTCAGACTGGAGTTTTCAGAGGCAGAAGGCAAGAAGAGTTTGATGACAGAATCAGGGCCTACTTGCCTGGACTGTAAAATGGCATAGGTGAACCATATAAAGCCGGTGGCCTTTCGTACTTAGGAATGGAATATCCGGCCTATACATGGCGGATCTGACAGAGGACATGTTGACGGTGGACGCACATGTGTTTGCGTCTTCATAACTGGAACTGGAGGGAACATACATGTACTTGTAACATGCACATAGAACCGTTGGGGTCCAAGATAGGGGACATAACTGACCAGAAAAATCCATATTTCCACACTAGACAGGAATGCATCGGATGAGGAGGGAGGAGATAATCTTGAAGGTGAAATACAGTTTTTGGCAAGCAATATGCTGGATCAGGCACCGTTAGCCGCGCAGGGAGTAGGACAAAGTTCATGGTCACAGATGCAGGCTCAGACTGGAGCTTTCAGAAGCAGAAGGCAGGAAAAGGCTTGATGACAGAATTCGGGGCCTACTCGCCTGAATCTGTAAAATGTGGAAAGTGAACCACATAAAGTCGGTGGCCTTTCATACTTAGGAATGGAATATCTGACCCATTCATGGCGGGTCTGAAAGAGGACATGTTGATGGTGGACGCACATATATGTGCGTCTTCAAAACTGGAGCAGGAGGGAACATACATGTACTTATAGCATGTACATGGAGCCGTTGGGGTCTACGATAGGGGACATAACTGATCACAAAATTCATATTTCCTCAGGATTCCACTGGACACTTCTTCAGTCGCCGCAAGCAGCAAGTCTACTTTGGTCTCCATAGAAAACAGCGATGCGACCCGACACCAAAAGACACCTATGCACCCGGCTTCCCTGGGTGAGGTAACTAGTGTACTCCGGTGCCCTAGTGTGTGTTGCCCCTCAAATTACTTACCTTGTAAGTGACTTGCTTGTAGACTTCCTCGAAGTACCCTAAAACTTTAAAAATCAATCCGCGACTTGCTCCATTGTTATCATTAGGGAACCCGCGGCTGTGTTCTCACACTGCATGCGTCTCCCGTGGGTCTGTTACTAACCTGCTATCACTGTAGTCGTGAAGCCCCAGCGATTCTACAGGCCCTAGGCCTTGTCATTCTGCAAGTCGACTTTCCTAAACCTCTTTTTTAGTATAGGGTCTGGTGCGCCCATAGGGCCCCAGCCATATTTGTGCTTAACTTATTGTGAAACGTTGATATTTGAATGTGTTCCTGGCTTCTAATCTCATAAAGAGATTAGTAGAGTGTGTCTAGAAATAAATACATATATATTTGATATATATACCTGTGTGGTGTCCTTTCATTTGGTAATTCAAGAGATTATAAGGTAAAACAAGCTGCTTTACATTCCTCTGAGACTTAGTCTGAAGGCTGCTCTCCACAGCTACCACTAGGATAGCTTTCTTTAAAAGGTTGCCTTAAACCTATCTACCATAAGAGTCGAATTGGACTGGTGCAAGGTGACCACTATAACTAGTGACCAGCATATGCCAGGCCAACTTCTCACATTGGTGGGCAGCGTGTGGGTTTCCAGCTTGCCATTGTTTTACCAGAAAATCTCTATTTGAATTACTAACTGAAAACCACTTAATGTACTCAAGGTACATATAAAGTCAAACTTAGTATCAATAAGTTCTACTGAACTTAGAGCTGTTTGTGAAGGGATAGCACACCCTTGCTACAGCTCAAGCTAGGATCAGTAGGCCACAAACTAGTGTAGGTAGTACAACACTGCACAACACAAGAATGACGTCAAGGGATGGACCCAGTGGATCCACCCAACCTCAGTATAAGGACATGACCTTCTTTGACTTGAAGGCCATGTGTGTTGCAAGACAACTGGGTTTAGGACAGAGTCCCTCCGCACAACACCTGATAAATTTACTAACAGCAGATGATCTGAAACTAGCTCTAGGACCTAGTGGATCTGGATCAGGGGGTGGGTCAGCCATAGTCTCTGGGTCTGATGATGAAGATCAGATGACCTGCAGTCTGTGGTTGAAGGGCCAGACCCACAAGGGTCTGCAATGGACAGAGGAATTCTCCCTAAGAGAGCTGACAGAAGTGAAGAGAGACCTAGGTCCCCTTCAAGGGAATCTAACGACTCATATCACTCTGGCAGAGAACCTGTCCATCAGAGGAACTCATACTTTAATAGAGAGACCTCCTCTGAAAGAAGGTACAAGATGCTCCAGTATGAGGAAGCTAGGCTTGCCCTCAGAACCAAGCAATTGGCCTTAGATAGAGAAGCCTTTGAGCTCCAGAGAGCTTCTAAGAAAGAGGGGTTAGAACCCCCTGGTGGCAGCAACAGTGTCCCTAGAGGCAGAGATTACATTCCAGACCATAGGAACCTGTCCAAGGCTGTTCCTCCCTACCAGAGTGGGGATGATATCCACAAATGGATAACAGCTATGGAGAGGGCCTGTAAAGTTCAACAGGTCCCCCAGAAACAGTGGGCAGCAATCTTGTGGCTCTCCTTTTCTGATAAAGGTAGAGACAAGCTCCTCACTGTTAGAGAAGAGGATGCTGATGATTACGAAGTCCTGAAGAGTGCATTGATAGATGGGTTTGGCTTAACCACTGAACAGTACAGGTTGAAGTTCAATGACACCCAGAAAGCACAGACTCAGGACTGGACTGATTTTGTTGATTGTGCAACCAAGGCTCTGGAGGGTTGGCTGGTTGGTAGTAGAGTTACTGATTTTAAGGGATTGTAAAATCTTATCATGAGAGAACAGATCCATAATAATTGCCAAAACCAGTTGTTGCATCAGTACCTGGTGGACTCTGATCTGACCTCTCCCCAAGAATTGGGAAAGAAGGCAGACAAATGGGTCAGAACCAGGGTGAGGCAGAAAACCCAGAACCAAGGGGGTGCCACCAAGAAGCAAGATCCTAAAGGCTCTGAGAAAGGTGGGGATAAGGCAAAAGACCAGAAGTCTTCACAAGGGCCCCAAAAATCTGCATCTGGTGGGGATTCACAGTCTACAAAGGGAAAAGGCCAAAAGAAGCCCTGGTGTAAATTCTGTAAACAGAAAGGGCACTGGACTTCTGACTGTACTAAGTCCAAAGACCAAACCACCACCACTCAAGCCCCTAAGGCAACTGTTCCCCCTAGTACAAGTACTGGTGGAGGTGGTAATCAGAATAAGGGTGTAGTAGGGTTGACCCTGGGTTCTGATATGGACTCTGGCCTAGTCAGAGTACCAACACAGGCATTGCTAGTTTGTGAGGAAGACCTTGATATGTCCTTCCTTTTTAGCCCCAGTAACCTGGGCAAGTACAAACAGCAGCCTATAATAAATGGATAACAGGCTTTGGCCTTCAGGGACACATGTGCAAGCGTCACCATGGTGGCAGACGATCTAGTGGACCCTGCACAGATCATCCTGGGTGAAATATACCAGGTAACCAATGCAAGCAATGTCAGGACCAAGCATAGTCTGGCAGTTGTGAATTTCTCCTGGAGAGGGGTAACTGGCCTCAAAAAGGTTGTAGTCAGTGCAGACCTCCCTGTCGAATGTTTGTTGGGCAATGATCTGGAGACTTCAGACTGGTCTGAAGTAGAGTTATGGGCTCATGCTGAGATGTTGGGCATACCTGCAGAGGTATTTGCTGTGACCAGGTCTCAGGCCAAGATGCATAAAACTGAACCAGCTCTGGATCCTGTAACTATGGACCAGATGCTACCCAAGAGGAGGAGCAGTAGGGTGAAGGCTGTGCCTTACCCTCTGTCTCAGATCTCAGATTTCCCTCCTGAGGGAGGAAAAGCAGAGCCTGAAGAAGGAACTGCCCCAGAGGAACTTGAGCCTGATCAGGTTGAGTTCTTGGGGGCAGGGGGACCTTCCAGGGAAGATCTGAGTAAGGAGCAACAGTGCTGCCCCTCTCTTGAACCCCTCAGACAGCAGGCTGCTGCTGAGGCTGCTGGGAGTGCTAGTGGGTCCCATAAGGTTTATTGGGATGAGGGACTCCTAGATTCTGAGGCTAGAGATCCTATCCCTGGAGCCACCAGGAGGTTCGTAATACCTCAGAAGTTTAGGGGGTTCATCTTGACCCTAGCACATGATATTCCATTGGCAGGACACTGGGCCAAAACGAGACCTGGGACAGGCTTGTCACTCATTTTCATTGGCCACACATGTCAGAGGACACCAAGGAGTTTTGTCACTGCTGTGTCACTTGCCAAGCCAGTGGCAAGTCAGGTGGCATAACAGGGGGTTCCCTTTGAAAGGGTAGGGATTGACATTGTTGGTCCCCTTGACCCTGCAACAGCATCTGGGCACAGGTTTATCCTGGTGGTAGTGGATCATGCCACCAGGTACCCAGAACGAAGCCATTCCCCTCAGGACCACCACAGCTCCTGTGGTGGCAAGAGCCCTCATTGGAGTCTTCTCCAGAGTGGGTTTCCCTAAGGAGGTTATATCTGACAGAGGTACAAACTTCATGTCAGGGTATCTGAAAGCAATGTGGAAGGAGTGTGGTGTCAATTACAAATTCACTACTCCCTATCACCCACAATGCAATGAGTTAGTTGAGAGATTCAACAAAACCCTAAAGGGAATGATTAAAGGCCTCCCAGAAAAGCTTAGGCCCTTTGGTTTGAAAAATGCACCTGCCACTTTTCAGAGGTTGGTGAATAAAGTTCTGACTGGTATGGAAATCTATTGCTCAGCCTATCTTGATTATATTGCTGTCTTTAGTTCCACCGGGAAGGATCACCTGGTCCACCTCAGAAATGTTTTGGAGGCCCTGCAAAAAGCAGGCCTCACTATCAAGGCCACCAAGTGCCAGATAGGGCAGAGTCAGGTTGTGTACCTGGGCCACCTTGTAGGTGGAGGCCAGGTTCAACCATTGCAGAGCAAAATCCAGTCCATAATGGAATGGGTAGCTCCAACCACCCAGACACAGGTTATAGCCTTTTTAGGCCTGACTGGGTACTATAGGAGGTTTGTTAAGGGATATGGATCTATAGTGACCCCCTTAAATGATCTTACCTCTAAGAAAATGCCAAAAAAGGTTCAGTGGACAGCTAGCTGTCAAAAGGCATTTGATGACCTGAAGCAGGCAATGTGCAGTGCCCCCATCTTGCAGAGTCCAGACTACCAAAAGAAGTTCATTGTTCAAACAGATGCTTCAGAGCTGGGTGTGGGAGCTGTACTGTGTCAACTTAATGATGACGGTCAGGACCAGCCAGTAGCTTTCATAAGCAGAAGGCTGACCCCTAGAGAGAAACGTTGGTCAGCTATAGAGAGGGAGGCCTTTGCTGTGGTGTGGGCCCTAAAGAAGCTGAGGCCATACTTGTTTGGCATTCACCTCATAGTTCAGACTGACCACAAGACCCTCCTATGGCTCAAACAGATGAAAGGTGAAAATCCTAAACTGCTCATGTGGTCTATTTCCCTACAGGGGATGGACTATACAGTGGAACATAGACCTGGGACCCAACATGCCAATGCAGAAAGACTCTCAAGGTATTTCCACTTAGAACATGAAGACTCAACTGGTCAAGGTTAGTTTAATGTCCCTGCATTTGGGGGGGTTGTGTAGGAGAGTAGGATCTGCACTTATGTTGCCCCCACTTTTTTTCTGATGTATACACTGGTTTCTGGCTATAGTCAGGCTGGGTCCCTGCTAATCAGGGCCCCAGTCTCTCTGTTCTCTCTAAACGACTTGGAGTGCATATTAGATGCACTAGTGATTGGTTACTGTGGTGCCTTATGAGCCCCTAGTATATGGTACCTTAGGTACCAAGGGCATAGGTGCTCCACAGGCCTACCAGGGGCTGAAGCATGTATTATGCCACCCCTGGGAAGCAGACTAAATCTGACATCTCAGGCCTGTTACTGCAGCCTGGGTGAGGTAGTGTTAGCACTCCTCACAGAGGTATAGGTTCCTATATCTCACCATACACACACATATAAACCTATCAGCCACCCCTATGGCAGGCCCTATCAATCCTGAGGGCAGGGTGCTTGGTTTACAATGTGAGGGGGTGCCTCTGCCTGAGCAGGGCCCCTCTGCAGCTGGCAGGGTCTATTCCCTGTGGTTGTTTGTGGATGCGGATAAACCATATACTCTTTAAGTGCATTATAACCTCCCGGTTAATGCTAACTTTGGAATGACTGCATCAAAACATGTCGTGTTTGGTGTCAAACATCTTGGAATCATACCCCCACACCAGTAACTGGTGTGGGAGTATGATCCCACCCTTCTAGAGGGGATGACATGTACCCACTGTGGAAACACGGTAGAAATCGGAAAGAGCCCTGGCATCACAAAATGGATGCCACCAGCACAGACACTGGGCTTCCCTCCTGCTGCTGACTGAAACTCGCAGTGGAGGAGGTCCAACAATAGGCATCCTGTCACAGGGAGGTGTCACCACCTTCCAGACAGGATTTAGTGTATAGGAGCTGGGTGGGTGCACTCTTAGAGTGCTTTGAAGTCCTGCACTGGGGGAGCAGTAGGCTCCTCTGTGCATATGCCAGCTCAAACCGGTTCAGGGGCTACCAGCCCCAGCTCTGGCACGAAACTGGACAAAGGGAAGTGGGTGTAACCACCCACCCCCTGACCCTCCTAGAGGAGTGGTCATAGAGCTAGTCCCTCCCTTTCTTTTACTATAAGATAGGAACACCTTGCCATTGCAAGTTAGATAACCCTGGACGACGCTTTACAAGAAGAATCCTGGCCCTTCGATCTTCCACTACCTTTGGAAGATGGAAGAATCTCCCTTGGAGTCAAGGAGTGACTCCCCAGCTTGGCAGGCACCTGAAACTCTAATCATCTTTTGCAAACTTTCCTGCTCCTGCCGGAGTCGGAAGTCCCTGCAGCCCCAGATGTGGATTTCCTGACTTCTCAACGGCCATTGTGAGTTCCCAGCAGAGTTGAGGCAAGTGGAACCCACGAGTGACGAGGAACCGCAATACCTGGGAACCGTGCACTATTGTCGAGTGCAACCCCTTCACAATGTTCTACGAACTTGTGCTTTTGACCATTTGTGGCCCAAGACTCCAGCAGGTTTTGCAGCAAAAAATCAGCAGCCTATCCCATCCCATGTGACCATGGGATCCTGTGAAGCATTTCCTCAAGTGGTGTCTTTGTGATCCTTTGCCTGTTGGCTTGTGGGTCCCCTGAAGACTTTCTTATCAACTCAAAGGGCTCCCCTGGTTGCTCCAGGTCTGCCCTCACTCACCTTTGCTGGGTGAGTCCCTCATACCTTGCTGGTCTGCACCATGGACTTTCTTCACTCTACACGAGACTTGCTGTTGCCAAGGCTTGTTGGCTCCAATCCGGTTGCCGACACCGCAGTCAGCTGCAGACGTCATGGGACACTCGGAATCCAGCTGCTGGTCATCATTGATCCCTCCTAGACCTCGTGAGTGAAGAGTCAAAACACCCTTGATCACCTGAAATCACCCGACATCCGTGAGCATCCATCTTCCTGGCCCTGGGTCACTGGCAAGTGACTGTGAACACTGTCTCTTCAATTTTCAGGTCTTCTACATCTTGAATCCAGCCTTGGATTCCACGGGACACTTCTTCAGTCGCCGCAAGCAGCAAGTCTTCTTTGGTCTCCATAGAAAACAGCAACGCGACCTGACACCAAAAGACACCTATGCACCCAGAAGTGGATTTCCTGACCTCTCGTCAGCCATTTTGAGTCCCCAGCAAAGCTGTGGCATCTGAACCCCACGAGTGATGAGGAACTGCAATACCTGGGAACCGTGCACTATTGTCGAGTGGAACCCCTTCACGAGATTCTACGAACTTGTGCTTTGGACCATTTGTGACCCAAGCCTCCAGCAGGTTTTGCAGCAAAAATCAGCAGCCTACCCCATCCCGAGTGACCATGGGCTCCTGTGAAGCATTTCCTCTAGAGGCATCTTTGCGATCCTTTGCCCGTTGGCTTATGGGTCCCCCGAAGACTTTCTTATCAACTAAAAGGGCTCCCCTAGTTGCTCCAGGCCTGCCCTCACTCACCCTTGCAGGGTGAGTCCCTCAGACTTTGCTGGTCTTCACCATCAACTTTCTTCATTCCACACAAGACTTGCTGTTGCCAAGGCTTGTTGGCTCCAATCCGGTTGCCGACACGGCAGTTAGCTGCAGACTTTGTGCAACACTCCGAATCCAGCTGATGGTCATCGCCGATCTCTCCTGGACCTCGTCAGCGAAGAGTCAAAACACCATCGATGACCTGAAATCAACTAACATCCGTGGGCATCCATTTGCCTGGCCCCGGGTCACTGGCAAGTGACTGTGAACACTGTCCCTTCAATTTTCAGGTCTTCTACATCTTGATTCCAGCCTTGCATTCCACCGGACACTTCTTCAGTCGGCGCAAGCAGCAAGCCTTCTTTGGTCTCCATAGAAAACAGCGACACGACCCGACACCAAAAGACACCTGTGCACCCGGCTTCCCTGGGTGAGGTAACTCGTGCACTCCGGTGCCCTAGTGTGTGTTGGCCCTCGAATTACTTACCTTGTAAGTGGCTTGCTTGTAAACTTCCTCGAAGTACCCTAAAACTTTAAAAATCACACCGCGACTTGCTCCATTGTAATCAATAGGAACCCGCGGCTGTGTTCTCACACTGCATGCGTCTCCCGTGGGTCTGTTACTTACCTGCTATCACTGCAGTCGTTAAGCTCCATCGATTCTACAGGCCCTAGGCCTTGTCATTCTGCAAGTCGACTTTCCTAAACCTCTTTTTTAGTATAGGGTCTGGTGCGCCCCTAGGGCCCCAGCCATATTTGTGCTTAACTTATTGTGAAACGCTGATATTTGAATGTGTTCCTGGCTTCTAATCTCATAAAGAGATTAGTAGAGTGTGTCTAGAAATAAATAGATATATATTTGATATATATACCTGTGTGGTGTCCTTTCATTTGGTAATTCAAGAGATTATAAGGTAAAACAAGCTGCTTTACATTCCTCTGAGACTTAGCCTGAAGGCTGCTCTCCACAGCTACCACTAGGATAGCTTTCTTTAAAAGGTTGTCTTAAACCTATCTACCATAAGAGTCGAATTGGACTGGTGCAAGGTGGCCACTATAACTAGTGACCAGCATATGCCAGGCCAACTTCTCACAAGAAACTAAAGAGCTAGGAAAGGAGCATTGGGAAGTTTGTCCCGAAACTGTTGAGGTAGGCCAGCTCCCCAAAGAGACTGGTTTGGGAAAAAGGAGGAAAGGCAGAGTAGGCCCTGTAACTTTCAAACCACTCCCACTACACTTCCTCCCCTGAAAGACTAGGAAGACTCTCCCAGGTTTGGCTGAGTCTCCTGGCTTTTGGAACTTTGGAAGGAGGGGTGGTTCTTGTGTAGGAAAGTGGGTTTCTGTTGCAGTACCCCTTCCCTCCCCCACTTTTTGCCAGACTTCTTGATGTGTCCTGGGTCCCGGTCAATCAGGTTCCCAGGGCCTGTGTTCTTTCCCCAAACTTTACCTTTGTACCCCCAATTGGCACCTCTCTGGCAACATGTGAGTCCCTTGTAAAAAAGTACCATGTGTACCAAGGGCACTGTGACCAGGGAAGGCCTCTAAGGGCTGCAGCACATATCGTGCCACTCTTACAGGTCCTATATCTTTAAGAGACACACACTGCCATTGCAGGCTGCGTGTTTTGGTGCAGAGAAAAGTGAAGAGTCGACATGGCACACATTCCTATGTGCCATGCCTCAACCCATAGCCTATAGTAAAGGTAAGACACCCCCTCTAGCTGGTTGCACTATACCACTGGTGACGGTACAGTTGCATGAGCACTGTAGCCCTACAGCGTCTAAGTCTATTCTTATACATTTTAACAGCAGTAAAGCCATATAGATTATATGGTCTGGGAGTGTGTCATTACAAACTCCACAGCACCATAATGGCTTTACTGAATTCTGGGAAGTTTGGTAGCAAACTTCACAGCATAATAAACCCACACTGATGCCAGTGTGAGATTTGTGATACCATGCACTGAGGCAGTATCTTAGAGATGCCCCCTGAAAAACAACCTGCCTCTGGTGGGTTCCCTGACTGGTAAACAACAGCCTGCCACCACGCAAGATGTTTCTGGCCACGTGGGATGGGAGCATTTGCTCTCTGGTCCCAGAAACAAAGCCTTTCCTGGGTGGAGGTGGTCACACCTCCCCCAGGTCAGGAAGAGGCATCTGTGGTAGTGAAGCTTCAAAGGCCTTGCTGCCTTTGTAACCCAGCCCCGAGCCTCTCCTACTATCAGGTGCAGGACCCCTTCCAGTCTCACCCCCTTTTCGGCGGGAGGACAGATGGGAAAAATCAGAACAGCCCAGAAGGTGTGCCCACCTCTGGCAACTCCACCCCTCAGGTGGGGAGGTGAGATGAAGCCCACTCTTCAGTGTCCGCCATCTTGCTCTGAAAGATCTCTTCTGATAAACTTTTTATGGTGCAGAAAAAGCTTTGTAAGGCACCCTGCTTAGAGGTAACAAAGCTCTTAAGTCTCTCTGCTCACTCGTATAGCGTAATAATGTAGACTCACTAATGCCATCTCTTAAACTTCACTCACTCCTCACTCATTCATTGCTTCCCACTCACTCTTTTAGCATACACTCATGTTCCCAAAATTGTGCAGACATTCCATTTCATCAGAGTCACTTCGAGCAAGTCCTGGCTTTTCCGCTAGCAGGAATTTTGATTATGATGCCTTTGCTGTCACTTTTTTCGAACATTAGTGTATATCACAGCAACTATCATTCAAAATGAAATTGTTTAAAAATACTGGAATGTCTTTAGCAATCTGATGCATGGCACCAGTTGGTAATTCTGCTCCTCACGTGTCTATTCGCTCACTTCACCGTGACAATCTATACTTATCCTTACTTGATACTCACTCTTAAATCAGTCCCAGATAATGTACTTGCTCTCCACTTTCTTTTAACACATATAGCACACACTTCTGTCTTGCTTATTCCTTCTGGACAAACCCATCTCTAGCTAACTCCTTCTTCATTCGGAACTACTCTTCCTCCTATTGCATTCCCAGCTCATTCATTCACTCACGTCTAGATTCTGTTTCACATTTTATTGTATTTGAAGCTATCTCTCACTCATTTATTACTTGCTCCTGAGTCACTTTTCATTCACTCGCTCCTTTACTTACTCCCTTGCCCAGCATTCTTTGCTCATATGAGGTCATCATGTTCAATACTCACACTCCATTCATCTGTTACTCATTAAACAATGCAAAATAATCAATTACTTTTTATGGCATCCAGATTTGGCACCCTCCCAGCAGGGTCGGCTTTAGAGCTGGTGGCGCCCGGTGCGACAATCATTTTTGGTGCCCCCGCACCCCATGACCGCCACCTCAGATTCTCTCAGTACCACCCGGCAAAAGTGCACCTCATCTCTATAATCATAAGCTACTGCTAAACACAGCGCCCCTCACTCAGGTCAGCGCCCCATCAACAGGTCAGCGCCCAGTGCGGCCTCACCAGTCGCACTGTCCTAAAGCTGGCCGTGCCTCCCAGGGTCTTTTGACACATCCCATCAATGTGTTATCAATCTTCCATGACCCTATGCAAACAAAAGGGGGTGGAAGCACAGGGACGAGAATGACAACATGAGGCAGATGAGCTGTTGACCCAAAAGATTCAGTCTCTGAGCTGGTGTCTGGTATCAGGGTTACTTTGATTTTGTTACAAGAGCAAAGGGCATGTGCTCGGGGGAAAAGAGGTCTCTCACTGAACATGGTTAGCTACTACACTCAAAGGCAGACAGCATACAGAGCCAGACACCCAAATACATCTTTAGAACTCAGTTTGCCGCTGACTATACGTGAAGTAGGCACAACTGGTTGGCCTCTACAAGCTGGCCTCAGTCTAGTTGTCCTTCAATCATAGTTGCTGCAGAAGTAGATGCAAAAGCAGTACATTGACGCCAATATTGTTGCCTAGCAAAGCATCCTGTTACAGGTCATACAAGAATGTCTAACTAGGTCCCTGTTATGCACTGTTCTGTAATGATTATCAATACGCAAATATTGATTACTGTCTCTATCACACAGATAAGCTCTACTTTTTGGTAAATGAACTCCAAGTGTCCCTATACATTCCCACCTTTGTGCAAGACCGCTCATGTCTATTCAGCATATACTTCCAGCACAAGCAAGCACACCATCAGCACCAACTTAACCACTCATAATGAGAAATGTAAAATACCAGTCGACTTGTGTGCGAGTGCCCCTTTTACGCTTACAACCCCAAGAGGTTTTTCCCTGGATATTGTAATAAGTAGTTTGGTTAAGGGAATGTTGTGGCTGCAGGTCAGTGTAGATGCAAGACAGGCTAAGGCCATTGCCTTACAGCAGTTTCCAAAACAAAGTTGTCAGTGATACACCATTGTTGCTAAACAATATGTTGTTTACCAGATCCATAATCCTTTTTACGGTTGTGGCAATTGGTGTCTGTGCTCATGCTAATTTTGTTCAGTTGTGAATGCCACTGTCACATGTGTTCCCCTTCTTAGAAGTGTTTTCCTTGTGTAACGGTGGCAGTTAACCCCTTCGACGCGCATGACGGAACGGTTCCGTCATGCACGTCGGTTGGGCTGTGCTTATGACGGAACCGTTCCGTCATGGCCCCGCCCGCGCTCAGAACCTTCAGCGTGGCGCGGAAATCCGCGCCGCGCTGAAAGGGTTAAAAGCAAAGTTGGTGTCTTAATCCCTAAAAGTCTGGTCTCTTCAGTGTTACCTGGCATTAAGACTGTGCATTTTGTTGTCGTTCTTGTTTCCAGTTTAGACGGGACATCCCCATGGTAATCTCTTCACTTTGTGCCAATTTTGAATGTTTTCTGTTGTACTATTTACTCATTGTCTGGCAATGCACACATTTTATTGTTTTGTTCATGCCCTTTCTTTGTCTCCGTTGTAGGCATTTACCCGTTAAGGTCTGCACTGCACATAGTGGTGCAATCTTCTTCATATGCAATACATTTAAAAGTGTTGTCAGGGACTGCTACTATCCCATGGCCTTTTTTGCTCAGTTTGGTGTCTGGAAATATTTCTCTTAATTGCCAAGTTTCTTATTGCATCACACTGACTCAGTTGTTGCCCATTTGCTTACATATTTACCAATTCTCTCATCCTCTGCTTTTGATAATCTCATTTGTTTACTGCCCATCCTTCTATTAGCCTTATTTTGTTCCCTTTTCTATTCATTCCTAAATGGTTTACTATCTACACCCCCTTGTTGCATTCATTCGCCTTGCGCATTTATTTGGTATGCTGGTTCTCTGTGAGAGAAAGAGAGTGGCCTCAGTGAGAATTCCCTCAGCACGGCAGCCATCTTGGACTGCCTCTGACTGCATTAAGTCTCAGTTCACACAAAATGGAAGCTGTTCTTCAGTGCACCCATGTACAAATTTACAAACAGATGTGAGCTTAACCCCTTCGCTGCCAGGCCTTTTCCCCCTCCTGTGCCACGCCTTTTTTTGGCTATTTGGGGTAGTGTGCGCTAAGGCCCCTGTACGTTTTTGACCACATAAGGTATCCACGCCAAATTTGTGTCCTTTTCTTCCAACATCATGGGGATTCTAAAGGTACTTAGGGTTTGTGGATTCCCCTGGAGGGGTCACATAAATGAGCCAAAATACAGCAAAATCTTGTTTTTTTTGGGAAAAATTGGAAAAACGGGCTGCAAATGAAAGCATCTGGGTTTTTCCCTGCAAATGTTATCAAAAAAGGTCTTGTGGGGCTGAAATCACCATTTTCCCAGCTTCTAGGGGATACCAGACTTTTGTCAGAAACCCAACATTTTTTACATAGTTTTGGCATTTTTCTGGGACATAGCCTATTTTTTATATTGTTTGTGCATTCGACCTCCTTCCAGTTAATGGTAGAAATGGGTACACAAGCAATAAGCTATACATTTTAGAGAAGTAGACAAAATTCTGAATTCAGCAAGGGGTCATTTGTGTAGATCCATCAGGTTTCTTTATAGAAACTAACAGTTAAATATAGGATAAATTGAAAATTAGTTGAAAAAAACAGCCTTTTCTGTCAACGTTTTCACCTGTAACTTCTTCTAATTATATGACAGCTCTTTGAAAGCAATATACCGTTACATCCGCTGGACATTACTGGTTGTGGGGATATATAGGACTTGTAGGTTCACCAAGAACCCGACGAACCCAGAGCCAAAAACTGAGCAGCAACTTGCAATGGTTTTTTATTGTGTACCGGGTATTTAGTAATTATTCTGTAAAAATGTGTACATGGAATAATCGGTATGAAAGACACCTATGTATTTCTGAAATGGGAACAAAATATAGAGTTTAGAAACAGTAGATATTTGAACATTTCCGAAATTGGGAATACTCATACTAGCATGAGAATTATCAGTCATTTTTTAAAATGACTTCTTTTTTACACAATGTCGTTCATTTGGAAGGCAGAAATGCATCGGAAGTCAATAGGTAATAACAGTTTCATTACAAATCTGAATTACCCTAAGTCTCCCAATAAAAATGGTACCTCACTTGTATGGGCAGGCATAGTGCCCACGACAGGAAATGGCTCAAAACCCAAGGTGGACACACCACATTTTCACAATGCAAAATTAACCTTTTTTTAGCAAAGTGCCTAGCTGTAGTTTTTTAACCCTAGCTCTGCCGGCACATAGGAAAACCTAGCAAACCTATACATTTTTGGAAAACTAGACACACAGGGGAATCCAGGATGGGGTGACTTGACTGCCTCTCACCAGGTTCTATTACCCAGAATCCCTTACAAACCTAAAATTTTGTTAAAAAAACCGCATCTTCCTCACATTTCTGTGGTGTAAAGTTCTGGAATTTGTGTGGATCCACAAATTTCCACCCACCCTGCATTCCCCAAAGTCTTCCGAGAAATATGGTACCTCACTTGTGTGGGTCGGCCTAGTGCCCGCGACAAGAAACGGTGCAAAACGCAACGTGGACACACCTCAATTTTGCAGTGAAAAATGACCCTTTTTTAGCAAAGTGCCTAGCTGCAGTTTGTGAACCATAGCTCTGCCGGCACCTTGGGAAACATAGCAAACCTATACATTTTTTAAAACTAGACACCCAGGGGAATTCAGGATGGGGTGACTTGACTGAATCCCACGAGGTTCTGTAACCCACAATCCCTTGCAAACATAAAAAATTGCCAAAAAAAAACATTTTCCCCACATTTCTGTGGTGTAAAGTTCTGGAATCTGCGTGGATCCACGAATTTCCACCCACCCCGCGTTCCCCAAAGTCTTCCGAGAAAAATGGTACCTCACTTGTGTGGGTCGGCCTAGTGCCCGCGACAGGAAACGGCGCAAAACGTAACGTGGACACACCTCAATTTCGCAGTGAAAAATGACCCTTTTTTGGCAAAGAGCCTAGCTGTAGTATTTTAACCATAGCTCTGCCGGCACCTAGGGAAACCTAGCAAACCTATACATTTTTGAAAACTAGACACCCAGGGGAATCCAGGATGGGGTGACTTGACTGCCTCCCACCAGGTTCTGTTACCCATAATCCCTTGCAAACCTAAAAAATTGACAAAAAACACACATTTTCCCCTCATTTCTGTGGTGGAAAGTTCTGGAATCTGCGTGGATCCACAAATTTCCACCCACCCTGCGTTCCCCAAAGTCTTCCGAGAAAAATGGTACCTCACTTTTGTGGGTCAGCCTAGTGACCGCGATAGGAAACGGCGCAAAACGCAACGTGGACACACCTCAATTTCGCTGTGAAAAATGACCCTTTTTTTGGCAAAGTGCCTAGCTATAGTTTTTGAACCATAGCTCTTGGCACCTAGGGAAACCTAGCAAACCTATACATTTTTTAAAACTAGACACCCAGGGGAATTCAGGACGGGGTGACTTGACTGAATCCCACCAGGTTCTGTTACCCACAATCCCTTGCAAACATAAAAAATTGCCAAAAAAAAACATTTTCCTCACATTTCTGTGGTGTCAAGTTCTGGAATCTGCGTGGATCCACGAATTTCCACCTACCCCGTGTTCCCCACAGTCTTCCGAAAAAAATGGTACCTCACTTGTGTGGGTCGGCCTAGTGCCCGCGACAGGAAACGGCGCAAAACGTAACGTGGACACACCTCAATTTCGCAGTGAAAAATGACCCTTTTTTGGCAAAGAGCCTAGCTGTAGTATTTTAACCATAGCTCTGCCGGCACCTAGGGAAACCTAGCAAACCTATACATTTTTGAAAACTAGACACCCAGGGGAATCCAGGATGGGGTGACTTGACTGCCTCCCACCAGGTTCTGTTACCCACAATCCCTTGCAAACCTAAAAAATTGACAAAAACACACATTTTCCCCTCATTTCTGTGGTGGAAAGTTCTGGAATCTGCGTGGATCCACAAATTTCCACCCACCCCGCGTTCCCCAAAGTCTTCCGAGTAAAATGGTACCTCACTTTTGTGGGTCAGCCTAGTGACCGCGATAGGAAACGGCGCAAAACGCAACGTGGACACACCTCAATTTCGCTGTGAAAAATGACCCTTTTTTTGGCAAAGTGCCTAGCTATAGTTTTTGAACCATAGCTCTTGGCACCTAGGGAAACCTAGCAAACCTATACATTTTTGAAAACTAGACACCCAGGGGAATCCAGGATGGGGTGACTTGACTGCCTCCCACCAGGTTCTGTTACTCAGAATCCCTTGCAAAGTTTTTTTAACAAACTGCCTAGCTGTAGTTTTTTAACCCTAGCTCTGCCGGCACCTAGGGAAACCTACCAAACCCACACATTTCTGAAAACTAGACACCCAGGGATTCCAGGGAGGTATGGCTTGTGTGGATTCTCCAACGTTTCCTTACCCAGAATGCCCTGCAAACCTCAAAGTTACCTGAAAAAATCACTTTTTTCACACATTTTTGTGTGGGAAAGTTGTGGCAACACCGGGCTAACACTAATTTACTACCACCCAGCGTTCCCCCGGGTCTCCCAATAAAAACGGTGCCTCACTCGTGTGGAATGCCCAAGTACACGCGACAGGCATGGGCCCACAGCGTACTGAGGAGACATGAAAATTGCCTATCTCAAAACGACCTGGTTTTGCAAGGGGGGTCACTTGGTTTTTTGGCCCGGTGCTCGGCGGCCACCTAGGGAAACCTACCAAACCCACACATTTCTGAAAACTAGACACCTGGGGGATTCCAGGGAGTTATGGCTTGCGTGGATCCCCCAACGTTTCCTTACCCAGAATGCCCTGCAAACCTCAAAGTTAGCTGAAACATTAGTGTATATCACAGCAACTATCATTCAAAATGAAATTGTTTAAAAATACTGGAATGTCTTTAGCAATCTGATGCATGGCACCAGTTGGTAATTCTGCTCCTCACGTGTCTATTCGCTCACTTCACCGTGACAATCTATACTTATCCTTACTTGATACTCACTCTTAAATCAGTCCCAGATAATGTACTTGCTCTCCACTTTCTTTTAACACATATAGCACACACTTCTGTCTTGCTTATTCCTTCTGGACAAACCCATCTCTAGCTAACTCCTTCTTCATTCGGAACTACTCTTCCTCCTATTGCATTCCCAGCTCATTCATTCACTCACGTCTAGATTCTGTTTCACATTTTATTGTATTTGAAGCTATCTCTCACTCATTTATTACTTGCTCCTGAGTCACTTTTCATTCACTCGCTCCTTTACTTACTCCCTTGCCCAGCATTCTTTGCTCATATGAGGTCATCATGTTCAATACTCACACTCCATTCATCTGTTACTCATTAAACAATGCAAAATAATCAATTACTTTTTATGGCATCCAGATTTGGCACCCTCCCAGCAGGGTCGGCTTTAGAGCTGGTGGCGCCCGGTGCGACAATCATTTTTGGTGCCCCCGCACCCCATGACCGCCACCTCAGATTCTCTCAGTACCACCCGGCAAAAGTGCACCTCATCTCTATAATCATAAGCTACTGCTAAACACAGCGCCCCTCACTCAGGTCAGCGCCCCATCAACAGGTCAGCGCCCAGTGCGGCCTCACCAGTCGCACTGTCCTAAAGCTGGCCGTGCCTCCCAGGGTCTTTTGACACATCCCATCAATGTGTTATCAATCTTCCATGACCCTATGCAAACAAAAGGGGGTGGAAGCACAGGGACGAGAATGACAACATGAGGCAGATGAGCTGTTGACCCAAAAGATTCAGTCTCTGAGCTGGTGTCTGGTATCAAAGTTACTTTGATTTTGTTACAAGAGCAAAGGGCATGTGCTCGGGGGAAAAGAGGTCTCTCACTGAACATGGTTAGCTACTACACTCAAAGGCAGACAGCATACAGAGCCAGACACCCAAATACATCTTTAGAACTCAGTTTGCCGCTGACTATACGTGAAGTAGGCACAACTGGTTGGCCTCTACAAGCTGGCCTCAGTCTAGTTGTCCTTCAATCATAGTTGCTGCAGAAGTAGATGCAAAAGCAGTACATTGACGCCAATATTGTTGCCTAGCAAAGCATCCTGTTACAGGTCATACAAGAATGTCTAACTAGGTCCCTGTTATGCACTGTTCTGTAATGATTATCAATACGCAAATATTGATTACTGTCTCTATCACACAGATAAGCTCTACTTTTTGGTAAATGAACTCCAAGTGTCCCTATACATTCCCACCTTTGTGCAAGACCGCTCATGTCTATTCAGCATATACTTCCAGCACAAGCAAGCACACCATCAGCACCAACTTAACCACTCATAATGAGAAATGTAAAATACCAGTCGACTTGTGTGCGAGTGCCCCTTTTACGCTTACAACCCCAAGAGGTTTTTCCCTGGATATTGTAATAAGTAGTTTGGTTAAGGGAATGTTGTGGCTGCAGGTCAGTGTAGATGCAAGACAGGCTAAGGCCATTGCCTTACAGCAGTTTCCAAAACAAAGTTGTCAGTGATACACCATTGTTGCTAAACAATATGTTGTTTACCAGATCCATAATCCTTTTTACGGTTGTGGCAATTGGTGTCTGTGCTCATGCTAATTTTGTTCAGTTGTGAATGCCACTGTCACATGTGTTCCCCTTCTTAGAAGTGTTTTCCTTGTGTAACGGTGGCAGTTAACCCCTTCGACGCGCATGACGGAACGGTTCCGTCATGCACGTCGGTTGGGCTGTGCTTATGACGGAACCGTTCCGTCATGGCCCCGCCCGCGCTCAGAACCTTCAGCGTGGCGCGGAAATCCGCGCCGCGCTGAAAGGGTTAAAAGCAAAGTTGGTGTCTTAATCCCTAAAAGTCTGGTCTCTTCAGTGTTACCTGGCATTAAGACTGTGCATTTTGTTGTCGTTCTTGTTTCCAGTTTAGACGGGACATCCCCATGGTAATCTCTTCACTTTGTGCCAATTTTGAATGTTTTCTGTTGTACTATTTACTCATTGTCTGGCAATGCACACATTTTATTGTTTTGTTCATGCCCTTTCTTTGTCTCCGTTGTAGGCATTTACCCGTTAAGGTCTGCACTGCACATAGTGGTGCAATCTTCTTCATATGCAATACATTTAAAAGTGTTGTCAGGGACTGCTACTATCCCATGGCCTTTTTTGCTCAGTTTGGTGTCTGGAAATATTTCTCTTAATTGCCAAGTTTCTTATTGCATCACACTGACTCAGTTGTTGCCCATTTGCTTACATATTTACCAATTCTCTCATCCTCTGCTTTTGATAATCTCATTTGTTTACTGCCCATCCTTCTATTAGCCTTATTTTGTTCCCTTTTCTATTCATTCCTAAATGGTTTACTATCTACACCCCCTTGTTGCATTCATTCGCCTTGCGCATTTATTTGGTATGCTGGTTCTCTGTGAGAGAAAGAGAGTGGCCTCAGTGAGAATTCCCTCAGCACGGCAGCCATCTTGGACTGCCTCTGACTGCATTAAGTCTCAGTTCACACAAAATGGAAGCTGTTCTTCAGTGCACCCATGTACAAATTTACAAACAGATGTGAGCTTAACCCCTTCGCTGCCAGGCCTTTTCCCCCTCCTGTGCCACGCCTTTTTTTGGCTATTTGGGGTAGTGTGCGCTAAGGCCCCTGTACGTTTTTGACCACATAAGGTATCCACGCCAAATTTGTGTCCTTTTCTTCCAACATCATGGGGATTCTAAAGGTACTTAGGGTTTGTGGATTCCCCTGGAGGGGTCACATAAATGAGCCAAAATACAGCAAAATCTTGTTTTTTTTGGGAAAAATTGGAAAAACGGGCTGCAAATGAAAGCATCTGGGTTTTTCCCTGCAAATGTTATCAAAAAAGGTCTTGTGGGGCTGAAATCACCATTTTCCCAGCTTCTAGGGGATACCAGACTTTTGTCAGAAACCCAACATTTTTTACATAGTTTTGGCATTTTTCTGGGACATAGCCTATTTTTTATATTGTTTGTGCATTCGACCTCCTTCCAGTTAATGGTAGAAATGGGTACACAAGCAATAAGCTATACATTTTAGAGAAGTAGACAAAATTCTGAATTCAGCAAGGGGTCATTTGTGTAGATCCATCAGGTTTCTTTATAGAAACTAACAGTTAAATATAGGATAAATTGAAAATTAGTTGAAAAAAACAGCCTTTTCTGTCAACGTTTTCACCTGTAACTTCTTCTAATTATATGACAGCTCTTTGAAAGCAATATGCCGTTACATCCGCTGGACATTACTGGTTGTGGGGATATATAGGACTTGTAGGTTCACCAAGAACCCGACGAACCCAGAGCCAAAAACTGAGCAGCAACTTGCAATGGTTTTTTATTGTGTACCGGGTATTTAGTAATTATTCTGTAAAAATGTGTACATGGAATAATCGGTATGAAAGACACCTATGTATTTCTGAAATGGGAACAAAATATAGAGTTTAGAAACAGTAGATATTTGAACATTTCCGAAATTGGGAATACTCATACTAGCATGAGAATTATCAGTCATTTTTTAAAATGACTTCTTTTTTACACAATGTCGTTCATTTGGAAGGCAGAAATGCATCGGAAGTCAATAGGTAATAACAGTTTCATTACAAATCTGAATTACCCTAAGTCTCCCAATAAAAATGGTACCTCACTTGTATGGGCAGGCATAGTGCCCACGACAGGAAATGGCTCAAAACCCAAGGTGGACACACCACATTTTCACAATGCAAAATTAACCTTTTTTTAGCAAAGTGCCTAGCTGTAGTTTTTTAACCCTAGCTCTGCCGGCACATAGGAAAACCTAGCAAACCTATACATTTTTGGAAAACTAGACACACAGGGGAATCCAGGATGGGGTGACTTGACTGCCTCTCACCAGGTTCTATTACCCAGAATCCCTTACAAACCTAAAATTTTGTTAAAAAAACCGCATCTTCCTCACATTTCTGTGGTGTAAAGTTCTGGAATTTGTGTGGATCCACAAATTTCCACCCACCCTGCATTCCCCAAAGTCTTCCGAGAAATATGGTACCTCACTTGTGTGGGTCGGCCTAGTGCCCGCGACAAGAAACGGTGCAAAACGCAACGTGGACACACCTCAATTTTGCAGTGAAAAATGACCCTTTTTTAGCAAAGTGCCTAGCTGCAGTTTGTGAACCATAGCTCTGCCGGCACCTTGGGAAACATAGCAAACCTATACATTTTTTAAAACTAGACACCCAGGGGAATTCAGGATGGGGTGACTTGACTGAATCCCACGAGGTTCTGTAACCCACAATCCCTTGCAAACATAAAAAATTGCCAAAAAAAAACATTTTCCCCACATTTCTGTGGTGTAAAGTTCTGGAATCTGCGTGGATCCACGAATTTCCACCCACCCCGCGTTCCCCAAAGTCTTCCGAGAAAAATGGTACCTCACTTGTGTGGGTCGGCCTAGTGCCCGCGACAGGAAACGGCGCAAAACGTAACGTGGACACACCTCAATTTCGCAGTGAAAAATGACCCTTTTTTGGCAAAGAGCCTAGCTGTAGTATTTTAACCATAGCTCTGCCGGCACCTAGGGAAACCTAGCAAACCTATACATTTTTGAAAACTAGACACCCAGGGGAATCCAGGATGGGGTGACTTGACTGCCTCCCACCAGGTTCTGTTACCCATAATCCCTTGCAAACCTAAAAAATTGACAAAAAACACACATTTTCCCCTCATTTCTGTGGTGGAAAGTTCTGGAATCTGCGTGGATCCACAAATTTCCACCCACCCTGCGTTCCCCAAAGTCTTCCGAGAAAAATGGTACCTCACTTTTGTGGGTCAGCCTAGTGACCGCGATAGGAAACGGCGCAAAACGCAACGTGGACACACCTCAATTTCGCTGTGAAAAATGACCCTTTTTTTGGCAAAGTGCCTAGCTATAGTTTTTGAACCATAGCTCTTGGCACCTAGGGAAACCTAGCAAACCTATACATTTTTTAAAACTAGACACCCAGGGGAATTCAGGACGGGGTGACTTGACTGAATCCCACCAGGTTCTGTTACCCACAATCCCTTGCAAACATAAAAAATTGCCAAAAAAAAACATTTTCCTCACATTTCTGTGGTGTCAAGTTCTGGAATCTGCGTGGATCCACGAATTTCCACCTACCCCGTGTTCCCCACAGTCTTCCGAAAAAAATGGTACCTCACTTGTGTGGGTCGGCCTAGTGCCCGCGACAGGAAACGGCGCAAAACGTAACGTGGACACACCTCAATTTCGCAGTGAAAAATGACCCTTTTTTGGCAAAGAGCCTAGCTGTAGTATTTTAACCATAGCTCTGCCGGCACCTAGGGAAACCTAGCAAACCTATACATTTTTGAAAACTAGACACCCAGGGGAATCCAGGATGGGGTGACTTGACTGCCTCCCACCAGGTTCTGTTACCCACAATCCCTTGCAAACCTAAAAAATTGACAAAAACACACATTTTCCCCTCATTTCTGTGGTGGAAAGTTCTGGAATCTGCGTGGATCCACAAATTTCCACCCACCCCGCGTTCCCCAAAGTCTTCCGAGTAAAATGGTACCTCACTTTTGTGGGTCAGCCTAGTGACCGCGATAGGAAACGGCGCAAAACGCAACGTGGACACACCTCAATTTCGCTGTGAAAAATGACCCTTTTTTTGGCAAAGTGCCTAGCTATAGTTTTTGAACCATAGCTCTTGGCACCTAGGGAAACCTAGCAAACCTATACATTTTTGAAAACTAGACACCCAGGGGAATCCAGGATGGGGTGACTTGACTGCCTCCCACCAGGTTCTGTTACTCAGAATCCCTTGCAAAGTTTTTTTAACAAACTGCCTAGCTGTAGTTTTTTAACCCTAGCTCTGCCGGCACCTAGGGAAACCTACCAAACCCACACATTTCTGAAAACTAGACACCCAGGGATTCCAGGGAGGTATGGCTTGTGTGGATTCTCCAACGTTTCCTTACCCAGAATGCCCTGCAAACCTCAAAGTTACCTGAAAAAATCACTTTTTTCACACATTTTTGTGTGGGAAAGTTGTGGCAACACCGGGCTAACACTAATTTACTACCACCCAGCGTTCCCCCGGGTCTCCCAATAAAAACGGTGCCTCACTCGTGTGGAATGCCCAAGTACACGCGACAGGCATGGGCCCACAGCGTACTGAGGAGACATGAAAATTGCCTATCTCAAAACGACCTGGTTTTGCAAGGGGGGTCACTTGGTTTTTTGGCCCGGTGCTCGGCGGCCACCTAGGGAAACCTACCAAACCCACACATTTCTGAAAACTAGACACCTGGGGGATTCCAGGGAGTTATGGCTTGCGTGGATCCCCCAACGTTTCCTTACCCAGAATGCCCTGCAAACCTCAAAGTTAGCTGAAAAAAATCACCTTTTTCACACATTTTTGTGTGGAAAAGTTGTGGCATCACTGGGCTGACACAAGTTTCCTACCACCCAGCGTTCCTTCGGGTCTCCCAATAAAAACTGTGCCTCACTCGTGTGGGAGGCCCAAGTACCCGCGACAGGCAAGGGCCCACATCATATTGAGGCAACATGAAAATTGCCTATCTCAAATCGACCTGGTTTTTCAAGGGGGGGTCACCTGGATATTTGGCCCGGTGCTCGGCGGCCACCTAGGGAAACCTACCAAACCCACACATTTCTGAAAACCAGACACTCGGGGGATTCCAGGGAGGTATGGCTTGTGTGGATCTCTCAACGTTTCCTTACCCAGCATGCCCTGCAAACCTCAAATTTACCAGAAAATATCACCTTTTTCACACATTTTTGTGTGGGAAAGTTGTGGCATCACTGGGCTGACACAAATTTTCTACCACCCAGCGTTTCCCCGGGTCTCCCGATAAAAACGGGGCCTCACTTGTGTGGGAGGCCCAAGTACCCGGGACAGGCAAGGGCCCAAAACGTATTGAGGCAACATCAAAATTGCCTATCTCAAAACGACCTGGTTTTTCAAGGGGGGGGGGTCACCTGGATATTTGGCCCGGTGCTCGGCGGCCACCTAGGGAAACCTACCAAACCCACACATTTCTGAAAACTAGACACCCGGGGGATTCCAGGGAGGTATGGCTGCGTGGATCCCCCAACGTTTCCTTACCCAGAATGCCCTGCAAACCTCAAATGTAGATGAAAAAATCACCTTTTTCACACATTTTTGTGTGGGAAAGTTGTGGCATCACCGGGCTGACACAAATTTCCTACCACCCAGCGTTCCCCCTGGTCTCCCACTAAAAACGGTGCCTCACTCATGTGGGAGGCCCAAATACCCACGACAGGCAAGGGCCCAAAACGTATTGAGGCGACATCAAACTTGCCTACCTCAAAACGACCTGGTTTTGCAAGGGGGTTCACCTGGATATTTGGCCCGGTGCTCGGCGGCCACCTAGGGAAACCTACCAAACCCACACATTTCTGAAAACTAGACACCTGGGGGATTCCAGGGAGTTATGGCTTGCGTGGATCCCCCAAAGTTTTCTTACCCAGAATGCCCTGCAAACCTCAAAGTTAGCAGAAAAAATCACCTTTTCACACATTTTTGTGTGGGAAAGTTGTGGCATCACCGGGCTGACACAAATTTCCTACCACCCAGCGTTCCCTTGGGTCTCCCAATAAAAACTGTGCCTCACTCGTGTGGGAGGCCCAAGTACCCGCTACAGGCAAGGGCCCACAACATATTGAGGCGACATGAAAATTGCCTATCTCAAAACGACCTGGTTTTGCAAGGGGGGTCACTTGGTTTTTTGGCCTGGTGCTCGGCGGCCACCTAGGGAAACCTATCAAACCCACACATTTCTGAAAACTAGACACCCGGGGGATTCCAGGGAGGTATGGCTTGTGTGGATCCCCCATGGTTTTCTTACCCAGAATGCCCTGCAAACCTCAAATTTCGCTGAAAAAATCTACTTTTTCACAAATGTTTGTGTGGGAAAGTTGTGGAATCACCGGGCTGACACAAATTTCCTACCACCCAGCATTCACCCGGGTCTCCCGATAAAAATGGTGCCTCACTCGTGTGGGAGGCCCAAGTACCCGCGACAATCAAGGGCCCACAAAGTATTGAGGCGACATGAAAATTGCTTATCTCAAAACGACCTGGTTTTGCAAGGGGGGTCACTTGGTTTCTTGGCCCGGTGCTCGGCGGTCACCAAGCGAAACGTACCAAAGCCACACATTTCTGAAAACTTGACACCCGGGGGATTCCAGGGAGGTATGGCTTGTGTGGATCTCCCAACGTTTCCTTACCCAGCATGCCCTGCAAACCTCAAATTTACCAGAAAATATCACCTTTTTCACACATGTTTGTGTGGGAAAGTTGTGGCATCACTGGGCTGACACAAATTTCCTACCACCCAGCGTTTCACCGGGTCTCCCGATAAAAACAGGGCCTCACTCGTGTGGGAGGCCCAAGTACCCGCGACAGGCAAGGGCCCAAAACGTATTGAGGCAACATCAAAATTGCCTACCTCATAACGGCCTGGTTTTGCAAGGGGGGTCACCTGGGTTTATGGCCCGGTGCTCGGCGGCCACCTAGGGAAACCTACCAAACCCAAACATTTCTGAAAACTAGACACCCGGGGGATACCAGGGAGGTATGGCTTGCGTGGATCCCCCAACGTTTCCTTACACAGAATGGCCTGCAAACCTCAAATTTAGCTGAAAAAAATCACCTTTTTCACACATTTTTGTGTGGGAAAGTTGTGGCATCACCGGGCTGACACAAATTTCCTACCATCAACAATACAGAGGTAAGGGGGTAGAAAGGCAGGTCGCCCCCCACTCAAAAGCTAATCACAAAACAAGACCTGCCCAACAAAGTTGATAGAATGAACAACCTTTCATCAATAACCCTTACACATTCAAGTTTACTTTGTTTTGAACTATCATGGTTGGCAAAACTTTTTGTGCCGTACACAGATAGGGTCTGATGTCACTCAATTTTTTGAAAAAATCTTAACCGTGTCTGTGTGTGTAAAGTGCCTTCCTTGTTGTCCCACTTCCTAAAAATGTAAAGAGGAAAGAGGAAGAGAGAGACCATGTGCGTATGGTATCCGCTCAGAAACAGCAGTGATAGAAAAAGGTGAGGGAAGGATGGCGGTGCCTCACGGAAGTAACACCATGGAGGATACGCAGACAGGTACTCGCCTGCTACCTCACGTTCTCATCATTAGCGACTGCCATTCAAAAAGAAAGAAAATCAAATCAGAAACCTCTTATCAATACCATCATATAGTGCTACGTGTGAAAATTAAATTCTAATTTGTGTATCTGTGTTCGAAATTAATAATAATCATAACTCAAATAGGCGAGAGGGGGTCTGATCAGAACCCACGTCTATCCACGTTAAAACCGAGCAAAACAACACTAGCTGTATGATTGTTTATTCTATGCTGTGCGTTTGCTCACTTAAAACCAACATGTTTCATTGCCTTGAACACTTTGCGGCAATTTCATCAGGGCTAGGGTCGACTGGCCACACTGCACTTCTAGTTCAGACCAATGAACTTTTTGTCTGCACCTGAGGAAGACACAATTCGTAAACACACAATCAGCCTTTTCAACTGCATAAATCATATGTTTTTTGTAAGAGAACTTTCTCTTAACAGACTGTGCAATTAAAATCCGGTGCCTGCAACCACACCAGGAATATTTACCATGCGGTTGCTCATCTTGAGCATACCTAAACCTCTCTTGTAAATGGGTGTAAGCTACGTCCGGGTGTGCTTGTACACTCTTTTCGTGGTCGTCAGATTGCCACGGGTTTATATTTCTGGGGATACTAACATCCAGTTAGAACCCGTACTCAAACATAAGTGTCAATAAAACTGGGTATGCAGGTCAAACGCCACCTTCACTGTTACTAATGGGTAATTGCTGCAGACATCTACTCATAAATAATTGCTGCAAGTATCTAATCATGCTTTCCATGGAGACATCTACTCTATTGTGTTTTGTAAGTCATCATTTGTTCAGCCTCACGTTTATGTGTACCAATACTAATCACTGCGACTATCTTGCCAATCGTGTAAGTGAGTTATTATTGCTTCCATCTAATCGTCGCGCCCAAATGGTACCTCAAAGTATCGTAATGTACCATCTCCTCGCGGTATATTAACAAACAGCCAGTTCCCATATCTATTTAGTTCATAAGCAATATATGGGGATCCCTGCTTCTTCCCTGCTTCTTCCTTTATACCTTCGTCCGGCAGTTTAGCCGTGAGAGCTTTTTGAAAAATAGTGCAAATATTTGTTTCACACGCTGGGGATTTTCACATTACATTGGAAGTGATTCCCCCACCGCATTTTTATCAGTAATTGTTTGTGCTAGTGATTTCGGTTGCCTGTACATATCAGGAATATTGAGAATGGATCAATTTTGCTTGGCGTTTACTGATGAACACATAGCTTCCATACTTGCAGGGCCATCATTGCTCCCTAATGCACCCCTTAGTGGAATTGCCTCAGATAGGGAAGAATGGGAAAAGTTATCCAACACTAAAAAACGGCAGGTCAGAATAGCGCTTCATGGGGCTTTAATGACTGAATACCTGCCAGTCTCTTGGTTCGTATAGAACCTAAAATCTTTCTGGAGGACAAGAGGTTCCGGGTGGACTGGAGCTACATAGCGAATAAGTGCACCCGTGACTGGTTTGTATTAATTATTAATACAGCCAAGAGACTGAGTGAAGAACTGCTGAAAGAAATACTAGATCTCGAAACAATCCTAAAAGCAGATACCACCATAAAAGACATCAAAGAACAGCTGACCACGATCCAAAATGATGTGGGGGAGTATCAATTATATATGGTGAATCAGAAAATGAAAGGCTTAAAAAGGAATCTTGACAGATTTAGTCATGACTGCGCATTTCCCTATGTTGAGGATAGTTACTACCAACAACCCCCAGAGCCACCACTTTACACACGAGGGACCAGGGGTGGGCGACGACAGGGCAGACGTACTTTTAATAATTGGACATTTGACAACACGAGCAGTGAAGAGGACGATTGTAATGGGCAAGCCCCCACTGCTAACCAGAGAGTAAGATTCAACACTACAGAAAGGACGAATGAAGATCTAGGTGTTATGCTGCGCACTTTTTTAGAACAACGTCCTCCAGATCAGAGAGGGGCCAGTCACAGGGGCAGGGGTAGAGGGCGCGCTCGGCAGAATACCAACACATCGTGGCAGACTTTTTCTCCCAGGATTACGCGCAGCAGGGGCAGAACACCCCTTTAATTAGCAATGAAAATGACATAGTGGTGAACTTGTCAGCACACCCATTAACAGCAGATGAACACAGGGTTCTAAATAAAGGTTTAGGGTATGTCCCAACCCCTAAACATGACAGCTTCAAGCTGCATGGGGAATTACATGGATTGATGAGAAAAATCAAATTGAAAAAATTCTTTGAAGGGAAGGAATTAGATGCTCCTTCAATATTCTCTACCAATCTGCGTCGCCCCTCACAATTTTGTCCCCCCAACAACACCATTGGCCCCGAGGTCCAAGTGTTTGAACAAAAGGTAATACAAGACATTGTTAACCTGGAAGAACAACAGCAGGGTTTTAGTCGCAGCAATATGACACAGGCTGATTGGCAAGCTGTACATTCTCTCCAGCAGAATCGTGGGATCACCATCAAACCGGCCGATAAAGGCGGTGCGGTGGTGGTATTCAATACCATAGACTATGAAACTGAGGTGGCCAGATTACTAGATGTTCGCCACAATTATAGACCTCTGATGAGAGACCCCACTAAAAACTTACAGATGACCATTAAAACATGGTCGCAGCGGCTAAGGAGAAACAATGGCTCACGGTCAAAGAAGCAGATTTCTTGATTAATGACAAACCCAGGGTACCTGCCTTCTATATCGTTCCAAAAATACATAAAGTACAGAGGCCCCCACCGGGACGCCCCATAGTATCGGGGATTCAATCAGTCCTGGAACCATTGTCTCAATATTCTGATTTTTTCTTGAGGGAATGCGTTATCACGCAGCCCTCTTATGTACAAGACACCACAGATGTTTTAAGAATTCTGGATGACATTGTGTATGACCCTGAACATCAGTTTTTAGTCACGATTGACATAGAATCATTGTACACCAGCATCCCCCAGGAAGCAACACTGGTGGCAGCAGCTCGCGCCCTGGGGGAGTGCGAATGGTTCTATGATGTCCCTCAAACGTTTGTCCTACAATGAATTGAGTTAGCTTTAACTCAAAATTTCTTTGCCTATAAGGACCACAACTGTATTTGCAGGTGTCCGGGACTTCAATGGGGGTTACCTTCGCCCCCAGTCTAGCATGCATTTATGTGGGCCAGTTTGAGGCCAACCACATCTATCATACCACCAATCTCTTCCAGGAGAATATTGCTCTCTGGAAGAGATATATCGATGATGTGTTATGCATCTGGACAGGCTCTGAAACTGATCTTGACAGGTTCCTGAATTGGTTGAATAACCTTGATGAGTGTCTCAAGTTTACTTGGACTATAAGTAGAACAACAGCAACTTACCTGGATTTGGACATTAAGGCGGCAGATTACAAACTAGCCACTAATGTCCACCAGAAACCCACAGATAAGAACTCACTTTTACACTATAGATCTTATCACCCCAGGGCCCTCAGGGATAATTTGCCTGTAGGGCAATTCTTGCGATATCGCAGGAATTGTTCCTCCACTGAGGGCTTTGTGGAACAAGCAGTGGCCTTGTCCCGTAAATTGGAAGAGCGAGCATATCCTAGACAGGTCATTAAACAAGCCAAAAAAAGAGCCTTGAATACTCCCCGAGCTGCATTACTTGACAGAACACCTAAGATCAAGGGGGACTGTATCCCCGTGGTTACCACTTTTGGACCCTTGTCTACAAAAATCAGACAAGTTATTAGAAAACATTGGTCCCTGCTGAACACCCCTACTATGATTATGCCTCAACCCCGCTTCGCTTTTAAGCGATCAATCAACCTGCGAGACCGGTTGGTTCATTCTCGACCTAAACCAGAGATCAAAGACACAGGGATTCCTTCGGGGCATTTTCAATGTGGGGGGTGCACAGTGTGTGAGCTTACAATACCGACTAAAAGTGTCATGCTGTCGGGAGGCAAAACATGGTACCTTAACATGTTTAGTAATTGCAACACTTGCAATGTCATCTACAGACTCACATGCCCTTGTGGCCTTCATTACATTGGCCTCACCACACGCAAAGTTAAGATCAGGGTGCAGGAGCATCTCAGTACTATACGAGTGGGTAAATTAACCACGAAATTGGTACAACACTTCAGTACGGCGAAACATAGTCCAAAAAATTTACGTTGGGTCGTGCTGGAAAGGTTGGTTGGAGACCTATACAATATGGAAGCAAGACTGACTACGAAAGAGGCACGTTGGATCTACCAGGAGAAAGTGGACCAACAGGGATTGAACGATTACATTGAATGGCATAAGGTAGTGACCTGGTAGTCTGCAGTCTAGAACCTCGATTGTCTAAATTTCTCCAGATTTATCATATAAGGCCTTAGCCCATAATCACTCATGGACCTCATTGTCAATAGAGCAACATGCATCTGGGTATCTGTTTCCAAAAATTCTTTGTTTTTTTTTTTTTTTGCTTCCAACTATTGTATGATCAAAACCTATTTTCTTTAAGCAATACCGGCATTCTTGTCCTATTTGAACCCCTCCTAACATTAATAAACGGAATAAAAGGGATTCATCTCGGCATGCATATAACAGCCTACACAATATGGCCGCTGCGTACTTCAACTAACTTATAAACCACTACGCATGAGCGAAAGCGTCGCGCGGTGCGTATTAAAGACGTGGTTTTTCGTCCACACTCTGAGGCTGAATATTATCGGGATCAGCAGGCCGACGAGGTGAGTGGACGAAGGTATAAAGGAAGAAGCAGGGATCCCCATATATTGCTTACGAACTAAATAGATATGGGAACTGGCTGTTTGTTAATATACCGCGAGGAGATAGTACATTACGATACTTTGAGGTACCATTTGGGCGCGACGATTAGATGGAAGCAATAATAACTCACTTACACGATTGGCAAGATAGTCGCAGTGATTAGTATTGGTACACATAAACGTGAGGCTGAACAAATGATGACTTACAAAACACAATAGAGTAGATGTCTCCATGGAAAGCATGATTAGATACTTGCAGCAATTATTTATGAGTAGATGTCTGCAGCAATTACCCATTAGTAACAGTGAAGGTGGCGTTTGACCTGCATACCCAGTTTTATTGACACTTATGTTTGAGTACGGGTTCTAACTGGATGTTTGTGTCCCCAGAAATATAAACCCGTGGCAATCTGACGACCAAGAAAAGAGTGTACAAGCACACCCGGACGTAGCTTACACCCATTTACAAGAGAGGTTTAGGTATGCTCAAGACGAGCAACCGCATGGTAAATATTCCTGGTGTCGTTGCAGGCACCGGATTTTAATTGCACAGTCTGTTAAGAGAAAGTTCTCTTACAAAAAACATATGATTTATGCGGTTGAAAAGGCTGATTGTGTGTTTACGAATTGTGTCTTCCTCAGGTGCAGACAAAAAGTTCATTGGTCTGAACTAGAAATGCAGTGTGGCCAGTCGACCCTAGCCCTGATGAAATTGCCGCAAAGTGTTCAAGGCAATGAAACATGTTAGTTTTAAGTGAGCAAACGCACAGCATAAAATAAACAATCATACAGCTAGTGTTGTTTTGCTCGGTTTTAACGTGGATAGACGTGGGTTCTGATCAGACCCCGTCTCGCCTATTTGGGTTATCGAACACAGATACACAAATTAGAATTTAATTTTCACACGTAGCACTATATGATGGTATTGATAAGAGGTTTCTGATTTGATTTTCTTTCTTTTTGGATGGCAGTCGCTAATGATGAGAACGTGAGGTAGCAGGCGAGTACCTGTCTGCGTATCCTCCATGGTGTTACTTCCGTGAGGCACCGCCATCCTTCCCTCACCTTTTTCTATCACTGCTGTTTCTGAGCGGATACCATACGCACATGGTCTCTCTCTTCCTCTTTACATTTTTAGGAAGTGGGACAACAAGGAAGGCACTTTACACACACAGACACGATTAAGATTTTTTCAAAAAATTGAGTGACATCAGACCCTATCTGTGTACGGCACAAAAAGTTTTGCCGACCATGATAATTCAAAACAAAGTAAACTTGAATGTGTAAGGGTTATTGATGAAAGCTTGTTCACTCTATCTACTTTGTTGGGCAGGTCTCTTTTTGTGATTAACAAATTTCCTACCACCCAGCGTACCCCCGGGTCTCCCGATAAAAATGGTGCCTCACTCGTGTGGGAGGCAGAAGTACCCGCGACAGGCAAGGGTCCAAAACATAGTGAGCCTCAACAGGCAAGGGTCCTTAACGTAGTGCGCCTCACTACGTTTTGGACCCTTGCCTGTCATGGGTACTTGGGCCTCCCACACGAGTGAGACACCGTTTTTATTGGGAGACCCGGGGGAATGCTGGATGGTAGGAAATTTGTGTCAGCCCGGTGATGCCACAACTTTCCCACACAAAAATGTGTGAAAAAGATGATTTTTTCTGCTAAATTTGAGGTTTGCAGGGCATTCTGGGTAAGGAAACGTTTGGGGATCCACGCAAGCCATACCTCCCTGGAATCCCCCGGGTGTCTAGTTTTCAGAAATGTATGGGTTTGGTATGTTTCTCTAGGTGGCCGCCGATCACCGGGCTAAAAAACCAAGTGACCCCCCTTGCAAAACCAGGTCATTTTGTGATAGGCAATTTTCATGTCACCTCAATACGTTGTGGGCCTTTCCTGTCGCGAGTACTTGGGCCTCCCACACGAGTGAGGCACCGTTTTGATCGTGGTTGGAAATTTGTGTCAGCCCGGTGATGCCACAACTTTCCCACACAAAAATGAGTGAAAAGGGTGATTTTTTCAGCTAACTTTGAGGTTTGCAGGGCATCCTGGGTAAGGAAACGTTGGGGGATCCATGCAAGCCATACCTCCCTGGAATCCCCCGGGTGTCTAGGTTTCAGAAATGTGGGGGTTTGGTAGGTTTCCCTAGTTGGCCGCCGAACACACGAGCCAAAAACCTAGGTGACCCCCCTTGCAAAACCAGGTCGTTTTGAGGTAGGCAATTTTGATGTCCCCTCAATACGTTTTAGGCCCTTGCCTGTCGCGGGTACTTGGGCCTCCCACACGAGTGAGGCACCATTTGTATCGGGAGACCCGGGGGAACGCTGTGTGGTAGGAAATTTGTGTCAGCCCAGTGATGCCACAACTTTCCCACACAAAAATGTGTGAAAAAGGTGATTTTTTTAGCTAAATTTGAGGTTTGCAGGGCATTCTGGGTAAGGAAACGGTGGGGGATCCACGCAAGCCATACCTCCCTGGAATCCCCCGGGTGTCTAGTTTTCAGACATGTGTGGGTTTGGTAGGTTTCCCTAGGTGGCCGCCAAGCACCGGGCCAAAAAACCAAGTGACCCCCCTTGCAAAACCAGGTCGTTTTGAGACAGGCAATTTTCATGTCGCCTCAATACGTTGTGGGCCCTTGCCTGTCACGGGTACTTGGGCCTCCCACACGAGTGAGGCACCGTTTTGATCGGGAGACCTGGGGGAACGCTGGGTGGTTGGAAATTTGTGTCAGCCCGGTGATGCCACAACTTTCCCACACAAAAATGAGTGAAAAGGGTGATTTTTTCAGCTAACTTTGAGGTTTGCAGGGCATCCTGGGTAAGGAAACGTTGGGGGATCCATGCAAGCCATACCTCCCTGGAATCCCCCGGGTGTCTAGGTTTCAGAAATGTGTGGGTTTGGTAGGTTTCCCTAGTTGGCCGCCGAACACATGGGCCAAAAACCTAGGTGACCCCCCTTGCAAAACCAGGTCGTTTTGAGGTAGGCAATTTTGATGTCCCCTCAATACGTTTTAGGCCCTTGCCTGTCGCGGGTACTTGGGCCTCCCACACGAGTGAGGCACCATTTGTATCGGGAGACCCAGGGGAACGCTGTGTGGTAGGAAATTTGTGTCAGCACAGTGATGCCACAACTTTCCCACACAAAAATGTGTGAAAAAGGTGATTTTTTTAGCTAAATTTGAGGTTTGCAGGGCATTCTGGGTAAGGAAACGGTGGGGGATCCACGCAAGCCATACCTCCCTGGAATCCCCCGGGTGTCTAGTTTTCAGAAATGTGTGGGTTTGGTAGGTTTCCCTAGGTGGCCGCCGAGCACCGGGCCAAAAAACCAAGTGACCCCCCCTTGCAAAACCAGGTCGTTTTGAGACAGGCAATTTTCATGTTGCCTCAATACGTTGTGGGCCCTTGCCTGTCACGGGTACTTGGGCCTCCCACACGAGTGAGGCACCGTTTTTATCGGGAGACCCGGGGGAACGCTGGGTGGCAGGAAATTTGTGTCAGCCCGGTGATGCCACAACTTTCCCACACAAAAATGTGTGAAAAAGGTGATTTTTTCAGCTAAATTTGATGTTTGCAGGGCATTCTGGGTAAGGAAACGTTGGGGGATCCACGCAAGCCATACCTCCCTGGACTCCCCCGGGTGTCTAGTTTTCAGAAATGTGTGGGTTTGGTAGGTTTCCCTAGATGGCTGCCAAGCCCGGGGCCAAAAACTCATGGGACACCCTTTGCAAAACCAGGTTGTTTTGTGATGTCTCCTCAATAGGTTTTAGGCCCTTGCCTGACGCAGGCACTAGGTCTACCTATGCAAGTGAGGTACCATTTTTATCGGAAGTCTTTGGGGAATGCGGTGTGGGTGGAATTTTGTGGATCCACGCAGATTCCAGAACTTTCCACCACAGAAATGTGAGGAAAATGTGTTATTTTGGACACATTTTTAGCTTTGCAATGGATTCTGGGCAACAGAACCTGGTGAGAGCCAGTCATGTCACCCCATCCTGGATTCCCCTCGGTGTCTAGTTTTAAAAAATGTACAGGTTTGCTAGGTTTCCCTACGTGCCAACTGCGCTAGGGCCCAAAATCCACAGGTAGGCACATTGCTAAAAAAAAGTCGGAGCCCAGTGGGCATTCTGCTGCCCTGGGGGGGAATCGGGAAAGGGGGTTTCATCCTGATATGCCCCTAAAGAGGCAGAAAGACTGTGGCTATTTTATGTGGGGGTGGTGGCATGGGTATGACCATTTTGGACAGCCCCCACCCCCACCCCCATGAATAAAAAAAGCCTGCATACTCGCTGGCGCCTAGTGGGCTTTCTGCCCCCCTGGGGGCAGATCAGGGGCAACTGCCACCATATGCCCTCCCGGGGGGCAGAAAGACTGGAATTTCACCTGGGGTGGGGTGGGGGTATTGTCATGCCCATTTTGGGGAGCACCTACCCCTACACTAATAAAACAAAAAAATCCATAGTTTCTGGTGGGCTTTCTGCGCCCCCCAGGGGGGGCCAGATTGGGGGCTACAGCTCCCATCTGCCTCCTGGGGGGCAGAAAGACTGTCATTTTTGTGGGGGGGGAGGGTGGGGGCATTGGTGTGCCCGTTTCAGGCAGCCCACACCCTAAAAACAATTGCGCAAAAAAAAAATCCCTGGTGGATAGTGGGCTTTCTGCCCCCCCCCCCCGGGGGGGGCAGATTGGGGGCTACTGTCCCCCGGACAGGTCACCCTCCGAGCACACTCCCCGTGAGTGAGCCCGTCCCCTGGTGCCACCTCTGCCCTGAGCTGTGCCCTGCGCCCTCTGTTGTGCCCCGACCGCCGGATCCGCTTGGTCTGCGGATCTCCTGTGCCCCCTGCCACCAGCTTGCTTCGCCGCCTTTTCGCTTTTCCCGCCGTTTTGCCCAGCCCCCTGTGCTCCCCCCCCTTGCCCAGCCCCGGCCGCGTTTCCCGCCACCTCCCCGCCGCTGCCCCCCTGCGGCCCCGCCCCCTTCCCTCGCTCGCCCTCCCCATTCGCCACCCCGCTCCCCCTCCCAGCTGCCCCTCCCTCCCACGAGACCACTTAAAGCCTGTTGCTGCCAGTGAGGTGCAGTGACCTCTGTCCCCCGGACAACCCCGAACTGAAATTGCTTCTTCTTCAATGTATATCAATTGGCAAAATACATTCCCCCTAATTTGTTTTCAAAATATCCACTTTTAAAATGTTGACATGTCTGAATGAGGCTGAACCGAATATATGACGTTAGAATGCAAACATTACAACGCATGCCTTTATAACGTGGTTTTTACATTGCAGCATCCATTACAACGCATGATTTTACAACGCATGCCATTACAACGCATGCCATTACAACGCATGCCATTACAACGCATTCCATTACAACGCATAATACGTTTAGGGCAAGAGTAGTGTAAGTGCTGGATAGTGTAGGGGTAACAATTACTATTCCCACTCAAGTGAGTGCAACAGTAGGGTAAGTGTTGGATAGTGTAGGGGTAAAAATTACTATTCCCACTCCAGCGAGTGCAACAGTAGGGTAAGTGTTGAATAGTGTAGATATCTTCTCTATCGTCAATGAATTATCCTTGCCAGACAGAGTGACCTTAAAATCAGTACCCACCCAGGACTTCTGTGACGCCCTTAATAACTTTTTCATCCAGAAAATTTCCACCATCAAACAAAGTATTCCTCCGACCCCCCCTCCAATCTGCTCTGGGGACCTCACCTAAAAACACCCAGTTTCTTGATCAAATCCCTCCGATTTCCAAGGAAGACTTCCCTTTACTTTTGAAAAAGGTCAGTTCGGGTTCTCCTTTAGATCCCTGCCCCCCCCATTCCTCTCAGAGGCCTTTCTCTCTTGCCCTGACCCCCCGCTTGCGTTCCTTAATAACTCACTAAAAACAGGGGTTGTCCCCGCCTCCTTCAAAGTGGCAGAGGTCATTCCCATTTTGAAGAAGCCTCATGCCGATCCCACCAATCTTACCAACTATCGCCCCATCTCCCTCCTTCCCTATCTGAGCAAGATCTTGGAGGCTCATGTTACACAATGCCTCAGCTCCTTTATTGAATGCTCATCTTTTCTTGACCCCCACCAGGCCGGTTTTAGGCCCGCACACTCCACCGAGCAGGTTATACTTGCTGTGATCAATGAGATTCGCAGGGGGGTGGATAACAATCTCTCCCAAGCCCTTGTTCTTCTAGACCTCTCGGCCGCCTTTGACACGGTCGATCACAACCTCTTGATCGACCGTGTCGGAGATGCCGGCATTCAGGGCACGGCCCTAAAATGGATTTCCTCTTTTTTGGGAGACCGCTCGCAGGCCGTTCGCCTTGCTGCCTTATCCACCAAAAAGACCTCCCTAACCTGCGGTGTGCCACAGGGCTCGTCTCTTTCCCCCTTACTCTTTAACCTATATATGGTCCCTCTTATCTACTCACTTCGTAACTTTGAAGTAGTCTGCTTCAATTACGCGGACGACCTTCAACTTGTCTTCAACATTAACTCTACTGCCGCGTCTATTTCCAGCTTTCAGGCTACTCTATGCTTTATCAGGGATTGGATGAACATCAGCCAACACAAGCTCAACCCTGACAAGACTGAGCTGGTGCTGACCGGCCCATCAAATCCCTGGAACAACAATTTTTGGTCCCCCTCGTTAGGAAATCCTCCTTTACCCTCCAAATCGGTTAAAAGCCTTGGAGTAATCATCAGCAGCGACCTGTCCATGAAGCCTTAAATCGGTGCAGTTACATCCTCATGCTTCTTCCATCTACGCAGAATCCGGAAGATCGCAAGATTCTTCACCACCGAGGCCCTCACTGTGGTCCTCTTGGCCTTGGTCATCTCACGGATAGACTATGCCAACTCTCTTTATGTTGGCATTCCTGTCTACCAACTCCATCGCCTTCAGCTGGTTCAGAATCAGGCCGCTCGCCAATCACGTATTCAACATGTTCGCCCACTGCTGAAACTCCTTCACTGGCTCCCAGTTGCCAAACGCTGTCTGTTTAAATTGGGTTGTATTATTTTTAAAGCCCTTACTTGCAAGGGGCCTGCCTTTGTTTCCTCTTTAATTTCTCATTATTCTCCTACTCGTGCACTCCGTTCGTCTCACTCCAACTTTCTCACCTCTTCCCGCTTTAATCAGAAAAAACACGGTGGACTCAGTTTCTCCTTTCTGGCACCGCAGATGTGGAATTCCCTTCCTCTGAAACTCAGACTCGAAACATCTTTGCCACACTTTAGATCTCTCCTCAAAACTTTCCTATTCACTCAAGCTTACCAGTAACCTCCTGATTTAGTACGCCATTGCCATAGCGCCATGAAACCTTTGGGTGTACGTGCGCTCTAGAAATAAATTTAACATAACATAACATAACATAAAAATACTATCACCATGTACCCCAAAACCAATACCCACCCTAAAACTAAAAAAATCCCCATTACTTACCTTATAATGCGTTGTAATGGTATTCGTTGTAATGGTATTCGTTGTAATGGCATGTGTTGTAATGACATGCGTTGTAATGGCATGCGTTGTAATGGCATGTGATGTAAGGGCAGCTGCGTTGTAATGACTGTGTTGTGAAGGTAGTGCGTTGTAATGACTGCGTTGTAAAGGTTGTTTCCCGGCTGAACCAGTTGAAGACTGTAGAAGTATTTTGCTTGTTAGGAGGGCCCAGTTATTGACAAAACGTAATATGCAGTTTATCCAGCAGTCTGGCTGAAAGACACACTTTCAGGGGTATCTCTATCAGCTGAGTTGAACTTTTGAACTCTTCTGCCACCAGGGCAGAGGCTGGCATGGACATTCTGAGAGAACAATGCCCTGTGTCAGTATTCTGCTGCCAACATTCTAAAGCTTCCCTGCCCAGCCCCCACTTCAAGCATCCTTCTCAGAGAGGAACATGAAAAGTGACAGAAGCTTTAGATACAGAGATTGGTTATGGCTCATGTCACTCTTGGTTTGGCCAAATGATTGAACCTTACAACAACCTTACCCAGCACTCTCCAGGTTATCCCTGTCCCTCACTTCACTCACTTCATATTCATTACATACACCAGGTATTGTTCCCGCCTTTCAGAGTGAAACATACTGGGTATCTGTTCCCTTTCAACATTCTGCAAAGGCCAGGACATGTTTCTTAAGTAGAACTTAAAATGAAAATATCTGTATTCTGTTTTTTAACGTTGCCTTTTTGTCTTTGTTTAGTTTCTTTAGTTACCTGTCAGGGGTCATTAGGGCAGCAATTGAACAGATTTAAAGTGTTTTCACCCTACAGTTACTGTTTTAAGTATGTATTGAGAGGGGGAATAAATACAGTCTTTAGGTGATTTTTTCTACTTTTTGTACCTGTCATGCTGCTATAAAAGTGGCCAGGTGGCACCAAAAGATACCTAAGTCATTAATTTGCTCACTTGCATTTCACTATTCGCTGTTCACTCATCTGTCCTCACTTCTTATTCATTGCTCGCTCCCTCACGTATAGAGACACTCATAAGCAATGTTTCCTGTGCTAGTTTTCCTCTGTATGTGGGATCGCAATATTTGTATGCACCTTTTTATCACTGAGTGCACAGCAGTATGTTGAGATAAGCAGAGGTGAATAGTGTGAGAAACAGTGCCCACTTCACTCCAGGCTATTATGAACACTCTCTTGTAGGAAAGTGGGTTTCTGGTTGTAGTAACCCCCCACACACACTATTTGCAAGGTGTCTGATGCACATTGACTTGATGTGCCCTGGGTCCCTGCCAATCAGGTTCCCAGGGCACTATGCTATCTCTCAAAATGGTACCTTTTTGCCCCCAATTGTCACCTCTCTGTCCACATGTAAGTCCCTTGGAAAAAGTACCATGAATACCGAGGGCACTGTGCCCAGGGAAGCCCTCTATGGTCTGCAGCACATGTTGTGCCACCCTTAGAGGCCCTGTACCTTAACACACACACACTGCCATTGCAGGCTGCGTGTTTTTGTGCAGAGAAAAGTGAAGAGTCGACATGGCACACAAACCTGTGTGCCATGCCTGCAACCCACTGCCTATGGTATAGGTCAGCCACCCCTCTAGCTGGGTGCACTATACTACTAGTGAGAGTACAGCTGCATGAGCACTGTACCCCTACAGTGTCTAAGTCTATTCTTATACATTTTAACAGCAGTACAGCCATATAGATTACGAACTCCACAGCACCATAATGGCTTTACTGAATTCTGGGAAGTTAGGTATCAAACTTCTCAGCATAATAAACCCACACTGATGGCAGTGTGGGATTTATTATACCATGCACTCAGAGGGCATCTTAGAGATGCCCCCTGAAAAGAAAAACAGCCTCTGGTGGGTTCCCTAACTGGTAATCACCAGCCTGCCATCACAAGACATGTTTCTGGGCCAATGGGATGGGAGACTTTGCTCCCTGAGCCCAAAAACAAAGCCTTTCCTGGGCGGAGGTGGTCACAGCTCCCCGAGGTCATCTGTGGCAGGTGAGATTCAAAGACCTTGCCGCCTTTGTAACGTGACCCCGAGCCTCTCCTGCTATCAGGAGCTGGCCCTCTTCCTGTCTCTCCCCCTTTCGGTGGGTGGACAGGAAGGAAAAATTAGAACAACCCAAAAGGTGTGCCCATCTATGCCAACCCCCCCCTCAGGTTGGGGAGGCAAGGTGAAGCCCACTCTTCAGTGCCCGCCATCTTGCAGATGTCAGGCACTCTCTAATCAGTGTTAAGGATTGTGTCCACTCTCCCACATAGGGTGAGCACACCAAGGGTGTAGTCACCCTAAGGTCAGAATTTTATTGGCACCTGAACCAGAGACCCCTAAAATGCCACCTTAATGCAGTATTTAGGGGGCAGCCCTGAAGCCAGTAGGAGAGTAGGATCTGCATTTATGTTGCCCCCACTATTTTTTCTGATGTTAACACTGGTTTCTGGCTATAGTCAGGCTGGGTCCCTGCTAATCAGGGCCCCAGTCTCTCTGTTCTCTCTAAACGACTTGGAGTGCATATTAGATGCACTAGTGATTGGTTACTGTGGTGCCTTATGAGCCCCTAGTATATGGTACCTTAGGTACCAAGGGCATAGGTACTTTACAAGCCTACCAGGGGCTGAAGCATGTATTATGCCACCCCTGGGAAGCAGACTAAATCTGACACCTCAGACCTGCTACTGCAGTCTGGGTGAGGTAGTGTTAGCACCCCTCACTGAGTTATAGGTTCCTATATCCCACCATACACACACACATATAAACCTATCAGTCACCCCTACAGCAGGCCCTATCAATCGGCAGGGTGTTTGGTTTACATTGTGAGGGAGTGAGTCTATTCCCTGTGGCTGTTTGTGGATGCGGTTAAACCATATACTCTTAAGTGCATTATAACCTCCCGGTTAATGCTAACTTTGGAATGACTGTATCAAAACGTGTCGTGTTGGTGTCAAACAACTTGGAATCATACCCCCACACCAGTAACTGGTGTGGGAGTATGATCCCACCCTTCTAGAGGGGATGACATGTACCCACTGTGGAAACACGGTAGAAATCTGAAAGAGCCCTGGCATCACAAAATGGATGCCACCAGCACAGACACTGGGCTGCCCTCCTGCTGCTGACTGAAACTCGCAGTGGAGGAGGCCCAACAATAGGCATCCTGTCACAGGGAGGTGTCACCACCTTCCAGACAGGATTTAATGTATTGGAGCTGGGTGGGTGCACTCTTAGAGTGCTTTGAAGTCCTGTACTGGGGGAGCAGTAGGCTCCTCTGTGCATATGCCAGCACAAACCGGTTCAGGGGCTACCAGCCCCTGCTCTGGTGCGAAACTTGGCAAAGGGAACTGGGTGTAACCACTCACCCCCCTGACCGTCCTAGAGGAGTGGTCATAGAGCTAGTCCCTCCCTTTCTTTTACTATAAGATAGGTACACCTTGCCATTGCAAGTTAGATAACCCTGGACGAAGCTTTACAAGAAGAATTCCCTTGGAGTCAAGGAGTGACTCCCCTGCTTGGCAGGCACCAAAACTTTGAATCAACGGTCGCAAACTTTCCCGCTCCCGCCGGAGTACGAAGTCCCTGCAGCCCCTGAAGTGGATTTCCTGACTTCTCGATGGCCATTGTGAGTCCCCAGCAGAGCTGAGGCGAGTGAAGCCCACGAGGAACCGCAATACCTGGGAGCCATGCACTATTGTCGAGTGCAACCCCTTCACGACATTCTACGAACTTGTACTTTGGAACATTTGTGGCCCAAGCCTCCAGCAGATTTTGCAGCGAAAATCAGAGGCCTACCCCATCCCGAGTGACCGTGGGCTCCTGTGAAGCATTTTCTCATGAGGTGTCTTCATGATCCCTTTCCCGTTAGCTTGTGCGTCCCCTGAAGTCTTTCTTATTGACTCAAAGGGCTCCCCTGTTGCTCCAGGCCTGCCCTCACTCACCCTTGCTGGGTGAGTCCCTCAGATCTTGCTGGTCTGCACCATTGACTAAATTCACTTTCCACAAGACTTGCTGTTGCTAAGGCTTGTTGACTCCAATACGGTGGCCGACACTGCAGTCAGCTGCAGACGTTGTGGAACACTCCGAATCCAGCCGCTGGTCATAGTCAATCTCTCCTGGACCTCGTGAGCGAAGAGTCAAAACACCCTTGATCACCTGAAATCACCCGACATCCGTGGGCATCCATCTTCCTGGCCCCGGGTCACTGGCAAGTGACTGTGAACACTGTCCCTTCAGTTTTTAGGTCATCTGCATCTCGAATCCAGCCTCGGATTCCACCGGACACTTCTTGAGTCTTCGCAAGCAGCAAATCTTCTTTGGCTTCCATAGAAAACAGCGACGCGACCCGACACCAAAAGACACCTATGCACCCGGCTTCCCTGGGTGAGGTAACTTGTGCACTCCGGTGCCCTAGTGTGTGGTGGCCCTTGAATTACTTACCTTGTAAGTGGCTTGCTTGTAGACTTCCTCGAAGTACCCTAAAACTTTAAAAATCCAACCTCGACTTGCTCCGTTGTAATCAATAGGGAACCCGCGGCTGTGTTCTCACACTGCACACGTCTCCTGTGGGTCTTTTACTTACCTACCTTGGGTGGATTAGTGAAGCCCCAGCGATTCTACAGGCCCTATGCCTTGCCCCCTTGCTAGTTGACTTTCCTAAAGCTCTTTTTTAGTATATGGTCTGGTACGCCCCTAGGGCCCCAGCCATATCTGTGCTTAACTGATTGTGAAACGTTGATATTTTAATGTGTTCCTGGCTTCTAATCTCATAAAGAGATTAGTAGAGTGTGTCTAGAAATAAACACATATATATTTGATATATATACCTGTGTGGTGTCCTTTCATTTGGTAATTCAAGAGATTATAAGGTAAAACAAGCTGCTTTACATTCCTCTGAGACTTAGCCTGAAGGCTGCTCTCCACAGCTACCACTAGGATAGCTTTCTTTAAAAGGTTGTCTTAAACCCATCTACCATAAGAGTCAAATTGGACTGGTGCAAGGTGGCCACTATAACTAGTGACCAGCATATGCCAGGCCAACTTCTCACACCTATGTAGAAGGATGAAGGAAGATGCCCAGCAGAGGAGACTGCAGAGAAGAACTGGTTTGGCCCCAGCCCTACTGGCCCGCCTGCAGTTTCCTGAGATCCTGCGCCAAAGATGGCCTTGCCCTGCAGCCAGCGATCTCCAGTACTCCTGGGAGGACTGACTCTCTTCAACAAAGACCGGATCTCCTGTGAACAGCAGCTCTGTTAAAAAGAATCACTAAAGAAATACTCAGAGCCTGCTGAGGACAAAGAAACCTGACGCCTGGAACAACCACTGCACCTGATGCCTATGGCCTGTGTCTTGAGGTTGATGTAGATATCAGACAAATGAACACATGATCCTAACTTGGGGAAGATCTGATAATGTCTGAGTAAACGTTTCATTTAAATACAAATGCCTCAGAGCAGATGGTCCTTCCCTTTGAAACCTTATATTTCTGATTGACTGATTGTCATGAACCAATCATGTGTGATAGTAATTGTGGTCACAAACGATTAAAATCTTACCAATTTTTCAAATGGGATGTTAACTGATTAACAGAGGGTCTTTTCATAATAGGATCCAAAACTTGAAATGTATAATTATGAAGGGGAGTATAAATAACCATAACACTATTGCATTGTATTTATATAAAAGTTATAGTAGTAACATCTAATTTTTTATTTAGTTTCTTGTGTGTTATTCAGGGAATTTTTTCTGTATCACATTTACTGCCACAACTTTTAGATTAGTTCCCAGTCAATGTGCAAAAAATTCTGTTCACCATACATTCATCTTTCCAAAGTGCTTAATGATTTAAAAACTACACCCAACACATGTTTCTTGTTATGTGTTACTATAACCCCTTCATCTGATAGAGACTACTGGCCGCAGATTCCTTAACGTAGAATTATCCCCAGGCGTGAGACTGGACCCGGAAAACTTTCTTGCCCAGGACGGTACAACGCGACTGTTGGACTTGGCCCTTTTTGCAGGGTCATCCCTAAACTTCTGGCCTTCCTCCTGCATTTTTTCTGACCTGTTGTTGGCTGTTTTATGACTCTGGGCACTTTACCACTGCTGATCAGTGCTAAAGTGCATATGCTCTCCCCATTGTAAATTGCAATGTTGGTTGGATTCCATGATTGGCTCATTTGGTTTACTATCAGACCCCAGTAAAGTGCACCAGGAGTGCCAGGGCGTGTAAATACAAATGCCGCTGGTGGGCTCGCAGCACTGGTTGTGCCACCCACAGAAGCAGCCTGGTAAAATGTGTCTAGGGTCTGCCATCGCAGAACCTGCGTGCAGTCTGGTACTGTCATGCTGACTGGGCAAGTGCACCCACTTGCCAGTCCCTAAACCTTCCCTTTACTTCATATGAGTCACCCCTATGGTAGGCCCAAGGGCAGCGTGCATTGTAAGCATAAGGTAGGACAAGCCCTGATGTGTGTGGCATGTCCTAATAGTGAATTACACCCATTTTAGTTTTTCACTACGGTAAGGCTACCTGCTCTCATAGGCCAGAATGTGCTGCTGGAATTATAACACTCTATAATCCCAACAGACTCAGTGAGCATGGTAGAAAGTCAAGTTTAGTATGCCTGAACTCAGAATAAGAAAATACTTCTTTCAGTAAAGTTTATTTTAATATCCTGCGTTTGTAAATGCTACTTTTAGAAAGTTAGTATTTGCTTGCCTAACTATTTCAGTCCGCCTCTGCTTGAGTGTGTATGTGTTGTCTGGTTTCAGTGAGGGGCAGGGCTGGGGAATTCCAGGAGACAGGCTGGCTGCCAGGTGGTGAATAGAGAGATTACACCAGGATGGGTGGGAGGAGTACACCTTGACTCTGAATATGGCTGTGCTCTGCCACCACAATGCTGGCTCCACCCCCAGCGGAGCGGCTGATGTCTCTGCCCTGCACCCTAAACGGAGAAACTAGAGTCCTGTCTACAAAGTGCTCCAGATCCGGACTGAACCAGGCACAGGCCCCCTGGCCTGGAAGAACAAAAGAAATGGTGTATAAAAGAAGGAGCCCTGCTCCTAAGAAAGCTTTGAACCAAGAAGAATCTCTGCCTGAGGAGGAGGCACCAGGAAAGCTGTACGGAGGAAGACTGTCCCTATCCTGGGGGACTGGCCTGCAGTGGTGACCTTGCTGCCAAAGGAGAGAAGAAGAACCCTTTACTAAGACTTGCTCCATTGTTATTTCAAAAACCTTGTGTTTTCAAAACAATCTCCAAGGGCCTGGAAGCGAGCTTGCCCCCTGAACTGAGCCCCAGGACCATTGGGCTCATCCTGACCTTCGCCCGCCTACTGCTGGACTGTGGTGTTCCTTCCCTCGCCGGAGCCGTGACTCTGGTGCTCTTCAGCCCCTCCTTGGGCCGTGACAGGGCTGCTTGGCCGCCCCTGCCTTGAGAAGAGCCTCGCTCGACCCGAGCCGCTCTCTCTACGCCGTGCTGGGCTGCCCCCGTCACCTCGCCTGCTGGAGGCCCGCTGTGCACCTTCACCCCTCCCGCCGGAATTTGCGCTGTGAGCACTCCAAAAGCCTCGGACGGCCCGGACGTGGAAAACGTACCCGGCTGCCCCGCTCTGCTCACCTGCCCACCTGGACACGCCACTCCCCCTGTAAGCCTGAAGGACCAGATCTCCCCGTAAAGCTTGGGAGCCCCGGACGCCGCCTCGCCACTCTGAAGAGCCGCTGGACGCCCGCACCCGCCTTTACAAAGAAACAAGGTACTGTGACACACGAACTCGACCGCAAGCTCGCATCGGATCCAGGGTCCGCAACGTTTGTTTTCCCTGTCGTCCTACACGTTCCACCAGGTCGCCTCACCAGCGCGAAGAGCGCCAAGACCCACAGTTCACCTTGTTGCCCCGCACTAAAGAACTTTCCGCCTGTTTCAGGCCTTCTTTTTCCGCTTTTGAGCATTTTTCTTGGGAACAGTGTGCGAATGCATTCGGGCTTCATGACGTGCTCGTCTTGCGCGCGCCAGATGTCGGCGACGGATCCTCACCCTATCTGCATGTGGTGTTTGGGTGAGCAACACGACTGCACAGACTGTGAGGCGTGTCAGCAAATGAAGCCGAAGTCCCGGCAGGAGCGCCGGATGAAACTCTTTTTGGCACGCATGTCCAGGTCGGTATCGGCGCCGCGTTGTCCCCCGCAGACGGCTTCAAGAACCGCCACCTCCGTCTCCGACATCGTCCTTCTCCCAGGCCGCAAGGGCATCGCTCACCTGTTGGTAAGTGTCGTAGTTTGTCCCTGAGGCCCGGTCCCTGGCCTTTTGGGGGTGTGGGTTCTCCACGGGTGGTGCGGCCCCGCGTGTTGCCACCCTAGCCGCCGTTCCCTGGGCAACCAGAGCCCAGATGGAGGCCTATGCGGCGGGCTTGCAGGCCTCGTTGGCTCTTCCTTCTCCTCCTTCTCTTCCTGGGATGTCTGCGGATCCCTTTCCGCGTGCGGGGTCTTCTGCAGCATCGCCGGCGGCTCTGGCACCGACAGGTTCGGATCCAGGTTCGGAGGATGTGGTGCCGTCGGGGTGCGGCCCTTCGGGGTTCCCTCCTTCGGACCACGGCACATCTGCCTCACTACAAACCCCCGCGGGGGTCCCTGTGGTGTCGCGGGAGGTTGCTGGGACTCTGGCGTGTCCTCGAGTCCCTCTCGGTCCACGGGGCAGGCGGCAGCCTTGTCCGAGGTCTAGGTGACGCCTCTCAGGTGCCGGAGGCTGCTGGCCCTGGTGGCGCCGCAGGGGCTGGCTAGGGGTCGGGGTGAGTCCCCGGGCCCCCCTTGTCCCTCCACGCAGGCGACTGCCTCGTCGGTTGAGTCGATGTCTTTTCGGTGCCGTTCCTCAGCCGCCCCGGCTCTGTCCCAGCCTCGGTCTCCTGCACCGCGCGTTGTGGCGGAGGTCGTTCCGGCGTCTCCTTCGGCGCCGGTCGATGTTGACCTGATGTCGGTCGCGGACTCTATGGTGCCGGGCTGGTGTCGGGTCATTGATTCATCTTCGGACGCCCCCTCTTCTCCAGAGGTTCAGCGGTTGTTGGTTTCATCTTCTCTGGAGACGGGTCACCGCGTCGTGGCTTTTTCACCGGCATCTTCTAAGGATGGCTCTTCGCCGTTGCCGCACCCGCAGTCTTCGCCGGAAGCGCCTCAGGTTCCCCATTCATAGGTCCCCATTCCCCCTTTCCGGGCTTGGCCTTTCCTTCCTCCGGTTGGACTGGGGGACGGCCACCTTAGCTTGCATCCGTCGCCCACAGAGGAACTGCTTTCCCCGCCGCGGGGCCCTATGGAGGAGAGTGCTGCCTTCGCTTGGGCTGTTTCCACGGCTGCGGGAATCTTGCGCATGGGTTATCCAGCTGCCCATTTCCCCACGGATCATCTTCTGTAGGTCCTCCATCAGGGTTCTGGTGGTCAGGAGCTGCTTCTTCCCTTCGAGGCTTCGCTCCACTCTTCTCTTTTGGGGGTGGCCTGCCACAGGGGACCCGGTGCCCCAGCAACTACTGCACCACCACCGTCCTGCGCCGCATGACCCTGTCTCTTTCCCTCCACCCCTCTGCCATGGGCCTTCTTTTACAGACTGCCTGTCACTCCCTGCTATCGGTGTAGTCTCCCCCATCACGGGAGGCCCACTGGTTAGATTCCTGGGGGCGCAATATCTTCGCCTCCACCAGTGCGGTTTTGCAGGCCCTTAACAATATTTGTGTTTTGGCTAGGGCCACTTCTTGCTTGTCGGATTCGGCGGAGTCCCTTATGTCTGCCGCTTCTCAGGAGGGTGCCTTTGTTGATCTGAGGCACCATATGTTAGATGGCCGGGAGCTGGCGGCATTTATTCTTGACTCGACTCTGGACATTTCGGAGGTGCTTGGGCATACCATGGCTTCTTCGGTGGCCCTTCGTTGACATGCCTGGCTACGGGATAGTGTGTTCCTGGAGAACGTTACGGAACGGCTGGTGTACCTTCCCTTATATGGCACTCTTTTGTTCCACACCCCTGCGGATTCTGCCATTCAGAGGTTTCTTGCGGGGCTTCATCCTCCTCCTTCTCCTCCACCCCCTCCCCCTCAATGACCTGTGAGTCGGTCTGTGTTTTGGGAGGTGTTCTTCCGTTGTCTCCTGGGGCCTTGTAGCAGTAGCCCTGTTTGTGTTTTGTGTGGTTCATGTGCCTTCAGGTCCTCTTGTTAGGCCTTTGGTGCTGTTGAGGTGAGTTACTCCTTCGGGCCTCTGCTCTCCGTGGCGTCACGGTATGTCGCTGGTGCGATCTTCTTGCTGATGGTCTTGGAGTGGCTTGCGTTGCACCCCGGTCCGTCCTTCTCCTGGATCACTGTGTCACTGGCCTAGTCCGGCCTGCTGTCTGCAGCATTGCGTTGTGGCGGTTTTGCACTTCTGTCTGCCTTAGTCCTCTGTCTGGTGTTCTGGGGGGGAGGGACTGGTTTCCCTGGTTTTTGTGTTCGGGTGGACAGCTTGGTCCGCCCCGTCTTTCTTTTTTCTTTCTTTCTGCCTGGTTCCTTCATTAGTAGGTCAGTGTGTGCCGGCCCCTCCCTTGGGGCGTGTCCTGCCCTTCTTCATCCTTCCTGGCGTCTGCCTTCGGCTTGCGTCTAGCTTGTCCTGGGTGCACCGTTCCGTGGATTGTCTGCTGCTGGCTGTGCATGCCAGTGCAGGCCTGTTTGTTCTGCTACGCCGTTGTGGCCTTTGATGTATTCTCTTGTGCCTTTCTTCTTCCGTCTGCACTTTTGGCGGTGCAGCCGTCCCTGCCTTGTCCGCTGTTTACGGCTGGAGGTGTGTACAGCCCTTTCTGTCACTGTGTATGTGTTCCTTTAGGTGGGCCCTTGTAGGAGAGTAGGATCTGCACTTATGTTGCCCCCACTTTTTTTATGATGTTTACACAGGTTTCTGGCTATAGTCTGGCTGGGTCCCTGCTAATCAGGGCCCCAGCCTCTCTGTTCTATCTAAACAACCTGGAGTGCATATTAGATGCACTAGTGATTGGATACTGTGGTGCCTTATGAGCCCCTAGTATATGGTACATTAGGTACCAAGGGCATAGGTACTTCACAGACCTACCAAGGGCTGAAGCATGTATTATGCCACCCCTAGGAAGCTGACTATTTCTGACACCACAGGCCTGCTACTGCAGCCTGGGTGAGGTAGTGTTAGCACTCCTCACTGAGGTATAGGTTCCCTATATCTCACCTTACACACACATATAAACCTATCAGTCACCCCTAAGGCAGGCCCTATCAATCCTGAGGGCAGGGTGCTTGGTTTTCCATGTGAGGGGGTGCCTCTGCCTGAGCAGGGCCCCTCTGCGGCCCTCAGAGTCTATTCTCTGTGGCTGTTTGTGGATGTGGTTAAACCATATACTCTTAAGTGCATTATAACCTAGCGGTAAATGCTAATTTTGGGATGGCTGCATAAAAACATGTCGTGATTGGTGTCAAGCGCCTTGGAATCATACCCCCACACCAGTAACTGGTGTGGGAGTATGATCCCACCCTTCTAAAGAGATACACATGTACCTACTGTGGAAACACGGTATAAATCTGAAAGAGCCTGGCATCACAAACGATGGATTAAACCCAGATCTGTGACTGGGGGTGAATGTTTTGCCAATGTGCAACATTCCGTTCATCATCTTGTGTGTTTTGCTGTTCGCCCTATGTGGGAAGGGTATGCCCAGACGTGGGTCCCGTGCACACTACGCCACTGCAGTCTAGCTATCATGGCTGAAGAGGGGTGAAACCCCGAAACCGGTCCTAGGATGCTTGATTACGGTTCAGGGAAGACATGGCTTGGCAGTTCGGGCTGGACTGGTCCCATGAGGCACAGGGTCAAGACTGATTTGCATATGGCCATGTCTGAACTGGGGTGGCATGGTGAGCAAAATAACGATGGATTAAACCCAGATCTGTGACTGGGGGTGAATGTTTTGCCGATGTGCAACATTCCGTCCATCATCTTGTGTGTTTTGCTGTTCGCCCTATGTGGGAAGGGTATGCCCAGACGTGGGTCCCGTGCTCACTACGCCACTGGAGTCAAGCTATACTGGCTGAAGAGGGGTGAAACCCCGAAACCGGTCCTAGGATGCTTGATTCCGGTTCAGGGAAGACATGGCTTGGCAGATCGGGCTGGACTGTTCCCATGAGGCACAGGGTCAAGACTGATCTGCATATGGCCATGTCTGAACTGGGGTGGCGTGGTGAGCAATATAACGATAGATTAAACCCAGATATGTGACTGGGGGTGAATGTTTTGCCAATGTGCAACATTTTGTCCATCATCTTGTTTGTTTTGCTGTTCGCCCTATGTGGGAAGGGTATGGCCAGACGTGGGTCACGTGCTCACTACGCCACTGGAGTCAATCCACCCTGGCTGAAGAGGGGTGAAACACCGAAACCAGTCTTAGGATGCTTGATTCCGGTTCAGGGAAGACATGGCTTGGCAGTTCGGGCTGGACTATTCCCATGAGGCACAGGGTCAAGACTGATTTGCATATGGCCATGTCTGAACTGGGGTGCCGTGGTGAGTAAAATAACGATGGATTAAACCCAGATCTGTGACTGGGGGTGAATGTTTTGCCAATGTGCAACATTCCGTCCATCATCTTGTGTGTTTTGCTGTTCGCCCTATGTGGGAAGGGTATGCCCAGACGTGGGTCCCGTGCTCACTACGCCACTGGAGTCAAGCTATCCTGGCTGAAGAGGGATGAAACCCCGAAACCGGTCCTAGGATGCTTGATTTCGGTTCAGGGAAGACATGGCTTGGCAGTTCGGGCTGGACTGTTCCCATGAGGCATAGGGTCAAGACTGATTTGCATATGGCCATGTCTGAACTGGGGTTGCCTTGGTGAGTAAAATAACGATGGATTAAACCCAGATCTGTGACTGGGGGTGAATGTTTTGCCAATGTGCAACATTCCTTCCATCTCCTTGTGTGGTTTGCTGTTCGCCCTATGTGGGTAGGGTATGCCCACACGTGGGTCCCGTGCTCACTACGCCACTGGAGTCAAGCTATCCTGGCTGAAGAGGGGTGAAACCCCGAAACCGGTCCTAGGATGCTTGATTCCGGTTCAGGGAAGACATGACTTGGCAGTTCGGGCTGGACTGTACCCATGAGGCACAGGGTCAAGACTGATTTGCATATGGCCATGTCTGAACTGGGGTGGCGTGGTGAGCAAAATAACGATGGATTAAACCCAGATCTGTGACTGGGGGTGAATGTTTTGCCAATGTGCAACATTCCGTCCATCATCTTGTGTGTTTTGCTGTTCGCCCTATGTGGGAAGGGTATGCCCAGACGTGGGTCCTGTGCTCACTACGCCACTGGAGTCAAGCTAAACTGGCTGAAGAGGGGTGAAACCCCGAAACCGGTCCTAGGATGCTTGATTCCGGTTCAGGGAAGACATGGCTTGGCAGTTCGGGCTGGACTGTACCCATGAGGCACAGGGTCAAGACTGATTTTCATATGGCCATGTCTGAACTGGGGTGGCGTGGTGAGCAAAATAACGATGGATTAAACCCAGATCTGTGACTGGGGGTGAATGTTTTGGCAATGTGCAACATTCCGTCCATCATCTTGTGTGTTTTGCTGTTTGCTCTATGTGGGAAGGGTATGCCCAGACATGGGTCCCGTGCTCACTACGCCACTGGAGTGAAGCTATCCTGGCTGAAGAGGGGTGAAACCCAGAAACCAGTCCTAGGATGCTTGATTCCGGTTCAGGGAAGACATGGCTTTTCAGTTCAGGCTTGACTGTTCCCATGAGGCACAGGGTCAAGATTGATTTGCATATGGCATGTCTGAACTGGGGTGGCGTGGTGAGCAAAATACCGAGGGATTAAACCCAGATCTGTGACTGGGGTTGAATGTTTTGCCAATGTGCAACAACATTCCGTCCATCATCTTGTGTGTTTTGCTGTTCGCCCTATGTGGGAAGGGTATGCCCAGACATGGGTCCCATGCTCACTACGCCACTGGAGTCAAGCTATCATGGCTGAAGAGGGGTGAAACCCCGAAACCGGTCCTAGGATGCATGATTCCGGTTCAGGGAAGACATGGCTTGGCAGTTCAGGCTGGACTGTTCCCATGAGGCACAGGGTCAAGACTGATTTGCATATGGCCGTGTCTGAACTGGGGAGGCGTGGTGAGCAAAAGAAAGATGGATTATACCCAGATCTGTGACTGGGGGTGAATGTTTTGCCAATGTGCAACATTCCGTCCATCATCTTGTGTGTTTTGCTGGTCGCCCTATGTGGGAAGGGTGTGCCCAGACGTGGGTCCCGTGCTCACTACTCCACTGGAGTCAAGCTATCCTGGCTGAAGAGGGGTGAAACCCCGAAACCGGTCCTAGGATGCTTGATTCTGGTTCAGGGAAGACATGGCTTGGCAGATCGGGCTGGACTGTTCCCATGAGGCACAGGGTCAAGACTGATCTGCATATGGCCATGTCTGAACTGGGGTGGCGTGGTGAGCAATATAACGATGGATTAAACCCAGATATGTGACTGGGGGTGAATGTTTTGCCAATGTGCAACATTCTGTCCATCATCTTGTGTGTTTTGCTGTTCGCCCTATGTGGGAAGGGTATGGCCAGACGTGGGTCCCGTGGTCACTACGACACTGGAGTCAATCTACCCTGGCTGAAGAGGGGTGAAACACCGAAACCGGTCTTAGGATGCTTGATTCCGGTTCAGGGAAGACATGGCTTGGCAGTTCGGGCTAGACTGTTCCCATGAGGCACAGGGTCAAGACTGATTTGCATATGGCCGTGTCTGAACTAGGGTGGCATGGTGAGCAAAATAACAATGGATTAAACCCAGATCTGTGACTGGGGGTGAATGTTTTGCTAAAGTGCAACATTCCGTCCATTATCTTGGGTGTTTTGCTGTTCGCCCTATGTGGGAAGGGTATGCCCAGACGTGGGTCCCGTGCTCACTACGCCACTGGAGTCAAGCTATCCTGCCTGAAGAGGGGTGAAACCCCGAAACCGGTCCTAGGATGCTTGATTCCGGTTCAGGGAAGACATGGCTTGGCAGTTCGGGCTGGACTGTTCCCATGAGGCACAGGGTCAAGACTGATTTGCATATGGCCATGTCTGAACTGGGGTGGCGTGGTGAGCAGAATAACGATGGATTAAACCCAGATCTGTGACTGGAGGTGAATGTTTTGCCAATGTGCAACATTCCGTCCATCATCTTGTATGTTTTTCTGTTCGCCCTATGTGGGCAGGGTATGCCCAGACGTGGGTCCCGTGCTCACTACGCCACTGGAGTCAAGCTATCCTGGCTGAAGAGGGGTGAAACTCCGAAACCGGTCCAAGGATGCTTGTTTCCGGTTCAGGGAAGACATGGCTTGGCAGTTCGGGCTGGACTGTTCCCATGAGGCACAGGGTCAAATCTGATTTGCATATGGCCATGTCTGAACTGGGGTGGCGTGGTGAGCAAAATAACGATGGATTATGTTTTGCCAATGTGCAACATTTCGTCCATCATCTTGTGTGTTTTGCTGTTCGCCCTATGTTGGAAGGGTATGCCCAGACGTGGGTCCTGTGCTCACTATGCCACTGGAGTAAAGCTATACTGGCTGAAGAGGGGTGAAACCCCGAAACCGGTCCTAGGATGCTTGATTCCGGTTCAGGGAAGACATGGCTTGGCAGTTCGGGCTGGACTGTTCCCATGAGGCACAGGGTCAAGACTGATTTGCATATGGCCATGTCTGAACTGGGGTGGCGTGGTGAGTAAAATAACGATGGCTTAAACCCAGATCTTTGACTGGGTGTGAATGTTTTGCCAATGTGCAATATTCAGTCCATCATCTTGTGTATTTTGCTGTTTGCCCTATGTGGGAATGGTATGCCCAGACGTGGGTCCCCTGCTCACTACGCCACTGGAGTCGAGCTATCCTGGCTGAAGAAGGGTGAAACCCCGAAACAGGTCCTAGGATGCTTGATTCCGGTTCAGGGAAGACACGGCTTGGCAGTTCGGACTGGACTTTTCCCATGAGGCACAGGGTCAAGACTGATTTGCATATGGCCATGTCTGAACTGGGGTGGCTGGGTGAGCAAAATAACAATGGATTAAACCCAGATCTGTGACTGGGGGTGAATGTTTTGGCAATGTGCAACATTCCGTCCATCATCTTGTGTGTTTTGCTGTTTGCTCTATGTGGGAAGGGTATGCCCAGACATGGGTCCCGTGCTCACTACGCCACTGGAGTGAAGCTATCCTGGCTGAAGAGGGGTGAAACCCAGAAACCGGTCCTAGGATGCTTGATTCCGGTTCAGGGAAGACATGGCTTGGCAGTTCAGGCTTGACTGTTCCCATGAGGCACAGGGTCAAGATTGATTTGCATATGGCATGTCTGAACTGGGGTGGCGTGGTGAGCAAAATACCGAGGGATTAAACCCAGATCTGTGACTGGGGTTGAATGTTTTGCCAATGTGCAACAACATTCCGTGCATCATCTTGTGTGTTTTGCTGTTCGCCCTATGTGGGAAGGGTATGCCCAGACATGGGTCCCATGCTCACTACGCCACTGGAGTCAAGCTATCATGGCTGCAGAGGGGTGAAACCCGGAAACCGGTCCTAGGATGCATGATTCCGGTTCAGGGAAGACATGGCTTGGCAGTTCGGGCTGGACTGTTCCCATGAGGCACAGGGTCAAGACTGATTTGCATATGGCCGTGTCTGAACTGGGGAGGCGTGGTGAGCAAAAGAAAGATGGATTATACCCAGATCTGTGACTGGGGGTGAATGTTTTGCCAATGTGCAACATTCCGTCCATCATCTTGTGTGTTTTGCTGGTCGCCCTATGTGGGAAGGGTATGCCCAGACGTGGGTCCCGTGCTCACTACTCCACTGGAGTCAAGCTATCCTGGCTGAAGAGGGGTGAAACCCCGAAACCGGTCCTAGGATGCTTGATTCTGGTTCAGGGAAGACATGGCTTGGCAGATCGGGCTGGACTGTTCCCATGAGGCACAGGGTCAAGACTGATCTGCATATGGCCATGTCTGAACTGGGGTGGCGTGGTGAGCAATATAACGATGGATTAAACCCAGATATGTGACTGGGGGTGAATGTTTTGCCAATGTGCAACATTCTGTCCATCATCTTGTGTGTTTTGCTGTTCGCCCTATGTGGGAAGGGTATGGCCAGGCGTGGGTCCCGTGGTCACTACGACACTGGAGTCAATCTACCCTGGCTGAAGAGGGGTGAAACACCGAAACCGGTCTTAGGATGCTTGATTCCGGTTCAGGGAAGACATGGCTTGGCAGTTCGGGCTGGACTGTTCCCATGAGGCACAGGGTCAAGACTGATTTGCATATGGCCGTGTCTGAACTAGGGTGGCGTGGTGAGCAAAATAACAATGGATTAAACCCAGATCTGTGACTGGGGGTGAATGTTTTGCCAATGTGCAACATTCCGTCCATTATCTTGGGTGTTTTGCTGTTCGCCCTATGTGGGAAGGGTATGCCCAGACGTGGGTCCCGTGCTCACAACGCCACTGGAGTCAAGCTATCCTGCCTGAAGAGGGGTGAAACCCCGAAACCGGTCCTAGGATGCTTGATTCCGGTTCAGGGAAGACATGGCTTGGCAGTTCGGGCTGGACTGTTCCCATGAGGCACAGGGTCAAGACTGATTTGCATATGGCCATGTCTGAACTGGGGTGGCGTGGTGAGCAGAATAACGATGGATTAAACCCAGATCTGTGACTGGAGGTGAATGTTTTGCCAAAGTGCAACATTCCGTCCATCATCTTGTGTGTTTTTCTGTTCGCCCTATGTGGGCAGGGTATGCCCAGACGTGGGTCCCGTGCTCACTACGCCACTGGAGTCAAGCTATCCTGGCTGAAGAGGGGTGAAACTCCGAAACCGGTCCAAGGATGCTTGATTCCGGTTCAGGGAAGACATGGCTTGGCAGTTCGGGCTGGACTGTTCCCATGAGGCACAGGGTCAAATCTGATTTGCATATGGCCATGTCTGAACTGGGGTGGCGTGGTGAGCAAAATAACGATGGATTATGTTTTGCCAATGTGCAACATTCCGTCCATCATCTTGTATGTTTTGCTGTTCGCCCTATGTTGGAAGGGTATGCCCAGACGTGGGTCCTGTGCTCACTATGCCACTGGAGTAAAGCTATACTGGCTGAAGAGGGGTGAAACCCCGAAACCGGTCCTAGAATGCTTTATTCCGGTTCAGGGAAGACATGGCTTGGCAGTTCGGGCTGGACTGTTCCCATGAGGCACAGGGTCAAGACTGATCTGCATATGGCCATGTCTGAACTGGGGTGGCGTGGTGAGCAATATAACGATGGATTAAACCCAGATATGTGACTGGGGGTGAATGTTTTGCCAATGTGCAACATTCTGTCCACCATCTTGTGTGTTTTGCTGTTCGCCCTATGTGGAAAGGGTATGGCCAGACGTGGGTCCCGTGGTCACTACGACACTGGAGTCAATCTACCCTGGCTGAAGAGGAGTGAAACACCGAAACCGGTCTTAGGATGCTTGATTCCGGTTCAGGGAAGACATGGCTTGGCAGTTCGGGCTGGACTGTTCCCATGAGGCACAGGGTCAAGACTGATTTGCATATGGCCGTGTCTGAACTAGGGTGGCGTGGTGAGCAAAATAACAATGGATTAAACCCAGATCTGTGACTGGGGGTGAATGTTTTGCCAATGTGCAACATTCCGTCCATTATCTTGGGTGTTTTGCTGTTCGCCCTATGTGGGAAGGGTATGCCCAGACGTGGGTCCCGTGCTCACTACGCCACTGGAGTCAAGCTGTCCTGCCTGAAGAGGGGTGAAACCCCGAAACCGGTCCTAGGATGCTTGATTCCGGTTCAGGGAAGACATGGCTTGGCAGTTCGGGCTGGACTGTTCCCATGAGGCACAGGGTCAAGACTGATTTGCATATGGCCATGTCTGAACTGGGGTGGCGTGGTGAGCAGAATAACGATGGATTAAACCCAGATCTGTGACTGGAGGTGAATGTTTTGCCAATGTGCAACATTCCGTCCATCATCTTGTATGTTTTTCTGTTCGCCCTATGTGGGCAGGGTATGCCCAGACGTGGGTCCCGTGCTCACTACGCCACTGGAGTCAAGCTATCCTGGCTGAAGAGGGGTGAAACTCCGAAACCGGTCCAAGGATGCTTGTTTCCGGTTCAGGGAAGACATGGCTTGGCAGTTCGGGCTGGACTGTTCCCATGAGGCACAGGGTCAAATCTGATTTGCATATGGCCATGTCTGAACTGGGGTGGCGTGGTGAGCAAAATAACGATGGATTATGTTTTGCCAATGTGCAACATTCCGTCCATCATCTTGTGTGTTTTGCTGTTCGCCCTATGTTGGAAGGGTATGCCCAGACGTGGGTCCTGTGCTCACTATGCCACTGGAGTAAAGCTATACTGGCTGAAGAGGGGTGAAACCCCGAAACCGGTCCTAGGATGCTTGATTCCGGTTCAGGGAAGACATGGCTTGGCAGTTCGGGCTGGACTGTTCCCATGAGGCACAGGGTCAAGACTGATTTGCATATGGCCATGTCTGAACTGGGGTGGCGTGGTGAGTAAAATAACGATGGCTTAAACCCAGATCTTTGACTGGGTGTGAATGTTTTGCCAATGTGCAATATTCAGTCCATCATCTTGTGTATTTTGCTGTTTGCCCTATGTGGGAAGGGTATGCCCAGACGTGGGTCCCCTGCTCACTACGCCACTGAAGTCGAGCTATCCTGGCTGAAGAAGGGTGAAACCCCGAAACAGGTCCTAGGATGCTTGATTCCGGTTCAGGGAAGACACGGCTTGGCAGTTCGGACTGGACTTTTCTCATGAGGCACAGGGTCAAGACTGATTTGCATATGGCCATGTCTGAACTGGGGTGGCGTGGTGAGCAAAATAACAATGGATTAAACCCAGATCTGTGACTGGGGGTGAATGTTTTGGCAATGTGCAACATTCCGTCCATCATCTTGTGTGTTTTGCTGTTTGCTCTATGTGGGAAGGGTATGCCCAGACATGGGTCCCGTGCTCACTACGCCACTGGAGTGAAGCTATCCTGGCTGAAGAGGGGTGAAACCCAGAAACCGGTCCTAGGATGCTTGATTCCGGTTCAGGGAAGACATGGCTTGGCAGTTCAGGCTTGCTGTTCCCATGAGGCACAGGGTCAAGATTGATTTGCATATGGCATGTCTGAACTGGGGTGGCGTGCTGAGCAAAATACCGAGGGATTAAACCCAGATCTGTGACTGGGGTTGAATGTTTTGCCAATGTGCAACAACATTCCGTGCATCATCTTGTGTGTTTTGCTGTTCGCCCTATGTGGGAAGGGTATGCCCAGACATGGGTCCCATGCTCACTACGCCACTGGAGTCAAGCTATCATGGCTGAAGAGGGGTGAAACCCCGAAACCGGTCCTAGGATGCATGATTCCGGTTCAGGGAAGACATGGCTTGGCAGTTCGGGCTGGACTGTTCCCATGAGGCACAGGGTCAAGACTGATTTGCATATGGCCGTGTCTGAACTGGGGAGGCGTGGTGAGCAAAAGAAAGATGGATTATACCCAGATCTGTGACTGGGGGTGAATGTTTTGCCAATGTGCAACATTCCGTCCATCATCTTGTGTGTTTTGCTGGTCGCCCTATGTGGGAAGGGTATGCCCAGACGTGGGTCCCGTGCTCACTACTCCACTGGAGTCAAGCTATCCTGGCTGAAGAGGGGTTAAACCCCGAAACCGGTCCTAGGATGCTTGATTCTGGTTCAGGGAAGACATGGCTTGGCAGATCGGGCTGGACTGTTCCCATGAGGCACAGGGTCAAGACTGATCTGCATATGGCCATGTCTGAACTGGGGTGGCGTGGTGAGCAATATAACGATGGATTAAACCCAGATATGTGACTGGGGGTGAATGTTTTGCCAATGTGCAACATTCTGTCCATCATCTTTTGTGTTTTGCTGTTCGCCCTATGTGGGAAGGGTATGGCCAGGCGTGGGTCCCGTGGTCACTACGACACTGGAGTCAATCTACCCTGGCTGAAGAGGGGTGAAACACCGAAACCGGTCTTAGGATGCTTGATTCCGGTTCAGGGAAGACATGGCTTGGCAGTTCGGGCTGGACTGTTCCCATGAGGCACAGGGTCAAGACTGATTTGCATATGGCCGTGTCTGAACTAGGGTGGCGTGGTGAGCAAAATAACAATGGATTAAACCCAGATCTGTGACTGGGGGTGAATATTTTGCCAATGTGCAACATTCCGTCCATTATCTTGGGTGTTTTGCTGTTCACCCTATGTGGGAAGGGTATGCCGAGACGTGGGTCCCGTGCTCACTACGCCACTGGAGTCAAGCTATCCTGCCTGAAGAGGGGTGAAACCCCGAAACCGGTCCTAGGATGCTTGATTCCGGTTCAGGGAAGACATGGCTTGGCAGTTCGGGCTGGACTGTTCCCATGAGGCACAGGGTCAAGACTGATTTGCATATGGCCATGTCTGAACTGGGGTGGCGTGGTGAGCAAAATAACGATGGATTATGTTTTGCCAATGTGCAACATTCCGTCCATCATCTTGTATGTTTTGCTGTTCGCCCTATGTGGGCAGGGTATGCCCAGACGTGGGTCCCGTGCTCACTACGCCACTGGAGTCAAGCTATCCTGGCTGAAGAGGGGTGAAACTCCGAAACCGGTCCAAGGATGCTTGATTCCGGTTCAGGGAAGACATGGCTTGGCAGTTCGGGCTGGACTGTTCCCATGAGGCACAGGGTCAAATCTGATTTGCATATGGCCATGTCTGAACTGGGGTGGCGTGGTGAGCAAAATAACGATGGATTATGTTTTGCCAATGTGCAACATTCCGTCCATCATCTTGTATGTTTTGCTGTTCGCCCTATGTTGGAAGGGTATGCCCAGACGTGGGTCCTGTGCTCACTATGCCACTGGAGTAAAGCTATACTGGCTGAAGAGGGGTGAAACCCCGAAACCGGTCCTAGGATGCTTGATTCCGGTTCAGGGAAGACATGGCTTGGCAATTCGGGCTGGACTGTTCCCATGAGGCACAGGGTCAAGACTGATTTGCATATGGCCATGTCTGAACTGGGGTGGCGTGGTGTGTAAAATAACGATGGCTTAAACCCAGATCTTTGACTGGGTGTGAATGTTTTGCCAATGTGCAATATTCCGTCCATCATCTTGTGTGTTTTGCTGTTCGCCCTATGTGGTTAGGGTATGCCCAGACGTGGGTCCTGTGCTCACTAAGCCACTGGAGTCAAGCTATCCTGGCTGAAGAAGGGTGAAACCCCGAAACCGGTCCTAGGATGCTTGATTCCGGTTCAGGGAAGACATAGCTTGGCAGTTCGGGCTGGACTGTTCCCATGAGGCACAGGGTCAAGACTGATTTGCATATGGCCATGTCTGAACTGGGGTGGCGAGCAAAATAACGATGGATTAAACCCAGATCTGTGACTGGGGTGAATGTTTTGCCAATGTGCAACATTCCGTCTATCATCTTGTGTGTTTTTTTGTTCGCCCTATGCGGGAAGGGTATGCCCAGACGTGGGTCCCGTGCTCACTACGCCACTGGGATCAAGCTATCCTGGCTGAAGAGGGGTGAAACCCCGAAACCGGTCCAAGTATGCTTGATTCCGGTTAAGGGAAGACATGGCTTGGCAGTTCGGGCTGGACTGTTCCCATGAGGCACAGGGTCAAATCTGATTTGCATATGGCCATGTATGAACTGGGGTGGCGTGGTGAGCAAAATAGCGATGGATTATGTTTTCCACTGTGCAACATTCCGTCTATCATCTTGTGTGTTTTGCTGTTCGCCCTATGTTGGAAGGGTATGCCCAGACGTGGGTCCTGTGCTCACTAAGCCACTGGAGTCAAGCTATCCTGGCTGAAGAAGGGTGAAACCCCGAAACCGGTCCTAGGATGCTTGATTCCGGTTCAGGGAAGACATGGCTTGGCAATTCGGGCTGGACTGTTCCCATGAGGCACAGGGTCAAGACTGATTTGCATATGGCCATGTCTGAACTTGGGTGGCGTGGTGAGCAAAATAACGATGGCTTAAACCCGGATCTGTGACTGGGGGTGAATGTTTTGCCAATGTGCAACATTCCGTCCATTATCTTGGGTGTTTTGCTGTTCGCCCTATGTGGGAAGGGTATGCCCAGACGTGGGTTCCGTGCTCACTACGCCACTGTAGTCAAGCTATCCTGGCTTAAGAGGGGTGAAACCCCGAAACCGGTCCTAGGATGCTTGATTCCGGTTCAGGGAAGACATGGCTTGGCAGTTCGGGCTGGACTGTTCCCATGAGGCACAGGGTCAAATCTGATTTGCATATGGCCACGTCTGAACTGGGGTGGCGTGGTGAGCAAAATAACGATGGATTATGTTTTGCCAATGTGCAACATTCCGTCCATCATCTTGTATGTTTTGCTGTTCGCCCTATGTTGGAAGGGTATGCCCAGACGTGGGTCCTGTGCTCACTATGCCACTGGAGTAAAGCTATACTGGCTGAAGAGGGGTGAAACCCCGAAACCGGTCCTAGGATGCTTGATTCCGGTTCAGGGAAGACATGGCTTGGCAGTTCGGGCTGGACTGTTCCCATGAGGCACAGGGTCAAGACTGATCTGCATATGGCCATGTCTGAACTGGGGTGGCGTGGTGAGCAATATAACGATGGATTAAACCCAGATATGTGACTGGGGGTGAATGTTTTGCCAATGTGCAACATTCTGTCCACCATCTTGTGTGTTTTGCTGTTCGCCCTATGTGGAAAGGGTATGGCCAGACGTGGGTCCCGTGGTCACTACGACACTGGAGTCAATCTACCCTGGCTGAAGAGGGGTGAAACACCGAAACCGGTCTTAGGATGCTTGATTCCGGTTCAGGGAAGACATGGCTTGGCAGTTCGGGCTGGACTGTTCCCATGAGGCACAGGGTCAAGACTGATTTGCATATGGCCGTGTCTCAACTAGGGTGGCGTGGTGAGCAAAATAACAATGGATTAAACCCAGATCTGTGACTGGGGGTGAATGTTTTGCCAATGTGCAACATTCCGTCCATTATCTTGGGTGTTTTGCTGTTCGCCCTATGTGGGAAGGGTATGCCCAGACGTGGGTCCCGTGCTCACTACACCACTGGAGTCAAGCTGTCCTGCCTGAAGAGGGGTGAAACCCCGAAACCGGTCCTAGGATGCTTGATTCCGGTTCAGGGAAGACATGGCTTGGCAGTTCGGGCTGGACTGTTCCCATGAGGCACAGGGTCAAGACTGATTTGCATATGGCCATGTCTGAACTGGGGTGGCGTGGTGAGCAGAATAACGATGGATTAAACCCAGATCTGTGACTGGAGGTGAATGTTTTGCCAATGTGCAACATTCCGTCCATCATCTTGTATGTTTTTCTGTTCGCCCTATGTGGGCAGGGTATGCCCAGACGTGGGTCCCGTGCTCACTACGCCACTGGAGTCAAGCTATCCTGGCTGAAGAGGGGTGAAACTCCGAAACCGGTCCAAGGATGCTTGTTTCCGGTTCAGGGAAGACATGGCTTGGCAGTTCGGGCTGGACTGTTCCCATGAGGCACAGGGTCAAATCTGATTTGCATATGGCCATGTCTGAACTGGGGTGGCGTGGTGAGCAAAATAACGATGGATTATGTTTTGCCAATGTGCAACATTCCGTCCATCATCTTGTGTGTTTTGCTGTTCGCCCTATGTTGGAAGGGTATGCCCAGACGTGGGTCCTGTGCTCACTATGCCACTGGAGTAAAGCTATACTGGCTGAAGAGGGGTGAAACCCCGAAACCGGTCCTAGGATGCTTGATTCCGGTTCAGGGAAGACATGGCTTGGCAGTTCGGGCTGGACTGTTCCCATGAGGCACAGGGTCAAGACTGATTTGCATATGGCCATGTCTGAACTGGGGTGGCGTGGTGAGTAAAATAACGATGGCTTAAACCCAGATCTTTGACTGGGTGTGAATGTTTTGCCAATGTGCAATATTCAGTCCATCATCTTGTGTATTTTGCTGTTTGCCCTATGTGGGAAGGGTATGCCCAGACGTGGGTCCCCTGCTCACTACGCCACTGGAGTCGAGCTATCCTGGCTGAAGAAGGGTGAAACCCCGAAACAGGTCCTAGGATGCTTGATTCCGGTTCAGGGAAGACACGGCTTGGCAGTTCGGACTGGACTTTTCCCATGAGGCACAGGGTCAAGACTGATTTGCATATGGCCATGTCTGAACTGGGGTGGCGTGGTGAGCAAAATAACAATGGATTAAACCCAGATCTGTGACTGGGGGTGAATGTTTTGGCAATGTGCAACATTCCGTCCATCATCTTGTGTGTTTTGCTGTTTGCTCTATGTGGGAAGGGTATGCCCAGACATGGGTCCCGTGCTCACTACGCCACTGGAGTGAAGCTATCCTGGCTGAAGAGGGGTGAAACCCAGAAACCGGTCCTAGGATGCTTGATTCCGGTTCAGGGAAGACATGGCTTGGCAGTTCAGGCTTGCTGTTCCCATGAGGCACAGGGTCAAGATTGATTTGCATATGGCATGTCTGAACTGGGGTGGCGTGCTGAGCAAAATACCGAGGGATTAAACCCAGATCTGTGACTGGGGTTGAATGTTTTGCCAATGTGCAACAACATTCCGTGCATCATCTTGTGTGTTTTGCTGTTCGCCCTATGTGGGAAGGGTATGCCCAGACATGGGTCCCATGCTCACTACGCCACTGGAGTCAAGCTATCATGGCTGAAGAGGGGTGAAACCCCGAAACCGGTCCTAGGATGCATGATTCCGGTTCAGGGAAGACATGGCATGGCAGTTCGGGCTGGACTGTTCCCATGAGGCACAGGGTCAAGACTGATTTGCATATGGCCGTGTCTGAACTGGGGAGGCGTGGTGAGCAAAAGAAAGATGGATTATACCCAGATCTGTGACTGGGGGTGAATGTTTTGCCAATGTGCAACATTCCGTCCATCATCTTGTGTGTTTTGCTGGTCGCCCTATGTGGGAAGGGTATGCCCAGACGTGGGTCCCGTGCTCACTACTCCACTGGAGTCAAGCTATCCTGGCTGAAGAGGGGTTAAACCCCGAAACCGGTCCTAGGATGCTTGATTCTGGTTCAGGGAAGACATGGCTTGGCAGATCGGGCTGGACTGTTCCCATGAGGCACAGGGTCAAGACTGATCTGCATATGGCCATGTCTGAACTGGGGTGGCGTGGTGAGCAATATAACGATGGATTAAACCCAGATATGTGACTGGGGGTGAATGTTTTGCCAATGTGCAACATTCTGTCCATCATCTTTTGTGTTTTGCTGTTCGCCCTATGTGGGAAGGGTATGGCCAGGCGTGGGTCCCGTGGTCACTACGACACTGGAGTCAATCTACCCTGGCTGAAGAGGGGTGAAACACCGAAACCGGTCTTAGGATGCTTGATTCCGGTTCAGGGAAGACATGGCTTGGCAGTTCGGGCTGGACTGTTCCCATGAGGCACAGGGTCAAGACTGATTTGCATATGGCCGTGTCTGAACTAGGGTGGCGTGGTGAGCAAAATAACAATGGATTAAACCCAGATCTGTGACTGGGGGTGAATATTTTGCCAATGTGCAACATTCCGTCCATTATCTTGGGTGTTTTGCTGTTCGCCCTATGTGGGAAGGGTATGCCGAGACGTGGGTCCCGTGCTCACTACGCCACTGGAGTCAAGCTATCCTGCCTGAAGAGGGGTGAAACCCCGAAACCGGTCCTAGGATGCTTGATTCCGGTTCAGGGAAGACATGGCTTGGCAGTTCGGGCTGGACTGTTCCCATGAGGCACAGGGTCAAGACTGATTTGCATATGGCCATGTCTGAACTGGGGTGGCGTGGTGAGCAAAATAACGATGGATTATGTTTTGCCAATGTGCAACATTCCGTCCATCATCTTGTATGTTTTGCTGTTCGCCCTATGTGGGCAGGGTATGCCCAGACGTGGGTCCCGTGCTCACTACGCCACTGGAGTCAAGCTATCCTGGCTGAAGAGGGGTGAAACTCCGAAACCGGTCCAAGGATGCTTGATTCCGGTTCAGGGAAGACATGGCTTGGCAGTTCGGGCTGGACTGTTCCCATGAGGCACAGGGTCAAATCTGATTTGCATATGGCCATGTCTGAACTGGGGTGGCGTGGTGAGCAAAATAACGATGGATTATGTTTTGCCAATGTGCAACATTCCGTCCATCATCTTGTATGTTTTGCTGTTCGCCCTATGTTGGAAGGGTATGCCCAGACGTGGGTCCTGTGCTCACTATGCCACTGGAGTAAAGCTATACTGGCTGAAGAGGGGTGAAACCCCGAAACCGGTCCTAGTATGCTTGATTCAGGTTCAGGGAAGACATGGCTTGGCAATTCGGGCTGGACTGTTCCCATGAGGCACAGGGTCAAGACTGATTTGCATATGGCCATGTCTGAACTGGGGTGGCGTGGTGAGTAAAATAACGATGGCTTAAACCCAGATCTTTGACTGGGTGTGAATGTTTTGCCAATGTGCAATATTCAGTCCATCATCTTGTGTATTTTGCTGTTTGCCCTATGTGGGAATGGTATGCCCAGACGTGGGTCCCCTGCTCACTACGCCACTGGAGTCGAGCTATCCTGGCTGAAGAAGGGTGAAACCCCGAAACCGGTCCTAGGATGCTTGATTCCGGTTCAGGGAAGACACGGCTTGGCAGTTCGGACTGGACTTTTCCCATGAGGCACAGGGTCAAGACTGATTTGCATATGGCCATGTCTGAACTGGAGTGGCGTGGTGAGCAAAATAATGATGGATTAAACCCAGATCTGTGACTGGGGGTGAATGTTTTGCCAATGTGCAACATTCCGTCCATCATCTTGTGTGTTTTGCTGTTCGCCCTATGTGGGAAGGGTATGCCCAGATGTGGGTCCTGTGCTCACTAAGCCACTGGAGTCAAGCTATCCTGGCTGAAGAGGGGTGAAACCCCGAAACAGGTCCTAGGATGCTTGATTCCGGTTCAGGGAAGACATAGCTTGGCAGTTCGGGCTGGACTGTTCCCATGAGGCACAGGGTCAAGACTGATTTGCATATGGCCATGTCTGAACTGGGGTGGCGAGCAAAATAACGATGGATTAAACCCAGATCTGTGACTGGGGGTGAATGTTTTGCCAATGTGCAACATTCCGTCTATCATCTTGTGTGTTTTGCTGTTCGCCCTATGCGGGAAGGGTATGCCCAGACGTGGGTCCCGTGCTCACTACGCCACTGGAGTCAAGCTATCCTGGCTGAAGAGGGGTGAAACTCCGAAACCGGTCCAAGGATGCTTGATTCCGGTTCAGGGAAGACATGGCTTGGCAGTTCGGGCTGGACTGTTCCCATGAGGCACAGGGTCAAATCTGATTTGCATATGGCCATGTCTGAACTGGGGTGGCGTGGTGAGCAAAATAACGATGGATTTTGTTTTGCCAATGTGCAACATTCCGTCCATCATCTTGTGTGTTTTGCTGTTCACCCTATGTTGGAAGGGTATGCCCAGACGTGGGTCCTGTGCTCACTATGCCACTGGAGTAAAGCTATACTGGCTGAAGAGGGGTGAAACCCCGAAACCGGTCCTAGGATGCTTGATTCCGGTTCAGGGAAGACATGGCTTGGCAATTCGGGCTGGACTGTTCCCATGAGGCACAGGGTCAAGACTGATTTGCATATGGCCATGTCTGAACTGGGGTGGCGTGGTGAGTAAAATAACGATGGCTTAAACCCAGATCTTTGACTGGGTGTGAATGTTTTGCCAATGTGCAATATTCAGTCCATCATCTTGTGTATTTTGCTGTTTGCCCTATGTGGGAATGGTATGCCCAGACGTGGGTCCCCTGCTCACTACGCCACTGGAGTCGAGCTATCCTGGCTGAAGAAGGGTGAAACCCCGAAACCGGTCCTAGGATGCTTGATTCCGGTTCAGGGAAGACACGGCTTGGCAGTTCGGACTGGACTTTTCCCATGAGGCACAGGGTCAAGACTGATTTGCATATGGCCATGTCTGAACTGGAGTGGCGTGGTGAGCAAAATAACGATGGATTAAACCCAGATCTGTGACTGGGGGTGAATGTTTTGCCAATGTGCAACATTCCGTCCATCATCTTGTGTGTTTTGCTGTTCGCCCTATGTGGGAAGGGTATGCCCAGATGTGGGTCCTGTGCTCACTAAGCCACTGGAGTCAAGCTATCCTGGCTGAAGAGGGGTGAAACCCCGAAACAGGTCCTAGGATGCTTGATTCCGGTTCAGGGAAGACATAGCTTGGCAGTTCGGGCTGGACTGTTCCCATGAGGCACAGGGTCAAGACTGATTTGCATATGGCCATGTCTGAACTGGGGTGGCGAGCAAAATAACGATGGATTAAACCCAGATCTGTGACTGGGGGTGAATGTTTTGCCAATGTGCAACATTCCGTCTATCATCTTGTGTGTTTTGCTGTTCGCCCTATGCGGGAAGGGTATGCCCAGACGTGGGTCCCGTGCTCACTACGCCACTGGAGTCAAGCTATCCTGGCTGAAGAGGGGTGAAACTCCGAAACCGGTCCAAGGATGCTTGATTCCGGTTCAGGGAAGACATGGCTTGGCAGTTCGGGCTGGACTGTTCCCATGAGGCACAGGGTCAAATCTGATTTGCATATGGCCATGTCTGAACTGGGGTGGCGTGGTGAGCAAAATAACGATGGATTTTGTTTTGCCAATGTGCAACATTCCGTCCATCATCTTGTGTGTTTTGCTGTTCACCCTATGTTGGAAGGGTATGCCCAGACGTGGGTCCTGTGCTCACTATGCCACTGGAGTAAAGCTATACTGGCTAAAGAGGGGTGAAACCCCGAAACCGGTCCTAGGATGCTTGATTCCGGTTCAGGGAAGACATGGCTTGGAAGTTCGGGCTGGACTGTTCCCATGAGGCACAGGGTCAAGACTGATTTGCATATGGCCATGTCTGAACTGGGGTGGCGTGGTGAGTAAAATAACGATGGCTTAAACCCAGATCTTTGACTGGGTGTGAATGTTTTGCCAATGTGCAACATTCAGTCCATCATCTTGTGTATTTTGCTGTTTGCCCTATGTGGGAATGGTATGCCCAGACGTGGGTCCCCTGCTCACTACGCCACTGGAGTCGAGCTATCCTGGCTGAAGAAGGGTGAAACCCCGAAACCGGTCCTAGGATGCTTGATTCCGGTTCAGAGAAGACACGGCTTGGCAGTTCGGACTGGACTTTTCCCATGAGGCACAGGGTCAAGACTGATTTGCACATGGCCATGTCTGAACTGGAGTGGCGAGCAAAATAACGATGGATTATGTTTTCCAATGTGCAACATTCCGTCCATCATCTTGTGTGTTTTGCTGTTCGCCCTATGTTGGAAGGGTATGCCCAGACGTGGGTCCTGTGCTCACTATGCCACTGGAGTCAAGCTATACTGGCTGAAGAGGGGTGAAACCCCGAAACCGGTCCTAGGATGCATGATTCCGGTTCAGGGAAGACATGGCTTGGCAATACGGGCTGGACTGTTCCCATGAGGCACAGGGTCAAGACTGATTTGCATATGGCCATGTCTGAACTTGGGTGGCGTGGTGAGCAAAATAACGATGGCTTAAACCCGGATCTGTGACTGGGGGTGAATGTTTTGCCAATGTGCAACATTCCGTCCATTATCTTTCGTGTTTTGCTGTTCGCCCTATGTGGGAAGGGTATGCCCAGATGTGGGTCCCGTGCTCACTACGCCACTGGAGTCAAGCTATCCTGCCTGAAGAGGGGTGAAACCCCGAAACTGGTCCTAGGATGCTTGATTCCGGTTCAGGGAAGACATGGCTTGGCAGTTCGGGCTATACTGTTCCCATGAGGCACAGGGTCAAGACTGATTTGCATATGGCCATGTCTGAACTGGGGTGGCGTGGTGAGCAGAATAACGATGGATTAAACCCAGATCTGTGACTGGAGGTGAATGTTTTGCCAATGTGCAACATTCCGTCCATCATCTTGTGTGTTTTTCTGTTCGCCCTATGTGGGCAGGGTATGCCCAGACGTGGGTCCCGTGCTCACTACGCCACTGGAGTCAAGCTATCCTGGCTGAAGAGGGGTGAAACTCCGAAACCGGTCCAAGGATGCTTGATTCCGGTTCAGGGAAGACATGGCTTGGCAGTTCGGGCTGGACTGTTCCCATGAGGCACAGGGTCAAGACTGATTTGCATATGGCCATGTCTGAACTGGGGTGGCGTGGTGAGCAGAATAACAATGGATTAAACCCAGATCTGTGACTGGAGGTGAATGTTTTGCCAATGTGCAACATTCCGTCCATCATCTTGTGTGTTTTGCTGTTCGCCCTATGTGGGAAGGGTATGCCCAGATGTGGGTCCTGTGCTCACTAAGCCACTGGAGTCAAGCTATCCTGGCTGAAGAGGGGTGAAACCCCGAAACAGGTCCTAGGATGCTTGATTCCGGTTCAGGGAAGACATAGCTTGGCAGTTCGGGCTGGACTGTTCCCATGAGGCACAGGGTCAAGACTGATTTGCATATGGCCATGTCTGAACTGGGGTGGCGAGCAAAATAACGATGGATTAAACCCAGATCTGTGACTGGGGGTGAATGTTTTGCCAATGTGCAACATTCCGTCTATCATCTTGTGTGTTTTGCTGTTCGCCCTATGCGGGAAGGGTATGCCCAGACGTGGGTCCCGTGCTCACTACGCCACTGGAGTCAAGCTATCCTGGCTGAAGAGGGGTGAAACTCCGAAACCGGTCCAAGGATGCTTGATTCCGGTTCAGGGAAGACATGGCTTGGCAGTTCGGGCTGGACTGTTCCCATGAGGCACAGGGTCAAATCTGATTTGCATATGGCCATGTCTGAACTGGGGTGGCGTGGTGAGCAAAATAACGATGGATTTTGTTTTGCCAATGTGCAACATTCCGTCCATCATCTTGTGTGTTTTGCTGTTCACCCTATGTTGGAAGGGTATGCCCAGACGTGGGTCCTGTGCTCACTATGCCACTGGAGTAAAGCTATACTGGCTAAAGAGGGGTGAAACCCCGAAACCGGTCCTAGGATGCTTGATTCCGGTTCAGGGAAGACATGGCTTGGAAGTTCGGGCTGGACTGTTCCCATGAGGCACAGGGTCAAGACTGATTTGCATATGGCCATGTCTGAACTGGGGTGGCGTGGTGAGTAAAATAACGATGGCTTAAACCCAGATCTTTGACTGGGTGTGAATGTTTTGCCAATGTGCAACATTCAGTCCATCATCTTGTGTATTTTGCTGTTTGCCCTATGTGGGAATGGTATGCCCAGACGTGGGTCCCCTGCTCACTACGCCACTGGAGTCGAGCTATCCTGGCTGAAGAAGGGTGAAACCCCGAAACCGGTCCTAGGATGCTTGATTCCGGTTCAGAGAAGACACGGCTTGGCAGTTCGGACTGGACTTTTCCCATGAGGCACAGGGTCAAGACTGATTTGCACATGGCCATGTCTGAACTGGAGTGGCGAGCAAAATAACGATGGATTATGTTTTCCAATGTGCAACATTCCGTCCATCATCTTGTGTGTTTTGCTGTTCGCCCTATGTTGGAAGGGTATGCCCAGACGTGGGTCCTGTGCTCACTATGCCACTGGAGTCAAGCTATACTGGCTGAAGAGGGGTGAAACCCCGAAACCGGTCCTAGGATGCATGATTCCGGTTCAGGGAAGACATGGCTTGGCAATACGGGCTGGACTGTTCCCATGAGGCACAGGGTCAAGACTGATTTGCATATGGCCATGTCTGAACTTGGGTGGCGTGGTGAGCAAAATAACGATGGCTTAAACCCGGATCTGTGACTGGGGGTGAATGTTTTGCCAATGTGCAACATTCCGTCCATTATCTTTCGTGTTTTGCTGTTCGCCCTATGTGGGAAGGGTATGCCCAGATGTGGGTCCCGTGCTCACTACGCCACTGGAGTCAAGCTATCCTGCCTGAAGAGGGGTGAAACCCCGAAACTGGTCCTAGGATGCTTGATTCCGGTTCAGGGAAGACATGGCTTGGCAGTTCGGGCTATACTGTTCCCATGAGGCACAGGGTCAAGACTGATTTGCATATGGCCATGTCTGAACTGGGGTGGCGTGGTGAGCAGAATAACGATGGATTAAACCCAGATCTGTGACTGGAGGTGAATGTTTTGCCAATGTGCAACATTCCGTCCATCATCTTGTGTGTTTTTCTGTTCGCCCTATGTAGGCAGGGTATGCCCAGACGTGGGTCCCGTGCTCACTACGCCACTGGAGTCAAGCTATCCTGGCTGAAGAGGGGTGAAACTCCGAAACCGGTCCAAGGATGCTTGATTCCGGTTCAGGGAAGACATGGCTTGGCAGTTCGGGCTGGACTGTTCCCATGAGGCACAGGGTCAAGACTGATTTGCATATGGCCATGTCTGAACTGGGGTGGCGTGGTGAGCAGAATAACAATGGATTAAACCCAGATCTGTGACTGGAGGTGAATGTTTTGCCAATGTGCAACATTCCGTCCATCATCTTGTGTGTTTTTCTGTTCGCCCTATGTGGGCAGGGTATGCCCAGACGTGGGTCCCGTGCTCACTACGCCACTGGAGTCAAGCTATCCTGGCTGAAGAGGGGTGAAACTCCGAAACCGGTCCAAGGATGCTTGATTCCGGTTCAGGGAAGACATGGCTTGGCAGTTCGGGCTGGACTGTTCCCATGAGGCACAGGGTCAAATCTGATTTGCATATGGCCATGTCTGAACTGGGGTGGCGTGGTGAGCAAAATAACGATGGATTATGTTTTGCCAATGTGCAACATTCCGTCCATCATCTTGTGTGTTTTGCTGTTCGCCCTATGTTGGAAGGGTATGCCCAGACGTGGGTCCTGTGCTCACTATGTCACTGGAGTAAAGCTATACTGGCTGAAGAGGGGTGAAACCCCGAAACCGGTCCTAGGATGCTTGATTCCGGTTCAGGGAAGACATGGCTTGGCAGTTCGGGCTGTACTGTTCCCATGAGGCACAGGGTCAAGACTGATTTGCATATGGCCATGTCTGAACTGGGGTGGCGTGGTAAGTAAAATAACGATGGCTTAAACCCAGATCTTTGACTGGGTGTGAATGTTTTGCCAATGTGCAATATTCAGTCCATCATCTTGTGTATTTTGCTGTTTGCCCTATGTGTGAATGGTATGCCAAGACGTGGGTCCCCTGCTCACTACGCCACTGGAGTCGAGCTATCCTGGCTGAAGAAGGGTGAAACCCCGAAACCGGTCCTAGGATGCTTGATTCCGGTTCAGGGAAGACACGGCTTGGCAGTTCGGACTGGACTTTTCCCATGAGGCACAGGGTCAAGACTGATTTGCATATGGCCATGTCTGAACTGGAGTGGCGTGGTGAGCAAAATAACGATGGATTAAACCCAGATCTGTGACTGGGGGTGAATGTTTTGCCAATGTGCAACATTCCGTCCATCATCTTGTGTGTTTTGCTGTTCGCCCTATGTGGGAAGGGTATGCCCAGACGTGGGTCCTGTGCTCACTACGCCACTGGAGTCAAGCTATCCTGGCTGAAGAGGGGTGAAACCCCGAAACCGGTCCTAGGATGCTTGATTCCGGTTCAGGGAAGACATAGCTTGGCAGTTCGGGCTGGACTGTTCCCATGAGGCACAGGGTCAAGACTGATTTGCATATGGCCATGTCTGAACTGGGGTGGCGAGCAAAATAACGATGGATTAAACCCAGATCTGTGACTGGGGGTGAATGTTTTGCCAATGTGCAACATTCCGTCTATCATCTTGTGTGTTTTGCTGTTCGCCCTATGCGGGAAAGGTATGCCCAGACGTGGGTCCCGTGCTCACTACGCCACTGGAATCAAGCTATCCTGGCTGAAGAGGGGTGAAACACCGAAACCGGTCCAAGTATGCTTGATTCCGGTTCAGGGAAGACATGGCTTGGCAGTTCGGGCTGGACTGTTCCCATGAGGCACAGGGTCAAATCTGATTTGCATATGGCCATGTCTGAACTGGGGTGGCGTGGTGAGCAAAATAACGATGGATTATGTTTTCCAATGTGCAACATTCCGTCCATCATCTTGTGTGTTTTGCTGTTCGCCCTATGTTGGAAGGGTATGCCCAGACGTGGGTCCTGTGCTCACTATGCCACTGGAGTCAAGCTATACTGGCTGAAGAGGGGTGAAACCCCGAAACCGGTCCTAGGATGCTTGATTCCGGTTCAGGGAAGACATGGCTTGGCAATTCGGGCTGGACTGTTCCCATGAGGCACAGGGTCAAGACTGATTTGCATATGGCCATGTCTGAACTTGGGTGGCGAGGTGAGCAAAATAACGATGGCTTAAACCCGGATCTGTGACTGGGGGTGAATGTTTTGCCAATGTGCAACATTCCGTCCATTATCTTGGGTGTTTTGCTGTTCGCCCTATGTGGGAAGGGTATGCCCAGACGTGGGTCCCGTGCTCACTACGCCACTGGAGTCAAGCTATCCTGCCTGAAGAGGGGTGAAACCCCGAAACCTGTCCTAGGATGCTTGATTCCGGTTCAGGGAAGACATGGCTTGGCAGTTCGGGCTAGACTGTTCCCATGAGGCACAGGGTCAAGACTGATTTGCATATGGCCATGTCTGACTCGGGGTGGCGTGGTGAGCAGAATAACGATGGATTAAACCCAGATCTGTGACTGGAGGTGAATGTTTTGCCAATGTGCAACATTCCGTCCATCATCTTGTGTGTTTTTCTGTTCGCCCTATGTGGGCAGGGTATGCCCAGACGTGGGTCCCGTGCTCACTACGCCACTGGAGTCAAGCTATCCTGGCTGAAGAGGGGTGAAACTCTGAAACCGGTCCAAGGATGCTTGATTCCGGTTCAGGGAAGACATGGCTTGGCAGTTCGGGCTGGACTGTTCCCATGAGGCACAGGGTCAAATCTGATTTGCATATGGCCATGTCTGAACTGGGGTGGCGTGGTGAGCAAAATAACGATGGATTATGTTTTGCCAATGTGCAACATTCCGTCCATCATCTTGTGTGTTTTGCTGTTCGCCCTATGTTGAAAGGGTATGCCCAGACGTGGGTCCTGTGCTCACTATGCCACTGGAGTAAAGCTATACTGGCTGAAGAGGGGTGAAACCCCGAAACCGGTCCTAAGATGCTTGATTCCGGTTCAGGGAAGACATGGCTTGGCAGTTCGGGCTGGACTGTTCCCATGAGGCACAGGGTCAAGACTGATTTGCATATGGCCATGTCTGAACTGGGGTGGCGTGGTGAGTAAAATAACGATGGCTTAAACCCAGATCTTTGACTGGGTGTGAATGTTTTGCCAATGTGCAACATTCAGTCCATCATCTTGTGTATTTTGCTGTTTGCCCTATGTGGGAATGGTATGCCCAGACGTGGGTCCCCTGCTCACTACGCCACTGGAGTCGAGCTATCCTGGCTGAAGAAGGGTGAAACCCCGAAACCGGTCCTAGGATGCTTGATTCCGGTTCAGGGAAGACACGGCTTGGCAGTTCGGACTGGACTTTTCCCATGAGGCACAGGGTCAAGACTGATTTGCATATGGCCATGTCTGAACTGGAGTGGCGTGGTAAGCAAAATAACGATGGATTAAACCCAGATCTGTGACTGGGGGTGAATATTTTGCCAATGTGCAACATTCCGTCCATCATCTTGTGTGTTTTGCTGTTCGCCCTATGTGGGAAGGGTATGCCCAGACGTGGGTCCCGTGCTCACTACGCCACTGGAGTCAAGCTATCCTGGCTGAAGAGGGGTGAAACCCCGAAACCGGTCCTAGGATGCTTGATTCCGGTTCAGGGAAGACATAGCTTGGCAGTTCGGGCTGGACTGTTCCCATGAGGCACAGGGTCAAGACTGATTTGCATATGGCCATGTCTGAACTGGGGTGGCGAGCAAAATAACGATGGATTAAACCCAGATCTGTGACTGGGGGTGAATGTTTTGCCAATGTGCAACATTCCGTCTATCATCTTGTGTGTTTTGCTGTTCGCCCTATGCGGGAAGGGTATGCCCAGACGTGGGTCCCGTGCTCACTACGCCACTGGAATCAAGCTATCCTGGCTGAAGAGGGGTGAAACCCCGAAACCGGTCCAAGTATGCTTGATTCCGGTTCAGGGAAGACATGGCTTGGCAGTTCGGGCTGGACTGTTCCCATGAGGCACAGGGTCAAATCTGATTTGCATATGGCCATGTCTGAACTGGGGTGGCGTGGTGAGCAAAATAACGATGGATTATGTTTTCCAATGTGCAACATTCCGTCCATCATCTTGTGTGTTTTGCTGTTCACCCTATGTGGGAAGGGTATGCCCAGACGTGGGTCCCGTGCTCACTTCACCACTGGAGTCAAGCTATCCTTGTTACGAGGCACTCACCTGTGCTCCAGATTGTTTCACCTTGATGACGATGTGAGGACAGGTCCCCAATCCCTCTAGAAACTAGCAGCGTGATACCAAGATATAACTTAGGATCAGTCCGGTAGTCTCAGGGGGGAAAAGGGGTTGGGATGACAAGAGAAGAGAAACAAGAAGATTCCAGCGGTCTTCTTTTAGGGGGACCAGGGCTTCAGGGGGCTTGACTATTCACAGGATACAATAAACAGGAATGTAACTGGATAGTGGCTTGAGGACTAGACTCCTAAGTACAAAACACTGAAGATAAACAATGTGTATATCTGTGAGGCAGTATCTTCTTACAGTTATCAGAAACTTGTAACCAAAAGTCTCCAATAATTCTTACCTACAGACTACGTAGGTTTCAACAGAATTTTGGGTTGATCTAACAATCTACTTGTCGATTTATGCAATCTGCAATAAACAATACAATCATTAACATACTGTCAAATAAGTTTAACAATCATGATAGTATTTAGTTATGTTCATCAGCATAGGTACCTGAATCCTTATATGCCCAGCTTAGGATCAGATGCCTTGAGTGCACAGAAGTTCAAATGCTGCCAAAACAACCTTCTGCCATAAAGGAACAAAATCATGCATACAAAATAATAGCATTCAAAGCCACATCTGTGCTGTTGTGATTCCTAAGGCTAACTTTGCTTGCGATATATTTTCACTCTTTTAAAAAGGCACAATCTTCTTTGTTTTATAAATGTCAATATTTTCTGGGTACTACGGGAAAACTCGCCGTAACACTCGAGATGAAGTGTTTTCCTTCTGTCCAAGAAATATAGTTCTAATAATTTGCGCAGTTCAAAGAGCAATGTTCCAAGTTCTAAAAACAATGTTCCAAGTTCTAATGTAAGCAGACTCACCGTGGGATAGTTGTCTTCCAAAAAAATTCCTTAAAGCATGTTTTCTCTGTGCGCTTCTTTTCAGGGAACACGACACGGAAGAAGACGTCGGACCGGAGACTCAGCCCGGAACCAGGAAGCCAGGAAATTGCTGATGCAAGGCTGTCAAGCAGGAGATGCCGATCGGAAAAGCTGGAGCCAGGTAAGTGTGTTGAAGCAACGAGGCCAAGCACTGAATAGTGAAGAAGAGTGGTTTAAATAGGCTCCTAAGCAGGTGCTGGGTGTGGTCCTGGGTGTGGTCCTGGGTGTGGCCCAACTATCTTTCAGGCCCAGGGTTTGTGGCAAACTTGGTGTGGCTTCCAACTGTCTTTCAGGCCCAGGGATTACTGGGTGTGGTCCTGGGTGTGGCCCAACTGTCTTTCATGCCCAGGGTTTGCACAGAATAACTACACATTATTCTATTACTTATGGCATGATAGAGCCACAGTTTAAGAACATGACATAATACATGAACATAATTTACAGTAAACACATAAATGAACAGGATGGTATTCCATGATTTGAAATGGAAGAAATCCATACATTAACAGGATGCATTCTACAAAATACCAGTGCTATATTACCATTTACTCTGTTTCTGCTGATATGTGTTCAAATCAAGGTGGACAGGGAAGGAGACGTGCATGGGACAATGCATCTGTAACAGTTTCCCCCTGCAAAGGCCGCCTAACTGGACGTGGTTTATCAGGATGGAGGGCATGAAACCGTCTGATTAATCTCTCAGCATGTACATGAGAAGCGGGTTCCCATGATCGTTCAGAGGCATCATAACCCTTCCAATCAATAAGATAATGTAACTTTCCCTGTATTCTTTTTTAATCAAGGATACACCGAATCTCAAATTCTGGATGATTATTTATGATAATTGGAGGTGGAGGGGTATCTTTCCTTGTTAAGGGATGGTGTTGTTTCACTAGGGACACATGAAAAGTGGGATGAATTGTGAGATCATCTGGTAACTGTAATTGTATGGTGACTGGGTTTATAACCTGCTTCACTGGGAATGGTCCAATAAATCTGGGCTGTAATTTTCTAGGACCTTCTAACTGTATATTTCGCGTGGACAACCAGACTAGGTCTCCTACTTTGTACACAGGCTCGGGTGACCTATGTTTATCTGCTTGGACTTTGGACTGTATTTTATGCTTAGCAAGACATAATTTAGCTTTCTCCTGCATGGTATGTAGTTGAGCGAGACGCTCTGAGTCTGATGGTAGAGTTATCGCGGATGGCAAAGATAAGGTAGGAAGGGACCGTGGATGCTGACCAGTTAAAAAATAAAATGGTGAACACCCTAGTGCAGAATGAATACTATTATTGTATGCAAAATCTGCTAATGGGAGGGCTTCTTCCCAACTTGACATCAGAGTAGATGTTAAACAACGTAAACTTTGCTCCAAGTACTGATTAACTTTTTCAGTCTGTCCATCGGTTTGTGGATGGAAAGCGGAACTTAATGCCACATCAATTCCTAATTGAGTACACAGGTTTTTCCAGAATTTGGAGTTAAACTGGGGTCTCGATCGGATATAATTTTACTGGGCAGACCATGCAACCTTACCACGTGATTTAGGAAATAGTACTAAATTCCACGGCTGTGGGTAATTTAGCGAGGTGAACAAAATGACTCATTTTGGATAGTAAGTCTACAATTACCAGGATGGTTGTGCATTTATTTATTTTGGGTAGGTCAGTGACAAAATCCACGCTAATATTGTGCCAGGGTACCGGTGGAATGGGTAAGGGATGTAGCAAACCCGCAGGTGCAATATGTTGGGTTTTATTTTGTGCACAGGTTGGACATGATTTGACAAATTCGTGGACATCATCTTGAATGTTTTCCCACCAAAAGTTTCTTGTGCATTAAACTCCAACGTCTTGTGTGATCCTGGATGTCCTGCTAAACCTGAATCATGGTGCCAGGCAATGATTTGTTGTCTCAATTCTTTTAATGGAATAAACAACTTATTATTATGAAATAGATAGCCATTTGTTTTGGAATTCCTGGTGTTTTGTAACCATTTTTGTGTATCAATTGTTTGAGATGCTGTCCTAATGTCTTGAAAGAACGAATCAACCTGATTCAGGGCAACTATCTTGTTTTTGGGTATGATGCTAGGTGCCGTGGTGGAATGTCCTTTATTTTCTTTTTCACTAATTCTGGACAGTGTCTCAGATAGCAATTGTTGTTTACCAGGACGATAGGTCATAATAAAATCAAACTCACTAAAGAATAGTAACCATCGCATCTGTCTGGGAGTTAGGGCCTTAATAGACGTAAAAAATTGGAGATTCTTATGATCTGTGAAGATGGTTATTGTATGTTTGGCCCCTAGAAGATGATGTCTCCATTCAGTGAAAACAGCCTTAATAGCTAACAGTTCGCGCTCTGCTATTGTATAGTTTTGTTCTGCCTGTAATAATTCTCTGGAGTAGTATGCTATTGGATGTAGGTGTCCTGTGTTAGGATTCTTTTGTAACAGAACTCCTCCCAAAGCAGTGTGGGAAGCATCAGCTTCCACAAAGAATGGATGATCAGGATCTGGATGACACAGAATAGGGGCTGAGGTGAATGCTTGTTTTAATTTTTTGAAAGCAGTTTCAGCATTGTCAGTCCAGCAAAACGTTTTTCCTTTTTTCAATAACTGGGTTATAGGTGAGACAATCTCAGAAAATTGGGCAATAAACCGTCTGTAAAAGTTTGCGAAACCCGACACTCGTTGAATATCTTTTATTGATTTAGGGGATGGCCAATTAAGAATTCGTCTACCTTTTTTGGATCCATAGTGATCCCTTCAGGGGACAAGAAATAACCCAAAAATTCTACTGTGTTGGTGTGAAATATGCATTTTTCTAATTTAGCATATAGAGAATGTTCATGCAGTCTTTGTAGGATGGCGCGCACATGTTGGATGTGTTCTTCTTCATTCTTAGAGTAAATTAAAATATCATCTATATAGACGATGGCGCAGACATCCAGAAAATCATGTAGCACTTTGTTAATAAAATATTGGAATGGCGCCGGAGCATTACACAATCCGAACGGCATTACAGTGTACTCGAAAAGTCCAAATTTTGTGCGGAAGGTGGTTTTCCACTCGTCGCCTTGTTTGATGCGGATGAGGTGATAGGCGCCCCGCAAGTCCAATTTAGTATAAATGGTGGACCCCTTGACTTGGTTTAACAATACAGGGATCAGGGGCAAAGCATAACGATTTTTTATCGTAGCCTTATTTACTGCGCGGTAATCAATACATGCGCGGAGAGCTCCAGATTTTTTTGCCACGAAAAAGAGTGGTGATGAGACAGGTGATGCGGAGTGTCTAATAAAACCTAGTTGCAACAATTCGTCTAAATATTTTTAAAGATATTGCGTCTCAGGGTCAGTTAGGGCGTATATCCGACTACAAGGCAAAACTGCCCCTGGCACTAGATCTATTCTGTAATCATACACCCTGTGGGGTGGCAATTGCGTGGCCTGAACTGGGTCGAATACTGCAGAGAAGTCTCTATACCGTTCTGGTAGAGTAGTAATTTGTTCCTGCATGGAAGCACAATATAATGGATGGATGGGGTCTTGTGTCTCTTTATAACAATGTGTTCTACAGAAAGCAGAATCCAAAGTTACAGTCCTTTGGACCCAATCAATCTTTGGATTGTGCAATTCTAACCAAGGAATTCCTAGAATGACTCCAAATGTAGGGGTGTCAATAAGGTCAAACGTGGTTTGCTCAGTATGACCATTTTCTCCAACAAGTATCAAAGGCGGGGTATGGAAACAAATCAAACCAGAGGACAAGGCAGAGCCATCAACTGCCCTTACAGGCTCTGGTTCTGCTTTTGGAATGGATTGGATGCCAAATTATTTGGCCAGGGCTATGTCAAAAAAGTTCCCTGTAGCACCAGAATCAATTAAAACAGCCAAACTATACCTTTGTGGGTCAGAAATAATAACAGTAAGTCATATAGTCATATGGTGAGGGACACAATTAATGGTGCTTGTAGCATATTGAGAGATCTTGATGTCATCACTTCCCAAAGGAGCGATCTCTACATCCTTTGAGACATTTAGTTTTCCGACTCAATGGAATTTGGAAGTGAACTAGCTATCGCTTTTTTCTTTTGCGGTTTTATTGGGCACTCTCGAGCAAAGTGCCCTGCTTTGCCACAATAAAGACAAAGATTTTCTTTTCATCGTCTATCTTTCTCTTCTGCAGTCAATGGGCCTTTAAGACCTCCTATTTGCATGGGTTCTGAATTGTCGTCAACATTTTTTTTCTCAGGCTTGATTGAAATGAGTCTTGAGTCAAATTGGGGTTTGTCGTGTTTTCTTTCTCCAAGTCTGTGATCTAGCTTTACCACCAAATCCAAGAATTCAGAGTAATCATCAGGTAAGTTTACAATATGGGCTAAAGAGTCTTTTAGATCGTCTCTTAAACCTCTATAAAAAAGAGAAATACGTTTTTCTTCAGGCCAATGAGTTTCAGATAAGAGGTGATTAAAGGTGGTCATGTAAATAATAAGGTCCTTAGAACCCTGTCTCAGATTTAAAAGTTCGTTGTCACTAGCTTGAATGAACGTAGGACGTGCAAAGAGGCGGGACATGGCATCTTTAAACCAAGTGTAGTTGTGTAAAAGGGGATCATCATTTTCTATTAAGGGTATTGTCCAATTTGCGGCTACACCACCTAGGTAAGAAATAATGAATGCTATTTTCTCAGTATCAGACGAGAAAACCTGCGGCTTACATAAGAAATGCAACTGACACTGACTCATGAATAAAGCAAACTGGGAAGAAACACCTAAAAAACGCTCAGGGTTAGCCAGGGGAACTGGACTTGGTGTAACCACTGTTACTTGGATATTTTGATCAGGACGTTGAGGACTAAAACCTTTTGCTGCTACAGGACTTTGACCAAATCTAGTTGGCGCTATGAATGGGCTAGGGTCGGTCTCTTCGGGTTCTCTCCATTGTGTGAAGCTTGCTCTACTCTTTAATAATTCTTCTCTCAGTGTATGATTTTCCTGCTTTATTTGCTGCATTTCTTCTTGTAATTTTCAAATGATGTCTGCTAACTGTGCTGTTTGATCTGGGACTTCCATACTGAATCGTTATCAAGATGAAACAATTGGTGGGCTTGGCCTTCTGTTACGAGGCACTCACCTGTGCTCCAGATTGTTTCACCTTGATGATGATGTGAGGACAGGTCCCCAATCCCTCTAGAAACTAGCAGCGTGATACCAAGATATACCTTAGGATCAGTCCGGTAGTCTCAGGGGGGAAAAGGGGTTGGGATGACAAGAGAAGAGAAACAAGAAGATTCCAGCGGTCTTCTTTTAGGGGGACCAGGGCTTCAGGGGGCTTGAGTATTCACAGGATACAATAAACAGGAATGTAACTGGATAGTGGCTTGAGTTTTCTACTAGACTCCTAAGTACAAAATACAGAAGATAAACAATGTGTATATCTGTGAGGCAGTATCTTCTTACAGTTATCATAAACTTGTAACCAAAAGTCTCTAATAATTCTTACCTACAGACTACATAGGTTTCAACAGAATTTCGGGTTGATCTAACAATCTACTTGTCGATTTATGCAATCTGCAATAAACAATACAATCAATAACATACTGTCAAATAAGTTTAACAATCATGATAGCATTTAGTTATGTTCATCAGCATAGATACCTGAATCCTTATATGCCCAGCTTAGGATCAGATGCCTTGAGTGCACAGAAGTTCAAATGCTGCCAAAACAACCTTCTGCCATAAAGGAAAAAAATACTGCATACAAAATAATAGTAGTCAAAACCACATCTGTGCTGTTGTGATTCTTAAGGCTAACCTTGCTTGCGATAACTATTTTCACACTTTTAAAAAGGCACAATCTTCTTTGTTTTATAAATGTCAATAGTTTCTGGGTACTACTGGAAAACTCGCCGGAACACTTGAGATGAAGTGTTTTCCTTCTGTCAAAGAAATATAGTTCTAATAATTTGCGCAGTTCAAAGAGCAATGTTCCAAGTTCTAAAAACAATGTTCCAAGTTCTAATGTAAGCAGACTCACCGGTGGATAGATTTCTTCCAAAAAATACCTTAAAGCATGTTTTCTCTGTGCGCTTCTTTTCAGGGAACATGACACGGAAGAAGACGTCGGACCGGAGACTCAGCCCGGAACCAGGAAGCTAGGAAATTGCTGATGCAAGGCTTTCAAGCAGGAGATGCCGATCGGAAAAGCTGGAGCCAGGTAAGTGTGTTGAAGCAACGAGGCCAAGCACTAAATAGTGAAGAGGAGTGGTTTAAATAGGCTCCTAAGCAGGTGCTGGGTGTGGTCCTGGGTGTGGCCCAACTGTCTTTCAGGCCCAGGGTTTGTGGCAAACTGGGTGTGGCTTCCAACTGTCTTTCAGGCCCAGGGATTATTGGGTGTGGTCCTGGGTGTGGCCAAACTGTCTTTCATGCCCAGGGTTTGCACAGAATAACTACACATTATTCCATTACTTATGGCATGATAGAGCCACAGTTTAAGAACATGACATAATACATGAACATAATTTACAGTAAACACATATATGAACAGGATGGTATTCCATTATTTGAAATGGAAGAAATCCATGCATTAACAGGATGCATCCTACAAAATACCAGTGCTATATTACCATTTACTCTGTTTCTGCTGATATGTGTTCAAATCAAGGTGGACAGGGAAGGAGACGTGCATGGGGCAAAGCACCTGTAACAATCCTGGCTGAAGAGGGGTGAAACCCCGAAACCGGTCCTAGGATGCTTGATTCCGGTTCAGGGAAGACATGGCTTGGCAGTTCGGGCTGGCCTGTTGCCATGAGGCACAGGGTCAAGACTGATTTGCATATGGACATGTCTGAACTGGGGTGGTGTGGTGAGCATAATAACGATGGATTAAACCCAGATCTGTGACTGGGGGTAAATGTTTTGCCAATGTGCAACATTCAGTCCATCATCTTGTGTGTTTTGCTGTTCACCCTATGTGGGAAGGGTATGCCCAGACGTGGGTCCCGTGCTCACTACGCCACTGGAGTCAAGCTATCCTGGCTGAAGAGGGGTGAAACCCCGAAACCGGTCCTAGGATGCTTGATTCCGGTTCAGGGAAGACATGGCTTGGCAGTTCGGGCTGGACTGTTCCCATGAGGCACAGGGTCAAGTATGATTTGCATATGGCCATGTCTGAACTGGGGTGGCGTGGTGTGCAAAATAACGATGGATTAAACCCAGATCTGTGACTGGGGGTGAATGATTTGCCAATGTGCAACATTCCGTCCATCATCTTACGTGTTTTGCTGTTCGACCTATGTGGGAAGGGTATGCCCAGACGTGGGTTCCGTGCTCACTACGCCACTGGAGTCAAGCTATCCTGGCTGAAGAGGGGTGAAACCCCGAAACCGGTCCTAGGATGCTTGATTCCGTTCAGGGAAGACATGGCTTGGCAGTTCAGGCTGGACTGTTCCCATGAGGCACAGGGTCAAGACTGATTTGCATACGGCCATGTCTGAACTGGGGTGGCGTGGTGAGAGAAATAACAATGGATTAAACCCAGATCTGTGACTGGGGGTGAATGTTTTGCCAATGTGCAACATTCCGTCCATCATCTTGTGTGTTTTGCTGTTCGCCCAATGTGGGAAGGGTATGCCCAGACATGCGTCCCGTGCTCACTATGCTACTGGAGTCAAGCTATCATGGCTGAAGAGGGGTGAAACCCCGAAACCGGTCCTAGGATGCTTGATTCCGGTTCAGGGAAGACATGGCTTGGCAGTTCGGGCTGGACTGTTCCCATGAGGCACAGGGTCAAGACTGATTTGCATATGGCCATGTCTGAACTGGGGTGGCATGGTGAGCAAAATAACGATGGATTAAACCCAGATCTGTGACTGGGGGTGAATGTTTTGCCAATGTGCAACATTCCGTCCATCATCTTGTGTGTTTTGCTGTTCTCCCTATGTGGGAAGGGTATGCCCAGACGTGGGTTCCGTGCTCACTACGCCACTGTAGTCAAGCTATCCTGGCTTAAGAGGGGTGAAACTCCGAAACCGGTCCTAGGATGCTTGATTCCGGTTCAGGGAACACATGGCTTGGCAGTTCAGGCTGGACTGTTCCCATGAGGTACAGGGTCAAGACTGATTTGCATATGGCCATGTCTGAACTGGGGAGGCGTGGTGAGCAAAATAACAATGGATTATACCCAGATCTGTGACTGGGGGTGAATGTTTTCCAATGTGCAACATTCTGTCCATCATCTTGTGTGTTTTGCTGTTCGCTCTATGTGGGAAGGGAATGCCCAGACGTGGGTCCCGTGCTCACTACGCCACTGCAGTCAAGCTATCCTGGCTGAAGAAGGTGAAACCCCGAAACCATCCTAGGATGCTTGATTCCGGTTTAGGGAAGCCATCGCTTGGCAGTTCGGGGTGGACTGTTCCCATGAGGCACAGGGTCAAGACTGATTTGCATATGGCCATGTCTAAACTGGGGTGGCGTGGTGAGCAAAATAAAGATGGATTAAACCCAGATCTGTGACTGGAGGTGAATGTTTTGCCAATGTGCAACATTCCGTCCATCATCTTGTGTGTTTTGCTGTTCGCCCTATGTGGGAAGGGTATGCGCAGACGTGGGTCCCATGCTCACTACGCCACTGGAGTCAAGCTATCCTGGCTGAAGAGGGGTGAAACCCCGAAACCGGTTCTAGGATGCTTGATTCCGGCTCAGGGAAGACATGTCTTGGCCGATCGGGCTGGATTGTTCCCATAAGGTACATGGTCAAGACTGATTTGCATATGGCCATGTCTGAACTGGGGTGGCGTGGTGAGCATAATAACGATGGATTAAACCCAGATCTGTGACTGGGGGTAAATGTTTTGCCAATGTGCAACATTCCGTCCATCATCTTGTGTGTTTTGCTGTTCACCCTATGTGGGAAGGGTATGCCCAGACGTGGGTCCCGTGCTCACTACGCCACTGGAGTCAAGCTATCCTGGCTGAAGAGGGGTGAAACCCCGAAACTGGTCCTAGGATGCTTGATTCCGGTTCAGGGAAGACATGGCTTGGCAGTTCGGGCTGGACTGTTCCCATGAGGCACAGGGCCAAGAATGATTTGCATATGGCCATGTCTGAACTGGGGTGGCGTGGTGTGCAAAATAACGATGGATTAAACCCAGATCTGTGACTGGGGGTGAATGATTTGCCAATGTGCAACATTCCGTCCATCATCTTACATGTTTTGCTGTTCGACCTATGTGGGAAGGGTATGCCCAGACGTGGGTTCCGTGCTCACTACGCCACTGTAGTCAAGCTATCCTGGCTTAAGAGGGGTGAAACTCCGAAACCGGTCCTAGGATGCTTGATTCCGGTTCAGGGAACACATGGCTTGGCAGTTCAGGCTGGACTGTTCCCATGAGGTACAGGGTCAAGACTGATTTGCATATGGCCATGTCTGAACTGGGGAGGCGTAGTGAGCAAAATAACAATGGATTATACCCAGATCTGTGACTGGGGGTGAATGTTTTCCAATGTGCAACATTCTGTCCATCATCTTGTGTGTTTTGCTGTTCGCTCTATGTGGGAAGGGAATGCCCAGACGTGGGTCCCGTGCTCACTACGCCACTGCAGTCAAGCTATCATGGCTGAAGAGGGGTGAAACCCCGAAACCGGTCCTAGGATGCTTGATTCCGGTTCAGGGAAGACATGGCTTGGCAGTTCGGGCTGGACTGTTCCCATGAGGCACAGGGTCAAGACTGATTTGCATATGGCCATGTCTGAACTGGGGAGGCGTGGTGAGAGAAATAACGATGGATTAAACCCAGATCTGTGACTGGGGGTGAATGTTTTGCCAATGTGCAACATTCCGTCCATCATCTTGTGTGTTTTGCTGTTCGCCCTATGTGGGAAGGGTATGCCCAGACGTGGGTCCCATGCTCACTACGCCACTGGAGTCAAGCTATCCTGGCTGAAGAGGGGTGAAACCACGAAACCGGTCCTAGGATGCTTGATTCCGGCTCAGGGAAGACATGTCTTGGCCGATCGGGCTGGATTGTTCCCATAAGGCACAGGGTCAAGACTGATTTGCGTATGGCCATGTCTGAACTGGGGTGGCGTGGTGCGCAAAATAACGATGGATTAAACCCAGATCTGTGACTAGGGGTGAATGTTTTGCCAATGTGCAACATTCCGTCCCTCATCTTGTGTGTTTTGCTGTTCGCTCTATGTGGGAAGGGTATGCCCAGACGTGGGTCCCATGCTCACTACGCCACTGGAGTCAAGCTATCCTGGCTGAGGAGGGGTGAAACCCCGAAACCGGTTCTAGGATGCTTGATTCCGGCTCAGGGAAGACATGTCTTGGCCGATCGGGCTGGATTGTTCCCATAAAGCACATGGTCAAGACTGATTTGCATATGGCCATGTCTGAACTGGGGTGGCGTGGTGAGCATAATAACGATGGATTAAACCCAGATCTGTGACTGGGGGTAAATGTTTTGCCAATGTGCAACATTCCGTCCATCATCTTGTGTGTTTTGCTGTTCACCCTATGTGGGAAGGGTATGCCCAGACGTGGGTCCCGTGCTCACTACGCCACTGGAGTCAAGCTATCCTGGCTGAAGAGGGGTGAAACCCCAAAACCGGTCCTAGGATGCTTGATTCCGGTTCAGGGAAGACATGGCTTGGCAGTTCGGGCTGGACTGTTCCCATGAGGCACAGGGCCAAGAATGATTTGCATATGGCCATGTCTGAACTGGGGTGGCGTGGTGTGCAAAATAACGATGGATTAAACCCAGATCTGTGACTGGGGGTGAATGATTTGCCAATGTGCAACATTCCGTCCATCATCTTACGTGTTTTGCTGTTCGACCTATGTGGGAAGGGTATGCCCAGACGTGGGTTCCGTGCTCACTACGCCACTGGAGTCAAGCTATCCTGGCTGAATAGGGGTGAAACCCCGAAACCGGTCCTAGGATGCTTGATTCCGTTCAGGGAAGACATGGCTTGGCAGTTCGGGCTGGACTGTTCCCATGAGGTACAGGGTCAAGACTGATTTGCATATGGCCATGTCTGAACTGGGGTGGCATGGTGAGCAAAATAACGATGGATTAAACCCAGATCTGTGACTGGAGGTGAATGTTTTGCCAATGTGCAACATTCCGTCCATCATCTTGTGTGTTTTGCTGTTCGCCCTATGTGGGAAGGGTATGGTCAGACGTGGGACCCATGCTCACTACGCCACTGGAGTCAAGCTATCCTGGCTGAAGAGGGGTGAAACCCCGAAAACGGTCCTAGGATGCTTGATTCTGGTTCAGGGAAGACATGGCTTGGCAGTTCGGGCTGGACTGTTCCCATGAGGCACAGGGTCAAGACTGATTTGCATATGGCCATGTCTGAACTGGGGTGGCATGGTGAGCAAAATAACGATGGATTAAACCCAGATCTGTGACTGGGGGTGAATGTTTTGCCAATGTGCAACATTCCGTCCATCATCTTGTGTGTTTTGCTGTTCTCCCTATGTGGGAAGGGTATGCCCAGACGTGGGTTCTGTGCTCACTACGCCACTGTAGTCAAGCTATCCTGGCTTAAGAGGGGTGAAACTCCGAAACCGGTCCTAGGATGCTTGATTCCGGTTCAGGGAACACATGGCTTGGCAGTTCAGGCTGGACTGTTCCCATGAGGTACAGGGTCAAGACTGATTTGCATATGGCCATGTCTGAACTGGGGAGGCGTGGTGAGCAAAATAACAATGGATTATACCCAGATCTGTGACTGGGGGTGAATGTTTTCCAATGTGCAACATTCTGTCCATCATCTTGTGTGTTTTGCTGTTTGCTCTATGTGGGAAGGGAATGCCCAGACGTGGGTCCCGTGCTCACTACGCCACTGCAGTCAAGCTATCCTGGCTGAAGAAGGTGAAACCCCGAAACCGGTCCTAGGATGCTTGATTCCGGTTCAGGGAAGCCATCGCTTGGCAGTTCGGGGTGGACTGTTCCCATGAGGCACAGGGTCAAGACTGATTTGCATATGGCCATGTCTAAACTGGGGTGGCGTGGTGAGCAAAATAAAGATGGATTAAACCCAGATCTGTGACTGGAGGTGAATGTTTTGCCAATGTGCAACATTCCGTCCATCATCTTGTGTGTTTTGCTGTTCGCCCTATGTGGGAAGGGTATGCCCAGACGTGGGTCCCATGCTCACTACGCCACTGGAGTCAAGCTATCCTGGCTGAAGAGGGGTGAAACCACGAAACCGGTCCTAGGATGCTTGATTCCGGCTCAGGGAAGACATGTCTTGGCCGATCGGGCTGGATTGTTCCCATAAGGCACAGGGTCAAGACTGATTTGCGTATGGCCATGTCTGAACTGGGGTGGCGTGGTGCGCAAAATAACGATGGATTAAACCCAGATCTGTGACTAGGGGTGAATGTTTTGCCAATGTGCAACATTCTGTCCCTCATCTTGTGTGTTTTGCTGTTCGCTCTATGTGGGAAGGGTATGCCCAGACGTGGGTCCCGTGCTCACTACGCCACTGGAGTCAAGCTATCCTGGCTGAAGAGGGGTGAAACCCCGGAATCGGTTCTAGGATGCTTGATTCCGGCTCAGGGAAGACATGTCTTGGCCGATCGGGCTGGATTGTTCCCATAAGGCACATGGTCAAGACTGATTTGCATATGGCCATGTCTGAACTGGGGTGGCGTGGTGAGCATAATAACGATGGATTAAACCCAGATCTGTGACTGGGGGTAAATGTTTTGCCAATGTGCAACATTCCGTCCATCATCTTGTGTGTTTTGCTGTTCACCCTATGTGGGAAGGGTATGCCCAGACGTGGGTCCCGTGCTCACTACGCCACTGAAGTCAAGCTATCCTGGCTGAAGAGGGGTGAAACCCCGAAACCGGTCCTAGGATGCTTGATTCCGGTTCAGGGAAGACATGGCTTTGCAGTTCGGGCTGGACTGTTCCCATGAGGCACAGGGCCAAGAATGATTTGCATATGGCCATGTCTGAACTGGGGTCGCGTGGTGTGCAAAATAACGATGGATTAAACCCAGATCTGTGACTGGGGGTGAATGATTTGCCAATGTGCAACATTCCGTCCATCATCTTACGTGTTTTGCTGTTCGACCTATGTGGGAATGGTATGCCCAGACGTGGGTTCCGTGCTCACTACGCCACTGGAGTCAAGCTATCCTGGCTGAAGAGGGGTGAAACCCCGAAACTGGTCCTAGGATGCTTGATTCCGTTCAGGGAAGACATGGCTTGGCAGTTCAGGCTGGACTGTTCCCATAAGGCACAGGGTCAAGACTGATTTGCATACGGCCATGTCTGAACTGGGGTGGCATGGTGAGAGAAATAACGATGGATTAAACCCAGATCTGTGACTGGGGGTGAATGTTTTGCCAATGTGCAACATTCCGTCCATCATCTTGTGTGTTTTGCTGTTCTCCCTATGTGGGAAGGGTATGCCCAGACATGGGTTCCGTGCTCACTACGCCACTGTAGTCAAGCTATCCTGGCTTAAGAGGGGTGAAACTCCGAAACCGGTCCTAGGATGCTTGATTCCGGTTCAGGGAACACATGGCTTGGCAGTTCAGGCTGGACTGTTCCCATGAGGTACAGGGTCAAGACTGATTTGCATATGGCCATGTCTGAACTGGGGAGGCGTGGTGAGCAAAATAACAATGGATTATACCCAGATCTGTGACTGGGGGTGAATGTTTTCCAATGTGCAACATTCTGTCCATCATCTTGTGTGTTTTGCTGTTCGCTCTATGTGGGAAGGGAATGCCCAGACGTGGGTCCCGTGCTCACTACGCCACTGCAGTCAAGCTATCCTGGCTGAAGAAGGTGAAACCCCGAAACCGGTCCTAGGATGCTTGATTCCGGTTCAGGGAAGCCATCGCTTGGCAGTTCGGGGTGGACTGTTCCCATGAGGCACAGGGTCAAGACTGATTTGCATATGGCCATGTCTAAACTGGGGTGGCGTGGTGAGCAAAATAAAGATAGATTAAACCCAGATCTGTGACTGGAGGTGAATGTTTTGCCAATGTGCAACATTCCGTCCATCATCTTGTGTGTTTTGCTGTTCGCCCTATGTGGGAAGGGTATGCCCAGACGTGGGACCCATGCTCACTACGCCACTGGAGTCAAGCTATCCTGGCTGAAGAGGGGTGAAACCCCGAAACCGGTCCTAGGATGCTTGATTCCGGTTCAGGGAAGACATGGCTTGGCAGTTCGGGCTGGACTGTTCCCATGAGGCACAGGGTCAAGACTGATTTGCATATGGCCATGTCTGAACTGGGGTGGCATGGTGAGCAAAATAACGATGGATTAAACCCAGATCTGTGACTGGGGGTGAATGTTTTGCCAATGTGCAACATTCCGTCCATCATCTTGTGTGTTTTGCTGTTCTCCCTATGTGGGAAGGGTATGCCCAGACATGGGTTCCGTGCTCACTACGCCACTGTAGTCAAGCTATCCTGGCTTAAGAGGGGTGAAACTCCGAAACCGGTCCTAGGATGCTTGATTCCGGTTCAGGGAACACATGGCTTGGCAGTTCAGGCTGGACTGTTCCCATGAGGTACAGGGTCAAGACTGATTTGCATATGGCCATGTCTGAACTGGGGAGGCGTGGTGAGCAAAAGAACAATGGATTATACCCAGATCTGTGACTGGGGGTGAATGTTTTCCAATGTGCAACATTCTGTCCATCATCTTGTGTGTTTTGCTGTTCGCTCTATGTGGGAAGGGAATGCCCAGACTTGGGTCCCGTGCTCACTACGCCACTGCAGTCAAGCTATCCTGGCTGAAGAAGGTGAAACCCCGAAACCGGTCCTAGGATGCTTGATTCCGGTTCAGGGAAGCCATCGCTTAGCAGTTCGGGTGGACTGTTCCCATGAGGCACAGGGTCAAGACTGATTTGCATATGGCCATGTCTAAACTGGGGTGGCGTGGTGAGCAAAATAAAGATGGATTAAACCCAGATCTGTGACTGGAGGTGAATGTTTTGCCAATGTGCAACATTCCGTCCATCATCTTGTGTGTTTTGCTGTTCGCCCTATGTGGGAAGGGTATGGCCAGACGTGGGACCCATGCTCACTACGCCACTGGAGTCAAGCTATCCTGGCTGAAGAGGGGTGAAACCCCGAAAACGGTCCTAGGATGCTTGATTCCGGTTCAGGGAAGACATGGCTTGGCAGTTCGGGCTGGACTGTTCCCATGAGGCACAGGGTCAAGACTGATTTGCATATGGCCATGTCTGAACTGGGGTGGCATGGTGAGCAAAATAACGATGGATTAAACCCAGATCTGTGACTGGGGGTGAATGTTTTGCCAATGTGCAACATTCCGTCCATCATCTTGTGTGTTTTGCTGTTCTCCCTATGTGGGAAGGGTATGCCCAGACGTGGGTTCCGTGCTCACTACGCCACTGTAGTCAAGCTATCCTGGCTTAAGAGGGGTGAAACTCCGAAACCGGTCCTAGGATGCTTGATTCCGGTTCAGGGAACACATGGCTTGGCAGTTCAGGCTGGACTGTTCCCATGAGGTACAGGGTCAAGACTGATTTGCATATGGCCATGTCTGAACTGGGGAGGCGTGGTGAGCAAAATAACAATGGATTATACCCAGATCTGTGACTGGGGGTGAATGTTTTCCAATGTGCAACATTCTGTCCATCATCTTGTGTGTTTTGCTGTTCGCTCTATGTGGGAAGGGAATGCCCAGACGTGGGTCCCGTGCTCACTACGCCACTGCAGTCAAGCTATCCTGGCTGAAGAAGGTGAAACCCCGAAACCGGTCCTAGGATGCTTGATTCCGGTTCAGGGAAGCCATCGCTTGGCAGTTCGGGGTGGACTGTTCCCATGAGGCACAGGGTCAAGACTGATTTGCATATGGCCATGTCTGAACTGGGGTGGCGTGGTGTGCAAAATAACGATGGATTAAACCCAGATCTGTGACTGGGGGTGAATGATTTGCCAATGTGCAACATTCCGTCTATCATCTTACGTGTTTTGCTGTTCGACCTATGTGGGAAGGGTATGCCCAGACGTGGGTTCCGTGCTCACTACGCCACTGGAGTCAAGCTATCCTGGCTGAAGAGGGGTGAAACCCCGAAACCGGTCCTAGGATGCTTGATTCCGTTCAGGGAAGACATGGCTTGGCAGTTCAGGCTGGACTGTTCCCATAAGGCACAGGGTCAAGACTGATTTGCATACGGCCATGTCTGAACTGGGGTGGCGTGGTGAGAGAAATAACGATGGATTAAACCCAGATCTGTGACTGGGGGTGAATGTTTTGCCAATGTGCAACATTCCGTTTATCATCTTGTGTGTTTTGCTGTTCGCCCAATGTGGGAAGGGCATGCCCAGACATGCGTCCCGTGCTCACTACGCTACTGGAGTCAAGCTATCATGGCTGAAGAGGGGTGAAACCCCGAAACCGGTCCTAGGATGCTTGATTCTGGTTCAGGGAAGACATGGCTTGGCAGTTCGGGCTGGACTGTTCCCATGAGGCACAGGGTTAAGACTGATTTGCATATGGCCATGTCTGAACTGGGGTGGCATGGTGAGCAAAATAACGATGGATTAAACCCAGATCTGTGACTGGGGGTGAATGTTTTGCCAATGTGCAACATTCCGTCCATCATCTTGTGTGTTTTGCTGTTCTCCCTATGTGGGAAGGGTATGCCCAGACATGGGTTCCGTGCTCACTACGCCACTGTAGTCAAGCTATCCTGGCTTAAGAGGGGTGAAACTCCGAAACCGGTCCTAGGATGCTTGATTCCGGTTCAGGGAACACATGGCTTGGCAGTTCAGGCTGGACTGTTCCCATGAGGTACAGGGTCAAGACTGATTTGCATATGGCCATGTCTGAACTGGGGAGGCGTGGTGAGCAAAAGAACAATGGATTATACCCAGATCTGTGACTGGGGGTGAATGTTTTCCAATGTGCAACATTCTGTCCATCATCTTGTGTGTTTTGCTGTTCGCTCTATGTGGGAAGGGAATGCCCAGACGTGGGTCCCGTGCTCACTACGCCACTGCAGTCAAGCTATCCTGGCTGAAGAAGGTGAAACCCCGAAACCGGTCCTAGGATGCTTGATTCCGGTTCAGGGAAGCCATCGCTTAGCAGTTCGGGTGGACTGTTCCCATGAGGCACAGGGTCAAGACTGATTTGCATATGGCCATGTCTGAACTGGGGTGGCATGGTGAGCAAAATAACGATGGATTAAACCCAGATCTGTGACTGGGGGTGAATGTTTTGCCAATGTGCAACATTCCGTCCATCATCTTGTGTGTTTTGCTGTTCTCCCTATGTGGGAAGGGTATGCCCAGACGTGGGTTCCGTGCTCACTACGCCACTGTAGTCAAGCTATCCTGGCTTAAGAGGGGTGAAACTCCGAAACCGGTCCTAGGATGCTTGATTCCGGTTCAGGGAACACATGGCTTGGCAGTTCAGGCTGGACTGTTCCCATGAGGTACAAGGTCAAGACTGATTTGCATATGGCCATGTCTGAACTGGGGAGGGGTGGTGAGCAAAAGAACAATGGATTATACCCAGATCTGTGACTGGGGGTGAATGTTTTCCAATGTGCAACATTCTGTCCATCATTTTGTGTGTTTTGCTGTTCGCTCTATGTGGGAAGGGAATGCCCAGACGTGGGTCCCGTGCTCACTACGCCACTGCAGTCAAGCTATCCTGGCTGAAGAAGGTGAAACCCCGAAACCGGTCCTAGGATGCTTGATTCCGGTTCAGGGAAGCCATCGCTTAGCAGTTCGGGTGGACTGTTCTCATGAGGCACAGGGTCAAGACTGATTTGCATATGGCCATGTCTAAACTGGGGTGGCGTGGTGAGCAAAATAAAGATGGATTAAACCCAGATCTGTGACTGGAGATGAATGTTTTGCCAATGTGCAACATTCCGTCCATCATCTTGTGTGTTTTGCTGTTCGCCCTATGTGGGAAGGGTATGGCCAGACGTGGGACCCATGCTCACTACGCCACTGGAGTCAAGCTATCCTGGCTGAAGAGGGGTGAAACCCCGAAAACGGTCCTATGATGCTTGATTCCAGCTCAGGGAAGACATGTCTTGGCCGATCGGGCTGGATTGTTCCCATAAGGCACAGGGTCAAGACTGATTTGCGTATGGCCATGTCTGAACTGGGGTGGCGTGGTGCGCAAAATAACGATGGAATAAACCCAGATCTGTGACTAGGGGTGAATGTTTTGCCAATGTGCAACATTCCGTCCCTCATCTTGTGTGTTTTGCTGTTCGCTCTATGTGGGAAGGGTATGCCCAGACGTGGGTCCCGTGCTCACTACGCCACTGGAGTCAAGCTATCCTGGCTGAAGAGGGGTGAAACCCCGAAACCGGTTCTAGGAAGCTTGATTCCGGCTCAGGGAAGACATGTCTTGGCCGATCGGGCTGGATTGTTCCCATAAGGCACATGGTCAAGACTGATTTGTATATGGCCATGTCTGAATTGGGGTGGCGTGGTGAGCATAATAACGATGGATTAAACCCAGATCTGTGACTGGGGGTAAATGTTTTGCCAATGTGCAACATTCCGTCCATCATCTTGTGTGTTTTGCTGTTCACCCTATGTGGGAAGGGTATGCCCAGACGTGGGTCCCGTGCTCACTACGCCACTGGAGTAAAGCTATCCTGGCTGAAGAGGGGTGAAACCCCGAAACCGGTCCTAGGATGCTTGATTCCGGTTCAGGGAAGACATGGCTTGGCAGTTTGGGCTGGACTGTTCCCATGAGGCACAGGGTCAAGAATGATTTGCATATGGCCATGTCTGAACTGGGGTGGCGTGGTGTGCAAAATAACGATGGATTAAACCCAGATCTGTGACTGGGGGTGAATGATTTGCCAATGTGCAACATTCCGTCCATCATCTTACGTGTTTTGCTGTTCGACCTATGTGGGAAGGGTATGCCCAGACGTGGGTTCCGTGCTCACTACGCCACTGGAGACAAGCTATCCTGGCTGAAGAGGGGTGAGACCCCGAAACCGGTCCTAGGATGCTTGATTCCGTTCAGGGAAGACATGGCTTGGCAGTTCAGGCTGGACTGTTCCCTTGAGGCACAGGGTCAAGACTGATTTGCATACGGCCATGTCTGAACTGGGGTGGCGTGGTGAGAGAAATAACGATGGATTAAACCCAGATCTGTGACTGGGGGTGAATGTTTTGCCAATGTGCAACATTCCGTCCATCATCTTGTGTGTTTTGCTGTTCGCCCAATGTGGGAAGGGTATGCCCAGACATGCGTCCCGTGCTCACTACGCTACTGGAGTCAAGCTATCATGGCTGAAGAGGGGTGAAACCCCGAAACCGGTCCTAGGATGCTTGATTCCGGTTCCTGGAAGACATGGCTTGGCAGTTCGGGCTGGACTGTTCCCATGAGGCACAGGGTCAAGACTGATTTGCATATGGCCATGTCTGAACTGGGGTGGCATGGTGAGCAAAATAACGATGGATTAAACCCAGATCTGTGACTGGGGGTGAATGTTTTGCCAATGTGCAACAGTCCGTCCATCATCTTGTGTGTTTTGCTGTTCTCCCTATGTGGGAAGGGTATGCCCAGACGTGGGTTCCGTGCTCACTACGCCACTGTAGTCAAGCTATCCTGGCTTAAGAGGGGTGAAACTCCGAAACCGGTCCTAGGATGCTTGATTCCGGTTCAGGGAACACATGGCTTGGCAGTTCAGGCTGGACTGTTCCCATGAGGTACAGGGTCAAGACTGATTTGCATATGGCCATGTCTGAACTGGGGAGGCGTGGTGAGCAAAATAACAATGGATTATACCCAGATCTGTGACTAGGGGTGAATGTTTTCCAATGTGCAACATTCTGTCCATCATCTTGTGTGTTTTGCTGTTCGCTCTATGTGGGAAGGGAATGCCCAGACGTGGGTCCCGTGCTCACTACGCCACTGCAGTCAAGCTATCCTGGCTGAAGAAGGTGAAACCCCGAAACCGGTCCTAGGATGCTTGATTCCGGTTCAGGGAAGCCATCGCTTAGCAGTTCGAGGTGGACTGTTCCCATGAGGCACAGGGTCAAGACTGATTTGCATATGGCCATGTCTAAACTGGGGTGGCGTGGTGAGCAAAATAAAGATGGATTAAACCCAGATCTGTGACTGGAGGTGAATGTTTTGCCAATGTGCAACATTCCGTCCATCATCTTGTGTGTTTTGCTGTTCGCCCTATGTGGGAAGGGTATGCCCAGACGTGGGACCCATGCTCACTACGCCACTGGAGTCAAGCTATCCTGGCTGAAGAGGGGTGAAACCCCGAAAACGGTCCTAGGATGCTTGATTCCGGCTCAGGGAAGACATGTCTTGGCCGATCGGGCTGGATTGTTCCCATAAGGCACAGGGTCAAGACTGATTTGCATATGGCCATGTCTGAACTGGGGTGGCGTGGTGCGCAAAATAACGATGGATTAAACCCAGATCTGTGACTAGGGGTGAATGTTTTGCCAATGTGCAACATTCCGTCCCTCATGTTGTGTGTTTTGCTGTTCGCTCTATGTGGTAAGGGTATGCCCAGACGTGGGTCCCGTGCTCACTACGCCACTGGAGTCAAGCTATCCTGGCTGAAGAGGGGTGAAACCCCGAAACCGGTTCTAGGATGCTTGATTCCGGCTCAGGGAAGACATGTCTTGGCCGATCGGGCTGGATTGTTCCCAGAAGGCACAGGGTCAAGACTGATTTGCATATGGCCATGTCTGAACTGGGGTGGCGTTGTGCGCAAAATAACGATGGATTAAACCCAGATCTGTGACTGGGGGTGAATGTTTTGCCAATGTGCAACATTCCGTCCCTCATCTTGTGTGTTTTGCTGTTCGCTCTATGTGGGAAGGGTATGCCCAGACGTGGGTCCCGTGCTCACTACGCCACTGGAGTCAAGCTATCCTGGCTGAAGAGGGGTGAAACCCCGAAACCGGTCCTAGGATGCTTGATTCCGGTTCAGGGAAGCCATGGCTTGGCAGTTCGGGCTGGACTGTTCCCATGAGGCACAGGGTCAAGACTGATTTGCCTATGGCCATGTCTGAACTGGGGTGGCGTGGTGAGCAAAATAACGATTGAATAAAACCCAGATCTGTAACTGGAGGTGAATGTTTTGCCAATGTGCAACATTCCGTCCATCATCTTGTGTGTTTTGCTGTTCGCCCTATGTGGGAAGGGTATGCCAAGACGTAGGTCCCTTGCTCACTACGCAACTGGAGTCAAGCTATCCTGGCTGAAGAGGGCTGAAACCCCGAAACCGGTGCTAGGATGCTTGATTCCGGTTCAGGGAAGACATGGCTTGGCAGTTCGGGCTGGACTGTTCCCATGAGGCAAAGGGTCAAGACTGATTTGCATATGGCCATGTCTGAACTGGAGTGGCGTGGTGAGCAAAATAACGATGGATTAAACCCAGATCTGTGACTGGGGGTGAATGTTTTGCCAATGTGCAACATTCCGTCCATCATCTTGTATGTTTTGCTGTTCACCCTATGTGGGCGGGGTATGCCCAGACATGGGTCCCGTGCTCACTACGCCACTGGAGTCAAGCTATCCTGGCTGAAGAGGGGTGAAACCCCGAAACCGGTCCTAGGATGCTTGATTCCGGTTCAGGGAAGACATGGCTTGGCAGTTCGGGCTGGACTGTTGCCATGAGGCACAGGGTCAAGACTGATTTGCATATGGCCATGTCTGAACAGGGGTGGCGTGGTGAGCATAATAACGATGGATTAAACCCAGATCTGTGACAGGGGGGGGAATGTTTTGCCAATGTGCAATATTCCGTCCATCATCTTGTGTGTTTTGCTGTTCGACCTATGAGGGAAGGGTATGCCCAGACGTGGGTTCCGTGCTCACTACGCCACTGGAGTCAAGCTATCCTGGCTGAAGAGGGGTGAAACCCCGAAACCGGTCCTAGGATGCTTGATTCCGTTCAGGGAAGACATGGCTTGGCAGATCGGGCTGGACTGTTCCCATGAGGCACAGGGTCAAGACTGATTTGCATATGGCCATGTCTGAACTGGGGTGGCATGGTGAGCAAAATAACGATGGATTAAACCCAGATCTGTGACTGGGGGTGAATGTTTTGCCAATGTGCAACATTCCGTCCATCATCTTGTGTGTTTTGCTGTTCTCCCTATGTGGGAAGGGTTTGCCCAGACGTAGGTTCCGTGCTCACTACGCCACTGTAGTCAAGCTATCCTGGCTTAAGAGGGGTGAAACCCCGAAACCGGTCCTAGGATGCTTGATTCCGGTTCAGGGAACACATGGCTTGGCAGTTCAGGCTGGACTGTTCCCATGAGGCACAGGGTCAAGACTGATTTGCATATGGCCATGTCTGAACTGGGGAGGCGTGGTGAGCAAAATAACAATGGATTATACCCAGATCTGTGACTGGGGGTGAATGTTTTCCAATGTGCAACATTCTGTCCATCATCTTGTGTGTTTTGCTGTTCGCTCTATGTGGGAAGGGAATGCCCAGACGTGGGTCCCGTGCTCTACGCCACTGCAGTCAAGCTATCCTGGCCGAAGAGGGTGAAACCCCGAAACCGGTCCTAGGACGCTTGATTCCGGTTCAGGGAAGCCATGGCTTGGCAGTTCGGGGTGGACTGTTCCCATGAGGCACAGGGTCAAGACTGATTTGCATATGGCCATGTCTGAACTGGGGTGGCGTGGTGCGCAAAATAACGATGGATAAAACCCAGATCTGTGACTGGGGGTGAATGTTTTGCCAATGTGCAACATTCCGTCCCTCATCTTGTGTGTTTTGCTGTTCGCTCTATGTGGGAAGGGTATGCCCAGACGTGGGTCCCGTGCTCACTACGCCACTGGAGTCAAGCTATCCTGGCTGAAGAGGGGTGAAACCCCGAAACCGGTCCTAGGATGCTTGATTCCGGTTCAGGGAAGCCATGGCTTGGCAGTTCGGGCTGGACTGTTCCCATGAGGCACAGGGTCAAGACTGATTTGCATATGGCCATGTCTGAACTGGGGTGGCGTGTTGAGCAAAATAACGATGGATAAAACCCAGATCTGTAACTGTAGGTGAATGTTTTGCCAATGTGCAACATTCCGTCCATCATCTTGTGTGTTTTGCTGTTCACCCTATGTGGGAAGGGTATGCCCAGACGTGGGTCCCTTGCTCACTACGCCACTGGAGTCAAGCTATCCTGGCTGAAGAGGGCTGAGATCCCGAAACCGGTGCTAGGATGCTTGATTCCGGTTCAGAGAAGACATGGCTTGGCAGTTCGGGCTGGACTGTTCCCATGAGGCAAAGGGTCAAGACTGATTTGCATATGGCCATGTCTGAACTGGAGTGGCGTGGTGAGCAAAATAACGATGGATTAAACCCAGATCTGTGACTGGGGGTGAATGTTTTGCCAATGTGCAACATTCCGTCCATCATCTTGTATGTTTTGCTGTTCGCCCTATGTGGGCAGGGTATGCCCAGACATGGGTCCCGTGCTCAGTACGCCACTGGAGTCAAGCTATCCTGGCTGAAGAGGGGTGAAACCCCGAAACCGGTCCTAGGATGCTTGATTCTGGTTCAGGGAAGACATGGCTTGGCAGTTCGGGCTGGACTGTTGCCATGAGGCACAGGGTCAAGACTGATTTGCATATGGCCATGTCTGAACTGGGGTGGCGTGGTGAGCATAATAACAATGGATTAAACCCAGATCTGTGACTGGGGGTGAATGTTTTGCCAATGTGCAACATTCCGTCCATCATCTTGTGTGTTTTGCTGTTCACCCTATGTGGGAAGGGTATGCCCAGACGTGGGTCCCGTTCTCACTACGCCACTGGAGTCAAGCTATCCTGGCTGAAGAGGGGTGAAACCCCGAAACCGGTCCTAGGATGCTTGATTCCGGTTCAGGGAAGACATGGCTTGGCAGTTCGGGCTGGACTGTTCCCATGAGGCACAGGGTCAAGAATGATTTGCATATGGCCATGTCTGAACTGGGGTTGCGTGGTGTGCAAAATAACGATGGATTAAACCCAGATCTGTGACTGGGGGTAAATGATTTGCCAATGTGCAACATTCCGTCCATCATCTTACGTGTTTTGCTGTTCTACCTATGTGGGAAAGGTATGCCCAGACGTGGGTTTCGTGCTCACTACGCCACTGGAGTCAAGCTATCCTGGCTTAAGAGGGGTGAAACCCCGAAACCGGTCCTAGGATGCTTGATTCCGGTTCAGGGAACACATGGCTTGGCAGTTCAGGCTGGACTGTTCCCATGAGGCACAGGGTCAAGACTGATTTGCATATGGCAATGTCTGAACTGGGGAGGCGTGGTGAGCAAAATAACAATGGATTATACCCAGATCTGTGACTGGGGGTGAATGTTTTCCAATGTGCAACATTCTGTCCATCATCTTGTGTGTTTTGCTGTTCGCTCTATGTGGGAAGGGAATGCCCAGACGTGGGTCCCGTGCTCTACGCCACTGCAGTCAAGCTATCCTGGACGAAGAGGGTGAAACCCCGAAACCGGTCCTAGGATGCTTGATTCCGGTTCAGGGAAGCCATGGCTTGGCAGTTCGGGGTGGACTGTTCCCATGAGGCACAGGGTCAAGACTGATTTGCATATGGCCATGTCTGAACTGGGGTGGCGTGGTGCGCAAAATAACGATGGATTAAACCCAGATCTGTGACTGGGGGTGAATGTTTTGCCAATGTGCAACATTCCGTCCCTCATCTTGTGTGTTTTGCTGTTCGCTCCATTTGGGAAGGATATGCCCAGACGTGGGTCCCGTGCTCACTACGCCACTGGAGTCAAGCTATCCTGGCTGAAGAGGGGTGAAACCCCGAAACTGGTCCTAGGATGCTTGATTCCGGCTCAGGGAAGACATGTCTTGGCCGATCGGGCTGGATTTTTCCCATAAGGCACAGGGTCAAGACTGATTTGCATATGGCCATGTCTGAACTGGGGTGGCGTGGTGCGCAAAATAACGATGGATTAAACCCAGATCTGTGACTGGGGGTGAATAATTTGCCAATGTGCAACATTCCGTCCCTCATCTTGTGTGTTTTGCTGTTCGCTCTATGTGGGAAGGGTATGCCCAGACGTGGGTCCCGTGCTCACTACGCCACTGGAGTCAAGCTATCCTGGCTGAAGAGGGGTGAAACCCCGAAACTGGTCCTAGGATGCTTGATTCCGGCTCAGGGAAGACATGTCTTGGCCGATCGGGCTGGATTTTTCCCATAAGGCACAGGGTCAAGACTGATTTGCATATGGCCATGTCTGAACTGGGGTGGCGTGGTGCGCAAAATAACGATGGATTAAACCCAGATCTGTGACTGGGGGTGAATAATTTGCCAATGTGCAACATTCCGTCCCTCATCTTGTGTGTTTTGCTGTTCGCTCTATGTGGGAAGGGTATGCCCAGACGGGGGTCCCGTGCTCACTACGCCACTGGAGTCAAGCTATCCTGGCTGAAGAGGGGTGAAACCCCGAAACCGGTCCTAGGATGCTTGATTCCGGTTCAGGGAAGCCATGGCTTGGCAGTTCGGGCTGGACTGTTCCCATGAGGCACAGGGTCAAGACTGATTTGCATATGGCCATGTCTGAACTGGGGTGGCGTGGTGAGCAAAATAACGATGGATAAAACCCAGATCTGTAACTGGAGGTGAATGTTTTGCCAATGTGCAACATTCCGTCCATCATCTTGTGTGTTTTGCTGTTCACCCTATGTGGGAAGGGTATGCCCAGACGTGGGTCCCTTGCTCACTACGCCACTGGAGTCAAGCTATCCTGGCTGAAGAGGGCTGAAACCCCGAAACCGGTGCTAGGATGCTTGATTCCGGTTCAGAGAAGACATGGCTTGGCAGTTCGGGCTGGACTGTTCCCATGAGGCAAAGGGTCAAGACTGATTTGCATATGGCCATGTCTGAACTGGAGTGGCGTGGTGAGCAAAATAACGATGGATTAAACCCAGATCTGTGACTGGGGGTGAATGTTTTGCCAATGTGCAACATTCCGTCCATCATCTTGTATGTTTTGCTGTTCGCCCTATGTGGGCAGGGTATGCCCAGACATGGGTCCCGTGCTCACTACGCCACTGGAGTCAAGCTATCCTGGCTGAAGAGGGGTGAAACCCCGAAACCGGTCCTAGGATGCTTGATTCCGGTTCAGGGAAGACATGGCTTGGCAGTTCGGGCTGGACTGTTGCCATGAGGCACAGGGTCAAGACTGATTTGCATATGGCCATGTCTGAACTGGGGTGGCGTGGTGAGCATAATAACAATGGATTAAACCCAGATCTGTGACTGGGGGTGAATGTTTTGCCAATGTGCAACATTCCGTCCATCATCTTGTGTGTTTTGCTGTTCACCCTATGTGGGAAGGGTATGCCCAGACGTGGGTCCCGTGCTCACTACGCCACTGGAGTCAAGCTATCCTGGCTGAAGAGGGGTGAAACCCCGAAACCGGTCCTAGGATGCTTGATTCCGGTTCAGGGAAGACATGGCTTGGCAGTTCGGGCTGGACTGTTCCCATGAGGCACAGGGTCAAGAATGATTTGCATATGGCCATGTCTGAACTGGGGTGGCGTGGTGTGCAAAATAACGATGGATTAAACCCAGATCTGTGACTGGGGGTAAATGATTTGCCAATGTGCAACATTCCGTCCATCATCTTACGTGTTTTGCTGTTCTACCTATGTGGGAAAGGTATGCCCAGACGTGGGTTTCGTGCTCACTACGCCACTGGAGTCAAGCTATCCTGGCTGAAGAGGGGTGAAACCCCGAAACCGGTCCTAGGATGCTTGATTCCGTTCAGGGAAGACATGGCTTGGCAGTTCAGGCTGGACTGTTCCCATGAGGCACAGGGTCAAGACTGATTTGCATACGGCCATGTCTGAACTGGGGTGACGTGGTGAGAGAAATAACGATGGATTAAACCCAGATCTGTGACTGGGGGTGAATGTTTTGCCAATGTGCAACATTCCGTCCCTCATCTTGTGTGATTTGCTGTTCGCTCTATGTGGGAAGGGTATGCCCAGACGTGGGTCCCGTGCTCACTACGCCACTGGAGTCAAGCTATCCTGGCTGAAGAGGGGTGAAACCCCGAAACCGGTCCTAGGATGCTTGATTCCGGTTCAGGGAAGCCATGGCTTGGCAGTTCGGGCTGGACTGTTCCCATGAGGCACAGGGTCAAGACTGATTTGCATATGGCCATGTCTGAACTGGGGTGGCGTGGTGAGCAAAATAACGATGGATAAAACCCAGATCTGTAACTGGAGGTGAATGTTTTGCCAATGTGCAACATTCCGTCCATCATCTTGTGTGTTTTGCTGTTCGCCCTATGTGGGAAGGGTATGCCCAGACGTAGGTCCCTTGCTCACTACGCAACTGGAGTCAAGCTATCCTGGCTGAAGAGGGCTGAAACCCCGAAACCGGTGCTAGGATGCTTGATTCCGGTTCAGGGAAGACATGGCTTGGCAGTTCGGGCTGGACTGTTCCCATGAGGCAAAGGGTCAAGACTGATTTGCATATGGCCATGTCTGAACTGGAGTGGCGTGGTGAGCAAAATAACGATGGATTAAACCCAGATCTGTGACTGGGGGTGAATGTTTTGCCAATGTGCAACATTCCGTCCATCATCTTGTATGTTTTGCTGTTCACCCTATATGGGCGGGGTATGCCCAGACATGGGTCCCGTGCTCACTACGCCACTGGAGTCAAGCTATCCTGGCTGAAGAGGGGTGAAACCCCGAAACCGGTCCTAGGATGCTTGATTCCGGTTCAGGGAAGACATGGCTTGGCAGTTTGGGCTGGACTGTTGCCATGAGGCACAGGGTCAAGACTGATTTGCATATGGCCATGTCTGAACAGGGGTGGCGTGGTGAGCATAATAACGATGGATTAAACCCAGATCTGTGACTGGGGGCGAATGTTTTGCCAATGTGCAATATTCCGTCCATCATCTTGTGAGTTTTGCTGTTCACCCTATGTGGGAAGGGTATGCCCAGACGTGGGTCCCGTGCTCACTACGCCACTGGAGTCAAGCTATCCTGGCTGAAGAGGGATGAAACCCCGAAACCGGTCCTAGGATGCTTGATTCCGGTTCAGGGAAGACATGGCTTGGCAGTTCGGGCTGGACGGTTCCCATGAGGCACAGGGTCAAGAATGATTTGCATATGGCCATGTCTGAACTGGGGTGGCGTGGTGTGCAAAATAACGATGGATTAAACCCAGATCTGTGACTGGGGGTGAATGATTTGCCAATGTGCAACATTCCGTCCATCATCTTACGTGTTTTGCTGTTCGACCTATGAGGGAAGGGTATGCCCAGATGTGGGTTCCGTGCTCACTACGCCACTGGAGTCAAGCTATCCTGGCTGAAGAGGGGTGAAACCCCGAAACCGGTCCTAGGATGCTTGATTCCGTTCAGGGAAGACATGGCTTGGCAGTTCAGGCTGGACTGTTCCCATGAGGCACAGGGTCAAGACTGATTTGCATACGGCCATGTCTGAACTGGGGTGGCGTGGTGAGAGAAATAACGATGGATTAAACCCAGATCTGTGACTGGGGGTGAATGTTTTGCCAATGTGCAACATTCCGTCCATCATCTTGTGTGTTTTGCTGTTCGCCCTATGTGGGAAGGGTATGCCCAGACATGCGTCCCGTGCTCACTACGCTACTGGAGTCAAGCTATCATGGCTGAAGAGGGGTGAAACCCTGAAACCGGTCCTAGGATGCTTGATTCCGGTTCAGGGAAGACATGGCTTGGCAGATCGGGCTGGACTGTTCCCATGAGGCACAGGGTCAAGACTGATTTGCATATGGCCATGTCTGAACTGGGGTGGCATGGTGAGCAAAATAACGATGGATTAAACCCAGATCTGTGACTGGGGGTGAATGTTTTGCCAATGTGCAACATTCCGTCCATCATCTTGTGTGTTTTGCTGTTCTCCCTATGTGGGAAGGGTTTTCCCAGACGTAGGTTCCGTGCTCACTACGCCACTGTAGTCAAGCTATCCTGGCTTAAGAGGGGTGAAACCCCGAAACCGGTCCTAGGATGCTTGATTCCGGTTCAGGGAACACATGGCTTGGCAGTTCAGGCTGGACTGTTCCCATGAGGCACAGGGTCAAGACTGATTTGCATATGGCCATGTCTGAACTGGGGAGGCGTGGTGAGCAAAATAACAATGGATTATACCCAGATCTGTGACTGGGGGTGAATGTTTTCCAATGTGCAACATTCTGTCCATCATCTTGTGTGTTTTGCTGTTCGCTCTATGTGGGAAGGGAATGCCCAGACGTGGGTCCCGTGCTCTACGCCACTGCAGTCAAGCTATCCTGGCCGAAGAGGGTGAAACCCCGAAACCGGTCCTAGGATGCTTGATTCCGGTTCAGGGAAGCCATGGCTTGGCAGTTCGGGGTGGACTGTTCCCATGAGGCACAGGGTCAAGACTGATTTGCATATGGCCATGTCTGAACTGGGGTGGCGTGGTGCGCAAAATAACGATGGATTAAACCCAGATCTGTGACTGGGGGTGAATGTTTTGCCAATGTGCAACATTCCGTCCCTCATCTTGTGTGTTTTGCTGTTCGCTCCATTTGGGAAGGATATGCCCAGACGTGGGTCCCGTGCTCACTACGCCACTGGAGTCAAGCTATCCTGGCTGAAGAGGGGTGAAACCCCGAAACCGGTCCTAGGATGCTTGATTCCGGCTCAGGGAAGACATGTCTTGGCCGATCGGGCTGGATTGTTCCCATAAGGCACAGGGTCAAGACTGATTTGCATATGGCCATGTCTGAACTGGGGTGGCGTGGTGCGCAAAATAACGATGGATTAAACCCAGATCTGTGACTGGGGGTGAATAATTTGCCAATGTGCAACATTCCGTCCCTCATCTTGTGTGTTTTGCTGTTCGCTCTATGTGGGAAGGGTATGCCCAGACGTGGGTCCCGTGCTCACTACGCCACTGGAGTCAAGCTATCGTGGCTGAAGAGGGGTGAAACCCCGAAACCGGTCCTAGGATTGAGGAAATATGAATTTTTATGGTTAATTGTGTCCCCTATCTAGACCCCAACGGCTCCATGTACATGCTACAAGTACATGTATGTTCCCTCCACTTCAAGCTATGAAGACGCAAATACAATTGTGTCCAACGTTAATATGTCCTCTTTCAGATCTGCCATGAATGGGTCAGATATTCCGTTCCTAAGTATGCCTTGCCACCGTCTTTATATGGTATACTTTTCACGTTTTCCAGCTCTGGCAATGTAGGCCCTGAATTCTGCCATCGAGCTTTTTCTGCTTCTGCCTCTGAATGCTCCAGCCTGGACCTGCATCTGTATCCATGAACTTTGTCTTACTTCCTGCGCGGCTAACGGTGCTTAGCCCGGCCTGTTGCCTGCCAAAACTGTATTCAGCCTTCAAGTTATCTGCTCCGCTCTTCAAGAAATACATTCCTGTCTAGTAGCTTAGGTAAACATCCCTCCAGCTGCAGAGCAAAGGGCCCGGCCTTACTGTCTCCATGCAAGTAATTCATGACTTTCGTTACCATGGTAGGCCCATGCCCCCTCGCATCTCATGTAGACACTTAGACGCTTGTACACGCACTAACAGTCAGTATAGAATAGGATCTGTCCGAGAAGACCTTTCCTTCCAGATAATATAGTTCCTTAAACACAAGATATTAGATATGATTTAGGACTAGGTTGTCCTGACACCCCAGACTTCTGTCTCCTCATGTAGAGCTAAATGTCAAGTTCCCTTCACCCTCTAGTTACACGTCAATCACACGTCATGCGGCTGCGCGCGCATCTCTGTCATGTATTTTTGCTGACTTTGCAGGATTCTCTTATGGATCCACCCACTTGTGTCATCATCATAATGACGTTTTTAGTATACGCCTCTATGCACGCCTATTGTAACGCCTTTTCATTACGTATGTGTATTCTTATCAACTGTTACGCCTCCTGCATCTGTCTTTACTGTAATGCACTTCAATATAAATATGACAACTTGTCAATAATGTATTGCTGATCCCTTCCTGAACCTTCGTGGTGACGGAACTCGATTGCCTGGTTCGAACCATCATTCCTTTGTAAGGAATAAATTCCCTTTTATAACCTCAAATACCACGGATTCTGCCTCTTATTTTTCTGAGTTATTCTTACTAGACTTTTACCGCATAAAAAATAGTACAGGTAATTAAAATTTACCACATGATGCTTGATTCCGGTTCAGGGAAGCCATGGCTTGGCAGTTCGGGCTGGACTGTTCCCATGAGGCACAGGGTCAAGACTGATTTGCATATGGCCATGTCTGAACTGGGGTGGCGTGGTGAGCAAAATAACGATGGATAAAACCCAGATCTGTAACTGGAGGTGAATGTTTTGCCAATGTGCAACATTCCGTCCATCATCTTGTGTGTTTTGCTGTTCACCCTATGTGGGAAGGGTATGCCCAGACGTGGGTCCCTTGCTCACTACGCCACTGGAGTCAAGCTATCCTGGCTGAAGAGGGCTGAGACCCCGAAACCGGTGCTAGGATGCTTGATTCCGGTTCAGAGAAGACATGGCTTGGCAGTTCGGGCTGGACTGTTCCCATGAGGCAAAGGGTCAAGACTGATTTGCATATGGCCATGTCTGAACTGGAGTGGCGTGGTGAGCAAAAAACCAATGGATTAAACCCATATCTGTGACTGGGGGTGAATGTTTTGCCAATGTGCAACATTCCGTCCATCATCTTGTATGTTTTGCTGTTCGCCCTATGTGGGCAGGGTATGCCCAGACATGGGTCCCGTGCTCAGTACGCCACTGGAGTCAAGCTATCCTGGCTGAAGAGGTGTGAAACCCCGAAACCGGTCCTAGGATGCTTGATTCCGGTTCAGGGAAGACATGGCTTGGCAGTTCGGGCTGGACTGTTGCCATGAGGCACAGGGTCAAGACTGATTTGCATATGGCCATGTCTGAACTGGGGTGGCGTGGTGAGCATAATAACAATGGATTAAACCCAGATCTGTGACTGGGGGTGAATGTTTTGCCAATGTGCAACATTCCGTCCATCATCTTGTGTGTTTTGCTGTTCACCCTATGTGGGAAGGGTATGCCCAGACGTGGGTCCCGTTCTCACTACGCCACTGGAGTCAAGCTATCCTGGCTGAAGAGGGGTGAAACCCCGAAACCGGTCCTAGGATGCTTGATTCCGGTTCAGGGAAGACATGGCTTGGCAGTTCGGGCTGGACTGTTCCCATGAGGCACAGGGTCAAGACTGATTTGCATATGGCCATGTCTGAACTGGGGTGGCGTGGTGAGCAAAATAACGATGGATAAAACCCAGATCTGTAACTGGAGGTGAATGTTTTGCCAATGTGCAACATTCCGTCCATCATCTTGTGTGTTTTGCTGTTCACCCTATGTGGGAAGGGTATGCCCAGACGTGGGTCCCTTGCTCACTACGCCACTGGAGTCAAGCTATCCTGGCTGAAGAGGGCTGAAACCCCGAAACCGGTGCTAGGATGCTTGATTCCGGTTCAGAGAAGACATGGCTTGGCAGTTCGGGCTGGACTGTTCCCATGAGGCAAAGGGTCAAGACTGATTTGCATATGGCCATGTCTGAACTGGAGTGGCGTGGTGAGCAAAATAACGATGGATTAAACCCAGATCTGTGACTGGGGGTGAATGTTTTGCCAATGTGCAACATTCCGTCCATCATCTTGTTTGTTTTGCTGTTCGCCCTATGTGGGCAGGGTATGCCCAGACATGGGTCCCGTGCTCACTACGCCACTGGAGTCAAGCTATCCTGGCTGAAGAGGGGTGAAACCCCGAAACCGGTCCTAGGATGCTTGATTCTGGTTCAGGGAAGACATGGCTTGGCAGTTCGGGCTGGACTGTTGCCATGAGGCACAGGGTCAAGACTGATTTGCATATGGCCATGTCTGAACTGGGGTGGCGTGGTGAGCATAATAACAATGGATTAAACCCAGATCTGTGACTGGGGGTGAATGTTTTGCCAATGTGCAACATTCCGTCCATCATCTTGTGTGTTTTGCTGTTCACCCTATGTGGGAAGGGTATGCCCAGACGTGGGTCCCGTGCTCACTACGCCACTGGAGTCAAGCTATCCTGGCTGAAGAGGGGTGAAACCCCGAAACCGGTCCTAGGATGTTTGATTCCGGTTCAGGGAAGACATGGCTTGGCAGTTCGGGCTGGACTGTTCCCATGAGGCACAGGGTCAAGAATGATTTGCATATGGCCATGTCTGAACTGGGGTGGCGTGGTGTGCAAAATAACGATGGATTAAACCCAGATCTGTGACTGGGGGTAAATGATTTGCCAATGTGCAACATTCCGTCCATCATCTTACGTGTTTTGCTGTTCTACCTATGTGGGAAAGGTATGCCCAGACGTGGGTTTCGTGCTCACTACGCCACTGGAGTCAAGCTATCCTGGCTGAAGAGGGGTGAAACCCCGAAACCGGTCCTAGGATGCTTGATTCCGGTTCAGGGAAGCCATGGCTTGGCAGTTCGGGCTGGACTGTTCCCATGAGGCACAGGGTCAAGACTGATTTGCATATGGCCATGTCTGAACTGGGGTGGCGTGGTGAGCAAAATAACGATGGATAAAACCCAGATCTGTAACTGGAGGTGAATGTTTTGCCAATGTGCAACATTCCGTCCATCATCTTGTGTGTTTTGCTGTTCGCCCTATGTGGGAAGGGTATGCCCAGACGTAGGTCCCTTGCTCACTACGCAACTGGAGTCAAGCTATCCTGGCTGAAGAGGGCTGAAACCCCGAAACCGGTGCTAGGATGCTTGATTCCGGTTCAGGGAAGACATGGCTTGGCAGTTCGGGCTGGACTGTTCCCATGAGGCAAAGGGTCAAGACTGATTTGCATATGGCCATGTCTGAACTGGAGTGGCGTGGTGAGCAAAATAACGATGGATTAAACCCAGATCTGTGACTGGGGGTGAATGTTTTGCCAATGTGCAACATTCCGTCCATCATCTTGTATGTTTTGCTGTTCACCCTATGTGGGCGGGGTATGCCCAGACATGGGTCCCGTGCTCACTACGCCACTGGAGTCAAGCTATCCTGGCTGAAGAGGGGTGAAACCCCGAAACCGGTCCTAGGATGCTTGATTCCGGTTCAGGGAAGACATGGCTTGGCAGTTCGGGCTGGACTGTTGCCATGAGGCACAGGGTCAAGACTGATTTGCATATGGCCATGTCTGAACTGGGGTGGCGTGGTGAGCATAATAACAATGGATTAAACCCAGATCTGTGACTGGGGGTGAATGTTTTGCCGATGTGCAACATTCCGTCCATCATCTTGTGTGTTTTGCTGTTCACCCTATGTGGGAAGGGTATGCCCAGACGTGGGTCCCGTGCTCACTACGCCACTGGAGTCAAGCTATCCTGGCTGAAGAGGGGTGAAACCCCGAAACCGGTCCTAGGATGCTTGATTCCGGTTCAGGGAAGACATGGCTTGGCAGTTCGGGCTGGACTGTTCCCATGAGGCACAGGGTCAAGAATGATTTGCATATGGCCATGTCTGAACTGGGGTGGCGTGGTGTGCAAAATAACGATGGATTAAACCCAGATCTGTGACTGGGGGTAAATGATTTGCCAATGTGCAACATTCCGTCCATCATCTTACGTGTTTTGCTGTTCTACCTATGTGGGAAAGGTATGCCCAGACGTGGGTTTCGTGCTCACTACGCCACTGGAGTCAAGCTATCCTGGCTGAAGAGGGGTGAAACCCCGAAACCGGTCCTAGGATGCTTGATTCCGTTCAGGGAAGACATGGCTTGGCAGTTCAGGCTGGACTGTTCCCATGAGGCACAGGGTCAAGACTGATTTGCATACGGCCATGTCTGAACTGGGGTGACGTGGTGAGAGAAATAACGATGGATTAAACCCAGATCTGTGACTGGGGGTGAATGTTTTGCCAATGTGCAACATTCCGTCCCTCATCTTGTGTGATTTGCTGTTCGCTCTATGTGGGAAGGGTATGCCCAGACGTGGGTCCCGTGCTCACTACGCCACTGGAGTCAAGCTATCCTGGCTGAAGAGGGGTGAAACCCCGAAACCGGTCCTAGGATGCTTGATTCCGGTTCAGGGAAGCCATGGCTTGGCAGTTCGGGCTGGACTGTTCCCATGAGGCACAGGGTCAAGACTGATTTGCATATGGCCATGTCTGAACTGGGGTGGCGTGGTGAGCAAAATAACGATGGATAAAACCCAGATCTGTAACTGGAGGTGAATGTTTTGCCAATGTGCAACATTCCGTCCATCATCTTGTGTGTTTTGCTGTTCGCCCTATGTGGGAAGGGTATGCCCAGACGTAGGTCCCTTGCTCACTACGCAACTGGAGTCATCTATCCTGGCTGAAGAGGGCTGAAACCCCGAAACCGGTGCTAGGATGCTTGATTCCGGTTCAGGGAAGACATGGCTTGGCAGTTCGGGCTGGACTGTTCCCATGAGGCAAAGGGTCAAGACTGATTTGCATATGGCCATGTCTGAACTGGAGTGGCGTGGTGAGCAAAATAACGATGGATTAAACCCAGATCTGTGACTGGGGGTGAATGTTTTGCCAATGTGCAACATTCCGTCCATCATCTTGTATGTTTTGCTGTTCACCCTATATGGGCGGGGTATGCCCAGACATGGGTCCCGTGCTCACTACGCCACTGGAGTCAAGCTATCCTGGCTGAAGAGGGGTGAAACCCCGAAACCGGTCCTAGGATGCTTGATTCCGGTTCAGGGAAGACATGGCTTGGCAGTTTGGGCTGGACTGTTGCCATGAGGCACAGGGTCAAGACTGATTTGCATATGGCCATGTCTGAACAGGGGTGGCGTGGTGAGCATAATAACGATGGATTAAACCCAGATCTGTGACTGGGGGCGAATGTTTTGCCAATGTGCAATATTCCGTCCATCATCTTGTGAGTTTTGCTGTTCACCCTATGTGGGAAGGGTATGCCCAGACGTGGGTCCCGTGCTCACTACGCCACTGGAGTCAAGCTATCCTGGCTGAAGAGGGATGAAACCCCGAAACCGGTCCTAGGATGCTTGATTCCGGTTCAGGGAAGACATGGCTTGGCAGTTCGGGCTGGACGGTTCCCATGAGGCACAGGGTCAAGAATGATTTGCATATGGCCATGTCTGAACTGGGGTGGCGTGGTGTGCAAAATAACGATGGATTAAACCCAGATCTGTGACTGGGGGTGAATGATTTGCCAATGTGCAACATTCCGTCCATCATCTTACGTGTTTTGCTGTTCGACCTATGAGGGAAGGGTATGCCCAGATGTGGGTTCCGTGCTCACTACGCCACTGGAGTCAAGCTATCCTGGCTGAAGAGGGGTGAAACCCCGAAACCGGTCCTAGGATGCTTGATTCCGTTCAGGGAAGACATGGCTTGGCAGTTCAGGCTGGACTGTTCCCATGAGGCACAGGGTCAAGACTGATTTGCATACGGCCATGTCTGAACTGGGGTGGCGTGGTGAGAGAAATAACGATGGATAAAACCCAGATCTGTGACTGGGGGTGAATGTTTTGCCAATGTGCAACATTCCGTCCATCATCTTGTGTGTTTTGCTGTTCGCCCTATGTGGGAAGGGTATGCCCAGACATGCGTCCCGTGCTCACTACGCTACTGGAGTCAAGCTATCATGGCTGAAGAGGGGTGAAACCCTGAAACCGGTCCTAGGATGCTTGATTCCGGTTCAGGGAAGACATGGCTTGGCAGATCGGGCTGGACTGTTCCCATGAGGCACAGGGTCAAGACTGATTTGCATATGGCCATGTCTGAACTGGGGTGGCATGGTGAGCAAAATAACGATGGATTAAACCCAGATCTGTGACTGGGGGTGAATGTTTTGCCAATGTGCAACATTCCGTCCATCATCTTGTGTGTTTTGCTGTTCTCCCTATGTGGGAAGGGTTTTCCCAGACGTAGGTTCCGTGCTCACTACGCCACTGTAGTCAAGCTATCCTGGCTTAAGAGGGGTGAAACCCCGAAACCGGTCCTAGGATGCTTGATTCCGGTTCAGGGAACACATGGCTTGGCAGTTCAGGCTGGACTGTTCCCATGAGGCACAGGGTCAAGACTGATTTGCATATGGCCATGTCTGAACTGGGGAGGCGTGGTGAGCAAAATAACAATGGATTATACCCAGATCTGTGACTGGGGGTGAATGTTTTCCAATGTGCAACATTCTGTCCATCATCTTGTGTGTTTTGCTGTTCGCTCTATGTGGGAAGGGAATGCCCAGACGTGGGTCCCGTGCTCTACGCCACTGCAGTCAAGCTATCCTGGCCGAAGAGGGTGAAACCCCGAAACCGGTCCTAGGATGCTTGATTCCGGTTCAGGGAAGCCATGGCTTGGCAGTTCGGGGTGGACTGTTCCCATGAGGCACAGGGTCAAGACTGATTTGCATATGGCCATGTCTGAACTGGGGTGGCGTGGTGCGCAAAATAACGATGGATTAAACCCAGATCTGTGACTGGGGGTGAATGTTTTGCCAATGTGCAACATTCCGTCCCTCATCTTGTGTGTTTTGCTGTTCGCTCCATTTGGGAAGGATATGCCCAGACGTGGGTCCCGTGCTCACTACGCCACTGGAGTCAAGCTATCCTGGCTGAAGAGGGGTGAAACCCCGAAACCGGTCCTAGGATGCTTGATTCCGGCTCAGGGAAGACATGTCTTGGCCGATCGGGCTGGATTGTTCCCATAAGGCACAGGGTCAAGACTGATTTGCATATGGCCATGTCTGAACTGGGGTGGCGTGGTGCGCAAAATAACGATGGATTAAACCCAGATCTGTGACTGGGGGTGAATGTTTTGCCAATGTGCAACATTCCGTCCATCATCTTGTGTGTTTTGCTGTTCTCCCTATGTGGGAAGGGTTTTCCCAGACGTAGGTTCCGTGCTCACTACGCCACTGTAGTCAAGCTATCCTGGCTTAAGAGGGGTGAAACCCCGAAACCGGTCCTAGGATGCTTGATTCCGGTTCAGGGAACACATGGCTTGGCAGTTCAGGCTGGACTGTTCCCATGAGGCACAGGGTCAAGACTGATTTGCATATGGCCATGTCTGAACTGGGGAGGCGTGGTGAGCAAAATAACAATGGATTATACCCAGATCTGTGACTGGGGGTGAATGTTTTCCAATGTGCAACATTCTGTCCATCATCTTGTGTGTTTTGCTGTTCGCTCTATGTGGGAAGGGAATGCCCAGACGTGGGTCCCGTGCTCTACGCCACTGCAGTCAAGCTATCCTGGCCGAAGAGGGTGAAACCCCGAAACCGGTCCTAGGATGCTTGATTCCGGTTCAGGGAAGCCATGGCTTGGCAGTTCGGGGTGGACTGTTCCCATGAGGCACAGGGTCAAGACTGATTTGCATATGGCCATGTCTGAACTGGGGTGGCGTGGTGCGCAAAATAACGATGGATTAAACACAGATCTGTGACTGGGGGTGAATGTTTTGCCAATGTGCAACATTCCGTCCCTCATCTTGTGTGTTTTGCTGTTCGCTCCATTTGGGAAGGATATGCCCAGACGTGGGTCCCGTGCTCACTACGCCACTGGAGTCAAGCTATCCTGGCTGAAGAGGGGTGAAACCCCGAAACCGGTCCTAGGATGCTTGATTCCGGCTCAGGGAAGACATGTCTTGGCCGATCGGGCTGGATTGTTCCCATAAGGCACAGGGTCAAGACTGATTTGCATATGGCCATGTCTGAACTGGGGTGGCGTCGTGCGCGGTGTTTAGCCAAAATATCGAGTTTTAAATTTCGACCTACAATAATTTCGTGTTTTTAATATCGTAGGTACAGAATATCGAAGTCAAGAATATCGATGGACAGAATATCGATCCCAAGGTAAGTAATATCGAAGTTAATAATATCGAAGTAATTAATATCGATGTAAGTAATATCGTAAGTAAAAATTTCGATGTCAATAATATCGATATTTATTTAGTGTAATGTCATTTAATATGTATTTTATTTGTATGTTAAAGATTATTGTAATGTATTTTAATACATTTAAAAATAAATGTTTAGAGATTTATAATTATTTTACATTTAATTTAGCGTTTTAGTATCAGAGCGGGTTGTGGGTTTATAGGGGAATAGGGTGGGAAGTAATTTAATTATAATTAATGAATTAATATGTATTGTTTAATTGGTATTTATGAATAATTAATTGGTAATTAATTAATAATTGGTAATTAATTGATTAATTAATTGTTAATTAATTATTAATTGTACAATTATTTTATTAATTGGTTAATTATATACATAATAATTAGTTTATTATTAATATTTATTTATTGTTATTGTTAATTACTTAATTGTTAATTAGTAATTAATTGGTGATTTAATTTTATTAAGTGATTAATTGATAATTAAATTAATTATGTGAATTTTTATGTGTAGTGGGTTGTGGGTTTATAGGGGAATAGGGTGGGAAGTAATGTAATTATAATTAATGAATTAATATGTATTGTTTCATTGGTATTTATGATTAATTAATTGGTAATCAATTAATAATTGGTAATTAATTTGATTAATAGAATAATTAATTTTTAATTAATTATTAATTGTAAAATTACTTTATTATTTGGTTAATTATATAAATTATAATTAGTTTATTAATAATATTTCTTTATTGTTATAGTTAATTAATTGTTAATTAGTAATTAATTGGTGATTTAATTTTATTAAGTGATTAATTGATAATTAAATTAATTATGTGAATTTTTATGTGTAGTGTGTTGTGTGTTAAAGGGGGAATAGTGTGGGATGTAATTTAAATTTATTTATTTAAATATTTATTTTACATAATTGGTATTTAATAATATTTTTTTTTAAAAAACATTGTTAACATGCAATTTTTTTATAAGAAATTATTGAATTGGTTATCATGTTAATAGAATCACTATGCTATCTAGTGGTTTCCCAACTGTTTTACTATCTGGAGTGGGAATAGTAATTTTTACCCCTACGCTATCCAACCTTTTCTCTACTGTTGCACTGTCTGGAGTGGGAATAGTGCATTTTACCCTTACGCTATCCAACACTTTCCCTACTATTGCACTCTCTGGAGTTGGAATAGTAATTTTTACCCTTACGCTATCCAACACTTTCCCTACTATTGCATTCTCTGGAGTGGGAATAGTAAATTTTACCCTTACGCTATCCAACACTTTCCCTACTATTGCACTCTCTGGAGTTGGAATAGTAATTTTTACCCCTACGCTATCCAATGTTTTCCCTACTGTTGCACTCTTTGGAGTTGGAATAGTTATTTTTACCCCTACGCTATCCAACGTTTTCTATACTGTTGCACTCTCTGGAGTGGGAATAGTAAATTTTACCCTTACGCTATCCAACACTTTCCCTACTATTGCACTCTCTGGAGTGGGAATAGTAAATTTTATGCTTACGCTATCCAACACTTTCCCTACTATTGCACTCTCTGGAGTTGGAATAGTAATTTTTACCCCTACGCTATCCAACGTTTTCCCTACTGTTGCACTCTTTGGAGTTGGAATAGTTATTTGTACCCCTACGCTATCCAACGTTTTCCCTACTGTTGCACTGTCTGGAGTTGGAATAGTAATTTTTACCCTTACGCTATCCAACACTTTCCCTACTATTGCACTCTCTGGAGTTGGAATAGTAATTTTTACCCTTACGCTATCCAACACTTTCCCTACTATTGCACTCTCTGGAGTTGGAATAGTAATTTTTACCCCTACGCTATCCAATGTTTTCCCTACTGTTGCACTCTTTGGAGTTGGAATAGTTATTTTTACCCCTACGCTATCCAACGTTTTCTATACTGTTGCACTCTCTGGAGTGGGAATAGTAAATTTTACCCTTACGCTATCCAACACTTTCCCTACTATTGCACTCTCTGGAGTGGGAATAGTAAATTTTATGCTTACGCTATCCAACAGTTTCCCTACTATTGCACTCTCTGGAGTTGGAATAGTAATTTTTACCCCTACGCTATCCAACGTTTTCCCTACTGTTGCACTCTTTGGAGTTGGAATAGTTATTTGTACCCCTACGCTATCCAACGTTTTCCCTACTGTTGCACTGTCTGGAGTGGGAATAGTAATTTTTACCCTTACGCTATCCAACACTTTCCCTACTATTGCACTCTCTGGAGTGGGAATAGTAATTTTTACCATTACGCTATCCAACACTTTCCCTACTATTGCACTCTCTGGAGTTGGAATAGTAATTTTTACCCCTACGCTATCCAACGCTTTCCCTACTGTTGCACTCTTTGGAGTTGGAATAGTAATTTTTACTCTTACGCTATCCAATGTTTTCCCTACTGTTGCACTCTCGGGAGTTGGAATAGATATTTTTACCCCTACGCTATCCAACATTTTCCTTACTGTTGTTTTTGTTGAAGTTGGACTAGTAGTTTTATTGTGTCTGATATTAAATATGTTTTGTAATATTTTAGCTATTGTAATATATAATTAATAATAAAAAAAATTCAAATTAAAATTAATGATTATTATTTGCTATATGTAATTATTTAATATTTATTAATGTTATTGTTTTATGTGTATAGATGTATTGGTAATTTAAATAAATATTTAATAATTTATATGTTACAGAAATTATTATTAAAAGTAATTATTAAGTAAGTGTATATATTATATATTATATATATGTTTAATTAAAGTTTCATTTAATTATATATATTTGTTATAAATTTTACATATTATACAATATATTTAATTATGTTTCTTTGATTTATAAGTATTATTTGGTTTATTTTACATATATTTTTAAACTAAAAAAAAAACGATATTTTTGAATTACGATATTTTTGACATCGATATTAAATTATCGATATTTTTGTACTTACCATGTTGTAGATAGGATGTCGATATTCTTGACCACGATATTTTTGTTGCGATATTTTTGTAGGTCGAATTTTTGTCTTTCGAAATTATGTCATACAATCGTGGTGCGCAAAATAACGATGGATTAAACCCAGATCTGTGACTGGGGGTGAATAATTTGCCAATGTGCAACATTCCGTCCCTCATCTTGTGTGTTTTGCTGTTCGCTCTATGTGGGAAGGGTATGCCCAGACGTGGGTCCCGTGCTCACTACGCCACTGGAGTCAAGCTATCGTGGCTGAAGAGGGGTGAAACCCCGAAACCGGTCCTAGGATTGAGGAAATATGAATTTTTATGGTTAATTGTGTCCCCTATCTAGACCCCAACGGCTCCATGTACATGCTACAAGTACATGTATGTTCCCTCCACTTCAAGCTATGAAGACGCAAATACAATTGTGTCCAACGTTAATATGTCCTCTTTCAGATCTGCCATGAATGGGTCAGATATTCCGTTCCTAAGTATGCCTTGCCACCGTCTTTATATGGTATACTTTTCACGTTTTCCAGCTCTGGCAATGTAGGCCCTGAATTCTGCCATCGAGCTTTTTCTGCTTCTGCCTCTGAATGCTCCAGCCTGGACCTGCATCTGTATCCATGAACTTTGTCTTACTTCCTGCGCGGCTAACGGTGCTTAGCCCGGCCTGTTGCCTGCCAAAACTGTATTCAGCCTTCAAGTTATCTGCTCCGCTCTTCAAGAAATACATTCCTGTCTAGTAGCTTAGGTAAACATCCCTCCAGCTGCAGAGCAAAGGGCCCGGCCTTACTGTCTCCATGCAAGTAATTCATGACTTCCGTTACCATGGTAGGCCCATGCCCCCTCGCATCTCATGTAGACACTTAGACGCTTGTACACGCACTAACAGTCAGTATAGAATAGGATCTGTCCGAGAAGACCTTTCCTTCCAGATAATATAGTTCCTTAAACACAAGATATTAGATATGATTTAGGACTAGGTTGTCCTGACACCCCAGACTTCTGTCTCCTCATGTAGAGCTAAATGTCAAGTTCCCTTCACCCTCTAGTTACACGTCAATCACACGTCATGCGGCTGCGCGCGCATCTCTGTCATGTATTTTTGCTGACTTTGCAGGATTCTCTTATGGATCCACCCACTTGTGTCATCATCATAATGACGTTTTTAGTATACGCCTCTATGCACGCCTATTGTAACGCCTTTTCATTACGTATGTGTATTCTTATCAACTGTTACGCCTCCTGCATCTGTCTTTACTGTAATGCACTTCAATATAAATATGACAACTTGTCAATAATGTATTGCTGATCCCTTCCTGAACCTTCGTGGTGACGGAACTCGATTGCCTGGTTCGAACCATCATTCCTTTGTAAGGAATAAATTCCCTTTTATAACCTCAAATACCACGGATTCTGCCTCTTATTTTTCTGAGTTATTCTTACTAGACTTTTACCGCATAAAAAATAGTACAGGTAATTAAAATTTACCACATGATGCTTGATTCCGGTTCAGGGAAGCCATGGCTTGGCAGTTCGGGCTGGACTGTTCCCATGAGGCACAGGGTCAAGACTGATTTGCATATGGCCATGTCTGAACTGGGGTGGCGTGGTGAGCAAAATAACGATGGATAAAACCCAGATCTGTAACTGGAGGTGAATGTTTTGCCAATGTGCAACATTCCGTCCATCATCTTGTGTGTTTTGCTGTTCACCCTATGTGGGAAGGGTATGCCCAGACGTGGGTCCCTTGCTCACTACGCCACTGGAGTCAAGCTATCCTGGCTGAAGAGGGCTGAGACCCCGAAACCGGTGCTAGGATGCTTGATTCCGGTTCAGAGAAGACATGGCTTGGCAGTTCGGGCTGGACTGTTCCCATGAGGCAAAGGGTCAAGACTGATTTGCATATGGCCATGTCTGAACTGGAGTGGCGTGGTGAGCAAAAAACCAATGGATTAAACCCATATCTGTGACTGGGGGTGAATGTTTTGCCAATGTGCAACATTCCGTCCATCATCTTGTATGTTTTGCTGTTCGCCCTATGTGGGCAGGGTATGCCCAGACATGGGTCCCGTGCTCAGTACGCCACTGGAGTCAAGCTATCCTGGCTGAAGAGGTGTGAAACCCCGAAACCGGTCCTAGGATGCTTGATTCCGGTTCAGGGAAGACATGGCTTGGCAGTTCGGGCTGGACTGTTGCCATGAGGCACAGGGTCAAGACTGATTTGCATATGGCCATGTCTGAACTGGGGTGGCGTGGTGAGCATAATAACAATGGATTAAACCCAGATCTGTGACTGGGGGTGAATGTTTTGCCAATGTGCAACATTCCGTCCATCATCTTGTGTGTTTTGCTGTTCACCCTATGTGGGAAGGGTATGCCCAGACGTGGGTCCCGTTCTCACTACGCCACTGGAGTCAAGCTATCCTGGCTGAAGAGGGGTGAAACCCCGAAACCGGTCCTAGGATGCTTGATTCCGGTTCAGGGAAGACATGGCTTGGCAGTTCGGGCTGGACTGTTCCCATGAGGCACAGGGTCAAGACTGATTTGCATATGGCCATGTCTGAACTGGGGTGGCGTGGTGAGCAAAATAACGATGGATAAAACCCAGATCTGTAACTGGAGGTGAATGTTTTGCCAATGTGCAACATTCCGTCCATCATCTTGTGTGTTTTGCTGTTCACCCTATGTGGGAAGGGTATGCCCAGACGTGGGTCCCTTGCTCACTACGCCACTGGAGTCAAGCTATCCTGGCTGAAGAGGGCTGAAACCCCGAAACCGGTGCTAGGATGCTTGATTCCGGTTCAGAGAAGACATGGCTTGGCAGTTCGGGCTGGACTGTTCCCATGAGGCAAAGGGTCAAGACTGATTTGCATATGGCCATGTCTGAACTGGAGTGGCGTGGTGAGCAAAATAACGATGGATTAAACCCAGATCTGTGACTGGGGGTGAATGTTTTGCCAATGTGCAACATTCCGTCCATCATCTTGTTTGTTTTGCTGTTCGCCCTATGTGGGCAGGGTATGCCCAGACATGGGTCCCGTGCTCACTACGCCACTGGAGTCAAGCTATCCTGGCTGAAGAGGGGTGAAACCCCGAAACCGGTCCTAGGATGCTTGATTCTGGTTCAGGGAAGACATGGCTTGGCAGTTCGGGCTGGACTGTTGCCATGAGGCACAGGGTCAAGACTGATTTGCATATGGCCATGTCTGAACTGGGGTGGCGTGGTGAGCATAATAACAATGGATTAAACCCAGATCTGTGACTGGGGGTGAATGTTTTGCCAATGTGCAACATTCCGTCCATCATCTTGTGTGTTTTGCTGTTCACCCTATGTGGGAAGGGTATGCCCAGACGTGGGTCCCGTGCTCACTACGCCACTGGAGTCAAGCTATCCTGGCTGAAGAGGGGTGAAACCCCGAAACCGGTCCTAGGATGTTTGATTCCGGTTCAGGGAAGACATGGCTTGGCAGTTCGGGCTGGACTGTTCCCATGAGGCACAGGGTCAAGAATGATTTGCATATGGCCATGTCTGAACTGGGGTGGCGTGGTGTGCAAAATAACGATGGATTAAACCCAGATCTGTGACTGGGGGTAAATGATTTGCCAATGTGCAACATTCCGTCCATCATCTTACGTGTTTTGCTGTTCTACCTATGTGGGAAAGGTATGCCCAGACGTGGGTTTCGTGCTCACTACGCCACTGGAGTCAAGCTATCCTGGCTGAAGAGGGGTGAAACCCCGAAACCGGTCCTAGGATGCTTGATTCCGGTTCAGGGAAGCCATGGCTTGGCAGTTCGGGCTGGACTGTTCCCATGAGGCACAGGGTCAAGACTGATTTGCATATGGCCATGTCTGAACTGGGGTGGCGTGGTGAGCAAAATAACGATGGATAAAACCCAGATCTGTAACTGGAGGTGAATGTTTTGCCAATGTGCAACATTCCGTCCATCATCTTGTGTGTTTTGCTGTTCGCCCTATGTGGGAAGGGTATGCCCAGACGTAGGTCCCTTGCTCACTACGCAACTGGAGTCAAGCTATCCTGGCTGAAGAGGGCTGAAACCCCGAAACCGGTGCTAGGATGCTTGATTCCGGTTCAGGGAAGACATGGCTTGGCAGTTCGGGCTGGACTGTTCCCATGAGGCAAAGGGTCAAGACTGATTTGCATATGGCCATGTCTGAACTGGAGTGGCGTGGTGAGCAAAATAACGATGGATTAAACCCAGATCTGTGACTGGGGGTGAATGTTTTGCCAATGTGCAACATTCCGTCCATCATCTTGTATGTTTTGCTGTTCACCCTATGTGGGCGGGGTATGCCCAGACATGGGTCCCGTGCTCACTACGCCACTGGAGTCAAGCTATCCTGGCTGAAGAGGGGTGAAACCCCGAAACCGGTCCTAGGATGCTTGATTCCGGTTCAGGGAAGACATGGCTTGGCAGTTCGGGCTGGACTGTTGCCATGAGGCACAGGGTCAAGACTGATTTGCATATGGCCATGTCTGAACTGGGGTGGCGTGGTGAGCATAATAACAATGGATTAAACCCAGATCTGTGACTGGGGGTGAATGTTTTGCCAATGTGCAACATTCCGTCCATCATCTTGTGTGTTTTGCTGTTCACCCTATGTGGGAAGGGTATGCCCAGACGTGGGTCCCGTGCTCGCTACGCCACTGGAGTCAAGCTATCCTGGCTGAAGAGGGGTGAAACCCCGAAACCGGTCCTAGGATGCTTGATTCCGGTTCAGGGAAGACATGGCTTGGCAGTTCGGGCTGGACTGTTCCCATGAGGCACAGGGTCAAGAATGATTTGCATATGGCCATGTCTGAACTGGGGTGGCGTGGTGTGCAAAATAACGATGGATTAAACCCAGATCTGTGACTGGGGGTAAATGATTTGCCAATGTGCAACATTCCGTCCATCATCTTACGTGTTTTGCTGTTCTACCTATGTGGGAAAGGTATGCCCAGACGTGGGTTTCGTGCTCACTACGCCACTGGAGTCAAGCTATCCTGGCTGAAGAGGGGTGAAACCCCGAAACCGGTCCTAGGATGCTTGATTCCGTTCAGGGAAGACATGGCTTGGCAGTTCAGGCTGGACTGTTCCCATGAGGCACAGGGTCAAGACTGATTTGCATACGGCCATGTCTGAACTGGGGTGACGTGGTGAGAGAAATAACGATGGATTAAACCCAGATCTGTGACTGGGGGTGAATGTTTTGCCAATGTGCAACATTCCGTCCCTCATCTTGTGTGATTTGCTGTTCGCTCTATGTGGGAAGGGTATGCCCAGACATGGGTCCCGTGCTCACTACGCCACTGGAGTCAAGCTATCCTGGCTGAAGAGGGGTGAAACCCCGAAACCGGTCCTAGGATGCTTGATTCCGGTTCAGGGAAGCCATGGCTTGGCAGTTCGGGCTGGACTGTTCCCATGAGGCACAGGGTCAAGACTGATTTGCATATGGCCATGTCTGAACTGGGGTGGCGTGGTGAGCAAAATAACGATGGATAAAACCCAGATCTGTAACTGGAGGTGAATGTTTTGCCAATGTGCAACATTCCGTCCATCATCTTGTGTGTTTTGCTGTTCGCCCTATGTGGGAAGGGTATGCCCAGACGTAGGTCCCTTGCTCACTACGCAACTGGAGTCAAGCTATCATGGCTGAAGAGGGCTGAAACCCCGAAACCGGTGCTAGGATGCTTGATTCCGGTTCAGGGAAGACATGGCTTGGCAGTTCGGGCTGGACTGTTCCCATGAGGCAAAGGGTCAAGACTGATTTGCATATGGCCATGTCTGAACTGGAGTGGCGTGGTGAGCAAAATAACGATGGATTAAACCCAGATCTGTGACTGGGGGGGAATGTTTTGCCAATGTGCAACATTCCATCCATCATCTTGTATGTTTTGCTGTTCACCCTATGTGGGCGGGGTATGCCCAGACATGGGTCCCGTGCTCACTACGCCACTGGAGTCAAGCTATCCTGGCTGAAGAGGGATGAAACCCCGAAACCGGTCCTAGGATGCTTGATTCCGGTTCAGGGAAGACATGGCTTGGCAGTTCGGGCTGGACGGTTCCCATGAGGCACAGGGTCAAGAATGATTTGCATATGGCCATGTCTGAACTGGGGTGGCGTGGTGTGCAAAATAACGATGGATTAAACCCAGATCTGTGACTGGGGGTGAATGATTTGCCAATGTGCAACATTCCGTCCATCATCTTACGTGTTTTGCTGTTCGACCTATGAGGGAAGGGTATGCCCAGACGTGGGTTCCGTGCTCACTACGCCACTGGAGTCAAGCTATCCTGGCTGAAGAGGGGTGAAACCCCGAAACCGGTCCTAGGATGCTTGATTCCGTTCAGGGTAGACATGGCTTGGCAGTTCAGGCTGGACTGTTCCCATGAGTAACAGGGTCAAGAATGATTTGCATACGGCCATGTCTGAACTGGGGTGGCGTGGTGAGAGAAATAACGATGGATTAAACCCAGATCTGTGACTGGGGGTGAATGTTTTGCCAATGTGCAACATTCCGTCCATCATCTTGTGTGTTTTGCTGTTCGCCCTATGTGGGAAGGGTATGCCCAGACATGCGTCCCGTGCTCACTACGCTACTGGAGTCAAGCTATCCTGGCTGAAGAGGGGTGAAACCCTGAAACCGGTCCTAGGATGCTTGATTCCGGTTCAGGGAAGACATGGCTTGGCAGATCGGGCTGGACTGTTCCCATGAGGCACAGGGTCAAGACTGATTTGCATATGGCCATGTCTGAACTGGGGAGGCGTGGTGAGCAAAATAACAATGGATTATACCCAGATCTGTGACTGGGGGTGAATGTTTTGCCAATGTGCAACATTCCGTCCATCATCTTGTGTGTTTTGCTGTTCTCCCTATGTGGGAAGGGTTTTCCCAGACGTAGGTTCCGTGCTCACTACGCCACTGTAGTCAAGCTATCCTGGCTTAAGAGGGGTGAAACCCCGAAACCGGTCCTAGGATGCTTGATTCCGGTTCAGGGAACACATGGCTTGGCAGTTCAGGCTGGACTGTTCCCATGAGGCACAGGGTCAAGACTGATTTGCATATGGCCATGTCTGAACTGGGGAGGCGTGGTGAGCAAAATAACAATGGATTATACCCAGATCTGTGACTGGGGGTGAATGTTTTCCAATGTGCAACATTCTGTCCATCATCTTGTGTGTTTTGCTGTTCGCTCTATGTGGGAAGGGAATGCCCAGACGTGGGTCCCGTGCTCTACGCCACTGCAGTCAAGCTATCCTGGCCGAAGAGGGTGAAACCCCGAAACCGGTCCTAGGATGCTTGATTCCGGTTCAGGGAAGCCATGGCTTGGCAGTTCGGGGTGGACTGTTCCCATGAGGCACAGGGTCAAGACTGATTTGCATATGGCCATGTCTGAACTGGGGTGGCGTGGTGCGCAAAATAACGATGGATTAAACCCAGATCTGTGACTGGGGGTGAATGTTTTGCCAATGTGCAACATTCCGTCCCTCATCTTGTGTGTTTTGCTGTTCGCTCCATTTGGGAAGGATATGCCCAGACGTGGGTCCCGTGCTCACTACGCCACTGGAGTCAAGCTATCCTGGCTGAAGAGGGGTGAAACCCCGAAACCGGTCCTAGGATGCTTGATTCCGGCTCAGGGAAGACATGTCTTGGCCGATCGGGCTGGATTGTTCCCATAAGGCACAGGGTCAAGACTGATTTGCATATGGCCATGTCTGAACTGGGGTGGCGTGGTGCGCAAAATAACGATGGATTAAACCCAGATCTGTGACTGGGGGTGAATAATTTGCCAATGTGCAACATTCCGTCCCTCATCTTGTGTGTTTTGCTGTTCGCTCTATGTGGGAAGGGTATGCCCAGACGTGGGTCCCGTGCTCACTACGCCACTGGAGTCAAGCTATCGTGGCTGAAGAGGGGTGAAACCCCGAAACCGGTCCTAGGATTGAGGAAATATGAATTTTTATGGTTAATTGTGTCCCCTATCTAGACCCCAACGGCTCCATGTACATGCTACAAGTACATGTATGTTCCCTCCACTTCAAGCTATGAAGACGCAAATACAATTGTGTCCAACGTTAATATGTCCTCTTTCAGATCTGCCATGAATGGGTCAGATATTCCGTTCCTAAGTATGCCTTGCCACCGTCTTTATATGGTATACTTTTCACGTTTTCCAGCTCTGGCAATGTAGGCCCTGAATTCTGCCATCGAGCTTTTTCTGCTTCTGCCTCTGAATGCTCCAGCCTGGACCTGCATCTGTATCCATGAACTTTGTCTTACTTCCTGCGCGGCTTACGGTGCTTAGCCCGGCCTGTTGCCTGCCAAAACTGTATTCAGCCTTCAAGTTATCTGCTCCGCTCTTCAAGAAATACATTCCTGTCTAGTAGCTTAGGTAAACATCCCTCCAGCTGCAGAGCAAAGGGCCCGGCCTTACTGTCTCCATGCAAGTAATTCATGACTTTCGTTACCATGGTAGGCCCATGCCCCCTCGCATCTCATGTAGACACTTAGACGCTTGTACACGCACTAACAGTCAGTATAGAATAGGATCTGTCCGAGAAGACCTTTCCTTCCAGATAATATAGTTCCTTAAACACAAGATATTAGATATGATTTAGGACTAGGTTGTCCTGACACCCCAGACTTCTGTCTCCTCATGTAGAGCTAAATGTCAAGTTCCCTTCACCCTCTAGTTACACGTCAATCACACGTCATGCGGCTGCGCGCGCATCTCTGTCATGTATTTTTGCTGACTTTGCAGGATTCTCTTATGGATCCACCCACTTGTGTCATCATCATAATGACGTTTTTAGTATACGCCTCTATGCACGCCTATTGTAACGCCTTTTCATTACGTATGTGTAGTCTTATCAACTGTTACGCCTCCTGCATCTGTCTTTACTGTAATGCACTTCAATATAAATATGACAACTTGTCATTAATGTATTGCTGATCCCTTGCTGAACCTTCATGGTGACGGAACTCGATTGCCTGGTTCGAACCATCATTCCTTTGTAAGGAATAAATTCCCTTTAATAACCTCAAATACCACGGATTCTGCCTCTTATTTTTCTGAGTTATTCTTACTAGACTTTTACCGCATAAAAAATAGTACAGGTAATTAAAATTTACCACATAATTGGCGCCCGAATAGGGACTCCTCTCACACCCCACGCGCCGGAGGTGCGTTGCAGACCCGGTCTCCGGCCACAGCCGGACGGAAAATTACGCGTACCCGCAGGATTTCCTGTATCTCCCTCAGGCCAACGGGGGCGACTGAGGCTGCGATCAACACCCAGACGAGGCGGTGAGGAGTGCGGAGAATCCCGACCAGAGCCTAGCTGAGAGAGCAAGATCCGAGGTATACAGAGGCCCACCAGATTCCGAAGTTCCGAAGTATCTAAGTCACGAGTCGAGTCCAGTCCAGTTTGGTCTAGTCCAGTCCAGACTTCCGAGGCCTTCCGTTCCGTGCTTCCCGGTGAGTACCGTTGCTGGGGACGCATTTAGACGTGCACATTAGTTTGCGCCGGTCAAGACGGGTCTGGGTACACAGACCTGGTCTGCACTGTTTTAGCAGGGTATCTGTACTGTTTAGCAGTACATACAGTATATTTAGTATTATGCAGTTAACTAGTTTTATTCTAATTATTATTGTTCGTTCTGAAATGTTTTGATATGTTTTTAAATGTCGTGGTATGAGTGATTGTTCGATCTTCATTATTGTGTTTATTGTAATTATTGTGTTCAAGACCGAGTAAGAATTAAGTAGCAAGGTTCAAGATGCCGTTATTTTCAAAATTAAGACAGATAAAAACTAGAAAAGGGATACTCGAGGAAGCTGTTCCCATCCCACCTAGGGACACTCCAGGGTACTTTATGTACCATAAACATGGCCTAGATGCCGTATTGTATCTTGATTTATGGGTGGACTACACCAAGGATTTAGCAGAGAGTCAGAGATGGCCCGCTGCCGGAACATGGGATGCAGATTGCATCATGAGAGTAGAAGAAGTATTATGGAAAAAGAAAGCCAGACAGTCACAGAAAGATGCCATTGAACTATGGCGTAAAGAATCGCATAGGCGCACAGAGAAAGCGCTCAGAAAGGAAGAGAAAAGTAGGGTAGATTCAGAAAAGGCCCGAGAAAACATATTAATTGGCGAAGGTATCCGAGCAAAAACAGAACAAGTAGACAGACAACGAAACACTCTTATGAATGGTATGTATCCTCTTCTGGCCGAAGGTTTGCCTAAAGCCACCATGGAGGTACCAAAGGATCTGCCACCTCTATTACTCCCGATTAAAGTACATCCCAAGACCGCAAAGGACATTTTCCTCTCTTCCTATTTAGATGATGCAGCCCCCGAATATACTAATGGTGCGCAGCCACGCACACCACCTGTTGACGACGCACAACCCCAAGAACAGCTGCACCCACCTCCGCAGCAACAAACTCCTACTCAAGTCCTAACCATTCCATCTGTTTCTACAGTCCTTCCTGCACCCACACTCTCTACCGTACACCCAACAAATCCTTTTGGACTTGGCACCTCGGGAGGTGCGACAGGAGGTTTTTCCACGCCACCGCCAGCAACTAGATTGACTTATAGGGATTTAGCATACCAACGCACACCCCAAAGAGCTAATGACAATATATTAAATGAGCCTCTTTCCGATTGTAGATATGATCCAGTGCCAGGAAAACACGACAGAATGTTGCTGTCTTCAGTACGTTTGCGACGAGCTGCAAACTATTTAATGACGTTACCAGGAATGGTTGAACATCTAGACAAAATATATCGCTTTATCCAATCAGGGCAAGGTCCTGAAAGTATTGCCGAAGCCATGGAATACCAGAAAGTGGACATACAAAAATTACTGTTACGCTTTTTTATAAATTGTTTGATCAGAAATAGAGACAGGCCTGAGGTAGATTCGGAGGAAATGCAAGCACTTACCAAATGGGGTCAGAATATAACAGACGGGAGACATGATAAACAGAAGTGTATAGAAGCCATGTGCCGAAGGATCAGAAAAGAAGTAGAACGAATACATGAAAACAGAGTAGAAGCAGATAAAACTGAATCAGAGGAAGAGGAGGAGGAACAGTCAGAAATAAGTACAGGACAATTAGAATTACCAGCTAGACAAACGATAGCTTATGTAGGAAAAGGAAGATCCTTTAATAAAACAATACGTCCGATACGTCCAGAATGTAACAGAATTTTTCAAACAGTTATCTCAAATCCAAGGACCCCTGAACACTTATTCCAGGCTACCGATAAATTACTTCGAGAACGAAGGGGGTACCATGTGCTCGATTCTATGGATGAACAAGAATTAGCTAGGTCAGCAGTACAATGGGCTGACAGCTCTGAAAAATACAGTGATGATGCGCTAGCACACATGTTTCTGAATCTCGCCCCAGACGAACAGCGTTTAGCTAGTATATACATGATACAATATCTCCTTACATTATATAAAGGCCAACACTCCGATCCTGGTCCCCTACCTGATATATTGATAGAACTACTCACGAATAAATGGAGAGGTCTAGGTACCGATCTAATTAAAGTAATTCTAGAATACCGACATAGATATAATGCCTTTTTGTGTCCAGAACATGATCCAGCTCCTTCCTTGGAGAGAAAAACGTATTACATAGACAGACAGAATCCTTTACGCGAAGTACACCCAGTTAGAAATGATGATAATACGTTTAGACGCGTATTCGTGTACACGCCCATAACTAAAATAGAACTATTGGAAATGAAAAAATTAGTGCCCAGCCATCACAAAGACCCGGCAGGTTTCCACCGTGAACTAAAGGACATGTTACTCATGGGTGATTATACCTATCCTGACATTATGAAAATATTGAAAGTATTATTGCCTGCCGGTATTTATGAGAAACTCAAAGAAAAAGAATGGGAAGTGGGAGACCAAAAGATTGATTGGACCGCATTAGAAACCGAAGAAAATAACAGAACTGCAGGCGTAGGGCTTGGGGACAAAACTAAAGCATTACCAGGATTATTAGTGCAAGTATTGCCACGTTTATTAACTACGAAAAAGGAAGATTGGGGAGCAATCTCAGCTTGCAAACAGAAACCTGAGGAAGACACTAGTGATTTTTATTCCCGTTTTGAAAAATGTTTTGGTATTAATAGCGGCCTGAAAGCAAGTAGTGATTCATATCCACATCTTTTTGTAACAAAACTAGTCGAGAATTCCCTGCCACAGGTTAAAAACAGAGTATTGAAAGTTGAGAGCACTTGGCAAGCTAACACTCCTTCACAAATGTTACAAATGTTACAGTATCACCAGAATAGAATTAGAGAAGAACAAGAACACGAACAAAGACGTATGAAAGACACGAAAATGAAAATGCTCGTCGCTCAGTCAGTTCCAGCTGACAGTCATAAGAAGGGTGCGACACAGTCCAGTGATTCAGCGGTTCCCGTTAAAGGGACATGCAACTATTGTAAACAGCCAGGTCATTATATAAACGATTGTGCAGTTCTGAAACATAATATCTCTACGGGTAAAACCAAGGAGAGACCACGTCCGCCTAGACAGGATCAGATTCAACAACAAGCACCTCAGAATGTACAGCCTATGCAAGCTGCACAACAGACCATAACGGTACCACAGCCACAGCCTATTGCCGCAACACAGAACACGACACAACAGATGTACCAGTACGCACAAAATGACTATCCAGAGTATCAGCGATACACATGAAATAGCCTAGAGAGGGAAGTTGGCTTACCCCTTATTGAGGTTCCTGTAGATCAAGAGGGTCCTTATGTACAGAGTCAAGTATTAGGGAAAGACAGAAAGTTTCTACTTGATACAGGGGCAAGCAGAACAACTATAAGTCACGACGAAGTCCCAGGGGCACCCCTCTCAGGCTCACAAAATATTTCCCTTGGTTTTTCAGGAAAGCCCACTATTAACGAAGTATCGCAACCACTTGCATTTACAGTTGGTCCATTGACACGGACTACAGATCTATTGCTTACGAAATCATGTCCAGAAAACTTGTTAGGTATAAAAACATTAAAAGCTCTAGGAGCTATAATATGTTGTTCTCCGGACGGAGTACGACTATTTTTGCGTGACTTTAAAGGTCACTACGTGTCGAGAGACATGGATCACCGGTTACAGAATCTACCTGCACATTTATGGGCAAAAGGCCCCACTGATGTAGGTTGTATGCACATTACACCATATCGAGTCACACTCAAAGCAGGAGTGGTACTACCGCGAATGCGACAATACAAGTTACCACCAGATGCTGTAGTGGCTTTACTGCAAATCATTGACGAGCTCATTGCACAAGGAGTGGTTGTAGAAACCGACTCCAATATATGTAATTCTCCGATTATTCCGATTCTTAAACGAACCGACCCAAAAGCACCCCCAGTATATCGATTAGTTATTGATCTGCGCGAATTGAATAAATGCATTGTACCACAATATCCCGTGGTCCCAGATATCTCTTCATTATTGACAGCTATTGATTCAGAGGCAACGTTCTTTACTGTAATTGACCTCAAGAACGCCTTCTTCAGCGTCCCAATCGATCCGGAAAGCCAATATTTGTTCGGATTTAGTTTAAATGGACGAAGTTTTAAATTCGCACGCGCACCTCAAGGATTTACAGAAAGTACTAGCATCTACAGCCAAGCACTGAAAAGACAACTTGACAGTATCCACATGCCAGTCAACACTGCACTGCTTCAGTATGTCGATGATCTGCTGATCACCGCCCGAAGCGAACCCGAATGTGAAGAAGCATCACTGACGGTTTTACATTTTCTGGCCGACAAGGGGCACAAGGTGTCCCCTTCGAAGCTGCAATTTTGTGCCCAGCAAGTTGTGTACCTAGGGCACTTGCTGTCCAAATGGGGGAGACAGCTCACACCTGACCGCATCCAGTTAATTGTAAACATGCCACCACCCAAGACCCAAAAGGAGGTACGGGCCTTCATAGGCCTCACTTCGTACTGCAGGCAGTGGATTCCCCAATATGCATTTTTAGCAAAACCACTCATTCAGTTGACAACCCAGGAGGCAGCGACATCGACTGTCCTCCCTTGGACTCCAGAACATACACAAGCATTTGAAGACTTAAAGAAAGCTTTATGCCAAGCACCTGTTTTAGCGACACCATGTTACAGTAAGCCTTTTACACTCTTTGTTACAGAACGTGAAGGTACTGCCTTGTCAGTACTCACTCAGGAACAAGCAGGATCACACAAGCCGTGTGCTTACTTTTCTAGCACGTTAGATCCCGTAGCTCAAGCTCTTCCTGCGTGTCTGAAATCAGTTGCAGCAACAGCTCTAGCGATCAGACAAAGCGATTCCATAGTATTAGGACATCAATTGACAGTACAAGTACCACACGCAGTAGAGGTTCTCTTGAATCGGACACAAACACAACACTTGACTATAGCACGACTGACAGGTTACGAACTCACATTGTTTCAGCCACACATAGAAATCAGACGTTGTAGTACATTAAATCCTGCCACACTTTTGCCATTAAGTGGAACAGACCCACTGGCGCATGATTGTATTGAAGTCATCACTATTACGACGAAACCCAGACAAGACTTGACAGACGTTCCATTACCAGACCCAGACCTGACACTTTATGTAGATGGTTCATGTATGAGAACAAGTACAGGAAAGTTAGTGGCCGCTTATGCAGTCACGACAGACACCGAAGTCATTGAAACAAATTGTATTGACACATTATCAGCTCAAGCAGCAGAACTTATTGCTCTGACACAAGCCTGTATTCAAGCCAAGAATAGAAAAGTTAACATATACACAGATTCACGTTATGCATTCGGAGTTGTACACGACTTCGGAGTTCTTTGGCGAGAGAGAGGTTATTTGACTTCTCACGGTGCCAACATTCAACACGGTCCCCTCATTCAAGCTCTGTTAGATGCAATACATCTACCTACTTCAATATCTATCATGAAGTGCAAAGCCCATACAAAAGTCACCGATATTATTTCCCAGGGTAACGACCTAGCAGACCGAACAGCTAAGCAAACAGCACAGAATCGGACTCATGCAACTGACTTGACAAAGACAATAGTTCCGACGCCGACACACTGCATGACAGTTAAGGATCCCGCTCTTGATGTAATTGACATACAGACACATGCTACACCAGAGGAAATAAAGAAATGGACTGAATTAGGAGGGATCCAAACAGATCAGGGATGGATGACAAAGGGAAAATCTATATGGTTTCTCCCCGACTCAATGGTTCAAGTTATCATTAACACAATACATAGTCCAGCACATCTAGGAGAAAAAGCTATGTTAGACAGTATTCAACACATTTGGTTCAACAAACACTTACGAGCTGCAGCCAAACAGAAAGTCCGAACTTGTATGATATGTTGTCAGTTCAATCCAGGTAAAGGCGTACCTGTAGAACAGGGTGGATTTCAACCTCCCGATCACCCTTTTGAAGTCCTCCAGATGGATTATATCCAGATGGAACGATGTCGAGGATTCAAATACGTCCTCGTAGTTGTATGCACTCTTTCCCGTTGGACAGAGGCATATCCCGTCTCAGATTACACTGCCCCGACTACTGCCAAACAATTAGTTCGTGAATTCTTCCCACGGTATGGTTTGCCCCGTATCGTGTATTCAGATAATGGCCAGCCGTTCTCATCCGAGCTAATGAAACACATTTCACTCTTGTTAGGCTATCAATGGAAATTCCACTGTGTCCGACATCCCGAGGCAGCAGGTCTCGTGGAACGTCATAATCAGACCCTGAAAATACGACTTTCTAAAATATGTAGAGAGAAAGGCGTCGACTGGATAGTAGCCTTACCAGTTGCACTATTTTACATGAGAATGGTAGCACATTCTCGCACAGGGCTATCCCCGTACGAGGTGGTCTTCGGTAGGCCACCAAATATGTGGGGGACGCCTATACCTCGTAAAATCACTGATGTTGATTGTAATATGCTGACAGATTACCTTGCTTCCTTGATGTCTGCACTACAATCTTGCTGTTCACAGGTAGCTGCAGCCTTTCCCGACAACACCGAGGTAAAGCCCCATGAAGTGGTTCCTGGAGATCTAGTTCTCGTGAGAAACTTCGACAGGAGGAGCCCGCTGGAGCCTCGTTGGCAACAACCGAAGCTGGTTCTTCTAACGACGAGGACAGCAGTGAAGGTCGAGGGTCGCAAGGGTTGGTTACACTCGAGTCATATCAAGAAATTTCATGGACTACCGTCTGAACTGAACTCTCAGCCCTGCCCCCTTCCAGAGACTGATTCAAAACTCCCCCTGGTTGAACAGACCGAAACACAGGAATACAAACTGAAACTAAGGTCTAGCAAGTCAGACAATTCGATTGTTTAAGTCCTCTCCAAGGTGAATCGGTTGAATTAAGTCTTTGACATGTATCCTCTAGACCGAATTAGAGAGAAAAATAGACAGAAACGGCTCAAGAAACATGCATACTGTAAATCACTCCATAGTCACTGTATAGTGACATTGTTGATTATGTTTTTTCTAAGTCTTTTTATTATTGCTGCAAGTATACTGTTACACATGTACTATCCTATTTCCAAGCGTGCTTACAATGTTACTGCCGAACATTCTTTTAGTGAACTACCTCCACATGAGTTGTCCTATAGATTTGCGCTGCGCAACAACACATTTATTAGTATGTTACATCATTCCCATCAGACCAGCAATGCTACCAATTGTTGGATATGTGGCCGACTCCCTCCCTATCAGAAATACAAAGGAGTTCTACCTCTCTTTCCGTACCCATTTACACACAATGGTTCCTGTGGAGCATGGTTTAGTTTGATTAACTCTTTAGATTCAAACACTGTAGTTTACCAGAGCAACTGGGTATGGGGAAACCTGAACTTAGTTTTGCTTAAAGCCTGTTACCCTAACAAGGAGGGACTTTCCAAAAGAACAGGAACTGATCTAGAAAATGAAGTATATGGATTAGGTAATTTTACACTTAACTTCATGATTCTGAATGTTGAATCTGAAGCTACACTAGTCTTGCCTGCTATGTCCGTATTACGAGTCAAAGGTGAATTCTGTGTAAGAAAGAATGGTTCAGTACACCTGGGTCATAGTAAATGTACTACTGTGATCGAATTCAGTGATAAAGGCAAGTCTACATTTAGAGCTTCCCGTCATTCCTACTTCATATGTGGTCATACCGCATATATACGCCTACCTCCAGACTGGGATGGTACCTGCTACATTGCATTCCTTTTGCCACCTGTTTTCCTAGCCCCTCCCGATTATCATAGAAATACCAATCTAGTACACCATAGACCCCAGAGAGATATCCCGATTGTTGACTACACCGAAACAGCATGGGAACAATATACAGACTTCAATAAAGGTCTCTTTCCTTACATAGGTGTTGTCTCAAATAGTGAACTGATACGTAGATTAACCAGAACCCTTGAAGCAGTAGTGAATGAAACTACCTCTGCCCTAGGCAACTTAACAGAGGAGCAGTCTGCGATGCGGATTGTTGTTCTCCAAAATCGTCTTGTCCTTGACGTCATCCTAGCAGATAGGGGCGGAGCTTGTAGGGTCATCGGATCAAGTTGCTGTGTTTTCATCCCAGAAAACGCGCCATCCGTATATAAAGCCATAACTCGTCTTCATAAGATTGCAAGCCAGATACATCAGAATCCAGGCACCTGGACATGGTCCGGTTGGTTCTGGAGCACATTGTCAGCCTGGGAATGGAAAGTCCTATCCTTCCTAGGTATTGGCCTTCTCATAGTATTCAGTTGTTGCCTGTGTCTACAATGTGGACCAGCGATTTGCGGCCTGTGTGCCACATCGTGTATTCCTCGTTCAAGTTTTCATTCAAGATCCCGGAAGAAGAAAGAAGAGCAAATGATGTTACATGAACAGATTGATGGATTCCTGAAGATCGATATTTCATGAGGGTCCGTAGGGGACAAGGAGGGAATGAGGAAATATGAATTTTTATGGTTAATTGTGTCCCCTATCTAGACCCCAACGGCTCCATGTACATGCTACAAGTACATGTATGTTCCCTCCACTTCAAGCTATGAAGACGCAAATACAATTGTGTCCAACGTTAATATGTCCTCTTTCAGATCTGCCATGAATGGGTCAGATATTCCGTTCCTAAGTATGCCTTGCCACCGTCTTTATATGGTATACTTTTCACGTTTTCCAGCTCTGGCAATGTAGGCCCTGAATTCTGCCATCGAGCTTTTTCTGCTTCTGCCTCTGAATGCTCCAGCCTGGACCTGCATCTGTATCCATGAACTTTGTCTTACTTCCTGCGCGGCTAACGGTGCTTAGCCCGGCCTGTTGCCTGCCAAAACTGTATTCAGCCTTCAAGTTATCTGCTCCGCTCTTCAAGAAATACATTCCTGTCTAGTAGCTTAGGTAAACATCCCTCCAGCTGCAGAGCAAAGGGCCCGGCCTTACTGTCTCCATGCAAGTAATTCATGACTTTCGTTACCATGGTAGGCCCATGCCCCCTCGCATCTCATGTAGACACTTAGACGCTTGTACACGCACTAACAGTCAGTATAGAATAGGATCTGTCCGAGAAGACCTTTCCTTCCAGATAATATAGTTCCTTAAACACAAGATATTAGATATGATTTAGGACTAGGTTGTCCTGACACCCCAGACTTCTGTCTCCTCATGTAGAGCTAAATGTCAAGTTCCCTTCACCCTCTAGTTACACGTCAATCACACGTCATGCGGCTGCGCGCGCATCTCTGTCATGTATTTTTGCTGACTTTGCAGGATTCTCTTATGGATCCACCCACTTGTGTCATCATCATAATGACGTTTTTAGTATACGCCTCTATGCACGCCTATTGTAACGCCTTTTCATTACGTATGTGTATTCTTATCAACTGTTACGCCTCCTGCATCTGTCTTTACTGTAATGCACTTCAATATAAATATGACAACTTGTCAATAATGTATTGCTGATCCCTTCCTGAACCTTCGTGGTGACGGAACTCGATTGCCTGGTTCGAACCATCATTCCTTTGTAAGGAATAAATTCCCTTTTATAACCTCAAATACCACGGATTCTGCCTCTTATTTTTCTGAGTTATTCTTACTAGACTTTTACCGCATAAAAAATAGTACAGGTAATTAAAATTTACCACATGATGCTTGATTCCGGTTCAGGGAAGCCATGGCTTGGCAGTTCGGGCTGGACTGTTCCCATGAGGCACAGGGTCAAGACTGATTTGCATATGGCCATGTCTATACTGGGGTGGCGTGGTGAGCAAAATAACGATGGATAAAACCCAGATCTGTAACTGGAGGTGAATGTTTTGCCAATGTGCAACATTCCGTCCATCATCTTGTGTGTTTTGCTGTTCACCCTATGTGGGAAGGGTATGCCCAGACGTGGGTCCCTTGCTCACTACGCCACTGGAGTCAAGCTATCCTGGCTGAAGAGGGCTGAGACCCCGAAACCGGTGCTAGGATGCTTGATTCCGGTTCAGAGAAGACATGGCTTGGCAGTTCGGGCTGGACTGTTCCCATGAGGCAAAGGGTCAAGACTGATTTGCATATGGCCATGTCTGAACTGGAGTGGCGTGGTGAGCAAAATAACGATGGATTAAACCCAGATCTGTGACTGGGGGTGAATGTTTTGCCAATGTGCAACATTCCGTCCATCATCTTGTATGTTTTGCTGTTCGCCCTATGTGGGCAGGGTATGCCCAGACATGGGTCCCGTGCTCAGTACGCCACTGGAGTCAAGCTATCCTGGCTGAAGAGGGGTGAAACCCCGAAACCGGTCCTAGGATGCTTGATTCCGGTTCAGGGAAGACATGGCTTGGCAGTTCGGGCTGGGCTGGACTGTTGCCATGAGGCACAGGGTCAAGACTGATTTGCATATGGCCATGTCTGAACTGGGGTGGCGTGGTGAGCATAATAACAATGGATTAAACCCAGATCTGTGACTGGGGGTGAATGTTTTGCCAATGTGCAACATTCCGTCCATCATCTTGTGTGTTTTGCTGTTCACCCTATGTGGGAAGGGTATGCCCAGACGTGGGTCCCGTTCTCACTACGCCACTGGAGTCAAGCTATCCTGGCTGAAGAGGGGTGAAACCCCGAAACCGGTCCTAGGATGCTTGATTCCGGTTCAGGGAAGACATGGCTTGGCAGTTCGGGCTGGACTGTTCCCATGAGGCACAGGGTCAAGAATGATTTGCATATGGCCATGTCTGAACTGGGGTGGCGTGGTGTGCAAAATAACGATGGATTAAACCCAGATCTGTGACTGGGGGTAAATGATTTGCCAATGTGCAACATTCCGTCCATCATCTTACGTGTTTTGCTGTTCTACCTATGTGGGAAAGGTATGCCCAGACGTGGGTTTCGTGCTCACTACGCCACTGGAGTCAAGCTATCCTGGCTTAAGAGGGGTGAAACCCCGAAACCGGTCCTAGGATGCTTGATTCCGGTTCAGGGAACACATGGCTTGGCAGTTCAGGCTGGACTGTTCCCATGAGGCACAGGGTCAAGACTGATTTGCATATGGCCATGTCTGAACTGGGGAGGCGTGGTGAGCAAAATAACAATGGATTATACCCAGATCTGTGACTGGGGGTGAATGTTTTCCAATGTGCAACATTCTGTCCATCATCTTGTGTGTTTTGCTGTTCACTCTATGTGGGAAGGGAATGCCCAGACGTGGGTCCCGTGCTCTACGCCACTGCAGTCAAGCTATCCTGGCCGAAGAGGGTGAAACCCCGAAACCGGTCCTAGGATGCTTGATTCCGGTTCAGGGAAGCCATGGCTTGGCAGTTCGGGGTGGACTGTTCCCATGAGGCACAGGGTCAAGACTGATTTGCATATGGCCATGTCTGAACTGGGGTGGCGTGGTGCGCAAAATAAAGATGGATTAAACCCCGATCTGTGACTGGGGGTGAATGTTTTGCCAATGTGCAACATTCCGTCCCTCATCTTGTGTGTTTTGCTGTTCGCTCCATTTGGGAAGAATATGCCCAGACGTGGGTCCCGTGCTCACTACGCCACTGGAGTCAAGCTATCCTGGCTGAAGAGGGGTGAAACCCCGAAACTGGTCCTAGGATGCTTGATTCCGGCTCAGGGAAGACATGTCTTGGCCGATCGGGCTGGATTGTTCCCATAAGGCACAGGGTCAAGACTGATTTGCATATGGCCATGTCTGAACTGGGGTGGCGTGGTGCGCAAAATAACGATGGATTAAACCCAGATCTGTGACTGGGGGTGAATAATTTGCCAATGTGCAACATTCCGTCCCTCATCTTGTGTGTTTTGCTGTTCGCTCTATGTGGGAAGGGTATGCCCAGACGTGGGTCCCGTGCTCACTACGCCACTGGAGTCAAGCTATCCTGGCTGAAGAGGGGTGAAACGCTGAAACCGGTCCTAGGATGCTTGATTCCGGTTCAGGGAAGCCATGGCTTGGCAGTTCGTTCTGGACTGTTCCCATGAGGCACAGGGTCAAGACTGATTTGCATATGGCCATGTCTGAACTGGGGTGGCGTGGTGAGCAAAATAACGATGGATAAAACCCAGATCTGTAACTGGAGGTGAATGTTTTGCCAATGTGCAACATTCCGTCCATCATCTTGTGTGTTTTGCTGTTCACCCTATGTGGGAAGGGTATGCCCAGACGTGGGTCCCTTGCTCACTACGCCACTGGAGTCAAGCTATCCTGGCTGAAGAGGGCTGAAACCCCGAAACCGGTGCTAGGATGCTTGATTCCGGTTCAGAGAAGACATGGCTTGGCAGTTCGGGCTGGACTGTTCCCATGAGGCAAAGGGTCAAGACTGATTTGCATATGGCCATGTCTGAACTGGAGTGGCGTGGTGAGCAAAATAACGATGGATTAAACCCAGATCTGTGACTGGGGGTGAATGTTTTGCCAATGTGCAACATTCCGTCCATCATCTTGTATGTTTTGCTGTTCGCCCTATGTGGGCAGGGTATGCCCAGACATGGGTCCCGTGCTCACTACGCCACTGGAGTCAAGCTATCCTGGCTGAAGAGGGGTGAAACCCCGAAACCGGTCCTAGGATGCTTGATTCCGGTTCAGGGAAGACATGGCTTGGCAGTTTGGGCTGGACTGTTGCCATGAGGCACAGGGTCAAGACTGATTTGCATATGGCCATGTCTGAACTGGGGTGGCGTGGTGAGCATAATAACAATGGATTAAACCCAGATCTGTGACTGGGGGTGAATGTTTTGCCAATGTGCAACATTCCGTCCATCATCTTGTGTGTTTTGCTGTTCACCCTATGTGGGAAGGGTATGCCCAGACGTGGGTCCCGTGCTCACTACGCCACTGGAGTCAAGCTATCCTGGCTGAAGAGGGGTGAAACCCCAAAACCGGTCCTAGGATGCTTGATTCCGGTTCAGGGAAGACATGGCTTGGCAGTTCGGGCTGGACTGTTCCCATGAGGCACAGGGTCAAGAATGATTTGCATATGGCCATGTCTGAACTGGGGTGGCGTGGTGTGCAAAATAACGATGGATTAAACCCAGATCTGTGACTGGGGGTAAATGATTTGCCAATGTGCAACATTCCGTCCATCATCTTACGTGTTTTGCGGTTCTACCTATGTGGGAAAGGTATGCCCAGACGTGGGTTTCGTGCTCACTACGCCACTGGAGTCAAGCTATCCTGGCTGAAGAGGGGTGAAACCCCGAAACCGGTCCTAGGATGCTTGATTCCGTTCAGGGAAGACATGGCTTGGCAGTTCAGGCTGGACTGTTCCCATGAGGCACAGGGTCAAGACTGATTTGCATACGGCCATGTCTGAACTGGGGTGACGTGGTGAGAGAAATAACGATGGATTAAACCCAGATCTGTGACTGGGGGTGAATGTTTTGCCAATGTGCAACATTCCGTCCATCATCTTGTGTGTTTTACTGTTCGCCCTATGTGGGAAGGGTATGCCCAGACATGCGTCCCGTGCTCACTACGCTACTGGAGTCAAGCTATCATGGCTGAAGAGGGGTGAAACCCCGAAACTGGTCCTAGGATGCTTGATTCCGGTTCAGGGAAGAGATGGCTTGGCAGTTCGGGCTGGACTGTTCCCATGAGGCACAGGGTCAAGACTGATTTGCATATGGCCATGTCTGAACTGGGGTGGCATGGTGAGCAAAATAACGATGGATTAAACCCAGATCTGTGACTGGGGGTGAATGTTTTGCCAATGTGCAACATTCCGTCCATCATCTTGTGTGTTTTGCTGTTCTCCCTATGTGGGAAGGGTATGCCCAGACGTGGGTTCCGTGCTCACTACGCCACTGTAGTCAAGCTATCCTGGCTTAAGAGGGGTGAAACCCCGAAACCGGTCCTAGGATGTTTGATTCCGGTTCAGGGAACACATGGCTTGGCAGTTCAGGCTGGACTGTTCCCATGAGGCACAGGGTCAAGACTGATTTGCATATGGCCATGTCTGAACTGGGGAGGCGTGGTGAGCAAAATAACAATGGATTATACCAAGATCTGTGACTGGGGGTGAATGTTTTCCAATGTGCAACATTCTGTCCATCATCTTGTGTGTTTTGCTGTTCGCTCTTTGTGGGAAGGGAATGCCCAGACGTGGGTCCCGTGCTCACTACGCCACTGCAGTCAAGCTATCCTGGCTGAAGAGGGTGAAACCCCGAAACCGGTCCTAGGATGCTTGATTCCGGTTCAGGAAAGCCATGGCTTGGCAGTTCGGGGTGGACTGTTCCCATGAGGCACAGGGTCAAGACTGATTTGCATATGGCCATGTCTGAACTGGGGTGGCGTGGTGAGCAAAATAAAGATGGATTAAACCCAGATCTGTGACTGGAGGTGAATGTTTTGCCAATGTGCAACATTCCGTCCATCATCTTGTGCGTTTTGCTGTTCGCCCTATGTGGGAAGGGTATGCCCAGACGTGGGTCCCATGCTCACTACGCCACTGGAGTCAAGCTATCCTGGCTGAAGAGGGGTGAAACCCCGAAACCGGTCCTAGGATGCTTGATTCCGGCTCAGGGAAGACATGTCTTGGCCGATCGGGCTGGATTGTTCCCATAATGCACAGGATCAAGACTGATTTGCATATGGCCATGTCTGAACTGGGGTGGCGTGGTGCGCAAAATAACAATGGATTAAACCCAGATCTGTGACTGGGGGTGAATGTTTTGCCAATGTGCAACATTACGTCCCTCATCTTGTGTATTTTGCTGTTCGCTCTATGTGGGAAGGGTATGCCCAGACGTGGGTCCCGTGCTCACTACGCCACTGGAGTCAAGCTATCCTGGCTGAAGAGGGGTGAAACCCCGAACCCGGTCCTAGGATGCTTGATTCCGGTTCAGGGAAGCCATGGCTTGGCAGTTCGGGCTGGACTGTTCCCATGAGGCACAGGGTCAAGACTGATTTGCATATGGCCATGTCTGAACTGGGGTGGCGTGGTGCGCAAAATAACGATGGATTAAACCCAGATCTGTGACTGGGGGTGAATGTTTTGCCAATGTGCAACATTCCGTCCCTCATCTTGTGTGTTTTGCTGTTTGCTCTATGTGGGAAGGGTATGCCCAGACGTGGGTCCCGTGCTCACTACGCCACTGGAGTCAAGCTATCCTGGCTGAAGAGGGGTGAAACCCCGAAACCGGTCCTAGGATGCTTGATTCCGGTTCAGGGAAGCCATGGCTTGGCAGTTCGGGCTGGACTGTTCCCATGAGGCACAGGGTCAAGACTGATTTGCATATGGCCATGTCTGAACTGGGGTGGCGTGGTGAGCAAAATAACAATGTATAAAACCCAGATCTGTAACTGGAGGTGAATGTTTTGCCAATGTGCAACATTCCGTCCATCATCTTGTGTGTTTTGCTGTTCGCCCTATGTGGGAAGGGTATGCCCAGACGTGGGTCCCTTGCTCACTACGCCACTGGAGTCAAGCTATCCTGGCTGAAGAGGGCTGAAACCCCGAAACCGGTGCTAGGATGCTTGATTCCGGTTCAGGGAAGACATGGCTTGGCAGTTCGGGCTGGACTGTTCCCATGAGGCAAAGGGTCAAGACTGATTTGCATATGGCCATGTCTAAACTGGAGTGGCGTGGTGAGCAAAATAACGATGGATTAAACCCAGATCTGTGACTGGGGGTGAATGTTTTGCCAATGTGCAACATTCCGTCCATCATCTTGTGTGTTTTGCTGTTCGCCCTATGTGGGCAGGGTATGCCCAGACATGGGTCCCGTGCTCACTACGCCACTGGAGTCAAGCTATCCTGGCTGAAGAGGGGTGAAACCCCGAAACCGGTCCTAGGATGCTTGATTCTGGTTCAGGGAAGACATGGCTTGGCAGTTCGGGCTGGACTGTTCCCATGAGGCACAGGGTCAAGACTGATTTGCATATGGCCATGTCTGAACTGGGGTGGCGTGGTGAGTAAAATAACGATGGATTCAACCCAGATCTGTGACTGGCGGTGAATGTTTTGCCAATGTGCAACATTCCGTCCATAATCTTGTGTGTTTTGCTGTTCGCCCTATGTGGGAAGGGTATGCCCAGACGTGGGTCCCGTGCTCACTACGCCACTGGAGTCAAGCTATCCTGGCTGAAGAGGGGTAAAACCCCAAAACCGGTCCTAGAATGCTTGATTCCAGTTCAGGGAAGACATAGCTTGGCAGTTCGGGCTGGACTGTTCCCATGAGGCACAAGGTCAAGACTGATTTGCATATGGCCATGTCTGAACTGGGGTGTCGAGCAAAATAACGATGGATTAAACCCAGATCTGTGACTGGGGGTGAATGTTTTGCCAATGTGCAACATTCCGTCTATCATCTTGTGTGTTTTGCTGTTCGCCCTATGCGGTAAGGGTATGCCCAGACGTGGGTCCTGTGATCTCTTCGCCACTGGAGTCAAGCTATCCTGGCTGAAGAGGGGTGAAACCCAGAAACCGGTCCAAGGATGCTTGATTCTGGTTCAGGGAAGACATGGCTTGGCAGTTCGGGCTGGACTGTTCCCATGAGGCACAGGGTCAAGACAGATTTGTGTATGGCCATGTCTGAACTGGTGTGGCGTGGTGAGCAAAATAACGATGGATTAATCTCAGATCTGTGACTGGGGGTGAATGTTTTGCCAATGTGCAACATTCCGTCCATCATCTTGTGTGTTTTGCTGTTCACCCTATGTGGAAAGGGTATGCCCAGACGTGGGTCCCGTGCTCACTACGCCACTGGAGTTAAGCTATCCTGGCTGAAGAGGGGTGAAACCCTGAAACCGGTCCTAGGATGCTTGATTTCGGTTCAGGGAAGACATGGCTTGACAGTTCGGGCCGGACTGTTCCCATGAGGCACAGGGTCAAGACTGATTTGCATATGGCCATGTCTGAACTGGGGTGGCGTGGTGAGCAAAATAACGATGGATTAAACCCAGATCTGTGACTGGGGGTGAATGTTTTGCCAATGTGCAACATTCCGTCCATCATCTTGTGTGTTCTGCTGTTCGAGCTATTTTGGAAGGGTGTGCCCAGACGTGGGTCCCGTGCTCACTACGCTACTGGAGTCAAGCTATCCTGGCTAAAGAGGGGTGAAACCGCGAAACCGGTCCTAGGATGCTTGATTCCGTTCAGGGAAGACATGGCTTGGCAGTTCGGGCTGGACTATTCCCATGAGGCACAGGGTCAACACTGATTTGCATATGGCCATGTCTGAACTGGGGTGGCGTGGTGAGTAAAATAACGATGGATTAAACACCGATCTGTGACTGGGTGTGACTGTTTTGCCAATGTGCAACATTCCGTCCATCATCTTGTGTGTTTTGCTGTTTGCCCTATGTGGGAAGGGCATGCCCAGACATGGGTCCCGTGCTCACTACGCCACTGGAGTCAAGCTATCATGGCTGAAGAGGGGTGAAACCCCGAAACCGGTGCTAGGATGCTTGATTCCGGTTCAGAGAAGACATGGCTTGGCAGTTCGGGCTGGACTGTTCCCATGAGGCAAAGGGTCAAGACTGATTTGCATATGGCCATGTCTGAACTGGAGTGGCGTGGTGAGCAAAATAACGATGGATTAAACCCAGATCTGTGACTGGGGGTGAATGTTTTGCCAATGTGCAACATTCCGTCCATCATCTTGTATGTTTTGCTGTTCGCCCTATGTGGGCAGGGTATGCCCAGACATGGGTCCCGTGCTCACTACGCCACTGGAGTCAAGCTATCCTGGCTGAAGAGGGGTGAAACCCCGAAACCGGTCCTAGGATGCTTGATTCCGGTTCAGGGAAGACATGGCTTGGCAGTTCGGGCTGGACTGTTGCCATGAGGCACAGGGTCAAGACTGATTTGCATATGGCCATGTCTGAACTGGGGTGGCGTGGTGAGCATAATAACAATGGATTAAACCCAGATCTGTGACTGGGGGTGAATGTTTTGCCAATGTGCAACATTCCGTCCATCATCTTGTGTGTTTTGCTGTTCACCCTATGTGGGAAGGGTATGCCCAGACGTGGGTCCCGTGCTCACTACGCCACTGGAGTCAAGCTATCCTGGCTGAAGAGGGGTGAAACCCCAAAACCGGTCCTAGGATGCTTGATTCCGGTTCAGGGAAGACATGGCTTGGCAGTTCGGGCTGGACTGTTCCCATGAGGCACAGGGTCAAGAATGATTTGCATATGGCCATGTCTGAACTGGGGTGGCGTGGTGTGCAAAATAACGATGGATTAAACCCAGATCTGTGACTGGGGGTAAATGATTTGCCAATGTGCAACATTCCGTCCATCATCTTACGTGTTTTGCGGTTCTACCTATGTGGGAAAGGTATGCCCAGACGTGGGTTTCGTGCTCACTACGCCACTGGAGTCAAGCTATCCTGGCTGAAGAGGGGTGAAACCCCGAAACCGGTCCTAGGATGCTTGATTCCGTTCAGGGAAGACATGGCTTGGCAGTTCAGGCTGGACTGTTCCCATGAGGCACAGGGTCAAGACTGATTTGCATACGGCCATGTCTGAACTGGGGTGACGTGGTGAGAGAAATAACGATGGATTAAACCCAGATCTGTGACTGGGGGTGAATGTTTTGCCAATGTGCAACATTCCGTCCATCATCTTGTGTGTTTTACTGTTCGCCCTATGTGGGAAGGGTATGCCCAGACATGCGTCCCGTGCTCACTACGCTACTGGAGTCAAGCTATCATGGCTGAAGAGGGGTGAAACCCCGAAACTGGTCCTAGGATGCTTGATTCCGGTTCAGGGAAGACATGGCTTGGCAGTTCGGGCTGGACTGTTCCCATGAGGCACAGGGTCAAGACTGATTTGCATATGGCCATGTCTGAACTGGGGTGGCATGGTGAGCAAAATAACGATGGATTAAACCCAGATCTGTGACTGGGGGTGAATGTTTTGCCAATGTGCAACATTCCGTCCATCATCTTGTGTGTTTTGCTGTTCTCCCTATGTGGGAAGGGTATGCCCAGACGTGGGTTCCGTGCTCACTACGCCACTGTAGTCAAGCTATCCTGGCTTAAGAGGGGTGAAACCCCGAAACCGGTCCTAGGATGTTTGATTCCGGTTCAGGGAACACATGGCTTGGCAGTTCAGGCTGGACTGTTCCCATGAGGCACAGGGTCAAGACTGATTTGCATATGGCCATGTCTGAACTGGGGAGGCGTGGTGAGCAAAATAACAATGGATTATACCAAGATCTGTGACTGGGGGTGAATGTTTTCCAATGTGCAACATTCTGTCCATCATCTTGTGTGTTTTGCTGTTCGCTCTTTGTGGGAAGGGAATGCCCAGACGTGGGTCCCGTGCTCACTACGCCACTGCAGTCAAGCTATCCTGGCTGAAGAGGGTGAAACCCCGAAACCGGTCCTAGGATGCTTGATTCCGGTTCAGGAAAGCCATGGCTTGGCAGTTCGGGGTGGACTGTTCCCATGAGGCACAGGGTCAAGACTGATTTGCATATGGCCATGTCTGAACTGGGGTGGCGTGGTGAGCAAAATAAAGATGGATTAAACCCAGATCTGTGACTGGAGGTGAATGTTTTGCCAATGTGCAACATTCCGTCCATCATCTTGTGCGTTTTGCTGTTCGCCCTATGTGGGAAGGGTATGCCCAGACGTGGGTCCCATGCTCACTACGCCACTGGAGTCAAGCTATCCTGGCTGAAGAGGGGTGAAACCCCGAAACCGGTCCTAGGATGCTTGATTCCGGCTCAGGGAAGACATGTCTTGGCCGATCGGGCTGGATTGTTCCCATAAGGCACAGGATCAAGACTGATTTGCATATGGCCATGTCTGAACTGGGGTGGCGTGGTGCGCAAAATAACAATGGATTAAACCCAGATCTGTGACTGGGGGTGAATGTTTTGCCAATGTGCAACATTACGTCCCTCATCTTGTGTATTTTGCTGTTCGCTCTATGTGGGAAGGGTATGCCCAGACGTGGGTCCCGTGCTCACTACGCCACTGGAGTCAAGCTATCCTGGCTGAAGAGGGGTGAAACCCCGAAACCGGTCCTAGGATGCTTGATTCCGGTTCAGGGAAGCCATGGCTTGGCAGTTCGGGCTGGACTGTTCCCATGAGGCACAGGGTCAAGACTGATTTGCATATGGCCATGTCTGAACTGGGGTGGCGTGGTGCGCAAAATAACGATGGATTAAACCCAGATCTGTGACTGGGGGTGAATGTTTTGCCAATGTGCAACATTCCGTCCCTCATCTTGTGTGTTTTGCTGTTTGCTCTATGTGGGAAGGGTATGCCCAGACGTGGGTCCCGTGCTCACTACGCCACTGGAGTCAAGCTATCCTGGCTGAAGAGGGGTGAAACCCCGAAACCGGTCCTAGGATGCTTGATTCCGGTTCAGGGAAGCCATGGCTTGGCAGTTCGGGCTGGACTGTTCCCATGAGGCACAGGGTCAAGACTGATTTGCATATGGCCATGTCTGAACTGGGGTGGCGTGGTGAGCAAAATAACAATGTATAAAACCCAGATCTGTAACTGGAGGTGAATGTTTTGCCAATGTGCAACATTCCGTCCATCATCTTGTGTGTTTTGCTGTTCGCCCTATGTGGGAAGGGTATGCCCAGACGTGGGTCCCTTGCTCACTACGCCACTGGAGTCAAGCTATCCTGGCTGAAGAGGGCTGAAACCCCGAAACCGGTGCTAGGATGCTTGATTCCGGTTCAGGGAAGACATGGCTTGGCAGTTCGGGCTGGACTGTTCCCATGAGGCAAAGGGTCAAGACTGATTTGCATATGGCCATGTCTAAACTGGAGTGGCGTGGTGAGCAAAATAACGATGGATTAAACCCAGATCTGTGACTGGGGGTGAATGTTTTGCCAATGTGCAACATTCCGTCCATCATCTTGTGTGTTTTGCTGTTCGCCCTATGTGGGCAGGGTATGCCCAGACATGGGTCCCGTGCTCACTACGCCACTGGAGTCAAGCTATCCTGGCTGAAGAGGGGTGAAACCCCGAAACCGGTCCTAGGATGCTTGATTCTGGTTCAGGGAAGACATGGCTTGGCAGTTCGGGCTGGACTGTTCCCATGAGGCACAGGGTCAAGACTGATTTGCATATGGCCATGTCTGAACTGGGGTGGCGTGGTGAGTAAAATAACGATGGATTCAACCCAGATCTGTGACTGGCGGTGAATGTTTTGCCAATGTGCAACATTCCGTCCATAATCTTGTGTGTTTTGCTGTTCGCCCTATGTGGGAAGGGTATGCCCAGACGTGGGTCCCGTGCTCACTACGCCACTGGAGTCAAGCTATCCTGGCTGAAGAGGGGTAAAACCCCAAAACCGGTCCTAGAATGCTTGATTCCAGTTCAGGGAAGACATAGCTTGGCAGTTCGGGCTGGACTGTTCCCATGAGGCACAAGGTCAAGACTGATTTGCATATGGCCATGTCTGAACTGGGGTGTCGAGCAAAATAACGATGGATTAAACCCAGATCTGTGACTGGGGGTGAATGTTTTGCCAATGTGCAACATTCCGTCTATCATCTTGTGTGTTTTGCTGTTCGCCCTATGCGGTAAGGGTATGCCCAGACGTGGGTCCTGTGATCTCTTCGCCACTGGAGTCAAGCTATCCTGGCTGAAGAGGGGTGAAACCCAGAAACCGGTCCAAGGATGCTTGATTCTGGTTCAGGGAAGACATGGCTTGGCAGTTCGGGCTGGACTGTTCCCATGAGGCACAGGGTCAAGACAGATTTGTGTATGGCCATGTCTGAACTGGTGTGGCGTGGTGAGCAAAATAACGATGGATTAATCTCAGATCTGTGACTGGGGGTGAATGTTTTGCCAATGTGCAACATTCCGTCCATCATCTTGTGTGTTTTGCTGTTCACCCTATGTGGAAAGGGTATGCCCAGACGTGGGTCCCGTGCTCACTACGCCACTGGAGTTAAGCTATCCTGGCTGAAGAGGGGTGAAACCCTGAAACCGGTCCTAGGATGCTTGATTTCGGTTCAGGGAAGACATGGCTTGACAGTTCGGGCCGGACTGTTCCCATGAGGCACAGGGTCAAGACTGATTTGCATATGGCCATGTCTGAACTGGGGTGGCGTGGTGAGCAAAATAACGATGGATTAAACCCAGATCTGTGACTGGGGGTGAATGTTTTGCCAATGTGCAACATTCCGTCCATCATCTTGTGTGTTCTGCTGTTCGAGCTATTTTGGAAGGGTGTGCCCAGACGTGGGTCCCGTGCTCACTACGCTACTGGAGTCAAGCTATCCTGGCTAAAGAGGGGTGAAACCGCGAAACCGGTCCTAGGATGCTTGATTCCGTTCAGGGAAGACATGGCTTGGCAGTTCGGGCTGGACTATTCCCATGAGGCACAGGGTCAACACTGATTTGCATATGGCCATGTCTGAACTGGGGTGGCGTGGTGAGTAAAATAACGATGGATTAAACACCGATCTGTGACTGGGTGTGAATGTTTTGCCAATGTGCAACATTCCGTCCATCATCTTGTGTGTTTTGCTGTTTGCCCTATGTGGGAAGGGCATGCCCAGACATGGGTCCCGTGCTCACTACGCCACTGGAGTCAAGCTATCATGGCTGAAGAGGGGTGAAACCCCGAAACCGGTCCTAGGATGCGTGATTCCGGTTCAGGGAAGAAATGGCTTGGCAGTTTGGGCTGGACTGTTCCCATGAGGCACAGGGTCAAGACTGATTTGCATATGGCCATGTCTGAACTGGGGTGGCATGGTGAGCAATTTAACGATGGATTAAACCCAGATCTGTGACTGGGGGTGAATATTTTGCCAATGTGCAACATTCCGTCCATCATCTTGTGTGTTTTGCTGTTCTCCCTATGTGGGACGGGTATGCCCAGACGTGGGTTCCGTGCTCACTACGCCACTGTAGTCAAGCTATCCTGGCTGAAGAGGGGTGAAATCCCCAAACCGGTCCTAGGATGCTTGATTCCGGTTCAGGGAATACATGGCTTGCAGTTCAGGCTGGACTGTTCCCATGAGGCACAGGGTCAAGACTGATTTGCATACGGTCATGTCTGAACTGGGGAGGCGTGGTGAGCAAAATAATGATGGATTATACCCAGATCTGTGACTGGGGGTGAATGTTTTGCCAATGTGCAACATTCTGTCCATCATCTTGTGTGTTTTGCTGTTCGCCCAATGTGGGAAGGGTATGCCCAGACGTGAGTCCCATGCTCACTACGCCACTGGAGTCAAGCTATCCTGGCTGAAGAGGGGTGAAACCCCGAAACCGGTCCTAGGATGCTTGATTCCGGCTCAGGGAAGACATGTCTTGGCAGATCGGGCTGGACTGTTCCCATAAGGCACAGGGTCAAGACTGATTTGCATATGGCCATGTCTGAACTGGGGTGTCGTGGTGAGCAAAATAACGATGGATTAAACCCAGATCTGTGACTGGAGGTGAATGTTTTGCCAATGTGCAACTTTCCGTCCATCATCTTGTGTGTTTTGCTGTTCGCCTATGTGGGAAGGGTATGCCCAGACGTGTGTCCCTTGCTCACTACGCCACTGGAGTCAAGCTATCCTGGCTGAAGAGGGCTGAAACCCCGAAACCGGTGCTAGGATGCTTGATTCCGGTTCAGGGAAGACATGGCTTGGCAGTTCGGGCTGGACTGTTCCATGAGGCACAGGGTCAAGACTGATTTGCATATGGCCATATCTGAACTGGAGTGGCGTGGTAAGCAAAATAACGATGGATTAAACCCAGATCTGTGACTGGGGGTGAATGTTTTGCCAATGTGCAACATTCCGTCCATCATCTTGTGTGTTTTGCTGTTCGCCCTATGTGGGAAGGGTATGCCCAGACATGGGTCCCGTGCTCACTACGCCACTGGAGTCAAGCTATCCTGGCTGAAGAGGGGTGAAACCCCAAAAAAGGTCCCAGGATGCTTGATTCCGGTTCAGGGAAGACATGGCTTGGCAGTTCGGGCTGGACTGTTCCCATGAGGCACAGGGTCAAGACTGATTTGCATATGGCCATGTCTGAACTGGGGTGGTATGGTGAGCAAAATAACGATGGAATAAACCCAGATCTGTGACTGGGGGTGAATGTTTTGCCAATGTGCAACATTCCGTCCATCATCTTGTGTGTTTTGCTGTTCTCCCTATGTGGGAAGGGTATGCCCCGACGTGGGTTCCGTGCTCACTACGCCACTGTAGTCAAGCTATCCTGGCTTAAGAGGGGTGAAACCCCGAAACCGGTCCTAGGATGCTTGATTCCGGTTCAGGGAACACATGGCTTGGCAGTTCAGGCTGGACTGTTCCCATGAGGCACAGGGTCAAGACTGATTTGCATATGGCCATGTCTGAACTGGGGAGGCGTGGTGAGCAAAATAACAATGGATTATACCTAGATCTGTGACTGGGGGTGAATGTTTTCCAATGTGCAACATTCTGTCCATCATCTGGTGTGTTTTGCTGTTCGCTCTTTGTGGGAAGGGAATGCCCAGACGTGGGTCCCGTGCTCACTACGCCACTGCAGTCAAGCTATCCTGGCTGAAGAGGGTGAAACCCCGAAACCGGTCCTAGGATGCTTGATTCCGGTTCAGGAAAGCCATGGCTTGGCAGTTCGGGGTGGACTGTTCCCATGAGGCACAGGGTCAAGACTGATTTGCATATGGCCATGTCTGAACTGGGGTGGCGTGGTGAGCAAAATAAAGATGGATTAAACCCAGATCTGTGACTGGAGGTGAATGTTTTGCCAATGTGCAACATTCCGTCCATCATCTTGTGTGTTTTGCTGTTCGCCCTATGTGGGAAGGGTATGCCCAGACGTGGGTCCCATGCTCACTACGCCCCTGGAGTCAAGCTATCCTGGCTGAAGAGGGGTGAAACCCCGAAACCGTTCCTAGGATGCTTGATTCCGGCTCAGGGAAGACATGTCTTGGCCGATCGGGCTGGATTGTTCCCATAAGGCACAGGGTCAAGACTGATTTGCATATGGCCATGTCTGAACTGGGGTGGCGTGGTGCGCAAAATAACGATGGATTAAACCCAGATCTGTGACTGGGGGTGAATGTTTTGCCAATGTGCAACATTCCGTCCCTCATCTTGTGTATTTTGCTGTTCGCTCTATGTGGGAAGGGTATGCCCAGACGTGGGTCCCGTGCTCACTACGCCACTGGAGTCAAGCTATCCTGGCTGAAGAGGGGTGAAACCCCGAAACCGGTCCTAGGATGCTTGATTCCGGTTCAGGGAAGCCATGGCTTGGCAGTTCGGGCTGGACTGTTCCCATGAGGCACAGGGTCAAGACTGATTTGCATATGGCCATGTCTGAACTGGGGTGGCGTGGTGCGCAAAATAACGATGGATTAAACCAAGATCTGTGACTGGGGGTGAATGTTTTGCCAATGTGCAACATTCCGTCCATCATCTTGTGTGTTTTGCTGTTCGCTCTATGTGGGAAGGGTATGCCCAGACGTGGGTCCCGTGCTCACTACGCCACTGGAGTCAAGCTATCCTGGCTGAAGAGGGGTGAAACCCCGAAACCGGTCCTAGGATGCTTGATTCCGGTTCAGGGAAGCCATGGCTTGGCAGTTCGGGCTGGACTGTTCCCATGAGGCACAGGGTCAAGACTGATTTGCATATGGCCATGTCTGAACTGGGGTGGCGTGGTGAGCAAAATAACAATGGATAAAACCCAGATCTGTAACTGGAGGTGAATGTTTTGCCAATGTGCAACAATCCGTCCATCATCTTGTGTGTTTTGCTGTTCGCCCTATGTGGGAAGGGTATGCCCAGATGTGGGTCCCTTGCTCACTACGCCACTGGAGTCAAGCTATCCTGGCTGAAGAGGGCTGAAACCCCGAAACCGGTGCTAGGATGCTTGATTCCGGTTCAGGGAAGACATGGCTTGGCAGTTCGGGCTGGACTGTTCCCATGAGGCAAAGGGTCAAGACTGATTTGCATATGGCCATGTCTGAACTGGAGTGGCGTAGTGAGCAAAATAACGATGGATTAAACCCGGATCTGTGACTGGGGGTTAATGTTTTGCCAATGTGCAAAATTCCATCCATCATCTTGTATGTTTTGCTGTTCGCCCTATGTGGGCAGGGTATGCCCAGACATGGGTCCCGTGCTCACTACGCCACTGGAGTCAAGCTATCCTGGCTGAAGAGGGGTGAAACCCTGAAACCGGTCCTAGGATGCTTGATTCCGGTTCAGGGAAGACATGGCTTGGCAGTTCGGGCTGGACTGTTCCCATGAGGCACAGGGTCAAGACTGATTTGCATATGGCCATGTCTGAACTGGGGTGGCGTGGTGAGTAAAATAACGATGGATTAAACCCAGATCTGTGACTGGCGGTGAATGTTTTGCCAATGTGCAACATTCCGTCCATAATCTTGTGTGTTTTGCTGTTCGCCCTATGTGGGAAGGGTATGCCCAGACGTGGGTCCCGTGCTCACTACGCCACTGGAGTCAAGCTTTCCTGGCTGAAGAGGGGTAAAACCCCAAAACCGGTCCTAGAATGCTTGATTCCAGTTCAGGGAAGACATAGCTTGGCAGTTCGGGCTGGACTGTTCCCATGAGGCACAGGGTCAAGACTGATTTGCATATGGCCATGTCTGAACTGGGGTGTCGAGCGAAATAACGATGGATTAAACCCAGATCTGTGACTGGGGGTGAATGTTTTGCCAATGTGCAACATTCCGTCTATCATCTTGTGTGTTTTGCTGTTCGCCCTATGTGGTAAGGGAATGCCCAGACGTGGGTCCCGTGATCTCTTCGCCACTGGAGTCAAGCTATCCTGGCTGAAGAGGGGTGAAACCCCGAAACCGGTCCAAGGATGCTTGATTCTGGTTCAGGGAAGACATGGCTTGGCAGTTCAGGCTGGACTGTTCCCATGAGGCACAGGGTCAAGACAGATTTGTGTATGGCCATGTCTGAACTGGTGTGGCGTGGTGAGCAAAATAACGATGGGTTAATACCAGATCTGTGACTGGGGGTGAATGTTTTGCCAATGTGCAACATTCCGTCCATCATCTTGTGTGTTTTGCTGTTCACCCTATGTGGGAAGGGTATGCCCAGACGTGGGTCCCGTGCTCACTACGCCACTGAAGTTAAGCTATCCTGGCTGAAGAGGGGTGAAACCCTGAGACCGGTCCTAGGATGCTTGACTCCGGTTCAGGGAAGACATGGCTCGGCAGTTCGGGCTGGACTGTTCCCATGAGGCACAGGGTCAAGACAGATTTGTGTATGGCCATGTCTGAACTGGTGTGGCGTGGTGAGCAAAATAACGATGGATTAATACCAGATCTGTGACTGGGGGTGAATGTTTTGCCAATGTGCAACATTCCGTCCATCATCTTGTGTGTTTTGCTGTTCACCCTATGTGGGAAGGGTGTGCCCAGACGTGGGTCCCGTGCTCACTACGCCACTGGAGTCAAGCTATCCTGGCTAAAGAGGGGTGAAACCGCGAAACCGGTCCTAGGATGCTTGATTCCGTTCAGGGAAGACATGGCTTGGCAGTTCGGGCTGGACTGTTCCCATGAGGCACAGGGTCAACACTGATTTGCATATGGCCATGTCTGAACTGGGGTGGCGTGGTGAGTAAAATAACGATGGATTAAACACCGATCTGTGACTGGATGTGAATGTTTTGCCAATGTGCAACATTCCGTCCATCATCTTGTGTGTTTTGCTGTTTGCCCTATGTGGGAAGGGCATGCCCAGACATGGGTCCCGTGCTCACTACGCCACTGGAGTCAAGCTATCATGGCTGAAGAGGGGTGAAACCCCGAAACCGGTCCTAGGATGCGTGATTCCGGTTCAGGGAAGATATGGCTTGGTAGTTTGGGCTGGACCGTTCCCATGAGGCACAGGGTCAAGACTGATTTGCATATGGCCATGTCTGAACTGGGGTGGCATGGTGAGCAATATAACGGTGGATTAAACCTAGATCTGTGACTGGGGGTGAATATTTTGCCAATGTGCAACATTCCGTCCATCATCTTGTGTGTTTTGCTGTTCTCCCTATGTGGGACGGGTATGCCCAGACGTGGGTTCCGTGCTCACTACGCCACTGTAGTCAAGCTATCCTGGCTGAAGAGGGGTGAAACCCCAAAACCGGTCCTAGGATGCTTGATTCCGGTTCAGTGAATACATGGCTTGCAGTTCAGGCTGGACTGTTCCCATGAGGCACAGGGTCAAGACTGATTTGCATATGGTCATGTCTAAACTGGGGAGGCGTGGTGAGCAAAATAATGATGGATTATACCCAGATCTGTGACTGGGGGTGAATGTTTTGCCAATGTGCAACATTTTGTCCATCATCTTGTGTGTTTTGCTGTTCGCCCAATGTGGGAAGGGTATGCCCAGACGTGAGTCCCATGCTCACTACGCCACTGGAGTCAAGCCATCCTGGCTGAAGAGGGGTGAAACCCCGAAACCGGTCCTAGGATGCTTGATTCCGGCTCAGGGAAGACATGTCTTGGCAAATCGGGCTGGACTGTTCCCATAAGGCACAGGGTCAAGACTGATTTGCATATGGGCATGTCTGAACTGGGGTGGCGTGGTGCGCAAAATAACGATGGATTAAACCAAGATCTGTGACTGGGGGTGAATGTTTTGCCAATGTGCAACATTCCGTCCATCATCTTGTGTGTTTTGCTGTTCGCTCTATGTGGGAAGGGTATGCCCAGACGTGGGTCCCGTGCTCACTACGCCACTGGAGTCAAGCTATCATGGCTGAAGAGGGGTGAAACCCCGAAACCGGTCCTAGGATGCGTGATTCCGGTTCAGGGAAGATATGGCTTGGTAGTTTGGGCTGGACCGTTCCCATGAGGCACAGGGTCAAGACTGATTTGCATATGGCCATGTCTGAACTGGGGTGGCATGGTGAGCAATATAACGATGGATTAAACCTAGATTTGTGACTGGGGGTGAATATTTTGCCAATGTGCAACATTCCGTCCATCATCTTGTGTGTTTTGCTGTTCTCCCTATGTGGGACGGGTATGCCCAGACGTGGGTTCCGTGCTCACTACGCCACTGTAGTCAAGCTATCCTGGCTGAAGAGGGGTGAAACCCCAAAACCGGTCCTAGGATGCTTGATTCCGGTTCAGTGAATACATGGCTTGCAGTTCAGGCTGGACTGTTCCCATGAGGCACAGGGTCAAGACTGATTTGCATATGGTCATGTCTGAACTGGGGAGGCGTGGTGAGCAAAATAATGATGGATTATACCCAGATCTGTGACTGGGGGTGAATGTTTTGCCAATGTGCAACATTTTGTCCATCATCTTGTGTGTTTTGCTGTTCGCCCAATGTGGGAAGGGTATGCCCAGACGTGAGTCCCATGCTCACTACGCCACTGGAGTCAAGCCATCCTGGCTGAAGAGGGGTGAAACCCCGAAACCGGTCCTAGGATGCTTGATTCCGGCTCAGGGAAGACATGTCTTGGCAAATCGGGCTGGACTGTTCCCATAAGGCACAGGGTCAAGACTGATTTGCATATGGGCATGTCTGAACTGGGGTGGCGTGGTGCGCAAAATAACGATGGATTAAACCAAGATCTGTGACTGGGGGTGAATGTTTTGCCAATGTGCAACATTCCGTCCATCATCTTGTGTGTTTTGCTGTTCGCTCTATGTGGGAAGGGTATGCCCAGACGTGGGTCCCGTGCTCACTACGCCACTGGAGTCAAGCTATCCTGGCTGAAGAGGGGTGAAACCCCGAAACCGGTCCTAGGATGCTTGATTCTGGTTCAGGGAAGCCATGGCTTGGCAGTTCGGGCTGGACTGTTCCCATGAGGCACAGGGTCAAGACTGATTTGCATATGGCCATGTCTGAACTGGGGTGGCGTGGTGAGCAAAATAACAATGGATAAAACCCAGATCTGTAACTGGAGGTGAATGTTTTGCCAATGCGCAACAATCCGTCCATCATCTTGTGTGTTTTGCTGTTCGCCCTATGTGGGAAGGGTATGCCCAGATGTGGGTCCCTTGCTCACTACGCCACTGGAGTCAAGCTATCCTGGCTGAAGAGGGCTGAAACCCCGAAACCGGTGCTAGGATGCTTGATTCCGGTTCAGGGAAGACATGGCTTGGCAGTTCGGGCTGGACTGTTCCCATGAGGCAAAGGGTCAAGACTGATTTGCATATGGCCATGTCTGAACTGGAGTGGCGTAGTGAGCAAAATAACGATGGATTAAACCCGGATCTGTGACTGGGGGTGAATGTTTTGCCAATGTGCAAAATTCCATCCATCATCTTGTATGTTTTGCTGTTCGCCCTATGTGGGCAGGGTATGCCCAGACATGGGTCCCGTGCTCACTACGCCACTGGAGTCAAGCTATCCTGGCTGAAGAGGGGTGAAACCCTGAAACCGGTCCTAGGATGCTTGATTCCGGTTCAGGGAAGACATGGCTTGGCAGTTCGGGCTGGACTGTTCCCATGAGGCACAGGGTCAAGACTGATTTGCATATGGCCATGTCTGAACTGGGGTGGCGTGGTGAGTAAAATAACGATGGATTAAACCCAGATCTGTGACTGGCGGTGAATGTTTTGCCAATGTGCAACATTCCGTCCATAATCTTGTGTGTTTTGCTGTTCGCCCTATGTGGGAAGGGTATGCCCAGACGTGGGTCCCGTGCTCACTACGCCACTGGAGTCAAGCTTTCCTGGCTGAAGAGGGGTAAAACCCCAAAACCGGTCCTAGAATGCTTGATTCCAGTTCAGGGAAGACATAGCTTGGCAGTTCGGGCTGGACTGTTCCCATGAGGCACAGGGTCAAGACTGATTTGCATATGGCCATGTCTGAACTGGGGTGTCGAGCGAAATAACGATGGATTAAACCCAGATCTGTGACTGGGGGTGAATGTTTTGCCAATGTGCAACATTCCGTCTATCATCTTGTGTGTTTTGCTGTTCGCCCTATGCGGTAAGGGAATGCCCAGACGTGGGTCCCGTGATCTCTTCGCCACTGGAGTCAAGCTATCCTGGCTGAAGAGGGGTGAAACCCCGAAACCGGTCCAAGGATGCTTGATTCTGGTTCAGGGAAGACATGGCTTGGCAGTTCAGGCTGGACTGTTCCCATGAGGCACAGGGTCAAGACAGATTTGTGTATGGCCATGTCTGAACTGGTGTGGCGTGGTGAGCTAAATAACGATGGATTAATACCAGATCTGTGACTGGGGGTGAATGTTTTGCCAATGTGCAACATTCCGTCCATCATCTTGTGTGTTTTGCTGTTCACCCTATGTGGGAAGGGTATGCCCAGACGTGGGTCCCGTGCTCACTACGCCACTGAAGTTAAGCTATCCTGGCTGAAGAGGGGTGAAACCCTGAGACCGGTCCTAGGATGCTTGACTCCAGTTCAGGGAAGACATGGCTCGGCAGTTCGGGCTGGACTGTTCCCATGAGGCACAGGGTCAAGACTGATTTGCATATGGCCATGTCTGAACTGGGGTGGCGTGGTGAGCAAAATAACGATGGATTAAACCCAGATCTGTGACTGGGGGTGAATGTTTTGCCAATGTGCAACATTCCGTCCATCATCTTGTGTGTTCTGCTGTTCGAGCTATTTTGGAAGGGTGTGCCCAGACGTGGGTCCCGTGCTCACTACGCCACTGGAGTCAAGCTATCCTGGCTAAAGAGGGGTGAAACCGCGAAACCGGTCCTAGGATGCTTGATTCCGTTCAGGGAAGACATGGCTTGGCAGTTCGGGCTGGACTGTTCCCATGAGGCACAGGGTCAACACTGATTTGCATATGGCCATGTCTGAACTGGGGTGGCGTGGTGAGTAAAATAACGATGGATTAAACACCGATCTGTGACTGGATGTGAATGTTTTGCCAATGTGCAACATTCCGTCCATCATCTTGTGTGTTTTGCTGTTTGCCCTATGTGGGAAGGGCATGCCCAGACATGGGTCCCGTGCTCACTACGCCACTGGAGTCAAGCTATCATGGCTGAAGAGGGGTGAAACCCCGAAACCGGTCCTAGGATGCGTGATTCCGGTTCAGGGAAGAAATGGCTTGGTAGTTTGGGCTGGACCGTTCCCATGAGGCACAGGGTCAAGACTGATTTGCATATGGCCATGTCTGAACTGGGGTGGCATGGTGAGCAATATAACGATGGATTAAACCTAGATCTGTGACTGGGGGTGAATATTTTGCCAATGTGCAACATTCCGTCCATCATCTTGTGTGTTTTGCTGTTCTCCCTATGTGGGACGGGTATGCCCAGACGTGGGTTCCGTGCTCACTACGCCACTGTAGTCAAGCTATCCTGGCTGAAGAGGGGTGAAACCCCAAAACCGGTCCTAGGATGCTTGATTCCGGTTCAGTGAATACATGGCTTGCAGTTCAGGCTGGACTGTTCCCATGAGGCACAGGGTCAAGACTGATTTGCATATGGTCATGTCTGAACTGGGGAGGCGTGGTGAGCAAAATAATGATGGATTATACCCAGATCTGTGACTGGGGGTGAATGTTTTGCCAATGTGCAACATTCTGTCCATCATCTTGTGTGTTTTGCTGTTCGCCCAATGTGGGAAGGGTATGCCCAGACGTGAGTCCCATGCTCACTACGCCACTGGAGTCAAGCCATCCTGGCTGAAGAGGGGTGAAACCCCGAAACCGGTCCTAGGATGCTTGATTCCGGCTCAGGGAAGACATGTCTTGGCAAATCGGGCTGGACTGTTCCCATAAGGCACAGGGTCAAGACTGATTTGCATATGGCCATGTCTGAACTGGGGTGTCGTGGTGAGCAAAATAACTATGGATTAAACCCAGATCTGTGACTGGAGGTGAATGTTTTGCCAATGTGCAACATTCCGTCCATCATCTTGCGTGTTTTGCTGTTCGCCTATGTGGGAAGGGTATGCCCAGATGTGTGTCCCTTGCTCACTACGCCACTGGAGTCAAGCTATCCTGGCTGAAGAGGGCTGAAACCCCGAAACCGGTGCTAGGATGTTTGATTCCGGTTCAGGGAAGATATGGCTTGGCAGTTCGGGCTGGACTGTTCCCATGAGGCACAGGGTCAAGACTGATTTGCATATGGCCATATCTGAACTGGAGTGGCGTGGTAAGCAAAATAACGATGGATTAAACCCAGATCTGTGACTGGGGGTGAATGTTTTGCCAATGTGCAACATTCCGTCCATCATCTTGTGTGTTTTGCTGTTCGCCCTATGTGGGAAGGGTATGCCCAGACGTGGGTCCCATGCTCACTACGCCCCTGGAGTCAAGCTATCCTGGCTGAAGAGGGGTGAAACCCCGAAACCGGTCCTAGGATGCTTGATTCCGGCTCAGGGAAGACATGTCTTGGCCGATCGGGCTGGATTGTTCCCATAAGGCACAGGGTCAAGACTGATTTGCATATGGCCATGTCTGAACTGGTGTGGCGTGGTGAGCAAAATAACGATGGATTAATCTCAGATCTGTGACTGGGGGTGAATGTTTTGCCAATGTGCAACATTCCGTCCATCATCTTGTGTGTTTTGCTGTTCACCCTATGTGGAAAGGGTATGCCCAGACATGGGTCCCGTGCTCACTATGCCACTGGAGTTAAGCTATCCTGGCTGAAGAGGGGTGAAACCCTGAAACCGGTCCTAGGATGCTTGATTTCGGTTCAGGGAAGACATGGCTTGGCAGTTCGGGCTGGACTGTTCCCATGAGGCACAGGGTCAAGACTGATTTGCATATGGCCATGTCTGAACTGGGGTGGCGTGGTGAGCAAAATAACGATGGATTAAACCCAGATCTGTGACTGGGGGTGAATGTTTTGCCAATGTGCAACATTCCGTCCATCATCTTGTGTGTTCTGCTGTTCGAGCTATTTTGGAAGGGTGTGCCCAGACGTGGGTCCCGTGCTCACTACGCTACTGGAGTCAAGCTATCCTGGCTAAAGAGGGGTGAAACCGCGAAACCGGTCCTAGGATGCTTGATTCCGTTCAGGGAAGACATGGCTTGGCAGTTCGGGCTGGACTATTCCCATGAGGCAGAGGGTCAACACTGATTTGCATATGGCCATGTCTGAACTGGGGTGGTGTGGTGAGTAAAATAACGATGGATTAAACACCGATCTGTGACTGGGTGTGAATGTTTTGCCAATGTGCAACATTCCGTCCATCATCTTGTGTGTTTTGCTGTTTGCCCTATGTGGGAAGGGCATGCCCAGACATGGGTCCCGTGCTCACTACGCCACTGGAGTCAAGCTATCATGGCTGAAGAGGGGTGAAACCCCGAAACCGGTCCTAGGATGCGTGATTCCGGTTCAGGGAAGAAATGGCTTGGCAGTTTGGGCTGGACTGTTCCCATGAGGCACAGGGTCAAGACTGATTTGCATATGGCCATGTCTGAACTGGGGTGGCATGGTGAGCAATTTAACGATGGATTAAACCCAGATCTGTGACTGGGGGTGAATATTTTGCCAATGTGCAACATTCCGTCCATCATCTTGTGTGTTTTGCTGTTCTCCCTATGTGGGACGGGTATGCCCAGACGTGGGTTCCGTGCTCACTACGCCACTGTAGTCAAGCTATCCTGGCTGAAGAGGGGTGAAATCCCCAAACCGGTCCTAGGATGCTTGATTCCGGTTCAGGGAATACATGGCTTGCAGTTCAGGCTGGACTGTTCCCATGAGGCACAGGGTCAAGACTGATTTGCATATGGTCATGTCTGAACTGGGGAGGCGTGGTGAGCAAAATAATGATGGATTATACCCAGATCTGTGACTGGGGGTGAATGTTTTGCCAATGTGCAACATTCTGTCCATCATCTTGTGTGTTTTGCTGTTCGCCTAATGTGGGAAGGGTATGCCCAGACGTGAGTCCCATGCTCACTACGCCACTGGAGTCAAGCTATCCTGGCTGAAGAGGGGTGAAACCCCGAAACCGGTCCTAGGATGCTTGATTCCGGCTCAGGGAAGACATGTCTTGGCAGATCGGGCTGGACTGTTCCTATAAGGCACAGGGTCAAGACTGATTTGCATATGGCCATGTCTGAACTGGGGTGTCGTGGTGAGCAAAATAACGATGGATTAAACCCAGATCTGTGACTGGAGGTGAATGTTTTGCCAATGTGCAACATTCCGTCCATCATCTTGTGTGTTTTGCTGTTTGCCCTATGTGGGAAGGGCATGCCCAGACATGGGTCCCGTGCTCACTACGCCACTGGAGTCAAGCTATCATGGCTGAAGAGGGGTGAAACCCCGAAACCGGTCCTAGGATGCGTGATTCCGGTTCAGGGAAGAAATGGCTTGGTAGTTTGGGCTGGACCGTTCCCATGAGGCACAGGGTCAAGACTGATTTGCATATGGCCATGTCTGAACTGGGGTGGCATGGTGAGCAATATAACGATGGATTAAACCTAGATCTGTGACTGGGGGTGAATATTTTGCCAATGTGCAACATTCCGTCCATCATCTTGTGTGTTTTGCTGTTCTCCCTATGTGGGACGGGTATGCCCAGACGTGGGTTCCGTGCTCACTACGCCACTGTAGTCAAGCTATCCTGGCTGAAGAGGGGTGAAACCCCAAAACCGGTCCTAGGATGCTTGATTCCGGTTCAGTGAATACATGGCTTGCAGTTCAGGCTGGACTGTTCCCATGAGGCACAGGGTCAAGACTGATTTGCATATGGTCATGTCTGAACTGGGGAGGCGTGGTGAGCAAAATAATGATGGATTATACCCAGATCTGTGACTGGGGGTGAATGTTTTGCCAATGTGCAACATTCTGTCCATCATCTTGTGTGTTTTGCTGTTCGCCCAATGTGGGAAGGGTATGCCCAGACGTGAGTCCCATGCTCACTACGCCACTGGAGTCAAGCCATCCTGGCTGAAGAGGGGTGAAACCCCGAAACCGGTCCTAGGATGCTTGATTCCGGCTCAGGGAAGACATGTCTTGGCAAATCGGGCTGGACTGTTCCCATAAGGCACAGGGTCAAGACTGATTTGCATATGGCCATGTCTGAACTGGGGTGTCGTGGTGAGCAAAATAACTATGGATTAAACCCAGATCTGTGACTGGAGGTGAATGTTTTGCCAATGTGCAACATTCCGTCCATCATCTTGCGTGTTTTGCTGTTCGCCTATGTGGGAAGGGTATGCCCAGATGTGTGTCCCTTGCTCACTACGCCACTGGAGTCAAGCTATCCTGGCTGAAGAGGGGTGAAACCCCGAAACCGGTCCTAGGATGCTTGATTCCGTTCAGGGAAGACATGGCTTGGCAGTTCAGGCTGGACTGTTCCCATGAGGCACAGGGTCAAGACTGATTTGCATACGGCCATGTCTGAACTGGGGTGACGTGGTGAGAGAAATAACGATGGATTAAACCCAGATCTGTGACTGGGGGTGAATGTTTTGCCAATGTGCAACATTCCGTCCATCATCTTGTGTGTTTTACTGTTCGCCCTATGTGGGAAGGGTATGCCCAGACATGCGTCCCGTGCTCACTACGCTACTGGAGTCAAGCTATCATGGCTGAAGAGGGGTGAAACCCCGAAACTGGTCCTAGGATGCTTGATTCCGGTTCAGGGAAGAGATGGCTTGGCAGTTCGGGCTGGACTGTTCCCATGAGGCACAGGGTCAAGACTGATTTGCATATGGCCATGTCTGAACTGGGGTGGCATGGTGAGCAAAATAACGATGGATTAAACCCAGATCTGTGACTGGGGGTGAATGTTTTGCCAATGTGCAACATTCCGTCCATCATCTTGTGTGTTTTGCTGTTCTCCCTATGTGGGAAGGGTATGCCCAGACGTGGGTTCCGTGCTCACTACGCCACTGTAGTCAAGCTATCCTGGCTTAAGAGGGGTGAAACCCCGAAACCGGTCCTAGGATGTTTGATTCCGGTTCAGGGAACACATGGCTTGGCAGTTCAGGCTGGACTGTTCCCATGAGGCACAGGGTCAAGACTGATTTGCATATGGCCATGTCTGAACTGGGGAGGCGTGGTGAGCAAAATAACAATGGATTATACCAAGATCTGTGACTGGGGGTGAATGTTTTCCAATGTGCAACATTCTGTCCATCATCTTGTGTGTTTTGCTGTTCGCTCTTTGTGGGAAGGGAATGCCCAGACGTGGGTCCCGTGCTCACTACGCCACTGCAGTCAAGCTATCCTGGCTGAAGAGGGTGAAACCCCGAAACCGGTCCTAGGATGCTTGATTCCGGTTCAGGAAAGCCATGGCTTGGCAGTTCGGGGTGGACTGTTCCCATGAGGCACAGGGTCAAGACTGATTTGCATATGGCCATGTCTGAACTGGGGTGGCGTGGTGAGCAAAATAAAGATGGATTAAACCCAGATCTGTGACTGGAGGTGAATGTTTTGCCAATGTGCAACATTCCGTCCATCATCTTGTGCGTTTTGCTGTTCGCCCTATGTGGGAAGGGTATGCCCAGACGTGGGTCCCATGCTCACTACGCCACTGGAGTCAAGCTATCCTGGCTGAAGAGGGGTGAAACCCCGAAACCGGTCCTAGGATGCTTGATTCCGGCTCAGGGAAGACATGTCTTGGCCGATCGGGCTGGATTGTTCCCATAATGCACAGGATCAAGACTGATTTGCATATGGCCATGTCTGAACTGGGGTGGCGTGGTGCGCAAAATAACAATGGATTAAACCCAGATCTGTGACTGGGGGTGAATGTTTTGCCAATGTGCAACATTACGTCCCTCATCTTGTGTATTTTGCTGTTCGCTCTATGTGGGAAGGGTATGCCCAGACGTGGGTCCCGTGCTCACTACGCCACTGGAGTCAAGCTATCCTGGCTGAAGAGGGGTGAAACCCCGAAACCGGTCCTAGGATGCTTGATTCCGGTTCAGGGAAGCCATGGCTTGGCAGTTCGGGCTGGACTGTTCCCATGAGGCACAGGGTCAAGACTGATTTGCATATGGCCATGTCTGAACTGGGGTGGCGTGGTGCGCAAAATAACGATGGATTAAACCCAGATCTGTGACTGGGGGTGAATGTTTTGCCAATGTGCAACATTCCGTCCCTCATCTTGTGTGTTTTGCTGTTTGCTCTATGTGGGAAGGGTATGCCCAGACGTGGGTCCCGTGCTCACTACGCCACTGGAGTCAAGCTATCCTGGCTGAAGAGGGGTGAAACCCCGAAACCGGTCCTAGGATGCTTGATTCCGGTTCAGGGAAGCCATGGCTTGGCAGTTCGGGCTGGACTGTTCCCATGAGGCACAGGGTCAAGACTGATTTGCATATGGCCATGTCTGAACTGGGGTGGCGTGGTGAGCAAAATAACAATGTATAAAACCCAGATCTGTAACTGGAGGTGAATGTTTTGCCAATGTGCAACATTCCGTCCATCATCTTGTGTGTTTTGCTGTTCGCCCTATGTGGGAAGGGTATGCCCAGACGTGGGTCCCTTGCTCACTACGCCACTGGAGTCAAGCTATCCTGGCTGAAGAGGGCTGAAACCCCGAAACCGGTGCTAGGATGCTTGATTCCGGTTCAGGGAAGACATGGCTTGGCAGTTCGGGCTGGACTGTTCCCATGAGGCAAAGGGTCAAGACTGATTTGCATATGGCCATGTCTAAACTGGAGTGGCGTGGTGAGCAAAATAACGATGGATTAAACCCAGATCTGTGACTGGGGGTGAATGTTTTGCCAATGTGCAACATTCCGTCCATCATCTTGTGTGTTTTGCTGTTCGCCCTATGTGGGCAGGGTATGCCCAGACATGGGTCCCGTGCTCACTACGCCACTGGAGTCAAGCTATCCTGGCTGAAGAGGGGTGAAACCCCGAAACCGGTCCTAGGATGCTTGATTCTGGTTCAGGGAAGACATGGCTTGGCAGTTCGGGCTGGACTGTTCCCATGAGGCACAGGGTCAAGACTGATTTGCATATGGCCATGTCTGAACTGGGGTGGCGTGGTGAGTAAAATAACGATGGATTCAACCCAGATCTGTGACTGGCGGTGAATGTTTTGCCAATGTGCAACATTCCGTCCATAATCTTGTGTGTTTTGCTGTTCGCCCTATGTGGGAAGGGTATGCCCAGACGTGGGTCCCGTGCTCACTACGCCACTGGAGTCAAGCTATCCTGGCTGAAGAGGGGTAAAACCCCAAAACCGGTCCTAGAATGCTTGATTCCAGTTCAGGGAAGACATAGCTTGGCAGTTCGGGCTGGACTGTTCCCATGAGGCACAAGGTCAAGACTGATTTGCATATGGCCATGTCTGAACTGGGGTGTCGAGCAAAATAACGATGGATTAAACCCAGATCTGTGACTGGGGGTGAATGTTTTGCCAATGTGCAACATTCCGTCTATCATCTTGTGTGTTTTGCTGTTCGCCCTATGCGGTAAGGGTATGCCCAGACGTGGGTCCTGTGATCTCTTCGCCACTGGAGTCAAGCTATCCTGGCTGAAGAGGGGTGAAACCCAGAAACCGGTCCAAGGATGCTTGATTCTGGTTCAGGGAAGACATGGCTTGGCAGTTCGGGCTGGACTGTTCCCATGAGGCACAGGGTCAAGACAGATTTGTGTATGGCCATGTCTGAACTGGTGTGGCGTGGTGAGCAAAATAACGATGGATTAATCTCAGATCTGTGACTGGGGGTGAATGTTTTGCCAATGTGCAACATTCCGTCCATCATCTTGTGTGTTTTGCTGTTCACCCTATGTGGAAAGGGTATGCCCAGACGTGGGTCCCGTGCTCACTACGCCACTGGAGTTAAGCTATCCTGGCTGAAGAGGGGTGAAACCCTGAAACCGGTCCTAGGATGCTTGATTTCGGTTCAGGGAAGACATGGCTTGACAGTTCGGGCCGGACTGTTCCCATGAGGCACAGGGTCAAGACTGATTTGCATATGGCCATGTCTGAACTGGGGTGGCGTGGTGAGCAAAATAACGATGGATTAAACCCAGATCTGTGACTGGGGGTGAATGTTTTGCCAATGTGCAACATTCCGTCCATCATCTTGTGTGTTCTGCTGTTCGAGCTATTTTGGAAGGGTGTGCCCAGACGTGGGTCCCGTGCTCACTACGCTACTGGAGTCAAGCTATCCTGGCTAAAGAGGGGTGAAACCGCGAAACCGGTCCTAGGATGCTTGATTCCGTTCAGGGAAGACATGGCTTGGCAGTTCGGGCTGGACTATTCCCATGAGGCACAGGGTCAACACTGATTTGCATATGGCCATGTCTGAACTGGGGTGGCGTGGTGAGTAAAATAACGATGGATTAAACACCGATCTGTGACTGGGTGTGACTGTTTTGCCAATGTGCAACATTCCGTCCATCATCTTGTGTGTTTTGCTGTTTGCCCTATGTGGGAAGGGCATGCCCAGACATGGGTCCCGTGCTCACTACGCCACTGGAGTCAAGCTATCATGGCTGAAGAGGGGTGAAACCCCGAAACCGGTGCTAGGATGCTTGATTCCGGTTCAGAGAAGACATGGCTTGGCAGTTCGGGCTGGACTGTTCCCATGAGGCAAAGGGTCAAGACTGATTTGCATATGGCCATGTCTGAACTGGAGTGGCGTGGTGAGCAAAATAACGATGGATTAAACCCAGATCTGTGACTGGGGGTGAATGTTTTGCCAATGTGCAACATTCCGTCCATCATCTTGTATGTTTTGCTGTTCGCCCTATGTGGGCAGGGTATGCCCAGACATGGGTCCCGTGCTCACTACGCCACTGGAGTCAAGCTATCCTGGCTGAAGAGGGGTGAAACCCCGAAACCGGTCCTAGGATGCTTGATTCCGGTTCAGGGAAGACATGGCTTGGCAGTTCGGGCTGGACTGTTGCCATGAGGCACAGGGTCAAGACTGATTTGCATATGGCCATGTCTGAACTGGGGTGGCGTGGTGAGCATAATAACAATGGATTAAACCCAGATCTGTGACTGGGGGTGAATGTTTTGCCAATGTGCAACATTCCGTCCATCATCTTGTGTGTTTTGCTGTTCACCCTATGTGGGAAGGGTATGCCCAGACGTGGGTCCCGTGCTCACTACGCCACTGGAGTCAAGCTATCCTGGCTGAAGAGGGGTGAAACCCCAAAACCGGTCCTAGGATGCTTGATTCCGGTTCAGGGAAGACATGGCTTGGCAGTTCGGGCTGGACTGTTCCCATGAGGCACAGGGTCAAGAATGATTTGCATATGGCCATGTCTGAACTGGGGTGGCGTGGTGTGCAAAATAACGATGGATTAAACCCAGATCTGTGACTGGGGGTAAATGATTTGCCAATGTGCAACATTCCGTCCATCATCTTACGTGTTTTGCGGTTCTACCTATGTGGGAAAGGTATGCCCAGACGTGGGTTTCGTGCTCACTACGCCACTGGAGTCAAGCTATCCTGGCTGAAGAGGGGTGAAACCCCGAAACCGGTCCTAGGATGCTTGATTCCGTTCAGGGAAGACATGGCTTGGCAGTTCAGGCTGGACTGTTCCCATGAGGCACAGGGTCAAGACTGATTTGCATACGGCCATGTCTGAACTGGGGTGACGTGGTGAGAGAAATAACGATGGATTAAACCCAGATCTGTGACTGGGGGTGAATGTTTTGCCAATGTGCAACATTCCGTCCATCATCTTGTGTGTTTTACTGTTCGCCCTATGTGGGAAGGGTATGCCCAGACATGCGTCCCGTGCTCACTACGCTACTGGAGTCAAGCTATCATGGCTGAAGAGGGGTGAAACCCCGAAACTGGTCCTAGGATGCTTGATTCCGGTTCAGGGAAGACATGGCTTGGCAGTTCGGGCTGGACTGTTCCCATGAGGCACAGGGTCAAGACTGATTTGCATATGGCCATGTCTGAACTGGGGTGGCATGGTGAGCAAAATAACGATGGATTAAACCCAGATCTGTGACTGGGGGTGAATGTTTTGCCAATGTGCAACATTCCGTCCATCATCTTGTGTGTTTTGCTGTTCTCCCTATGTGGGAAGGGTATGCCCAGACGTGGGTTCCGTGCTCACTACGCCACTGTAGTCAAGCTATCCTGGCTTAAGAGGGGTGAAACCCCGAAACCGGTCCTAGGATGTTTGATTCCGGTTCAGGGAACACATGGCTTGGCAGTTCAGGCTGGACTGTTCCCATGAGGCACAGGGTCAAGACTGATTTGCATATGGCCATGTCTGAACTGGGGAGGCGTGGTGAACAAAATAACAATGGATTATACCAAGATCTGTGACTGGGGGTGAATGTTTTCCAATGTGCAACATTCTGTCCATCATCTTGTGTGTTTTGCTGTTCGCTCTTTGTGGGAAGGGAATGCCCAGACGTGGGTCCCGTGCTCACTACGCCACTGCAGTCAAGCTATCCTGGCTGAAGAGGGTGAAACCCCGAAACCGGTCCTAGGATGCTTGATTCCGGTTCAGGAAAGCCATGGCTTGGCAGTTCGGGGTGGACTGTTCCCATGAGGCACAGGGTCAAGACTGATTTGCATATGGCCATGTCTGAACTGGGGTGGCGTGGTGAGCAAAATAAAGATGGATTAAACCCAGATCTGTGACTGGAGGTGAATGTTTTGCCAATGTGCAACATTCCGTCCATCATCTTGTGCGTTTTGCTGTTCGCCCTATGTGGGAAGGGTATGCCCAGACGTGGGTCCCATGCTCACTACGCCACTGGAGTCAAGCTATCCTGGCTGAAGAGGGGTGAAACCCCGAAACCGGTCCTAGGATGCTTGATTCCGGCTCAGGGAAGACATGTCTTGGCCGATCGGGCTGGATTGTTCCCATAAGGCACAGGATCAAGACTGATTTGCATATGGCCATGTCTGAACTGGGGTGGCGTGGTGCGCAAAATAACAATGGATTAAACCCAGATCTGTGACTGGGGGTGAATGTTTTGCCAATGTGCAACATTACGTCCCTCATCTTGTGTATTTTGCTGTTCGCTCTATGTGGGAAGGGTATGCCCAGACGTGGGTCCCGTGCTCACTACGCCACTGGAGTCAAGCTATCCTGGCTGAAGAGGGGTGAAACCCCGAAACCGGTCCTAGGATGCTTGATTCCGGTTCAGGGAAGCCATGGCTTGGCAGTTCGGGCTGGACTGTTCCCATGAGGCACAGGGTCAAGACTGATTTGCATATGGCCATGTCTGAACTGGGGTGGCGTGGTGCGCAAAATAACGATGGATTAAACCCAGATCTGTGACTGGGGGTGAATGTTTTGCCAATGTGCAACATTCCGTCCCTCATCTTGTGTGTTTTGCTGTTTGCTCTATGTGGGAAGGGTATGCCCAGACGTGGGTCCCGTGCTCACTACGCCACTGGAGTCAAGCTATCCTGGCTGAAGAGGGGTGAAACCCCGAAACCGGTCCTAGGATGCTTGATTCCGGTTCAGGGAAGCCATGGCTTGGCAGTTCGGGCTGGACTGTTCCCATGAGGCACAGGGTCAAGACTGATTTGCATATGGCCATGTCTGAACTGGGGTGGCGTGGTGAGCAAAATAACAATGTATAAAACCCAGATCTGTAACTGGAGGTGAATGTTTTGCCAATGTGCAACATTCCGTCCATCATCTTGTGTGTTTTGCTGTTCGCCCTATGTGGGAAGGGTATGCCCAGACGTGGGTCCCTTGCTCACTACGCCACTGGAGTCAAGCTATCCTGGCTGAAGAGGGCTGAAACCCCGAAACCGGTGCTAGGATGCTTGATTCCGGTTCAGGGAAGACATGGCTTGGCAGTTCGGGCTGGACTGTTCCCATGAGGCAAAGGGTCAAGACTGATTTGCATATGGCCATGTCTAAACTGGAGTGGCGTGGTGAGCAAAATAACGATGGATTAAACCCAGATCTGTGACTGGGGGTGAATGTTTTGCCAATGTGCAACATTCCGTCCATCATCTTGTGTGTTTTGCTGTTCGCCCTATGTGGGCAGGGTATGCCCAGACATGGGTCCCGTGCTCACTACGCCACTGGAGTCAAGCTATCCTGGCTGAAGAGGGGTGAAACCCCGAAACCGGTCCTAGGATGCTTGATTCTGGTTCAGGGAAGACATGGCTTGGCAGTTCGGGCTGGACTGTTCCCATGAGGCACAGGGTCAAGACTGATTTGCATATGGCCATGTCTGAACTGGGGTGGCGTGGTGAGTAAAATAACGATGGATTCAACCCAGATCTGTGACTGGCGGTGAATGTTTTGCCAATGTGCAACATTCCGTCCATAATCTTGTGTGTTTTGCTGTTCGCCCTATGTGGGAAGGGTATGCCCAGACGTGGGTCCCGTGCTCACTACGCCACTGGAGTCAAGCTATCCTGGCTGAAGAGGGGTAAAACCCCAAAACCGGTCCTAGAATGCTTGATTCCAGTTCAGGGAAGACATAGCTTGGCAGTTCGGGCTGGACTGTTCCCATGAGGCACAAGGTCAAGACTGATTTGCATATGGCCATGTCTGAACTGGGGTGTCGAGCAAAATAACGATGGATTAAACCCAGATCTGTGACTGGGGGTGAATGTTTTGCCAATGTGCAACATTCCGTCTATCATCTTGTGTGTTTTGCTGTTCGCCCTATGCGGTAAGGGTATGCCCAGACGTGGGTCCTGTGATCTCTTCGCCACTGGAGTCAAGCTATCCTGGCTGAAGAGGGGTGAAACCCAGAAACCGGTCCAAGGATGCTTGATTCTGGTTCAGGGAAGACATGGCTTGGCAGTTCGGGCTGGACTGTTCCCATGAGGCACAGGGTCAAGACAGATTTGTGTATGGCCATGTCTGAACTGGTGTGGCGTGGTGAGCAAAATAACGATGGATTAATCTCAGATCTGTGACTGGGGGTGAATGTTTTGCCAATGTGCAACATTCCGTCCATCATCTTGTGTGTTTTGCTGTTCACCCTATGTGGAAAGGGTATGCCCAGACGTGGGTCCCGTGCTCACTACGCCACTGGAGTTAAGCTATCCTGGCTGAAGAGGGGTGAAACCCTGAAACCGGTCCTAGGATGCTTGATTTCGGTTCAGGGAAGACATGGCTTGACAGTTCGGGCCGGACTGTTCCCATGAGGCACAGGGTCAAGACTGATTTGCATATGGCCATGTCTGAACTGGGGTGGCGTGGTGAGCAAAATAACGATGGATTAAACCCAGATCTGTGACTGGGGGTGAATGTTTTGCCAATGTGCAACATTCCGTCCATCATCTTGTGTGTTCTGCTGTTCGAGCTATTTTGGAAGGGTGTGCCCAGACGTGGGTCCCGTGCTCACTACGCTACTGGAGTCAAGCTATCCTGGCTAAAGAGGGGTGAAACCGCGAAACCGGTCCTAGGATGCTTGATTCCGTTCAGGGAAGACATGGCTTGGCAGTTCGGGCTGGACTATTCCCATGAGGCACAGGGTCAACACTGATTTGCATATGGCCATGTCTGAACTGGGGTGGCGTGGTGAGTAAAATAACGATGGATTAAACACCGATCTGTGACTGGGTGTGAATGTTTTGCCAATGTGCAACATTCCGTCCATCATCTTGTGTGTTTTGCTGTTTGCCCTATGTGGGAAGGGCATGCCCAGACATGGGTCCCGTGCTCACTACGCCACTGGAGTCAAGCTATCATGGCTGAAGAGGGGTGAAACCCCGAAACCGGTCCTAGGATGCGTGATTCCGGTTCAGGGAAGAAATGGCTTGGCAGTTTGGGCTGGACTGTTCCCATGAGGCACAGGGTCAAGACTGATTTGCATATGGCCATGTCTGAACTGGGGTGGCATGGTGAGCAATTTAACGATGGATTAAACCCAGATCTGTGACTGGGGGTGAATATTTTGCCAATGTGCAACATTCCGTCCATCATCTTGTGTGTTTTGCTGTTCTCCCTATGTGGGACGGGTATGCCCAGACGTGGGTTCCGTGCTCACTACGCCACTGTAGTCAAGCTATCCTGGCTGAAGAGGGGTGAAATCCCCAAACCGGTCCTAGGATGCTTGATTCCGGTTCAGGGAATACATGGCTTGCAGTTCAGGCTGGACTGTTCCCATGAGGCACAGGGTCAAGACTGATTTGCATACGGTCATGTCTGAACTGGGGAGGCGTGGTGAGCAAAATAATGATGGATTATACCCAGATCTGTGACTGGGGGTGAATGTTTTGCCAATGTGCAACATTCTGTCCATCATCTTGTGTGTTTTGCTGTTCGCCCAATGTGGGAAGGGTATGCCCAGACGTGAGTCCCATGCTCACTACGCCACTGGAGTCAAGCTATCCTGGCTGAAGAGGGGTGAAACCCCGAAACCGGTCCTAGGATGCTTGATTCCGGCTCAGGGAAGACATGTCTTGGCAGATCGGGCTGGACTGTTCCCATAAGGCACAGGGTCAAGACTGATTTGCATATGGCCATGTCTGAACTGGGGTGTCGTGGTGAGCAAAATAACGATGGATTAAACCCAGATCTGTGACTGGAGGTGAATGTTTTGCCAATGTGCAACTTTCCGTCCATCATCTTGTGTGTTTTGCTGTTCGCCTATGTGGGAAGGGTATGCCCAGACGTGTGTCCCTTGCTCACTACGCCACTGGAGTCAAGCTATCCTGGCTGAAGAGGGCTGAAACCCCGAAACCGGTGCTAGGATGCTTGATTCCGGTTCAGGGAAGACATGGCTTGGCAGTTCGGGCTGGACTGTTCCATGAGGCACAGGGTCAAGACTGATTTGCATATGGCCATATCTGAACTGGAGTGGCGTGGTAAGCAAAATAACGATGGATTAAACCCAGATCTGTGACTGGGGGTGAATGTTTTGCCAATGTGCAACATTCCGTCCATCATCTTGTGTGTTTTGCTGTTCGCCCTATGTGGGAAGGGTATGCCCAGACATGGGTCCCGTGCTCACTACGCCACTGGAGTCAAGCTATCCTGGCTGAAGAGGGGTGAAACCCCAAAAAAGGTCCCAGGATGCTTGATTCCGGTTCAGGGAAGACATGGCTTGGCAGTTCGGGCTGGACTGTTCCCATGAGGCACAGGGTCAAGACTGATTTGCATATGGCCATGTCTGAACTGGGGTGGTATGGTGAGCAAAATAACGATGGAATAAACCCAGATCTGTGACTGGGGGTGAATGTTTTGCCAATGTGCAACATTCCGTCCATCATCTTGTGTGTTTTGCTGTTCTCCCTATGTGGGAAGGGTATGCCCCGACGTGGGTTCCGTGCTCACTACGCCACTGTAGTCAAGCTATCCTGGCTTAAGAGGGGTGAAACCCCGAAACCGGTCCTAGGATGCTTGATTCCGGTTCAGGGAACACATGGCTTGGCAGTTCAGGCTGGACTGTTCCCATGAGGCACAGGGTCAAGACTGATTTGCATATGGCCATGTCTGAACTGGGGAGGCGTGGTGAGCAAAATAACAATGGATTATACCTAGATCTGTGACTGGGGGTGAATGTTTTCCAATGTGCAACATTCTGTCCATCATCTGGTGTGTTTTGCTGTTCGCTCTTTGTGGGAAGGGAATGCCCAGACGTGGGTCCCGTGCTCACTACGCCACTGCAGTCAAGCTATCCTGGCTGAAGAGGGTGAAACCCCGAAACCGGTCCTAGGATGCTTGATTCCGGTTCAGGAAAGCCATGGCTTGGCAGTTCGGGGTGGACTGTTCCCATGAGGCACAGGGTCAAGACTGATTTGCATATGGCCATGTCTGAACTGGGGTGGCGTGGTGAGCAAAATAAAGATGGATTAAACCCAGATCTGTGACTGGAGGTGAATGTTTTGCCAATGTGCAACATTCCGTCCATCATCTTGTGTGTTTTGCTGTTCGCCCTATGTGGGAAGGGTATGCCCAGACGTGGGTCCCATGCTCACTACGCCCCTGGAGTCAAGCTATCCTGGCTGAAGAGGGGTGAAACCCCGAAACCGGTCCTAGGATGCTTGATTCCGGCTCAGGGAAGACATGTCTTGGCCGATCGGGCTGGATTGTTCCCATAAGGCACAGGGTCAAGACTGATTTGCATATGGCCATGTCTGAACTGGGGTGGCGTGGTGCGCAAAATAACGATGGATTAAACCCAGATCTGTGACTGGGGGTGAATGTTTTGCCAATGTGCAACATTCCGTCCCTCATCTTGTGTATTTTGCTGTTCGCTCTATGTGGGAAGGGTATGCCCAGACGTGGGTCCCGTGCTCACTACGCCACTGGAGTCAAGCTATCCTGGCTGAAGAGGGGTGAAACCCCGAAACCGGTCCTAGGATGCTTGATTCCGGTTCAGGGAAGCCATGGCTTGGCAGTTCGGGCTGGACTGTTCCCATGAGGCACAGGGTCAAGACTGATTTGCATATGGCCATGTCTGAACTGGGGTGGCGTGGTGCGCAAAATAACGATGGATTAAACCAAGATCTGTGACTGGGGGTGAATGTTTTGCCAATGTGCAACATTCCGTCCATCATCTTGTGTGTTTTGCTGTTCGCTCTATGTGGGAAGGGTATGCCCAGACGTGGGTCCCGTGCTCACTACGCCACTGGAGTCAAGCTATCCTGGCTGAAGAGGGGTGAAACCCCGAAACCGGTCCTAGGATGCTTGATTCCGGTTCAGGGAAGCCATGGCTTGGCAGTTCGGGCTGGACTGTTCCCATGAGGCACAGGGTCAAGACTGATTTGCATATGGCCATGTCTGAACTGGGGTGGCGTGGTGAGCAAAATAACAATGGATAAAACCCAGATCTGTAACTGGAGGTGAATGTTTTGCCAATGTGCAACAATCCGTCCATCATCTTGTGTGTTTTGCTGTTCGCCCTATGTGGGAAGGGTATGCCCAGATGTGGGTCCCTTGCTCACTACGCCACTGGAGTCAAGCTATCCTGGCTGAAGAGGGCTGAAACCCCGAAACCGGTGCTAGGATGCTTGATTCCGGTTCAGGGAAGACATGGCTTGGCAGTTCGGGCTGGACTGTTCCCATGAGGCAAAGGGTCAAGACTGATTTGCATATGGCCATGTCTGAACTGGAGTGGCGTAGTGAGCAAAATAACGATGGATTAAACCCGGATCTGTGACTGGGGGTTAATGTTTTGCCAATGTGCAAAATTCCATCCATCATCTTGTATGTTTTGCTGTTCGCCCTATGTGGGCAGGGTATGCCCAGACATGGGTCCCGTGCTCACTACGCCACTGGAGTCAAGCTATCCTGGCTGAAGAGGGGTGAAACCCTGAAACCGGTCCTAGGATGCTTGATTCCGGTTCAGGGAAGACATGGCTTGGCAGTTCGGGCTGGACTGTTCCCATGAGGCACAGGGTCAAGACTGATTTGCATATGGCCATGTCTGAACTGGGGTGGCGTGGTGAGTAAAATAACGATGGATTAAACCCAGATCTGTGACTGGCGGTGAATGTTTTGCCAATGTGCAACATTCCGTCCATAATCTTGTGTGTTTTGCTGTTCGCCCTATGTGGGAAGGGTATGCCCAGACGTGGGTCCCGTGCTCACTACGCCACTGGAGTCAAGCTTTCCTGGCTGAAGAGGGGTAAAACCCCAAAACCGGTCCTAGAATGCTTGATTCCAGTTCAGGGAAGACATAGCTTGGCAGTTCGGGCTGGACTGTTCCCATGAGGCACAGGGTCAAGACTGATTTGCATATGGCCATGTCTGAACTGGGGTGTCGAGCGAAATAACGATGGATTAAACCCAGATCTGTGACTGGGGGTGAATGTTTTGCCAATGTGCAACATTCCGTCTATCATCTTGTGTGTTTTGCTGTTCGCCCTATGTGGTAAGGGAATGCCCAGACGTGGGTCCCGTGATCTCTTCGCCACTGGAGTCAAGCTATCCTGGCTGAAGAGGGGTGAAACCCCGAAACCGGTCCAAGGATGCTTGATTCTGGTTCAGGGAAGACATGGCTTGGCAGTTCAGGCTGGACTGTTCCCATGAGGCACAGGGTCAAGACAGATTTGTGTATGGCCATGTCTGAACTGGTGTGGCGTGGTGAGCAAAATAACGATGGATTAATACCAGATCTGTGACTGGGGGTGAATGTTTTGCCAATGTGCAACATTCCGTCCATCATCTTGTGTGTTTTGCTGTTCACCCTATGTGGGAAGGGTATGCCCAGACGTGGGTCCCGTGCTCACTACGCCACTGAAGTTAAGCTATCCTGGCTGAAGAGGGGTGAAACCCTGACACCGGTCCTAGGATGCTTGACTCCGGTTCAGGGAAGACATGGCTCGGCAGTTCGGGCTGGACTGTTCCCATGAGGCACAGGGTCAAGACAGATTTGTGTATGGCCATGTCTGAACTGGTGTGGCGTGGTGAGCAAAATAACGATGGATTAATACCAGATCTGTGACTGGGGGTGAATGTTTTGCCAATGTGCAACATTCCGTCCATCATCTTGTGTGTTTTGCTGTTCACCCTATGTGGGAAGGGTGTGCCCAGACGTGGGTCCCGTGCTCACTACGCCACTGGAGTCAAGCTATCCTGGCTAAAGAGGGGTGAAACCGCGAAACCGGTCCTAGGATGCTTGATTCCGTTCAGGGAAGACATGGCTTGGCAGTTCGGGCTGGACTGTTCCCATGAGGCACAGGGTCAACACTGATTTGCATATGGCCATGTCTGAACTGGGGTGGCGTGGTGAGTAAAATAACGATGGATTAAACACCGATCTGTGACTGGATGTGAATGTTTTGCCAATGTGCAACATTCCGTCCATCATCTTGTGTGTTTTGCTGTTTGCCCTATGTGGGAAGGGCATGCCCAGACATGGGTCCCGTGCTCACTACGCCACTGGAGTCAAGCTATCATGGCTGAAGAGGGGTGAAACCCCGAAACCGGTCCTAGGATGCGTGATTCCGGTTCAGGGAAGATATGGCTTGGTAGTTTGGGCTGGACCGTTCCCATGAGGCACAGGGTCAAGACTGATTTGCATATGGCCATGTCTGAACTGGGGTGGCATGGTGAGCAATATAACGGTGGATTAAACCTAGATCTGTGACTGGGGGTGAATATTTTGCCAATGTGCAACATTCCGTCCATCATCTTGTGTGTTTTGCTGTTCTCCCTATGTGGGACGGGTATGCCCAGACGTGGGTTCCGTGCTCACTACGCCACTGTAGTCAAGCTATCCTGGCTGAAGAGGGGTGAAACCCCAAAACCGGTCCTAGGATGCTTGATTCCGGTTCAGTGAATACATGGCTTGCAGTTCAGGCTGGACTGTTCCCATGAGGCACAGGGTCAAGACTGATTTGCATATGGTCATGTCTAAACTGGGGAGGCGTGGTGAGCAAAATAATGATGGATTATACCCAGATCTGTGACTGGGGGTGAATGTTTTGCCAATGTGCAACATTTTGTCCATCATCTTGTGTGTTTTGCTGTTCGCCCAATGTGGGAAGGGTATGCCCAGACGTGAGTCCCATGCTCACTACGCCACTGGAGTCAAGCCATCCTGGCTGAAGAGGGGTGAAACCCCGAAACCGGTCCTAGGATGCTTGATTCCGGCTCAGGGAAGACATGTCTTGGCAAATCGGGCTGGACTGTTCCCATAAGGCACAGGGTCAAGACTGATTTGCATATGGGCATGTCTGAACTGGGGTGGCGTGGTGCGCAAAATAACGATGGATTAAACCAAGATCTGTGACTGGGGGTGAATGTTTTGCCAATGTGCAACATTCCGTCCATCATCTTGTGTGTTTTGCTGTTCGCTCTATGTGGGAAGGGTATGCCCAGACGTGGGTCCCGTGCTCACTACGCCACTGGAGTCAAGCTATCATGGCTGAAGAGGGGTGAAACCCCGAAACCGGTCCTAGGATGCGTGATTCCGGTTCAGGGAAGATATGGCTTGGTAGTTTGGGCTGGACCGTTCCCATGAGGCACAGGGTCAAGACTGATTTGCATATGGCCATGTCTGAACTGGGGTGGCATGGTGAGCAATATAACGATGGATTAAACCTAGATTTGTGACTGGGGGTGAATATTTTGCCAATGTGCAACATTCCGTCCATCATCTTGTGTGTTTTGCTGTTCTCCCTATGTGGGACGGGTATGCCCAGACGTGGGTTCCGTGCTCACTACGCCACTGTAGTCAAGCTATCCTGGCTGAAGAGGGGTGAAACCCCAAAACCGGTCCTAGGATGCTTGATTCCGGTTCAGTGAATACATGGCTTGCAGTTCAGGCTGGACTGTTCCCATGAGGCACAGGGTCAAGACTGATTTGCATATGGTCATGTCTGAACTGGGGAGGCGTGGTGAGCAATATAATGATGGATTATACCCAGATCTGTGACTGGGGGTGAATGTTTTGCCAATGTGCAACATTTTGTCCATCATCTTGTGTGTTTTGCTGTTCGCCCAATGTGGGAAGGGTATGCCCAGACGTGAGTCCCATGCTCACTACGCCACTGGAGTCAAGCCATCCTGGCTGAAGAGGGGTGAAACCCCGAAACCGGTCCTAGGATGCTTGATTCCGGCTCAGGGAAGACATGTCTTGGCAAATCGGGCTGGACTGTTCCCATAAGGCACAGGGTCAAGACTGATTTGCATATGGGCATGTCTGAACTGGGGTGGCGTGGTGCGCAAAATAACGATGGATTAAACCAAGATCTGTGACTGGGGGTGAATGTTTTGCCAATGTGCAACATTCCGTCCATCATCTTGTGTGTTTTGCTGTTCGCTCTATGTGGGAAGGGTATGCCCAGACGTGGGTCCCGTGCTCACTACGCCACTGGAGTCAAGCTATCCTGGCTGAAGAGGGGTGAAACCCCGAAACCGGTCCTAGGATGCTTGATTCTGGTTCAGGGAAGCCATGGCTTGGCAGTTCGGGCTGGACTGTTCCCATGAGGCACAGGGTCAAGACTGATTTGCATATGGCCATGTCTGAACTGGGGTGGCGTGGTGAGCAAAATAACAATGGATAAAACCCAGATCTGTAACTGGAGGTGAATGTTTTGCCAATGCGCAACAATCCGTCCATCATCTTGTGTGTTTTGCTGTTCGCCCTATGTGGGAAGGGTATGCCCAGATGTGGGTCCCTTGCTCACTACGCCACTGGAGTCAAGCTATCCTGGCTGAAGAGGGCTGAAACCCCGAAACCGGTGCTAGGATGCTTGATTCCGGTTCAGGGAAGACATGGCTTGGCAGTTCGGGCTGGACTGTTCCCATGAGGCAAAGGGTCAAGACTGATTTGCATATGGCCATGTCTGAACTGGAGTGGCGTAGTGAGCAAAATAACGATGGATTAAACCCGGATCTGTGACTGGGGGTGAATGTTTTGCCAATGTGCAAAATTCCATCCATCATCTTGTATGTTTTGCTGTTCGCCCTATGTGGGCAGGGTATGCCCAGACATGGGTCCCGTGCTCACTACGCCACTGGAGTCAAGCTATCCTGGCTGAAGAGGGGTGAAACCCTGAAACCGGTCCTAGGATGCTTGATTCCGGTTCAGGGAAGACATGGCTTGGCAGTTCGGGCTGGACTGTTCCCATGAGGCACAGGGTCAAGACTGATTTGCATATGGCCATGTCTGAACTGGGGTGGCGTGGTGAGTAAAATAACGATGGATTAAACCCAGATCTGTGACTGGCGGTGAATGTTTTGCCAATGTGCAACATTCCGTCCATAATCTTGTGTGTTTTGCTGTTCGCCCTATGTGGGAAGGGTATGCCCAGACGTGGGTCCCGTGCTCACTACGCCACTGGAGTCAAGCTTTCCTGGCTGAAGAGGGGTAAAACCCCAAAACCGGTCCTAGAATGCTTGATTCCAGTTCAGGGAAGACATAGCTTGGCAGTTCGGGCTGGACTGTTCCCATGAGGCACAGGGTCAAGACTGATTTGCATATGGCCATGTCTGAACTGGGGTGTCGAGCGAAATAACGATGGATTAAACCCAGATCTGTGACTGGGGGTGAATGTTTTGCCAATGTGCAACATTCCGTCTATCATCTTGTGTGTTTTGCTGTTCGCCCTATGCGGTAAGGGAATGCCCAGACGTGGGTCCCGTGATCTCTTCGCCACTGGAGTCAAGCTATCCTGGCTGAAGAGGGGTGAAACCCCGAAACCGGTCCAAGGATGCTTGATTCTGGTTCAGGGAAGACATGGCTTGGCAGTTCAGGCTGGACTGTTCCCATGAGGCACAGGGTCAAGACAGATTTGTGTATGGCCATGTCTGAACTGGTGTGGCGTGGTGAGCTAAATAACGATGGATTAATACCAGATCTGTGACTGGGGGTGAATGTTTTGCCAATGTGCAACATTCCGTCCATCATCTTGTGTGTTTTGCTGTTCACCCTATGTGGGAAGGGTATGCCCAGACGTGGGTCCCGTGCTCACTACGCCACTGAAGTTAAGCTATCCTGGCTGAAGAGGGGTGAAACCCTGAGACCGGTCCTAGGATGCTTGACTCCAGTTCAGGGAAGACATGGCTCGGCAGTTCGGGCTGGACTGTTCCCATGAGGCACAGGGTCAAGACTGATTTGCATATGGCCATGTCTGAACTGGGGTGGCGTGGTGAGCAAAATAACGATGGATTAAACCCAGATCTGTGACTGGGGGTGAATGTTTTGCCAATGTGCAACATTCCGTCCATCATCTTGTGTGTTCTGCTGTTCGAGCTATTTTGGAAGGGTGTGCCCAGACGTGGGTCCCGTGCTCACTACGCCACTGGAGTCAAGCTATCCTGGCTAAAGAGGGGTGAAACCGCGAAACCGGTCCTAGGATGCTTGATTCCGTTCAGGGAAGACATGGCTTGGCAGTTCGGGCTGGACTGTTCCCATGAGGCACAGGGTCAACACTGATTTGCATATGGCCATGTCTGAACTGGGGTGGCGTGGTGAGTAAAATAACGATGGATTAAACACCGATCTGTGACTGGATGTGAATGTTTTGCCAATGTGCAACATTCCGTCCATCATCTTGTGTGTTTTGCTGTTTGCCCTATGTGGGAAGGGCATGCCCAGACATGGGTCCCGTGCTCACTACGCCACTGGAGTTAAGCTATCATGGCTGAAGAGGGGTGAAACCCCGAAACCGGTCCTAGGATGCGTGATTCCGGTTCAGGGAAGAAATGGCTTGGTAGTTTGGGCTGGACCGTTCCCATGAGGCACAGGGTCAAGACTGATTTGCATATGGCCATGTCTGAACTGGGGTGGCATGGTGAGCAATATAACGATGGATTAAACCTAGATCTGTGACTGGGGGTGAATATTTTGCCAATGTGCAACATTCCGTCCATCATCTTGTGTGTTTTGCTGTTCTCCCTATGTGGGACGGGTATGCCCAGACGTGGGTTCCGTGCTCACTACGCCACTGTAGTCAAGCTATCCTGGCTGAAGAGGGGTGAAACCCCAAAACCGGTCCTAGGATGCTTGATTCCGGTTCAGTGAATACATGGCTTGCAGTTCAGGCTGGACTGTTCCCATGAGGCACAGGGTCAAGACTGATTTGCATATGGTCATGTCTGAACTGGGGAGGCGTGGTGAGCAAAATAATGATGGATTATACCCAGATCTGTGACTGGGGGTGAATGTTTTGCCAATGTGCAACATTCTGTCCATCATCTTGTGTGTTTTGCTGTTCGCCCAATGTGGGAAGGGTATGCCCAGACGTGAGTCCCATGCTCACTACGCCACTGGAGTCAAGCCATCCTGGCTGAAGAGGGGTGAAACCCCGAAACCGGTCCTAGGATGCTTGATTCCGGCTCAGGGAAGACATGTCTTGGCAAATCGGGCTGGACTGTTCCCATAAGGCACAGGGTCAAGACTGATTTGCATATGGCCATGTCTGAACTGGGGTGTCGTGGTGAGCAAAATAACTATGGATTAAACCCAGATCTGTGACTGGAGGTGAATGTTTTGCCAATGTGCAACATTCCGTCCATCATCTTGCGTGTTTTGCTGTTCGCCTATGTGGGAAGGGTATGCCCAGATGTGTGTCCCTTGCTCACTACGCCACTGGAGTCAAGCTATCCTGGCTGAAGAGGGCTGAAACCCCGAAACCGGTGCTAGGATGTTTGATTCCGGTTCAGGGAAGATATGGCTTGGCAGTTCGGGCTGGACTGTTCCCATGAGGCACAGGGTCAAGACTGATTTGCATATGGCCATATCTGAACTGGAGTGGCGTGGTAAGCAAAATAACGATGGATTAAACCCAGATCTGTGACTGGGGGTGAATGTTTTGCCAATGTGCAACATTCCGTCCATCATCTTGTGTGTTTTGCTGTTCGCCCTATGTGGGAAGGGTATGCCCAGACGTGGGTCCCATGCTCACTACGCCCCTGGAGTCAAGCTATCCTGGCTGAAGAGGGGTGAAACCCCGAAACCGGTCCTAGGATGCTTGATTCCGGCTCAGGGAAGACATGTCTTGGCCGATCGGGCTGGATTGTTCCCATAAGGCACAGGGTCAAGACTGATTTGCATATGGCCATGTCTGAACTGGTGTGGCGTGGTGAGCAAAATAACGATGGATTAATCTCAGATCTGTGACTGGGGGTGAATGTTTTGCCAATGTGCAACATTCCGTCCATCATCTTGTGTGTTTTGCTGTTCACCCTATGTGGAAAGGGTATGCCCAGACATGGGTCCCGTGCTCACTATGCCACTGGAGTTAAGCTATCCTGGCTGAAGAGGGGTGAAACCCTGAAACCGGTCCTAGGATGCTTGATTTCGGTTCAGGGAAGACATGGCTTGGCAGTTCGGGCTGGACTGTTCCCATGAGGCACAGGGTCAAGACTGATTTGCATATGGCCATGTCTGAACTGGGGTGGCGTGGTGAGCAAAATAACGATGGATTAAACCCAGATCTGTGACTGGGGGTGAATGTTTTGCCAATGTGCAACATTCCGTCCATCATCTTGTGTGTTCTGCTGTTCGAGCTATTTTGGAAGGGTGTGCCCAGACGTGGGTCCCGTGCTCACTACGCTACTGGAGTCAAGCTATCCTGGCTAAAGAGGGGTGAAACCGCGAAACCGGTCCTAGGATGCTTGATTCCGTTCAGGGAAGACATGGCTTGGCAGTTCGGGCTGGACTATTCCCATGAGGCAGAGGGTCAACACTGATTTGCATATGGCCATGTCTGAACTGGGGTGGTGTGGTGAGTAAAATAACGATGGATTAAACACCGATCTGTGACTGGGTGTGAATGTTTTGCCAATGTGCAACATTCCGTCCATCATCTTGTGTGTTTTGCTGTTTGCCCTATGTGGGAAGGGCATGCCCAGACATGGGTCCCGTGCTCACTACGCCACTGGAGTCAAGCTATCATGGCTGAAGAGGGGTGAAACCCCGAAACCGGTCCTAGGATGCGTGATTCCGGTTCAGGGAAGAAATGGCTTGGTAGTTTGGGCTGGACCGTTCCCATGAGGCACAGGGTCAAGACTGATTTGCATATGGCCATGTCTGAACTGGGGTGGCATGGTGAGCAATATAACGATGGATTAAACCTAGATCTGTGACTGGGGGTGAATATTTTGCCAATGTGCAACATTCCGTCCATCATCTTGTGTGTTTTGCTGTTCTCCCTATGTGGGACGGGTATGCCCAGACGTGGGTTCCGTGCTCACTACGCCACTGTAGTCAAGCTATCCTGGCTGAAGAGGGGTGAAACCCCAAAACCGGTCCTAGGATGCTTGATTCCGGTTCAGTGAATACATGGCTTGCAGTTCAGGCTGGACTGTTCCCATGAGGCACAGGGTCAAGACTGATTTGCATATGGTCATGTCTGAACTGGGGAGGCGTGGTGAGCAAAATAATGATGGATTATACCCAGATCTGTGACTGGGGGTGAATGTTTTGCCAATGTGCAACATTCTGTCCATCATCTTGTGTGTTTTGCTGTTCGCCCAATGTGGGAAGGGTATGCCCAGACGTGAGTCCCATGCTCACTACGCCACTGGAGTCAAGCCATCCTGGCTGAAGAGGGGTGAAACCCCGAAACCGGTCCTAGGATGCTTGATTCCGGCTCAGGGAAGACATGTCTTGGCAAATCGGGCTGGACTGTTCCCATAAGGCACAGGGTCAAGACTGATTTGCATATGGCCATGTCTGAACTGGGGTGTCGTGGTGAGCAAAATAACTATGGATTAAACCCAGATCTGTGACTGGAGGTGAATGTTTTGCCAATGTGCAACATTCCGTCCATCATCTTGCGTGTTTTGCTGTTCGCCTATGTGGGAAGGGTATGCCCAGATGTGTGTCCCTTGCTCACTACGCCACTGGAGTCAAGCTATCCTGGCTGAAGAGGGCTGAAACCCCAAAACCGGTGCTAGGATGTTTGATTCCGGTTCAGGGAAGACATGGCTTGGCAGTTCGGGCTGGACTGTTCCCATGAGGCACAGGGTCAAGACTGATTTGCATATGGCCATATCTGAACTGGAGTGGCGTGGTAAGCAAAATAACGATGGATTAAACCCAGATCTGTGACTGGGGGTGAATGTTTTGCCAATGTGCAACATTCCGTCCATCATCTTGTGTGTTTTGCTGTTCGCCCTATGTGGGAAGGGTATGCCCAGACGTGGGTCCCATGCTCACTACGCCCCTGGAGTCAAGCTATCCTGGCTGAAGAGGGGTGAAACCCCGAAACCGGTCCTAGGATGCTTGATTCCGGCTCAGGGAAGACATGTCTTGGCCGATCGGGCTGGATTGTTCCCATAAGGCACAGGGTCAAGACTGATTTGCATATGGCCATGTCTGAACTGGTGTGGCGTGGTGAGCAAAATAACGATGGATTAATCTCAGATCTGTGACTGGGGGTGAATGTTTTGCCAATGTGCAACATTCCGTCCATCATCTTGTGTGTTTTGCTGTTCACCCTATGTGGAAAGGGTATGCCCAGACATGGGTCCCGTGCTCACTACGCCACTGGAGTTAAGCTATCCTGGCTGAAGAGGGGTGAAACCCTGAAACCGGTCCTAGGATGCTTGATTTCGGTTCAGGGAAGACATGGCTTGGCAGTTCGGGCTGGACTGTTCCCATGAGGCACAGGGTCAAGACTGATTTGCATATGGCCATGTCTGAACTGGGGTGGCGTGGTGAGCAAAATAACGATGGATTAAACCCAGATCTGTGACTGGGGGTGAATGTTTTGCCAATGTGCAACATTCCGTCCATCATCTTGTGTGTTCTGCTGTTCGAGCTATTTTGGAAGGGTGTGCCCAGACGTGGGTCCCGTGCTCACTACGCTACTGGAGTCAAGCTATCCTGGCTAAAGAGGGGTGAAACCGCGAAACCGGTCCTAGGATGCTTGATTCCGTTCAGGGAAGACATGGCTTGGCAGTTCGGGCTGGACTATTCCCATGAGGCAGAGGGTCAACACTGATTTGCATATGGCCATGTCTGAACTGGGGTGGTGTGGTGAGTAAAATAACGATGGATTAAACACCGATCTGTGACTGGGTGTGAATGTTTTGCCAATGTGCAACATTCCGTCCATCATCTTGTGTGTTTTGCTGTTTGCCCTATGTGGGAAGGGCATGCCCAGACATGGGTCCCGTGCTCACTACGCCACTGGAGTCAAGCTATCATGGCTGAAGAGGGGTGAAACCCCGAAACCGGTCCTAGGATGCGTGATTCCGGTTCAGGGAAGAAATGGCTTGGCAGTTTGGGCTGGACTGTTCCCATGAGGCACAGGGTCAAGACTGATTTGCATATGGCCATGTCTGAACTGGGGTGGCATGGTGAGCAATTTAACGATGGATTAAACCCAGATCTGTGACTGGGGGTGAATATTTTGCCAATGTGCAACATTCCGTCCATCATCTTGTGTGTTTTGCTGTTCTCCCTATGTGGGACGGGTATGCCCAGACGTGGGTTCCGTGCTCACTACGCCACTGTAGTCAAGCTATCCTGGCTGAAGAGGGGTGAAATCCCCAAACCGGTCCTAGGATGCTTGATTCCGGTTCAGGGAATACATGGCTTGCAGTTCAGGCTGGACTGTTCCCATGAGGCACAGGGTCAAGACTGATTTGCATATGGTCATGTCTGAACTGGGGAGGCGTGGTGAGCAAAATAATGATGGATTATACCCAGATCTGTGACTGGGGGTGAATGTTTTGCCAATGTGCAACATTCTGTCCATCATCTTGTGTGTTTTGCTGTTCGCCTAATGTGGGAAGGGTATGCCCAGACGTGAGTCCCATGCTCACTACGCCACTGGAGTCAAGCTATCCTGGCTGAAGAGGGGTGAAACCCCGAAACCGGTCCTAGGATGCTTGATTCCGGCTCAGGGAAGACATGTCTTGGCAGATCGGGCTGGACTGTTCCCATAAGGCACAGGGTCAAGACTGATTTGCATATGGCCATGTCTGAACTGGGGTGTCGTGGTGAGCAAAATAACGATGGATTAAACCCAGATCTGTGACTGGAGGTGAATGTTTTGCCAATGTGCAACTTTCCGTCCATCATCTTGTGTGTTTTGCTGTTCGCCTATGTGGGAAGGGTATGCCCAGACGTGTGTCCCTTGCTCACTACGCCACTGGAGTCAAGCTATCCTGGCTGAAGAGGGCTGAAACCCCGAAACCGGTGCTAGGATGCTTGATTCCGATTCAGGGAAGACATGGCTTGGCAGTTCGGGCTGGACTGTTCCATGAGGCACAGGGTCAAGACTGATTTGCATATGGCCATATCTGAACTGGAGTGGCGTGGTAAGCAAAATAACGATGGATTAAACCCAGATCTGTGACTGGGGGTGAATGTTTTGCCAATGTGCAACATTCCGTCCATCATCTTGTGTGTTTTGCTGTTCGCCCTATGTGGGAAGGGTATGCCCAGACATGGGTCCCGTGCTCACTACGCCACTGGAGTCAAGCTATCCTGGCTGAAGAGGGGTGAAACCCCAAAAAAGGTCCCAGGATGCATGATTCCGGTTCAGGGAAGACATGGCTTGGCAGTTCGGGCTGGACTGTTCCCATGAGGCACAGGGTCAAGACTGATTTGCATATGGCCATGTCTGAACTGGGGTGGCATGGTGAGCAAAATAACGATGGATTAAACCCAGATCTGTGACTGGGGGTGAATGTTTTGCCAATGTGCAACATTCCGTCCATCATCTTGTGTGTTTTGCTGTTCTCCCTATGTGGGAAGGGTATGCCCCGACGTGGGTTCCGTGCTCACTACGCCACTGTAGTCAAGCTATCCTGGCTTAACAGGGGTGAAACCCCGAAACCGGTCCTAGGATGCTTGATTCCGGTTCAGGGAACACATGGCTTGGCAGTTCAGGCTGGACTGTTCCCATGAGGCACAGGGTCAAGACTGATTTGCATATGGCCATGTCTGAACTGGGGAGGCGTGGTGAGCAAAATAACAATGGATTATACCCAGATCTGTGACTGGGGGTGAATGTTTTCCAATGTGCAACATTCTGTCCATCATCTTGTGTGTTTTGCTGTTCGCTCTTTGTGGGAAGGGAATGCCCAGACGTGGATCCCGTGCTCACTACGCCACTGCAGTCAAGCTATCCTGGCTGAAGAGGGTGAAACCCCGAAACCGGTCCTAGGATGCTTGATTCCGGTTCAGGAAAGCCATGGCTTGGCAGTTCGGGGTGGACTGTTCCCATGAGGCACAGGGTCAAGACTGATTTGCATATGGCCATGTCTGAACTGGGGTGGCGTGGTGAGCAAAATAAAGATGGATTAAACCCAGATCTGTGACTGGAGGTGAATGTTTTGCCAATGTGCAACATTCCGTCCATCATCTTGTGTGTTTTGCTGTTCGCCCTATGTGGGAAGGGTATGCCCAGACGTGGGTCCCATGCTCACTACGCCCCTGGAGTCAAGCTATCCTGGCTGAAGAGGGGTGAAACCCCGAAACCGGTCCTAGGATGCTTGATTCCGGCTCAGGGAAGACATGTCTTGGCCGATCGGGCTGGATTGTTCCCATAAGGCACAGGGTCAAGACTGATTTGCATATGGCCATGTCTGAACTGGGGTGGCGTGGTGCGCAAAATAACGATGGATTAAACCCAGATCTGTGACTGGGGGTGAATGTTTTGCCAATGTGCAACATTCCGTCCCTCATCTTGTGTATTTTGCTGTTCGCTCTATGAGGGAAGGGTATGCCCAGACGTGGGTCCCGTGCTCACTACGCCACTGGAGTCAAGCTATCCTGGCTGAAGAGGGGTGAAACCCCGAAACTGGTCCTAGGATGCTTGATTCCGGTTCAGGGAAGCCATGGCTTGGCAGTTCGGGCTGGACTGTTCCCATGAGGCACAGGGTCAAGACTGATTTGCATATGGCCATGTCTGAACTGGGGTGGCGTGGTGCGCAAAATAACGATGGATTAAACCAAGATCTGTGACTGGGGGTGAATGTTTTGCCAATGTGCAACATTCCGTCCATCATCTTGTGTGTTTTGCTGTTCGCTCTATGTGGGAAGGGTATGCCCAGACGTGGGTCCCGTGCTCACTACGCCACTGGAGTCAAGCTATCCTGGCTGAAGAGGGGTGAAACCCCGAAACCGGTCCTAGGATGCTTGATTCCGGTTCAGGGAAGCCATGGCTTGGCAGTTCGGGCTGGACTGTTCCCATGAGGCACAGGGTCAAGACTAATTTGCATATGGCCATGTCTGAACTGGGGTGGCGTGGTGAGCAAAATAACAATGGATAAAACCCAGATCTGTAACTGGAGGTGAATGTTTTGCCAATGTGCAACAATCCGTCCATCATCTTGTGTGTTTTGCTGTTCGCCCTATGTGGGAAGGGTAAGCCCAGATGTGGGTCCCTTGCTCACTACGCCACTGGAGTCAAGCTATCCTGGCTGAAGAGGGCTGAAACCCCGAAACCGGTGCTAGGATGCTTGATTCCGGTTCAGGGAAGACATGGCTTGGAAGTTCGGGCTGGACTGTTCCCATGAGGCAAAGGGTCAAGACTGATTTGCATATGGCCATGTCTGAACTGGAGTGGCGTAGTGAGCAAAATAACGATGGATTAAACCCGGATCTGTGACTGGGGGTGAATGTTTTGCCAATGTGCAAAATTCCATCCATCATCTTGTATGTTTTGCTGTTCGCCCTATGTGGGCAGGGTATGCCCAGACATGGGTCCCGTGCTCACTACGCCACTGGAGTCAAGCTATCCTGGCTGAAGAGGGGTGAAACCCTGAAACCGGTCCTAGGATGCTTGATTCCGGTTCAGGGAAGACATGGCTTGGCAGTTCGGGCTGGACTGTTCCCATGAGGCACAGGGTCAAGACTGATTTGCATATGGCCATGTCTGAACTGGGGTGGCGTGGTGAGTAAAATAACGATGGATTAAACCCAGATCTGTGACTGGCGGTGAATGTTTTGCCAATGTGCAACATTCCGTCCATAATCTTGTGTGTTTTGCTGTTCGCCCTATGTGGGAAGGGTATGCCCAGACGTGGGTCCCGTGCTCACTACGCCACTGGAGTCAAGCTTTCCTGGCTGAAGAGGGGTAAAACCCCAAAACCGGTCCTAGAATGCTTGATTCCAGTTCAGGGAAGACATAGCTTGGCAGTTCGGGCTGGACTGTTCCCATGAGGCACAGGGTCAAGACTGATTTGCATATGGCCATGTCTGAACTGGGGTGTCGAGCGAAATAACGATGGATTAAACCCAGATCTGTGACTGGGGGTGAATGTTTTGCCAATGTGCAACATTCCGTCTATCATCTTGTGTGTTTTGCTGTTCGCCCTATGCGGTAAGGGAATGCCCAGACGTGGGTCCCGTGATCTCTTCGCCACTGGAGTCAAGCTATCCTGGCTGAAGAGGGGTGAAACCCCGAAACCGGTCCAAGGATGCTTGATTCTGGTTCAGGGAAGACATGGCTTGGCAGTTCAGGCTGGACTGTTCCCATGAGGCACAGGGTCAAGACAGATTTGTGTATGGCCATGTCTGAACTGGTGTGGCGTGGTGAGCAAAATAACAATGGATTAATACCAGATCTGTGACTGGGGGTGAATGTTTTGCCAATGTGCAACATTCCGTCCATCATCTTGTGTGTTTTGCTGTTCACACTATGTGAGAAGGGTATGCCCAGACGTGGGTCCTGTGCTCACTACGCCACTGGAGTTAAGCTATCCTGGCTGAAGAGGGGTGAAACCCTGAGACCGGTCCTAGGATGCTTGACTCCGGTTCAGGGAAGACATGGCTCGGCAGTTCGGGCTGGACTGTTCCCATGAGGCACAGGGTCAAGACTGATTTGCATATGGCCATGTCTGAACTGGGGTGGCGTGGTGAGCAAAATAACGATGGATAAAACCCAGATCTGTGACTGGGGGTGAATGTTTTGCCAATGTGCAACATTCCGTCCATCATCTTGTGTGTTCTGCTGTTCGAGCTATTTTGGAAGGGTGTGCCCAGACGTGGGTCCCGTGCTCACTACGCCACTGGAGTCAAGCTATCCTGGCTAAAGAGGGGTGAAACCGCGAAACCGGTCCTAGGATGCTTGATTCCGTTCAGGGAAGACATGGCTTGGCAGTTCGGGCTGGACTGTTCCCATGAGGCACAGGGTCAACACTGATTTGCATATGGCCATGTCTGAACTGGGGTGGCGTGGTGAGTAAAATAACGATGGATTAAACACCGATCTGTGACTGGATGTGAATGTTTTGCCAATGTGCAACATTCCGTCCATCATCTTGTGTGTTTTGCTGTTTGCCCTATGTGGGAAGGGCATGCCCAGACATGGGTCCCGTGCTCACTACGCCACTGGAGTCAAGCTATCATGGCTGAAGAGGGGTGAAACCCCGAAACCGGTCCTAGGATGCGTGATTCCGGTTCAGGGAAGAAATGGCTTGGTAGTTTGGGCTGGACCGTTCCCATGAGGCACAGGGTCAAGACTGATTTGCATATGGCCATGTCTGAACTGGGGTGGCATGGTGAGCAATATAACGATGGATTAAACCTAGATCTGTGACTGGGGGTGAATATTTTGCCAATGTGCAACACTCCGTCCATCATCTTGTGTGTTTTGCTGTTCTCCCTATGTGGGACGGGTATGCGCAGACGTGGGTTCCGTGCTCACTACGCCACTGTAGTCAAGCTATCCTGGCTGAAGAGGGGTGAAACCCCAAAACCGGTCCTAGGATGCTTGATTCCGGTTCAGTGAATACATGGCTTGCAGTTCAGGCTGGACTGTTCCCATGAGGCACAGGGTCAAGACTGATTTGCATATGGTCATGTCTGAACTGGGGAGGCGTGGTGAGCAAAATAATGATGGATTATACCCAGATCTGTGACTGGGGGTGAATGTTTTGCCAATGTGCAACATTCTGTCCATCATCTTGTGTGTTTTGCTGTTCGCCCAATGTGGGAAGGGTATGCCCAGACGTGAGTCCCATGCTCACTACGCCACTGGAGTCAAGCCATCCTGGCTGAAGAGGGGTGAAACCCCGAAACCGGTCCTAGGATGCTTGATTCCGGCTCAGGGAAGACATGTCTTGGCAAATCGGGCTGGACTGTTCCCATAAGGCACAGGGTCAAGACTGATTTGCATATGGCCATGTCTGAACTGGGGTGTCGTGGTGAGCAAAATAACTATGGATTAAACCCAGATCTGTGACTGGAGGTGAATGTTTTGCCAATGTGCAACATTCCGTCCATCATCTTGTGTGTTTTGCTGTTCGCCTATGTGGGAAGGGTATGCCCAGATGTGTGTCCCTTGCTCACTACGCCACTGGAGTCAAGCTATCCTGGCTGAAGAGGGCTGAAACCCCGAAACCGGTGCTAGGATGTTTGATTCCGGTTCAGGGAAGACATGGCTTGGCAGTTCGGGCTGGACTGTTCCCATGAGGCACAGGGTCAAGACTGATTTGCATATGGCCATATCTGAACTGGAGTGGCGTGGTAAGCAAAATAACAATGGATTAAACCCAGATCTGTGACTGGGGGTGAATGTTTTGCCAATGTGCAACATTCCGTCCATCATCTTGTGTGTTTTGCTGTTCGCCCTATGTGGGAAGGGTATGCCCAGACATGGGTCCCGTGCTCACTACGCCACTGGAGTCAAGCTATCCTGGCTGAAGAGGGGTGAAACCCCCAAAACGGTCCTAGGATGCTTGATTCCGGTTCAGGGAAGACATGGCTTGGCAGTTCGGGCTGGACTGTTCCCATGACGCACAAGGTCAAGACTGATTTGCATATGGCCATGTCTGAACTGGGGTGGCGTGGTGAGTAAAATAACGATGGATTAAACCCAGATCTGTGACTGGGGGTGAATGTTTTCCAATGTGCAACATTCTGTCCATCATCTTGTGTGTTTTGCTGTTCGCTCTATGTGGGAAGGGAATGCCCAGATGTGGGTCCCGTGCTCACTACGCCACTCCAGTCAAGCTATCCTGGCTGAAGAGGGTGAAACCCCGAAACCGGTCCTAGGATGCTTGATTCCGGTTCAGGGAAGCCATGGCTTGGCAGTTCGGGGTGGACTGTTCCCATGAGGCACAGGGTCATGACTGATTTGCATATGGCCATGTCTGAACTGGTGTGGCGTGGTGAGCAAAATAAAGATGGATTAAACCCAGATCTGTGACTGGAGGTGAATGTTTTGCCAATGTGCAACATTCCGTCCATCATCTTGTGTGTTTTGCTGTTCGCCCTATTTGGGAAGGGTATGCCCAGACGTGAGTCCCATGCTCACTACGCCACTGGAGTTAAGCTATCCTGGCTGAAGAGGGGTGAAACCCCGAAACCGGTCCTAGGATGCTTGATTACGGCTCAGGGAAGACATGTCTTGGCCGATCGGGCTGGATTGTTCCCATAAGGCACAGGGTCAAGACTGATTTGCATATGGCCATGTCTGAACTGGGGTGGCGTGGTGCGCAAAATAACGATGGATTAAACCCAGATCTGTGACTGGGGGTGAATGTTTTGCCAATGTGCAACATTCCGTCCCTCATCTTGTGTGTTTTGCTGTTCGCTCTATGTGGGAAGGGTATGCCCAGACGTGGGTCCCGTGCTCACTACGCCACTGGAGTCAAGCTATCCTGGCTGAAGAGGAGTGAAACCCCGAAACCGGTCCTAGGATGCTTGATTCCGGTTCAGGGAAGCCATGGCTTGGCAGTTCGGGCTGGACTGTTCCCATGAGGCACAGGGTCAAGACTGATTTGCATATGGCCATGTCTGCACTGGGGTGGCGTGGTGAGCAAAATAACGATGGATAAAACCCAGATCTGTAACTGGAGGTGAATGTTTTGCCAATGTGCAACATTCCGTCCATCATCTTGTGTGTTTTGCTGTTCGCCCTATGTGGGAAGGGTATGCCCAGACGTGGGTCCCTTGCTCACTACGAAACTGGAGTCAAGCTATCCTGGCTGAAGAGGGCTAAAACCCCGAAACCGGTGCTAGGATGATTGATTCCGGTTCAGGGAAGACATGGCTTTGCAGTTCGGGCTGGACTGTTCCCATGAGGCACAGGGTCAAGACTGATTTGCATATGGCCATGTCTGAACTGGGGTGGCGTGGGGAGTAAAATACCGATGGATTAAACCCAGATCTGTGACTGGCGGTAAATGGTTTTGCCAATGTGCAACATTCCGTCCATAATCTTTTGTGCTTTGCTGTTCGCCCTAAGTGGGAAGGGTATGCCCAGACGGGGGTCCCGTGCTCACTGCGCCACTGGAGTCAAGCTATCCTTGCTGAAGAGGGGTGAAACCCGAAAACCGGTCCTAGAATGCTTGATTCCAGTTCAGGGAAGACATAGCTTGGCAGTTCGGGCTGGACTGTTCCCATGAGGCACAGGGTCAAGACTAATTTGCATATGGCCATGTCTGAACTGGGGTGGCGAGCAAAATAACGATGGATTAAACCCAGATCTGTGACTGGGGGTGAATGTTTTGCCAATGTGCAACATTCCGTCTATCATCTTGTGTGTTTTGCTGTTCGCCCTATGCGGTAAGGGTATGCCCAGACGTGGGTCCCGTGATCTCTTCGCCACTGGAGTCAAGCTATCCTGGCTGAAGAGGGGTGAAACCCCGAAACCGGTCCAAGGATGCTTGATTCTGGTTCAGGGAAGACATGGCTTGGCAGTTCGGGCTGGACTGTTCCCATGAGGCACAGGGTCAAGACAGATTTGTGTATGGCCATGTCTGAACTGGTGAGGCGTGGTGAGCAAAATAACGATGGATTAATCCCAGATCTGTGACTGGGGGTGAATGTTTTGCCAATGTGCAACATTCCGTCCATCATCTTGTGTGTTTTGCTGTTCACCCTATGTGGGAAGGGTATGCCCAGACGTGGGTCCCGTGCTCACTACGCCCCTGGAGTTAAGCTATCCTGGCTGAAGAGGGGTGAAACCCTGAAACCGATCCTAGGATGCTTGATTCCGGTTCAGGGAAGACATGGCTTGGCAGTTCGGGCTGGACTGTTCCCATGAGGCACAGGGTCAAGACTGATTTGCATATGGCCATGTCTGAACTGGGGTGGTGTGGTGAGCAAAATAACGATGGATTAAACCCCGATCTGTGACTGGGTGTGAATGTTTTGCCAATGTGCAACATTCCGTCCATCATCTTGTGTGTTTTGCTGTTTGCCCTATGTGGGAAGGGCATGCCCAGACATGGGTCCCGTGCTCACTACGCCACTGGAGTCAAGCTATCCTGGCTGAAGAGGGGTGAAACCCCGAAACCGGTCCTAGGATGCTTGATTCCGGTTCAGGGAAGACATGGCTTGGCAGTTCGGGCTGGACTGTTCCCATGAGGCACAGGGTCAAGACTGATTTGCATATGGCCATGTCTGAACTGGAGTGGCGAGCAAAATAACGATGGATTAAACCCAGATCTGTGACTGGGGGTGAATGTTTTGCCAATGTGCAACATTCCGTCCATCATCTTGTGTGTTTTGCTGTTCGCCCTATGTGGGAAGGGTATGCCCAGACATGGGTCCCGTGCTCACTACGCCACTGGAGTCAAGCTAATCTGGCTGAAGAGGGGTGAAACCCCAAAAACGGTCCTAGGATGCTTGATTCCGGTTCAGGGAAGACATGGCTTGGCAGTTCGGGCTGGACTGTTCCCATGACGCACAGGGTCAAGACTGATTTGCATATGGCCTTGTCTGAACTGGGGTGGCGTGGTGAGCAAAATAACGATGGATTAAACCCAGATCTGTGACTGGGGGTGAATGTTTTTCCAATGTGCAACATTCCGTCTATCATCTTGTGTGTTTTGCTGTTCGCCCTATGGGGGAAGGGTATGCCCAGACGTGGGTCTCGTGCTCACTACGCCACTGGAGTCAAGCTATCCTGGCTGAAGAGGGCTGAAACCCCGAAACCGGTCCTAGGTTGCTTGATTCCGTTCAGGGAAGACATGGCTTGGCAGATCGGGATGGATTGTTCCCATGAGGCACAGGGTCAAGGCTGATTTGCAGATGGCCATGTCTGAACTGGGGTGGCGTGGTGAGCAAAATAACAATGGATTTATCCCAGATCTGTGACTGGGGGTGAATGTTTTGCCAATGTGCAACATTCTGTCCATCATCTTGTGTGTTTTTCTGTTCGCCCTATGTGGGAAGGGTATGCCCAGAAGTGGGTCCTGTGCTCACTACGCCACTGGAGTCAAGCTATACTGGCTGAAGAGGGGTGAAACCCCGAGACCGGACCTAGTATGCTTGATTCCGGTTCAGGGAAGACATGGCTTGGCAGTCGGGGCTGGACTGTTCCCATGAGGCACAGGGTCAAGACTGATTTGCATATGGCCATGTCTGAACTGGGGTGGTGTGGTGAGCAAAATAACGATGGATTAAACCCAGATCTGTGACTGGGGGTGAATGTTTTGCCAATGTGCAACATTCCGTCTATCATCTTGTGTATTTTGGTGTTCGCCTATGTGGGAAGGGTATGCCCAGACGTGGGTCCCTTGCTCACTACGCCACTGGAGTCAGGCTATCCTGGCTGAAGAGGGCTGAAACCCCGAAACCGGTGCTAGGATGCTTGATTCCGGTTCAGGGAAGACATGGCTTGGCAGTTCGGGCTGGACTGTTCCCATGAGGCACAGGGTCAAGACTGATTGCATATGGCCATGTCTGAACTGGAGTGGCGTGGTGAGCAAAATAACGATGGATTAAACCCAGATCTGTGACTGGGGGTGAATGTTTTGCCAATGTTCAACATTCCGTCCATCATCTTGTGTGTTTTGCCGTTCGCCCTATGTGGGAAGGGTATGCCCAGACATGGGTCCCGTGCTCACTACGCCACTGGAGTCAAGCTATCCTGGCTGAAGAGGGGTGAAACCCCAAAAACGGTCCTAGGATGCTTGATTCCGGTTCAGGGAAGACATGGCTTGGCAGTTCGGGCTGGACTGTTCCCATGACGCACAGGGTCAAGACTGATTTGCATATGGCCATGTCTAAACTGGGGTGGCGTGGTGAGTAAAATAACGATGGATTAAACCCAGATCTGTGACTGGGGGTGAATTTTTTGCCAATGTGCAACATTCCGTCCATAATCTTGTGTGTTTTGCTGTTCGCCCTATGTGGGAAGGGTATGCCCAGACGTGGGTCCCGTGCTCACTACGCCACTGGAGTCAAGCTATCCAGGCTGAAGAGGGGTGAAACCCCAAAACCGGTCGTAGGATGCTTGATTCCGGTTCAGGGAAGACATAGCTTGGCAGTTCAGGCTGGGCAGTTCCAATGAGGCACAGGGTCAAGACTGATTTGCATATGGCCATGTCTGAACTGGGGTGGAGAGCAAAATAACGATGGATTAAACCCAGATCTGTGACTGGGGTGAATGTTTTGCCAATGTGCAACATTCCGTCTATCATCTTGTGTGTTTTGCTGTTCGCCCTATGCGGGAAGGGTATGCCCAGACGTGGGTCTCGTGCTCACTACGCCACTGGAGTCAAGCTATCCTGGCTGAAGAGGAGTGAAACCCCAAAACCAGTCCTAGGATGCTTGATTCCGGTTCAGGAAAGACATGGCTTGGCAGATCGGGATGGACTGTTCCCATGAGGCACAGGGTCAAGACTGATTTGCATATGGCCATGTCTGAACTGGGGTGGCGTGGTGAGCAAAATAACGATGGATTAAACCCAGATCTGTGACTGGAGGAGAATGTTTTGCCAATGTGCAACATTCCGTCCATCATCTTGTGTGTTTTGCTGTTCGCCTATGTGGGAAGGGGATGCCCAGACGTGGGTCCCTTGCTCACTACGCCACTGGAGTCAAGCTATCCTGGCTGAAGAGGGCTGAAACCCCGAAACCGGTGCTAGGATACTTGATTCCGGTTCAGGGAAGACATGGCTTGGCAGTTCGGGCTGGACTGTTCCCATGAGGCAACGGGTCAAGACTGATTTGCATATCGCCATGTCTGAACTGGAGTGGCGTGGTGAGCAAAATAACGATGGATTAAACCCAGATCTGTGACTGGGGGTGAATGTTTTGCCAATGTGCAACATTCCGTCCATCATGTTGTATGTTTTGCTGTTCGCACTATGTGGGCAGGGTATGCCCAGACATGGGTCCCGTGCTCACTACGCCACTGGAGTCAAGCTATCCTGGCTGAAGAGGGGTGAAACCCCGAAACCGGTCCTAGGATGCTTGATTCCGGTTCAGGGAAGACATGGCTTGGCAGTTCGGGCTGGACTGTTCCCATGAGGCACAGGGTCAAGACTGATTTGCATATGGCCATGTCTGAACTGGGGTGGCGTGGGGAGTAAAATACCGATGGATTAAACCCAGATCTGTGACTGGCGGTGAATGATTTTGCCAATGTGCAACATTCCGTCCATAATCTTTTGTGCTTTGCTGTTCGCCCTAAGTGGGAAGGGTATGCCCAGACGGGGGTCCCGTGCTCACTGCGCCACTGGAGTCAAGCTATCCTTGCTGAAGAGGGGTGAAACCCCAAAACCGGTCCTAGAATGCTTGATTCCAGTTCAGGGAAGACATAGCTTGGCAGTTCGGGCTGGACTGTTCCCATGAGGCACAGGGTCAAGACTAATTTGCATATGTCCATGTCTGAACTGGGGTGGCGAGCAAAATAACGATGGATTAAACCCAGATCTGTGACTGGGGGTGAATGTTTTGCCAATGTGCAACATTCCGTCTATCATCTTGTGTGTTTTGCTGTTCGCCCTATGCGGTAAGGGTATGCCCAGACGTGGGTCCCGTGATCTCTTCGCCACTGGAGTCAAGCTATCCTGGCTGAAGAGGGGTGAAACCCCGAAACCGGTCCAAGGATGCTTGATTCTGGTTCAGGGAAGACATGGCTTGGCAGTTCGGGCTGGACTGTTCCCATGAGGCACAGGGTCAAGACAGATTTGTGTATGGCCATGTCTGAACTGGTGAGGCGTGGTGAGCAAAATAACGATGGATTAATCCCAGATCTGTGACTGGGGGTGAATGTTTTGCCAATGTGCAACATTCCGTCCATCATCTTGTGTGTTTTGCTGTTCACCCTATGTGGGAAGGGTATGCCCAGACGTGGGTCCCGTGCTCACTACGCCCCTGGAGTTAAGCTATCCTGGCTGAAGAGGGGTGAAACCCCGAAACCGGTCCTAGGATGCTTGATTCCGGTTCAGGGAAGACATGGCTTGGCAGTTCGGGCTGGACTGTTCCCATGAGGCACAGGGTCAAGACTGATTTGCATATGGCCATGTCTGAACTGGGGTGGCGTGGTGAGCAAAATAACGATGGATTAAACCCCGATCTGTGACTGGGTGTGAATGTTTTGCCAATGTGCAACATTCCGTCCATCATCTTGTGTGTTTTGCTGTTTGCCCTATGTGGGAAGGGCATGCCCAGACATGGGTCCCGTGCTCACTACGCCACTGGAGTCAAGCTATCATGGCTGAAGAGGGGTGAAACCCCGAAACCGGTCCTAGGATGCTTGATTCCGGTTCAGGGAAGAAATGGCTTGGCAGTTTCGGCTGGACTGTTCCCATGAGGCACAGGGTCAAGACTGATTTGCATATGGCCATGTCTGAACTGGGGTGGCATGGTGAGCAATATAACGATGGATTAAACCCAGATCTGTGACTGGGGGTGAATATTTTGCCAATGTGCAACATTCCGTCCATCATCTTGTGTGTTTTGCTGTTCTCCCTATGTGGAACGGGTATACCCAGACGTGGGTTCCGTGCTCACTACGCCACTGTAGTCAAGCTATCCTGGCTGAAGAGGGGTGAAACCCCAAAACCGGTCCTAGGATGCTTGATTCCGGTTCAGGGAATACATGGCTTGGCAGTTCAGGCTGGACTGTTCCCATGAGGCACAGGGTCAAGACTGATTTGCATATGGTCATGTCTGAACTGGGGAGGCGTGGTGAGCAAAATAATGATGGATTATACCCAGATCTGTGACTGGGGGTGAATGTTTTGCCAATGTGCAACATTCTGTCCATCATCTTGTGTGTTTTGCTGTTCGCCCAATGTGGGAAGGGTATGCCCAGACGTGGGTCCCATGCTCACTACGCCACTGGAGTCAAGCTATCCTGGCTGAAGAGGGGTGAAACCCCGAAACCGGTCCTAGTATGCTTGATTCCGGCTCAGGGAAGACATGTCTTGGCAGATCGGGCTGGACTGTTCCCATAAGGCACAGGGTCAAGACTGATTTGCATATGGCCATGTCTGAACTGGGGTGTCGTGGTGAGCAAAATAACGATGGATTAAACCCAGATCTGTGACTGGAGGTGAATGTTTTGCCAATGTGCAACATTCCGTCCATCATCTTGTGTGTTTTGCTGTTCGCCTATGTGGGAAGGGTATGCCCAGACGTGGGTCCCTTGCTCACTACGCCACTGGAGTCAAGCTATCCTGGCTGAAGTGGGCTGAAACCCCGAAACCGGTGCTAGGATGCTTGATTCCGGTTCAGGGAAGACATGGCTTGGCAGTTCGGGCTGGACTGTTCCCATGAGGCACAGGGTCAAGACTGATTTGCATATGGCCATGTCTGAACTGGAGTGGCGAGCAAAATAACGATGGATTAAACCCAGATCTGTGACTGGGGGTGAATGTTTTGCCAATGTGCATCATTCCGTCCATCATCTTGTGTGTTTTGCTGTTCGCCCTATGTGGGAAGGGTATGCCCAGACATGGGTCCCGTGCTCACTACGCCACTTGAGTCAAGCTATCCTGGCTGAAGAGGGGTGAAACCCCAAAAACGGTCCTAGGATGCTTGATTCCGGTTCAGGGAAGACATGGCTTGGCAGTTCGGGCTGGACTGTTCCCATGACGCACAGGGTCAAGACTGATTTGCATATGGCCTTGTCTGAACTGGGGTGGCGTGGTGAGCAAAATAACGATGGATTAAACCCAGATCTGTGACTGGGGGTGAATGTTTTTCCAATGTGCAACATTCCGTCTATCATCTTGTGTGTTTTGCTGTTCGCCCTATGCGGGAAGGGTATGCCCAGACGTGGGTCTCGTGCTCACTACGCCACTGGAGTCAAGCTATCCTGGCTGAAGAGGGCTGAAACCCCGAAACCGGTCCTAGGTTGCTTGATTCCGTTCAGGGAAGACATGGCTTGGCAGATCGGGATGGATTGTTCCCATGAGGCACAGGGTCAAGGCTGATTTGCAGATGGCCATGTCTGAACTGGGGTGGCGTGGTGAGCAAAATAACAATGGATTAATCCCAGATCTGTGACTGGGGGTGAATGTTTTGCCAATGTGCAACATTCTGTCCATCATCTTGTGTGTTTTTCTGTTCGCCCTATGTGGGAAGGGTATGCCCAGAAGTGGGTCCTGTGCTCACTACGCCACTGGAGTCAAGCTATACTGGCTGAAGAGGGGTGAAACCCCGAGACCGGACCTAGTATGCTTGATTCCGGTTCAGGGAAGACATGGCTTGGCAGTCGGGGCTGGACTGTTCCCATGAGGCACAGGGTCAAGACTGATTTGCATATGGCCATGTCTGAACTGGGGTGGTGTGGTGAGCAAAATAACAATGGATTAAACCCAGATCTGTGTCTGGGGGTGAATGTTTTGCCAATGTGCAACATTCCGTCCATCATCTTGTGTGTTTTGCTGTTCGCCTATGTGGGAAGGGTATGCCCAGACGTGGGTCCCTTGCTCACTACGCCACTGGAGTCAGGCTATCCTGGCTGAAGAGGGCTGAAACCCCGAAACCGGTGCTAGGATGCTTGATTCCGGTTCAGGGAAGACATGGCTTGGCAGTTCGGGCTGGACTGTTCCCATGAGGCACAGGGTCAAGACTGATTGCATATGGCCATGTCTGAACTGGAGTGGCGTGGTGAGCAAAATAACGATGGATTAAACCCAGATCTGTGACTGGGGGTGAATGTTTTGCCAATGTTCAACATTCCGTCCATCATCTTGTGTGTTTTGCCGTTCGCCCTATGTGGGAAGGGTATGCCCAGACATGGGTCCCGTGCTCACTACGCCACTGGAGTCAAGCTATCCTGGCTGAAGAGGGGTGAAACCCCAAAAACGGTCCTAGGATGCTTGATTCCGGTTCAGGGAAGACATGGCTTGGCAGTTCGGGCTGGACTGTTCCCATGACGCACAGGGTCAAGACTGATTTGCATATGGCCATGTCTAAACTGGGGTGGCGTGGTGAGTAAAATAACGATGGATTAAACCCAGATCTGTGACTGGGGGTGAATTTTTTGCCAATGTGCAACATTCCGTCCATAATCTTGTGTGTTTTGCTGTTTGCCCTATGTGGGAAGGGTATGCCCAGACGTGGGTCCCGTGCTCACTACGCCACTGGAGTCAAGCTATCCAGGCTGAAGAGGGGTGAAACCCCAAAACCGGTCGTAGGATGCTTGATTCCGGTTCAGGGAAGACATAGCTTGGCAGTTCAGGCTGGACAGTTCCAATGAGGCACAGGGTCAAGACTGATTTGCATATGGCCATGTCTGAACTGGGGTGGAGAGCAAAATAACGATGGATTAAACCCAGATCTGTGACTGGGGTGAATGTTTTGCCAATGTGCAACATTCCGTCTATCATCTTGTGTGTTTTGCTGTTTGCCCTATGCGGGAAGGGTATGCCCAGACGTGGGTCTCGTGCTCACTACGCCACTGGAGTCAAGCTATCCTGGCTGAAGAGGAGTGAAACCCCAAAACCAGTCCTAGGATGCTTGATTCCGGTTCAGGAAAGACATGGCTTGGCAGATCGGGATGGACTGTTCCCATGAGGCACAGGGTCAAGACTGATTTGCATATGGCCATGTCTGAACTGGGGTGGCGTGGTGAGCAAAATAACGATGGATTAAACCCAGATCTGTGACTGGAGGAGAATGTTTTGCCAATGTGCAACATTCCGTCCATCATCTTGTGTGTTTTGCTGTTCGCCTATGTGGGAAGGGGATGCCCAGACGTGGGTCCCTTGCTCACTACGCCACTGGAGTCAAGCTATCCTGGCTGAAGAGGGCTGAAACCCCGAAACCGGTGCTAGGAATCTTGATTCCGGTTCAGGGAAGACATGGCTTGGCAGTTCGGGCTGGACTGTTCCCATGAAGCACAGGGTCAAGACTGATTTGCATATGGCCATGTCTGAACTGGAGTGGCGTGGTGAGCAAAATAACGATGGATTAAACCCAGATCTGTGACTGAGGGTGAATGTTTTGCCAATGTTCAACATTCCGTCCATCATCTTGTGTGTTTTGCTGTTTGCCCTATGTGGGAAGGGTATGCCCAGACATGGGTCCCGTGCTCACTACGCCACTGGAGTCAAGCTATCCTGGCTGAAGAGGGGTGAAACCCCAAAAACGGTCCTAGGATGCTTGATTCCGGTTCAGGGAAGCCATGGCTTGGCAGTTCGGGCTGGACTGTTCCCATGACGCACAGGGTCAAGACTGATTTGCATATGGCCATGTCTGAACTGGGGTGGCGTGGTGAGTAAAATAACGATGGATTAAACCCAGATCTGTGACTGGGGTTGAATGTTTTGCCAATGTGCAACATTCCGTCCATCATCTTGTGTGTTTTGCTGTTTGCCCTATGCGGGAAGGGTATGCCCAGACGTGGGTCTCGTGCTCACTACGCCACTGGAGTCAAGCTATCCTGGCTGAAGAGGGGTGAAACCCCGAAACCGGTCCTAGGTTGCTTGATTCCGTTCAGGGAAGACATGGCTTGGCAGATCGGGATGGATTGTTCCCATGAGGCACAGGGTCAAGGCTGATTTGCAGATGGCCATGTCTGAACTGGGGTGGCGTGGTGAGCAAAATAACAATGGATTAATCCCAGATCTGTGACTGGGGGTGAATGTTTTGCCAATGTGCAACATTCTGTCCATCATCTTGTGTGTTTTTCTGTTCGCCCTATGTGGGAAGGGTATGCCCAGAAGTGGGTCCTGTGCTCACTACGCCACTGGAGTCAAGCTATACTGGCTGAAGAGGGGTGAAACCCCGAGACCGGACCTAGTATGCTTGATTCCGGTTCAGGGAAGACATGGTTTGGCAGTCGGGGCTGGACTGTTCCCATGAGGCACAGGGTCAAGACTGATTTGCATATGGCCATGTCTGAACTGGGGTGGTGTGGTGAGCAAAATAACGATGGATTAAACCCAGATCTCTGTCTGGGGGTGAATGTTTTGCCAATGTGCAACATTCCGTCCATCATCTTGTGTGTTTTGCTGTTCGCCTATGTGGGAAGGGTATGCCCAGACGTGGGTCCCTTGCTCACTACGCCACTGGAGTCAGGCTATCCTGGCTGAAGAGGGCTGAAACCCCGAAACCGGTGCTAGGAATGTGGAAATGTGGATTTTCCTGATCAGTTATGTCCCCTATCTTGGACCCCAACGGTTCTATATGCATGTTACAAGTACATGTATGTTCCCTCCAGTTCCAGTTTCTAAGACGCAAACATATGTGTGTCTACCGTCGACATGTTCTCTGTCAGATCCGCCATCAATGGGCTGGATATTCGATTCCTAAGTATGAAAGGCCACCGACTTTAGATGGCTAAGTTACTCCATTTTTACAGTTCAGGCAAGTAGGCCCGATTCTGTCCTCAAAGCCTTTCCCTGCTCTCTGTCTTTGACAGCTTCAGCTTGAGCTCGCATCTGTATCCATGAACTTTGTCCTACTCCCTGTGCAGCTAACGGTGACTGCCTCGGCCAGTTTTCGCCTGTCTGCCAAGAAGTTGTATTTCACCTTCGAATTATCTATTTTACTCTTCAGCCGATGCATTCCTGTCCAGTGATTTAGGTAAACATTTCCTTTAGCTCACAAGCAAAGGACTCAGCCTTTCCGTCCTCCTGCAAGTGATTCATAGCCCTGTTGCCATGGAAAGTTTTCTATCCCTCGCAGCTCATATAGACACTTAGACGCTTGTACACGCACACAGTCAGTATAGAATAGATTCTGTCCGAGAGTTCTTCCTTGTGGATAACATAGTTCTTTAAACATAGGATGTTAGATATGATTTGGGATTAGGTTGACTTGACCCCAGACTTCTCGTCTCCACATGTAGAGCTAAATGTCAAGTCCCCTTCACCCCCTAGTTGCACGTCAATTACACGTCATGCTGCCGCGCGCGCATCTATGCCAAGTATTATCTTATAGATCCACCTATGTCTGATAATTCTAACCAATCATGTTTCTTTTATTCCTTATTACGCCTAGTTTCGATTATGTCACTGTTTTGTCACTTTTCTTATCAAATGTTACGCCTTCTACATTCGTTTCATTGTAATGCACTTATTATAAAAATACATGTCTGTTAATGAATTATTGTACTTCACTTCCTGAACCCTCGTGGTGACGGAACCTGAGGACCGCGACTCGAGTCGGCCATTTTGAATGGAATAAAGCCCATTAGAAAACCTCTTATACCACGGATTCTGCCTCTTGTTATTTTGAGCTATTTACTTTAATTTAAGATTCCGCATGAAATTCAGTCCGGTAATATTTATTTTATTTACCACATAATGGCGCCCGAACAGGGACACTTTCTCATCTCACGCGCCGGCGGTGCGTTGCAGGCCCGGTCTCCTGCCACAGCTGGACGGACCATAAAACGCGTACCAGCAGGATTTCCTGTAAGCTCCCTCCGGTCAAGCGGGGGCGACTGAGGCTGCGATCAACCCAGACGAGGCGGTGAGAAGTGCGAAGTATCCCGACCAGAGCCTAGCTGAGAGAGCAAGATCCGAGGTATACAGAGGCCCACCAGGTTTTCCGAAATCCCGACGTCCAGAGGGTCCGATGTCCGCAGTTATCGAGTCCTGTCCATTCTCTGAGGCCTTCCGTTTCAAGGAGCTACTCGGTGAGTACCATCGCCGGGGAGGCGTGTTGACGCGCACATAGGTTGTGCCGGTCAAGACGGATTTGGGTACACAAATCCGGTCTGCACTGTTTAGCAGTGTATATGTACTGTTTAGCAGTATATCAAGTATTCCGAAGTATTCAGTTATTGTCAAGAATTCAGCGTGGTGATTAGTTAGGCAGACTGTCATCATTGTCGACCATTGTTATAATGTTTAATGTTTAAAGTTTAAAGTATTCAGAAATGTCTTGCATATTGTGGTATGAATGACTGTTCATTGTTCACTGTTCATTATTGTGTTTCTCGTATTAAGCAAGTTCAAGAGTAAGTATCAGATCAGTTGTAAATATGCCGCTCTTCTCGAAGTTAAGACAGATTACTACCAGAAAAGGGGTGCTTGAAGAAGCAGTTCCTATTCCTCCTAGGGATACTCCAGGGCATTTCATGTACCATAAACACGGCTTAGATGCCATATTGTTTCTTGATCTATGGGTAGATTATACCAAAGGATTACCGGAAAGTCAAAGGTGGCCCATAGCGGGAACCTGGGATGCAGAGTGCATCATGAAAGTGGAGGAAGAGTTATGGAAAAGAAAGGTCAGACAGTCACAGAAAGACGCTGTTGAGTTATGGCGTAAAGAATCTCATAGACGAACAGAAAAAGCACGTAGACAAGAAGAGAGGAGTAAAGAAAGTTCAAATAAAGTTCAAGAAAATCTATTAATTGAGGAAGGTATCCGAGTGAAATCAGAACAAGTGAATAGACAAAGAAATGCTCTTATGAATGGTATGTATCCCCTTCTAGCCGAAGGACTACCTAAGGCTGCTCCAGAGATACCAAAAGACTTGCCACCCCCATTATTTCCAATTAAGGTACATCCAAAGGGGCATCCCAGAACCGCAGAAGATGTTTTTCTTTCCTCATATCTAGACGATGCAGCTCCCGAGTATGCTAACGCCACACCACATAGACCGTCTGGCGGAGGGGTCCAACGTCAGGATCAGGTATCTGTCCCCGTGCAACAGCAAGTCCCGATACAAGCTTCGGCAAGCACATCTGTTTCCGCATCTGTCTCCGCAGTCGACTCTACAGAGGTATCGACACCCATAGTTGCTGTGTCACGTTCAACGAACCCATTCACACCCGACGCCCCAGATAGGGCCACGGGAGGTGCTAGCAGTACTTTTACACCACCTAGAATAAATAAACTTGTCTTTCAAGAGTCAGCGCATTCACGTACACCTAAATTCGTAAGTGAACGTACGCTTAAAGAACTCCTTGTAAATTGTAGATATGACCCAGTGGTTGGTAAAGAGGACGAAATGGTCCTGGCATCATTACGTATCAGGCGAGCCGCAGAATATTTAGCAAGGTTACCAGGGATGACTACGCATCTAGATAACATATATCATTTTGTTCAAACAGGACGAGATCCAGGATGTATTAACAGAGCTATGGAATTCCAGAAAGTAGAGATACAGGGGGAACTGTTACGTTTCCTCATAAACTGTGTAATCAGAAATCAAGATCGTCCGGGGGTAGACCCGAATGCAATGCTTATTCTTACAAGATGGAGTCAGAATATATCAGAAGGGAGACACGATAAGCAAAATTGTATAATAGCCATGTGCCGAAAAATACGTAAAGAAATAGAGCGTATTCATGAAGAGAGATTGGGAACAGACGAGTTTGAGCAAGATGAAGTGTCCGAATCAGGGAATTCCGCAAGACAGTCAGAGACCATAGCTTATGTAGGCAGAGGAAGATCTTGTGAAAATACTAGATGTTTTTCTGATCCCATACACTCCGTATGTCCAAATAATAGCAGAACGTATCCGACGCCTGTAATAAATCTGAAGTCTCCTGAACATTCGTTTCAAGCCGCAGATAAGATACTACGAGAACGAAGAGGTTACCACCTCCTCGATTCTATGGATGAGCAAGAATTAGCCAGATCAGCCGTTCACTGGATTGACAGTCCTGAAAAATACGGTGATGAGACCGTAGCACACACGTTTCTCAACCTCAGTACAGATGAACAACGCTTAGCTGGAATCTATATGATTCAGCAACTTCTCATATTATATAAGAGCGAATATGCTGACCCTGGTCCTTTACCTGATATATTAACGGAACTACTCACAAACAGATGGAGAGGTTCTAGTAATAAGCTAATTAAAGAGATATTAGTGTCACGTAAGCAGTACGTCCTTTTTGTAAGTCCGGATTCTCTCTCGCTGCCCCACAGAGAAAGAACGCCGTACTATATGGATAGACAAAATCCTTTACGAGAAGTGCACCCAATAAAAGGCGAAGACAATGAGTTTCACCGTGTATTTGTTTACACACCCATATCAAAAATGGAATTATTAGAAATGAAGAAAGTAGTACCTAGTCATGACAAAGACCCAGCGGGTTTCCACCGAGAAATTAAAGACATGTTACTGATGGGAGAGTACACCTTTCCTGATATTATGACGATATTAAAGGTGCTTTTGCCTGCTGGCATATATGAAAAACTGAAAGAAAAAGAGTGGGAAGTGGGAGACCAAAAGATAGACTGGACAGCATTAGCAGAGGAAGAAAGGAGCCGAGCTGCAGGTTCAGGGCTCGGGGATAAAGTTAAACTGTTACCAGGTTTACTAGTACAGGTACTGCCACGTTTATTAACTACAAAAAAGGAAGATTGGGGTGCAATCACAGCCTGCAAACAAAAGCAAGATGAAGACACAAGCGATTATTATGCTCGATTTGAAAAATGTTTTGGTATAAATAGTGGTATAAAAGCAAGTAGTGACTCATATCCACATTTATTTGTGACAAAATTGGTGGAAAATGCATTGCCTCCAGTGAAGAATAGAATATTGAAATTCGAGAGTACCTGGCAAAGTAACACTCCGTCGCAAATGCTACAAATGTTACAGTATCATCACAATAGAATTAGGGATGAACAAGAACACGAGCATAGACGCATGAAGGATACAAAAATGAAAATGCTAGTTTCTCAGACAGTACCAGCAGATGGTCACAAAAAGGGTGTGACACATTCTGGTGATTCTGCAGTTCCTGTAAAAGGAACCTGCAATTACTGTAAACAACTAGGCCATTATGTACATGATTGTCAAGTCCTGAAACGTAATATAGCTACAGGTATTGCAAAAGAGAGACCACGATTAGTTAGACAAGATCAGAATGAACAAGGAGCTATGCAGCATGGACAGTCCATGCCAGTTCAGCAACAGTCTATGCCAGCCTCACAGCAACCCATACAGTTTGTGCCAGCTGCACCACCGTTGCCTGCTACTGCCACACAAACCACAACACGACAAATGTATCAGACTGCACAGTATGAATACCCTGAGTATCAGCGCTACGCATGAACCAGCCTAGAGAGGGAAGTCGACTTACCGCTTATCGAGATTCCTGTAGATCAAGAAGGACCTTATGTACATAGTGAATTATTAGGTCAAGATAGAAAATTCTTACTCGATACAGGGGCAAGTCGAACAACCATAAAACGTAGTGAAGTTCCAGGGGCACCCCTCTCAGGCTCTCAAAATGTTTCCCTTGGTTTTTCAGGAAAACCTATTGTTAATGAAGTATCACAGCCTCTACCACTTACGTTAGGACCTTTGACACGAACTACAGATTTATTGCTTACTAAATCATGCCCAGAAAATCTGTTAGGAATTAAGACTCTGAAAGCACTAGGAGCCATAATATGTTGTTCTCCGGAAGGAGTAAGGTTGTTTTTACGTGATTTTAAAGGTCACTATGTGTCTAGAGACATGGATCCCCGACTACAGACTTTACCAGTACATCTATGGGCACAAGGCCCTACGGATGTTGGCTGCATGAACATTACACCCTATCGAGTTACATTGAAAGCAGGAGTGGTACTACCACGAATGCGACAATACAAGTTACCGCATGATGCTGTAGTGGCTTTGTTGAAAATCATTGATGAGCTAATTGCCCAGGGAGTAGTTGTAGAAACAGACTCCAATGTATGTAATTCACCGATGATTCCGATTCTTAAACGAACTGATCCTACTGCTCCGCCAGTATACCGATTGGTTATTGATTTGCGTGAACTAAACAAGTGTATTGTACCACAATTCCCTGTGGTCCCTGATATATCATCATTGTTGACAGCAATTGATTCCGAAGCAACATTTTTTACTGTAATCGATCTCAAGAATGCTTTTTTCAGCGTCCCAATAGATCCGGAAAGCCAATACTTGTTCGGATTCAGTTTAAATGGGCGCAGCTTTAAATTCTCACGCGCTCCCCAAGGATTTACAGAAAGCCCCAGCATCTACAGCCAAGCACTGAAAAGAGAACTTGACAGTATCCGCATGCCAGTCAATACTGCACTGCTTCAATATGTCGATGATCTGCTGATCACCGCAAGAAGCGAGTCAGAATGTGAAAAAGCTTCTCTGACAGTTTTACATTTCCTAGCCGACAAGGGGCACAAGGTGTCCCCTTCTAAGCTGCAATTCTGTGTTCAGCGAGTTATTTATCTTGGTCACTCGCTGTCCAAGGAGGGAAGGCAGCTTACACCAGATCGCATTCAGTTAATTGCTAACATGTCAATACCCCAGACACAAAAGGAGGTGCGAGCTTTCATAGGCCTCACTTCATATTGTAGGCAGTGGATCCCTCAGTACGCATTTCTAGCAAAACCACTTATTCAGTTAACCACACAGGAGGCAGCCACATCGACTGTTCTCCCTTGGACTCAGGAACATACACAAGCTTTTGAAAGCCTAAAGGAAGCTTTATGTCAAGCACCTGTTTTAGCAACGCCATGTTATAGCAAACATTTTACACTCTTTGTTACAGAACGCGAAGGTACTGCCTTGTCAGTACTCACTCAGGATCATGCAGGATCATGCAAGCCATGTGCTTATTTTTCCAGTACATTAGATCCCGTAGCTCAGGCTTTGCCTGCATGCCTGAAATCAGTGGCAGCGACAGCTTTAGCAATCAGACAAAGCGATGCCATAGTATTAGGACACCCATTGACAGTTCAAGTACCACATGCAGTAGAGGTTCTTGTGAACCGAACACAAACACAACACTTGACCATAGCAAGACTTACCGGTTATGAACTGACATTGTTTCAACCACACATAGAGATCCGACGGTGTAATACATTGAATCCTGCTACACTATTACCTGTAATTGGAACAGACCCACTAGCTCATGATTGTGTTGAAATCATTGAAATAAAGACGAAACCTAGACAAGACTTGACAGACGTTCCATTGTTAGATCCAGACCTGACGTTGTATGTAGACGGATCATGCATGAGAGCAAGTACAGGAGATTTAGTGGCCGCGTATGCAGTCACAACAGACACTGAAGTTATTGAAACAAATTGTATAGATACTTTGTCAGCCCAAGCAGCAGAACTCATTGCTCTAACGCAAGCCTGTATTCAAGCCACAAATAAGAAAGTTAATGTATACACTGACTCACGTTATGCATTCGGAGTTGTACACGACTTCGGCGTGCTGTGGCGAGAGAGAGGTTATTTAACGTCCCATGGTGCCCACATTCAGCACGGACCCCTCATTCATGCTTTGTTAGACGCAATACATCTACCCACTGCTATATCGATTATGAAATGTAAAGCACACACGAAGGTTACTGATACCATTTCTCAAGGCAATGATTTAGCTGACAGAACAGCTAAACAGACTGCTCAGAATCGCACATTAGACATGACAAAGCCAATAGTTCAGACCCCAACACAGTGTATGACAATTAAGGATCCCGCACTTGATGTAATTGACATACAGACACATGCCACAGCAGAAGAAATAAAGAAGTGGACTGAACTAGGAGGGATCCAGACAGATCAAGGGTGGATGACAAAGGAGAAATCTGTATGGTTTCTCCCTGATTCCATGGTTCAAGCCATTATAGCTACAGTTCACAGTCCAGCACATTTAGGAGAGAAGGCTATGCTAGACAGCATTCAGCACATTTGGTTCAACAAACATTTACGAGCAGCAGCTAAACAAAAAGTTCGTACCTGTATGATATGTTGTCAGTTTAATCCAGGAAAGAGTGTTCCCGTAGAGCAGGGTGGATTTCAGCCTCCTGACCATCCTTTTGAAGTCCTCCAGATGGATTATATTCAGATGGAACGTTGTCGAGGATTCAAATATGTCCTCGTAGTTGTCTGCGCTCTCTCCCGTTGGACAGAGGCGTATCCCGTATCAGATTACACTGCCCCGACTACTGCCAAGCAGCTAGTTCGAGAATTCTTCCCACGGTACGGTTTACCACGTGTTGTATATTCAGATAACGGTCAGCCTTTCTCATCCGAATTAATGAAACATGTCTCACTTTTGTTGGGATATCAGTGGAAATTCCACTGTGTCCGACACCCCGAGGCAGCAGGTCTCGTAGAAAGACATAACCAGACACTGAAAATCAGACTGTCCAAAATATGTAGAGAGAAAGGTGTCGACTGGATAGTAGCATTACCAGTTGCACTCTTTTATATGAGAATGGTAGCACACTCTAGAACAGGGCTATCCCCGTATGAGGTGATCTTTGGTAGACCACCGAATATGTGGGGGACGCCTATACCACGCAAAATAACTGACATTGACTGTAACATGCTGACAGATTACTTGGCTTCCTTGATGTCTGCACTACAATCTTCTCGTTCACAGGTAGCTGCAGCCTTTCCCGACAACACTGAGGCGAAACCCCATGACATTGTTCCGGGTAATCTTGTCTTTGTGAGAAATTTCGACAGGAAAAGTCAATTGGAGCCCAGGTGGAAAGCACCGAAGTTAGTCCTGTTGACCACAAGAACAGCCGTGAAGATCGAGGGACGTAAAGGGTGGATTCATTCAAGTCACGTCAAAAAATTCCATGGACTACCTTCAGATATAGACACTGTGCCCTGCCCTCCCTCACAGACTGATTCAAAACTTCCTTTTGTTGAAAAGAATGACTCTCAGTGCTATAAATTAAAGCTTAGGCCCAAACAGTCGAGCAATTTGATTGTTTAAGTCCTCTCCAAGGTGAAGCGGTTGAATTGTCTCCGACATGTATCCCTTGGACCTGAGTAGAGAAAATACCCGAGAAATGTTGAAACGACAGGCGTATTGTAAATCACTGCGTAGCCACTGTATTGTGACTTTATTAATTTTGTTTTTCTTGAGTTTTTTAATAGTTACTGCAAGTATATTGTTGCATATGTATTATCCTGATTCTAAACGTGTTTTCAATATAACTGATGAACACTCTTTTAGTGACCTACCGCCACATGAGTTGTCCTATAGACTTGCGCTGCGTAATAACACATTCATTAGTATGTTACATCATTCCCATCAGACTAGTAATGCCACCAATTGTTGGGTGTGTGGCCGACTCCCTCCCTATCAGAATAACAAAGGAGTTCTGCCTTTCTTTCCACATCCGTTCACACACAATGGCTCCTGTGGAGCATGGTTTAGTTTATTAAATTCCATAGACCCAGACACAGCAGTTTATCAACAACATTGGATATGGGGAAATCTGAATTTAGTTTTATTCAAAGTCTGTCACCCTAATAAGGAGGGTTACCCCAGTAGAACAGGAACTGATTTAGAAAATGAAGTGTATAAATTAGGTAATTTTACGCCTAATCTTATGATTTTGAATGTTAAATCCGAAGTTGAACTAATTCTGCCCACTATGTCAGTATTTCCAGTTAAGGGTGAATTATGTGTAAGAAAAGTTGGTTCTATACACATGGGCCATAGCCAATGCGTTACTACAGTAGAATATAGTGATCAAGGTAAATCTTCATTTAGAGCTTCTCGCCATTCTTACTTTATATGTGGTCAGACGGCATATATGCGTCTGCCTCTAGATTGGGATGGTACCTGTTACATAGCATTCCTTTTGCCACCTGTTTTCCTAGCTCCCCCTGATTATTATCGAAATGTTCATTTAGTACACAATAGAGAGCAAAGAGATCTCCCAGTTGTCGATTATACTGAAACAGCATGGGACAAGTATGTAGATTTCAATAAAGGTATCTTTCCCTATATAGGTACAATATCAAATAGTAAGCTGATACGCAGACTCACCAAGACTCTTGAAGCTGTAGTAAACGAGACTATAGCCGCCCTAGGCAATCTGACAGAGGAACAATCAGTGATGAGAATTGTTGTTCTCCAGAATCGTCTTGTCCTTGACGTCATCCTGGCCGATAGGGGCGGAGCTTGCAGGGTCATCGGATCCAGCTGCTGCATATTCATACCAGAAAATTCGCCATCTGTATATAAAGCTATAACACGCCTTCATAAGATTGTAAGCCAGATACACGAGAATCCAGGCACTTGGACGTGGTCCGGGTGGTTTTGGAGTGTGATATCAGCCTGGGGATGGAGAGTTCTATCCTTCCTAGGTATTGGCCTTCTTATGCTCTTCAGTTGTTGTTTATGCCTACAATGTGGACCAGCGATTTGTGGTCTGTGTGCCACATTGTGTATTCCACATCAAGGTTTTCGTTCAAAATACCGGAAGAAGAAGGAAGAAGAAATGATGCTCCATGAGCAAATCAATGGAATGATGAAGATTGATGTCTCGTGAAGGGCAAGAAGGGGACAAGGAGGGAATGTGGAAATGTGGATTTTCCTGATCAGTTATGTCCCCTATCTTGGACCCCAACGGTTCTATATGCATGTTACAAGTACATGTATGTTCCCTCCAGTTCCAGTTTCTAAGACGCAAACATATGTGTGTCTACCGTCGACATGTTCTCTGTCAGATCCGCCATCAATGGGCTGGATATTCGATTCCTAAGTATGAAAGGCCACCGACTTTAGATGGCTAAGTTACTCCATTTTTACAGTTCAGGCAAGTAGGCCCGATTCTGTCCTCAAAGCCTTTCCCTGCTCTCTGTCTTTGACAGCTTCAGCTTGAGCTCGCATCTGTATCCATGAACTTTGTCCTACTCCCTGTGCAGCTAACGGTGACTGCCTCGGCCAGTTTTCGCCTGTCTGCCAAGAAGTTGTATTTCACCTTCGAATTATCTATTTTACTCTTCAGCCGATGCATTCCTGTCCAGTGATTTAGGTAAACATTTCCTTTAGCTCACAAGCAAAGGACTCAGCCTTTCCGTCCTCCTGCAAGTGATTCATAGCCCTGTTGCCATGGAAAGTTTTCTATCCCTCGCAGCTCATATAGACACTTAGACGCTTGTACACGCACACAGTCAGTATAGAATAGATTCTGTCCGAGAGTTCTTCCTTGTGGATAACATAGTTCTTTAAACATAGGATGTTAGATATGATTTGGGATTAGGTTGACTTGACCCCAGACTTCTCGTCTCCACATGTAGAGCTAAATGTCAAGTCCCCTTCACCCCCTAGTTGCACGTCAATTACACGTCATGCTGCCGCGCGCGCATCTATGCCAAGTATTATCTTATAGATCCACCTATGTCTGATAATTCTAACCAATCATGTTTCTTTTATTCCTTATTACGCCTAGTTTCGATTATGTCACTGTTTTGTCACTTTTCTTATCAAATGTTACGCCTTCTACATTCGTTTCATTGTAATGCACTTATTATAAAAATACATGTCTGTTAATGAATTATTGTACTTCACTTCCTGAACCCTCGTGGTGACGGAACCTGAGGACCGCGACTCGAGTCGGCCATTTTGAATGGAATAAAGCCCATTAGAAAACCTCTTATACCACGGATTCTGCCTCTTGTTATTTTGAGCTATTTACTTTAATTTAAGATTCCGCATGAAATTCAGTCCGGTAATATTTATTTTATTTACCACAGGATGCTTGATTCCGGTTCAGGGAAGACATGGCTTGGCAGTTCGGGCTGGACTGTTCCCATGAGGCACAGGGTCAAGACTGATTGCATATGGCCATGTCTGAACTGGAGTGGCGTGGCGAGCAAAATAACGATGGATTAAACCCAGATCTGTGACTGGGGGTGAATGTTTTGCCAATGTTCAACATTCCGTCCATAATCTTGTGTGTTTTGCTGTTCGCCCTATGTGGGAAGGGTATGCCCAGACGTGGGTCCCGTGCTCACTACGCCACTGGAGTCAAGCTATCCAGGCTGAAGAGGGGTGAAACCCCAAAACCGGTCGTAGGATGCTTGATTCCGGTTCAGGGAAGACATAGCTTGGCAGTTCAGGCTGGACAGTTCCAATGAGGCACAGGGTCAAGACTGATTTGCATATGGCCATGTCTGAACTGGGGTGGAGAGCAAAATAACGATGGATTAAACCCAGATCTGTGACTGGGGTGAATGTTTTGCCAATGTGCAACATTCCGTCTATCATCTTGTGTGTTTTGCTGTTCGCCCTATGCGGGAAGGGTATGCCCAGACGTGGGTCTCGTGCTCACTACGCCACTGGAGTCAAGCTATCCTGGCTGAAGAGGAGTGAAACCCCAAAACCAGTCCTAGGATGCTTGATTCCGGTTCAGGAAAGACATGGCTTGGCAGATCGGGATGGACTGTTCCCATGAGGCACAGGGTCAAGACTGATTTGCATATGGCCATGTCTGAACTGGGGTGGCGTGGTGAGCAAAATAACGATGGATTAAACCCAGATCTGTGACTGGAGGAGAATGTTTTGCCAATGTGCAACATTCCGTCCATCATCTTGTGTGTTTTGCTGTTCGCCTATGTGGGAAGGGGATGCCCAGACGTGGGTCCCTTGCTCACTACGCCACTGGAGTCAAGCTATCCTGGCTGAAGAGGGCTGAAACCCCGAAACCGGTGCTAGGAATCTTGATTCCGGTTCAGGGAAGACATGGCTTGGCAGTTCGGGCTGGACTGTTCCCATGAAGCACAGGGTCAAGACTGATTTGCATATGGCCATGTCTGAACTGGAGTGGCGTGGTGAGCAAAATAACGATGGATTAAACCCAGATCTGTGACTGAGGGTGAATGTTTTGCCAATGTTCAACATTCCGTCCATCATCTTGTGTGTTTTGCTGTTTGCCCTATGTGGGAAGGGTATGCCCAGACATGGGTCCCGTGCTCACTACGCCACTGGAGTCAAGCTATCCTGGCTGAAGAGGGGTGAAACCCCAAAAACGGTCCTAGGATGCTTGATTCCGGTTCAGGGAAGACATGGCTTGGCAGTTCGGGCTGGACTGTTCCCATGACGCACAGGGTCAAGACTGATTTGCATATGGCCATGTCTGAACTGGGGTGGCGTGGTGAGTAAAATAACGATGGATTAAACCCAGATCTGTGACTGGGGTTGAATGTTTTGCCAATGTGCAACATTCCGTCCATCATCTTGTGTGTTTTGCTGTTTGCCCTATGCGGGAAGGGTATGCCCAGACGTGGGTCTCGTGCTCACTACGCCACTGGAGTCAAGCTATCCTGGCTGAAGAGGGGTGAAACCCCGAAACCAGTCCTAGGATGCTTGATTCCGGTTCAGGAAAGACATGGCTTGGCAGATCGGGATGGACTGTTCCCATGAGGCACAGGGTCAAGACTGATTTGCATATGGCCATGTCTGAACTGGGGTGGCGTGGTGAGCAAAATAACGATGGATTAAACCTAGATCTGTGACTGGGGGTGAATGTTTTGCCAATGTGCAACATTCCGTCCATCATCTTGTGTGTTTTGCTGTTTGCCCTATGTGGGAAGGGTATGCCCCGACATGGGTCCCGTGCTCTCTACGCCACTGGAGTTAAGCTATCCTGGCTGAAGACGGGTGAAACCCCGAAACCGGTCCTAGGATGCTTGATTCCGTTCAGGGAAGACAACGATTGGCACTTCGGGCTGGACTGTTCCCATGAGGCACAGGGTCAAGACTCATTTGCATATGGCCATATCTGAACTGGGGTGGCGTGGTGTGCAAAATAACGATGGATTAAACCCAGATCGGTGACTGGGGGTGAATGTTTTGCCAATGTGCAACATTCCGTCCATCATCTTGTGTGTTTTGCTGTTTGCCCTATGTGGGAAGGGTATGCCCAGACGTGGGTCCCGTGCTCACTACGCCACTGGAGTCAAGCTATCCTGGCTGAAGAGGGGTGAAACCCTGAAACCGGTCCTAGGATGCTTGATTCCGGTTCAGGGAAGACATGGCTTGGCATTTCGGGATGGACTGTTGCCATGAGGCACAGGGTCAAGACTGATTTGCATATGGTCATGTCTGAACTGGGGTGGCGTGGTGAGCAAAATAATGATGGATTAAACCCAGATCTGTGACTGGGGGTGAATGTTTTTCCAATGTGCAACATTCCGTCCATCATCTTGTGTGTTTTGCTGTTTGCCCTATGTGGGAAGGGTATCCCCAGACATGGGTCCCGTACTGACTACGCCACTGGAGTCAAGCTATCATGGCTGAAGAGAGGTGAAACCCCGAAACCGGTCCTAGGGTGCTTGATTCCGGTTCAGGGAAGAAATGGCTTGGCAGTTCGGGCTGAACTGTTCCCATGAGGCACAGGGTCAAGACTGATTTGCATATGGTCATGTCTGAACTGGGGTGGCGTGGTGAGCAAAATAATGATGGATTAAACCCAGATCTGTGACTGGGGGTGAATGTTTTGCCAATGTGCAACATTCCGTCCATCATCTTGTGTGTTTTGCTGTTCTCCCTATGTGGGAATGGAATGCCCAGATGTGGGTTCCGTGCTCACTACGCCACTGGAGTCAAGCTATCATGGCTGAAGAGGGGTGAAACCCCGAAACCGGTCCTAGGATGCTTGATTCCGGTTCAGGGAAGACATGGTTTGGCAGTTCGGGCTGAACTCTTCCCATGAGGCACAGGGTCAAGACTGATTTGCATATGGCCATGTCTGAACTGGGGTGGCGTGGTGAGCAAAATAATGATGGATTAAACCCAGATCTGTGACTGGGGGTGAATGTTTTGCCAATGTGCAACATTCCGTCCATCATCTTGTGTGTTTTGCTGTTCGCCCTATGTGGGAAGGGTATGCCCAGACATGGGTCCCCTACTCACTACGCCACTGGAGTCAAGCTATCATGGCTGAAGAGAGGTGAAACCCCGAAACCGATCCTAGGATGCTTGATTCCGGTTCAGGGAAGACATGGCTTGGCAGTTCGGGCTGGACTGTTCCCATGAGACACAGGGTCAAGACTGATTTGCATATGGCCATGTCTGAACTGGGGTGGCGTGGTGAGCAAAATAATGATGATTAAACCCAGATCTGTGACTCTGGGTGAATGTTTTGCCAATGTGCAACATTCCGTCCATCATCTTGTGTGTTTTGCTGTTCGCCTATGTGGGAAGGGTATGCCCAGACGTGGGTCCCTTGCTCACTACACCACTGGAGTCAAGCTATCCTGGCTGAAGAGGGCTGAAACCCCGAAACCGGTGCTAGGATGCTTGATTCCGGTTCAGGGAAGACATGGCTTGGCAGTTCGGGCTGGACTGTTCCCATGAGGCACAGGGTCAAGACTGATTGCATATGGCCATGTCTGAACTGGAGTGGCGTGGTGAGCAAAATACCGATGGATAAAACCCAGATCTGTGACTGGGGGAGAATGTTTTTTCAATGTTCAACATTCCGTCCATCATCTTGTGTGTTTTGCTGTTCGCCCTATGTGGGAAGGTTATGCCCAGACATGGGTCCCGTGCTCACTACGCCACTGGAGTCAAGCTATCCTGGCTGAAGAGGGGTGAAACCCCAAAAACGGTCCTAGGATGCTTGATTCCGGTTCAGGGAAGACATGGCTTGGCAGTTCGGGCTGGACTGTTCCCATGACGCGCAGGGTCCAGACTGATTTGCATATGGCCATGTCTAAACTGGGGTGGCGTGGTGAGTAAAATAACGATGGATTAAACCCAGATCTGTGACTGGGGGTGAATGTTTTGCCAATGTGCAACATTCCGTCCATAATCTTGTGTGTTTTGCTGTTCGCCCTATGTGGGAAGGGTATGCCCAGACGTGGGTACCGTGCTCACTACGCCACTGGAGTCAAGCTATCCAGGCTGAAGAGGGGTGAAACCCCAAAACCGGTCGTAGGATGCTTGATTCCGGTTCAGGGAAGACATAGCTTGGCAGTTCAGGCTGGACAGTTCCAATGAGGCACAGGGTCAAGACTGATTTGCATATGGCCATGTCTGAACTGGGGTGGTGAGCAAAATAACGATGGATTAAACCCAGATCTGTGACTGGGGGTGAATGTTTTGCCAATGTGCAACATTCCGTCTATCATCTTGTGTGTTTTGCTGTTCGCTCTATGCGGGAAGGGTATGCCCAGACGTGGGTCTCGTGCTCACTACGCCACTGGAGTCAAGCTATCCTGGCTGAAGAGGAGTGAAACCCCAAAACCAGTCCTAGGATGCTTGATTCCGGTTCAGGAAAGACATGGCTTGGCAGATTGGGATGGACTGTTCCCATGAGGCACAGGGTCAAGACTGATTTGCATATGGCCATGTCTGAACTGGGGTGGCGTGGTGAGCAAAATAACGATGGATTAAACCCAGATCTGTGACTGGAGGTGAATGTTTTGCCAATGTGCAACATTCCGTCCATCATCTTGTGTGTTTTGCTGTTCGCCCTATGTGGGAAGGGTATGCCCAGATGTGGGTCCCGTGCTCACTAAGCCACTGGAGTCAAGCTATCCTGGCTGAAGAGGGGTGAAGCCCCAAAACCGGTCCTAGGATGCTTGATTCCGGTTCAGGGAAGACATAGCTTGACAGTTCGGGCTGGACTGTTCCCATGAGGCATAGGGTCAAGACTGATTTGCATATGGCCATGTCTGAACTAGGGTGGCAAGCAAAATAACGATGGATTAAACCCAGATCTGTGACTGGGGGTGAATGTTTTCCCAATGTGCAACATTCCGTCAATCATCTTGTGTGTTTTGCTGTTCACCCTATGCGGGAAGGGTATGCCCAGACGTGGCTCCCGTGCTCACTAAGCCACTGGAGTCAAGCTATCCTGGCTGTAGAGGGGTGAAACCCCGAAACCAGTCCGAGGATGCTTGATTCCGGTTCAGGGAAGACATGGCTTGGCAGTTCGGGCTGGACTGTTCCCATAAGGCACATGGTCAAAACTGCTTTGAATATGGCCATGTGGGAACTGGGGTGGCGTGGTGAGCAAAATAACGATGGATTAAACCCAGATCTGTGACTGGGGGTGAATGTTTTGCCAATGTGCAATATTCCGTCCATCATCTTGTGTGTTTTGCTGTTCGCCCTATGTGGGAAAGGTATGCCCAGACATGGGTCGCGTGCTCACTACGCCACTGGAGTTGAGCTATCATGGCTGAAGAGGGGTGAAACCCCGAAACCGGTCCTAGGATGCTTGATTCCGGTTCAGGGAAGACATGGCTTGGCAGTTCGGGCTTGACTGTTCCCATAAGTAACAGGGTCAAGATTGATTTGCATATGGCCATCTCTGAACTGGGTGGCGTGGTGAGCAAAATAACGATGGTTGAAACCCAGATCTGTGACTGGGGTTGAGTGTTTTGCCAATGTGCAACAACATTCCGTCCATCATCTTGTGTGTTTTGCTGTTCGCCCTATGTGGGAAGGGTATGCCCAGACATGGGTCCCGTACTCACTACGCCACTGGAGTCAAGCTATCATGGCTGAAGAGAGGTGAAACCCCGAAACCGGTCCTAGGGTGCTTGATTCCGGTTCAGGGAAGAAATGGCTTGGCAGTTCGGGCTGAACTGTTCCCATGAGGCACAGGGTCAAGACTGATTTGCATATGGTCATGTCTGAACTGGGGTGGCGTGGTGAGCAAAATAATGATGGATTAAACCCAGATCTGTGACTGGGGGTGAATGTTTTGCCAATGTGCAACATTCCGTCCATCATCTTGTGTGTTTTGCTGTTCTCCCTATGTGGGAATGGTATGCCCAGATGTGGGTTCCGTGCTCACTACGCCACTGGAGTCAAGCTATCATGGCTGAAGAGGGGTGAAACCCCGAAACCGGTCCTAGGATGCTTGATTCCGGTTCAGGGAAGACATGGTTTGGCAGTTCGGGCTGAACTCTTCCCATGAGGCACAGGGTCAAGACTGATTTGCATATGGCCATGTCTGAACTGTGGTGGCGTGGTGAGCAAAATAATGATGGATTAAACCCAGATCTGTGACTGGGGGTGAATGTTTTGCCAATGTGCAACATTCCGTCCATCATCTTGTGTGTTTTGCTGTTCACCCTATGTGGGAAGGGTATGCCCAGACATGGGTCCCCTACTCACTACGCCACTGGAGTCAAGCTATCATGGCTGAAGAGAGGTGAAACCCCGAAACCGGTCCTAGGATGCTTGATTCCGGTTCAGGGAAGACATGGCTTGGCAGTTCGGGCTGGACTGTTCCCATGAGACACAGGGTCAAGACTGATTTGCATATGGCCATGTCTGAACTGGGGTGGCGTGGTGAGCAAAATAATGATGATTAAACCCAGATCTGTGACTGGGGGTGAATGTTTTGCCAATGTGCAACATTCCGTCCATCATCTTGTGTGTTTTGCTGTTCGCCTATGTGGGAAGGGTATGCCCAGACGTGGGTCCCTTGCTCACTACACCACTGGAGTCAAGCTATCCTGGCTGAAGAGGGCTGAAACCCCGAAACCGGTGCTAGGATGCTTGATTCCGGTTCAGGGAAGACATGGCTTGGCAGTTCGGGCTGGACTGTTCCCATGAGGCACAGGGTCAAGACTGATTGCATATGGCCATGTCTGAACTGGAGTGGCGTGGTGAGCAAAATAACGATGGATAAAACCCAGATCTGTGACTGGGGGTGAATGTTTTGCCAATGTTCAACATTCCGTCCATCATCTTGTGTGTTTTGCTGTTCGCCCTATGTGGGAAGGGTATGCCCAGACATGGGTCCCGTGCTCACTACGCCACTGGAGTCAAGCTATCCTGGCTGAAGAGGGGTGAAACCCCAAAAACGGTCCTAGGATGCTTGATTCCGGTTCAGGGAAGACATGGCTTGGCAGTTCGGGCTGGACTGTTCCCATGACGCACAGGGTCAAGACTGATTTGCATATGGCCATGTCTAAACTGGGGTGGCGTGGTGAGTAAAATAACGATGGATTAAACCTAGATCTGTGACTGGGGGTGAATGTTTTGCCAATGTGCAACATTCCGTCCATAATCTTGTGTGTTTCGCTGTTCGCCCTATGTGGGAAGGGTATGCCCAGACGTGGGTTCCGTGCTCACTACGCCACTGGAGTCAAGCTATCAAGGCTGAAGAGGGGTGAAACCCCAAAACCGGTCGTAGGATGCTTGATTCCGGTTCAGGGAAGACATGGCTTGGCAGATTGGGATGGACTGTTCCCATGAGGCACAGGGTCAAGACTGATTTGCATATGGCCATGTCTGAACTGGGGTGGTGAGCAAAATAACGATGGATTAAACCCAGATCTGTGACTGGGGGTGAATGTTTTGCCAATGTGCAACATTCCGTCTATCATCTTGTGTGTTTTGCTGTTCGCTCTATGCGGGAAGGGTATGCCCAGACGTGGGTCTCGTGCTCACTACGCCACTGGAGTCAAGCTATCCTGGCTGAAGAGGAGTGAAACCCCAAAACCAGTCCTAGGATGCTTGATTCCGGTTCAGGAAAGACATGGCTTGGCAGATTGGGATGGACTGTTCCCATGAGGCACAGGGTCAAGACTGATTTGCATATGGCCATGTCTGAACTGGGGTGGCGTGGTGAGCAAAATAACGATGGATTAAACCCAGATCTGTGACTGGAGGTGAATGTTTTGCCAATGTGCAACATTCCGTCCATCATCTTGTGTGTTTTGCTGTTCGCCTATGTGGGAAGGGGATGCCCAGACATGGGTCCCTTGCTCACTACGCCACTGGAGTCAAGCTATCCTGGCTGAAGAGGGCTGAAACCCCGAAACCGGTGCTAGGATGCTTGATTCCGGTTCAGGGAAGACATGGCTTGGCAGTTCGGGCTGGACTGTTCCCATGAAGCACAGGGTCAAGACTGATTTGCATATGGCCATGTCTGAACTGGAGTGGCGTGGTGAGCAAAATAACGATGGATTAAACCCAGATCTGTGACTGGGGGTGAATGTTTTGCCAATGTGCAACATTCCGTCCATCATCTTGTGTGTTTTGCTGTTCTCCCTATGTGGGAATGGTATGCCCAGATGTGGGTTCCGTGCTCACTACGCCACTGGAGTCAAGCTATCATGGCTGAAGAGGGGTGAAACCCCGAAACCGGTCCTAGGATGCTTGATTCCGGTTCAGGGAAGACATGGTTTGGCAGTTCGGGCTGAACTCTTCCCATGAGGCACAGGGTCAAGACTGATTTGCATATGGCCATGTCTGAACTGGGGTGGCGTGGTGAGCAAAATAATGATGGATTAAACCCAGATCTGTGACTGGGGGTGAATGTTTTGCCAATGTGCAACATTCCGTCCATCATCTTGTGTGTTTTGCTGTTCGCCCTATGTGGGAAGGGTATGCCCAGACATGGGTCCCCTACTCACTACGCCACTGAAGTCAAGCTATCATGGCTGAAGAGAGGTGAAACCCCGAAACCGGTCCTAGGATGCTTGATTCCGGTTCAGGGAAGACATGGCTTGGCAGTTCGGGCTGGACTGTTCCTATGAGACACAGGGTCAAGACTGATTTGCATATGGCCATGTCTGAACTGGGGTGGCGTGGTGAGCAAAATAATGATGATTAAACCCAGATCTGTGACTGGGGGTTAATGTTTTGCCAATGTGCAACATTCCGTCCATCATCTTGTGTGTTTTGCTGTTCGCCTATGTGGGAAGGGTATGCCCAGACGTGGGTCCCTTGCTCACTACGCCACTGGAGTCAAGCTATCCTGGCTGAAGAGGGCTGAAACCCCGAAACCGGTGCTAGGATGCTTGATTCCGGTTCAGGGAAGACATGGCTTGGCAGTTCGGGCTGGACTGTTCCCATGAGGCACAGGGTCAAGACTGATTGCATATGGCCATGTCTGAACTGGAGTGGTGTGGTGAGCAAAATAACGATGGATAAAACCCAGATCTGTGACTGGGGGTGAATGTTTTGCCAATGTTCAACATTCCGTCCATCATCTTGTGTGTTTTGCTGTTCGCACTATGTGGGAAGGGTATGCCCAGACATGGGTCCCGTGCTCACTACGCCACTGGAGTCAAGCTATCCTGGCTGAAGAGGGGTGAAACCCCAAAAACGGTCCTAGGATGCTTGATTCCGGTTCAGGGAAGACATGGCTTGGCAGTTCGGGCTGGACTGTTCCCATGACGCACAGGGTCAAGACTGATTTGCATATGGCCATGTCTAAACTGTGGTGGCGTGGTGAGTAAAATAACGATGGATTAAACCCAGATCTGTGACTGGGGGTGAATGTTTTGCCAATGTGCAACATTCCGTCCATAATCTTGTGTGTTTTGCTGTTCGCCCTATGGTGGAAGGGTATGCCCAGACGTGGGTCCCGTGCTCACTACGCCACTGGAGTCAAGCTATCCAGGCTGAAGAGGGGTGAAACCCCAAAACCGGTCGTAGGATGCTTGATTCCGGTTCAGGGAAGACATAGCTTGGCAGTTCAGGCTGGACAGTTCCAATGAGGCACAGGGTCAAGACTGATTTGCATATGGCCATGTCTGAACTGGGGTGGTGAGCAAAATAACGATGGATTAAACCTAGATCTGTGACTGGGGGTGAATGTTTTGCCAATGTGCAACATTCCGTCTATCATCTTGTGTGTTTTGCTGTTCGCTCTATGCGGGAAGGGTATGCCCAGACGTGGGTCTCGTGCTCACTACGCCACTGGAGTCAAGCTATCCTGGCTGAAGAGGAGTGAAACCCCAAAACCAGTCCTAGGATGCTTGATTCCGGTTCAGGAAAGACATGGCTTGGCAGATCGGGATGGACTGTTCCCTTGAGGCACAGGGTCAAGACTGATTTGCATATGGCCATGTCTGAACTGGGGTGGCGTGGTGAGCAAAATAACGATGGATTAAACCCAGATCTGTGACTGGAGGTGAATGTTTTCCCAATGTGCAACATTCCGTCCATCATCTTGTGTGTTTTGCTGTTCGCCTATGTGGGAAGGGGATGCCCAGACGTGGGTCCCTTGCTCACTACGCCACTGGAGTCAAGCTATCCTGGCTGAAGAGGGCTGAAACCCCGAAACCGGTGCTAGGATGCTTGATTCCGGTTCAGGGAAGACATGGCTTGGCAGTTCGGGCTGGACTGTTCCCATGAAGCACAGGGTCAAGACTGATTTGCATATGGCCATGTCTGAACTGGAGTGGCGTGGTGAGCAAAATAACGATGGATTAAACCCAGATCTGTGACTGGGGGTGAATGTTTTGCCAATGTTCAACATTCCGTCCATCATCTTGTGTGTTTTGCTGTTTGCCCTATGTGGGAAGGGTATGCCCAGACATGGGTCCCGTGCTCACTACGCCACTGGAGTCAAGCTATCCTGGCTGAAGAGGGGTGAAACCCCAAAAACGGTCCTAGGATGCTTGATTCCGGTTCAAGGAAGACATGGCTTGGCAGTTCGGGCTGGACTGTTCCCATGACGCACAGGGTCAAAACTGATTTTCATATGGCCATGTCTGAACTGGGGTGGCGTGGTGAGTAAAATAACAATGGATTAAACCCAGATCTGTGACTGGGGGTTAATGTTTTGCCAATGTGCAATATTCCGTCCATCATCTTGTGTGTTTTGCTGGTCGCCCTATGTGGGAAGGGTATGCTCAGACGTGGGTCCCATGCTCACTACGCCACTGGAGTCAAGCTATCCTGGCTGAAGAGGGGTGAAACCCCGAAACCGGTCCTAGGATGCTTGATTCCGGTTCAGGGAAGACATGGTTTGGCAGTTCGGGCTGAACTGTTCCCATGAGGCACAGGGTCAAGACTGATTTGCATATGGCCATGTCTGAACTGGGGTGGCGTGGTGAGCAAAATAATGATTGATTAAACCCAGATCTGTTACTGGGGGTGAATGTTTTGCCAATGTGCAACATTCCATCCATCATCTTGTGTGTTTTGCTGTTCGCCCTATGTGGGAAGGGTATGCCCAGACATGGGTCCCCTACTCACTACGCCACTGGAGTCAAGCTATCATGGCTGAAGAGAGGTGAAACCCCGAAACCGGTCCTAGGATGCTTGATTCCGGTTCAGGGAAGACATGGCTTGGCAGTTCGGGCTGGACTGTTCCCATGAGACACAGGGTCAAGACTGATTTGCATATGGCCATGTCTGAACTGGGGTGGCGTGGTGAGCAAAATAATGATGATTAAACCCAGATCTGTGACTGGGGGTGAATGTTTTGCCAATGTGCAACATTCCGTCCATCATCTTGTGTGTTTTGCTGTTCTCCCTATGTTGGAACGGTATGCCCAGACGTGGGTTCCGTGCTCACTACGCCACTGGAGTCAAGCTATCCTGCCTGAAGAGGGGTGAAACCCCGAAACCGGTCCTAGGATGTTTGATTCCGGTTCAGGGAATACATGGCTTGGCAGTTCGGGCTGGACTGTTCCCATGAGGCACAGGGTCAAGACTGATTTGCATATGGCCATGTCTGAACTGGGGAGGCATGGTGAGCAAAATAACGATGGATTATACCCAGATCTGTGACTGGGGGTGAATGTTTTGCCAATGTGCAACATTCTGTCCATCATCTTTTGTGTTTTGCTGTGCGCCCTATGTGGGAAGGGTATGCCCAGACGTGGGTCCCGTGCTCACTACGCCACTGGAGTCAAGCTATCCTGGCTGAAGAGGGGGGAAACCCCGAAACCGGTCCTAGAATGCTTGATTTCGGTTCAGCGAAGACATGGCTTGGCAGATCGGGCTGGATTGTTCCCATGAGGAACAGGGTCAAGACTGATTTGCAAATGTACATGTCTGAACTGGGGTGGCGTGGTGAGCAAAATAACGATGGATTAAACCCAGATCTGTGACTGGGGGTGAATGTTTTGCCAATGTGAAACATTCCGTCCATCATCTTGTGTGTTTTGCTGTTCGCCTATGTGGGAAGGGTATGCCCAGACGTGGGTCCCTTGCTCACTACGCCACTGGAGTCAAGCTATCCTGGCTGAAGAGGGCTGAAACCCCGAAACCGGTGCTAGGATGCTTGATTCCGGTTCAGGGAAGACATGGCTTGGCAGTTCGGGCTGGACTGTTCCCATGAGGCACAGGGTCAAGACTGATTGCATATGGCCATGTCTGAACTGGAGTGGCGTGGTGAGCAAAATAACGATGGATTAAACCCAGATCTGTGACTGGGGGTGAATGTTTTGCCAATGTTCAACATTCCATCCATCATCTTGTGTGTTTTGCTGTTCGCCCTATGTGGGAAGGGTATGCCCAGACATGGGTCCCGTGCTCACTACACCACTGGAGTCAAGCTATCCTGGCTGAAGAGGGGTGAAACCCCAAAAACGGTCCTAGGATGCTTGATTCCGGTTCAGGGAAGACATGGCTTGGCAGTTCGGGCTGGACTGTTCCCATGACGCACAGGGTCAAGACTGATTTGCATATGGCCATGTCTAAACTGGGGTGGCGTGGTGAGTAAAATAACGATGGATTAAACCCAGATCTGTGACTGGGGGTGAATGTTTTGCCAATGTGCAACATTCCGTCCATAATCTTGTTTGTTTTGCTGTTCGCCCTATGTGGGAAGGGTATGCCCAGACGTGGGTCCGGTGCTCACTACGCCACTGGAGTCAAGCTATCCAGGCTGAAGAGGGGTGAAACCCCAAAACCGGTCGTAGGATGCTTGATTCCGGTTCAGGGAAGACATAGCTTGGCAGTTCAGGCTGGACAGTTCCAATGAGGCACAGGGTCAAGACTGATTTGCATATGGCCATGTCTGAACTGGGGTGGTGAGCAAAATAACGATGGATTAAACCCAGATCTGTGACTGGGGGTGAATGTTTTGCCAATGTGCAACATTCCGTCTATCATCTTGTGTGTTTTGCTGTTCGCCCTATGCGGGAAGGCTATGCCCAGACGTGGGTCTCGTGCTCACTACGCCACTGGAGTCAAGCTATCCTGGCTGAAGAGGAGTGAAACCCCAAAACCAGTCCTAGGATGCTTGATTCCGGTTCAGGAAAGACATGGCTTGGCACATCGGGATGGACTATTCCCATGAGGCACAGGGTCAAGACTGATTTGCATATGGCCATGTCTGAACTGGGGTGGCGTGGTGAGCAAAATAACGATGGATTAAACCCAGATCTGTGACTGGAGGTGAATGTTTTGCCAATGTGCAACATTCTGTCCATCATCTTGTGTGTTTTGCTGTTCGCCTATGTGGGAAGGGGATGCCCAGATGTGGGTCCCTTGCTCACTACGCCACTGGAGTCAAGCTATCCTGGCTGAAGAGGGCTGAAACCCCGAAACCGGTGCTAGGATGCTTGATTCCGGTTCAGGGAAGACATGGCTTGGCAGTTCGGGCTGGACTGTTCCCATCAAGCACAGGGTCAAGACTGATTTGCATATGGCCATGTCTGAACTGGAGTAGCGTGGTGACCAAAATAACGATGGATTAAACCCAGATCTGTGACTGGGGGTGAATGTTTTGCCAATGTTCAACATTCAATCCATCATCTTGTGTGTTTTGCTGTTTGCCCTATGTGGGAAGGGTATGCCCAGACATGGGTCCCATGCTCACTACGCCATTGGAGTCAAGCTATCCTGGCTGAAGAGGGGTGAAACCCCAAAAACGGTCCTAGGATGGTTGATTCCGGTTCAGGGAAGACATGGCTTGGCAGTTCGGGCTGGACTGTTCCCATGACGCACAGGGTCAAGACTGATTTGCATATGGCCATGTCTGAACTGGGGTGGCGTGGTGAGTAAAATAACGATGGATTAAACCCAGATCTGTGACTGGGGGTGAATGTTTTGCCAATGTGCAACATTCCGTCTATCATCTTGTGTGTTTTGCTGTTTGCCCTATGCGGGAAGGGTATGCCCAGACGTGGGTCTCGTGCTCACTACGCCACTGGAGTCAAGCTATCCTGGCTGAAGAGGGGTGAAACCCCGAAACCGGTCCTAGGATGCTTGATTCTGTTCAGGGAAGACAACGATTGGCACTTCGGGCTGGACTGTTCCCATGAGGCACAGGGTCAAGACTCATTTGCATATGGACATATCTGAACTGGGGTGGCGTGGTGTGCAAAATAACGATGGATTAAACCCAGATCGGTGACTGGGGGTGAATGTTTTGCCAATGTGCAACATTCCGTCCATCATCTTGTGTGTTTTGCTGATTGCCCTATGTGGGAAGGGTATGCCCCGTCATGGGTCCTGTGCTCACTACGCCATTGGAGTTAAGCTATCCTGGCTGAAGAGGGCTGAAACCCCGAAACCGGTCCTAGGATGCTTGATTCCATTCAGGGAAGACATGTCTCGGCAGTTCGGGCTGCACTGTTCCCATGAGTCACAGGCTCAAGACTGATTTGCATATGGCCATGTCTGAACTGGGGTGGCGTGGTGAGCAAAATAACAATGGATTAATCCCAGATCTGTGACTGGTGGTGAATGTTTTGCCAATGTTCAACATTCCGTCCATCATCTTGTGTGTTTTGCTGTTCGCCCTATGTGGGAAGGGTATGCCCAGACATGGGTCCCGTGCTCACTACGCCACTGGAGTCAAGCTATCCTGGCTGAAGAGGGGTGAAACCCCAAAAACGGTCCTAGGATGCTTGATTCCGGTTCAGGGAAGACATGGCTTGGCAGTTCGGGCTGGACTGTTCCCATGACGCACAGGGTCAAGACTGATTTGCATATGGCCATGTCTAAACTGGGGTTGCGTGGTGAGTAAAATAACAATGGATTAAACCCAGATCTGTGACTGGGGGTGAATGTTTTGCCAATGTGCAACATTCCGTCCATAATCTTGTGTGTTTTGCTGTTCGCCCTATGTGGGAAGGGTATGCCCAGACGTGGGTCCTGTGCTCACTACGCCACTGGAGTCAAGCTATCCAGGCTGAAGAGGGGTGAAACCCCAAAACCGGTCGTAGGATGCTTGATTCCGGTTCAGGGAAGACATAGCTTGGCAGTTCAGGCTGGACAGTTCCAATGAGGCACAGGGTCAAGACTGATTTGCATATGGCCATGTCTAAACTGGGGTTGCGTGGTGAGTAAAATAACAATGGATTAAACCCAGATCTGTGACTGGGGGTGAATGTTTTGCCAATGTGCAACATTCCGTCCATAATCTTGTGTGTTTTGCTGTTCGCCCTATGTGGGAAGGGTATGCCCAGACGTGGGTCTCGTGCTCACTACGCCACTGGAGTCAAGCTATCCTGGCTGAAGAGGGGTGAAACCCCAAAAACGGTCCTAGGATGCTTGATTCCGGTTCAGGGAAGACATGGCTTGGCAGTTCGGGCTGGACTGTTCCCATGACGCACAGGGTCAAGACTGATTTGCATCTGGCCATGTCTAAACTGGGGTGGCGTGGTGAGTAAAATAACGATGGAGTAAACCCAGATCTGTGACTGGGGGTGAATGTTTTGCCAATGTGCAACATTCCGTCCATAATCTTGTGTGTTTTGCTGTTCGCCCTATGTGGGAAGGGTATGCCCAGACGTGGGTCCTGTGCTCACTACGCCACTGGAGTCAAGCTATCCAGGCTGAAGAGGGGTGAAACCCCAAAACCGGTCGTAGGATGCTTGATTCCGGTTCAGGGAAGACATCGCTTGGCAGTTCAGGCTGGACAGTTCCAATGAGGCACAGGGTCAAGACTGATTTGCATATGGCCATGTCTGAACTGGGGTGGTGAGCAAAATAACGATGGATTAAACCCAGATCTGTGACTGGGGGTGAATGTTTTGCCAATGTGCAACATTCCGTCTATCATCTTGTGTGTTTTGCTGTTTGCCCTATGCGGGAAGGGTATGCCCAGACGTGGGTCTCGTGCTCACTACGCCACTGGAGTCAAGCTATCCTGGCTGAAGAGGGGTGAAACCCCGAAACCAGTCCTAGGATGCTTGATTCCGGTTAAGGAAAGACATGGCTTGACAGATCGGGATGGACTGTTCCCATGAGGCACAGGGTCAAGACTGATTTGCATATGGCCATGTCTGAACTGGGGTGGCGTGGTGTGCAAAATAACGATGGATTAAACCCAGATCGGTGACTGGGGGTGAATGTTTTGCCAATGTGCAACATTCGGTCCATCATCTTGTGTGTTTTGCTGTTCGCCCTATGTGGAAAGGGTATGCCCAGACGTGGGTCCTGTGCTTACTACGCCACTGGAGTCAAGCTATACAGGCTGAAGAGGGGTGAAACCCCGAAACCGGACCTAGTATGCTTGATTCCGGTTCAGGGAAGACATGTCTCGGCAGTTCGGGCTGCACTGTTCCCATGAGTCACAGGCTCAAGACTGATTTGCATATGGCCATGTCTGAACTGGGGTGACGTGGTGAGCAAAATAACAATGGATTAATCCCAGATCAGTGACTGGGGGTGAATGTTTTGCCAAAGTGCAACATTCCGTCCATCATCTTGTGTGTTTTGCTGTTCGCCCTATGCGGGAAGGGTATGCCCAGACGTGGGTCTCGTGCTCACTACGCCACTGGAGTCAAGCTATCCTGGCTGAAGAGGGGTGAAACCCCGAAACCGGTCCTAGGATGCTTGATTCTGTTCAGGGAAGACAACGATTGGCACTTCGGGCTGGACTGTTCCCATGAGGCACAGGGTCAAGACTCATTTGCATATGGACATATCTGAACTGGGGTGGCGTGGTGTGCAAAATAACGATGGATTAAACCCAGATCGGTGACTGGGGGTGAATGTTTTGCCAATGTGCAACATTCCGTCCATCATCTTGTGTGTTTTGCTGATTGCCCTATGTGGGAAGGGTATGCCCCGTCATGGGTCCTGTGCTCACTACGCCATTGGAGTTAAGCTATCCTGGCTGAAGAGGGCTGAAACCCCGAAACCGGTCCTAGGATGCTTGATTCCATTCAGGGAAGACATGTCTCGGCAGTTCGGGCTGCACTGTTCCCATGAGTCACAGGCTCAAGACTGATTTGCATATGGCCATGTCTGAACTGGGGTGGCGTGGTGAGCAAAATAACAATGGATTAATCCCAGATCTGTGACTGGTGGTGAATGTTTTGCCAATGTTCAACATTCCGTCCATCATCTTGTGTGTTTTGCTGTTCGCCCTATGTGGGAAGGGTATGCCCAGACATGGGTCCCGTGCTCACTACGCCACTGGAGTCAAGCTATCCTGGCTGAAGAGGGGTGAAACCCCAAAAACGGTCCTAGGATGCTTGATTCCGGTTCAGGGAAGACATGGCTTGGCAGTTCGGGCTGGACTGTTCCCATGACGCACAGGGTCAAGACTGATTTGCATATGGCCATGTCTAAACTGGGGTTGCGTGGTGAGTAAAATAACAATGGATTAAACCCAGATCTGTGACTGGGGGTGAATGTTTTGCCAATGTGCAACATTCCGTCCATAATCTTGTGTGTTTTGCTGTTCGCCCTATGTGGGAAGGGTATGCCCAGACGTGGGTCCTGTGCTCACTACGCCACTGGAGTCAAGCTATCCAGGCTGAAGAGGGGTGAAACCCCAAAACCGGTCGTAGGATGCTTGATTCCGGTTCAGGGAAGACATAGCTTGGCAGTTCAGGCTGGACAGTTCCAATGAGGCACAGGGTCAAGACTGATTTGCATATGGCCATGTCTAAACTGGGGTTGCGTGGTGAGTAAAATAACAATGGATTAAACCCAGATCTGTGACTGGGGGTGAATGTTTTGCCAATGTGCAACATTCCGTCCATAATCTTGTGTGTTTTGCTGTTCGCCCTATGTGGGAAGGGTATGCCCAGACGTGGGTCTCGTGCTCACTACGCCACTGGAGTCAAGCTATCCTGGCTGAAGAGGGGTGAAACCCCAAAAACGGTCCTAGGATGCTTGATTCCGGTTCAGGGAAGACATGGCTTGGCAGTTCGGGCTGGACTGTTCCCATGACGCACAGGGTCAAGACTGATTTGCATCTGGCCATGTCTAAACTGGGGTGGCGTGGTGAGTAAAATAACGATGGAGTAAACCCAGATCTGTGACTGGGGGTGAATGTTTTGCCAATGTGCAACATTCCGTCCATAATCTTGTGTGTTTTGCTGTTCGCCCTATGTGGGAAGGGTATGCCCAGACGTGGGTCCTGTGCTCACTACGCCACTGGAGTCAAGCTATCCAGGCTGAAGAGGGGTGAAACCCCAAAACCGGTCGTAGGATGCTTGATTCCGGTTCAGGGAAGACATCGCTTGGCAGTTCAGGCTGGACAGTTCCAATGAGGCACAGGGTCAAGACTGATTTGCATATGGCCATGTCTGAACTGGGGTGGTGAGCAAAATAACGATGGATTAAACCCAGATCTGTGACTGGGGGTGAATGTTTTGCCAATGTGCAACATTCCGTCTATCATCTTGTGTGTTTTGCTGTTTGCCCTATGCGGGAAGGGTATGCCCAGACGTGGGTCTCGTGCTCACTACGCCACTGGAGTCAAGCTATCCTGGCTGAAGAGGGGTGAAACCCCGAAACCAGTCCTAGGATGCTTGATTCCGGTTAAGGAAAGACATGGCTTGACAGATCGGGATGGACTGTTCCCATGAGGCACAGGGTCAAGACTGATTTGCATATGGCCATGTCTGAACTGGGGTGGCGTGGTGTGCAAAATAACGATGGATTAAACCCAGATCGGTGACTGGGGGTGAATGTTTTGCCAATGTGCAACATTCGGTCCATCATCTTGTGTGTTTTGCTGTTCGCCCTATGTGGAAAGGGTATGCCCAGACGTGGGTCCTGTGCTTACTACGCCACTGGAGTCAAGCTATACAGGCTGAAGAGGGGTGAAACCCCGAAACCGGACCTAGTATGCTTGATTCCGGTTCAGGGAAGACATGTCTCGGCAGTTCGGGCTGCACTGTTCCCATGAGTCACAGGCTCAAGACTGATTTGCATATGGCCATGTCTGAACTGGGGTGACGTGGTGAGCAAAATAACAATGGATTAATCCCAGATCAGTGACTGGGGGTGAATGTTTTGCCAAAGTGCAACATTCCGTCCATCATCTTGTGTGTTTTGCTGTTCGCCCTATGTGGGAAGGGTATGCCCAGACGTGGGTCCCGTGCTCACTACACCACTGGAGTCAAGCTATCCTGGCTGAAGAGGGGTGAAACCCCAAAACCGGTCCTAGGATGCTTGATTCCGGTTCAGGGAAGACATAGCTTGGCAGTTCGGGCTGGACTGTTCCCATGAGGCACAGGTCAAGACTGATTTGCATATGGCCATGTCTGAACTTGGGTGGCGTGGTGAGCAAAATAACGATGGATTAAACCCAGATCTGTGACTGGGGGTGAATGTTTTGCCAATGTGCAACATTCCGTACATCATCTTGTGTGTTTTGCTGTTCTCCCTATGTGGGAAGGGTATGCCCAGACGTGGGTCCTGTGCTCACTACGCCACTGGAGTCAAGATATTCTGGCTGAGGAGGGGTGAAACCCCGAAACCGGTCCTAGGATGCTTGATTCCGGGTCAGGGAAGACATGGCTTGGCAGTTCGGGCTGGACTGTTCCCATGAGGCACAGGGTCAAGACTGATTTGCATATGGCCATGTCTGAACTGGGGTGGCGTGGTGAGCAAAATAGCGATGGATTAAACCCAGATCTATGACTGGGGGTGAATGTTTTGCCAATGTGCAACATTCCGTACATCATCTTGTGTGTTTTGCTCTTCGCCCTATGTGGGAAGGGTATGCCCAGACGTGGGTCTTGTGCTCACTGCACCACTGGAGTCAAGCTATCCTGGATGAGGAGGGGTGAAACCCCGAAATCGGTCCTAGGATGCTTGATTCCGGTTCAGGGAAGACATGGCTTGGCAGTTCGGGCTGGACTGTTCCCATGAGGCACAGGGTCAAGACTGATTTGTATATGGCCATGTCTGAACTGGGGTGGCGTGGTGAGCAAAATAATGATGGATTAAACCCTGATCTGTGACTGGGGGTGAATGGTTTGCCAATGTGCAACATTCCGTCCATCATCTTGTGTGTTTTGCTGATCTCCCTATGTGGGAACGGTATGCCCAGACGTGGGTTCCGTGCTCACTACGCCACTGGAGTCAAGCTATCATGGCTGAAGAGGGGTGAAACCCCGAAACCGGTCCTAGGATGCTTGATTCCGGTTCAGGGAAGACATGGCTTGGCAGTTCGGGCTGGACTGTTCCCATGAGGCACACAATCAAGACTGATTTGCATATTCCCATGTCTGAACTGGGGTGGCGTGGTGAGCAAAATAACGATGGATTAAACCCAGATCTGTTACTGGGGGTGAATGTTTTGCCAATGTGCAACAACATTCCGTCCATCATCTTGTGTGTTTTGCTGTTCGCCCTATGTGGGAAGGGTATGCCCAGACATGGGTCATCTACTCACTACGCCACTGGAGTCAAACTATCATGGCTGAAGAGAGATGAAACCCCGAAACCGGTCCTAGGATGCTTGATTCCGGTTCAGGGAAGACATGGCTTGGCAGTTCGGGCTGGACTGTTCCCATGAGACACAGGGTCAAGACTGATTTGCATATGGCCATGTCTGAACTGGGGTGGCGTGGTGAGCAAAATAATGATGATTAAACCCAGATCTGTTACTGGGGGTGAATGTTTTGCCAATGTGCAACATTCCGTCCATCATCTTGTGTGTTTTGCTGTTCTCCCTATGTGGGAACGGTATGCCCAGACGTGGGTTCCGTGCTCACTACGCCACTGGAGTCAAGCTATCCTGCCTGAAGAGGGGTGAAACCCCGAAACCGGTCCTAGGATGTTTGATTCCGGTTCAGGGAATACATGGCTTGGCAGTTCGGGCTGGACTGTTCCCATGAGGCACAGGGTCAAGACTAATTTGCATATGGCCATGTCTGAACTGGGGAGGCATGGTGAGCAAAATAACGATGGATTATACCCAGATCTGTGACTGGGGGTAAATGTTTTGCCAATGTGCAACATTCTGTCCATCATCTTGTGTGTTTTGCTGTGCGCCCTATGTGGGAAGGGTATGCCCAGACCTGGGTCCCATGCTCACTACGCCACTGGAGTCAAGCTATCCTGCCTGAAGAGGGGTGAAACCCCGAAACCGGTCCTAGGATGTTTGATTCCGGTTCAGGGAATACATGGCTTGGCAGTTCGGGCTGGACTGTTCCCATGAGGCACAGGGTCAAGACTAATTTGCATATGGCCATGTCTGAACTGGGGTGGTGTGGTGAGTAAAATAACGATGAATAAAACCCAGATCTGTGACTGGGGGTGAATGTTTTGCCAATGTGCAACATTCCGTCCATCATCTTTTGTGTTTTGCTGTTCGCCCTATGTGGGAAGGGTATGCCCAGACGTGGGTCCCGTGCTCACTAAGCCACTGGAGTCAAGCTATCCTGGCTGAAGAGGGGTGAAGCCCCAAAACCGGTCCTAGGATGCTTGGTTCCGGTTCAGGGAAGACATAGTTTGACAGTTCGGGCTGGACTGTTCCCATGAGGCATAGGGTCAAGACTGATTTGCATGTGGCCATGTCTGAACTAGGGTGGCAAGCAAAATAACGATGGATTAAACCCAGATCTGTGACTGGGGGTGAATGTTTTCCCAATGTGCAACATTCCGTCAATCATCTTGTGTGTTTTGCTGTTCACCCTATGCGGGAAGGGTATGCCCAGACGTGGCTCCCGTGCTCACTAAGCCACTGGAGTCAAGCTATCCTGGCTGTAGAGGGGTGAAACCCCGAAACCGGTCCTAGGATGTTTGATTCCGGTTCAGGGAATACATGGCTTGGCAGTTCGGGCTGGACTGTTCCCATGAGACACAGGGTCAAGACTGATTTGCATATGGCCATGTCTGAACTGGGGTGGCGTGGTGAGCAAAATAACGATGGCTTAAACCCAGATCTGTGTCTGGGGGTGAATGTTTTGCCAATGTGCAACATTCCGTCCATCATATTGTGTGTTTTGCTGTTTGCCCTATGTGGGAAGGGTATGCCCAGACATGGGTCCCGTGCTCACTACGCCACTGGAGTGAAGCTATCCTGGCTGAAGAGGGGTGAAACCCTGAAACCGGTCCTAGGATGCTTGATTCCGGTTCAGGGAAGACATGGCTTGGCATTTCGGGATGGACTGTTGCCATGAGGCACAGGGTCAAGACTGATTTGCATATGGCCATGTCTGAACTGGCTTGGCATGGTGAGCAAAATATCGATGGATTAAACCCAGATCTGTGACTGGGGGTGAATGTTTTGCCAAAGTGCAACATTCCGTCCATCATCTTGTGTGTTTTGCTGTTCGCCCTATGTGGGAAGGGTATGCCCAGACGTGGGTCCCGTGCTCACTACACCACTGGAGTCAAGCTATCCTGGCTGAAGAGGGGTGAAACCCCAAAACCGGTCCTAGGATGCTTGATTCCGGTTCAGGGAAGACATAGCTTGGCAGTTCGGGCTGGACTGTTCCCATGAGGCACAGGTCAAGACTGATTTGCATATGGCCATGTCTGAACTTGGGTGGCGTGGTGAGCAAAATAACGATGGATTAAACCCAGATCTGTGACTGGGGGTGAATGTTTTGCCAATGTGCAACATTCCGTACATCATCTTGTGTGTTTTGCTGTTCTCCCTATGTGGGAAGGGTATGCCCAGACGTGGGTCCTGTGCTCACTACGCCACTGGAGTCAAGATATTCTGGCTGAGGAGGGGTGAAACCCCGAAACCGGTCCTAGGATGCTTGATTCCGGGTCAGGGAAGACATGGCTTGGCAGTTCGGGCTGGACTGTTCCCATGAGGCACAGGGTCAAGACTGATTTGCATATGGCCATGTCTGAACTGGGGTGGCGTGGTGAGCAAAATAGCGATGGATTAAACCCAGATCTATGACTGGGGGTGAATGTTTTGCCAATGTACAACATTCCGTACATCATCTTGTGTGTTTTGCTCTTCGCCCTATGTGGGAAGGGTATGCCCAGACGTGGGTCTTGTGCTCACTGCACCACTGGAGTCAAGCTATCCTGGATGAGGAGGGGTGAAACCCCGAAATCGGTCCTAGGATGCTTGATTCCGGTTCAGGGAAGACATGGCTTGGCAGTTCGGGCTGGACTGTTCCCATGAGGCACAGGGTCAAGACTGATTTGTATATGGCCATGTCTGAACTGGGGTGGCGTGGTGAGCAAAATAATGATGGATTAAACCCTGATCTGTGACTGGGGGTGAATGGTTTGCCAATGTGCAACATTCCGTCCATCATCTTGTGTGTTTTGCTGATCTCCCTATGTGGGAACGGTATGCCCAGACGTGGGTTCCGTGCTCACTACGCCACTGGAGTCAAGCTATCATGGCTGAAGAGGGGTGAAACCCCGAAACCGGTCCTAGGATGCTTGATTCCGGTTCAGGGAAGACATGGCTTGGCAGTTCGGGCTGGACTGTTCCCATGAGGCACACAATCAAGACTGATTTGCATATTCACATGTCTGAACTGGGGTGGCGTGGTGAGCAAAATAACGATGGATTAAACCCAGATCTGTGACTGGGGGTGAATGTTTTGCCAATGTGCAACAACATTCCGTCCATCATCTTGTGTGTTTTGCTGTTCGCCCTATGTGGGAAGGGTATGCCCAGACATGGGTCATTTACTCACTACGCCACTGAAGTCAAGCTATCATGGCTGAAGAGAGATGAAACCCCGAAACCGGTCCTAGGATGCTTGATTCCGGTTCAGGGAAGACATGGCTTGGCAGTTCGGGCTGGACTGTTCCCATGAGACACAGGGTCAAGACTGATTTGCATATGGCCATGTCTGAACTGGGGTGGCGTGGTGAGCAAAATAATGATGATTAAACCCAGATCTGTTACTGGGGGTGAATGTTTTGCCAATGTGCAACATTCCGTCCATCATCTTGTGTGTTTTGCTGTTCTCCCTATGTGGGAACGGTATGCCCAGACGTGGGTTCCGTGCTCACTACGCCACTGGAGTCAAGCTATCCTGCCTGAAGAGGGGTGAAACCCCGAAACCGGTCCTAGGATGTTTGATTCCGGTTCAGGGAATACATGGCTTGGCAGTTCGGGCTGGACTGTTCCCATGAGGCACAGGGTCAAGACTAATTTGCATATGGCCATGTCTGAACTGGGGAGGCATGGTGAGCAAAATAACGATGGATTATACCCAGATCTGTGACTGGGGGTAAATGTTTTGCCAATGTGCAACATTCTGTCCATCATCTTGTGTGTTTTGCTGTGCGCCCTATGTGGGAAGGGTATGCCCAGACCTGGATCCCATGCTCACTACGCCACTGGAGTCAAGCTATCCTGCCTGAAGAGGGGTGAAACCCCGAAACCGGTCCTAGGATGTTTGATTCCGGTTCAGGGAATACATGGCTTGGCAGTTCGGGCTGGACTGTTCCCATGAGGCACAGGGTCAAGACTAATTTGCATATGCCATGTCTGAACTGGGGTGGTGTGGTGAGTAAAATAACGATGAATAAAACCCAGATCTGTGACTGGGGGTGAATGTTTTGCCAATGTGCAACATTCCGTCCATCATCTTTTGTGTTTTGCTGTTCGCCCTATGTGGGAAGGGTATGCCCAGACGTGGGTCCCGTGCTCACTAAGCCACTGGAGTCAAGCTATCCTGGCTGAAGAGGGGTGAAGCCCCAAAACCGGTCCTAGGATGCTTGGTTCCGGTTCAGGGAAGACATAGCTTGACAGTTCGGGCTGGACTGTTCCCATGAGGCATAGGGTCAAGACTGATTTGCATGTGGCCATGTCTGAACTAGGGTGGCAAGCAAAATAACGATGGATTAAACCCAGATCTGTGACTGGGGGTGAATGTTTTCCCAATGTGCAACATTCCGTCAATCATCTTGTGTGTTTTGCTGTTCACCCTATGCGGGAAGGGTATGCCCAGACGTGGCTCCCGTGCTCACTAAGCCACTGGAGTCAAGCTATCCTGGCTGTAGAGGGGTGAAACCCCGAAACCAGTCCGAGGATGCTTGATTCCGGTTCAGGGAAGACATGGCTTGGCAGTTCGGGCTGGACTGTTCCCATAAGGCACAGGGTCAAAACTGCTTTGAATATAGCCATGTGGGAACTGGGGTGGCGTTGTGAGCAAAATAACGATGGATTAAACCCAGATCTGTGACTGGGGGTGAATGTTTTGCCAATGTGCAATATTCCGTCCATCATCTTGTGTGTTTTGCTGTTCGCCCTATGTGGGAAAGGTATGCCCAGACGTGGGTCCCGTGCTCACTAAGCCACTGGAGTCAAGCTATCCTGGCTGAAGAGGGGTGAAGCCCCAAAACCGGTCCTAGGATGCTTGATTCCGGTTCAGGGAAGACATAGCTTGACAGTTCGGGCTGGACTGTTCCCATGAGGCATAGGGTCAAGACTGATTTGCATGTGGCCATGTCTGAACTAGGGTGGCAAGCAAAATAACGATGGATTAAACCCAGATCTGTGACTGGGGGTGAATGTTTTCCCAATGTGCAACATTCCGTCAATCATCTTGTGTGTTTTGCTGTTCACCCTATGCGGGAAGGGTATGCCCAGACGTGGCTCCCGTGCTCACTAAGCCACTGGAGTCAAGCTATCCTGGCTGTAGAGGGGTGAAACCCCGAAACCAGTCCGAGGATGCTTGATTCCGGTTCAGGGAAGACATGGCTTGGCAGTTCGGGCTGGACTGTTCCCATAAGGCACAGGGTCAAAACTGCTTTGAATATGGCCATGTGGGAACTGGGGTGGCGTGGTGAGCAAAATAACGATGGATTAAACCCAGATCTGTGACTGGGGGTGTATGTTTTGCCAATGTGCAATATTCCGTCCATCATCTTGTGTGTTTTGCTGTTCGCCCTATGTGGGAAAGGTATGCCCAGACATGGGTCGCGTGCTCACTACGCCACTGGAGTTAAGCTATCCTGGCTGAAGAGGGGTGAAACCCTGAAACCGGTCCTAGGATGCTTGATTCCGGTTCAGGGAAGACATGGCTTGGCAGTTCGGGCTTGACTGTTCCCATAAGTAACAGGGTCAAGATTGATTTGCATATGGCCATGTCTGAACTGGGGTGGCGTGGTGAGCAAAATAACGATGGATTAAACCCAGATCTGTGACTGGGGTTGAGTGTTTTGCCAATGTGCAACAACATTCCGTCCATCATCTTGTGTGTTTTGCTGTTCGCCCTATGTGGGAAGGGTATGCCCAGACATGGGTCCCGTACTCACTACGCCACTGAAGTCAAGCTATCATGGCTGAAGAGAGGTGAAACCCCGAAACCGGTCCTAGGATGCTTGATTCCGGTTCAGGGAAGACATGGCTTGGCAGTTCGGGCTGGACTGTTCCCATGAGGCACACAATCAAGACTAATTTGCATATTCCCATGTCTGAACTGGGGTGGCGTGGTGAGCAAAATAACGATGGATTAAACCCAGATCTGTGACTGGGGGTGAATGTTTTGCCAATGTGCAACAACATTCCGTTCATCATCTTGTGTGTTTTGCTGTTCGCCCTATGTGGGAAGGGTATGCCCAGACATGGGTCATCTACTCACTACGCCACTGGAGTCAAGCTATCATGGCTGAAGAGAGATGAAACCCCGAAACCGGTCCTAGGATGCTTGATTCCGGTTCAGGGAAGACATGGCTTGGCAGTTCGGGCTGGACTGTTCCCATGAGACACAGGGTCAAGACTGATTTGCATATGGCCATGTCTGAACTGGGGTGGCGTGGTGAGCAAAATAATGATGATTAAACCCAGATCTGTTACTGGGGGTGAATGTTTTGCCAATGTGCAACATTCCGTCCATCATCTTGTGTGTTTTGCTGTTCTCCCTATGTGGGAACGGTATGCCCAGACGTGGGTTCCGTGCTCACTACGCCACTGGAGTCAAGCTATCCTGCCTGAAGAGGGGTGAAACCCCGAAACCGGTCCTAGGATGTTTGATTCCGGTTCAGGGAATACATGGCTTGGCAGTTCGGGCTGGACTGTTCCCATGAGGCACAGGGTCAAGACTGATTTGCATATGGCCATGTCTGAACTGGGGTGGCGTGGTGAGCAAAATAATGATGATTAAACCCAGATCTGTTACTGGGGGTGAATGTTTTGCCAATGTGCAACATTCCGTCCATCATCTTGTGTGTTTTGCTGTTCTCCCTATGTGGGAACGGTATGCCCAGACGTGGGTTCCGTGCTCACTAAGCCACTGGAGTCAAGCTATCCTGGCTGAAGAGGGGTGAAGCCCCAAAACCGGTCCTAGGATGCTTGATTCCGGTTCAGGGAAGACATAGCTTGACAGTTCGGGCTGGACTGTTCCCATGAGGCATAGGGTCAAGACTGATTTGCATATGGCCATGTCTGAACTAGGGTGGCAAGCAAAATAACGATGGATTAAACCCAGATCTGTGACTGGGGGTGAATGTTTTCCCAATGTGCAACATTCCGTCAATCATCTTGTGTGTTTTGCTGTTCACCCTATGCGGGAAGGGTATGCCCAGACGTGGCTCCCGTGCTCACTAAGCCACTGGAGTCAAGCTATCCTGGCTGTAGAGGGGTGAAACCCCGAAACCAGTCCGAGGATGCTTGATTCCGGTTCAGGGAAGACATGGCTTGGCAGTTCGGGCTGGACTGTTCCCATAAGGCACAGGGTCAAAACTGCTTTGAATATGGCCATGTGGGAACTGGGGTGGCGTGGTGAGCAAAATAACGATGGATTAAACCCAGATCTGTGACTGGGGGTGTATGTTTTGCCAATGTGCAATATTCCGTCCATCATCTTGTGTGTTTTGCTGTTCGCCCTATGTGGGAAAGGTATGCCCAGACATGGGTCGCGTGCTCACTACGCCACTGGAGTTAAGCTATCCTGGCTGAAGAGGGGTGAAACCCTGAAACCGGTCCTAGGATGCTTGATTCCGGTTCAGGGAAGACATGGCTTGGCAGTTCGGGCTTGACTGTTCCCATAAGTAACACGGTCAAGATTGATTTGCATATGGCCATGTCTGAACTGGGGTGGCGTGGTGAGCAAAATAACGATGGATTAAACCCAGATCTGTGACTGGGGTTGAGTGTTTTGCCAATGTGCAACAACATTCCGTCCATCATCTTGTGTGTTTTGCTGTTCGCCCTATGTGGGAAGGGTATGCCCAGACATGGGTCCCGTACTCACTACGCCACTGAAGTCAAGCTATCATGGCTGAAGAGAGGTGAAACCCCGAAACCGGTCCTAGGATGCTTGATTCCGGTTCAGGGAAGACATGGCTTGGCAGTTCGGGCTGGACTGTTCCCATGAGGCACACAATCAAGACTAATTTGCATATTCCCATGTCTGAACTGGGGTGGCGTGGTGAGCAAAATAACGATGGATTAAACCCAGATCTGTGACTGGGGGTGAATGTTTTGCCAATGTGCAACAACATTCCGTTCATCATCTTGTGTGTTTTGCTGTTCGCCCTATGTGGGAAGGGTATGCCCAGACATGGGTCATCTACTCACTACGCCACTGGAGTCAAGCTATCATGGCTGAAGAGAGATGAAACCCCGAAACCGGTCCTAGGATGCTTGATTCCGGTTCAGGGAAGACATGGCTTGGCAGTTCGGGCTGGACTGTTCCCATGAGACACAGGGTCAAGACTGATTTGCATATGGCCATGTCTGAACTGGGGTGGCGTGGTGAGCAAAATAATGATGATTAAACCCAGATCTGTTACTGGGGGTGAATGTTTTGCCAATGTGCAACATTCCGTCCATCATCTTGTGTGTTTTGCTGTTCTCCCTATGTGGGAACGGTATGCCCAGACGTGGGTTCCGTGCTCACTACGCCACTGGAGTCAAGCTATCCTGCCTGAAGAGGGGTGAAACCCCGAAACCGGTCCTAGGATGTTTGATTCCGGTTCAGGGAATACATGGCTTGGCAGTTCGGGCTGGACTGTTCCCATGAGGCACAGGGTCAAGACTAATTTGCATATGGCCATGTCTGAACTGGGGAGGCATGGTGAGCAAAATAACGATGGATTATACCCAGATCTGTGACTGGGGGTAAATGTTTTGCCAATGTGCAACATTCTGTCCATCATCTTGTGTGTTTTGCTGTGCGCCCTATATGGGAAGGGTATGCCCAGACCTGGGTCCCATGCTCACTACGCCACTGGAGTCAAGCTATCCTGCCTGAAGAGGGGTGAAACCCCGAAACCGGTCCTAGGATGTTTGATTCCGGTTCAGGGAATACATGGCTTCGCAGTTCGGGCTGGACTGTTCCCATGAGGCACAGGGTCAAGACTAATTTGCATATGGCCATGTCTGAACTGGGGTGGTGTGGTGAGTAAAATAACGATGAATAAAACCCAGATCTGTGACTGGGGGTGAATGTTTTGCCAATGTGCAACATTCCGTCCATCATCTTTTGTGTTTTGCTGTTCGCCCTATGTGGGAAGGGTATGCCCAGACGTGGGTCCCGTGCTCACTAAGCCACTGGAGTCAAGCTATCCTGGCTGAAGAGGGGTGAAGCCCCAAAACCGGTCCTAGGATGCTTGGTTCCGGTTCAGGGAAGACATAGCTTGACAGTTCGGGCTGGACTGTTCCCATGAGGCATAGGGTCAAGACTGATTTGCATGTGGCCATGTCTAAACTAGGGTGGCAAGCAAAATAACGATGGATTAAACCCAGATCTGTGACTGGGGGTGAATGTTTTCCCAATGTGCAACATTCCGTCAATCATCTTGTGTGTTTTGCTGTTCACCCTATGCGGGAAGGGTATGCCCAGACGTGGCTCCCGTGCTCACTAAGCCACTGGAGTCAAGCTATCCTGGCTGTAGAGGGGTGAAACCCCGAAACCAGTCCGAGGATGCTTGATTCCGGTTCAGGGAAGACATGGCTTGGCAGTTCGGGCTGGACTGTTCCCATAAGGCAGAGGGTCAAAACTGCTTTGAATATAGCCATGTGGGAACTGGGGTGGCGTGGTGAGCAAAATAACGATGGATTAAACCCAGATCTGTGACTGGGGGTGAATGTTTTGCCAATGTGCAATATTCCGTCCATCATCTTGTGTGTTTTGCTGTTCGCCCTATGTGGGAAAGGTATGCCCAGACGTGGGTCCCGTGCTCACTAAGCCACTGGAGTCAAGCTATCCTGGCTGAAGAGGGGTGAAGCCCCAAAACCGGTCCTAGGATGCTTGATTCCGGATCAGGGAAGACATAGCTTGACAGTTCGGGCTGGACTGTTCCCATGAGGCATAGGGTCAAGACTGATTTGCATATGGCCATGTCTGAACTAGGGTAGCAAGCAAAATAACGATAGATTAAACCCAGATCTGTGACTGGGGGTGAATGTTTTCCCAATGTGCAACATTCCGTCAATCATCTTGTGTGTTTTGCTGTTCACCCTATGCGGGAAGGGTATGCCCAGACGTGGCTCCCGTGCTCACTAAGCCACTGGAGTCAAGCTATCCTGGCTGTAGAGGGGTGAAACCCCGAAACCAGTCCGAGGATGCTTGATTCCGGTTCAGGGAAGACATGGCTTGGCAGTTCGGGCTGGACTGTTCCCATAAGGCACAGGGTCAAAACTGCTTTGAATATGGCCATGTGGGAACTGGGGTGGCGTGGTGAGCAAAATAACGATGGATTAAACCCAGATCTGTGACTGGGGGTGTATGTTTTGCCAATGTGCAATATTCCGTCCATCATCTTGTGTGTTTTGCTGTTCGCCCTATGTGGGAAAGGTATGCCCAGACATGGGTCGCGTGCTCACTACGCCACTGGAGTTAAGCTATCCTGGCTGAAGAGGGGTGAAACCCTGAAACCGGTCCTAGTATGCTTAATTCCGGTTCAGGGAAGACATGGCTTGGCAGTTCGGGCTTGACTGTTCCCATAAGTAACAGGGTCAAGATTGATTTGCATATGGCCATGTCTGAACTGGGGTGGCGTGGTGAGCAAAATAACGATGGATTAAACCCAGATCTGTGACTGGGGTTGAGTGTTTTGCCAATGTGCAACAACATTCCGTCCATCATCTTGTGTGTTTTGCTGTTCGCCCTATGTGGGAAGGGTATGCCCAGACATGGGTCCCGTACTCACTACGCCACTGGAGTCAAGCTATCATGGCTGAAGAGAGGTGAAACCCCAAAACCGGTCCTAGGGTGCTTGATTCCGGTTCAGGGAAGAAATGGCTTGGCAGTTCGGGCTGAACTGTTCCCATGAGGCACAGGGTCAAGACTGATTTGCATATGGCCATGTCTGAACTGGGGTGGCGTGGTGAGCAAAATAATGATGGATTAAACCCAGATCTGTGACTGGGGGTGAATGTTTTGCCAATGTGCAACATTCCGTCCATCATCTTGTGTGTTTTGCTGTTCTCCCTATGTGGGAATGGTATGCCCAGCTGTGGGTTCCGTGCTCACTACGCCACTGGAGTTAAGCTATCATGGCTGAAGAGGGGTGAAACCCCGAAACCGGTCCTAGGATGCTTGATTCCGGTTCAGGGAAGACATGGTTTGGCAGTTCGGGCTGAACTGTTCCCATGAGGCACAGGGTCAAGACTGATTTGCATATGGCCATGTCTGAACTGGGGTGGCGTGGTGAGCAAAATAATGATGGATTAAACCCAGATCTGTGACTGGGGGTGAATGTTTTGCCAATGTGCAACATTCCGTCCATCATCTTGTGTGTTTTGCTGTTCGCCCTATGTGGGAAGGGTATGCCCAGACATGGGTCCCCTACTCACTACGCCACTGGAGTCAAGCTATCATGGCTGAAGAGAGGTGAAACCCCGAAACCGGTCCTAGGATGCTTGATTCCGGTTCAGGGAAGACATGGCTTGGCAGTTCGGGCTGGACTGTTCCCATGAGACACAGGGTCAAGACTGATTTGCATATGGCCATGTCTGAACTGTGGTGGCGTGGTGAGCAAAATAATGATGATTAAACCCAGATCTGTGACTGGGGGTGAATGTTTTGCCAATGTGCAACATTCCGTCCATCATCTTGTGTGTTTTACTGTTCTCCCTATGTTGGAACGGTATGCCCAGACGTGGGTTCCGTGCTCACTACGCCACTGGAGTCAAGCTATCCTGCCTGAAGAGGGGTGAAACCCCGAAACCGGTCCTAGGATGTTTGATTCCGGTTCAGGGAATACATGGCTTGGCAGTTCGGGCTGGACTGTTCCCATGAGGCACAGGGTCAAGACTGATTTGCATATGGCCATGTCTGAACTGGGGAGGCATGGTGAGCAAAATAACGATGGATTATACCCAGATCTGTGACTGGGGGTGAATGTTTTGCCAATGTGCAACATGCCGTCCATCATCTTGTGTGTTTTGCTGTTTGCCCTATGTGGGAAGGGTATGCCCAGACGTGGGTCCCGTGCTCACTACGCAACTGGAGTCAAGCTATCATGGCTGAAGAGAGGTGAAACCCCGAAACCGGTCCTAGGATGCTTGATTCCGGTTCAGGGAAGACATGGCTTGGCAGTTCGGGCTGGACTGTTCCCATGAGGCACAGGGTCAAGACTGATTTGCATATGGCCATGTCTGAAATGGGGTGGCGTGGTGAGCAAAATAACGATGGATTAAACCCAGATCTGTGGCTGGGGGTGAATGTTTTGCCAATGTGCAACATTCCGTCCATCATCTTGTGTGTTTTGCTGTTCGCCCTATGTGGGAAGGGTATGCCCAGACGTGGGTCCCGTGCTCACTACGCCAATGAAGTCAAGCTGTCCTGGCTGAAGAGGGGTGAAACCCCGAAACCGGTCCTAGGATGCTTGATTCCGGTTCAGGGAAGACATGGCTTGGCTGTTCGGGCTGGACTGTTCCCATGAGGCACAGGGTCAAGACTGATTTGCATATGGCCATGTCTGAACTGGGGTGGCGTGGTGAGCAAAATAACGATGGATTAAACCCATATCTGTGTCTGGGGGTGAATGTTTTGCCAATGTGCAACATTCCGTCCATCATCTTGTGTGTTTTGCTGTTTGCCCTATGTGGGAAGGGTATGCCCAGACGTGGGTCCCGTGCTCACTACGCCACTGGAGTCAAGCTATCATGGCTGAAGAGAGGTGAAACCCCGAAACCGGTCCTAGGGTGCTTGATTCTGGTTCAGGGAAGAAATGGCTTGGCAGTTCGGGCTGAACTGTTCCCATGAGGCACATGATCAAGACTGATTTGCATATGGCCATGTCTGAACTGGGGTGGCGTGGTGAGCAAAATAATGATGGATTAAACCCAGATCTGTGACTGGGGGTGAATGTTTTGCCAATGTGCAACATTCCGTCCATCATCTTGTGTGTTTTGCTGTTCTCCCTATGTGGGAATGGTATGCCCAGATGTGGGTTCCGTGCTCACTACGCAACTGGAGTCAAGCTATCATGGCTGAAGAGGGGTGAAACCCCGAAACCGGTCCTAGGATGCTTGATTCCGGTTCAGGGAAGACATGGTTTGGCAGTTCGGGCTGAACTGTTCCCATGAGGCACAGGGTCAAGACTGATTTGCATATGGCCCTGTCTGAACTGGGGTGACATGGTGAGCAAAATAATGATGGATTAAACCCAGATCTGTGACTGGGGGTGAATGTTTTGCCAATGTGCAACATTCCGTCCATCATCTTGTGTGTTTTGCTGTTCGCCCTATGTGGGAAGGGTATGCCCAGACATGGGTCCCCTACTCACTACGCCACTGGAGTCAAGCTATCATGGCTGAAGAGAGGTGAAACCCCGAAACCGGTCCTAGGATGCTTGATTCCGGTTCAGGGAAGACATGGCTTGGCAGTTCGGGATGGACTGTTCCCATGAGACACAGGGTCAAGACTGATTTGCAGATGGCCATGTCTGAACTGTGGTGGCGTGGTGAGCAAAATAATGATGATTAAACCCAGATCTGTGACTGGGGGTGAATGTTTTGCCAATGTGCAACATTTTGTCCATCATCTTGTGTGTTTTACTGTTCTCCCTATGTTGGAACGGTATGCCCAGACGTGGGTTCCGTGCTCACTACGCCACTGGAGTCAAGCTATCCTGCCTGAAGAGGGGTGAAACCCCGAAACCGGTCCTAGGATGTTTGATTCCGGTTCAGGGAATACATGGCTTGGCAGTTCGGGCTGGACTGTTCCCATGAGGCACAGGGTCAAGACTGATTTGCATATGGCCATGTCTGAACTGGGGAGGCATGGTGAGCAAAATAACGATGGATTATACCCAGATCTGTGACTGGGGGTGAATGTTTTGCCAATGTGCAACATGCCGTCCATCATCTTGTGTGTTTTGCTGTTCGCCCTATGTGGGAAGGGTATGCCCAGACGTGGGTCCCGTGCTCACTACGCCACTGGAGTCAAGCTATCATGGCTGAAGAGAGGTGAAACCCCGAAACCGGTCCTAGGATGCTTGATTCCGGTTCGGGGAAGACATGGCTTGGCAGTTCGGGCTGGACTGTTCCCATGAGGCACAGGGTCAAGACTGATTTGCATATGGCCATGTCTGAACTGGGGTGGCGTGGTGAGCAAAATAACGATGGATTAAACCCATATCTGTGTCTGGGGGTGAATGTTTTGCCAATGTGCAACATTCCGTCCATCATCTTGTGTGTTTTGCTGTTTGCCCTATGTGGGAAGGGTATGCCCAGACGTGGGTCCCGTGCTCACTACGCCACTGGAGTCAAGCTATCCTGGCTGAAGAGGGGTGAAACCCAGAAACCGGTCCTAGGATGCTTGATTTCGTTCAGGGAAGACATGGATTGGCAGTTCGGGCTGGACTCTTCCCATGAGGCACAGGGTCAAGACTGATTTGCATATGGCCTTGTCTGAACTGGGGTGGCGTGGTGAGCAAAATAAGGATGGATTAAACCCAGATCTGTGACTGGGGGTGAATGTTTTGCCAATGTGCAACATTCCGTCCATCATCTTGTGTGTTTTGCTGTTCGCCCTATGTGGGAAGGGTATGCCCCGACATGGGTCCCTTGCTCACTACGCCACTGGAGTTAAGCTATCCTGGCTGAAGAGGGGTGAAACCCCGAAACCGGTCCTAGAATGCTTGATTCCGTTCAGGGAACACATGGCTTGGCAGTTCGGCCTGGACTGTTCCCATGAGGCACAGGGTCAAGACTGATTTCCATATGGCCATGTCTGCACTAGGGTGGCGTGGTGAGCAAAATAACGATGATTTAAACCCAGATCTGTGGGCTGGGGGTGAATGTTTTGCCAATGTGCAACATTCCGTCCATCATCTTGTGTGTTTCGCTGCTCGCCCTATGTGGGAAGGGTATGCCCAGACGTGGGTCCCGTGCTCACTACTCCACTAGAGTCAAGCTATCCGGGCTGAAGAGGGGTGAAACCCCGAAACCGGTCCTAGGATGCTTGATTCCGGCTCAGGGAAGACATGGCTCGGCAGTTCGGGCTGGACTGTTCCCATGAGGCACAAGGTCAAGACTGATTTGCATATGGACATGTCTGAAATGGGTTGGCGTGGTGTGCAAAATAACGATGGATTAAACCCAGATCTGTGACTGGGGGTGAATGTTTTGCCAATGTGCAACATTCCATCCATCATCTTGTGTATTTTGCTGTTCTCCCTATGTGGGAAGGGTATGCCCAGACGAGGGTCCCGTGCTCACTACGCCACTGGAGTCAAGCTATCCTGGCTGAGGAGGGGTGAAACCCCGAAACCGGTCCTAGGATGCTTGATTTCGGTTCAGGGAAGACATGGCTTGGCAGTTCGGGCTGGACTGTTCCCATGAGGCACAGGGTCAAGACGGATTTGCATATGGCCATGTCTGTACTTGGGTGGCTTGGTGAGCAAAATAAGGATGGATTAAACCCAGATCTGTGACTGGGGGTGAATGTTTTGCCAATGTGCAACATTCCGTCCATCATCTTGTGTGTTTTGCTGTGCGCCCTATGTGGGAAGGGTATGCCCCGACATGGGTCCCGTGCTCACTACGCCACTGGAGTTAAGCTATCCTGGCTGAAGAGGGGTGGAACCCCGAAACAGGTCCTAGAATGCTTGATTCCGTTCAGGGAAGACATGGCTTGGCAGTTCGGGCTGGACTGTTCCCATGAGGCACAGGGTCAAGACTGATTTCCATATGGCCATGTCTGAACTGGGGTGTCGTGGTGAGCAAAATAACGATGGATTAAACCCAGATCTGTGACTGGGGGTGAATGTTTTGCCAATGTGCAACATTCCGTCCATCATCTGGTGTGTTTCGCTGCTCACCCTATGTGGGTAGGGTATGCCCAGACGTGGGTCCCGTGCACACTACTCCACTGGAGTCAAGCTATCCTGGCTGAAGAGGGGTGAAACCCCGAAACCGGTCCTAGGATGCTTGATTCCAGCTCAGGGAAGACATGGCTTGGCAGTTCGGGCTGGACTGCTCCCATGAGGCACAGGGTCAAGACTGATTTGCATATGGCCATGTCTGAAATGGGGTGGCGTGGTGAGCAAAATAACGATGGATTAAATTCAGATCTGTGACTGGGGGAGAATGTTTTGCCAATGAGAAACATTCCGTCCATCATCTTGTGTGTTTTGCTATTCGCCCTATGGGGGAAGGGTATGCCCAGACGGGGGTCCCGTGCTCACTACGCCACTGGAGTCAAGCTATCCTGGCTGAAGAGGGGTGAAACCCCGAAACCGGTCCTAGGATGCTTGATTCCAGTTCAGGGAAGACATGGCTTGGCAGTTCGGGCTGGACTGTTCCCATGAGGCACAGGGTCAAGACTGATTTGCATATGGCCATGTCTGAACTGGGGTGGCGTGGTGAGCAAAATAATGATGGATTAAACCCTGATCTGTGACTGGGGGTGAATGGTTTGCCAATGTGCACCATTCCGTCCATCATCTTGTGTGTTTTGCTGATCTCCCTATGTGGGAACGGTATGCCCAGACGTGGGTTCCGTGCTCACTACGCCACTGGAGTCAAGCTATCATGGCTGAAGAGGGGTGAAACCCCGAAACCGGTCCTAGGATGCTTGATTCCGGTTCAGGGAAGACATGGCTTGGCAGTTCAGGCTGGACTGTTCCCATGAGGCACACAATCAAGACTGATTTGCATATTCCCATGTCTGAACTGGGGTGGCGTGGTGAGCAAAATAACGATGGATTAAACCCAGATCTGTGACTGGGGTTGAATGTTTTGCCAATGTGCAACAACATTCCGTCCATCATCTTGTGTGTTTTGCTGTTCGCCCTATGTGGGAAGGGTATGCCCAGACATGGGTCATCTACTCACTACGCCACTGGAGTCAAGCTATCATGGCTGAAGATAGATGAAACCCCTAAACCGTTCCTAGGATGCTTGATTCCGGTTCAGGGAAGACATGGCTTGGCAGTTCGGGCTCGACTGTTCCCATGAGACACAGGGTCAAGACTGATTTGCATATGGCCATGTCTGAACTGGGGTGGCGTGGTGAGCAAAATAATGATGATTAAACCCAGATCTGTGACTGGGGGTGAATGTTTTGCCAATGTGCAACATTCCGTCCATCATCTTGTGTGTTTTGCTGTTCTCCCTATGTGGGAACGGTATGCCCAGACGTGGGTTCCGTGCTCACTACGCCACTGGAGTCAAGCTATCCTGCCTGAAGAGGGGTGAAACCCCGAAACCGGTCCTAGGATGTTTGATTCCGGTTCAGGGAATACATGGCTTGGCAGTTCGGGCTGGACTGTTCCCATGAGGCACAGGGTCAAGACTAATTTGCATATGGCCATGTCTGAACTGGGGTGGTGTGGTGAGTAAAATAACGATGAATAAAACCCAGATCTGTGACTGGGGGTGAATGTTTTGCCAATGTGCAACATTCCGTCCATCATCTTTTGTGTTTTGCTGTTCGCCCTATGTGGGAAGGGTATGCCCAGACGTGGGTCCCGTGCTCACTAAGCCACTGGAGTCAAGCTATCCTGGCTGAAGAGGGGTGAAGCCCCAAAACCGGTCCTAGGATGCTTGATTCCGGTTCAGGGAAGACATAGCTTGACAGTTCGGGCTGGACTGTTCCCATGAGGCATAGGGTCAAGACTGATTTGCATATGGCCATGTCTGAACTAGGGTGGCAAGCAAAATAACGATGGATTAAACCCAGATCTGTGACTGGGGGTGAATGTTTTCCCAATGTGCAACATTCCGTCAATCATCTTGTGTGTTTTGCTGTTCACCCTATGCGGGAAGGGTATGCCCAGACGTGGCTCCCGTGCTCACTAAGCCACTGGAGACAAGCTATCCTGGCTGTAGAGGGGTGAAACCCCAAAACCAGTCCGAGGATGCTTGATTCCGGTTCAGGGAAGACATGGCTTGGCAGTTCGGGCTGGACTGTTCCCATAAGGCACAGGGTCAAAACTGCTTTGAATATGGCCAAGTGGGAACTGGGGTGGCGTGGTGAGCAAAATAACGATGGATTTAACCCAGATCTGTGACTGGGGGTGAATGTTTTGCCAATGTGCAATATTCCGTCCATCATCTTGTGTGTTTTGCTGTTCGCCCTATGTGGGAAAGGTATGCCCAGACATGGGTCGCGTGCTCACTACGCCACTGGAGTTAAGCTATCCTGGCTGAAGAGGGGTGAAACCCCGAAACCGGTCCTAGGATGCTTGATTCCGGTTCAGGGAAGACATGGCTTGGCAGTTCGGGCTTGACTGTTCCCATAAGTAACAGGGTCAAGATTGATTTGCATATGGCCATCTCTGAACTGGGTGGCGTGGTGAGCAAAATAACGATGGATTAAACCCAGATCTGTGACTGGGTTCGAGTGTTTTGCCAATGTGCAACAACATTCCGTCCATCATCTTGTGTGTTTTGCTGTTTGCCCTATGTGGGAAGGGTATGCCCCGACATGGGTCCCGTACTCACTACGCCACTGGAGTCAAGCTATCATGGCTGAAGAGAGGTGAAACCCCGAAACCGGTCCTAGGGTGCTTGATTCCGGTTCAGGAAAGAAATGGCTTGGCAGTTCGGGCTGAACTGTTCCCATGAGGCACAGGGTCAAGACTGATTTGCATATGGCCATGTCTGAACTGGGGTGGCGTGGTGAGCAAAATAATGATGGATTAAACCCAGATCTGTGACTGGGGGTGAATGTTTTGCCAATGTGCAACATTCCGTCCATCATCTTGTGTGTTTTGCTGTTCTCCCTATGTGGGAATGGTATGCCCAGACGTGGGTTCCGTGCTCACTACGCCACTGGAGTCAAGCTATCATGGCTGAAGAGGGGTGAAACCCCGAAACCGGTCCTAGGATGCTTGATTCCGGTTCAGGGACGACATGGTTTGGCAGTTCGGGCTGAACTGTTCCCATGAGGCACAGGGTCAAGACTGATTTGCATATGGCCATGTCTGAACTGGGGTGGCGTGGTGAGCAAAATAATGATGGATTAAACCCAGATCTGTGACTGGGGGTGAATGTTTTGCCAATGTGCAACATTCCGTCCATCATCTTGTGTGTTTTGCTGTTCGCCCTATGTGGGAAGGGTATGCCCAGACATGGGTCCCCTACGCACTACGCCACTGGAGTCAAGCTATCATGGCTGAAGAGAGGTGAAACCCCGAAACCGGTCCTAGGTTGCTTGATTCCGGTTCAGGGAAGACATGGCTTGGCAGTTCGGGCTGGACTGTTCCCATGAGACACAGGGTCAAGACTGATTTGCATATGGCCATGTCTGAACTGGGGTGGCATGGTGAGCAAAATAATGATGATTAAATCCAGATCTGTGACTGGGGGTGAATGTTTTGCCAATGTGCAACATTCCATCCATCATCTTGTGTGTTTTGCTGTTCTCCCTATGTTGGGACGGTATGCCCAGACGTGGGTTCTGTGCTCACTACGCCACTGGAGTCAAGCTATCGCTCCTGAAGAGGGGTGAAACCCCGAAACCGGTCCTAGGATGTTTGATTCCGGTTCAGGGAATACATGGCTTGGCAGTTCGGGCTGGACTGTTCCCATGAGGCACAGGGTCAAGACTGATTTGCATATGGCCATGTCTGAACTGGGGAGGCATTGTGAGCAAAATAACGATGGATTATACCCAGATCTGTGACTGGGGGTGAATGTTTTGCCAATGTGCAACATGCCGTCAATCATCTTGTGTGTTTTGCTGTTCACCCTATGCGGGAAGGGTATGCCCAGACGTGGCTCCCGTGCTCACTAAGCCACTGGAGTCAAGCTATCCTGGCTGTAGAGGGGTGAAACCCCGAAACCAGTCCGAGGATGCTTGATTCCGGTTCAGGGAAGACATGGCTTGGCAGTTCGGGCTGGACTGTTCCCATAAGGCACAGGGTCAAAACTGCTTTGAATATGGCCATGTGGGAACTGGGGTGGCGTGGTGAGCAAAATAACGATGGATTAAACCCAGATCTGTGACTGGGGGTGAATGTTTTGCCAATGTGCAATATTCCGTCCATCATCTTGTGTGTTTTGCTGTTCGCCCTATGTGGGAAAGGAATGCCCAGACATGGGTCGCGTGCTCACTACGCCACTGGAGTTAGGCTATCCAGGCTGAAGAGGGGTGAAACCCCGAAACCGGTCCTAGGATGCTTGATTCCGGTTCAGGGAAGACATGGCTTGGCAGTTCGGGCTTGACTGTTCCCATAAGTAACAGGGTCAAGATTGATTTGCATATGGCCATCTCTGAACTGGGTGGCGTGGTGAGCAAAATAACGATGGATTAAACCCAGATCTGTGACTGGGGTTGAGTGTTTTGCCAATGTGCAACAACATTCCGTCCATCATCTTGTGTGTTTTGCTGTTCGCCCTATGTGGGAAGGGTATGCCCAGACATGGGTCCCGTACTCACTACGCCACTGGAGTCAAGCTATCATGGCTGAAGAGAGGTGAAACCCCGAAACCGGTCCTAGGGTGCTTGATTCCGGTTCAGGGAAGAAATGGCTTGGCAGTTCGGGCTGAACTGTTCCCATGAGGCACAGGGTCAAGACTGATTTGCATATGGCCATGTCTGAACTGGGGTGGCGTGGTGAGCAAAATAATGATGGATTAAACCCAGATCTGTGACTGGGGGTGAATGTTTTGCCAATGTGCAACATTCCGTCCATCATCTTGTGTGTTTTGCTGTTCTCCCTATGTGGGAATGGTATGCCCAGACGTGGGTTCCGTGCTCACTACGCCACTGGAGTCAAGCTATCATGGCTGAAGAGGGGTGAATCCCCGAAACCGGTCCTAGGATACTTGATTCCGGTTCAGGGAAGACATGGTTTGGCAGTTCGGGCTGAACTGTTCCCATGAGGCACAGGGTCAAGACTGATTTGCATATGGCCATGTCTGAACTGGGGTGGCGTGGTGAGCAAAATAATGATGGATTAAACCCAGATCTGTGACTGGGGGTGAATGTTTTGCCAATGTGCAACATTCCGTCCATCATCTTGTGTGTTTTGCTGTTCGCCCTATGTGGGAAGGGTATGCCCAGACATGGGTCCCCTACTCACTACGCCACTGGAGTCAAGCTATCATGGCTGAAGAGAGGTGAAACCCCGAAACCGGTCCTAGGATGCTTGATTCCGGTTCAGGGAAGACATGGCTTGGCAGTTCGGGCTGGACTGTTCCCATGAGACACAGGGTCAAGACTGATTTGCATATGGCCATGTCTGAACTGCGAGGCGTGGTGAGCAAAATAATGATGATTAAACCCAGATCTGTGACTGGGGGTGAATGTTTTGCCAATGTGCAACATTCCGTCCATCATCTTGTGTGTTTTGCTGTTCTCCCTATGTTGGAACGGTATGCCCAGACGTGGGTTCTGTGCTCACTACGCCACTGGAGTCAAGCTATCCTGCCTGAAGAGGGGTGAAACCCCGAAACCGGTCCTAGGATGTTTGATTCCGGTTCAGGGAATACATGGCTTGGCAGTTCGGGCTGGACTGTTCCCATGAGGCACAGGGTCAAGACTGATTTGCATATGGCCATGTCTGAACTGGGGTGGCGTGGTGTGCAAAATAACGATGGATTAAACCCAGATCTGTGACTGGGGGTGAATGTTTTGCCAATGTGCAACATTCCATCCATCATCTTGTGTGTTTTGCTGTTCTCCCTATGTGGGAAGGGTATGCCCAGACGAGGGTCCCGTACTCACTACGCCACTGGAGTCAAGCTATCATGGCTGAAGAGAGGTGAAACCCCGAAACCGGTCCTAGGGTGCTTGATTCCGGTTCAGGGAAGAAATGGCTTGGCAGTTCGGGCTGAACTGTTCCCATGAGGCACAGGGTCAAGACTGATTTGCATATGGCCATGTCTGAACTGGGGTGGCGTGGTGAGCAAAATAATGATGGATTAAACCCAGATCTGTGCCTGGGGGTGAATGTTTTGCCAATGTGCAATATTCCGTCCATCATCTTGTGTGTTTTGCTGTTCGCCCTATGTGGGAAAGGTATGCCCAGACATGGGTCGCGTGCTCACTACGCCACTGGAGTTAAGCTATCCTGGCTGAAGAGGGGTGAAACCCCGAAACCGGTCCTAGGATGCTTGATTCCGGTTCAGGGAAGACATGGCTTGGCAGTTCGGGCTTGACTGTTCCCATAAGTAACAGGGTCAAGATTGATTTGCATATGGCCATCTCTGAACTGGGTGGCGTGGTGAGCAAAATAACGATGGATTAAACCCAGATCTGTGACTGGGTTCGAGTGTTTTGCCAATGTGCAACAACATTCCGTCCATCATCTTGTGTGTTTTGCTGTTTGCCCTATGTGGGAAGGGTATGCCCAGACATGGGTCCCGTACTCACTACGCCACTGGAGTCAAGCTATCATGGCTGAAGAGAGGTGAAACCCCGAAACCGGTCCTAGGGTGCTTGATTCCGGTTCAGGAAAGAAATGGCTTGGCAGTTCGGGCTGAACTGTTCCCATGAGGCACAGGGTCAAGACTGATTTGCATATGGCCATGTCTGAACTGGGGTGGCGTGGTGAGCAAAATAATGATGGATTAAACCCAGATCTGTGACTGGGGGTGAATGTTTTGCCAATGTGCAACATTCCGTCCATCATCTTGTGTGTTTTGCTGTTCTCCCTATGTGGGAATGGTATGCCCAGACGTGGGTTCCGTGCTCACTACGCCACTGGAGTCAAGCTATCATGGCTGAAGAGGGGTGAAACCCCGAAACCGGTCCTAGGATGCTTGATTCCGGTTCAGGGAAGACATGGTTTGGCAGTTCGGGCTGAACTGTTCCCATGAGGCACAGGGTCAAGACTGATTTGCATATGGCCATGTCTGAACTGGGGTGGCGTGGTGAGCAAAATAATGATGGATTAAACCCAGATCTGTGACTGGGGGTGAATGTTTTGCCAATGTGCAACATTCCGTCCATCATCTTGTGTGTTTTGCTGTTCGCCCTATGTGGGAAGGGTATGCCCAGACATGGGTCCCCTACGCACTACGCCACTGGAGTCAAGCTATCATGGCTGAAGAGAGGTGAAACCCCGAAACCGGTCCTAGGTTGCTTGATTCCGGTTCAGGGAAGACATGGCTTGGCAGTTCGGGCTGGACTGTTCCCATGAGACACAGGGTCAAGACTGATTTGCATATGGCCATGTCTGAACTGGGGTGGCATGGTGAGCAAAATAATGATGATTAAATCCAGATCTGTGACTGGGGGTGAATGTTTTGCCAATGTGCAACATTCCATCCATCATCTTGTGTGTTTTGCTGTTCTCCCTATGTTGGAACGGTATGCCCAGACGTGGGTTCTGTGCTCACTACGCCACTGGAGTCAAGCTATCGCTCCTGAAGAGGGGTGAAACCCCGAAACCGGTCCTAGGATGTTTGATTCCGGTTCAGGGAATACATGGCTTGGCAGTTCGGGCTGGACTGTTCCCATGAGGCACAGGGTCAAGACTGATTTGCATATGGCCATGTCTGAACTGGGGAGGCATTGTGAGCAAAATAACGATGGATTATACCCAGATCTGTGACTGGGGGTGAATGTTTTGCCAATGTGCAACATGCCGTCAATCATCTTGTGTGTTTTGCTGTTCACCCTATGCGGGAAGGGTATGCCCAGACGTGGCTCCCGTGCTCACTAAGCCACTGGAGTCAAGCTATCCTGGCTGTAGAGGGGTGAAACCCCGAAACCAGTCCGAGGATGCTTGATTCCGGTTCAGGGAAGACATGGGTAGCAGTTCGGGCTGGACTGTTCCCATAAGGCACAGGGTCAAAACTGCTTTGAATATGGCCATGTGGGAACTGGGGTGGCGTGGTGAGCAAAATAACGATGGATTAAACCCAGATCTGTGACTGGGGGTGAATGTTTTGCCAATGTGCAATATTCCGTCCATCATCTTGTGTGTTTTGCTGTTCGCCCTATGTGGGAAAGGTATGCCCAGACATGGGTCGCGTGCTCACTACGCCACTGGAGTTAGGCTATCCTGGCTGAAGAGGGGTGAAACCCCGAAACCGGTCCTAGGATGCTTGATTCCGGTTCAGGGAAGACATGGCTTGGCAGTTCGGGCTTGACTGTTCCCATAAGTAACAGGGTCAAGATTGATTTGCATATGGCCATCTCTGAACTGGGTGGCGTGGTGAGCAAAATAACGATGGATTAAACCCAGATCTGTGACTGGGGTTGAGTGTTTTGCCAATGTGCAACAACATTCCGTCCATCATCTTGTGTGTTTTGCTGTTCGCCCTATGTGGGAAGGGTATGCCCAGACATGGGTCCCGTACTCACTACGCCACTGGAGTCAAGCTATCATGGCTGAAGAGAGGTGAAACCCCGAAACCGGTCCTAGGGTGCTTGATTCCGGTTCAGGGAAGAAATGGCTTGGCAGTTTGGGCTGAACTGTTCCCATGAGGCACAGGGTCAAGACTGATTTGCATATGGCCATGTCTGAACTGGGGTGGCGTGGTGAGCAAAATAATGATGGATTAAACCCAGATCTGTGACTGGGGGTGAATGTTTTGCCAATGTGCAACATTCCGTCCATCATCTTGTGTGTTATGCTGTTCTCCCTATGTGGGAATGGTATGCCCAGACGTGGGTTCCGTGCTCACTACGCCACTGGAGTCAAGCTATCATGGCTGAAGAGGGGTGAAACCCCGAAACCGGTCCTAGGATACTTGATTCCGGTTCAGGGAAGACATGGTTTGGCAGTTCGGGCTGAACTGTTCCCATGAGGCACAGGGTCAAGACTGATTTGCATATGGCCATGTCTGAACTGGGGTGGCGTGGTGAGCAAAATAATGATGGATTAAACCCAGATCTGTGACTGGGGGTGAATGTTTTGCCAATGTGCAACATTCCGTCCATCATCTTGTGTGTTTTGCTGTTCGCCCTATGTGGGAAGGGTATGCCCAGACATGGGTCCCCTACGCACTACGCCACTGGAGTCAAGCTATCATGGCTGAAGAGAGGTGAAACCCCGAAACCGGTCCTAGGATGCTTGATTCCGGTTCAGGGAAGACATGGCTTGGCAGTTCGGGCTGGACTGTTCCCATGAGACACAGGGTCAAGACTGATTTGCATATGGCCATGTCTGAACTGCGGGGCGTGGTGAGCAAAATAATGATGATTAAACCCAGATCTGTGACTGGGGGTGAATGTTTTGCCAATGTGCAACATTCCGTCCATCATCTTGTGTGTTTTGCTGTTCTCCCTATGTTGGAACGGTATGCCCAGACGTGGGTTCTGTGCTCACTACGCCACTGGAGTCAAGCTATCCTGCCTGAAGAGGGGTGAAACCCCGAAACCGGTCCTAGGATGTTTGATTCCGGTTCAGGGAATACATGGCTTGGCAGTTCGGGCTGGACTGTTCCCATGAGGCACAGGGTCAAGACTGATTTGCATATGGCCATGTCTGAACTGGGGTGGCGTGGTGTGCAAAATAACGATGGATTAAACCCAGATCTGTGACTGGGGGTGAATGTTTTGCCAATGTGCAACATTCCATCCATCATCTTGTGTGTTTTGCTGTTCTCCCTATGTGGGAAGGGTATGCCCAGACGAGGGTCCCGTACTCACTACGCCACTGGAGTCAAGCTATCATGGCTGAAGAGAGGTGAAACCCCGAAACCGGTCCTAGGGTGCTTGATTCCGGTTCAGGGAAGAAATGGCTTGGCAGTTCGGGCTGAACTGTTCCCATGAGGCACAGGGTCAAGACTGATTTGCATATGGCCATGTCTGAACTGGGGTGGCGTGGTGAGCAAAATAATGATGGATTAAACCCAGATCTGTGACTGGGGGTGAATGTTTTGCCAATGTGCAACATTCCGTCCATCATCTTGTGTGTTTTGCTGTTCTCCCTATGTGGGAATGGTATGCCCAGACGTGGGTTCCGTGCTCACTACGCCACTGGAGTCAAGCTATCATGGCTGAAGAGGGGTGAAACCCCGAAACCGGTCCTAGGATGCTTGATTCCGGTTCAGGGAAGACATGGGTTGGCAGTTCGGGCTGAACTGTTCCTATGAGGCACAGGGTCAAGACTGATTTGCATATGGCCATGTCTGAACTGGGGTGGCGTGGTGAGCAAAATAATGATGGATTAAACCCAGATCTGTGACTGGGGGTGAATGTTTTGCCAATGTGCAACATTCCGTCCATCATCTTGTGTGTTTTGCTGTTCGCCCTATGTGGGAAGGGTATGCCCAGACATGGGTCCCCTACGCACTACGCCACTGGAGTCAAGCTATCATGGCTGAAGAGAGGTGAAACCCCGAAACCGGTCCTAGGATGCTTGATTCCGGTTCAGGGAAGACATGGCTTGGCAGTTCGGGCTGGACTGTTCCCATGAGACACAGGGTCAAGACTGATTTGCATATGGCCATGTCTGAACTGGGGTGGCGTGGTGAGCAAAATAATGATGATTAAACCCAGATCTGTGACTGGGGGTGAATGTTTTGCCAATGTGCAACATTCCGTCCATCATCTTGTGTGTTTTGCTGTTCTCCCTATGTTGGAACGGTATGCCCAGACGTGGGTTCAGTGCTCACTACGCCACTGGAGTCAAGCTATCCTGCCTGAAGAGGGGTGAAACCCCGAAACCGGTCCTAGGATGTTTGATTCCGGTTTAGGGAATACATGGCTTGGCAGTTCGGGCTGGACTGTTCCCATGAGGCACAGGGTCAAGACTGATTTGCATATGGCCATGTCTGAACTGGGGAGGCATTGTGAGCAAAATAACGATGGATTATACCCAGATCTGTGACTGGGGGTGAATGTTTTGCCAATGTGCAACATGCCGTCAATCATCTTGTGTGTTTTGCTGTTCACCCTATGCGGGAAGGGTATGCCCAGACGTGGCTCCCGTGCTCACTAAGCCACTGGAGTCAAGCTATCCTGGCTGTAGAGGGGTGAAACCCCGAAACCAGTCCGAGGATGCTTGATTCCGGTTCAGGGAAGACATGGCTTGGCAGTTCGGGCTGGACTGTTCCCATAAGGCACAGGGTCAAAACTGCTTTGAATATGGCCATGTGGGAACTGGGGTGGCGTGGTGAGCAAAATAACGATGGATTAAACCCAGATCTGTGACTGGGGGTGAATGTTTTGCCAATGTGCAATATTCCGTCCATCATCTTGTGTGTTTTGCTGTTCGCCCTATGTGGGAAAGGTATGCCCAGACATGGGTCGCGTGCTCACTACGCCACTGGAGTTAGGCTATCCTGGCTGAAGAGGGGTGAAACCCCGAAACCGGTCCTAGGATGCTTGATTCCGGTTCAGGGAAGACATGGCTTGGCAGTTCGGGCTTGACTGTTCCCATAAGTAACAGGGTCAAGATTGATTTGCATATGGCCATCTCTGAACTGGGTGGCGTGGTGAGCAAAATAACGATGGATTAAACCCAGATCTGTGACTGGGGTTGAGTGTTTTGCCAATGTGCAACAACATTCCGTCCATCATCTTGTGTGTTTTGCTGTTCGCCCTATGTGGGAAGGGTATGCCCAGACATGGGTCCCGTACTCACTACGCCACTGGAGTCAAGCTATCATGGCTGAAGAGAGGTGAAACCCCGAAACCGGTCCTAGGGTGCTTGATTCCGGTTCAGGGAAGAAATGGCTTGGCAGTTCGGGCTGAACTGTTCCCATGAGGCACAGGGTCAAGACTGATTTGCATATGGCCATGTATGAACTGGGGTGGCGTGGTGAGCAAAATAATGATGGATTAAACCCAGATCTGTGACTGGGGGTGAATGTTTTGCCAATGTGCAACATTCCGTCCATCATCTTGTGTGTTTTGCTGTTCTCCCTATGTGGGAATGGTATGCCCAGACGTGGGTTCCGTGCTCACTACGCCACTGGAGACAAGCTATCATGGCTGAAGAGGGGTGAAACCCCGAAACCGGTCCTAGGATACTTGATTCCGGTTCAGGGAAGACATGGTTTGGCAGTTCGGGCTGAACTGTTCCCATGAGGCACAGGGTCAAGACTGATTTGCATATGGCCATGTCTGAACTGGGGTGGCGTGGTGAGCAAAATAATGATGGATTAAACCCAGATCTGTGACTGGGGGTGAATGTTTTGCCAATGTGCAACATTCCGTCCATCATCTTGTGTGTTTTGCTGTTCGCCCTATGTGGGAAGGGTATGCCCAGACATGGGTCCCCTACGCACTACGCCACTGGAGTCAAGCTATCATGGCTGAAGAGAGGTGAAACCCCGAAACCGGTCCTAGGATGCTTGATTCCAGTTCAGGGAAGACATGGCTTGGCAGTTCGGGCTGGACTGTTCCCATGAGACACAGGGTCAAGACTGATTTGCATATGGCCATGTCTGAACTGGGGTGGCGTGGTGAGCAAAATAATGATGATTAAACCCAGATCTGTGACTGGGGGTGAATGTTTTGCCAATGTGCAACATTCCGTCCATCATCTTGTGTGTTTTGCTGTTCTCCCTATGTTGGAACGGTATGCCCAGACGTGGGTTCTGTGCTCACTACGCCACTGGAGTCAAGCTATCCTGCCTGAAGAGGGGTGAAACCCCGAAACCGGTCCTAGGATGTTTGATTCCGGTTCAGGGAATACATGGCTTGGCAGTTCGGGCTGGACTGTTCCCATGAGGCACAGGGTCAAGACTGATTTGCATATGGCCATGTCTGAACTGGGGTGGCGTGGTGTGCAAAATAACGATGGATTAAACCCAGATCTGTGACTGGGGGTGAATGTTTTGCCAATGTGCAACATTCCATCCATCATCTTGTGTGTTTTGCTGTTCTCCCTATGTGGGAAGGGTATGCCCAGACGAGGGTCCCGTGCTCACTACGCCACTGGAGTCAAGCTATCCTGGCTGAGGAGGGGTGAAACCCCGAAACCGGTCCTAGGATGCTTGATTTCGGTTCAGGGAAGACATGGCTTGGCAGTTCGGGCTGGACTGTTCCCATGAGGCACAGGGTCAAGACGGATTTGCATATGGCCATGTCTGTACTTGGGTGGCTTGGTGAGCAAAATAAGGATGGATTAAACCCAGATCTGTGACTGGGGGTGAATGTTTTGCCAATGTGCAACATTCCGTCCATCATCTTGTGTGTTTTGCTGTGCGCCCTATGTGGGAAGGGTATGCCCCGACATGGGTCCCGTGCTCACTACGCCACTGGAGTTAAGCTATCCTGGCTGAAGAGGGGTGGAACCCCGAAACAGGTCCTAGAATGCTTGATTCCGTTCAGCGAAGACATGGCTTGGCAGTTCGGGCTGGACTGTTCCCATGAGGCACAGGGTCAAGACTGATTTCCATATGGCCATGTCTGAACTGGGGTGGCGTGGTGAGCAAAATAACGATGGATTAAACCCAGATCTGTGACTGGGGGTGAATGTTTTGCCAATGTGCAACGTTCCGTCCATCATCTGGTGTGTTTCGCTGCTTACCCTATGTGGGTAGGGTATGCCCAGACGTGGGTCCCGTGCACACTACTCCACTGGAGTCAAGCTATCCTGGCTGAAGAGGGGTGAAACCCCGAAACCGGTCCTAGGATGCTTGATTCCAGCTCAGGGAAGACATGGCTTGGCAGTTCGGGCTGGACTGTTCCCATGAGGCATAGGGTCAAGACTGATTTGCATATGGCCATGTCTGAAATGGGGTGGCGTGGTGAGCAAAATAACGATGGATTAAATCCAGATCTGTGACTGGGGGAGAATGTTTTGCCAATGTGAAACATTCCGTCCATCATCTTGTGTGTTTTGCTATTCGCCCTATGGGGGAAGGGTATGCCCAGACGGGGGTCCCGTGCTCACTACGCCACTGGAGTCAAGCTATCCTGGCTGAAGAGGGGTGAAACCCCGAAACCGGTCCTAGGATGCTTGATTCCAGTTCAGGGAAGACATGGCTTGGCAGTTCGGGCTGGACTGTTCCCATGAGGCACAGGGTCAAGACTGATTTGCATATGGCCATGTCTGAACTGGGGTGGCGTGGTGAGCAAAATAATGATGGATTAAACCCTGATCTGTGACTGGGGGTGAATGGTTTGCCAATGTGCAACATTCCGTCCATCATCTTGTGTGTTTTGCTGATCTCCCTATGTGGGAACGGTATGCCCAGACGTGGGTTCCGTGCTCACTACGCCACTGGAGTCAAGCTATCATGGCTGAAGAGGGGTGAAACCCCGAAACCGGTCCTAGGATGCTTGATTCCGGTTCAGGGAAGACATGGCTTGGCAGTTCGGGCTGGACTGTTCCCATGAGGCACACAATCAAGACTGATTTGCATATTCCCATGTCTGAACTGGGGTGGCTTGGTGAGCAAAATAACGATGGATTAAACCCAGATCTGTGACTGGGGGTGAATGTTTTGCCAATGTGCAACAACATTCCGTCCATCATCTTGTGTGTTTTGCTGTTCGCCCTATGTGGGAAGGGTATGCCCAGACATGGGTCATCTACTCACTACGCCACTGGAGTCAAGCTATCATGGCTGAAGAGAGATGAAACCCCGAAACCGGTCCTAGGATGATTGATTCCGTTTCAGGGAAGACATGGCTTGGCAGTTCGGGCTGGACTGTTCCCATGAGACACAGGGTCAAGACTGATTTGCATATGGCCATGTCTGAACTGGGGTGGCGTGGTGAGCAAAATAATGATGATTAAACCCAGATCTGTGACTGGGGGTGAATGTTTTGCCAATGTGCAACATTCCGTCCATCATCTTGTGTGTTTTGCTGTTCTCCCTATGTGGGAATGGTATGCCCAGACGTGGGTTCCGTGCTCACTACGCCACTGGAGACAAGCTATCATGGCTGAAGAGGGGTGAAACCCCGAAACCGGTCCTAGGATACTTGATTCCGGTTCAGGGAAGACATGGTTTGGCAGTTCGGGCTGAACTGTTCCCATGAGGCACAGGGTCAAGACTGATTTGCATATGGCCATGTCTGAACTGGGGTGGCGTGGTGAGCAAAATAATGATGGATTAAACCCAGATCTGTGACTGGGGGTGAATGTTTTGCCAATGTGCAACATTCCGTCCATCATCTTGTGTGTTTTGCTGTTCGCCCTATGTGGGAAGGGTATGCCCAGACATGGGTCCCCTACGCACTACGCCACTGGAGTCAAGCTATCATGGCTGAAGAGAGGTGAAACCCCGAAACCGGTCCTAGGATGCTTGATTCCGGTTCAGGGAAGACAATGGCTTGGCAGTTCGGGCTGGACTGTTCCCATGAGACACAGGGTCAAGACTGATTTGCATATGGCCATGTCTGAACTGGGGTGGCGTGGTGAGCAAAATAATGATGATTAAACCCAGATCTGTGACTGGGGGTGAATGTTTTGCCAATGTGCAACATTCCGTCCATCATCTTGTGTGTTTTGCTGTTCTCCCTATGTTGGAACGGTATGCCCAGACGTGGGTTCTGTGCTCACTACGCCACTGGAGTCAAGCTATCCTGCCTGAAGAGGGGTGAAACCCCGAAACCGGTCCTAGGATGTTTGATTCCGGTTCAGGGAATACATGGCTTGGCAGTTCGGGCTGGACTGTTCCCATGAGGCACAGGGTCAAGACTGATTTGCATATGGCCATGTCTGAACTGGGGTGGCGTGGTGTGCAAAATAACGATGGATTAAACCCAGATCTGTGACTGGGGGTGAATGTTTTGCCAATGTGCAACATTCCATCCATCATCTTGTGTGTTTTGCTGTTCTCCCTATGTGGGAAGGGTATGCCCAGACGAGGGTCCCGTGCTCACTACGCCACTGGAGTCAAGCTATCCTGGCTGAGGAGGGGTGAAACCCCGAAACCGGTCCTAGGATGCTTGATTTCGGTTCAGGGAAGACATGGCTTGGCAGTTCGGGCTGGACTGTTCCCATGAGGCACAGGGTCAAGACGGATTTGCATATGGCCATGTCTGTACTTGGGTGGCTTGGTGAGCAAAATAAGGATGGATTAAACCCAGATCTGTGACTGGGGGTGAATGTTTTGCCAATGTGCAACATTCCGTCCATCATCTTGTGTGTTTTGCTGTGCGCCCTATGTGGGAAGGGTATGCCCCGACATGGGTCCCGTGCTCACTACGCCACTGGAGTTAAGCTATCCTGGCTGAAGAGGGGTGGAACCCCGAAACAGGTCCTAGAATGCTTGATTCCGTTCAGCGAAGACATGGCTTGGCAGTTCGGGCTGGACTGTTCCCATGAGGCACAGGGTCAAGACTGATTTCCATATGGCCATGTCTGAACTGGGGTGGCGTGGTGAGCAAAATAACGATGGATTAAATCCAGATCTGTGACTGGGGGTGAATGTTTTGCCAATGTGCAACATTCCGTCCATCATCTGGTGTGTTTCGCTGCTTACCCTATGTGGGTAGGGTATGCCCAGACGTGGGTCCCGTGCACACTACTCCACTGGAGTCAAGCTATCCTGGCTGAAGAGGGGTGAAACCCCGAAACCGGTCCTAGGATGCTTGATTCCAGCTCAGGGAAGACATGGCTTGGCAGTTCGGGCTGGACTGTTCCCATGAGGCATAGGGTCAAGACTGATTTGCATATGGCCATGTCTGAAATGGGGTGGCGTGGTGAGCAAAATAACGATGGATTAAATCCAGATCTGTGACTGGGGGAGAATGTTTTGCCAATGTGAAACATTCCGTCCATCATCTTGTGTGTTTTGCTATTCGCCCTATGGGGGAAGGGTATGCCCAGACGGGGGTCCCGTGCTCACTACGCCACTGGAGTCAAGCTATCCTGGCTGAAGAGGGGTGAAACCCCGAAACCGGTCCTAGGATGCTTGATTCCAGTTCAGGGAAGACATGGCTTGGCAGTTCGGGCTGGACTGTTCCCATGAGGCACAGGGTCAAGACTGATTTGCATATGGCCATGTCTGAACTGGGGTGGCGTGGTGAGCAAAATAATGATGGATTAAACCCTGATCTGTGACTGGGGGTGAATGGTTTGCCAATGTGCAACATTCCGTCCATCATTTTGTGTGTTTTGCTTATCTCCCTATGTGGGAACGGTATGCCCAGACGTGGGTTCCGTGCTCACTACGCCACTGGAGTCAAGCTATCATGGCTGAAGAGGGGTGAAACCCCGAAACCGGTCCTAGGATGCTTGATTCCGGTTCAGGGAAGACATGGCTTGGCAGTTCGGGCTGGACTGTTCCCATGAGGCACACAATCAAGACTGATTTGCATATTCCCATGTCTGAACTGGGATGGCTTGGTGAGCAAAATAACGATGGATTAAACCCAGATCTGTGACTGGGGGTGAATGTTTTGCCAATGTGCAACAACATTCCGTCCATCATCTTGTGTGTTTTGCTGTTCGCCCTATGTGGGAAGGGTATGCCCAGACATGGGTCATCTACTCACTACGCCACTGGAGTCAAGCTATCATGGCTGAAGAGAGATGAAACCCCGAAACCGGTCCTAGGATGCTTGATTCCGTTTCAGGGAAGACATGGCTTGGCAGTTCGGGCTGGACTGTTCCCATGAGACACAGGGTCAAGACTGATTTGCATATGGCCGTGTCTGAACTGGGGTGGCGTGGTGAGCAAAATAATGATGATTAAACCCAGATCTGTGACTGGGGGTGAATGTTTTGCCAATGTGCAACATTCTGTCCATCATCTTGTGTGTTTTGCTGTGCGCCCTTTGTGGGAAGGGTATGCCCAGACGTGGTTCCCGTGCTCACTACGCCACTGGAGTCAAGCTATCCTGCCTGAAGAGGGGTGAAACCCCGAAACCGGTCCTAGGATGTTTGATTCCGGTTCAGGGAATACATGGCTTGGCAGTTCGGGCTGGACTGTTCCCATGAGGCACAGGGTCAAGACTAATTTGCATATGGCCATGTCTGAACTGGGGTGGTGTGGTGAGTAAAATAACGATGAATAAAACTCAGATCTGTGACTGGGGGTGAATGTTTTGCCAATGTGCAACATTCCGTCCATCATCTTTTGTGTTTTGCTGTTCGCCCTATGTGGGAAGGGTATGCCCAGACGTGGGTCCCGTGCTCACTAAGCCACTGGAGTCAAGCTATCCTGGCTGAAGAGGGGTGAAGCCCCAAAACCGGTCCTAGGATGCTTGATTCCGGTTCAGGGAAGACATAGCTTGACAGTTCGGGCTGGACTGTTCCCATGAGGCATAGGGTCAAGACTGATTTGCATATGGCCATGTCTGAACTAGGGTGGCAAGCAAAATAACGATGGATTAAACCCAGATCTGTGACTGGGGGTGAATGTTTTCCCAATGTGCAACATTCCGTCAATCATCTTGTGTGTTTTGCTGTTCACCCTATGCGGGAAGGGTATGCCCAGACGTGGCTCCCGTGCTCACTAAGCCACTGGAGTCAAGCTATCCTGGCTGTAGAGGGGTGAAACCCCGAAACCAGTCCGAGGATGCTTGATTCCGGTTCAGGGAAGACATGGCTTGGCAGTTCGGGCTGGACTGTTCCCATAAGGCACAGGGTCAAAACTGCTTTGAATATGGCCATGTGGGAACTGGGGTGGCGTGGTGAGCAAAATAACGATGGATTAAACCCAGATCTGTGACTGGGGGTGAATGTTTTGCCAATGTGCAATATTCCATCCATCATCTTGTGTGTTTTGCTGTTCGCCCTATGTGGGAAGGGTATGCCCAGACATGGGTCCCGTACTCACTACGCCACTGGAGTCAAGCTATCATGGCTGAAGAGAGGTGAAACCTCGAAACCGGTCCTAGGGTGCTTGATTCCGGTTCAGGGAAGAAATGGCTTGGCAGTTCGGGCTGCACTGTTCCCATGAGGCACAGGGTCAAGACTGATTTGCATATGGCCATGTCTGAACTGGGGTGGCGTGGTGAGCAAAATAATGATGGATTAAACCCAGATCTGTGACTGGGGGTGAATGTTTTGCCAATGTGCAACATTCCGTCCATCATCTTGTGTGTTTTGCTGTTCTCCCTATGTGGGAATGGTATGCCCAGACGTGGGTTCCATGCTCACTACACCACTGGAGTCAAGCTATCATGGCTGAAGAGGGGTGAAACCCCGAAACCGGTCCTAGGATGCTTGATTCCGGTTCAGGGAAGACATGGCTTGGCAGTTCGGGCTGGACTGTTCCCATGAGGCACAGGGTCAAGACTGATTTGCATATGGCCATGTCTGAACTGGGGTGGCGTGGTGAGCAAAATAATGATGGATTAAACCCAGATCTGTGACTGGGGGTGAATGTTTTGCCAATGTGCAACACTCCGTCCATCATCTTGTGTGTTTTGCTGTTCGCCCTATGTGGGAAGGGTATGCCCAGACATGGGTCCCCTACGCACTACGGCACTGGAGTCAAGCTATCATGGCTGAAGAGAGGTGAAACCCCGAAACCGGTCCTAGGATGCTTGATTCCGGTTCAGGGAAGACATGGCTTGGCAGTTCGGGCTGGTCTGTTCCCATGAGACACAGGGTCAAGACTGATTTGCATATGGCCATGTCTGAACTGGGGTGGCGTGGTGAGCAAAATAATGATGATTAAACCCAGATCTGTGATTGGGGGTGAATGTTTTGCCAATGTGCAACATTCCGTCCATCATCTTGTGTGTTTTGCTGTTCTCCCTATGTTGGAACGGTATGCCCAGACGTGGGTTCTGTGCTCACTACGCCACTGGAGTCAAGCTATCCTGCCTGAAGAGGGGTGAAACCCCGAAACCGGTCCTAGGATGTTTGATTCCGGTTCAGGGAATACATGGCTTGGCAGTTCGGGCTGGACTGTTCCCATGAGACACAGGGTCAAGACTGATTTGCATATGGCCATGTCTGAACTGGGGAGGCATGGTGAGCAAAATAACGATGGATTATACCCAGATCTGTGACTGGGGGTGAATGTTTTGCCAATGTGCAACATGCCGTCAATCATCTTGTGTGTTTTGCTGTTCACCCTATGCGGGAAGGGTATGCCCAGACGTGGCTCCCGTGCTCACTAAGCCACTGGAGTCAAGCTATCCTGGCTGTAGAGGGGTGAAACCCCGAAACCAGTCCGAGGATGCTTGATTCCAGTTCAGGGAAGACATGGCTTGGCAGTTCGGGCTGGACTGTTCCCATTAGGCACAGGGTCAAAACTGCTTTGAATATGGCCATGTGGGAACTGGGGTGGCGTGGTGAGCAAAATAACGATGGATTTAACCCAGATCTGTGACTGGGGATGAATGTTTTGCCAATGTGCAATATTCCGTCCATCATCTTGTGTGTTTTGCTGTTCGCCCTATGTGGGAAAGGTATGCCCAGACATGGGTCGCGTGCTCACTACGCCACTGGAGTTAAGCTATCCTGGCTGAAGAGGGGTGAAACCCCGAAGCCCGTCCTAGGATGCTTGATTCCGGTTCAGGGAAGACATGGCTTGGCAGTTCGGGCTTGACTGTTCCCATAAGTAACAGGGTCAAGATTGATTTGCATATGGCCATCTCTGAACTGGGTGGCGTGGTGAGCAAAATAACGATGGATTAAACCCAGATCTGTGACTGGGGTTGAGTGTTTTGCCAATGTGCAACAACATTCCGTCCATCATCTTGTGTGTTTTGCTATTCGCCCTATGTGGGAAGGGTATGCCCAGACATGGGTCCCGTACTCACTACGCCACTGGAGTCAAGCTATCATGCCTGAAGAGAGGTGAAACCCCGAAACTGGTCCTAGGGTGCTTGATTCCGGTTCAGGGAAGAAATGGCTTGGCAGTTCGGGCTGGACTGTTCCCATGAGGCACAGGGTCAAGACTGATTTGCATATGGCCATGTCTGAACTGGGGTGGCGTGGTGAGCAAAATAATGATGGATTAAACCCTGATCTGTGACTGGGGGTGAATGGTTTGCCAATGTGCAACATTCCGTCCATCATCTTGTGTGTTTTGCTGATCGCCCTATGTGGGAACGGTATGCCCAGACGTGGGTTCCGTGCTCACTACGCCACTGGAGTCAAGCTATCATGGCTGAAGAGGGGTGAAACCCCGAAACCGGTCCTAGGATGCTTGATTCCGGTTCAGGGAAGACATGGCTTGGCAGTTCGGGCTGGACTGTTCCCATGAGGCACACAATCAAGACTGATTTGCATATTCCCATGTCTGAACTGGGGTGGCGTGGTGAGCAAAATAACGATGGATTAAACCCAGATCTGTGACTGGGCGTGAATGTTTTGCCAATGTGCAACAACATTCCGTCCATCATCTTGTGTGTTTTGCTGTTCGCCCTATGTGGGAAGGGTATGCCCAGACATGGGTCATCTACTCACTACGCCACTGGAGTCAAGCTATCATGGCTGAAGAGAGTTGAAACCCCGAAACCGGTCCTAGGATGCTTGATTCCGGTTCAGGGAAGACATGGCTTGGCAGTTCGGGCTGGACTGTTCCCATGAGACACAGGGTCAAGACTGATTTGCATATGGCCATGTCTGAACTGGGGTGGCGTGGTGAGCAAAATAATGATGATTAAACCCAGATCTGTGACTGGGGGTGAATGTTTTGCCAATGTGCAACATTCCGTCCATCATCTTGTGTGTTTTGCTGTTCTCCCTATGTGGGAACGGTATGCCCAGACGTGGGTTCCGTGCTCACTACGCCACTGGAGTCAAGCTATCCTGCCTGAAGAGGGGTGAAACCCTGAAACCGGTCCTAGGATGTTTGCTTCCGGTTCAGGGAATACATGGCTTGGCAGTTCGGGCTGGACTGTTCCCATGAGGCACAGGGTCAAGACTAATTTGCATATGGCCATGTCTGAACTGGGGAGGCATGGTGAGCAAAATAACGATGGATTATACCCAGATCTGTGACTGGGGGTGAATATTTTGCCAATGTGCAACATTCTGTCCATCATCTTGTGTGTTTTGCTGTGCGCCCTATGTGGGAAGGGTATGCCCAGACGTGGTTCCCGTGCTCACTACGCCACTGGAGTCAAGCTATCCTGCCTGAAGAGGGGTGAAACCCCGAAACCGGTCCTAGGATGTTTGATTCCGGTTCAGGGAATACATGGCTTGGCAGTTCGGGCTGGACTGTTCCCATGAGGCACAGGGTCAAGACTAATTTGCATATGGCCATGTCTGAACTGGGGTGGTGTGGTGAGTAAAATAACGATGAATAAAACTCAGATCTGTGACTGGGGGTGAATGTTTTGCCAATGTGCAACATTCCGTCCATCATCTTTTGTGTTTTGCTGTTCGCCCTATGTGGGAAGGGTATGCCCAGACGTGGGTCCCGTGCTCACTAAGCCACTGGAGTCAAGCTATCCTGGCTGAAGAGGGGTGAAGCCCCAAAACCGGTCCTAGGATGCTTGATTCCGGTTCAGGGAAGACATAGCTTGACAGTTCGGGCTGGACTGTTCCCATGAGGCATAGGGTCAAGACTGATTTGCATATGGCCATGTCTGAACTAGGGTGGCAAGCAAAATAACGATGGATTAAACCCAGATCTGTGACTGGGGGTGAATGTTTTCCCAATGTGCAACATTCCGTCAATCATCTTGTGTGTTTTGCTGTTCACCCTATGCGGGAAGGGTATGCCCAGACGTGGCTCCTGTGCTCACTAAGCCACTGGAGTCAAGCTATCCTGGCTGTAGAGGGGTGAAACCCCGAAACCAGTCCGAGGATGCTTGATTCCGGTTCAGGGAAGACATGGCTTGGCAGTTCGGGCTGGACTGTTCCCATAAGGCACAGGGTCAAAACTGCTTTGAATATGGCCATGTGGGAACTGGGGTGGCGTGGTGAGCAAAATAACGATGGATTAAACCCAGATCTGTGACTGGGGGTGAATGTTTTGCCAATGTGCAATATTCCGTCCATCATCTTGTGTGTTTTGCTGTTCGCCCTATGTGGGAAAGGTATGCCCAGACATGGGTCGCGTGCTCACTACGCCACTGGAGTTAAGCTATCCTGGCTGAAGAGGGGTGAAACCCCGAAACCGGTCCTAGGATGCTTGATTCCAGTTCAGGGAAGACATGGCTTGGCAGTTCGGGCTTGACTGTTCCCATAAGTAACAGGGTCAAGATTGATTTGCATATGGCCATCTCTGAACTGGGTGGCGTGGTGAGCAAAATAACGATGGATTAAACCCAGATCTGTGACTGGGGTTGAGTGTTTTGCCAATGTGCAACAACATTCCGTCCATCATCTTGTGTGTTTTGCTGTTCGCCCTATGTGGGAAGGGTATGCCCAGACATGGGTCCCGTACTCACTACGCCACTGAAGTCAAGCTATCATGGCTGAAGAGAGGTGAAACCCCGAAACCGGTCCTAGGGTGCTTGATTCCGGTTCAGGGAAGAAATGGCTTGGCAGTTCGGGCTGAACTGTTCCCATGAGGCACAGGGTCAAGACTGATTTGCATATGGCCATGTCTGAACTGGAGTGGCGTGGTGAGCAAAATAACGATGGATTAAACCCAGATCTGTGACTGGGGGTGAATGTTTTGCCAATGTGCAACATTCCGTCCATCATCTTGTGTGTTTTTCTGTTCGCCCTATGTGGGAAGGGTATGCCCAGACGTGGGTCCCGTGCTCACTACGCCACTGAAGTCAAGCTATCTTGGCTGAAGAGGGGTGAATCCCCGAAACCGGTCCTAGGATGCTTGATCCCGGTTCAGGGAAGACATGGCTTGGCAGTTCGGGCTGGACTGTTCCCATGAGGCACAAGGTCAAGACTGATTTGCATATGGCCATGTCTGAACTGGGGTGGCGTGGTGAGCAAAATAACGATGGATTAAACCCAGATCTGTGAATGGGGGTGAATGTTTTGCCAATGTGCAACATTCCGTCCATCATCTTGTGTGTTTTTCTGTTCGCTCTATATGGGAAGGGTATGCCCAGACGTGGGTCCCGTGCTCACTACGCCACTGAAGTCAAGCTATCCTGGCTGAAGAGGGGTGAAACCCCGAAACCGGTCCTAGGATGCTTGATTCCGGTTCAGGGAAGACATGGCTTGGCCCTTCTGGCTTGACTGTTCCCATAAGGCACAAGGTCAAGATTGATTTGCATATGGCCATGTCTGAACTCGGTGGCGTGGTGAGAAAAATAACGATGGATTAAACCCAGATCTGTGACTCGGGGTGAATGTTTTGCCAATGTGCAACATTCCGTCCATCATCTTGTGTGTTTTGCTGTTCGCCCTATGTGGGAAGGGTATGCCCAGACGAGGGTCCCGTGCTCACTGCGCCACTGGAGTCAAGCTATCCTGGCTGAGGAGGGGTGAAACCCCAAAACCGGTCCTAGGATGCTTGATTTCGGTTCAGGGAAGACATGGTTTGGCAGTTCGGGCTGGACTGTTCCCATGAGGCACAGGGTCAAGACTGATTTGCATATGGCCATGTCTGCACTTGGGTGGCGTGGTGAGCAAAATAACGATGGATTAAACCCAGATCTGTGACTGGGGGTGAATGTTTTGCCAATGTGAAACATTCCGTCCATCATCTTGTGTGTTTTGCTGTTCGCCCTATGTGGGAAGGGTATGCCCAGACGTGGGTCCTGTGCTCACTACGCCACTGGAGTCAAGCTATCCTGGCTGAGGAGGGGTGAAACCCCGAAACCGGTCCTAGGATGCTTGATTTCGGTTCAGGGAAGACATGGCTTGGCAGTTCGGGCTGGACTGTTCCCATGAGGCACAGGGTCAAGACTGATTTGAATATGGCCATGTCTGAACTGGGGTGGCGTGGTGAGTAAAATAACGATGGATTAAATCCAGATCTGTGACTGGGGGAGAATGTTTTGCCAATGTGCAACATTCCATCCAACATCTTGTGTGTTTTATTGTTCGCCCTATGTGGGAAGGGTATGCCCAAACGGGGGTCCCGTGCTCACTACGCCACTGGAGTCAAGCTATCCTGGCTGAAGAGGGGTGAAACCCCGAAACCGGTCTTAGGATGCTTGATTCCGGTTCAGGGAAGACATGGCTTGGCAGTTCGGGCTGGACTGTTCCCATGAGGCACAGGGTCAAGACTGATTCGCATATGGCCATGTCTGAACTAGGGTGGCGTGGTGAGCAAAATAATTATGGATTAAACCCAGATCTGTGACTGGGGGTGAATGTTTTGTCAATGTGCAACATTCCGTCCATCATCTTGTGTGTTTTGCTGTTCGCCCTATGTGGGAAGGGTATGCCCAGACATGGGTCCCATGCTCACTACGCCACTGAAGTCAAGCTATCTTGGCTGAAGAGGGGTGAAACCCCGAAACCGGTCCTAGGATGCTTGATCCCGGTTCAGGGAAGACATGGCTTGGCAGTTCGGGCTGGACTGTTCCCATGAGGCACAGGGTCAAGACTGATTTGCATATGGCCATGTCTGATCTGGGGTGGCGTGGTGAGTAAAATAACGATGGATCAAACCCAGATCTGTGACTGGGGGTGAATGTTTTGCCAATGTTCAACATTCCGTCCATCATCTTGTGTGTTTTGCTGTTCACCCTATGCGGGAAGGGTATGCCCAGACGTGGGTCCCGTGCTCACTATGCCACTAGAGTCAACCTATCCTGGCTGAAGAGGGGTGAAACCCCGAAACCGGTCCTAGGATGCTTGATCCCGGTTCAGGGAAGACATGGCTTGGCAGTTCGGGCTGGACTGTTCCCATGAGACACAGGGTCAAGACTGATTTGCATATGGCCATGTCTGAACTGGGGTGGCGTGGTGAGCAAAATAACGATGGATTAAACCCAGATCTGTGAATGGGGGTGAATGTTTTGCCAATGTGCAACATTCCGTCCATCATCTTGTGTGTTTTTCTGTTCGCCCTATGTGGGAAGGGTATGCCCAGACGTGGGTACCGTGCTCACTACGCCACTGAAGTCAAGCTATCCTGGCTGAAGAGGGGTGAAACCCCGAAACCGGTCCTAGGATGCTTGATTCCGGTTCAGGGAAGACATGGCTTGGCCCTTCGGGCTTGACTGTTCCCATAAGGCACAGGGTCAAGATTGATTTGCATATGGCCATGTCTGATCTGGGTGGCGTGGTGAGAAAAATAACGATGGATTAAACCCAGATATGTGACTGGGGTTGAATGTTTTGCCAATGTGCAACAACATTCCGTCCATCATCTTGTGTGTTTTGCTGTTCGCCCTATGTGGGAAGGGTATGCCCAGACATGGGTCCCCTACTCACTACGCCACTGGAGTCAAGCTATCATGGCTGAAGAGAGGTGAATCCCCGAAACCGGTCCTAGGATGCTTGATTCCGGTTCAGGGAAGACATGGCTTGGCAGTTCGGGCTGGACTGTTCTCATGAGACACAGGGTCAAGACTGATTTGCATATGGCCATGTCTGAACTGGGGTGGCGTGGTGAGCAAAATAATGATGGATTAAACCCAGATCTGTGACTGGGGGTGAATGTTTTGCCAATGTGCAACATTCTGTCCATCATCTTGTGTGTTTTGCTGTGCGCCCTATGTGGGAAGGGTATGCCCAGACATGGGTCCCGTGCTCACTACGCAACTGGAGTCAAGCTATCCTGGCTGAAGAGGGGTGAAACCCCGAAACCGATCCTAGGATGCTTGATTCCGGTTCAGGGAAGACATGGCTTGGCAGTTCGGGCTGGACTGATCCCATGAGATACAGGGTCAAGACTGATTTGAATATGGCAATGTCTGAACTGGGGTGGCGTGGTGAGCAAAATAACGATGGATTAAACCCAGATCTGTGACTGGGGGTGAATGTTTTGCCAATGTGCAACATTCCGTCCATCATCTTTTGTGTTTTGCTGTTCGCCCTATGCGCGAAGGGTATTCCCAAACGTGTGTCCCTTGCTCACTAGGCCACTGGAGTCAAGCTATCCTGGCTGAAGAGGGGTGAAACCCCGAAACCCGTGCTAGGATGCTTGATTCCGGTTCAGGGAAGACATAGCATGGCAGTTCGGGCTGGAATGTTCCCATGAGTCACAGGGTCAAGACGGATTTGCATATGGCCATGTCTGAACTGGAGTGGCGTGGTGAGCAAAATAACGATGGATTAAACCCAGATCTGTGACTGGGGGTGAATGTTTCGCCAATGTGCAACATTCCGTCCATCATCTTGTGTGTTTTTCTGTTCGCCCTATGTGGGAAGGGTATGCCCAGACGTGGGTCCCGTGCTCACTACGCCACTGAAGTCAAGCTATCTTGGCTGAAGAGGGGTGAAACCCCGAAACCGGTCCTAGGATGCTTGATCCCGGTTCAGGGAAGACATGGCTTGGCAGTTCGGGCTGGATTGTTCCCATGAGGCACAGGGTCAAGACTGATTTGCATATGGCCATGTCTGATTTGGGGTGGCGTGGTGAGTAAAATAACGATGGATTAAACCCAGATCTGTGACTGGGGGTGAATGTTTTGCCAATGTGCAACATTCCGTCCATCATCTTGTGTGTTTTGCTGTTCACCCTATGCGGGAAGGGTATGCCCAGACGTGGGTCCCGTGCTCACTATGCCACTAGAGTCAACCTATCCTGGCTGAAGAGGGGTGAAACCCCAAAACCGGTCCTAGGATGCTTGATCCCGGTTCAGGGAAGATATGGCTTAGCAGTTCGGGCTGGACTGTTCCCATGAGGCACAGGGTCAAGACTGATTTGCATATCGCCATGTCTGAACTGGGGTGGCGTGGTGAGCAAAATAATGATGATAAAACCCAGATCTGTGACTGGGGGTAAATGTTTTGCCAATGTGCAACATTCCGTCCATCATCTTGTGTGTTTTGCTGTTCTCCCTATGTGGGAACGGTATGCCCAGACGTGGGTTCCGTGCTCACTACGCCACTGGAGTCAAGCTATCCTGCCTGAAGAGGGGTGAAACCCCGAAACCGGTCCTAGGATGTTTGATTCCGGTTCAGAGAATACATGGCTTGGCAGTTCGGGCTGGACTGTTCCATGAGGCACAGGGTCAAGACTGATTTGCATATGGCCATGTCTGAACTGGGGAGGCATGGTGAGCAAAATAACGATGGATTATACCCAGAACTGTGACTGGGGGTGAATGTATTGCCAATGTGCAACATTCTGTCCATCATCTTGTGTGTTTTTCTGTGCGCCCTATGTGGGAAGGGTATGCCCAGACGTGGGTCCTGTGCTCACTACGCCACTGGAGTCAAGCTATCCTGCCTGAAGAGGGGTGAAACCCCGAAACCGGTCCTAGGATGTTTGATTCCGGTTCAGTTAATACATGGCTTGGCAGTTCTGGCTGGACTGTTCCCATGAGGCAAAGGGTCAAGACTGATTTCCATATGGCCATGTCTGAACTGGGGTGGCGTGGTGAGTAAAATAACGATGAATAAAACCCAGATCTGTGACTGGGGGTGAATGTTTTGCCAATGTGCAACATTCCGTCCATCATCTTGTGTGTTTTGCTGTTCGCCCTATGTGGGAAGGGTATGCCCAGACGTGGGTCCCGTGCTCACTAAGCCACTGGAGTCAAGCTATCCTGGCTGAAGAGGGGTGAAACCCCAAAACCGGTCCTAGGATGCTTGATTCCGGTTCAGGGAAGACATAGCTTGACAGTTCGGGCTGGACTGTTCCCATGAGGCATAGGGTCAAGACTGATTTGCATATGGCCATGTCTGAACTAGGGTGGCGAGCAAAATAACGATGGATTAAACCCAGATCTGTGACTGGGGTTGAATGTTTTCCCAATATGCAACATTCTGTCAATCATCTTGTGTGTTTTGCTCTTCGCCCTATGCGGGAAGGGTATGCCCAGACGTGGGTCCCGTTCTCACTACGCCACTGGAGTCAAGCTATCCTGGCTGTGGAGGGGTGAAACCCCGAAACTAGTCCAAGGATGCTTGATTCCGGTTCAGGGAAGACATGGCTTGGCAGTTCGGGCTGGACTATTCCCATGTGGCACAGGGTCAAAACTGATTTGAATATGGTCATGTGGGAACTGGGGTGGCGTGGTGAGCAAAATAGCGATGGATTAAACCCAGATCTGTGACTGGGGGTGAATGTTTTGCCAATGTGCAACATGCCGTCTATCATCTTGTGTGTTTTGCTGTTTGCCCTATATGGGAAGGGTATGCCCAGATGTGGGTCCCGTGCTCACTACGCCACTGGAGTCAAGCTATCCTGACTGAAGAGGGGTGAAAACCCCGAAACCGGTCCTAGGATGATTGATTCCGGTTCAGGGAAGACATGGCTTGGCAGTTCGGGCTGGACTGTTCCCATGAGGCACAGGATCAAGACTGATTTGCATATCCCAATGTCTGAACTGGGGTGGCGTGGTGATCAAAATAACGATGGATTAAACCCAGATCTGTGACTGGGGGTGAATGTTTTGCCAATGTGCAACATTCCGTCCATTATCTTGTGTGTTTTGCTGTTCGCCCTATGTGGGAAAGGTATGCCCAGACATGGATCGCGTGCTCACTATGCCACTGGAGTTAAGCTATCCTGGCTGAAGAGGGGTGAAACCCCGAAACCGGTCCTAGGATGCTTGATTCCGGTTCAGGGAAGACATGGCTTGGCAGTTCGGGCTTGACTGTTCCCATAAGTCACAGGGTCAAGATTGATTTGCATTTGGCCATCTCTGAACTGGGTGGCGTGGTGAGCAAAATAACGATGGATTAAACCCAGATCTGTGACTGGGGTTGAGTGTTTTGCCAATGTGCAACAACATTCCGTCCATCATCCTGTGTGTTTTGCTGTTCGCCCTATGTGGGAAGGGTATGCCCAGACATGGGTCCCGTACTCACTACGCCACTGGAGTCAAGCTATCATGGCTGAAGAGAGGTGAAACCCCGAAACCGGTCCTAGGATGCTTGATTCCGGTTCAGGGAAGACATGGCTTGGCAGTTCGGGCTGGACTGTTCCCATGAGGCAAAGGGTCAAGACTGATTTGCATATGCCCATGTCTGAACTGAGGTGGCGTGGTGAGTAAAATAACGATGAACAAAACCCAGATCTGTGACTGGGGGTGAATGTTTTGCCAATGTGCAACATTCCGTCCATCATCTTGTGTGTTTTGCTGTTCGCCCTATGTGGGAAGGGTATGCCCAGACGTGGGTCCCGTGCTCACTAAGCCACTGGAGTCAAGTTATCCTGGCTGAAGAGGGTTGAAACCCCAAAACCGGTCCTAGGATGCTTGATTCCGGTTCAGGGAAGACATAGCTTGACAGTTCGGGCTGGACTGTTCCCATGAGGCATAGGGTCAAGACTGATTTGCATATGGCCATGTCTGAACTAGGGTGGCGAGCAAAATAACGATGGATTAAACCCAGATCTGTGACTGGGGTTGAATGTTTACCCAATGTGCAACATTCCGTCAATCATCTTGTGTGTTTTGCTGTTCGCCCTATGCGGGAAGGGTATGCCCAGACGTGGGTCCCGTTCTCACTACGCCACTGGAGTCAAGCTATCCTGGCTGTAGAGGGGTGAAACCCCGAAACCAGTCCAAGGATGCTTGATTCCGGTTCAGGGAAGACATGGCTTGGCAGTTCGGGCTGGACTGTTCCCATGAGGCACAGGGTCAAAACTGATTTGAATATGGCCATGTGGGAACTGGGGTGGCGTGGTGAGCAAAATAGCGATGGATTAAACCCAGATCTGTGACTGGGGGTGAATGTTTTGCCAATGTGCAACATGCCGTCCATCATCTTGTGTGTTTTGCTGTTTGCCCTATATGGGAAGGGTATGCCCAGATGTGGGTCCTGTGCTCACTACGCCACTGGAGTCAAGCTATCCTGACTGAAGAGGGGTGAAAACCCCGAAACCGGTCCTAGGATGATTGATTCCGGTTCAGGGAAGACATGGCTTGGCAGTTCGGGCTGGACGGTTCCCATGAGGCACAGGATCAAGACTGATTTGCATATGCCCATGTCTGAACTGGGGTGGCGTGGTGATCAAAATAACGATGGATTAAACCCAGATCTGTGACTGGGGGTGAATGTTTTGCCAATGTGCAACATTCCGTCCATCATCTTGTGTGTTTTGCTGTTCGCCCTATGTGGGAAAGGTATGCCCAGACATGCGTCGCGTTCTCACTATGCCACTGGAGTTAAGCTATCCTGGCTGAAGAGGGGTGAAACCCCGAAACCGGTCCTAGGATGCTTGATTCCGTTTCAGGGAAGACATGGCTTGGCAGTTTGGGCTTGACTGTTCCCATAAGTCACAGGGTCAAGATTGATTTGCAAATGGCCATCTCTGAACTGGGTGGCGTGGTGAGCAAAATAACGATGGATTAAACCCAGATCTGTGACTGGGGTTGTGTGTTTTGCTAATGTGCAACAACATTCCGTCCATCATCCTGTGTGTTTTGCTGTTCGCCCTATGTGGGAAGGGTATGCCCAGACATGGGTCCCGTACTCACTACGCCACTGGAGTCAAGCTATCATGGCTGAAGAGAGGTGAAACCCCGAAACTGGTCCTAGGATGCTTGATTCCGGTTCAGGGAAGAAATGGCTTGGCATTTCGGGCTGGACTGTTCCCATGAGGCACAGGGTCAAGACTGATTTGCATATGGCCATGTCTGATCTGGGGTGGCGTGGTGAGTAAAATAACGATGGATTAAACCCAGATCTGTGACTGGGGGTAAATGTTTTGCCAATGTGCAACATTCCGTCCATCATCTTGTGTGTTTTGCTGTTCACCCTATGCGGGAAGGGTATGCCCAGAAGTGGGTCCCGTGCTCACTATGCCACTGGAGTCAAGCTATCCTGGCTGAAGAGGGGTGAAACCCCAAAACCGGTCCTAGGATGATTGATTTCGGTTCAGGGAAGACATGGCTTGGCAGTTCGGGCTGGACTGTTCCCATGAGGCACAGGGTCAAGACTGATTTGCATATGGCCATGTCTGCACTTGGGTGGGGTGGTGAGCAAAATAACAATGGATTAAACCCAGATCTGTGACTGGGGGTGAATGTTTTGCCAATGTGCAACATTCCGTCCCTCATCTTGTGTGTTTTGCTTTTCTCCCTATGTGGGAAGGGTATGCCCAGACGTGGGTCCTGTGCTCACTACGCCACTGGAGTCAAGCTATCCTGGCTGAAGAGGGGTGAAACCCCGAAACCGGTCCTAGGATGCTTGATTCCGGTTCAGGGAAGACATGGCTTGGCAGTTCGGGCTGGACTGTTCCCATGAGGCACAGGGTCAAGACTGATTCGCATATGGCCATGTCTGAACTAGGGTGGCGTGGTGAGCAAAATAATGATGGATTAAACCCAGATCTTTGACTGGGGGTGAATGTTTTGCCAATGTGCAACATTCCGTCCATCATCTTGTGTGTTTTGCTGTTCGCCCTATGTGGGAAGGGTATGCCCAGACATGGGTCCCATGCTCACTACGCCACTGAAGTTAAGCTATCCTGGCTGAAGAGGGGTGAAACCCCGAAACCGGTCCTAGGATGCTTGATTCCGGTTCAGGGAAGACATGGCTTGGCCCTTCGGGCTTTACTGTTCCCATAAGGCACAGGGTCAAGATTGATTTGCATATGGCCATGTCTGAACTGGGTTGCGTGGTGAGAAAAATAACGATGGATTAAACCCAGATCTGTGACTCGGGTTGAATGTTTTGCCAATGTGCAACAACATTCCGTCCATCATCTTGTGTGTTTTGCTGTTCGCCATATGTGGGAAGGGTATGCCCAGACATGGGTCCCCTACTCACTACGCCACTGGAGTCAAGCTATCATGGCTGAAGAGAGGTGAATCCCCGAAACCGGTCCTAGGATGCTTGATTCCGGTTCAGGGAAGACATGGCTTGGCAGTTCGGGCTGGACTGTTCCCATGAGACACAGGGTCAAGACTGATTTGCATATGGCCATGTCTGAACTGGGGTGGCGTGGTGAGCAAAATAATGATGGATTAAACCCAGATCTGTGAGTGGGGGTGAATGTTTTGCCAATGTGCAACATTCCGTCCATCATCTTGTGTGTTTTGCTGTTCTCCCCATGTGGGAACGGTATGCCCAGACGTGGGTTCTGTGCTCACTACGCCACTGGAGTCATGCTATCCTGCCTGAAGAGGGGTGAAACCCCGAAACCGGTCCTAGGATGCTTGATTCCGGCTCAGGGAATACATGGCTTGGCAGTTCGGGCTGGACTGTTCCCATGAGGCACAGGGTCAAGACTGATTTGCATATGGCCATGTCTGAACTGGGGAGGCGTGGTGAGCTAAATAACGATGGATTATACCCAGATCTGTGACTGGGGGTGAATGTTTTGCCAATGTGCAACATTCTGTCCATCATATTGTGTGTTTTGCTGTGCGCCCTATGTGGGAAGGGTATGCCCAGACATGGGTCCCGTGCTCACTACGCCACTGGAGTCAAGCTATCCTGGCTGAAGAGGGGTGAAACCCCGAAACCGGTCCTAGGATGCTTGATTCCGGTTCAGGGAAGACATGGCTTGGCAGTTCGGGCTGGACTGATCCCATGAGATACAGGGTCAAGACCGATTTGAATATGGCAATGTCTGAACTGGTGTGGCGTGGTGAGCAAAATAAAAATGGATTAAACCCAGATCTGTGACTGGGTGTGAATGTTTTGCCAATGTGCAACATTCCGTCCATCATCTTTTGTGTATTGCTGTTCGCCCTATGCGCGAAGGGTATGCCCAAACGTGTGTCCCTTGCTCACTAGGCCACTGGAGTCAAGCTATTCTGGCTGAAGAGGGGTGAAACCCCCAAACCGGTGCTAGGATGCTTGATTCCGGTTCAGGGAAGACATAGCATGGCAGTTCGGGCTGGAACGTTCCCATGAGTCACGGGGTCAAGACTGATTTGCATATGGCCATGTCTGAACTGGAGTGGCGTGGTGAGCAAAATAACGATGGATTAAACCCAGATCTGTGACTGGGGGTGAATGTTTTGCCAATGTGCAACATTCCGTCCATCATCTTGTGTGCTTTTCTGTTCGCCCTATGTGGGAAGGGTATGCCCAGACTTGGGTCCTGTGCTCACTACGCCACTGAAGTCAAGCTATCTTGGCTGAAGAGGGGTGAAACCCTGAAACCGGTCCTAGGATGCTTGATCCCGGTTCAGGGAAGACATGGCTTGGCAGTTCGGGCTGGACTGTTCCCATGAGGCACAGGGTCAAGACTGATTTGCATATGGCCATGTCTGATCTGGGGTGGCGTGGTGAGTAAAATAACGATGGATTAAACCCAGATCTGTGACTGGGGGTGAATGTTTTGCCAATGTGCAACATTCCGTCCATCATCTTGTGTGTTTTGCTGTTCACCCGATGCGGGAAGGGTATGCCCAGACGTGGGTCCCGTGCTCACTATGCCACTAGAGTCAACCTATCCTGGCTGAAGAGGGGTGAAACCCCGAAACCGGTCCTAGGATGCTTGATCCCGGTTCAGGGAAGACATGGCTTGGCAGTTCGGGCTGGAATGTTCCCATGAGACACAGGGTCAAGACTGATTTGCATATGGCCATGTCTGAACTGGGGTGGCGTGGTGAGCAAAATAACGATGGATTAAACCCAGATCTGTGACTGGGGGTGAATGTTTTGCCAATGTGCAACATTCCGTCCATCATCTTGTGTGTTTTTCTGTTCGCCCTATGTGGGAAGGGTATGCCCAGACATGGGTCCCGTACTCACTACGCCACTGGAGTCAAGCTATCATGGCTGAAGAGAGGTGAAACCCCGAAACCGGTCCTAGGATGCTTGATTCCGGTTCAGGGAAGAAATGGCTTGGCATTTCGGGCTGGACTGTTCCCATGAGGCACAGGGTCAAGACTGATTTGCATATGGCCATGTCTGATCTGGGGTGGGGTGGTGAGTAAAATAACGATGGATTAAACCCAGATCTGTGACTGGGGGTAAATGTTTTGCCAATGTGCAACATTCCGTCCATCATCTTGTGTGTTTTGCTGTTCACCCTATGCGGGAAGGGTATGCCCAGAAGTGGGTCCCGTGCTCACTATGCCACTGGAGTCAAGCTATCCTGGCTGAAGAGGGGTGAAACCCCAAAACCGGTCCTAGGATGATTGATTTCGGTTCAGGGAAGACATGGCTTGGCAGTTCGGGCTGGACTGTTCCCATGAGGCACAGGGTCAAGACTGATTTGCATATGGCCATGTCTGCACTTGGGTGGGGTGGTGAGCAAAATAACGATGGATTAAACCCAGATCTGTGACTGGGGGTGAATGTTTTGCCAATGTGCAACATTCCGTCCCTCATCTTGTGTGTTTTGCTTTTCTCCCTATGTGGGAAGGGTATGCCCAGACGTGGGTCCTGTGCTCACTACGCCACTGGAGTCAAGCTATCCTGGCTGAAGAGGGGTGAAACCCCGAAACCGGTCCTAGGATGCTTGATTCCGGTTCAGGGAAGACATGGCTTGGCAGTTCGGGCTGGACTGTTCCCATGAGGCACAGGGTCAAGACTGATTCGCATATGGCCATGTCTGAACTAGGGTGGCGTGGTGAGCAAAATAATGATGGATTAAACCCAGATCTTTGACTGGGGGGTGAATGTTTTGCCAATGTGCAACATTCCGTCCATCATCTTGTGTGTTTTGCTGTTCGCCCTATGTGGGAAGGGTATGCCCAGACATGGGTCCCATGCTCACTACGCCACTGAAGTTAAGCTATCCTGGCTGAAGAGGGGTGAAACCCCGAAACCGGTCCTAGGATGCTTGATTCCGGTTCAGGGAAGACATGGCTTGGCCCTTCGGGCTTTACTGTTCCCATAAGGCACAGGGTCAAGATTGATTTGCATATGGCCATGTCTGAACTGGGTTGCGTGGTGAGAAAAATAACGATGGATTAAACCCAGATCTGTGACTCGGGTTGAATGTTTTGCCAATGTGCAACAACATTCCGTCCATCATCTTGTGTGTTTTGCTGTTCGCCCTATGTGGGAAGGGTATGCCCAGACATGGGTCCCCTACTCACTACGCCACTGGAGTCAAGCTATCATGGCTGAAGAGAGGTGAATCCCCGAAACCGGTCCTAGGATGCTTGATTCCGGTTCAGGGAAGACATGGCTTGGCAGTTCGGGCTGGACTGTTCCCATGAGACACAGGGTCAAGACTGATTTGCATATGGCCATGTCTGAACTGGGGTGGCGTGGTGAGCAAAATAATGATGGATTAAACCCAGATCTGTGAGTGGGGGTGAATGTTTTGCCAATGTGCAACATTCCGTCCATCATCTTGTGTGTTTTGCTGTTCTCCCCATGTGGGAACGGTATGCCCAGACGTGGGTTCTGTGCTCACTACGCCACTGGAGTCATGCTATCCTGCCTGAAGAGGGGTGAAACCCCGAAACCGGTCCTAGGATGCTTGATTCCGGTTCAGGGAATACATGGCTTGGCAGTTCGGGCTGGACTGTTCCCATGAGGCACAGGGTCAAGACTGATTTGCATATGGCCATGTCTGAACTGGGGAGGCGTGGTGAGCTAAATAACGATGGATTATACCCAGATCTGTGACTGGGGGTGAATGTTTTGCCAATGTGCAACATTCTGTCCATCATATTGTGTGTTTTGCTGTGCGCCCTATGTGGGAAGGGTATGCCCAGACATGGGTCCCGTGCTCACTACGCCACTGGAGTCAAGCTATCCTGGCTGAAGAGGGGTGAAACCCCGAAACCGGTCCTAGGATGCTTGATTCCGGTTCAGGGAAGACATGGCTTGGCAGTTCGGGCTGGACTGATCCCATGAGATACAGGGTCAAGACCGATTTGAATATGGCAATGTCTGAACTGGTGTGGCGTGGTGAGCAAAATAAAAATGGATTAAACCCAGATCTGTGACTGGGTGTGAATGTTTTGCCAATGTGCAACATTCCGTCCATCATCTTTTGTGTATTGCTGTTCGCCCTATGCGCGAAGGGTATGCCCAAACGTGTGTCCCTTGCTCACTAGGCCACTGGAGTCAAGCTATTCTGGCTGAAGAGGGGTGAAACCCCCAAACCGGTGCTAGGATGCTTGATTCCGGTTCAGGGAAGACATAGCATGGCAGTTCGGGCTGGAACGTTCCCATGAGTCACGGGGTCAAGACTGATTTGCATATGGCCATGTCTGAACTGGAGTGGCGTGGTGAGCAAAATAACGATGGATTAAACCCAGATCTGTGACTGGGGGTGAATGTTTTGCCAATGTGCAACATTCCGTCCATCATCTTGTGTGCTTTTCTGTTCGCCCTATGTGGGAAGGGTATGCCCAGACGTGGGTCCCGTGCTCACTACGCCACTGAAGTCAAGCTATCTTGGCTGAAGAGGGGTGAAACCCTGAAACCGGTCCTAGGATGCTTGATCCCGGTTCAGGGAAGACATGGCTTGGCAGTTCGGGCTGGACTGTTCCCATGAGGCACAGGGTCAAGACTGATTTGCATATGGCCATGTCTGATCTGGGGTGGCGTGGTGAGTAAAATAACGATGGATTAAACCCAGATCTGTGACTGGGGGTGAATGTTTTGCCAATGTGCAACATTCCGTCCATCATCTTGTGTGTTTTGCTGTTCACCCGATGCGGGAAGGGTATGCCCAGACGTGGGTCCCGTGCTCACTATGCCACTAGAGTCAACCTATCCTGGCTGAAGAGGGGTGAAACCCCGAAACCGGTCCTAGGATGCTTGATCCCGGTTCAGGGAAGACATGGCTTGGCAGTTCGGGCTGGACTGTTCCCATGAGACACAGGGTCAAGACTGATTTGCATATGGCCATGTCTGAACTGGGGTGGCGTGGTGAGCAAAATAACGATGGATTAAACCCAGATCTGTGACTGGGGGTGAATGTTTTGCCAATGTGCAACATTCCGTCCATCATCTTGTGTGTTTTTCTGTTCGCCCTATGTGGGAAGGGTATGCCCAGACGTGGGTCCCGTGCTCACTACGCCACTGAAGTCAAGCTATCCTGGCTGAAGAGGGGTGAAACCCCGAAACCGGTCCTAGGATGCTTGATTCCGGTTCAGGGAAGACATGGCTTGGCCCTTCGGGCTTGACTGTTCCCATAAGGCACAGGGTCAAGATTGATTTGCATATGGCCATGTCTGAACTGGGTGGCGTGGTGAGAAAAATAACAATGGATTAAACCCAGATATGTGACTGGGGTTGAATGTTTTGCCAATGTGCAACAACATTCCGTCCATCATCTTGTGTGTTTTGCTGTTCGCCCTATGTGGGAAGGGTATGCCCAGACATGGGTCCCCTACTCACTACGCCACTGGAGTCAAGCTATCATGGCTGAAGAGAGGTGAATCCCCGAAACCGGTCCTAGGATGCTTGATTCCGGTTCAGGGAAGACATGGCTTGGCAGTTCGGGCTGGACTGTTCCCATGAGACACAGGGTCAAGACGGATTTGCATATGGCCATGTCTGAACTGGGGTGGCGTGGTGAGCAAAATAATGATGGATTAAACCCAGATCTGTGACTGGGGGTGAATGTTTTGCCAATGTGCAACATTCAGTCCATCATTTTGTGTTTTTTGCTGTTCTCCCTATGTGGGAACGGTATGCCCAGACGTGGGTTCCGTGCTCACTACGCCACTGAAGTCAAGCTATCCTGCCTGAAGAGGGGTGAAACCCCGAAACCGGTCCTAGGATGCTTGATTCCGGTTCAGGGAATACATGGCTTGGCAGTTCGGGCTGGACTGTTCCCACGAGGCACATGGTCAAGACTGATTTGCATATGGCCATGTCTGCACTGGGGAGGCGTGGTGAGCTGAATAATGATGGATTATACCCATATCTGTGACTGGGGGTGAATGTTTTGCCAATGTGCAACATTCTGTCCATCATCTTGTGTGTTTTGCTGTGCGCCCTATGTGGGAAGGGTATGCCCAGACATGGGTCCCATGCTCACTACGCCACTGCAGTCAAGCTATCCTGGCTGAAGAGGGGTGAAACACCGAAACCGATCCTAGGATGCTTGATTCCGGTTCAGGGAAGACATGGCTTGGCAGTTCGGGCTGGACTGATCCCATGAGATACAGGGTCAAGACTGATTTGAATATGGCAATGTCTGAACTGGGGTGGAGTGGTGAGCAAAATAACGATGGATTAAACCCAGATCTGTGACTGGGGGTGAATGTTTTGCCAATGTGCAACATTCCGTCCATCATCTTTTGGGTTTTGCTGTTCGCCCTAGGCGCGAAGGGTATTCCCAAACGTGTGTCCCTTGCTCACTAGGCCACTGGAGTCAAGCTATCCTGGCTGAAGAGGGGTGAAACCCCGAAACCGGTGCTAAGATGCTTGATTCCGGTTCAGGGAAGACATAGCATGGCAGTTCGGGCTGGAATGTTCCCATGAGTCACAGGGTCAAGACTGATTTGCATATGGCCATGTCTGAACTGGAGTGGCGTGGTGAGCAAAATAACGATGGATTAAACCCAGATCTGTGACTGGGGGTGAATGTTTTGCCAATGTGCAACATTCCGTCCATCATCTTGTGTGTTTTTCTGTTCGCCCTATGTGGGAAGGGTATGCCCAGACGTGGGTCCCGTGCTCACTACGCCACTGAAGTCAAGCTATCTTGGCTGAAGAGGGGTGAAACCCCGAAACCGGTCCTAGGATGCTTGATCCCGGTTCAGGGAAGACATGGCTTGGCAGTTCGGGCTGGACTGTTCCCATGAGGCACAGGGTCAAGACTGATTTGCATATGGCCATGTCTGATTTGGGGTGGCATGGTGAGTAAAATAACGATGGATTAAACCCAGATCTGTGACCGGGGGTGAATGTTTTGCCAATGTGCAACATTCCGTCCATCATCTTGTGTGTTTTGCTGTTCACCCTATGCGGGAAGGGTATGCCCAGACGTGGGTCCCGTGCTCACTATGCCACTAGAGTCAACCAATCCTGGCTGAAGAGGGGTGAAACCCCGAAACCGGTCCTAGGGTGCTTGATCCCGGTTCAGGGAAGACATGGCTTGGCAGTTCGGGCTGGACTGTTCCCATGAGACACAGGGTCAAGACTGATTTGCATATGCGTATCAGCGCTGTAAGAAACGGCTCATTATTCAAAGTACGTGTTCCAACAGTATGCGCAGAATTCACTGCGAAGGATTACGTAAAGCACGCAAATGAAACACAAACACTGAGCGTCTGCGTTGCTAAGTAACCACGGAGAAGACACCAACCAATCTGCAAAGAGAGCGCGAGCATGCGCATAGGTCATAGAGGAATCCTAGGTAGCGTAACGTTGCGTTCCAGTGACAATGGGAAGACGTCGTCAGACCACAAACCTCAAAGGATTAGAGGGCATCGAATGAAGAGACATCATAAGAGAATGCCAAAGTATGAACGCGCATCAGTAACTCACGAGGGATCCACGCGCATCAGGAGCTCGCGGGACTTCCACGCGCATCACAAGACTCACAGGGCATTTACGCGCGTGAGATAGAAGGTAATTCAAAGTAACCAACTTTAACCGTAGAAAGTTCGGTAGTAACAAAAACTAAGATATTTGGCAGTCTTGGGGAGCGCGCTTAAAACAAAGTGAAAGTCTTTCTTGAAAGCGAGTCAAAAGTTGACAAGAGTAGTTTGAGATGATTACGAAGTGAGTCTTGGAGGGCGCGTTACAAATAAAATGAAAGTCTTACTTGAAACCTCTTGGAACGGAGAGTACTTGATCGTATCCGTAGTTTACCTCACAGTACGGCATCTCAGATAAAACTTCAGTATCAAGCCGGTCTTCCCTCTTTGTCTTTTTTTAAATAAATGTAGATTTGGTTAAAACGGAGATTTTCCAGGCAGGAGTTGAGCTGCTTTTCCCAGTCGTCGCCAGTGTTAAATGGTAGATTCTTCCATCAAAGATTAGATGAGAGTAAGTAGATTTCCATAGGTTCTTTATTCATAAGTATAAAGGTACAACAGCTCAGCCGTCCAACTGCCTCTTACTCTCCTCCTCAAGATTCTCTCTCACAGCAAGCCCTCTTATCCATTCTAGAATCCTCAGATGTCATCACAGCCATGACAGACAGCTGACAATCTGAAGCATAAACTTTACAACACCATGTCTGAACTGGGGTGGCGTGGTGAGCAAAATAACGATGGATTAAACCCAGATCTGTGACTGGGGGTGAATGTTTTGCCAATGTGCAACATTCCGTCCATCATCTTGTGTGTTTTTCTGTTCGCCCTATGTGGGAAGTGTATGCCCAGACGTGGGTCCCGTGCTCACTACGCAACTGAAGTCAAGCTATCCTGGCTGAAGAGGGGTGAAACCCCGAAACCGGTCCTAGGATGCTTGATCCCGGTTCAGGGAAGACATGGCTTGGCAGTTCGGGCTGGACTGTTCCCATGAGACACAGGGTCAAGACTGATTTGCATATGGCCATGTCTGAACTGGGGTGGCGAGGTGAGCAAAATAATGATGATTAAACCCAGATCTGTGACTGGAGGTAAATGTTTTGCCAATGTGCAACATTCCGTCCATCATCTTGTGTGTTTTGCTGTTCTCCCTATGTGTTAACGGTATGCCCAGACGTGGGTTCCGTGCTCACTACGCCACTGGAGTCAAGCTATCCTGCCTGAAGAGGGGTGAAACCCCGAAACCGGTCCTAGGATGTTTGATTCCGGTTCAGGGAATACATGGCTTGGCAGTTCGGCCTGGACTGTTCCCATGAGGCACAGGGTCAAGACTGATTTGCATATGGCCATGTCTGAACTGGGGTGGCGTGGTGAGTAAAATAACGATGAATAAAACCCAGATCTGTGACTGGGGGTGAATGTTTTGCCAATGTGCAACATTCCGTCCATCATCTTGTGTGATTTGCTGTTTGCCCTCTGTGGGAAGGGTATGCCCAGACGTGGGTCCCGTGCTCACGAAGCCACTGGAGTCAAGCTATCCTGGCTGAAGAGGGGTGAAACCCCAAAACCGGTCCTAGGATGCTTGATTCCGGTTCAGGGAAGACATAGCTTGACAGTTCGGGCTGGACTGTTCCCATGAGGCATAGGGTCAAGACTGATTTGCATATGGCCATGTCTGAACTAGGGTGGCGAGCAAAATAACGATGGATTAAACCCAGATCTGTGACTGGGGTTGAATGTTTTCCCAATGTGCAACATTCCGTCAATCATCTTGTGTGTTTTGCTGTTCGCCCTATGCGGGAAGGGTATGCCCAGACGTGGGTCCCGTTCTCACTACGCCACTGGAGTCAAGCTATCCTGGCTGTAGAGGGGTGAAACCCCGAAACCAGTCCAAGGATGCTTGATTCCGGTTCAGGGAAGACATGGCTTGGCAGTTCGGGCTGGACTATTCCCATGAGGCACAGGGTCAAAACTGATTTGAATATGGTCATGTGGGAACTGGGGTGGCGTGGTGAGCAAAATAGCGATGGATTAAACCCAGATCTGTGACTGGGGGTGAATGTTTTGCCAATGTGGAACATGCCGTCCATCATCTTGTGTGTTTTGCTGTTTGCCCTATATGGGAAGGGTATGCCCAGATGTGGGTCCCGTGCTCACTACGCCACTGGAGTCAAGCTATCCTGACTGAAGAGGGGTGAAAACCCCGAAACCGGTCCGAGGATGATTGATTCCGGTTCAGGGAAGACATGGCTTGGCAGTTCGGGCTGGACTGTTCCCATGAGGCACAGGATCAAGACTGATTTGCATATCCCCATGTCTGAACTGGGGTGGCGTGGTGATCAAAATAACGATGGATTAAACCCAGATCTGTGACTGGGAGTGAATATTTTGCCAATGTGCAACATTCTGTCCATCATCTTGTGTGTTTTGCTGTTCGCCCTATGTGGGAAAGGTATGCCCAGACATGGGTCGCGTGCTCACTATGCCACTGGAGTTAAGCTATCCTGGCTGAAGAGGGGTGAAACCCCGAAACGGTCCTAGGATGCTTGATTCCGGTTCAGGGAAGACATGGCTTGGCAGTTCGGGCTTGACTGTTCCCATAAGTCACAGGGTCAAGATTGATTTGCATATGGCCATCTCTGAACTGGGTGGCGTGGTGAGTAAAATAACGATGAACAAAACCCAGATCTGTGACTGGGGGTGAATGTTTTGCCAATGTGCAACATTCCGTCCATCATCTTGTGTGTTTTGCTGTTCGCCCTATGTGGGAAGGGTATGCCCAGACGTGGGTCCCGTGCTCACTAAGCCACTGAAGTCAAGTTATCCTGGCTGAAGAGGGGTGAAACCCCAAAACCGGTCCTAGGATGCTTGATTCCGGTTCAGGGAAGACATAGCTTGACAGTTCGGGCTGGACTGTTCCCATGAGGCATAGGGTCAAGACTGATTTGCATATGGCCATGTCTGAACTAGGGTGGCGAGCAAAATAACGATGGATTAAACCCAGATCTGTGACTGGGGTTGAATGTTTTCCCAATGTGCAACATTCCGTCAATCATCTTGTGTGTTTTGCTGTTCGCCCTATGCGGGAAGGGTATGCCCAGACGTGGGTCCCGTTCTCACTACGCCACTGGAGTCAAGCTATCCTGGCTGTAGAGGGGTGAAACCCCGAAACCAGTCCAAGGATGCTTGATTCCGGTTCAGGGAAGACATGGCTTGGCAGTTCGGGCTTGACTGTTCCCAGAAGTCACAGGGTCAAGATTGATTTGCATATGGCCATCTCTGAACTGGGTGGCGTGGTGAGCAAAATAACGATGGATTAAACCCAGATCTGTGACTGGGGTTGTGTGTTTTGCCAATGTGCAACAACATTCCGTCCATCATCCTGTGTGTTTTGCTGTTCGCCCTATGTGGGAAGGGTATGCCCAGACATGGGTCCCGTACTCACTACGCCACTGGAGTCAAGCTATCATGGCTGAAGAGAGGTGAAACCCCGAAACTGGTCCTAGGATGCTTGATTCCGGTTCAGGGAAGAAATGGCTTGGCATTTCGGGCTGGACTGTTCCCATGAGGCACAGGGTCAAGACTGATTTGCATATGGCCATGTCTGAACTGGGGTGGCGTGGTGAGCAAAATAATGATGGATTAAACCCAGATATGTGACTGGGGGTGAATGTTTTGCCAATGTGCAACATTCCGTCCATCATCTTGTGTGTTTTGCTGTTCTCCCTATGTGGGAACGGTATGCCCAGACGTGGGTTCCGTGCTCACTACGCCACTGGAGTCAAGCTATCATGGCTGAAGAGGGGTGAAACCACGAAACCGGTCCTAGGATGCTTGATTCCGGTTCAGGGAAGAAATGGCTTGGCATTTCGGGCTGGACTGTTCCCATGAGGCACAGGGTCAAGACTGATTTGCATATGGCCATGTCTGAACTGGGGTGGCGTGGTGAGCAAAATAATGATGGATTAAACCCAGATATGTGACTGGGGGTGAATGTTTTGCCAATGTGCAACAACATTCCGTCCATCATCTTGTGTGTTTTGCTGTTCGCCCTATGTGGGAAAGATATGCCCAGACATGGGTCCACTACTCACTATGCCACTGGAGTCAAGCTATCATGGCTGAAGAGAGGTGAAACCCGAAACCGGTCCTAGGATGCTTGATTCCGGTTCAGGGAAGACATGGCTTGGCAGTTCGGTCTGGACTGTTCCCATGAGACACAGGGTCCAGACTGATTTGCATATGGCCATGTCTGAACTGGGGAGGCATGGTGAGCAAAATAACAATGGATTATACCCGGATCTGTGACTGGGGGTGAATGTTTTGCCAATGTGCAACATTCTGTCCATCATCTTGTGTGTTTTGCTGTGCGCCCTATGTGGGAAGGGTATGCCCATACGTGGGTCCCGTGATCACTACGCCACTGGAGTCAAGCTATCCTGGCTGAAGAGGGGTGAAACCCCGAAACCGGTCCTAGGATGCTTGATTCCGGTTCAGGGAAGACATGGCTTGGCAGATCGGGCTGGATTGTTCCCATGAGGAACAGGGTCAAGACTGATTTGCAAATGTACATGTCTGTACTGGGGTGGCGTGGTGAGCAAAATAACGATGGATTAAACCCAGATCTGTGACTGGGGGTGAATGTTTTGCCAATGTGAAACATTCCGTCCATCATCTAGTGTGTTTTGCTGTTCGCCCTATGTGGGAAGGGTATGCCCAGACGTGGGTCCTGTGCTCACTACTCCACTGGAGTCAAGCTATCCTGGCTGAGGAGGGGTGAAACCCCGAAACCGGTTTTAGGATGCTTGATTTCGGTTCAGGGAAGACATGGCTTGGCAGTTCGGGCTGGACTGTTCCCATGAGGCACAGGGTCAAGACTGATTTGCATATGCCCATGTCAGAAATGGGGTGGCGTGGTGAGCAAAATAACGATGGATTAAGCCCAGATCTGTGACTGGGGGTGAATGTTTTGCCAATGTGCAACATTCCGTCCATCATCTTGTGTGTTTTGCTGTTCGCCCTATGCGGGAAGGGTATGCCCAGACGTGGGTCCCGTTCTCACTACGCCACTGGAGTCAAGCTATCCTGGCTGTAGAGGGGTGAAACCCCGAAACCAGTCCAAGGATGCTTGATTCCGGTTCAGGGAAGACATGGCTTGGCAGTTCGGGCTGGACTGTTCCCATGAGGCATAGGGTCAAGACTGATTTGCATATGGCCATGTCTGAACTAGGGTGGCGAGCAAAATAACGATGGATTAAACCCAGATCTGTGACTGGGGTTGAATGTTTTCCCAATGTGCAACATTCCGTCAATCATCTTGTGTGTTTTGCTGTTCGCCCTATGCGGGAAGGGTATGCCCAGACGTGGGTCCCGTTCTCACTACGCCACTGGAGTCAAGCTATCCTGGCTGTAGAGGGGTGAAACCCCGAAACCAGTCCAAGGATGCTTGATTCCGGTTCAGGGAAGACATGGCTTGGCAGTTCGGGCTGGACTATTCCCATGAGGCACAGGGTCAAAACTGATTTGAATATGGTCATGTGGGAACTGGGGTGGCGTGGTGAGCAAAATAGCGATGGATTAAACCCAGATCTGTGACTGGGGGTGAATGTTTTGCCAATGTGGAACATGCCGTCCATCATCTTGTGTGTTTTGCTGTTTGCCCTATATGGGAAGGGTATGCCCAGATGTGGGTCCCGTGCTCACTACGCCACTGGAGTCAAGCTATCCTGACTGAAGAGGGGTGAAAACCCCGAAACCGGTCCGAGGATGATTGATTCCGGTTCAGGGAAGACATGGCTTGGCAGTTCGGGCTGGACTGTTCCCATGAGGCACAGGATCAAGACTGATTTGCATATCCCCATGTCTGAACTGGGGTGGCGTGGTGATCAAAATAACGATGGATTAAACCCAGATCTGTGACTGGGAGTGAATGTTTTGCCAATGTGCAACATTCCGTCCATCATCTTGTGTGTTTTGCTGTTCGCCCTATGTGGGAAAGGTATGCCCAGACATGGGTCGCGTGCTCACTATGCCACTGGAGTTAAGCTATCCTGGCTGAAGAGGGGTGAAACCCTTAAACGGTCCTAGGATGCTTGATTCCGGTTCAGGGAAGACATGGCTTGGCAGTTCGGGCTTGACTGTTCCCATAAGTCACAGGGTCAAGATTGATTTGCATATGGCCATCTCTGAACTGGGTGGCGTGGTGAGCAAAATAACGATGGATTAAACCCAGATCTGTGACTGGGGTTGAGTGTTTTGCCAATGTGCAACAACATTCCGTCCATCATCCTGTGTGTTTTGCTGTTCGCCCTATGTGGGAAGGGTATGCCCAGACATGGGTCCCGTACTCACTACGCCACTGAAGTCAAGCTATCATGCCTGAAGAGAGGTGAAACCCTGAAACCGGTCCTAGGATGCTTGATTCCGGTTCAGGGAAGACATGGCTTGGCAGTTCGGGCTGGACTGTTCCCATGAGGCAAAGGGTCAAGACTGATTTGCATATGGCCATGTCTGAACTGAGGTGGCGTGGTGAGTAAAATAACGATGAACAAAACCCAGATCTGTGACTGGGGGTGAATGTTTTGCCAATGTGCAACATTCCGTCCATCATCTTGTGTGTTTTGCTGTTCGCCCTATGTGGGAAGGGTATGCCCAGACATGGGTCCCGTGCTCACTACGCCACTGGAGTCAAGCTATCCTGGCTGAAGAGGGGTGAAACCCCGAAACCGGTCCTAGGATGCTTGATTCCGGTTCAGGGAAGACATGGCTTGGCAGTTCGGGCTGGACTGATCCCATGAGATACAGGGTCAAGACCGATTTGAATATGGCAATGTCTGAACTGGTGTGGCGTGGTGAGCAAAATAACGATGGATTAAACCCAGATCTGTGACTGGGGGTGAATGTTTTGCCAATGTGCAACATTCCGTCCATCATCTTTTGTGTATTGCTGTTCGCCCTATGCGCGAAGGGTATGCCCAAACGTGTGTCCCTTGCTCACTAGGCCACTGGAGTCAAGCTATTCTGGCTGAAGAGGGGTGAAACCCCCAAACCGGTGCTAGGATGCTTGATTCCGGTTCAGGGAAGACATAGCATGGCAGTTCGGGCTGGAACGTTCCCATGAGTCACAGGGTCAAGACTGATTTGCATATGGCCATGTCTGAACTGGAGTGGCGTGGTGAGCAAAATAACGATGGATTAAACCCAGATCTGTGACTGGGGGTGAATGTTTTGCCAATGTGCAACATTCCGTCCATCATCTTGTGTGCTTTTCTGTTCGCCCTATGTGGGAAGGGTATGCCCAGACGTGGGTCCCGTGCTCACTACGCCACTGAAGTCAAGCTATCTTGGCTGAAGAGGGGTGAAACCCCGAAACCGGTCCTAGGATGCTTGATCCCGGTTCAGGGAAGACATGGCTTGGCAGTTCGGGCTGGACTGTTCCCATGAGGCACAGGGTCAAGACTGATTTGCATATGGCCATGTCTGATCTGGGGTGGCGTGGTGAGTAAAATAACGATGGATTAAACCCAGATCTGTGACTGGGGGTGAATGTTTTGCCAATGTGCAACATTCCGTCCATCATCTTGTGTGTTTTGCTGTTCACCCGATGCGGGAAGGGTATGCCCAGACGTGGGTCCCGTGCTCACTATGCCACTAGAGTCAACCTATCCTGGCTGAAGAGGGGTGAAACCCCGAAACCGGTCCTAGGATGCTTGATCCCGGTTCAGGGAAGACATGGCTTGGCAGTTCGGGCTGGACTGTTCCCATGAGGCACAGGGTCAAGACTGATTTGCATATGGCCATGTCTGATCTGGGGTGGCGTGGTGAGTAAAATAACGATGGATTAAACCCAGATCTGTGACTGGGGGTGAATGTTTTGCCAATGTGCAACATTCCGTCCATCATCTTGTGTGTTTTGCTGTTCACCCGATGCGGGAAGGGTATGCTCAGACGTGGGTCCCGTGCTCACTATGCCACTAGAGTCAACCTATCCTGGCTGAAGAGGGGTGAAACCCCGAAACCGGTCCTAGGATGCTTGATTCCGGTTCAGGGAAGACATGGCTTGGCCCTTCGGGCTTGACTGTTCCCATAAGGCACAGGGTCAAGATTGATTTGCATATGGCCATGTCTGAACTGGGTGGCGTGGTGAGAAAAATAACAATGGATTAAACCCAGATATGTGACTGGGGTTGAATGTTTTGCCAATGTGCAACAACATTCCGTCCATCATCTTGTGTGTTTTGCTGTTCGCCCTATGTGGGAAGGGTATGCCCAGACATGGGTCCCCTACTCACTACGCCACTGGAGTCAAGCTATCATGGCTGAAGAGAGGTGAATCCCCGAAACCGGTCCTAGGATGCTTGATTCCGGTTCAGGGAAGACATGGCTTGGCAGTTCGGGCTGGACTGTTCCCATGAGACACAGGGTCAAGACGGATTTGCATATGGCCATGTCTGAACTGGGGTGGCATGGTGAGCAAAATAATGATGGATTAAACCCAGATCTGTGACTGGGGGTGAATGTTTTGCCAATGTGCAACATTCAGTCCATCATCTTGTGTGTTTTGCTGTTCTCCCTATGTGGGAACGGTATGCCCAGACGTGGGTTCCTTGCTCACTACGCCACTGAAGTCAAGCTATCCTGCCTGAAGAGGGGTGAAACCCTGAAACCGGTCCTAGGATGCTTGATTCCGGTTCAGGGAATACATGGCTTGGCAGTTCGGGCTGGACTGTTCCCACGAGGCACATGGTCAAGACTTATTTGCATATGGCCATGTCTGAACTGGGGAGGCGTGGTGAGCTGAATAATGATGGATTATACCCAGATCTGTGACTGGGGGTGAATGTTTTGCCAATGTGCAACATTCTGTCCATCATCTTGTGTGTTTTGCTGTGCGCCCTATGTGGGAAGGGTATGCCCAGACATGGGTCCCATGCTCACTACGCCACTGCAGTCAAGCTATCCTGGCTGAAGAGGGGTGAAACCCCGAAACCGATCCTAGGATGCTTGATTCCGGTTCAGGGAAGACATGGCTTGGCAGTTCGGGCTGGACTGATCCCATGAGATACAGGGTCAAGACTGATTTGAATATGGCAATGTCTGAACTGGGGTGGAGTGGTGAGCAAAATAACGATGGATTAAACCCAGATCTGTGACTGGGGGTGAATGTTTTGCCAATGTGCAACATTCCGTCCATCATCTTGTGTGTTTTTCTGTTCGCCCTATGTGGGAAGGGTATGCCCAGACGTGGGTCCCGTGCTCACTACGCAACTGAAGTCAAGCTATCCTGGCTGAAGAGGGGTGAAACCCCGAAACCGGTCCTAGGATGCTTGATCCCGGTTCAGGGAAGACATGGCTTGGCAGTTCGGGCTGGACTGTTCCCATGAGACACAGGGTCAAGACTGATTTGCATATGGCCATGTGTGAACTGGGGTGGCGAGGTGAGCAAAATAATGATGATTAAACCCAGATCTGTGACTGGAGGTAAATGTTTTGCCAATGTGCAACATTCCGTCCATCATCTTGTGTGTTTTGCTGTTCTCCCTATGTGTTAACGGTATGCCCAGACGTGGGTTCCGTGCTCACTACGCCACTGGAGTCAAGCTATCCTGCCTGAAGAGGGGTGAAACCCCGAAACCGGTCCTAGGATGTTTGATTCCGGTTCAGGGAATACATGGCTTGGCAGTTCGGGCTGGACTGTTCCCATGAGGCACAGGGTCAAGACTGATTTGCATATGGCCATGTCTGAACTGGGGTGGCGTGGTGAGTAAAATAACGATGAATAAAACCCAGATCTGTGACTGGGGGTGAATGTTTTGCCAATGTGCAACATTCCGTCCATCATCTTGTGTGATTTGCTGTTTGCCCTCTGTGGGAAGGGTATGCCCAGACGTGGGTCCCGTGCTCACGAAGCCACTGGAGTCAAGCTATCCTGGCTGAAGAGGGGTGAAACCCCAAAACCGGTCCTAGGATGCTTGATTCCGGTTCAGGGAAGACATAGCTTGACAGTTCGGGCTGGACTGTTCCCATGAGGCATAGGGTCAAGACTGATTTGCATATGGCCATGTCTGAACTAGGGTGGCGAGCAAAATAACGATGGATTAAACCCAGATCTGTGACTGGGGTTGAATGTTTTCCCAATGTGCAACATTCCGTCAATCATCTTGTGTGTTTTGCTGTTCGCCCTATGCGGGAAGGGTATGCCCAGACGTGGGTCCCGTTCTCACTACGCCACTGGAGTCAAGCTATCCTGGCTGTAGAGGGGTGAAACCCCGAAACCAGTCCAAGGATGCTTGATTCCGGTTCAGGGAAGACATGGCTTGGCAGTTCGGGCTTGACTGTTCCCATAAGTCACAGGGTCAAGATTGATTTGCATATGGCCATCTCTGAACTGGGTGGCGTGGTGAGCAAAATAACGATGGATTAAACCCAGATCTGTGACTGGGGTTGTGTGTTTTGCCAATGTGCAACAACATTCCGTCCATCATCCTGTGTGTTTTGCTGTTCGCCCTATGTGGGAAGGGTATGCCCAGACATGGGTCCCGTACTCACTACGCCACTGGAGTCAAGCTATCATGGCTGAAGAGAGGTGAAACCCCGAAACTGGTCCTAGGATGCTTGATTCCGGTTCAGGGAAGAAATGGCTTGGCATTTCGGGCTGGACTGTTCCCATGAGGCACAGGGTCAAGACTGATTTGCATATGGCCATGTCTGAACTGGGGTGGCGTGGTGAGCAAAATAATGATGGATTAAACCCAGATATGTGACTGGGGGTGAATGTTTTGCCAATGTGCATCATTCCGTCCATCATCTTGTGTGTTTTGCTGTTCTCCCTATGTGGGAACGGTATGCCCAGACGTGGGTTCCGTGCTCACTACGCCACTGGAGTCAAGCTATCATGGCTGAAGAGGGGTGAAACCACGAAACCGGTCCTAGGATGCTTGATTCCGGTTCAGGGAAGACATGGCTTGGCAGTTCGGGCTGGACTGTTCCCATGAGGCACACGATCAAGACTGATTTGCATATGCCCATGGGTGAACTGGGGTGGCGTGGTGAGCAAAATAACAATGGATTAAAGCCAGATCTGTGACTGGGGGTGAATGTTTTGCCAATGTGCAACAACATTCCGTCCATCATCTTGTGTGTTTTGCTGTTCGCCCTATGTGGGAACGGTATGCCCAGACATGGGTCCCCTACTCACTACGCCACTGGAGTCAAGCTATCATGGCTGAAGAGAGGTGAAACCCGAAACCGGTCCTAGGATGCTTGATTCCGGTTCAGGGAAGACATGGCTTGGCAGTTCGGGCTGGACTGTTCCCATGAGGCACACGATCAAGACTGATTTGCATATGCCCATGGGTGAACTGGGGTGGCGTGGTGAGCAAAATAACAATGGATTAAAGCCAGATCTGTGACTGGGGGTGAATGTTTTGCCAATGTGCAACAACATTCCGTCCATCATCTTGTGTGTTTTGCTGTTCGCCCTATGTGGGAACGGTATGCCCAGACATGGGTCCCCTACTCACTACGCCACTGGAGTCAAGCTATCATGGCTGAAGAGAGGTGAAACCCGAAACCGGTCCTAGGATGCTTGATTCCGGTTCAGGGAAGACATGGCTTGGCAGTTCGGTCTGGACTGTTCCCATGAGACACAGGGTCCAGACTGATTTGCATATGGCCATGTCTGAACTGGGGAGGCATGGTGAGCAAAATAACGATGGATTATACCCGGATCTGTGACTGGGGGTGAATGTTTTGCCAATGTGCAACATTCTGTCCATCATCTTGTGTGTTTTGCTGTGCGCCCTATGTGGGAAGGGTATGCCCATACGTGGGTCCCGTGATCACTACGCCACTGGAGTCAAGCTATCCTGGCTGAAGAGGGGTGAAACCCCGAAACCGGTCCTAGGATGCTTGATTCCGGTTCAGGGAAGACATGGCTTGGCAGATCGGGCTGGATTGTTCCCATGAGGAACAGGGTCAAGACTGATTTGCAAATGTACATGTCTGTACTGGGGTGGCGTGGTGAGCAAAATAACGATGGATTAAACCCAGATCTGTGACTGGGGGTGAATGTTTTGCCAATGTGAAACATTCCGTCCATCATCTTGTGGTAAATATTTCATTACCGGTACTATTTTTATGCGGTAAAGTCTATTAAGAATAACTCAGTAAATATAAGAGGCAGAATCCGTGGTATTAGAGGTTTTAAAAGGCTTTATTCCTATACAAAGGAATACAATTCGAATTGTAGGCTTTCTATTCCATCACCACGAAAGTTCAGGAAGGAAGGGCATACATTATTGACAGATAATTGGTTTTATAGGAAAATGCATTACAATAAAACAGATGCAAGAGGCGTAACAGCTGATAATACAGATAAACTGTGCATACGTAACTAATAAAGGCGGTCATATGGGCGTAATTTAATAAACGTCATTATACATGATGTCACAAGTGGGTGGATCCATAAAAGAATCCTGTAATGTCAGCAGAAATATTTGGCAGAGATGCGCGCGCAGCCGCATGACGTGTGATTGACGTGCAACTAGAGGGTGAAGGGGACTTGACATTTAGCTCTACATGTGGAGACAGAAGTCTGGGGGTCATGTCAACCTAATCCCAAATCATATCTAATATCCTATGTTTAAAGAACTGTGTTATCCAAAAGGAAAGGTCTCTAGGATAGAATCTATTCTATACTGACTGTTGGTGCGTGTACAAGCGTCTAAGTGTCTACATGAGATGCGAGGGGGTAGGAATATTCCATGGTAACGGGGCCTATGAATTACTTGCATGAGGACAGCAAGGCCTGGCCCTTTGCACGGTAGCTGGAGGAATGTTTACCTAAACTGCTTAGACAGGAATGCATCGGATGAGGAGCGGAGTAGATAATCTTGAAGGTGAAATACAGTTTTTGGCAGGCAATATGCTGGATCAGGCACCGTTAGCCGCGCAGGGAGTAGGACAAAGTTCATGGATACAGATGCAGGCTCAGACTGGAGCTTTCAGAGGCAGAAGGCAGGAAAAGGCTTGATGACAGAATTCAGGGCCTACTCGCCTGAATCTGTAAAATGTGGAAAGTGAACCACATAAAGTCGGTGGCCTTTCATACTTAGGAATGAAATATCTGACCCATTCATGGCGGATCTGAAAGAGGACATGTTGACGGTGGACGCACATATATTTGCGTCTTCAAAACTGGAGCAGGAGGGAACATACATGTACTTATAGCATGCACATGGAGCCGTTGGGGTCTACGATAGGGGACATAACTGATCACAAAATTCTTATTTCCTCATTCCCTCCTTGTCCCCTACGGACCCTTAGGAGATATCGATCTTCATCAATCCATCGATCTGTTCATATAGCATCATTTGTTCTTCTTTCTTCTTCCGGGATCTTGAACGAAAACTTGGATGTGGGATACACGATGTGGCACACAGACCACAAATCGCTGGCCCACATTGTAGACATAAGCAGCAACTGAATAGTATGAGAAAGCCAATACCTAGGAAGGATAGATTCTCCATCCCCAGGCTGACAACACGCCCCAGAACCAACCGGACCAAGTCCAGGTGCCTGGACTCTGGTGTATCTGGCTGATAATCTTATGAAGGCGGGTTATGGCTTTATATACTGACGGCGAATTTTCTGGTATGAAAATGCAGCAACTTGATCCAATGACCCTACAAGCTCCGCCCCTATCGGCCAGGATGACGTCAAGGACAAGACGATTTTGAAGCACAACAATCCGCATAGCAGACTGCTCTTCTGTTAAATTGCCTAAGGCGGAAGTAGTCTCGTTCACTACTGCTTCAAGGGTTCTGGTTAATCTACGTATCAGCTTACTATTAGTGACTGTACCTATATAGGGAAAGAAACCTTTATTGAAATCTGTGTATTTTTCCCATGCTGTTTCAGTGTAATCGACAATTGGAAGATCTCTCTGTTGTCTATTGTGTACTAAATGGGTATTTCTGTGATAATCAGGAGGAGCTAGGAAAACAGGTGGCAGAAGGAATGCTATGTAACAGGTACCATCCCAATCTAAAGGTAGACATATATATGCGGTCTGGCCACATATGAAGTAGGAATGATGGGAAGCTCTAAATGTAGACTTGCCTTGATCACTGAATTTTATTACAGTGGTGCATTTACTATGGCCCATGTGTATGGAACCATTCTTTCTTACACATAATTCCCCTTTTACTGGGAATACTGACATGGCGGGCAAGATTGGTGTAGCTTCAGATTCAACGTTCAGGATCATGAGGTTAAGTGTAAAATTACCTAATCCATATACTTCATTTTCTAGATCAGTTCCTGTTCTTTTGGGGAGTCCCTCCTTGTTAGGGTAGCAGACTTTAAGCAAAACTAGGTTCAGGTTTCCCCACACCCAGTTGTCTTGGTAAACTGCGGAATTTGAATCTAGGGAATTAATCAAACTAAACCATGCTCCACAGGAGCCATTGTGTGTGAACGGATAGGGAAAGAGGGGCAAAACTCCCTTATAGTTTTGATAGGGAGGGAGTCGACCACATATCCAACAATTTGTGGCATTGCTGGTCTGATGGGAATGATGTAACATACTAATGAATGTGTTGTTGCGCAGCGCAAATCTGTAGGACAACTCATGCGGAGGTAATTCGCTAAAAGAATGTTCTGCAGTTACATTGTAAGCACGCTTAAGAATAGGGTAATACATGTGCAATAGTAAGCTGGAAAAGATGATCAGAAGACTTAGAAAAAACAAAATTAATAATGTTACTGTGCAGTGACTACGAAGTGATTTACAATACGCATGCTTTTTAAGCTGCATCTGCTGATTTCTTTCTCTATTCCGGTCTAGAGGATACATGTCAGAGACAAATTCAACCGATTCACCTTGGAGAGGACTTAAACAATCAAATTGTCTGACTTGCTAGACCTCAATTTTAGTTTGTAAAGTTCTGGTTTTGACTGCTCAACCAAGGGGAGCTTTGAGTCTGTCTGTGAGGGAATACAAGGTTGAGTATTCACACTGGATGGTAGTCCATAAAATTTCTTGATATGACTCGAGTGCAACCACCCTTTGCGTCCCTCGATCTTCACGGCTGTCCTTGTAGTTAGTAGAACTAGCTTCGGCGACTTCCACCTAGGCTCCAGTTGGGACTTCCGGTCGAAATTCCGGACCAGAACCAGGTCACCAGGAACCACGTCATGGGGCTTCACCTCAGTATTATCGGGAAAAGCTGCGGCTACCTGTGAACGACAAGATTGTAGTGCAGACATCAAGGAAGCCAGGTAATCTGTCAGCATATTACAGTCAACATCAGTGATTTTGCGAGGTATAGGCGTCCCCCACATATTTGGTGGTCTACCGAAGATCACCTCGTACGGGGATAGCCCTGTTCGAGAATGTGCTACCATTCTCATGTAAAAGAGCGCAACTGGTAAGGCTACTATCCAATCGACACCTTTTTCCCTACATATTTTGGACAATTTAATTTTCAGAGTTTGATTATGGCGTTCCACGAGACCTGCTGCCTCGGGATGTCGGACACAGTGGAATTTCCATTGGTAGCCTAACAAAAGGGAAACGTGTTTCATTAGTTCGGATGAGAACGGCTGGCCGTTATCTGAGTAGACAACACGTGGTAAACCGTACCGTGGGAAGAATTCTCGAACTAACTGTTTGGCAGTAGTCGGGGCGGTGTAATCTGAAACCGGGTAGGCTTCTGTCCAACGGGAAAGAGCACAGACAACTACGAGAACATATTTGAATCCTCGACATCGTTCCATCTGGATATAATCCATCTGGAGGACTTCAAAAGCATGATCGGGAGGTTGAAATCCACCCTGCTCTACGGGGATGCTTTTACCTGGATTAAACTGACAACATATCATACAGGTACGAACTTTTTGTTTAGCTGCTGCTCGCAAGTGTTTGTTGAACCAAATGTGTTGAATGCTGTCTAGCATAGCTTTTTCTCCTAGGTGCGCTGGACTATGTATTGTGTTAATGATGACTTGAACCATGGAGTCGGGAAGAAACCATATAGATTTTTCCTTCGTCATCCATCCTTGATCCGTTTGGATCCCTCCTAATTCAGTCCATTTCTTTATTTCTTCTGGTGTAGCATGTGTCTGTATGTCAATTACATCAAGGGCGGGATCCTTAACTGTCATGCAATGTGTTAGTGTCTGAACTATTGTCTTTGTCATGTCAGTTGTGAAAGTCTGATTCTGAGCAGTCTGTTTAGCTGTTCTGTCAGCTAGGTCATTACCCTGAGAAATGATATCGGTAACTTTTGTATGGGCTTTGCATTTCATAATCGATATTGCAGTGGGTAGATGAATCGCGTCCAATAGGGTTTGAATGAGGGGTCCGTGCTGGATGTGGGCACCGTGAGAAGTTAAATAACCTCTCTCTCGCCACAGTACGCCGAAGTCATGGACGACTCCGAATGCATAACGTGAATCTGTGTATATGTTGACTTTCTTATTTTTGGCTTGAATACAGGCTTGTGTCAGAGCGATGAGCTCTGCTGCTTGAGCTGACAAAGTGTTAATACAATTTGTTTCAATGACTTCAGTGTCTGTTGTGACTGCGTAAGCGGCCACTAACTCTCCTGTACTTGTTCTCATACATGACCCATCTACATACAATGTCAAGTCTGGATCTGACAAAGGGATATCTGTCAAGTCTTGTCTGGGTTTCGTCGTGATAGTAATGACTTCGACACAATCATGTGCCAATGGATCTGTTCCGCCCACTGGTAACAGTGTGGCAGGATTTAACGTATTACAACGTCTGATTTCTATGTGTAGCTGAAATAATGTCAATTCGTAACCGGTGAGTCTCGCTATAGTCAAGTGTTGTGTTTGTGTGCGGTTCAAGAGAACCTCTACTGCATGTGGTACTTGTACTGTCAATTGGTGTCCTAACACTATGGCATCGCTTTGTCTGATTGCTAAAGCTGTTGCTGCCACCGATTTCAGGCACGCAGGAAGAGCCTGAGCTACTGGATCTAATGTACTAGAGAAATAAGCACATGGTTTGTGTGATCCTGCTTGTTCCTGAGTGAGTACTGACAAGGCAGTACCTTCGCGTTCTGTAACAAAGAGTGTAAACTGTTTACTGTAACATGGTGTTGCTAAAACAGGTGCTTGGCATAAAGCTTTCTTTAAGCTTTCAAAGGCGTGTGTATGTTCTTGAGTCCAAGGGAGGACAGTCGATGTGGCTGCCTCCTGTGTTGTCAACTGGATGAGTGGTTTTGCTAGAAATGCATATTGAGGGATCCACTGCCTACAGTATGAAGTGAGGCCTTTAAAAGCCCGCACCTCCTTTTGTGTCTTGGGTGGTGGCATGTTAGCGATTAACTGGATGCGGTCGGGTGTAAGCTGCCTTCCCTCCTTGGACAGCGAGTGCCCAAGGTAAACAACTCGCTGGACACAGAATTGCAGCTTAGAAGGGGACACCTTGTGTCCCTTGTCAGCCAAAAATTTTAAAACCGTCAGTGACGCTGTTTCACATTCAGGTTCGCTTCGGGCGGTGATCAGTAGATCATCGACATATTGAAGCAAGGCAGTGTTAACTGGCATGTGGATACTGTCAAGTTCTCGTTTCAGTGCTTGGCTATAGATGCTGGGGCTTTCTGTAAATCCTTGAGGTGCGCGTGTGAATTTAAAACTTCGTCCATTTAAACTGAATCCGAACAGATATTGACTTTCCGGATCTATTGGGACGCTAAAGAAAGCATTCTTGAGATCAATTACAGTGAAGAACGTTGCTTCTGAGTCAATAGCTGTTAGTAATGAAGAGATATCTGGGACCACAGGGTATTGTGGTACAATACATTTATTTAATTCGCGCAGATCAATAACTAATCGATATACTGGTGGTGCCTTTGGATCCGTTCTTTTAAGAATCGGAATTATCGGGGAATTACATACATTGGAGTCGGTTTCGACAACCACTCCTTGTGCAATGAGCTCGTCAATGATTTGCAGCAAAGCCACAACAGCATCGGGTGGTAACTTGTATTGTCGCATTCGTGGTAGTATTACTCCTGTTTTTAGTGTGACACGATATGGTGTAATATTCATGCAACCAACATCAGTGGGGCCTTGTGCCCATAAATGTGTAGGTAAATTCTGCAGTCGGTGATCCATATCTCTGGACACGTAGTGACCTTTGAAGTCACGTAGAAATAGTCGTACTCCTTCCGGAGAACAACATATTATAGCTCCTAGAGCTTTCAATGTTTTTATACCTAACAAGTTTTCTGGACATGATTTAGTAAGCAATAAATCTGTAGTACGTGTCAATGGACCGATCGTAAGTGGAAGAGGTTGTGTTACGTCATTTATTATAGGTTTTCCTGAGAATCCAAGGGAAATATTTTGTGAGCCTGAGAGGGGTGCCCCTGGAACTTCACTGCGTCTTATAGTTGTTCTGCTTGCCCCTGTATCAAGTAAAAACTTTCTGTCTTCCCCTAATAGTTCACTATGTACATAAGGTCCCTCTTGGTCTACAGGAACCTCAATAAGGGGTAAGCCAACTTCCCTCTCTAGGCTATGTCATGTATATCGCTGATAATCGGGATAATCTGCTTGTGCATACTGATACATCTGTTGTGTTGTTGCTTGTGTTGCAGCAATAGGCTGCGCTTGTGGTGGTGCTACGGTCTGTTGTGGAGCTCCCTGTTGCGGAGCTAGTTGTTGCGGAGCTAACCTACGTTGTGCATGCTGAGGGATTTGTTGTTGATTCTGATCCTGTCTAGGTGGACGCGGTCTCTCCTGGGTTCTACCTGTAGCAATATTATGTTTCAGGACTGGACAATCGTGTATATAATGACCTGGTTGTTTACAATAGTTGCATGTCCCTTTCGTAAGACCTGCGGAATCACCCTTTTGATGTCCATCAGCTGGAACTGACTGAGCAACAAGCATTTTCATTTTTGTATCTTTCATACGTCTTTGTTCGTGTTCTTGTTCTTCTCTAATTCTATTGTGATGATATTGTAACATCTGTAACATCTGTGATGGGGTATTACCTTGCCAGGTACTTTCGAATTTCAATACTCTATTCTTGACTTGTAGCAGAGAATTTTCAACTAATTTTGTCACAAACAGATGTGGATATGACTCACTACTGGCTTTTATACCACTATTTATACCAAAACATTTTTCAAATCGGGAATAGAAATCACTAGTGTCTTCATCTGGCTTTTGTTTACAGGCTGATATTGCACCCCAGTCTTCCTTTTTCGTAGTTAATAAACGTGGCAGTACCTGCACTAGTAGTCCTGCTAGTGCTTTAGTCTTTTCCCCAAGTCCTGCTCCTGCAGCTCGGGCCCTTTCTTCGTTTTCTAATGCTGTCCAATCTATCTTTTGGTCTCCCACCTCCCATTCCTTTTCTTTGAGTTTCTCGTAAACACCGGCGGGTAATAGGACTTTTAATATTTTCATAATGTCGGGGTAGGTATACTCTCCCATGAGTAACATGTCTTTTATTTCACGGTGGAAACCTGCTGGATCCTTGTCATGGCTGGGTACTACTTTCTTCATTTCTAATAATTCCAGTTTAGTTATAGGCGTGTACACAAACACACGTGTAAAGTTATTACCGTCACCTCTGATTGGGTGTACTTCGCGTAACGGGTTCTGTCTATCTATGTGATACATTTTTCTTCCCATAATGGGAATTGGAACGTGTTCTGGGCATACGAAAGTTAAATATTGGTTTCGGAATTCTAGAATTTCTTTAATCAAATCAGTACCTGACCCTCTCCATATATTCGTGAGTAGTTCTGTCAATATGTCAGGTAAGGGTCCTGGATCGGAGTGTTGGCTTTTATACAATATAAGGAGGTCTTGAATCATGTATATACTAGCTAAACGCTGTTCGTATGGGTCAAGATTCAGAAACGTGTGTGCAAGTACATCATCATTGTAGTCGCTGGGACTGTCAGCCCATTGTACTGACCTGGCTAATTCTTGTTCGTCCATGGAATCGAGCATGTGGTACCCCCTTCGATCTCGGAGTAATTTATCCGCGGCTTGGAATAGGTGTTCAGGGGATCTTGTATTTAACATAGGGGTTTGAAAATGTCTATTATGTTCTGGACGTATCGGGCGTATCGGGTCATTAAAGCCTCTAGTATTATTATGGGGTCTTCCTCTACCTACATAAGCTATCGTTTCCAATTGTTCTGATTCTTGCTCCTCCTCTTCTTCTGATTCTACTCTGTCTGTTTCTCGTCTTTCTTTATGTATTCGTTCTACTTCCTTGCGGATCTTTCGACACATGGCGATTATACACGCCTGTCTATCATGTTTCTCTTCTGATATGTTCTGACCCCATTTGACAAGTTTTTGCATGGTATCATGATCTGCCCCGGGCCTGTCTTGATTCCTAATTACACAATTTATGAAAAAACGTAGTAGTTGTCTTTGTACATCCACTTTCTGGTATTCCATAGCTTCGTTAATACTTTCTGAACCTCGCCCTGTTTGGACAAAGCGATATATATTGTCTAGATGTTCAACCATTCCTGGTATCGTCATTAAATATAATGTAGCTCGTCGTATACGTAGTGATGATATGAGCAATTTGTCCTGTCTACCTGGTACTGGGTCGTATCTACAATCCACAAGCTGTTCTTTAAACATGTCGGATGTCGCTAATTGGGGTGTACGTTGGAGTGCTAAATCTCTAAGGGTCTGTTTGTTTCACGGCGGGGTGGCAAACATGTCTGTCGTACCTCCTGTAGCACCATCTGAGGTGCTGGGCACGAAAGGATTCGTTGGACGTAGGATAGAGATTGTGGATGCGGGAAAAACTGTAGAAACGGACGGACCTGTGGGAACTTGTGTAGGAGTTTGTAGTTGCGGGGATACAGACGGATGCTCCTGGTGTTGAACACCATCGGCAAGCGGTGTGTGTGGCATGGCATTAGCATACTCGGGAGCTACGTCATCTAAATAGGAGGAAAGGAAAACGTCCTTTGCTGTTTTGGGATGTGCTTTTATCGGGAGCAATGGAGGAGTTAAGTCTTTTGGTATTTCCGGGGTAGCCTTAGGTAACCCTTCGGCCAGAAGAGGATACATACCATTCATAAGAGTGTTTCTTTGTCTATCTACTTGTTCTGAGTTTACTCGGGTACCTTCCTCAAGTAATAGATTTTCTCGAGTTTTATTTGAATTCTCTCTACCTTTCTCTTCCTGTCTGAGTGCTTTTTCTGTACGTCTGTATGATTCTTTACGCCATAATTCAATGGCATCTTTCTGTGACTGTCTGGCTTTCTTTTTCCATAATTCTTCTTCTACTCTCATGATGCAATCTGCATCCCAGGTCCCCGCTGCGGGCCATCTCTGATTTTCTGGCAAATCCTTGGTGTAGTCCACCCATAAATCAAGAAATAATACGGCATCTAGACCATGCTTATGATACATAAAGTACCCCGGAGTGTCCCTAGGTGGGATGGGAACAGCTTCTTCGAGTACCCCTTTTCTGGTTTTGATCTGTCTTAATTTCGAAAAGAGCGGCATTTTTAGATCTGGTTACTTAATCTTATACACACTTAATACAAATAAACACAATAATGAACAGTCATTCACACCACAATGTATAGAACGTATTAAAACATTTAACATTTAACAGTTTTAACGAACAATGATAACTAATAGAAAACTAGTTACTGACATAATACTGACACTAGATAATACTTATTTATATGCAAGACATACTATATATACTGCTAAACAGTACAGATACACTGCTGAAACAGTGCAGACCGGATTTGTGTACCCAAACCCGTCTTGACCGGCACAGGCTATGTGCACGTTAAATGCCTCCCCGGTAATGGTACTCACCGGGTAGCTCGGAACGGAAGGCCTCGGAACGGAACAGAAACTGGACCGGACTGGACTTGACTTGATTGGACTCGGAACTTCAGAACCTGGTGGGCCTCTGTATACCTCGGATCTTGCTCTCTCAGCTAGGCTCTGGTCGGGATACTTCGCACTTCTCACCGCCTCGTCTGGGTGTTGATCGCAGCCTCAGTCGCCCCCGCTTGGCCGGAGGGAGATACAGGAAATCCTGCAGGTACGCGTTTTTGTCCGTTCAGCTGTGGCAGGAGACCGGGCCTGCAACGCACCTCCGGCGCGTGAGATGAGAAAGTGTCCCTGTTCGGGCGCCAATTTATGTGGTAAATATTTCATTACCGGTACTATTTTTATGCGGTAAAGTCTATTAAGAATAACTCAGTAAATATAAGAGGCAGAATCCGTGGTATTAGAGGTTTTAAAAGGCTTTATTCCTATACAAAGGAATACAATTCGAATTGTAGGCTTTCTATTCCATCACCACGAAAGTTCAGGAAGGAAGGGCATACATTATTGACAGATAATCGGTTTTATAGGAAAATGCATTACAGTAAAACAGATGCAAGAGGCGTAACAGCTGATAATACAGATAAACTGTGCATACGTAACTAATAAAGGCGGTCATATGGGCGTAATTTAATAAACGTCATTATACATGATGTCACAAGTGGGTGGATCCATAAAAGAATCCTGTAATGTCAGCAGAAATATTTGGCAGAGATGCGCGCGCAGCCGCATGACGTGTGATTGACGTGCAACTAGAGGGTGAAGGGGACTTGACATTTAGCTCTACATGTGGAGACAGAAGTCTGGGGGTCATGTCAACCTAATCCCAAATCATATCTAATATCCTATGTTTAAAGAACTGTGTTATCCAAAAGGAAAGGTCTCTAGGATAGAATCTATTCTATACTGACTGTTGGTGCGTGTACAAGCGTCTAAGTGTCTACATGAGATGCGAGGGGGTAGGAATATTCCATGGTAACGGGGCCTATGAATTACTTGCATGAGGACAGCGAGGCCTGGCCCTTTGCACGGTAGCTGGAGGAATGTTTACCTAAACTGCTTAGACAGGAATGCATCGGATGAGGAGCGGAGTAGATAATCTTGAAGGTGAAATACAGTTTTTGGCAGGCAATATGCTGGATCAGGCACCGTTAGCCGCGCAGGGAGTAGGACAAAGTTCATGGATACAGATGCAGGCTCAGACTGGAGCTTTCAGAGGCAGAAGGCAGGAAAAGGCTTGATGACAGAATTCAGGGCCTACTCGCCTGAATCTGTAAAATGTGGAAAGTGAACCACATAAAGTCGGTGGCCTTTCATACTTAGGAATGAAATATCTGACCCATTCATGGCGGATCTGAAAGAGGACATGTTGACGGTGGACGCACATATATTTGCGTCTTCAAAACTGGAGCAGGAGGGAACATACATGTACTTATAGCATGCACATGGAGCCGTTGGGGTCTACGATAGGGGACATAACTGATCACAAAATTCATATTTCCTCAATCTAGTGTGTTTTGCTGTTCGCCCTATGTGGGAAGGGTATGCCCAGACGTGGGTCCTGTGCTCACTACTCCACTGGAGTCAAGCTATCCTGGCTGAGGAGGGGTGAAACCCCGAAACCGGTCCTAGGATGCTTGATTTCGGTTCAGGGAAGACATGGCTTGGCAGTTCGGGCTGGACTGTTCCCATGAGGCACAGGGTCAAGACTGATTTGCATATGCCCATGTCTGAAATGGGGTGGCGTGGTGAGCAAAATAACGATGGATTAAGCCCAGATCTGTGACTGGGGGTGAATGTTTTGCCAATGTGCAACATTCCGTCCATCATCTTGTGTGTTTTGCTGTTCGCCCTATGCGGGAAGGGTATGCCCAGACGTGGGTCCCGTTCTCACTACGCCACTGGAGTCAAGCTATACTGGCTGTAGAGGGGTGAAACCCCGAAACCAGTCCAAGGATGCTTGATTCCGGTTCAGGGAAGACATGGCTTGGCAGTTCGGGCTGGACTGTTCCCATGAGGCATAGGGTCAAGACTGATTTGCATATGGCCATGTCTGAACTAGGGTGGCGAGCAAAATAACGATGGATTAAACCCAGATCTGTGACTGGGGTTGAATGTTTTCCCAATGTGCAACATTCCGTCAATCATCTTGTGTGTTTTGCTGTTCGCCCTATGCGGGAAGGGTATGCCCAGACGTGGGTCCCGTTCTCACTACGCCACTGGAGTCAAGCTATCCTGGCTGTAGAGGGGTGAAACCCCGAAACCAGTCCAAGGATGCTTGATTCCGGTTCAGGGAAGACATGGCTTGGCAGTTCGGGCTGGACTATTCCCATGAGGCACAGGGTCAAAACTGATTTGAATATGGTCATGTGGGAACTGGGGTGGCGTGGTGAGCAAAATAGCGATGGATTAAACCCAGATCTGTGACTGGGGGTGAATGTTTTGCCAATGTGGAACATGCCGTCCATCATCTTGTGTGTTTTGCTGTTTGCCCTATATGGGAAGGGTATGCCCAGATGTGGGTCCCGTGCTCACTACGCCACTGGAGTCAAGCTATCCTGACTGAAGAGGGGTGAAAACCCCGAAACCGGTCCGAGGATGATTGATTCCGGTTCAGGGAAGACATGGCTTGGCAGTTAGTTCGGGCTGGACTGTTCCCATGAGGCACAGGATCAAGACTGATTTGAATATCCCCATGTCTGAACTGGGGTGGCGTGGTGATCAAAATAACGATGGATTAAACCCAGATCTGTGACTGGGAGTGAATGTTTTGCCAATGTGCAACATTCCGTCCATCATCTTGTGTGTTTTGCTGTTCGCTCTATGTGGGAAAGGTATGCCCAGACATGGGTCGCGTGCTCACTATGCCACTGGAGTTAAGCTATCCTGGCTGAAGAGGGGTGAAACCCCGAAACGGTCCTAGGATGCTTGATTCCGGTTCAGGGAAGACATGGCTTGGCAGTTCGGGCTTGACTGTTCCCATAAGTCACAGGGTCAAGATTGATTTGCATATGGCCATCTCTGAACTGGGTGGCGTGGTGAGCAAAATAACGATGGATTAAACCCAGATCTGTGACTGGGGTTGAGTGTTTTGCCAATGTGCAACAACATTCCGTCCATCATCCTGTGTGTTTTGCTGTTCGCCCTATGTGGGAAGGGTATGCCCAGACATGGGTCCCGTACTCACTACGCCACTGAAGTCAAGCTATCATGCCTGAAGAGAGGTGAAACCCCGAAACCGGTCCTAGGATGCTTGATTCCGGTTCAGGGAAGACATGGCTTGGCAGTTCGGGCTGGACTGTTCCCATGAGGCAAAGGGTCAAGACTGATTTGCATATGGCCATGTCTGAACTGAGGTGGCATGGTGAGTAAAATAACGATGAACAAAACCCAGATCTGTGACTGGGGGTGAATGTTTTGCCAATGTGCAACATTCCGTCCATCATCTTGTGTGTTTTGCTGTTCGCCCTATGTGGGAAGGGTATGCCCAGACGTGGGTCCCGTGCTCACTAAGCCACTGAAGTCAAGTTATCCTGGCTGAAGAGGGGTGAAACCCCAAAACCGGTCCTAGGATGCTTGATTCCGGTTCAGGGAAGACATAGCTTGACAGTTCGGGCTGGACTGTTCCCATGAGGCATAGGGTCAAGACTGATTTGCATATGGCCATGTCTGAACTAGGGTGGCGAGCAAAATAACGATGGATTAAACCCAGATCTGTGACTGGGGTTGAATGTTTTCCCAATGTGCAACATTCCGTCAATCATCTTGTGTGTTTTGCTGTTCGCCCTATGCGGGAAGGGTATGCCCAGACGTGGGTCCCGTTCTCACTACGCCACTGGGGTCAAGCTATCCTGGCTGTAGAGGGGTGAAACCCCGAAACCAGTCCAAGGATGCTTGATTCCGGTTCAGGGAAGACATGGCTTGGCAGTTCGGGCTTGACTGTTCCCATAAGTCACAGGGTCAAGATTGATTTGCATATGGCCATCTCTGAACTGGGTGGCGTGGTGAGCAAAATAACGATGGATTAAACCCAGATCTGTGACTGGGGTTGTGTGTTTTGCCAATGTGCAACAACATTCCGTCCATCATCCTGTGTGTTTTGCTGTTCGCCCTATGTGGGAAGGGTATGCCCAGACATGGGTCCCGTACTCACTACGCCACTGGAGTCAAGCTATTATGGCTGAAGAGAGGTGAAACCCCGAAACTGGTCCTAGGATGCTTGATTCCGGTTCAGGGAAGAAATGGCTTGGCATTTCGGGCTGGACTGTTCCCATGAGGCACAGGGTCAAGACTGATATGCATATGGCCATGTCTGAACTGGGGTGGCGTGGTGAGCAAAATAATGATGGATTAAACCCAGATATGTGACTGGGGGTGAATGTTTTGCCAATGTGCAACATTCCGTCCATCATCTTGTGTGTTTTGCTGTTCTCCCTATGTGGGAACGGTATGCCCAGACGTGGGTTCCGTGCTCACTACGCCACTGGAGTCAAGCTATCATGGCTGAAGAGGGGTGAAACCACGAAACCGGTCCTAGGATGCTTGATTCCGGTTCAGGGAAGACATGGCTTGGCAGTTTGGGCTGGACTGTTCCCATGAGGCACACGATCAAGACTGATTTGCATATGCCCATGGGTGAACTGGGGTGGCGTGGTGAGCAAAATAACGATGGATTAAAGCCAGATCTGTGACTGGGGGTGAATGTTTTGCCAATGTGCAACAACATTCCGTCCATCATCTTGTGTGTTTTGCTGTTCGCCCTATGTGGGAACGGTATGCCCAGACATGGGTCCCCTACTCACTACGCCACTGGAGTCAAGCTATCATGGCTGAAGAGAGGTGAAACCCGAAACCGGTCCTAGGATGCTTGATTCCGGTTCAGGGAAGACATGGCTTGGCAGTTCGGTCTGGACTGTTCCCATGAGACACAGGGTCCAGACTGATTTGCATATGGCCATGTCTGAACTGGGGAGGCATGGTGAGCAAAATAACGATGGATTATACCCGGATCTGTGACTGGGGGTGAATGTTTTGCCAATGTGCAACATTCTGTCCATCATCTTGTGTGTTTTGCTGTGCGCCCTATGTGGGAAGGGTATGCCCATACGTGGGTCCCGTGATCACTACGCCACTGGAGTCAAGCTATCCTGGCTGAAGAGGGGTGAAACCCCGAAACCGGTCCTAGGATGCTTGATTCCGGTTCAGGGAAGACATGGCTTGGCAGATCGGGCTGGATTGTTCCCATGAGGAACAGGGTCAAGACTGATTTGCAAATGTACATGTCTGCACTGGGGTGGCGTGGTGAGCAAAATAACGATGGATTAAACCCAGATCTGTGACTGGGGGTGAATGTTTTGCCAATGTGAAACATTCCGTCCATCATCTAGTGTGTTTTGCTGTTCGCCCTATGTGGGAAGGGTATGCCCAGACGTGGGTCCTGTGCTCACTACTCCACTGGAGTCAAGCTATCCTGGCTGAGGAGGGGTGAAACCCCGACACCGGTCCTAGGATGCTTGATTTCGGTTCAGGGAAGACATGGCTTGGCAGTTCGGGCTGGACTGTTCCCATGAGGCACAGGGTCAAGACTGATTTGCATATGCCCATGTCTGAAATGGGGTGGCGTGGTGAGCAAAATAACGATGGATTAAGCCCAGATCTGTGACTGGGGGTGAATGTTTTGCCAATGTGCAACATTCCGTCCATCATCTTGTGTGTTTTGCTGTTCGCCCTATGTAGGAAGGGTATGCCCAGACGTGGGTCCCGTGCTCACTACGCCAATGAAGTCAAGCTATCCTGGCTGAAGAGGGGTGAAACCCCGAAACCGGTCCTAGGATGCTTGATTCCGGTTCAGGGAAGACATGGCTTGGCAGTTCGGGCTGGACTGTTCCCATGAGGCACAGGGTCAAGACTGATTTGCATATGGCCATGTCTGAACTGGGGTGGAGTGGTGAGTAAAATAACGATGGATTAAACCCAGATCTGTGACTGGGGGTGAATGTTTTGCCAATATGCCACATTCCGACCATCATCTTGTGTGTTTTGCTGTTCACCCTATCCGGGAAGGGTATGCCCAGATGTGGGTCCCGTGCTCACTATGCCACTGGAGTCAAGCTATCCTGGCTGAAGAGGGGTGAAACCCCAAAACTGGTCCTAGGATGATTGATTTCGGTTCAGGGAAGACATGTCTTGGCAATTCTGGCTGGACTGTTCCCATGAGGCACAGGGTCAATACTGATTTGCATATGGCCATGTCTGCTCTTGGGTGGGGTGGTGAGCAAAATAACGATGGATTAAACCCAGATCTGTGACTGGGGGTGAATGTTTTGCCAATGTGCAACATTCCGTCCCTCATCTTGTGTGTTTTGCTTTTCTCCCTATGTGGGAACGGTATGCCCAGACGTGGGTTCCGTGCTCACTACGCCACTGGAGTCAAGCTATCATGGTTGAAGAGGGGTGAAACCCCGAAACCGGTCCTAGGATGCTTGATTCCGGTTTAGGGAAGACATGGCTTGGCAGTTCGGGCTGGACTGTTCCCATGAGGCACAGGGTCAAGACTGATTTGCATATGGCCATGTCTGAACTGGGGTGGCGTGGTGAGCAAAATAACGATGGATTAAACTCATATCTGTGTCTGGGGGTGAATGTTTTGCCAATGTGCAACATTCCGTCCATCATCTTGTGTGTTTTGCTGTTTTCCCTATGTGGGAAGGGTATGCCCAGACGTGGGTCCTGTGCTCACTACGCCACTGGAGTCAAGCTATCCTGGCTGAAGAGGGGTGAAACCCCGAAACCGGTCCTAGGATGCTTGATTCCGTTCAGGGAAGACATGGATTGGCAGTTCGGCCTGGACTGTTCCCATGAGGCACAGGGTCAAGACTGATTTCCATATGGCCATGTCTGAACTGGGGTGGCGTGGTGAGCAAAATAACGATGGATTAAACCCAGATCTGTGGGCTGGGGGTGAATGTTTTGCCAATGTGCAACATTCCATCCATCATCTTGTGTGTTTCGCTGCTCGCCCTTTGTGGGAAGGGTATGCCCAGATGTGGGTCCCGTGCTCACTACTCCACTGGAGTCAAGCTATCCTGGCTGAAGAGGGGTGAAACCCCGAAACCGGTCCTAGGATGCTTGATTCCGGCTCAGGGAAGACATGGCTTGGCAGTTCGGGCTGGACTGTTTCCATGAGGCACAGGGTCAAGACTGATTTGCATATGGCCATGTCTGAAATGGGGTGGCGTGGTGAGCAAAATAACGATGGATGAAACCCAGATCTGTGACTGGGGGTGAACGTTTTGCCAATGTGCAACATTCCGTCCATCATTTTGTGTGTTTTGCTGTTCGCCCTATGTGGGAAGGGTATGCCCAGACGAGGGTCCCGTGCTCACTACGCCACTGGAGTCAAGCTATCCTGGCTGAGGAGGGGTGAAACCCCGAAACCGGTCCTAGGATGCTTGATTTCGGTTAAAGGAAGACATGGCTTGGCAGTTCGGGCTGGACTGTTCCCATGAGGCACAGGGTCAAGACTGATTTGCATATGGCCATGTCTGTACTTGGGTGGCTTGGTGAGCAAAATAACTATGGATTAAACCCAGATCTGTGACTGGGTGAGAATGTTTTGCCAATGTGAAACATTCCGTCCATCATCTTGTGTGTTTTGCTATTCGCCCTATGTGGGAAGGGTATGCCCAGACGGGGTCCCGTGCTCACTACGCCACTGGAGTCAAGCTATACTGGCTGAAGAGGGGTGAAACCCCGAAACCGGTCCTAGGATGCTTGATTCCGGTTCAGGGAAGACATGGCTTGGCAGATCGGGCTGGACTGTTCCCATGAGGAACAGGGTCAAGACTGATTTGCATATGTACATGTCTGAACTGGGGTAGCGAGGTGAGCAAAAAAACAATGGTTTAAACCCAGATCTGTGACTGAGGGTGAATGTTTTGCCAATGTGCGACATTTCGTCCATCATCTTTTGTGTTTTGCTGTTTGCCCTATGTGGGAAGGGTATGCCCAGGCGTGGGTCCTGTGCTCACTACGCCACTGGAGTCAATCTATCCTGGCTGAAGAGGGGTGAAACCCCGAAACCGGTATTAGGATGCTTGATTCCGGTTCAGGGAAGACATGGCTTGGCAGTTCGGGCTGGACTGATCCCATGAGGCACAGGGTCAAGACTGATTTGAATATGGCAATGTCTGAACTGGGGTGGCGTGGTGAGCAAAATAACGATGGATTAAACCCAGATCTGTGACTGGGGGTGAATGTTTTGCCAATGTGCAACATTCCGTCCATCATCTTGTGTGTTTTGCTGCTCGCCCTATGTAGGAAGGGTATGCCCAGACGTGGGTCTCGTGCTCACTACGCCACTGGAGTCAAGCTATCCTGGCTGAAGAGGGGTGAAACCCCGAAACCGGTTCTAGGATGCTTGATTCCGTTCAGGGAAGACATGGATTGGCAGTTCGGGCTGGACTGTTCCCATGAGGCACAGGGTCAAGACTGATTTGCATATGGCCATGTCTGAACTGGGGTGGCGTGGTGAGCAAAATAACGATGGATTAAACCCAGATCTGTGACTGGGGGTGAATGTTTTGCCAATGTGCAACATTCTGTCCATCATCTTGTGTGTTTTCCTGTTCGTCGTATGTGGGAAGGGTATGCCCCGACATGGGCCCCGTGCTCACTACGCCACTGGAGTTAAGCTATCCTGGCTGAAGAGGGGTGGAACACCGAAACGGGTCCTAGAATGCTTGATTCCGTTCAGGGAAGACATGGCTTGGCAGTTCGGGCTGGACTGTTCCCATGAGGCACAGGGTCAAGACTGATTTCCATATGGCCATGTCTGAACTGGGGTGGCGTGGTGAGCAAAATAACGATGGATTAAACCCAGATCTGTGACTGGGGGTGAATGTTTTGCCAATGTGCAACATTCTATCCATCATCTTGTGTGTTTCGCTGCTCAACCTATGTGGGAAGGGTATGCCCAGACGTGGGTCCCGTGCTCACTACTCCACTGGAGTCAAGCTATCCTGGCTGAAGAGGGGTGACACCCCGAAACCCGTCCTAGGATGCTTGATTCCGGTTCAGGGAAGACATGGCTTGGCAGTTCGGGCTGGACTTTTCCCATGAGGCACAGGGTCAAGACTGATTTGCATATGGCCATGTCTGAACTGGGGTGGCGTGGTGAGCAAAATAATGATGGATTAAACGCAGATCTGTGACTGGGGGTGAATGTTTTGCCAATGTGCAACATTCCGTCCATCATCTTGTGTGTTTTGCTGTTCTCCCTATGTGGGAACGGTATGCCCAGACGTGGGTTCCGTGCTCACTACACCACTGGAGTCAAGCTATCATGGCTGAAGAGGGGTGAAACCCCGAAACCGGTGCTAGGATGCTTGATTCCGGTTCAGGGAAGACATGGCTTGGCAGTTCGGGCTGGACTGTTCCCATGAGGCACAGGATCAAGACTGATTTGCATATGCCCATGTCTGAACTGGGATGGCGTGGTGAGCAAAATAACGATGTATTAAACCCAGATCTGTGACTCGGGGTGAATGTTTTGCCAATGTGCAACATTCCGTCCATCATCTTGTGTGTTTTGCTGTTCGCCCTATGTGGGAAGGGTAAGCCCAGACATGGGTCCTGTGCTCACTACGCCACTGGAGTTAAGCTATCCTGGCTGAAGAGGGGTGAAACCCCGAAACCGGTCCTAGGATGCTTGATTCCGGTTCAGGGAAGACATGGCTTGGCAGTTCGGGCTTGACTGTTCCCATAAGGCACATGGTCAAGATTGATTTGCATATGGCCATGCCTGAACTGGGTGGCGTGGTGAGCAAAATAACGATGGATTAAACCCAGATCTGTGACTGGGGTTGAATGTTTTACCAATGTGCAACAACATTCCGTCCATCATCTTGTGTGTTTTGCTGTGCTCCCTATGTGGGAAGGGTATGCCCAGACATGGGTCCCCTACTCACTATGCCACTGGAGTCAAGCTATCATGGCTGAAGAGAGGTGAATCCCCGAAACCGGTCCTAGGATGCTTGATTCCTGTTCAGGGAAGACATGGCTTGGCAGTTCGGGCTGGACTGTTCCCATGAGACACAGGGTCAAGACTGATTTGCATATGGCCATGTCTGAACTGGGGTGGCGTGCTGAGCAAAATAATGATGGATTAAACCCAGATCTGTGACTGCGGGTGAATGTTTTGCCAATGTGCAACATTCCGTCCATCATCTTGTGTGTTTTGCTGTTATCCCTATGTGGGAACGGTATGCCCAGACGTGGGTTCCGTGCTCACTACGCCACTGGAGTCAAGCTATCATGGCTGAAGAGGGGTGAAACCCCGAAACCGGTCCTAGGATGCTTGATTCCGGTTTAGGAAAGACATGGCTTGGCAGTTCGGGCTGGACTGTTCCCATGAGGCACAGGGTCAAGACTGATTTGCATATGGCCATGTCTGAACTGGGGTGGCGTGGTGAGCAAAATAACGATGGATTAAACTCATATCTGTGTCTGGGGGTGAATGTTTTGCCAATGTGCAAACTTCCATCCATCATCTTGTGTGTTTCGCTGCTCGCCCTATGTGGGAAGGGTATGCCCAGATGTGGGTCCCGTGCTCACTACTCCACTGGAGTCAAGCTATCCTGGCTGAAAAAGGGTGAAACCCCGATACCGGTCCTACGATGCTTGATTCCGGCTCAGGGAAGACATGGCTTGGCAGTTCGGGCTTGACTGTTCCCATAAGTCACAGGGTCAAGATTGATTTGCATATGGCCATCTCTGAACTGGGTGGCGTGGTGAGCAAAATAACGATGGATTAAACCCAGATCTGTGACTGGGGTTGTGTGTTTTGCCAATGTTCAACAACATTCCGTCCATCATCCTGTGTGTTTTGCTGTTCGCCCTATGTGGGAAGGGTATGCCCAGACATGGGTCCCGTACTCACTACGCCACTGGAGTCAAGCTATCATGGCTGAAGAGAGGTGAAACCCCGAAACCGGTCCTAGGATGCTTGATTCCGGTTCAGGGAAGAAATGGCTTGGCATTTCGGGCTGGACTGTTCCCATGAGGCACAGGGTCAAGACTGATTTGCATATGGCCATGTCTGAACTGGGGTGGCGTGGTGAGCAAAATAATGATGGATTAAACCCAGATATGTGACTGGGGGTGAATGTTTTGCCAATGTGCAACATTCCGTCCATCATCTTGTGTGTTTTGCTGTTCTCCCTATGTGGGAACGGTATGCCCAGACGTGGGTTCCGTGCTCCCTACGCCACTGGAGTCAAGCTATCATGGCTGAAGAGGGGTGAAACCACGAAACCGGTCCTAGGATGCTTGATTCCGGTTCAGGGAAGACATGGCTTGGCAGTTCGGGCTGGACTGTTCCCATGAGGCACACGATCAAGACTGATTTGCATATGCCCATGGGTGAACTGGGGTGGCGTGGTGAGCAAAATAACGATGGATTAAAGCCAGATCTGTGACTGGGGGTGAATGTTTTGCCAATGTGCAACAACATTCCGTCCATCATCTTGTGTGTTTTGCTGTTCGCCCTATGTGGGAAGGGTATGCCCAGATATGGGTCCCCTACTCACTACGCCACTGGAGTCAAGCTATCATGGCTGAAGAGAGGTGAAACCCGAAACCTGTCCTAGGATGCTTGATTCCGGTTCAGGGAAGACATGGCTTGGCAGTTCGGTCTGGACTGTTCCCATGAGACACAGGGTCAAGACTGATTTGCAAATGTACATGTCTGTACTGGGGTGGCGTGGTGAGCAAAATAACGATGGATTAAACCCAGATCTATGACTGGGGGTGAATGTTTTGCCAATGTGAAACATTCCGTCCATCATCTAGTGTGTTTTGCTGTTCGCCCTATGTGGGAAGGGTATGCCCAGACGTGGGTCCTGTGCTCACTACTCCACTGGAGTCAAGCTATCCTGGCTGAGGAGGGGTGAAACCCCGAAACCGGTCCTAGGATGCTTGATTTCGGTTCAGGGAAGATATGGCTTGGCAGTTCGGGCTGGACTGTTCCCATGAGGCACAGGGTCAAGACTGATTTGCATATGCCCATGTCTGAAATGGGGTGGCGTGGTGAGCAAAATAACGATGGATTAAGCCCAGATCTGTGACTGGGGGTGAATGTTTTGCCAATGTGCAACATTCCGTCCATCATCTTGTGTGTTTTGCTGTTCGCCCTATGTAGGAAGGGTATGCCCAGACGTGGGTCCCGTGCTCACTACGCCAATGAAGTCAAGCTATCCTGGCTGAAGAGGGGTGAAACCCCGAAACCGGTCCTAGGATGCTTGATTCCGGTTCAGGGAAGACATGGCTTGGCAGTTCGGGCTGGACTGTTCCCATGAGGCACAGGGTCAAGACTGATTTGCATATGGCCATGTCTGAACTGGGGTGGAGTGGTGAGTAAAATAACGATGGATTAAACCCAGATCTGTGACTGGGGGTGAATGTTTTGCCAATATGCCACATTCCGACCATCATCTTGTGTGTTTTGCTGTTCACCCTATGCGGGAAGGGTATGCCCAGACGTAGGTCCCGTGCTCACTATGCCACTGGAGTCAATTCTGGCTGAAGAGGGGTGAAACCCCAAAACCGGTCCTAGGATGATTGATTTCGGTTCAGGGAAGACATGGCTTGGCAGTTCTGGCTGGACTGTTCCCATGAGGCACAGGGTCAAGACTGATTTGCATATGGCCATGTCTGCACTTGGGTGGGGTGGTGAGCAAAATAACGATGGATTAAACCCAGATCTGTGACTGGGGGTGAATGTTTTGCCAATGTGCAACATTCCGTCCCTCATCTTGTGTGTTTTGCTTTTCTCCCTATGTGGGAACGGTATGCCCAGACGTGGGTTCCGTGCTCACTACGCCACTGGAGTCAAGCTATCATGGCTGAAGAGGGGTGAAACCCCGAAACCGGTCCTAGGATGCTTGATTCCGGTTTAGGGAAGACATGGCTTGGCAGTTCGGGCTGGACTGTTCCCATGAGGCACAGGGTCAAGACTGATTTGCATATGGCCATGTCTGAACTGGGGTGGCGTGGTGAGCAAAATAACGATGGATTAAACTCATATCTGTGTCTGGGGGTGAATGTTTTGCCAATGTGCAACATTCCGTCCATCATCTTGTGTGTTTTGCTGTTTTCCCTATGTGGGAAGGGTATGCCCAGACGTGGGTCCTGTGCTCACTACGCCACTGGAGTCAAGCTATCCTGGCTGAAGAGGGGTGAAACCCCGAAACCGGTCCTAGGATGCTTGATTCCGTTCAGGGAAGACATGGATTGGCAGTTCGGCCTGGACTGTTCCCATGAGGCACAGGGTCAAGACTGATTTCCATATGGCCATGTCTGAACTGGGGTGGCGTGGTGAGCAAAATAACGATGGATTAAACCCAGATCTGTGGGCTGGGGGTGAATGTTTTGCCAATGTGCAACATTCCATCCATCATCTTGTGTGTTTCGCTGCTCGCCCTATGTGGGAAGGGTATGCCTAGATGTGGGTCCCGTGCTCACTACTCCACTGGAGTCAAGCTATCCTGGCTGAAGAGGGGTGAAACCCCGAAACCGGTCCTAGGATGCTTGATTTCGGTTAAGGGAAGACATGGCTTGGCAGTTCGGGCTGGACTGTTCCCATGAGGCACAGGGTCAAGACTGATTTGCATATGGCCATGTCTGTACTTGGGTGGCTTGGTGAGCAAAATAACGATGGATTAAACCCAGATCTGTGACTGGGGGAGAATGTTTTGCCAATGTGAAACATTCCGTCCATCATCTTGTGTGTTTTGCTATTCGCCCTATGTGGGAAGGGTATGCCCAGACGGGGGTCCCGTGCTCACTACGCCACTGGAGTCAGGCTATCCTGGCTGAAGAGGGGTGAAACCCCGAAACCGGTCCTAGGATGCTTGATTCCGGTTCAGGGAAGACATGGCTTGGCAGTTCGGGCTGGACTTTTCCCATGAGGCACAGGGTCAAGACTGATTTGCATATGGCCATGTCTGAACTGGAGTGGCGTGGTGAGCAATATAATAATGGATTAAACCCAGATCTGTGACTGGGGGTGAATGTTTTGCCAATGTGCAACATTCCGTCCATCATCTTGTGTGTTTTGCTGTGCTCCCTATGTGGGAAGGGTATGCCCAGACGTGGGTCCCGTGCTCACTACGCCACTGGAGTCAAGCTATACTGGCTGAAGAGGGGTGAAACACCGAAACCGGTCCTAGGATGCTTGATTCCGGTTCAGGGAAGACATGGCTTGGCAGATCGGGCTGGACTGTTCCCATGAGGAACAGGGTCAAGACTGATTTGCATATGTACATGTCTGAACTGGGGTAGCGAGGTGAGCAAAAAAACAATGGTTTAAACCCAGATCTGTGACTGAGGGTGAATGTTTTGCCAATGTGCAACATTTCGTCCATCATCTTTTGTGTTTTGCTGTTTGCCCTATGTGGGAAGGGTATGCCCAGGCGTGGGTCCTGTGCTCACTACGCCACTGGAGTCAATCTATCCTGGCTGAAGAGGGGTGAAACCCCGAAACCGGTATTAGGATGCTTGATTCCGGTTCAGGGAAGACATGGCTTGGCAGTTCGGGCTGGACTGATCCCATGAGGCACAGGGTCAAGACTGATTTGAATATGGCAATGTCTGAACTGGGGTGGCGTGGTGAGCAAAATAACGATGGATTAAACCCAGATCTGTGACTGGGGGTGAATGTTTTGCCAATGTGCAACATTCCGTCCATCATCTTGTGTGTTTTGCTGCTCGCCCTATGTAGGAAGGGTATGCCCAGACGTGGGTCTCGTGCTCACTACGCCACTGGAGTCAAGCTATCCTGGCTGAAGAGGGGTGAAACCCCGAAACCGGTTCTAGGATGCTTGATTCCGTTCAGGGAAGACATGGATTGGCAGTTCGGGCTGGACTGTTCCCATGAGGCACAGGGTCAAGACTGATTTGCATATGGCCATGTCTGAACTGGGGTGGCTTGGTGAGCAAAATAACGATGGATTAAACCCAGATCTGTGACTGGGGGTGAATGTTTTGCCAATGTGCAACATTCTGTCCATCATCTTGTGTGTTTTCCTGTTCGTCGTATGTGGGAAGGGTATGCCCCGACATGGGCCCCGTGCTCACTACGCCACTGGAGTTAAGCTATCCTGGCTGAAGAGGGGTGGAACACCGAAACGGGTCCTAGAATGCTTGATTCCGTTCAGGGAAGACATGGCTTGGCAGTTCGGGCTGGACTGTTCCCATGAGGCACAGGGTCAAGACTGATTTCCATATGGCCATGTCTGAACTGGGGTGGCGTGGTGAGCAAAATAACGATGGATTAAACCCAGATCTGTGACTGGGGGTGAATGTTTTGCCAATGTGCAACATTCCGTCCATCATCTTGTGTGTTTCGCTGCTCAACCTATGTGGGAAGGGTATGCCCAGACGTGGGTCCCGTGCTCACTACTCCACTGGAGTCAAGCTATCCTGGCTGAAGAGGGGTGACACCCCGAAACCGGTCCTAGGATGCTTGATTCCGGTTCAGGGAAGACATGGCTTGGCAGTTCGGGCTGGACTTTTCCCATGAGGCACAGGGTCAAGACTGATTTGCATATGGCCATGTCTGAACTGGGGTGGCGTGGTGAGCAAAATAATGATGGATTAAACGCAGATCTGTGACTGGGGGTGAATGTTTTGCCAATGTGCAACATTCCGTCCATCATCTTGTGTGTTTTGCTGTTCTCCCTATGTGGGAACGGTATGCCCAGACGTGGGTTCCGTGCTCACTACACCACTGGAGTCAAGCTATCATGGCTGAAGAGGGGTGAAACCCCGAAACCGGTGCTAGGATGCTTGATTCCGGTTCAGGGAAGACATGGCTTGGCAGTTCGGGCTGGACTGTTCCCATGAGGCACAGGATCAAGACTGATTTGCATATGCCCATGTCTGAACTGGGATGGCGTGGTGAGCAAAATAACGATGTATTAAACCCAGATCTGTGACTCGGGGTGAATGTTTTGCCAATGTGCAACATTCCGTCCATCATCTTGTGTGTTTTGCTGTTCGCCCTATGTGGGAAGGGTAAGCCCAGACATGGGTCCTGTGCTCACTACGCCACTGGAGTTAAGCTATCCTGGCTGAAGAGGGGTGAAACCCCAAAACCGGTCCTAGGATGCTTGATTCCGGTTCAGGGAAGACATGGCTTGGCAGTTCGGGCTTGACTGTTCCCATAAGGCACATGGTCAAGATTGATTTGCATATGGCCATGCCTGAACTGGGTGGCGTGGTGAGCAAAATAACGATGGATTAAACCCAGATCTGTGACTGGGGTTGAATGTTTTACCAATGTGCAACAACATTCCGTCCATCATCTTGTGTGTTTTGCTGTGCTCCCTATGTGGGAAGGGTATGCCCAGACATGGGTCCCCTACTCACTATGCCACTGGAGTCAAGCTATCATGGCTGAAGAGGGGTGAAACCCCGAAACCGGTATTAGGATGCTTGATTCCGGTTCAGGGAAGACATGGCTTGGCAGTTCGGGCTGGACTGATCCCATGAGGCACAGGGTCAAGACTGATTGGAATATGGCAATGTCTGAACTGGGGTGGCGTGGTGAGCAAAATAACGATGGATTAAACCCAGATCTGTGACTGGGGGTGAATGTTTTGCCAATGTGCAACATTCCGTCCATCATCTTGTGTGTTTTGCTGCTCGCCCTATGTAGGAAGGGTATGCCCAGACGTGGGTCTCGTGCTCACTACGCCACTGGAGTCAAGCTATCCTGGCTGAAGAGGGGTGAAACCCCGAAACCGGTTCTAGGATGCTTGATTCCGTTCAGGGAAGACATGGATTGGCAGTTCGGGCTGGACTGTTCCCATGAGACACAGGGTCAAGACTGATTTGCATATGGCCATGTCTGAACTGGGGTGGCGTGGTGAGCAAAATAACGATGGATTAAACCCCGATCTGTGACTGGGGGTGAATGTTTTGCCAATGTGCAACATTCTGTCCATCATCTTGTGTGTTTTCCTGTTCGTCGTATGTGGGAAGGGTATGCCCCGACATGGGCCCCGTGCTCACTACGCCACTGGAGTTAAGCTATCCTGGCTGAAGAGGGGTGGAACACCGAAACGGGTCCTAGAATGCTTGATTCCGTTCAGGGAAGACATGGCTTGGCAGTTCGGGCTGGACTGTTCCCATGAGGCACAGGGTCAAGACTGATTTCCATATGGCCATGTCTGAACTGGGGTGGCGTGGTGAGCAAAATAACGATGGATTAAACCCAGATCTGTGACTGGGGGTGAATGTTTTGCCAATGTGCAACATTCCGTCCATCATCTTGTGTGTTTTGCTGTTCTCCCTATGTGGGAACGGTATGCCCAGACGTGGGTTCCGTGCTCACTACACCACTGGAGTCAAGCTATCATGGCTGAAGAGGGGTGAAACCCCGAAACCGGTGCTAGGATGCTTGATTCCGGTTCAGGGAAGACATGGCTTGGCAGTTCGGGCTGGACTTTTCCCATGAGGCACAGGGTCAAGACTGATTTGCATATGGCCATGTCTGAACTGGGGTGGCGTGGTGAGCAAAATAATGATGGATTAAACGCAGATCTGTGACTGGGGGTGAATGTTTTGCCAATGTGCAACATTCCGTCCATCATCTTGTGTGTTTTGCTGTTCTCCCTATGTGGGAACGGTATGCCCAGACGTGGGTTCCGTGCTCACTACACCACTGGAGTCAAGCTATCATGGCTGAAGAGGGGTGAAACCCCGAAACCGGTGCTAGGATGCTTGATTCCGGTTCAGGGAAGACATGGCTTGGCAGTTCGGGCTGGACTGTTCCCATGAGGCACAGGATCAAGACTGATTTGCATATGCCCATGTCTGAACTGGGATGGCGTGGTGAGCAAAATAACGATGTATTAAACCCAGATCTGTGACTCGGGGTGAATGTTTTGCCAATGTGCAACATTCCGTCCATCATCTTGTGTGTTTTGCTGTTCGCCCTATGTGGGAAGGGTAAGCCCAGACATGGGTCCTGTGCTCACTACGCCACTGGAGTTAAGCTATCCTGGCTGAAGAGGGGTGAAACCCCGAAACCGGTCCTAGGATGCTTGATTCCGGTTCAGGGAAGACATGGCTTGGCAGTTCGGGCTTGACTGTTCCCATAAGGCACATGGTCAAGATTGATTTGCATATGGCCATGCCTGAACTGGGTGGCGTGGTGAGCAAAATAACGATGGATTAAACCCAGATCTGTGACTGGGGTTGAATGTTTTACCAATGTGCAACAACATTCCGTCCATCATCTTGTGTGTTTTGCTGTGCTCCCTATGTGGGAAGGGTATGCCCAGACATGGGTCCCCTACTCACTATGCCACTGGAGTCAAGCTATCATGGCTGAAGAGAGGTGAATCCCCGAAACCGGTCCTAGGATGCTTGATTCCTGTTCAGGGAAGACATGGCTTGGCAGTTCGGGCTGGACTGTTCCCATGAGACACAGGGTCAAGACTGATTTGCATATGGCCATGTCTGAACTGGGGTGGCGTGCTGAGCAAAATAATGATGGATTAAACCCAGATCTGTGACTGCGGGTGAATGTTTTGCCAATGTGCAACATTCCGTCCATCATCTTGTGTGTTTTGCTGTTATCCCTATGTGGGAACGGTATGCCCAGACGTGGGTTCCGTGCTCACTACGCCACTGGAGTCAAGCTATCATGGCTGAAGAGGGGTGAAACCCCGAAACCGGTCCTAGGATGCTTGATTCCGGTTTAGGGAAGACATGGCTTGGCAGTTCGGGCTGGACTGTTCCCATGAGGCACAGGGTCAAGACTGATTTGCATATGGCCATGTCTGAACTGGGGTGGTGTGGTGAGCAAAATAACGATGGATTAAACTCATATCTGTGTCTGGGGGTGAATGTTTTGCCAATGTGCAAACTTCCATCCATCATCTTGTGTGTTTCGCTGCTCGCCCTATGTGGGAAGGGTATGCCCAGATGTGGGTCCCGTGCTCACTACTCCACTGGAGTCAAGCTATCCTGGCTGAAGAGGGGTGAAACCCCGAAACCGGTCCTAGGATGCTTGATTCCGGCTCAGGGAAGACATGGCTTGGCAGTTCGGGCTTGACTGTTCCCATAAGTCACAGGGTCAAGATTGATTTGCATATGGCCATCTCTGAACTGGGTGGCGTGGTGAGCAAAATAACGATGGATTAAACCCAGATCTGTGACTGGGGTTGTGTGTTTTGCCAATGTGCAACAACATTCCGTCCATCATCCTGTGTGTTTTGCTGTTCGCCCTATGTGGGAAGGGTATGCCCAGACATGGGTCCCGTACTCACTACGCCACTGGAGTCAAGCTATCATGGCTGAAGAGAGGTGAAACCCCGAAACCGGTCCTAGGATGCTTGATTCCGGTTCAGGGAAGAAATGGCTTGGCATTTCGGGCTGGACTGTTCCCATGAGGCACAGGATCAAGACTGATTTGCATATGCCCATGTCTGAACTGGGATGGCGTGGTGAGCAAAATAACGATGTATTAAACCCAGATCTGTGACTCGGGGTGAATGTTTTGCCAATGTGCAACATTCCGTCCATCATCTTGTGTGTTTTGCTGTTCGCCCTATGTGGGAAGGGTAAGCCCAGACATGGGTCCTGTGCTCACTACGCCACTGGAGTTAAGCTATCCTGGCTGAAGAGGGGTGAAACCCCAAAACCGGTCCTAGGATGCTTGATTCCGGTTCAGGGAAGACATGGCTTGGCAGTTCGGGCTTGACTGTTCCCATAAGGCACATGGTCAAGATTGATTTGCATATGGCCATGCCTGAACTGGGTGGCGTGGTGAGCAAAATAACGATGGATTAAACCCAGATCTGTGACTGGGGTTGAATGTTTTACCAATGTGCAACAACATTCCGTCCATCATCTTGTGTGTTTTGCTGTGCTCCCTATGTGGGAAGGGTATGCCCAGACATGGGTCCCCTACTCACTATGCCACTGGAGTCAAGCTATCATGGCTGAAGAGGGGTGAAACCCCGAAACCGGTATTAGGATGCTTGATTCCGGTTCAGGGAAGACATGGCTTGGCAGTTCGGGCTGGACTGATCCCATGAGGCACAGGGTCAAGACTGATTTGAATATGGCAATGTCTGAACTGGGGTGGCGTGGTGAGCAAAATAACGATGGATTAAACCCAGATCTGTGACTGGGGGTGAATGTTTTGCCAATGTGCAACATTCCGTCCATCATCTTGTGTGTTTTGCTGCTCGCCCTATGTAGGAAGGGTATGCCCAGACGTGGGTCTCGTGCTCACTACGCCACTGGAGTCAAGCTATCCTGGCTGAAGAGGGGTGAAACCCCGAAACCGGTTCTAGGATGCTTGATTCCGTTCAGGGAAGACATGGATTGGCAGTTCGGGCTGGACTGTTCCCATGAGACACAGGGTCAAGACTGATTTGCATATGGCCATGTCTGAACTGGGGTGGCGTGGTGAGCAAAATAACGATTGATTAAACCCAGATCTGTGACTGGGGGTGAATGTTTTGCCAATGTGCAACATTCTGTCCATCATCTTGTGTGTTTTCCTGTTCGTCGTATGTGGGAAGGGTATGCCCCGACATGGGCCCCGTTCTCACTACGCCACTGGAGTTAAGCTATCCTGGCTGAAGAGGGATGGAACACCGAAACGGGTCCTAGAATGCTTGATTCCGTTCAGGGAAGACATGGCTTGGCAGTTCGGGCTGGACTGTTCCCATGAGGCACAGGGTCAAGACTGATTTCCATATGGCCATGTCTGAACTGGGGTGGCGTGGTGAGCAAAATAACGATGGATTAAACCCAGATCTGTGACTGGGGGTGAATGTTTTGCCAATGTGCAACATTCCGTCCATCATCTTGTGTGTTTCGCTGCTCAACCTATGTGGGAAGGGTATGCCCAGACGTGGGTCCCGTGCTCACTACTCCACTGGAGTCAAGCTATCCTGGCTGAAGAGGGGTGACACCCCGAAACCGGTCCTAGGATGCTTGATTCCGGTTCAGGGAAGACATGGCTTGGCAGTTCGGGCTGGACTTTTCCCATGAGGCACAGGGTCAAGACTGATTTGCATATGGCCATGTCTAAACTGGGGTGGCGTGGTGAGCAAAATAATGATGGATTAAACGCAGATCTGTGACTGGGGGTGAATGTTTTGCCAATGTGCAACATTCCGTCCATCATCTTGTGTGTTTTGCTGTTCTCCCTATGTGGGAACGGTATGCCCAGACGTGGGTTCCGTGCTCACTACACCACTGGAGTCAAGCTATCATGGCTGAAGAGGGGTGAAACCCCGAAACCGGTGCTAGGATGCTTGATTCCGGTTCAGGGAAGACATGGCTTGGCAGTTCGGGCTGGACTGTTCCCATGAGGCACAGGATCAAGACTGATTTGCATATGCCCATGTCTGAACTGGGATGGCGTGGTGAGCAAAATAACGATGTATTAAACCCAGATCTGTGACTCGGGGTGAATGTTTTGCCAATGTGCAACATTTCGTCCATCATCTTGTGTGTTTTGCTGTTCGCCCTATGTGGGAAGGGTAAGCCCAGACATGGGTCCTGTGCTCACTACGCCACTGGAGTTAAGCTATCCTGGCTGAAGAGGGGTGAAACCCCGAAACCGGTCCTAGGATGCTTGATTCCGGTTCAGGGAAGACATGGCTTGGCAGTTCGGGCTTGACTGTTCCCATGAGGCACAGGGTCAAGACTGATTTGCATATGGCCATGTCTGAAATGGGGTGGCGTGGTGAGCAAAATAACGATGGATGAAACCCAGATCTGTGACTGGGGGTGAATGTTTTGCCAATGTGCAACATTCCGTCCATCATCTTGTGTGTTTTGCTGTTCGCCCTATGTGGGAAGGGTATGCCCAGACGAGGGTCCCGTGCTCACTACGCCACTGGAGTCAAGCTATCCTGGCTGAGGTGGGGTGAAACCCCGAAACCGGTCCTAGGATGCTTGATTTCGGTTAAGGGAAGACATGGCTTGGCAGTTCGGGCTGGACTGTTCCCATGAGGCACAGGGTCAAGACTGATTTGCATATGGCCATGTCTGTACTTGGGTGGCTTGGTGAGCAAAATAACGATGGATTAAACCCAGATCTGTGACTGGGGGAGAATGTTTTGCCAATGTGAAACATTCCGTCCATCATCTTGTGTGTTTTGCTATTCGCCCTATGTGGGAAGGGTATGCCCAGACGGGGGTCCCGTGCTCACTACGCCACTGGAGTCAGGCTATCCTGGCTGAAGAGGGGTGAAACCCCGAAACCGGTCCTAGGATGCTTGATTCCGGTTCAGGGAAGACATGGCTTGGCAGTTCGGGCTGGACTTTTCCCATGAGGCACAGGGTCAAGACTGATTTGCATATGGCCATGTCTGAACTGGAGTGGCGTGGTGAGCAATATAATAATGGATTAAACCCAGATCTGTGACTGGGGGTGAATGTTTTGCCAATGTGCAACATTCCGTCCATCATCTTGTGTGTTTTGCTGTTCTCCCTATGTGGGAACGGTATGCCCAGACGTGGGTTCCGTGCTCACTACACCACTGGAGTCAAGCTATCATGGCTGAAGAGGGGTGAAACCCCGAAACTGGTGCTAGGATGCTTGATTCCGGTACAGGTAAGACATGGCTTGGCAGTTCGGGCTGGACTGTTCCCATGAGGAACAGGGTCAAGACACATTTGCATATGCCCATGTCTGAACTGGGATGGCGTGGTGAGCAAAATACCGATGGATTAAACCCAGATCTGTGACTGGGGTTGAATGTTTTACCAATGTGCCACAACATTCCGTCCATCATCTTGTGTGTTTTGCTGTGCTCCCTATGTGGGAAGGGTATGCCCAGACGTGGGTCCCGTGCTCACTACGCCACTGGAGTCAAGCTATACTGGCTGAAGAGGGGTGAAACCCCGAAACCGGTCCTAGGATGCTTGATTCCGGTTCAGGGAAGACATGGCTTGGCAGATCGGGCTGGACTGTTCCCATGAGGAACAGGGTCAAGACTGATTTGCATATGTACATGTCTGAACTGGGGTAGCGAGGTGAGCAAAAAAACAATGGTTTAAACCCAGATCTGTGACTGAGGGTGAATGTTTTGCCAATGTGCAACATTCCGTCCATCATCTTGTGTGTTTTGCTGCTCGCCCTATGTAGGAAGGGTATGCCCAGACGTGGGTCTCGTGCTCACTACGCCACTGGAGTCAAGCTATCCTGGCTGAAGAGGGGTGAAACCCCGAAACCGGTTCTAGGATGCTTTATTCCGTTCAGGGAAGACATGGATTGGCAGTTCGGGCTGGACTGTTCCCATGAGGCACAGGGTCAAGACTGATTTGCATATGGCCATGTCTGAACTGGGGTGGCGTGGTGAGCAAAATAACGATGGATTAAACCCAGATCTGTGACTGGGGGTGAATGTTTTGCCAATGTGCAACATTCTGTCCATCATCTTGTGTGTTTTCCTGTTCGTCGTATGTGGGAAGGGTATGCCCCGACATGGGCCCCGTGCTCACTACGCCACTGGAGTTAAGCTATCCTGGCTGAAGAGGGGTGGAACACCGAAACGGGTCCTAGAATGCTTGATTCCGTTCAGGGAAGACATGGCTTGGCAGTTCGGGCTGGACTGTTCCCATGAGGCACAGGGTCAAGACTGATTTCCATATGGCCATGTCTGAACTGGGGTGGCGTGGTGAGCAAAATAATGATGGATTAAACCCAGATCTGTGACTGGGGGTGAATGTTTTGCCAATGTGCAACATTCCGTCCATCATCTTGTGTGTTTCGCTGCTCAACCTATGTGGGAAGGGTATGCCCAGACGTGGGTCCCGTGCTCACTACTCCACTGGAGTCAAGCTATCCTGGCTGAAGAGGGGTGACACCCCGAAACCGGTCCTAGGATGCTTGATTCCGGTTCAGGGAAGACATGGCTTGGCAGTTCGGGCTGGACTTTTCCCATGAGGTACAGGGTCAAGACTGATTTGCATATGGCCATGTCTGAACTGGGGTGGCATGGTGAGCAAAATAATGATGGATTAAACGCAGATCTGTGACTGGGGGTGAATGTTTTGCCAATGTGCAACATTCCATCCATCATCTTGTGTGTTTTGCTGTTCTCCCTATGTGGGAACGGTATGCCCAGACGTGGGTTCCGTGCTCACTACACCACTGGAGTCAAGCTATCATGGCTGAAGAGGGGTGAAACCCCGAAACTGGTGCTAGGATGCTTGATTCCGGTTCAGGGAAGACATGGCTTGGCAGTTCGGGCTGGACTGTTCCCATGAGGCACAGGATCAAGACTGATTTGCATATGCCCATGTCTGAACTGGGATGGCGTGGTGAGCAAAATAACGATGTATTAAACCCAGATCTGTGACTCGGGGTGAATGTTTTGCCAATGTGCAACATTCCGTCCATCATCTTGTGTGTTTTGCTGTTCGCCCTATGTGGGAAGGGTAAGCCCAGACATGGGTCCTGTGCTCACTACGCCACTGGAGTTAAGCTATCCTGGCTGAAGAGGGGTGAAACCCCGAAACCGGTCCTAGGATGCTTGATTCCGGTTCAGGGAAGACAAGGCTTGGCAGTTCGGGCTTGACTGTTCCCATAAGGCACATGGTCAAGATTGATTTGCATATGGCCATGCCTGAACTGGGTGGCGTGGTGAGCAAAATAACGATGGATTAAACCCAGATCTGTGACTGGGGTTGAATGTTTTACCAATGTGCAACAACATTCCGTCCATCATCTTGTGTGTTTTGCTGTGCTCCCTATGTTGGAAGGGTATGCCCAGACATGGGTCCCCTACTCACTATGCCACTGGAGTCAAGCTATCATGGCTGAAGAGAGGTGAATCCCCGAAACCGGTCCTAGGATGCTTGATTCCGGTTCAGGGAAGACATGGCTTGGCAGTTCGGGCTGGACTGTTCCCATGAGACACAGGGTCAAGACTGATTTGCATATGGCCATGTCTGAACTGGGGTGGCGTGCTGAGCAAAATAATGATGGATTAAACCCAGATCTGTGACTGCGGGTGAATGTTTTGCCAATGTGCAACATTCCGTCCATCATCTTGTGTGTTTTGCTGTTATCCCTATGTGGGAACGGTATGCCCAGACGTGGGTTCCGTGCTCACTACGCCACTGGAGTCAAGCTATCATGGCTGAAGAGGGGTGAAACCCCGAAACCGGTCCTAGGATGCTTGATTCCGGTTTAGGGAAGACATGGCTTGGCAGTTCGGGCTGGACTGTTCCCATGAGGCACAGGGTCAAGACTGATTTGCATATGGCCATGTCTGAACTGGGGTGGCGTGGTGAGCAAAATAACGATGGATTAAACTCATATCTGTGTCTGGGGGTGAATGTTTTGCCAATGTGCAACATTCCATCCATCATCTTGTGTGTTTCGCTGCTCACCCTATGTGGGAAGGGTATGCCCAGATGTGGGTCCCGTGCTCACTACTCCACTGGAGTCAAGCTATCCTGGCTGAAGAGGGGTGAAACCCCGAAACCGGTCCTAGGATGCTTGATTCCGGCTCAGGGAAGACATGGCTTGGCAGTTCGGGCTTGACTGTTCCCATAAGTCACAGGGTCAAGATTGATTTGCATATGGCCATCTCTGAACTGGGTGGCGTGGTGGTCAAAATAACGATGGATTAAACCCAGATCTGTGACTGGGGTTGTGTGTTTTGCCAATGTGCAACAACATTCCGTCCATCCTCCTGTGTGTTTTGCTGTTCGCCCTATGTGGGAAGGGTATGCCCAGACATTGGTCCCGTACTCACTACGCCACTGGAGTCAAGCTATTATGGCTGAAGAGAGGTGAAACCCCGAAACCGGTCCTAGGATGCTTGATTCCGGTTCAGGGAAGAAATGGCTTGGCATTTCGGGCTGGACTGTTCCCATGAGGCACAGGGTCAAGACTGATTTGCATATGGCCTTGTCTGAACTGGGGTGGCGTGGTGAGCAAAATAATGATGGATTAAACCCAGATATGTGACTGGGGGTGAATGTTTTGCCAATGTGCAACATTCCGTCCATCATCTTGTGTGTTTTGCTGTTCTCCCTATGTGGGAACGGTATGCCCAGACGTGGGTTCCGTGCTCACTACGCCACTGGAGTCAAGCTATCATGGCTGAAGAGGGGTGAAACCACGAAACCGGTCCTAGGATGCTTGATTCCGGTTCAGGGAAGACATGGCTTGGCAGTTCGGGCTGGACTGTTCCCATGAGGCACACGATCAAGACTGATTTGCATATGCCCATGGGTGAACTGGGGTGGCGTGGTGAGCAAAATAACGATGGATTAAAGCCAGATCTGTGACTGGGGGTGAATGTTTTGCCAATGTGCAACAACATTCCGTCCATCATCTTGTGTGTTTTGCTGTTCGCTCTATGTGGGAAGGGTATGCCCAGACATGGGTCCCCTACTCACTACGCCACTGGAGTCAAGCTATCATGGCTGAAGAGAGGTGAAACCCGAAACCGGTCCTAGGATGCTTGATTCCGGTTCAGGGAAGACATGGCTTGGCAGTTCGGTCTGGACTGTTCCCATGAGACACAGGGTCCAGACTGATTTGCATATGGCCATGTCTGAACTGGGGAGGCATGGTGAGCAAAATAACGATGGATTATACCCGGATCTGTGACTGGGGGTGAATGTTTTGCCAATGTGCAACATTCTGTCCATCATCTTGTGTGTTTTGCTGTGCGCCCTATGTGGGAAGGGTATGCCCAGACGTGGGTCCCGTGATCACTACGCCACTGGAGTCAAGCTATCCTGGCTGAAGAGGGGTGAAACCCCGAAACCGGTCCTAGGATGCTTGATTCCGGTTCAGGGAAGACATGGCTTGGCAGATCGGGCTGGATTGTTCCCATGAGGAACAGGGTCAAGACTGATTTGCAAATGTACATGTCTGTACTGGGGTGGCGTGGTGAGCAAAATAACGATGGATTAAACCCAGATCTGTGACTGGGGGTGAATGTTTTGCCAATGTGAAACATTCCGTCCATCATCTAGTGTGTTTTGCTGTTCGCCCTATGTGGGAAGGGTATGCCCAGACGTGGGTCCTGTGCTCACTACTCCACTGGAGTTAAGCTATCCTGGCTGAGGAGGGGTGAAACCCCGAAACCGGTCCTAGGATGCTTGATTTCGGTTCAGGGAAGACATGGCTTGGCAGTTCGGGCTGGACTGTTCCCATGAGGCACAGGGTCAAGACTGATTTGCATATGCCCATGTCTGAAATGGGGTGGCGTGGTGAGCAAAATAACGATGGATTAAGCCCAGATCTGTGACTGGGGGTGAATGTTTTGCCAATATGCCACATTCCGACCATCATCTTGTGTGTTTTGCTGTTCACCCTATGTGGGAAGGGTATGCCCAGACGTGGGTCCCGTGCTCACTATGCCACTGGAGTCAAGCTATCCTGGCTGAAGAGGGGTGAAACCCCAAAACCGGTCCTAGGATGATTGATTTCGGTTCAGGGAAGACATGGCTTGGCAGTTCGGGCTGGACTGTTCCCATGAGGCACAGGGTCAAGACTGATTTGCATATGGCCATGTCTGCACTTGGGTGGGGTGGTGAGCAAAATAACAATGGATTAAACCCAGATCTGTGACTGGGGGTGAATGTTTTGCCAATGTGCAACATTCCGTCCCTCATCTTGTGTGTTTTGCTTTTCTCCCTATGTGGGAACGGTATGCCCAGACGTGGGTTCTGTGCTCACTACGCCACTGGAGTCAAGCTATCATGGCTGAAGAGGGGTGAAACCCCGAAACCGGTCCTAGGATGCTTGATTCCGGTTTAGGGAAGACATGGCTTGGCAGTTCGGGCTGGACTGTTCCCATGAGGCACAGGGTCAAGACTGATTTCCATATGGCCATGTCTGAACTGGGGTGGCGTGGTGAGCAAAATAACGATGGATTAAACCCAGATCTGTGGGCTGGGGGTGAATGTTTTGCGAATGTGCAACATTCCATCCATCATCTTGTGTGTTTCGCTGCTCGCCCTATGTGGGAAGGGTATGCCCAGATGTGGGTCCCGTGCTCACTACTCCACTGGAGTCAAGCTATCCTGGCTGAAGAGGGGTGAAACCCCGAAACCGGTCCTAGGATGCTTGATTCCGGCTCAGGGAAGACATGGCTTGGCAGTTCGGGCTGGACTGTTCCCATGAGGCACAGGGTCAAGACTGATTTGCATATGGCCATGTCTGAAATGGGGTGGCGTGGTGAGCAAAATAACGATAGATGAAACCCAGATCTGTGACTGGGGGTGAATGTTTTGCCAATGTGCAACATTCCGTCCATCATCTTGTGTGTTTTGCTGTTCGCCCTATGTGGGAAGGGTATGCCCAGACGAGGGTCCCGTGCTCACTACGCCACTGGAGTCAAGCTATCCTGGCTGAGGAGGGGTGAAACCCCGAAACCGGTCCTAGGATGCTTGATTTCGGTTAAGGGAAGACATGGCTTGGCAATTCGGGCTGGACTGTTCCCATGAGGCACAGGGTCAAGACTGATTTGCATATGGCCATGTCTGTACTTGGGTGGCTTGGTGAGCAAAATAACGATGGATTAAACCCAGATCTGTGACTGGGGGAGAATGTTTTGCCAATGTGAAACATTCCGTCCATCATCTTGTGTGTTTTGCTATTCGCCCTATGTGGGAAGGGTATACCCAGACGGGGGTCCCGTGCTCACTACGCCACTGGAGTCAGGCTATCCTGGCTGAAGAGGGGTGAAACCCCGAAACCGGTCCTAGGATGCTTGATTCCGGTTCAGGGAAGACATGGCTTGGCAGTTCGGGCTGGACTTTTCCCATGAGGCACAGGGTCAAGACTGATTTGCATATGGCCATGTCTGAACTGGAGTGGCGTGGTGAGCAATATAATAATGGATTAAACCCAGATCTGTGACTGGGGGTGAATGTTTTGCCAATGTGCAACATTCCGTCCATCATCTTGTGTGTTTTGCTAATCTCCCTATGTGGGAACGGTATGCCCAGACGTGGGTTCCGTGCTCACTACACCACTGGAGTCAAGCTATCATGGCTGAAGAGGGGTGAAACCCTGAAACTGGTGCTAGGATGCTTGATTCCGGTTCAGGTAAGACATGGCTTGGCAGTTCGGGCTGGACTTTTCCTATGAGGCACAGGGTCAAGACTGATTTGCATATGGCCATGTCTGAACTGGAGTGGCGTGGTGAGCAATATAATAATGGATTAAACCCAGATCTGTGACTGGGGGTGAATGTTTTGCCAATGTGCAACATTCCGTCCATCATCTTGTGTGTTTTGCTGTTCTCCCTATGTGGGAAGGGTATGCCCAGACGTGGGTCCCGTGCTCACTACGCCACTGGAGTCAAGCTATACTGGCTGAAGAGGGGTGAAACCCCGAAACCGGTCCTAGGATGCTTGATTCCGGTTCAGGGAAGACATGGCTTGGCAGATCGGGCTGGACTGTTCCCATGAGGAACAGGGTCAAGACTGATTTGCATATGTACATGTCTGAACTGGGGTAGCGAGGTGAGCAAAAAAACAATGGTTTAAACCCAGATCTGTGACTGAGGGTGAATGTTTTGCCAATGTGCAACATTTCGTCCATCATCTTTTGTGTTTTGCTGTTTGCCCTATGTGGGAAGGGTATGCCCAGGCGTGGGTCCTGTGCTCACTACGCCACTGGAGTCAATCTATCCTGGCTGAAGAGGGGTGAAACCCCGAAACCGGTATTAGGATGCTTGATTCCGGTTCAGGGAAGACATGGCTTGGCAGTTCGGGCTGGACTGATCCCATGAGGCACAGGGTCAAGACTGATTTGAATATGGCAATGTCTGAACTGGTGTGGCGTGGTGAGCAAAATAACGATGGATTAAACCCAGATCTGTGACTGGGGGTGAATGTTTTGCCAATGTGCAACATTCCGTCCATCATCTTGTGTGTTTTGCTGCTCGCCCTATGTAGGAAGGGTATGCCCAGACGTGGGTCCCGTGCTCACTACTCCACTGGAGTCAAGCTATCCTGGCTGAAGAGGGGTGAAACCCCAAAACCGGTCCTAGGATGCTTGATTCCGGCTCAGGGAAGACATGGCTTGGCAGTTCGGGCTGGACTGTTCCCATGAGGCACAGGGTCAAGACTGATTTGCATATGGCCATGTCTGAAATGGGGTGGCGTGGTGAGCAAAATAACGATGGATGAAACCCAGATCTGTGACTGGGGGTGAATGTTTTGCCAATGTGCAACATTCCGTCCATCATCTTGTGTGTTTTGCTGTTCGCCCTATGTGGGAAGGGTATGCCCAGACGAGGGTCCCGTGCTCACTACGCCACTGGAGTCAAGCTATCCTGGCTGAGGAGGGGTGAAACCCCGAAACCGGTCCTAGGATGCTTGATTTCGGTTAAGGGAAGACATGGCTTGGCAATTCGGGCTGGACTGTTCCCATGAGGCACAGGGTCAAGACTGATTTGCATATGGCCATGTCTGTACTTGGGTGGCTTGGTGAGCAAAATAACGATGGATTAAACCCAGATCTGTGACTGGGGGAGAATGTTTTGCCAATGTGAAACATTCCGTCCATCATCTTGTGTGTTTTGCTATTCGCCCTATGTGGGAAGGGTATACCCAGACGGGGGTCCCGTGCTCACTACGCCACTGGAGTCAGGCTATCCTGGCTGAAGAGGGGTGAAACCCCGAAACCGGTCCTAGGATGCTTGATTCCGGTTCAGGGAAGACATGGCTTGGCAGTTCGGGCTGGACTTTTCCCATGAGGCACAGGGTCAAGACTGATTTGCATATGGCCATGTCTGAACTGGAGTGGCGTGGTGAGCAATATAATAATGGATTAAACCCAGATCTGTGACTGGGGGTGAATGTTTTGCCAATGTGCAACATTCCGTCCATCATCTTGTGTGTTTTGCTGTTCTCCCTATGTGGGAACGGTATGCCCAGACGTGGGTTCCGTGCTCACTACACCACTGGAGTCAAGCTATCATGGCTGAAGAGGGGTGAAACCCCGAAACTGGTGCTAGGATGCTTGATTCCGGTTCAGGTAAGACATGGCTTGGCAGTTCGGGCTGGACTGTTCCCATGAGGAACAGGGTCAAGACTGATTTGCATATGCCCATGTCTGAACTGGGATGGCGTGGTGAGCAAAATACCGATGGATTAAACCCAGATCTGTGACTGGGGTTGAATGTTTTACCAATGTGCAACAACATTCCGTCCATCATCTTGTGTGTTTTGCTGTGCTCCCTATGTGGGAAGGGTATGCCCAGACGTGGGTCCCGTGCTCACTACGCCACTGGAGTCAAGATATACTGGCTGAAGAGGGGTGAAACCCCGAAACCGGTCCTAGGATGCTTGATTCCGGTTCAGGGAAGACATGGCTTGGCAGATCGGGCTGGACTGTTCCCATGAGGAACAGGGTCAAGACTGATTTGCATATGTACATGTCTGAACTGGGGTAGCGAGGTAAGCAAAAAAACAATGGTTTAAACCCAGATCTGTGGCTGAGGGTGAATGTTTTGCCAATGTGCAACATTTCGTCCATCATCTTTTGTGTTTTGCTGTTTGCCCTATGTGGGAAGGGTATGCCCAGGCGTGGGTCCTGTGCTCACTACGCCACTGGAGTCAATCTATCCTGGCTGAAGAGGGGTGAAACCCCGAAACCGGTATTAGGATGCTTGATTCCGGTTCAGGGAAGACATGGCTTGGCAGTTCGGGCTGGACTGATCCCATGAGGCACAGGGTCAAGACTGATTTGAATATGGCAATGTCTGAACTGGGGTGGCGTGGTGAGCAAAATAACGATGGATTAAACCCAGATCTGTGACTGGGGGTGAATGTTTTGCCAATGTGCAACATTCCGTCCATCATCTTGTGTGTTTTGCTGCTCGCCCTATGTAGGAAGGGTATGCCCAGACGTGGGTCCCGTGCTCACTACTCCACTGGAGTCAAGCTATCCTGGCTGAAGAGGGGTGAAACCCCGAAACCGGTCCTAGGATGCTTGATTCCGGCTCAGGGAAGACATGGCTTGGCAGTTCGGGCTGGACTGTTCCCATGAGGCACAGGGTCAAGACTGATTTGCATATGGCCATGTCTGAAATGGGGTGGCGTGGTGAGCAAAATAACGATGGATGAAACCCAGATCTGTGACTGGGGGTGAATGTTTTGCCAATGTGCAACATTCCGTCCATCATCTTGTGTGTTTTGCTGTTCGCCCTATGTGGGAAGGGTATGCCCAGACGAGGGTCCCGTGCTCACTACGCCACTGGAGTCAAGCTATCCTGGCTGAGGAGGGGTGAAACCCCGAAACCGGTCCTAGGATGCTTGATTTCGGTTAAGGGAAGACATGGCTTGGCAATTCGGGCTGGACTGTTCCCATGAGGCACAGGGTCAAGACTGATTTGCATATGGCCATGTCTGTACTTGGGTGGCTTGGTGAGCAAAATAACGATGGATTAAACCCAGATCTGTGACTGGGGGAGAATGTTTTGCCAATGTGAAACATTCCGTCCATCATCTTGTGTGTTTTGCTATTCGCCCTATGTGGGAAGGGTATACCCAGACGGGGGTCCCGTGCTCACTACGCCACTGGAGTCAGGCTATCCTGGCTGAAGAGGGGTGAAACCCCGAAACCGGTCCTAGGATGCTTGATTCCGGTTCAGGGAAGACATGGCTTGGCAGTTCGGGCTGGACTTTTCCCATGAGGCACAGGGTCAAGACTGATTTGCATATGGCCATGTCTGAACTGGAGTGGCGTGGTGAGCAATATAATAATGGATTAAACCCAGATCTGTGACTGGGGGTGAATGTTTTGCCAATGTGCAACATTCCGTCCATCATCTTGTGTGTTTTGCTGTTCTCCCTATGTGGGAACGGTATGCCCAGACGTGGGTTCCGTGCTCACTACACCACTGGAGTCAAGCTATCATGGCTGAAGAGGGGTGAAACCCCGAAACTGGTGCTAGGATGCTTGATTCCGGTTCAGGTAAGACATGGCTTGGCAGTTCGGGCTGGACTGTTCCCATGAGGAACAGGGTCAAGATTGATTTGCATATGCCCATGTCTGAACTGGGATGGCGTGGTGAGCAAAATACCGATGGATTAAACCCAGATCTGTGACTGGGGTTGAATGTTTTACCAATGTGCAACAACATTCCGTCCATCATCTTGTGTGTTTTACTGTGCTCCCTATGTGGGAAGGGTAAGCCCAGACGTGGGTCCCGTGCTCACTACGCCACTGGAGTCAAGCTATACTGGCTGAAGAGGGGTGAAACCCCGAAACCGGTCCTAGGATGCTTGATTCCGGTTCAGGGAAGACATGGCTTGGCAGATCGGGCTGGACTGTTCCCATGAGGAACAGGGTCAAGACTGATTTGCATATGTACATGTCTGAACTGGGGTAGCGAGGTGAGCAAAAAAACAATGGTTAAAACCCAGATCTGTGACTGAGGGTGAATGTTTTGCCAATGTGCAACATTTTGTCCATCATCTTTTGTGTTTTGCTGTTTGCCCTATGTGGGAAGGGTATGCCCAGGCGTGGGTCCTGTGCTCACTACGCCACTGGAGTCAATCTATCCTGGCTGAAGAGGGGTGAAACCCCGAAACCGGTATTAGGATGCTTGATTCCGGTTCAGGGAAGACATGGCTTGGCAGTTCGGGCTGGACTGATCCCATGAGGCACAGGGTCAAGACTGATTTGAATATGGCAATGTCTGAACTGGGGTGGCGTGGTGAGCAAAATAACGATGGATTAAACCCAGATCTGTGACTGGGGGTGAATGTTTTGCCAATGTGCAACATTCCGTCCATCATCTTGTGTGTTTTGCTGCTCGCCCTATGTAGGAAGGGTATGCCCAGACGTGGGTCTCGTGCTCACTACGCCACTGGAGTCAAGCTATCCTGGCTGAAGAGGGGTGAAACCCCGAAACCGGTTCTAGGATGCTTGATTCCGTTCAGGGAAGACATGGATTGGCAGTTCGGGCTGGACTGTTCCCATAAGGCACAGGGTCAAGACTGATTTGCATATGGCCATGTCTGAACTGGGGTGGCGTGGTGAGCACAATAACGATGGATTAAACCCAGATCTGTGACTGGGGGTGAATGTTTTGCCAATGTGCAACATTCTGTCCATCATCTTGTGTGTTTTCCTATTCGTCGTATGTGGGAAGGGTATGCCCCGACATGGGCCCCGTGCTCACTACGCCACTGGAGTTAAGCTATCCTGGCTGAAGAGGGGTGGAACACCGAAACGGGTCCTAGAATGCTTGATTCCGTTCAGGGAAGACATGGCTTGGCAGTTCGGGCTGGACTGTTCCCATGAGGCACAGGGTCAAGACTGATTTCCATATGGCCATGTCTGAACTGGGGTGGCGTGGTGAGCAAAATAACGATGGATTAAACCCAGATCTGTGACTGGGGGTGAATGTTTTGCCAATGTGCAACATTCCGTCCATCATCTTGTGTGTTTCGCTGCTCAACCTATGTGGGAAGGGTATGCCCAGACGTGGGTCCCGTGCTCACTACTCCACTGGAGTCAAGCTATCCTGGCTGAAGAGGGGTGACACCCCGAAACCGGTCCTAGGATGCTTGATTCCGGTTCAGGGAAGACATGGCTTGGCAGTTCGGGCTGGACTTTTCCCATGAGGCACAGGGTCAAGACTGATTTGCATATGGCCATGTCTGAACTGGGGTGGCGTGGTGAGCAAAATAATGATGGATTAAACGCAGATCTGTGACTGGGGGTGAATGTTTTGCCAATGTGCAACATTCCGTCCATCATCTTGTGTGTTTTGCTGTTCTCCCTATGTGGGAACGGTATGCCCAGACGTGGGTTCCGTGCTCACTACACCACTGGAGTCAAGCTATCATGGCTGAAGAGGGGTGAAACCCCGAAACCGGTGCTAGGATGCTTGATTCCGGTTCAGGGAAGACATGGCTTGGCAGTTCGGGCTGGACTGTTCCCATGAGGCACAGGATCAAGACTGATTTGCATATGCCCATGTCTGAACTGGGATGGCGTGGTGAGCAAAATAACGATGTATTAAACCCAGATCTGTGACTCGGGGTGAATGTTTTGCCAATGTGCAACATTCCGTCCATCATCTTGTGTGTTTTGCTGTTCGCCCTATGTGGGAAGGGTAAGCCCAGACATGGGTCCTGTGCTCACTACGCCACTGGAGTTAAGCTATCCTGGCTGAAGAGGGGTGAAACCCCGAAACCGGTCCTAGGATGCTTGATTCCGGTTCAGGGAAGACATGGCTTGGCAGTTCGGGCTTGACTGTTCCCATAAGGCACATGGTCAAGATTGATTTGCATATGGCCATGCATGAACTGGGTGGCGTGGTGAGCAAAATAACGATGGATTAAACCCAGATCTGTGACTGGGGTTGAATGTTTTACCAATGTGCAACAACATTCCGTCCATCATCTTGTGTGTTTTGCTGTGCTCCCTATGTGGGAAGGGTATGCCCAGACATGGGTCCCCTACTCACTATGCCACTGGAGTCAAGCTATCATGGCTGAAGAGAGGTGAATCCCCGAAACCGGTCCTAGGATGCTTGATTCCTGTTCAGGGAAGACATGGCTTGGCAGTTCGGGCTGGACTGTTCCCATGAGACACAGGGTCAAGACTGATTTGCATATGGCCATGTCTGAACTGGGGTGGCGTGTTGAGCAAAATAATGATGGATTAAACCCAGATCTGTGACTGCGGGTGAATGTTTTGCCAATATGCAACATTCCGTCCATCATCTTGTGTGTTTTGCTGTTATCCCTATGTGGGAACGGTATGCCCAGACGTGGGTTCCGTGCTCACTACGCCACTGGAGTCAAGCTATCATGGCTGAAGAGGGGTGAAACCCCGAAACCGGTCCTAGGATGCTTGATTCCGGTTTAGGGAAGACATGGCTTGGCAGTTCGGGCTGGACTGTTCCCATGAGGCACAGGGTCAAGACTGATTTGCATATGGCCATGTCTGAACTGGGGTGGCGTGGTGAGCAAAATAACGATGGATTAAACTCATATCTGTGTCTGGGGGTGAATGTTTTGCCAATGTGCAACATTCCGTCCATCCTCTTGTGTGTTTTGCTGTTTGCCCTATGTGGGAAGGGTATGCCCAGACGTGGGTCCTGTGCTCACTACGCCACTGGAGTCAAGCTATCCTGGCTGAAGAGGGGTGAAACCCCGAAACCGGTCCTAGGATGCTTGATTCCGTTCAGGGAAGACATGGATTGGCAGTTCGGCCTGGACTGTTCCCATGAGGCACAGGGTCAAGACTGATTTCCATATGGCCATGTCTGAACTGGGGTGGCGTGGTGAGCAAAATAACGATGGATTAAACCCAGATCTGTGGGCTGGGGGTGAATGTTTTGCCAATGTGCAACATTCCATCCATCATCTTGTGTGTTTCGCTGCTCGCCCTATGTGGGAAGGGTATGCCCAGATGTGGGTCCCGTGCTCACTACTCCACTGGAGTCAAGCTATCCTGGCTGAAGAGGGGTGAAACCCCGAAACCGGTCCTAGGATGCTTGATTCCGGCTCAGGGAAGACATGGCTTGGCAGTTCGGGCTGGACTGTTCCCATGAGGCACAGGGTCAAGACTGATTTGCATATGGCCATGTCTGAAATGGGGTGGCGTGGTGAGCAAAACAACGATGGATGAAACCCAGATCTGTGACTGGGGGTGAATGTTTTGCCAATGTGCAACATTCCGTCCATCATCTTGTGTGTTTTGCTGTTCGCCCTATGTGGGAAGGGTATGCCCAGACGAGGGTCCCGTGCTCACTACGCCACTGGAGTCAAGCTATCCTGGCTGAGGAGGGATGAAACCCCGAAACCGGTCCTAGGATGCTTGATTTCGGTTAAGGGAAGACATGGCTTGGCAGTTCGGGCTGGACTGTTCCCATGAGGCACAGGGTCAAGACTGATTTGCATATGGCCATGTCTGTACTTGGGTGGCTTGGTGAGCAAAATAACGATGGATTAAACCCAGATCTGTGACTGGGGGAGAATGTTTTGCCAATGTGAAACATTCCGTCCATCATCTTGTGTGTTTTCCTATTCGTCGTATGTGGGAAGGGTATGCCCCGTCATGGGCCCCGTGCTCACTAAGCCTCTGGAGTTAAGCTATCCTGGCTGAAGAGGGGTGGAACACCGAAACGGGTCCTAGAATGCTTGATTCCGTTCAGGGAAGACATGGCTTGGCAGTTCGGGCTGGACTGTTCCCATGAGGCACAGGGTCAAGACTGATTTCCATATGGCCATGTCTGAACTGGGGTGGCGTGGTGAGCAAAATAACGATGGATTAAACCCAGATCTGTGACTGGGGGTGAATGTTTTGCCAATGTGCAACATTCCGTCCATCATCTTGTGTGTTTCGCTGCTCAACCTATGTGGGAAGGGTATGCCCAGACGTGGGTCCCGTGCTCACTACTCCACTGGAGTCAAGCTATCCTGGCTGAAGAGGGGTGACACCCCGAAACCGGTCCTAGGATGCTTGATTCCGGTTCAGGGAAGACATGGCTTGGCAGTTCGGGCTGGACTTTTCCCATGAGGCACAGGGTCAAGACTGATTTGCATATGGCCATGTCTGAACTAGGGTGGCGTGGTGAGCAAAATAATGATGGATTAAACGCAGATCTGTGACTGGGGGTGAATGTTTTGCCAATGTGCAACATTCCGTCCATCATCTTGTGTGTTTTGCTGTTCTCCCTATGTGGGAACGGTATGCCCAGACGTGGGTTCCGTGCTCACTACACCACTGGAGTCAAGCTATCATGGCTGAAGAGGGGTGAAACCCCGAAACCGGTGCTAGGATGCTTGATTCCGGTTCAGGGAAGACATGGCTTGGCAGTTCGGGCTGGACTGTTCCCATGAGGCACAGGATCAAGACTGATTTGCATATGCCCATGTCTGAACTGGGATGGCGTGGTGAGCAAAATAACGATGTATTAAACCCAGATCTGTGACTCGGGGTGAATGTTTTGCCAATGTGCAACATTCCGTCCATCATCTTGTGTGTTTTGCTGTTCGCCCTATGTGGGAAGGGTAAGCCCAGACATGGGTCCTGTGCTCACTACGCCACTGGAGTTAAGCTATCCTGGCTGAAGAGGGGTAAAACCCCGAAACCGGTCCTAGGATGCTTGATTCCGGTTCAGGGAAGACATGGCTTGGCAGTTCGGGCTTGACTGTTCCCATAAGGCACATGGTCAAGATTGATTTGCATATGGCCATGCATGAACTGGGTGGCGTGGTGAGCAAAATAACAATGGATTAAACCCAGATCTGTGACTGGGGTTGAATGTTTTACCAATGTGCAACAACATTCCGTCCATCATCTTGTGTGTTTTGCTGTGCTCCCTATGTGGGAAGGGTATGCCCAGACATGGGTCCCCTACTCAGTATGCCACTGGAGTCAAGCTATCATGGCTGAACAGAGGTGAATCCCCGAAACCGGTCCTAGGATGCTTGATTCCTGTTCAGGGAAGACATGGCTTGGCAGTTCGGGCTGGACTGTTCCCATGAGACACAGGGTCAAGACTGATTTGCATATGGCCATGTCTGAACTGGGGTGGCGTGTTGAGCAAAATAATGATGGATTAAACCCAGATCTGTGACTGCGGGTGAATGCTTTGCCAATATGCAACATTCCGTCCATCATCTTGTGTGTTTTGCTGTTATCCCTATGTGGGAACGGTATGCCCAGACGTGGGTTCCGTGCTCACTACGCCACTGGAGTCAAGCTATTATGGCTGAAGAGGGGTGAAACCCCGAAACCGGTCCTAGGATGCTTGATTCCGGTTTAGGGAAGACATGGCTTGGCAGTTCGGGCTGGACTGTTCCCATGAGGCACAGGGTCAAGACTGATTTGCATATGGCCATGTCTGAACTGGGGTGGCGTGGTGAGCAAAATAATGATGGATTAAACTCATATCTGTGTCTGGGGGTGAATGTTTTGCCAATGTGCAACATTCCGTCCATCATCTTGTGTGTTTTGCTGTTCTCCCTATGTGGGAACGGTATGCCCAGACGTGGGTTCCGTGCTCACTACACCACTGGAGTCAAGCTATCATGGCTGAAGAGGGGTGAAACCCCGAAACCGGTGCTAGGATGCTTGATTCCGGTTCAGGGAAGACATGGCTTGGCAGTTCGGCCTGGACTGTTCCCATGAGGTACAGGATCAAGACTGATTTGCATATGCCCATGTCTGAAAAGGGATGGCGTGGTGAGCAAAATAACGATGGATTAAACCCAGATCTGTGACTGGGGGTGAATGTTTTGCCAATGTGCAACATTCCGTCCATCATCTTGAGTGTTTCGCTGCTCGCCCTATGTTGGAAGGGTATGCCCAGACATGGGTCCCGTGCTCACTACTCCACTGGAGTCAAGCTATCCTGGCTGAAGAGGGGTGAAACCCCGAAACCGGTCCTAGGATGCTTGATTCCGGCTCAGGGAAGACATGGCTTGGCAGTTCGGGCTGGACTGTTCCCATGAGGCACAGGGTCAAGACTGATTTGCATATGGCCATGTCTGAAATGGGGTGGCGTGGTGAGGAAAATAACGATGGATTAAATCCAGATCTGTGTCTGGGGGAGAATGTTTTGCCAATGTGCAACATTCCGTCCATCATTTTGTATGTTTTGCTGTTCACCCTATGTGGGAAGGGTATGCCCAGACGGGGGTCCCGTGCTCACTACACCACTGGAGTCAAGCTATCCTGGCTGAAGAGGGGTGAAACCCCGAAACCGGTCCAAGGATGCTTGATTCCGGTTCAGGGAAGACATGGCTTGGCAGTTCGGACTGGACTGATCCCATGAGGCACAGGGTCAAGACTGATTTGCATATGGCAATGTCTGAACTGGGGTGGCGTGGTGAGCAAAATAACGATGGATTAAACCCAGATCTGTGACTGGGGGTGAATGTTTTGCCAATGTGCAACATTCCGTCCATCATCTTGTGTGTTTTGCTGTTCGCCCTATGTGGGAAGGGTATGCCCAGACGTGGGTCCCTTGCTCACTACGCCACTGGAGTCAAGCTATCCTGGCTGAAGAGGGGTGAAACCCCGAAACCAGTGCTAGGATGCTTGATTCCAGTTCAGGGAAGACATGGCATGGCAGTTCGGGCTGGACTGTTCCCATGAGTCACAGGGTCAAGACTGATTTACATATGGCCATGTCTGAACTGCAGTGGCGTGGTGAGCAAAATGACAATGGATTAAACCCAGATCTGTGACTGGGGGTGAATGTTTTGCCAATGTGCAACATTCCGGCCATCATCTTGTGTGTTTTGCTGTTCACCCTATGCGGGAAGTGTATGCCCAGACGTGGGTCCCTTGCTCACTATGCCACCTGAGTCAAGCTATCCTGGCTGAAGAGGGGTGAAACCCCGAAACCGGTCCTAGGATGCTTGATTCCATTCAGGGATGACATGGATTGGCAGTTCGGGCTGGACTGTTCCCATGAGGCACAGGGTCAAGACTGATTTGCATATGGCCATGTCTGAACTGGGGTGGCGTGGTGAGCAAAATAACGATGGATTAAACCCAGATCTGTGATTTGGGTGAATGTTTTGCCAATGTGCAACATTCCTTCCATCATCTTGTGTGTTTCGCTGCTCGCCCTATGTGGGAAGGGTATGCCCAGACGTGGGTCCCGTGCTCACTACTCCACTGGAGTCAAGCTATCCTTGCTGAAGAGGGATGAAACCCCGAAACCGATCCTAGCATGCTTGATTCTGGCTCAGGGAAGACATGGCTTGGCAGTTCAGGCTGGACTGTTCCCATGAGGCACAGGGTCAAGACTGATTTGCATATGGCCATGTCTGAACTGGGGTGGCGTGGTGAGGAAAATAATGATGGATTAAACCCAGATCTGTGACTGGGGGTGAATGTTTTGCCAATATGCAACATTCCGTCCATCATCTTTTGTGTTTTGCTGTTCTCCCTATGTGGGAACGGTATACCCAGACGTGGGTTCCGTGCTCACTACGCCACTGGAGTCAAGCTATCATGTCTAAAGAGGGGTGAAACCCCGAAACCGGTCCTAGGATGCTTGATTCCGGTTCAGGGAAGACATGGCTTGGCAGTTCGGGCTGGACTGTTCACATGAGGCACAGGATCAAGACTGATTTGCATATGCCCATGTCTGAACTGGGGTGGCGTAGTGAGCAAAATAATGATGGATTAAACCCAGATCTGTGTCTGGGGGTGAATGTTTTACCAATGTGCACCATTCCGTCCATCATCTTGTGTGTTTTGCTGTTCGCCCTATGTGGGAAGGGTATGCCCTGACGGGGGTCCCGTGCTCACTACGCCACTGGAGTCAAGCTATCATGGCTGAAGAGGGGTGAAACCCTGAAACCGGTCCTAGGATGCTTGATTCCGGATCAGGGAAGACATGGCTTGGCAGTTCGGGCTGGACTGTTCCCATGAGGCACTGGATCAAGACTGATTTGCATATGCCCATGTCTGAACTGGGGTGGCGTAGTGAGCAAAATAACGATGGATTAAACCCAGATCTGTGACTGGGGGTGAATGTTTTGCCAATGTGCAACATTACGTCCATCATCTTGTGTGTTTTGCTGTTCGCCCTACGTGGGAAGGGTATGCCCAGACATGGGTACCGTGCTCACTACGCCACTGGAGTTAAGCTATCCTGGCTGAAGAGGGGTGAAACCCTGAAACCGGTCCTAGGATGCTTGATTCCGGATCAGGGAAGACATGGCTTGGCAGTTCGGGCTGGACTGATCCCATGAGGCACAGGGTCCAGACTGATTTGCATATGGCCATGTCTGAACTGGAGTGGCGTGGTGAGCAAAATAACGATGGATTAAACCCAGATCTGTGACTGGGGGTGAATGTTTTGCCAATGTGCAACATTCCGTCCATCATCCTGTGTGTTTTGCTGTTCACCCTATGCGGGAAGGGTATGCCAAGACGTGGGTCCCGTGCTCACTATGCCACTGGAGTCAAGCAATCCTGGCCGAAGACTGGTGAAACCCCGAAACCGGTCCTAGGATGTTTGATTCCATTCAGGGAAGACATGGATTGGCAGTTCGGGCTGGACTGTTCCCATGAGGCACAGGGTCAAGACTGATTTGCATATGGCCATGTCTAAACTGGGGTGGCGTGGTGAGCAAAATAACGATGGATTTAGCCCAGATCTGTCTCTGGGGTTGAATGTTTTGCCAATGTGCAACATTCCGTCCATCATCTTGTGTGTTTTGCTGTTTGCCCTATGTGGGAAGGGTATGCCCAGACGTGGGTCCCGTGCTCACTCATCCACTGGAGTCAAGATATCCTGGCTGAAGAGGGGGGAAACCCCGAAACCGGTCCTAGGATGCTTGATTCCGTTCAGGAAAGACATGGATTGGCAGTTCGGGCTGGACTGTTCCCATGAGGCACAGGGTCAAGACTGATTTGCATATGGCCATGTCTGAACTGGGGTGGCGTGGTGAGCAAAATAACGATGGATTAAACCCAGATCTGTGACTGGGGGTGAATGTTTAGCCAATGTGCAACATTCCGTCCATCATCTTGTGTGTTTTTTGCTGTTCGCCCTATGTGGGAAGTGTATGCCCCGACATGGGTCCCGTGCTCACTACGCCACTGAAGTTAAGCTATCCTGGCTGAAGAGGGGTGAAACCCTGAAACCGGTCCTAGAATGCTTGATTCCATTCAGGGAAGACATGGCTTGGCAGTTCGGGCTGGACTGTTCCCATGAGGCACAGGGTCAAGACTGATTTCCATATGGCCATGTCTGAACTGGGGTGGCGTGGTGAGCAAAATAACGATGGATTAAACCCAGATCTGTGACTGGGGGTGAATGTTTTGCCAATGTGCAACATTCCGTCTATCATCTTGAGTGTTTCGCTGCTCGCCCTATGTGGGAAGGGAATGCCCAGACATGGGTCCCGTGCTCACTACTCCACTGGAGTCAAGCTATCCTGGCTGAAGAGGGGTGAAACCCCGAAACCGGTCCTAGGATGCTTGATTCCGGCTCAGAGAAGACATGGCTTGGCAGTTCGGGCTGTACTGTTCCCATGAGGCACAGGGTCAAGACTGATTTGCATATGGCCATGTCTGAAATGGGGTGGCGTGGTGAGGAAAATAACGATGGATTAAATCCAGATCTGTGTCTGGGGGAGAATGTTTTGCCAATGTGCAACATTCCGTCCATCATTTTGTGTGTTTTGCTGTTCACCCTATGTGGGAAGGGTATGCCCAGACGGGGGTCCCGTGCTCACTACACCACTGGAGTCAAGCTATCCTGGCTGAAGAGGGGTGAAACCCCGAAACCGGTCCAAGGATGCTTGATTCCGGTTCAGGGAAGATATGGCTTGGCAGTTCGGGCTGGACTGTTCCCATGAGGCACAGGGTCAAGACTGATTTGCATATGGCCATGTCTGAACTGGGGTGGCGTGGTGAGTAAAATAACGATGGATGAAATCCAGATCTGTGACTGGGGGAGAATGTTTTGCCAATGTGCAACATTCCGTCCAGCATCTCGTGTGTTTTGCTGTTCGCCCAATGTGGGAAGGGTATGCCCAGATGGGGGTCCCGTGCTTACTACGCCACTGGAGTCAAGCTATCCTGGCTGAAGAGGGGTGAAACCCCGAAACCGGTCCTAGGATGCTTGATTCTGGTTCACGGTAGACATGGCTTGGCAGTTCGGGCTGGACTGTTCCCATGAGGCACAGGGTCAAGACTGATTTGCATATGGCCATGTCTGAACTGGGGTGGCGTGGTGAGCAAAATAATGATGGATTAAACCCAGATCTGTGACAGGGGGTGAATGTTTTGCCAATATGCAACATTCCGTCCATCATCTTGTGTGTTTTGCTGTTCTCCCTATGTGGGAACGGTATACCCAGACGTGGGTTCCGTGCTCACTACGCCACTGGAGTCAAGCTATCATGTCTAAAGAGGGGTGAAACCCCGAAACCGGTCCTAGGATGCTTGATTCCGGTTCAGGGAAGACATGGCTTGGCAGTTCGGGCTGGACTGTTCACATGAGGCACAGGATCAAGACTGATTTGCATATGCCCATGTCTGAACTGGGGTGGCGTAGTGAGCAAAATAATGATGGATTAAACCCAGATCTGTGTCTGGGGGTGAATGTTTTGCCAATGTGCACCATTCCGTCCATCATCTTGTGTGTTTTGCTGTTCACCCTATGTGGGAAGGGTATGCCCTGACGGGGGTCCCGTGCTCACTACGCCACTGGAGTCAAGCTATCATGGCTGAAGAGGGGTGAAACCCTGAAACCGGTCCTAGGATGCTTGGATCCGGTTCAGGGAGGACATGGCTTGGCAGTTCGGGCTGGACTGTTCCCATGAGGCACTGGATCAAGACTGATTTGCATATGCCTATGTCTGAACTGGGGTGGCGTAGTGAGCAAAATAACGATGGATTAAACCCAGATCTGTGACTGGGGGTGAATGTTTTGCCAATGTGCAACATTCCGTCCATCATCCTGTGTGTTTTGCTGTTCACCCTATGCGGGAAGGGTATGCCAAGACGTGGGTCCCGTGCTCACTATGCCACTGGAGTCAAGCAATCCTGGCCAAAGACGGGTGAAACCCCGAAACCGGTCCTAGGATGCTTGATTCCATTCAGGGAAGACATGGATTGGCAGTTCGGGCTGGACTGTTCCCATGAGGCACAGGGTCAAGACTGATTTGCATATGGCCATGTCTAAACTGGGGTGGCGTGGTGAGCAAAATAACGATGGATTTAGCCCAGATCTGTGTCTGGGGTTGAATGTTTTGCCAATGTGCAACATTCCGTCCATCATCTTGTGTGTTTTGCTGTTTGCCCTATGTGGGAAGGGTATGCCCAGACGTGGGTCCCGTGCTCACTCATCCACTGGAGTCAAGATATCCTGGCTGAAGAGGGGGGAAACCCCGAAACCGGTCCTAGGATGCTTGATTCCGTTCAGGGAAGACATGGATTGGCAGTTCGGGCTGGACTGTTCCCATGATGCACAGGGTCAAGACTGATTTGCATATGGCCATGTCTGAACTGGGGTGGCGTGGTGAGCAAAATAACGATGGATTAAACCCAGATCTGTGACTGGGGGTGAATGTTTAGCCAATGTGCAACATTCCGTCCATCATCTTGTGTGTTTTGCTGTTCGCCCTATGTGGGAAGTGTATGCCCCGACATGGGTCCCGTGCTCACTACGCCACTGAAGTTAAGCTATCCTGGCTGAAGAGGGGTGAAACCCTGAAACCGGTCCTAGAATGCTTGATTCCGTTCAGGGAAGACATGGCTTGGCAGTTCGGGCTGGACTGTTCCCATGAGGCACAGGGTCAAGACTGATTTCCATATGGCCATGTCTGAACTGGGGTGGCGTGGTGAGCAAAATAACGATGGATTAAACCCAGATCTGTGACTGGGGGTGAATGTTTTGCCAATGTGCAACATTCCGTCCATCATCTTGAGTGTTTCGCTGCTCGCCCTATGTGGGAAGGGTATGCCCAGACATGGGTCCCGTGCTCACTACTCCACTGGAGTCAAGCTATCCTGGCTGAAGAGGGGTGAAACCCCGAAACCGGTCCTAGGATGCTTGATTCCGGCTCAGGGAAGACATGGCTTGGCAGTTCGGGCTGGACTGTTCCCATGAGGCACAGGGTCAAGACTGATTTGCATATGGCCATGTCTGAAATGGGGTGGCGTGGTGAGGAAAATAACGATGGATTAAATCCAGATCTGTGTCCGGGGGAGAATGTTTTGCCAATGTGCAACATTCCGTCCATCATTTTGTGTGTTTTGCTGTTCACCCTATGTGGGAAGGGTATGCCCAGACGGGGGTCCCGTGCTCACTACACCACTGGAGTCAAGCTATCCTGGCTGAAGAGGGGTGAAACCCCGAAACCGGTCCAAGGATGCTTGATTCCGGTTCAGGGAAGATATGGCTTGGCAGTTCGGGCTGGACTGTTCCCATGAGGCACAGGATCAAGACTGATTTGCATATGCCCATGTCTGAACTGGGGTGGCGTGGTGAGCAAAATAACGATGGATTAAACCCAGATCTGTGACTGGGGGTGAATGTTTTGCCAATGTGCAACATTCTGTCCATCATCTTGTGTGTTTTGCTGTTCTCCCTATGTGGGAACGGTATGCCCAGACATGGGTTCCGTGCTCACTATGCCACTGGAGTCAAGCTATCCTGCCTGAAGAGGGGTGAAACCCCGAAACCGGTCCTAGGATGCTTGATTCTGGTTCAGGGAATACATGGCTTGGCAGTTCGGGCTGGACTGTTCCCATGAGGCACAGGGTCAAGACTGATTTGCATATGGCCATATCTGAGCTGGGGAGGAGTGGTGAGCAAAATAACGATGGATTATACCCAGATCTGTGACTGGGGGTGAATGTTTTGCCAATGTGCAACATTCCGTCCATCATCTTGTGTGTTTTGCTGTTCGCCCTATGTGGGAAGGGTATGCCCAGGCGTGGGTCCCGTGCTCACTACGCCACTGGCGATAATCTATCCTGGCTGAAGAGGGGTGAAATCCCGAAAAGGGTCTTAGGATGCTTGATTCCGGTTCAGGGAAGACATGGCTTGGCAGTTCGGACTGGACTGATCCCATGAGGCACAGGGTCAAGACTGATTTGCATATGGCAATGTCTGAACTGGGGTGGCGTGGTGAGCAAAATAACGATGGATTAAACCCAGATCTGTGACTGGGGTGAATGTTTTGCCAATGTGCAACATTCCGTCCATCATCTTGTGTGTTTTGCTGTTCGCCCTATGTGGGAAGGGTATGCCCAGACGTGGGTCCCTGGCTCACTACGCCACTGGAGTCAAGCTATCCTGGCTGAAGAGGGGTGAAACCCCGAAACCAGTGCTAGGATGCTTGATTCCAGTTCAGGGAAGACATGGCATGGCAGTTCGGGCTGGACTGTTCCCATGAGTCACAGGGTCAAGACTGATTTGCATATGGCCATGTCTGAACTGCAGTGGCGTGGTGAGCAAAATGACAATGGATTAAACCCAGATCTGTGACTGGGGGTGAATGTTTTGCCAATGTGCAACATTCCGGCCATCATCTTGTGTGTTTTGCTGTTCACCCTATGCGGGAAGTGTATGCCCAGACGTGGGTCCCTTGCTCACTATGCCACTGGAGTCAAGCTATCCTGGCTGAGGAGGGGTGAAACCCCGAAACCGGTCCTAGGATGCTTGATTCCATTCAGGGATGACATGGCTTGGCAGTTCGGGCTGGACTGTTCCCATAAGGCACAGGGTCAAGATTGATTTGCATATGGCCATGTCTGAACTGGGTGGCGTGGTAAGAAAAATAACGATGGATTAAACCCAGATCTGTGACTGGGGTTGAATGTTTTGCCAATGTGCAACAACATTCCGTCCATCATCTTGTGTGTTTTGCTGTTCGCCCTATGTGGGAAGGGTATGCCCCGACATGGGTCCCCTACTCACTACGCCACTGGAGTCAAGCTATCATGGCTGAAGAGAGGTGAATCCCCGAAACCGGTCCTAGGATGCTTGATTCCGGTTCAGGGAAGACATGGCTTGGCAGTTCGGGCTGGACTGTTCCCATGAGACACAGGGTCAAGACTGATTTGCATATGGCCATGTCTGAACTGGGGTGGCGTGCTGAGCAAAATAATGATGGATTAAACCCAGATCTGTGACTGGGGGTGAATGTTTTGCCAATGTGCAACATTCCGTCCATCATCTTGTGTGTTTTGCTGTTCTCCCTATGTGGGAACGGTATGCCCAGACGTGGGTTCCCATGCTCACTACGCCACTGGAGTTAAGCTATCCTGGCTGAAGAGGGGTGAAACCCCGAAACCGGTCCTAGGATGCTTGATTCCGGCTCAGAGAATACATGCCTTGGCAGTTCGGGCTGGACTGTTCCCATGAGGCACAGGGTCAAGACTGATTTGCATGTGGCCATTTCTGAACTGGGGAGGCGTGGTGAGCAAAATAAGGATGGATTATACCCAGATCTGTGACTGGGGGTGAATGTTTTACCAATGTGCAACATTCTGTCCATCATCTTGTGTGTTTTGCTGTGCGCCCTATGTGGGAAGGGTATGCCCAGACGTGGGTCCCGTGCTCACTACGCCACTGGAGTCAAGCTATACTGGCTGAAGAGGGGTGAAACCCCGAAACCGGTCCTAGGATGCTTGATTCCGGTTCAGGGAAGACATGGCTTGGCAGATCGGGCTGGACTGTTCCCATGAGGAGCAGGGTCAAGACTGATTTGCATATGTACATGTCTGAACTGGGGTGGCGAGGTGAGCAAAAAAACAATGGTTTAAACCCAGATCTGTGACTGGGGGTGAATGTTTTGCCAATGTGCAACATTTCGTCCATCATCTTGTGTGTTTTGCTGTTTGCCCTATGTGGGAAAGGTATGCCCAGGCGTGGGTCCCGTGCTCACTACGCCACTGGAGTCAATCTATCCTGGCTGAAGAGGGGTGAAACCCCGAAACCGGTATTAGGATGCTTGATTCCGGTTCAGGGAAGACATGGCTTGGCAGTTCGGGCTGGACTGATCCCATGAGGCACAGGGTCAAGACTGATTTGAATATGGCAATGTCTGAACTGGGGTGGCGTGGTGAGCAAAATAACGATGGATTAAACCCAGATCTGTGACTGGGGGTGAATGTTTTGCCAATGTGCAACATTCCGTCCATCATCTTGTGTGTTTTGCTGCTCGCCCTATGTAGGAAGGGTATGCCCAGACGTGGGTCTCGTGCTCACTACGCCACTGGAGTCAAGCTATCCTGGCTGAAGAGGGGTGAAACCCCGAAACCGGTTCTAGGATGCTTGATTCCGTTCAGGGAAGACATGGATTGGCAGTTCGGGCTGGACTGTTCCCATGAGTCACAGGGTCAAGACTGATTTGCATATGTACATGTCTGAACTGGGGTGGCGAGGTGAGCAAAAAAACAATGGTTTAAACCCAGATCTGTGACTGGGGGTGAATGTTTTGCCAATGTGCAACATTCCATCCATCATCTTGTGTGTTTCGCTGCTCAACCTATGTGGGAAGGGTATGCCCAGACGTGGGTCCAGTGCTCACTACTCCACTGGATTCAAGCTATCCTGGCTGAAGAGGGGTGACACCCCGAAACAGGTCCTAGGATGCTTGATTCCGGTTGAGGGAAGACATGGCTTGGCAGTTCGGGCTGGACTTTTCCCATGAGGCACAGGGTCAAGACTGATTTTCATATGGCCATGTCTGAACTGGGGTGGCATGGTGAGCAAAATAATGATGGATTAAACCCAGATCTGTGACTGGGGGTGAATGTTTTGCCAATGTGCAACATTCCGTCCATCATCTTGTGTGTTTTGCTGTTCTCCCTATGTGGGAACGGTATGCCCAGACGTGGGTTCCGTGCTCACTACACCACTGGAGTCAAGCTATCATGGCTGAAGAGGGGTGAAACCCCGAAACCGGTGCTAGGATGCTTGATTCCGGTTCAGGGAAGACATGGCTTGGCAGTTCGGGCTGGACTGTTCCCATGAGGTACAGGATCAAGACTGATTTGCATATGCCCATGTCTGAAAAGGGATGGAGTGGTGAGCAAAATAACGATGGATTAAACCCAGATCTGTGACTGGGGGTGAATGTTTTGCCAATGTGCAACATTCCGTCCATCATCTTGAGTGTTTCGCTGCTCGCCCTATGTTGGAAGGGTATGCCCAGACATGGGTCCCGTGCTCACTACTCCACTGGAGTCAAGCTATCCTGGCTGAAGAGGGGTGAAACCCCGAAACCGGTCCTAGGATGCTTGATTCCGGCTCAGGGAAGACATGGCTTGGCAGTTCGGGCTGGACTGTTCCCATGAGGCACAGGGTCAAGACTGATTTGCATATGGCCATGTCTGAAATGGGGTGGCGTGGTGAGGAAAATAACGATGGATTAAATCCAGATCTGTGTCTGGGGGAGAATGTTTTGCCAATGTGCAACATTCCGTCCATCATTTTGTATGTTTTGCTGTTCACCCTATGTGGGAAGGGTATGCCCAGACGGGGGTCCCGTGCTCACTACACCACTGGAGTCAAGCTATCCTGGCTGAAGAGGGGTGAAACCCCGAAACCGGTCCAAGGATGCTTGATTCCGGTTCAGGGAAGACATGGCTTGGCAGTTCGGACTGGACTGATCCCATGAGGCACAGGGTCAAGACTGATTTGCATATGGCAATGTCTGAACTGGGGTGGCGTGGTGAGCAAAATAACGATGGATTAAACCCAGATCTGTGACTGGGGGTGAATGTTTTGCCAATGTGCAACATTCCGTCCATCATCTTGTGTGTTTTGCTGTTCGCCCTATGTGGGAAGGGTATGCCCAGACGTGGGTCCCTTGCTCACTACGCCACTGGAGTCAAGCTATCCTGGCTGAAGAGGGGTGAAACCCCGAAACCAGTGCTAGGATGCTTGATTCCAGTTCAGGGAAGACATGGCATGGCAGTTCGGGCTGGACTGTTCCCATGAGTCACAGGGTCAAGACTGATTTACATATGGCCATGTCTGAACTGCAGTGGCGTGGTGAGCAAAATGACAATGGATTAAACCCAGATCTGTGACTGGGGGTGAATGTTTTGCCAATGTGCAACATTCCGGCCATCATCTTGTGTGTTTTGCTGTTCACCCTATGCGGGAAGTGTATGCCCAGACGTGGGTCCCTTGCTCACTATGCCACCTGAGTCAAGCTATCCTGGCTGAAGAGGGGTGAAACCCCGAAACCGGTCCTAGGATGCTTGATTCCATTCAGGGATGACATGGATTGGCAGTTCGGGCTGGACTGTTCCCATGAGGCACAGGGTCAAGACTGATTTGCATATGGCCATGTCTGAACTGGGGTGGCGTGGTGAGCAAAATAACGATGGATTAAACCCAGATCTGTGATTTGGGTGAATGTTTTGCCAATGTGCAACATTCCTTCCATCATCTTGTGTGTTTCGCTGCTCGCCCTATGTGGGAAGGGTATGCCCAGACGTGGGTCCCGTGCTCACTACTCCACTGGAGTCAAGCTATCCTTGCTGAAGAGGGATGAAACCCCGAAACCGATCCTAGCATGCTTGATTCTGGCTCAGGGAAGACATGGCTTGGCAGTTCAGGCTGGACTGTTCCCATGAGGCACAGGGTCAAGACTGATTTGCATATGGCCATGTCTGAACTGGGGTGGCGTGGTGAGGAAAATAATGATGGATTAAACCCAGATCTGTGACTGGGGGTGAATGTTTTGCCAATATGCAACATTCCGTCCATCATCTTTTGTGTTTTGCTGTTCTCCCTATGTGGGAACGGTATACCCAGACGTGGGTTCCGTGCTCACTACGCCACTGGAGTCAAGCTATCATGTCTAAAGAGGGGTGAAACCCCGAAACCGGTCCTAGGATGCTTGATTCCGGTTCAGGGAAGACATGGCTTGGCAGTTCGGGCTGGACTGTTCACATGAGGCACAGGATCAAGACTGATTTGCATATGCCCATGTCTGAACTGGGGTGGCGTAGTGAGCAAAATAATGATGGATTAAACCCAGATCTGTGTCTGGGGGTGAATGTTTTACCAATGTGCACCATTCCGTCCATCATCTTGTGTGTTTTGCTGTTCGCCCTATGTGGGAAGGGTATGCCCTGACGGGGGTCCCGTGCTCACTACGCCACTGGAGTCAAGCTATCATGGCTGAAGAGGGGTGAAACCCTGAAACCGGTCCTAGGATGCTTGATTCCGGATCAGGGAAGACATGGCTTGGCAGTTCGGGCTGGACTGTTCCCATGAGGCACTGGATCAAGACTGATTTGCATATGCCCATGTCTGAACTGGGGTGGCGTAGTGAGCAAAATAACGATGGATTAAACCCAGATCTGTGACTGGGGGTGAATGTTTTGCCAATGTGCAACATTCCGTCCATCATCTTGTGTGTTTTGCTGTTCGCCCTACGTGGGAAGGGTATGCCCAGACATGGGTACCGTGCTCACTACGCCACTGGAGTTAAGCTATCCTGGCTGAAGAGGGGTGAAACCCTGAAACCGGTCCTAGGATGCTTGATTCCGGATCAGGGAAGACATGGCTTGGCAGTTCGGGCTGGACTGATCCCATGAGGCACAGGGTCCAGACTGATTTGCATATGGCCATGTCTGAACTGGAGTGGCGTGGTGAGCAAAATAACGATGGATTAAACCCAGATCTGTGACTGGGGGTGAATGTTTTGCCAATGTGCAACATTCCGTCCATCATCCTGTGTGTTTTGCTGTTCACCCTATGCGGGAAGGGTATGCCAAGACGTGGGTCCCGTGCTCACTATGCCACTGGAGTCAAGCAATCCTGGCCGAAGACTGGTGAAACCCCGAAACCGGTCCTAGGATGTTTGATTCCATTCAGGGAAGACATGGATTGGCAGTTCGGGCTGGACTGTTCCCATGAGGCACAGGGTCAAGACTGATTTGCATATGGCCATGTCTAAACTGGGGTGGCGTGGTGAGCAAAATAACGATGGATTTAGCCCAGATCTGTCTCTGGGGTTGAATGTTTTGCCAATGTGCAACATTCCGTCCATCATCTTGTGTGTTTTGCTGTTTGCCCTATGTGGGAAGGGTATGCCCAGACGTGGGTCCCGTGCTCACTCATCCACTGGAGTCAAGATATCCTGGCTGAAGAGGGGGGAAACCCCGAAACCGGTCCTAGGATGCTTGATTCCGTTCAGGGAAGACATGGATTGGCAGTTCGGGCTGGACTGTTCCCATGAGGCACAGGGTCAAGACTGATTTGCATATGGCCATGTCTGAACTGGGGTGGCGTGGTGAGCAAAATAACGATGGATTAAACCCAGATCTGTGACTGGGGGTGAATGTTTAGCCAATGTGCAACATTCCGTCCATCATCTTGTGTGTTTTTTGCTGTTCGCCCTATGTGGGAAGTGTATGCCCCGACATGGGTCCCGTGCTCACTACGCCACTGAAGTTAAGCTATCCTGGCTGAAGAGGGGTGAAACCCTGAAACCGGTCCTAGAATGCTTGATTCCATTCAGGGAAGACATGGCTTGGCAGTTCGGGCTGGACTGTTCCCATGAGGCACAGGGTCAAGACTGATTTCCATATGGCCATGTCTGAACTGGGGTGGCGTGGTGAGCAAAATAACGATGGATTAAACCCAGATCTGTGACTGGGGGTGAATGTTTTGCCAATGTGCAACATTCCGTCCATCATCTTGAGTGTTTCGCTGCTCGCCCTATGTGGGAAGGGAATGCCCAGACATGGGTCCCGTGCTCACTACTCCACTGGAGTCAAGCTATCCTGGCTGAAGAGGGGTGAAACCCCGAAACCGGTCCTAGGATGCTTGATTCCGGCTCAGGGAAGACATGGCTTGGCAGTTCGGGCTGTACTGTTCCCATGAGGCACAGGGTCAAGACTGATTTGCATATGGCCATGTCTGAAATGGGGTGGCGTGGTGAGGAAAATAACGATGGATTAAATCCAGATCTGTGTCTGGGGGAGAATGTTTTGCCAATGTGCAACATTCCGTCCATCATTTTGTGTGTTTTGCTGTTCACCCTATGTGGGAAGGGTATGCCCAGACGGGGGTCCCGTGCTCACTACACCACTGGAGTCAAGCTATCCTGGCTGAAGAGGGGTGAAACCCTGAAACCGGTCCAAGGATGCTTGATTCCGGTTCAGGGAAGATATGGCTTGGCAGTTCGGGCTGGACTGTTCCCATGAGGCACAGGGTCAAGACTGATTTGCATATGGCCATGTCTGAACTGGGGTGGCGTGGTGAGTAAAATAACGATGGATGAAATCCAGATCTGTGACTGGGGGAGAATGTTTTGCCAATGTGCAACATTCCGTCCAGCATCTCGTGTGTTTTGCTGTTCGCCCAATGTGGGAAGGGTATGCCCAGATGGGGGTCCCGTGCTTACTACGCCACTGGAGTCAAGCTATCCTGGCTGAAGAGGGGTGAAACCCCGAAACCGGTCCTAGGATGCTTGATTCTGGTTCACGGTAGACATGGCTTGGCAGTTCGGGCTGGACTGTTCCCATGAGGCACAGGGTCAAGACTGATTTGCATATGGCCATGTCTGAACTGGGGTGGCGTGGTGAGCAAAATAATGATGGATTAAACCCAGATCTGTGACAGGGGGTGAATGTTTTGCCAATATGCAACATTCCGTCCATCATCTTGTGTGTTTTGCTGTTCTCCCTATGTGGGAACGGTATACCCAGACGTGGGTTCCGTGCTCACTACGCCACTGGAGTCAAGCTATCATGTCTAAAGAGGGGTGAAACCCCGAAACCGGTCCTAGGATGCTTGATTCCGGTTCAGGGAAGACATGGCTTGGCAGTTCGGGCTGGACTGTTCACATGAGGCACAGGATCAAGACTGATTTGCATATGCCCATGTCTGAACTGGGGTGGCGTAGTGAGCAAAATAATGATGGATTAAACCCAGATCTGTGTCTGGGGGTGAATGTTTTGCCAATGTGCACCATTCCGTCCATCATCTTGTGTGTTTTGCTGTTCGCCCTATGTGGGAAGGGTATGCCCTGACGGGGGTCCCGTGCTCACTACGCCACTGGAGTCAAGCTATCATGGCTGAAGAGGGGTGAAACCCTGAAACCGGTCCTAGGATGCTTGGATCCGGTTCAGGGAGGACATGGCTTGGCAGTTCGGGCTGGACTGTTCCCATGAGGCACTGGATCAAGACTGATTTGCATATGCCTATGTCTGAACTGGGGTGGCGTAGTGAGCAAAATAACGATGGATTAAACCCAGATCTGTGACTGGGGGTGAATGTTTTGCCAATGTGCAACATTCCGTCCATCATCTTGTGTGTTTTGCTGTTCGCCCTACATGGGAAGGGTATGCCCAGACATGGGTACCGTGCTCACTACGCCACTGGAGTTAAGCTATCCTGGCTGAAGAGGGGTGAAACCCTGAAACCGGTCCTAGGATGCTTGATTCCGGATCAGGGAAGACATGGCTTGGCAGTTCGGGCTGGACTGATCCCATGAGGCACAGGGTCAAGACTGATTTGCATATGGCCATGTCTGAACTGGAGTGGCGTGGTGAGCAAAATAACGATGGATTAAACCCAGATCTGTGACTGGGGGTGAATGTTTTGCCAATGTGCAACATTCCGTCCATCATCCTGTGTGTTTTGCTGTTCACCCTATGCGGGAAGGGTATGCCAAGACGTGGGTCCCGTGCTCACTATGCCACTGGAGTCAAGCAATCCTGGCCAAAGACGGGTGAAACCCCGAAACCGGTCCTAGGATGCTTGATTCCATTCAGGGAAGACATGGATTGGCAGTTCGGGCTGGACTGTTCCCATGAGGCACAGGGTCAAGACTGATTTGCATATGGCCATGTCTAAACTGGGGTGGCGTGGTGAGCAAAATAACGATGGATTTAGCCCAGATCTGTGTCTGGGGTTGAATGTTTTGCCAATGTGCAACATTCCGTCCATCATCTTGTGTGTTTTGCTGTTTGCCCTATGTGGGAAGGGTATGCCCAGACGTGGGTCCCGTGCTCACTCATCCACTGGAGTCAAGATATCCTGGCTGAAGAGGGGGGAAACCCCGAAACCGGTCCTAGGATGCTTGATTCCGTTCAGGGAAGACATGGATTGGCAGTTCGGGCTGGACTGTTCCCATGATGCACAGGGTCAAGACTGATTTGCATATGGCCATGTCTGAACTGGGGTGGCGTGGTGAGCAAAATAACGATGGATTAAACCCAGATCTGTGACTGGGGGTGAATGTTTAGCCAATGTGCAACATTCCGTCCATCATCTTGTGTGTTTTGCTGTTCGCCCTATGTGGGAAGTGTATGCCCCGACATGGGTCCCGTGCTCACTACGCCACTGAAGTTAAGCTATCCTGGCTGAAGAGGGGTGAAACCCTGAAACCGGTCCTAGAATGCTTGATTCCGTTCAGGGAAGACATGGCTTGGCAGTTCGGGCTGGACTGTTCCCATGAGGCACAGGGTCAAGACTGATTTCCATATGGCCATGTCTGAACTGGGGTGGCGTGGTGAGCAAAATAACGATGGATTAAACCCAGATCTGTGACTGGGGGTGAATGTTTTGCCAATGTGCAACATTCCGTCCATCATCTTGAGTGTTTCGCTGCTCGCCCTATGTGGGAAGGGTATGCCCAGACATGGGTCCCGTGCTCACTACTCCACTGGAGTCAAGCTATCCTGGCTGAAGAGGGGTGAAACCCCGAAACCGGTCCTAGGATGCTTGATTCCGGCTCAGGGAAGACATGGCTTGGCAGTTCGGGCTGGACTGTTCCCATGAGGCACAGGGTCAAGACTGATTTGCATATGGCCATGTCTGAAATGGGGTGGCGTGGTGAGGAAAATAACGATGGATTAAATCCAGATCTGTGTCCGGGGGAGAATGTTTTGCCAATGTGCAACATTCCGTCCATCATTTTGTGTGTTTTGCTGTTCACCCTATGTGGGAAGGGTATGCCCAGACGGGGGTCCCGTGCTCACTACACCACTGGAGTCAAGCTATCCTGGCTGAAGAGGGGTGAAACCCCGAAACCGGTCCAAGGATGCTTGATTCCGGTTCAGGGAAGATATGGCTTGGCAGTTCGGGCTGGACTGTTCCCATGAGGCACAGGATCAAGACTGATTTGCATATGCCCATGTCTGAACTGGGGTGGCGTGGTGAGCAAAATAACGATGGATTAAACCCAGATCTGTGACTGGGGGTGAATGTTTTGCCAATGTGCAACATTCTGTCCATCATCTTGTGTGTTTTGCTGTTCTCCCTATGTGGGAACGGTATGCCCAGACATGGGTTCCGTGCTCACTATGCCACTGGAGTCAAGCTATCCTGCCTGAAGAGGGGTGAAACCCCGAAACCGGTCCTAGGATGCTTGATTCTGGTTCAGGGAATACATGGCTTGGCAGTTCGGGCTGGACTGTTCCCATGAGGCACAGGGTCAAGACTGATTTGCATATGGCCATATCTGAGCTGGGGAGGAGTGGTGAGCAAAATAACGATGGATTATACCCAGATCTGTGACTGGGGGTGAATGTTTTGCCAATGTGCAACATTCCGTCCATCATCTTGTGTGTTTTGCTGTTCGCCCTATGTGGGAAGGGTATGCCCAGGCGTGGGTCCCGTGCTCACTACGCCACTGGCGATAATCTATCCTGGCTGAAGAGGGGTGAAATCCCGAAAAGGGTCTTAGGATGCTTGATTCCGGTTCAGGGAAGACATGGCTTGGCAGTTCGGACTGGACTGATCCCATGAGGCACAGGGTCAAGACTGATTTGCATATGGCAATGTCTGAACTGGGGTGGCGTGGTGAGCAAAATAACGATGGATTAAACCCAGATCTGTGACTGGGGTGAATGTTTTGCCAATGTGCAACATTCCGTCCATCAGCTTGTGTGTTTTGCTGTTCGCCCTACGTGGGAAGGGTATGCCCAGACGTGGGTCCCTTCCTCACTACGCCACTGGAGTCAAGCTATCCTGGATGAAGAGGGGTGAAACCCTGAAACCGGTCCTAGGATGCTTGATTCCGGATCAGGGAAGACATGGCTTGGCAGTTCGGGCTGGACTGATCCCATGAGGCACAGGGTCAAGACTGATTTGCATATGGCCATGTCTGAACTGGAGTGGCGTGGTGAGCAAAATAACGATGGATTAAACCCAGATCTGTGACTGGGGGTGAATGTTTTGCCAATGTGCAACATTCCGTCCATCATCCTGTGTGTTTTGCTGTTCACCCTATGCGGGAAGGGTATGCCAAGACGTGGGTCCCGTGCTCACTATGCCACTGGAGTCAAGCAATCCTGGCCAAAGACGGGTGAAACCCCGAAACCGGTCCTAGGATGCTTGATTCCATTCAGGGAAGACATGGATTGGCAGTTCGGGCTGGACTGTTCCCATGAGGCACAGGGTCAAGACTGATTTGCATATGGCCATGTCTAAACTGGGGTGGCGTGGTGAGCAAAATAACGATGGATTTAGCCCAGATCTGTGTCTGGGGTTGAATGTTTTGCCAATGTGCAACATTCCGTCCATCATCTTGTGTGTTTTGCTGTTTGCCCTATGTGGGAAGGGTATGCCCAGACGTGGGTCCCGTGCTCACTCATCCACTGGAGTCAAGATATCCTGGCTGAAGAGGGGGGAAACCCCGAAACCGGTCCTAGGATGCTTGATTCCGTTCAGGGAAGACATGGATTGGCAGTTCGGGCTGGACTGTTCCCATGATGCACAGGGTCAAGACTGATTTGCATATGGCCATGTCTGAACTGGGGTGGCGTGGTGAGCAAAATAACGATGGATTAAACCCAGATCTGTGACTGGGGGTGAATGTTTAGCCAATGTGCAACATTCCGTCCATCATCTTGTGTGTTTTGCTGTTCGCCCTATGTGGGAAGTGTATGCCCCGACATGGGTCCCGTGCTCACTACGCCACTGAAGTTAAGCTATCCTGGCTGAAGAGGGGTGAAACCCTGAAACCGGTCCTAGAATGCTTGATTCCGTTCAGGGAAGACATGGCTTGGCAGTTCGGGCTGGACTGTTCCCATGAGGCACAGGGTCAAGACTGATTTCCATATGGCCATGTCTGAACTGGGGTGGCGTGGTGAGCAAAATAACGATGGATTAAACCCAGATCTGTGACTGGGGGTGAATGTTTTGCCAATGTGCAACATTCCGTCCATCATCTTGAGTGTTTCGCTGCTCGCCCTATGTGGGAAGGGTATGCCCAGACATGGGTCCCGTGCTCACTACTCCACTGGAGTCAAGCTATCCTGGCTGAAGAGGGGTGAAACCCCGAAACCGGTCCTAGGATGCTTGATTCCGGCTCAGGGAAGACATGGCTTGGCAGTTCGGGCTGGACTGTTCCCATGAGGCACAGGGTCAAGACTGATTTGCATATGGCCATGTCTGAAATGGGGTGGCGTGGTGAGGAAAATAACGATGGATTAAATCCAGATCTGTGTCCGGGGGAGAATGTTTTGCCAATGTGCAACATTCCGTCCATCATTTTGTGTGTTTTGCTGTTCACCCTATGTGGGAAGGGTATGCCCAGACGGGGGTCCCGTGCTCACTACACCACTGGAGTCAAGCTATCCTGGCTGAAGAGGGGTGAAACCCCGAAACCGGTCCAAGGATGCTTGATTCCGGTTCAGGGAAGATATGGCTTGGCAGTTCGGGCTGGACTGTTCCCATGAGGCACAGGATCAAGACTGATTTGCATATGCCCATGTCTGAACTGGGGTGGCGTGGTGAGCAAAATAACGATGGATTAAACCCAGATCTGTGACTGGGGGTGAATGTTTTGCCAATGTGCAACATTCTGTCCATCATCTTGTGTGTTTTGCTGTTCTCCCTATGTGGGAACGGTATGCCCAGACATGGGTTCCGTGCTCACTATGCCACTGGAGTCAAGCTATCCTGCCTGAAGAGGGGTGAAACCCCGAAACCGGTCCTAGGATGCTTGATTCTGGTTCAGGGAATACATGGCTTGGCAGTTCGGGCTGGACTGTTCCCATGAGGCACAGGGTCAAGACTGATTTGCATATGGCCATATCTGAGCTGGGGAGGAGTGGTGAGCAAAATAACGATGGATTATACCCAGATCTGTGACTGGGGGTGAATGTTTTGCCAATGTGCAACATTCCGTCCATCATCTTGTGTGTTTTGCTGTTCGCCCTATGTGGGAAGGGTATGCCCAGGCGTGGGTCCCGTGCTCACTACGCCACTGGCGATAATCTATCCTGGCTGAAGAGGGGTGAAATCCCGAAAAGGGTCTTAGGATGCTTGATTCCGGTTCAGGGAAGACATGGCTTGGCAGTTCGGACTGGACTGATCCCATGAGGCACAGGGTCAAGACTGATTTGCATATGGCAATGTCTGAACTGGGGTGGCGTGGTGAGCAAAATAACGATGGATTAAACCCAGATCTGTGACTGGGGTGAATGTTTTGCCAATGTGCAACATTCCGTCCATCATCTTGTGTGTTTTGCTGTTCGCCCTATGTGGGAAGGGTATGCCCAGACGTGGGTCCCTGGCTCACTACGCCACTGGAGTCAAGCTATCCTGGCTGAAGAGGGGTGAAACCCCGAAACCAGTGCTAGGATGCTTGATTCCAGTTCAGGGAAGACATGGCATGGCAGTTCGGGCTGGACTGTTCCCATGAGTCACAGGGTCAAGACTGATTTGCATATGGCCATGTCTGAACTGCAGTGGCGTGGTGAGCAAAATGACAATGGATTAAACCCAGATCTGTGACTGGGGGTGAATGTTTTGCCAATGTGCAACATTCCGGCCATCATCTTGTGTGTTTTGCTGTTCACCCTATGCGGGAAGTGTATGCCCAGACGTGGGTCCCTTGCTCACTATGCCACTGGAGTCAAGCTATCCTGGCTGAGGAGGGGTGAAACCCCGAAACCGGTCCTAGGATGCTTGATTCCATTCAGGGATGACATGGATTGGCAGTTCGGGCTGGACTGTTCCCATGAGGCACAGGGTCAAGACTGATTTGCATATGGCCATGTCTGAACTGGGGTGGCGTGGTGAGCAAAATAACGATGGATTAAACCCAGATCTGTGACTGGGGTGAATGTTTTGCCAATGTGCAACATTCCGTCCATCATCTTGTGTGTTTTCCTGTTCGCCCTATGTGGGAAGGGTATGCTCCGACATGGGTCCCGTGCTCACTACGCCACTGGAGATAAGCTATGCTGGCTGAAGAGGGGTGAAACCCCGAAACCGGTCCTAGGATGCTTGATTCTGTTCAGGGAAGACATGGCTTGGCAGTTCGGGCTGGAATGTTCCCATGAGGCACAGGGTCAAGACTGATTTGCATATGGCCATGTGTGAACTGGGTGGCGTGGTGAGCAAAATAACGATGGATTAAACCCAGATCTGTGACTGGGGGTGAATGTTTTGCCAATGTGCAACATTCCGTCCATCATCTTGTGTGTTTCGCTGCTCACCCTATGTGGGAAGGGTATGCCCAGACGTTGGTCCCGTGCTCACTACTCCACTGGAGTCAACCTATCCTGGCTGAAGAGGGGTGAAACCCCGAAACCGGTCCTAGGCTGGTTGATTCCAGCTCAGGGAAGACATGGCTTGGCAGTTCCGGCTGGACTTTTCCCATGAGGCACAGGGTCAAAACTGATTTGCATATGGCCATGTCTGAAATGGGGTGGCGTGGAGAGCAAAATAACGATGGATTAAACCCAGATCTGTGACTGGGGGTGAATGTTTTGCCAATGTGCAACATTCCGTCCATCATCTTGTGTGTTTTGCTGTTCGCCCTATGTGGGAAGGGTATGGCCAGACGAGGGTCCCGTGCTCACTACGCCACTGGAGTCAAGCTATCCTGGCTGAGGAGGGGTGAAACCCCGAAACCGGTCCTAGGATGCTTGATTTCGGTTCAGGGAAGACATGGTTTGGCAGTTCGGGCTGGACTGTTCCCATGAGGCACAGGGTCAAGACTGATTTGCATATGGCCATGTCTGCACTTGGGTGGCGTGGTGAGCAAAATAACGATGGATTAAACCCAGATCTGTGACTGGGGGTGAATGTTTTGCCAATGTGAAACATTCCGTCCATCATCTTGTGTGTTTTGCTGTTCGCCCTATGTGGGAAGGGTATGCCCAGACGTGGGTCCTGTGCTCACTACGCCACTGGAGTCAAGCTATCCTGGCTGAGGAGGGGTGAAACCCCGAAACCGGTCCTAGGATGCTTGATTTCGGTTCAGGGAAGACATGGCTTGGCAGTTCGGGTTGGACTGTTCCCATGAGGCACAGGGTCAAGACTGATTTGCATATGGCCATGTCTGAACTGGGGTGGCATGGTGAGTAAAATAACGATGGATTAAATCCAGATCTGTGACTGGGGGAGAATATTTTGCCAATGTGCAACATTCCGTCCATCATCTTGTGTGTTTTACTGTTCGCCCTATGTGGGAAGGGTATGCCCCGACATGGGTCTCCTACTCACTACGCCACTGGAGTCAAGCTATCATGGCTGAAGAGAGGTGAATCCCCCAAACCGGTCCTAGGATGCTTGATTCCGGTTCAGGGAAGACATGGCTTGGCAGTTCGGGCTGGACTGTTCCCATGAGACACAGGGTCAAGACTGATTTGCACATGGCCATGTCTGAAATGGGGTGGCGTGGTGAGCAAAATAATGATGTATTAAACCCAGATCTGTGACTGGGGGTGAATGTTTTGCCAATGTGCAACATTCCGCCCATCATCTTGTGTGTTTTGCTGTTCTCCCTATGTGGGAACGGTATGCCCAGACGTGAGTTCCGTGCTCACTACGCCACTGGAGTCAAGCTATCCTGCCTGAAGAGGGGTGAAACCCCGAAACCGGTCCTAGGATGCTTGATTCCGGTTCAGGGAATACATGGCTTGGCAGTTCGGGCTGGACTGTTCCCATGAGGCACAGGGTCAAGACTGATTTGCATATGGCCAATGCTGAACTGGGGAGGCGTGGTGATCAAAATAACGATGGATTATACCCAGATCTGTGACTGGGGGTGAATGTTTTGCCAATGTGCAATATTCTGTGCATCATCTTGTGTGTTTTGCTGTGCACCCTATGTGGGAAGAGTATGCCCAGACGTGGGTCCCGTGCTCACTACACCACTGGAGTTAAGCTATCCTGGCTGAAGAGGGGTGAAACCCCGAAACCGGTCCTAGGATGCTTGATTCCGGTTCAGGGAAGACATGGCTTGGCAGATCGGGCTGGACTGTTACCATGAGGAACAGGGTCAAGACTGATTTGCATATGTACATGTCTGAACTGGGGTGGCGTGGTGAGCAAAATAACGATGGATTAAACCCAGATCTGTGACTGGGGGTGTATGTTTTGCCAATGTGCAACGTTCCGTCCATCATCTTGTGTGTTTTGCTGTTCGCCCTATGTGGGAAGGGTATGCCCAGGCGTGGGTCCCGTGCTCACTACGCCACTGGAGTCAATCTATCCTGACTGAAGAGGGGTGACACCCCGAAACCGATCTTAGGATGCTTGATTCCGGTTCAGGGAAGACATGGCTTGGCAGTTCGGGCTGGACTGATCCCATGAGGCACAGGGTCAAGACTGATTTGAATATGGCAATGTCTGAACTGGGGTGGCGTGGTGAGCAAAATAACAATGGATTAAACCCAGATCTGTGACTGGGGGTGAATGTTTTGCCAATGTGCAACATTCCGTCCATCATCTTGTGTGTTTTGCTGTTCGCCCTATGTGGGAAGGGTATGCCCAGACGTGGGTCCCGTGCTCACTACGCCAATGAAGTCAAGCTATCCTGACTGAAGAGGGGTGAAACCCCGAAACCGGTCCTAGGATGCTTGATCCCGGTTCAGGGAAGACATGGCTTGGCAGTTCGGGCTGGACTGTTCCCATGAGGCACAGGGTCAAGACTGATTTGCATATGGCCATGGCTGAACTGGGGTGGCGTGGTGAGTAAAATAACGATGGATTAAATCCAGATCTGTGACTGGGGGAGAATATTTTGCCAATGTGCAACATTCCGTCCATCATCTTGTGTGTTTTACTGTTCGCCCTATGTGGGAAGGGTATGCCCCGACATGGGTCTCCTACTCACTACGCCACTGGAGTCAAGCTATCATGGCTGAAGAGAGGTGAATCCCCCAAACCGGTCCTAGGATGCTTGATTCCGGTTCAGGGAAGACATGGCTTGGCAGTTCGGGCTGGACTGTTCCCATGAGACACAGGGTCAAGACTGATTTGCACATGGCCATGTCTGAAATGGGGTGGCGTGGTGAGCAAAATAATGATGTATTAAACCCAGATCTGTGACTGGGGGTGAATGTTTTGCCAATGTGCAACATTCCGCCCATCATCTTGTGTGTTTTGCTGTTCTCCCTATGTGGGAACGGTATGCCCAGACGTGGGTTCCGTGCTCACTACGCCACTGGAGTCAAGCTATCCTGCCTGAAGAGGGGTGAAACCCCGAAACCGGTCCTAGGATGCTTGATTCCGGTTCAGGGAATACATGGCTTGGCAGTTCGGGCTGGACTGTTCCCATGAGGCACAGGGTCAAGACTGATTTGCATATGGCCAATTCTGAACTGGGGAGGCGTGGTGATCAAAATAACGATGGATTATACCCAGATCTGTGACTGGGGGTGAATGTTTTGCCAATGTGCAATATTCTGTGCATCATCTTGTGTGTTTTGCTGTGCACCCTATGTGGGAAGAGTATGCCCAGACGTGGGTCCCGTGCTCACTACACCACTGGAGTTAAGCTATCCTGGCTGAAGAGGGGTGAAACCCCGAAACCGGTCCTAGGATGCTTGATTCCGGTTCAGGGAAGACATGGCTTGGCAGATCGGGCTGGACTGTTACCATGAGGAACAGGGTCAAGACTGATTTGCATATGTACATGTCTGAACTGGGGTGGCGTGGTGAGCAAAATAACGATGGATTAAACCCAGATCTGTGACTGGGGGTGTATGTTTTGCCAATGTGCAACGTTCCGTCCATCATCTTGTGTGTTTTGCTGTTCGCCCTATGTGGGAAGGGTATGCCCAGGCGTGGGTCCCGTGCTCACTACGCCACTGGAGTCAATCTATCCTGACTGAAGAGGGGTGACACCCCGAAACCGATCTTAGGATGCTTGATTCCGGTTCAGGGAAGACATGGCTTGGCAGTTCGGGCTGGACTGATCCCATGAGGCACAGGGTCAAGACTGATTTGAATATGGCAATGTCTGAACTGGGGTGGCGTGGTGAGCAAAATAACGATGGATTAAACCCAGATCTGTGACTGGGGGTGAATGTTTTGCCAATGTGCAACATTCCGTCCATCATCTTGTGTGTTTTGCTGTTCGCCCTATGTGGGAAGGGTATGCCCAGAAGTGGGTCCCGTGCTCACTACGCCACTGAAGTCAAGCTATCCTGACTGAAGAGGGGTGAAACCCCGAAACCGGTCCTAGGATGCTTGATCCCGGTTCAGGGAAGACATGGCTTGGCAGTTCGGGCTGGACTGTTCCCATGAGGCACAGGGTCAAGACTGATTTGCATATGGCCATGTCTGAACTGGGGTGGCGTGGTGAGTAAAATAACGATGGATTAAATCCAGATCTGTGACTGGGGGTGAATGTTTTGCCAATGTGCCACATTCCGTCCATCATCTTGTGTGTTTTGCTGTTCACCCTATGCGGGAAGTGTATGCCCAGACGTGGGTCCCGTGCTCACTATGCCACTAGAGTCAACCTATCCTGGCTGAAGAGGGGTGAAACCCCGAAACCGGTCCTAGGATGCTTGATTCCGTTCAGGGAAGACATGGATTGGCAGTTCAGGCTGGACTGATCCCATGAGGCACAGGGTCAAGACTGATTTGCATATGGCCATGTCTGAACTGGGGTGGTGTGGTGAGCAAAATAACGATGGATTAAACCCAGATCTGTGACTGGAGGTGAACGTTTTGCCAATGTGCAACATTCCGTCCATCATCTTGTGTGTTTTGCTGATCGCCCTATGTGGGAAGGGTATGCCCAGATGTGGGTCCCGTGCTCACTACGCCACTGAAGTCAAGCTATCCTGGCTGAAGAGGGGTGAAACCCCGAAACCGGTCCTAGGATGCTTGATCCCGGTTCAGGGAAGACATGGCTTGGCAGTTCGGGCTGGACTGTTCCCATGAGGCACAGGGTCAAGACTGATTTGCATATGGCCATGTCTGCACTTGGGTGGCGTGGCGAGCAAAATAACGATGGATTAAACCCAGATCTGTGACTGGGGGTGAATGTTTTGCCAATGTGAAACATTCCGTCCATCATCTTGTGTGTTTTGCTATTCGCCCTATGTGGGAAGGGTATGCCCAGACGTGGGTCCTGTGCTCACTACGCCACTGGAGTCAAGCTATCCTGGCTGAGGAGGGGTGAAACCCCGAAACCGGTCCTAGGATGCTTGATTTCGGTTCAGGGAAGACATGGCTTGGCAGTTCGGGTTGGACTGTTCCCATGAGGCACAGGGTCAAGACTGATTTGCATATGGCCATGTCTGAACTGGGGTGGCGTGGTGAGTAAAATAACGATGGATTAAACCCAGATCTGTGACTGGGGGTGAATGTTTTGCCAATGTGCAACATTCCGCCCATCATCTTGTGTGTTTTGCTGTTCTCCCTATGTGGGAACGGTATGCCCAGACGTGGGTTCCGTGCTCACTACGCCACTGGAGTCAAGCTATCCTGCCTGAAGAGGGGTGAAACCCCGAAACCGGTCCTAGGATGCTTGATTCCGGTTCAGGGAATACATGGCTTGGCAGTTCGGGCTGGACTGTTCCCATGAGGCACAGGGTCAAGACTGATTTGCATATGGCCAATTCTGAACTGGGGAGGCGTGGTGATCAAAATAACGATGGATTATACCCAGATCTGTGACTGGGGGTGAATGTTTTGCCAATGTGCAATATTCTGTCCATCATCTTGTCTGTTTTGCTGTGCACCCTATGTGGGAAGAGTATGCCCAGACGTGGGTCCCGTGCTCACTACACCACTGGAGTTAAGCTATCCTGGCTGAAGAGGGGTGAAACCCTGAAACCGGTCCTAGGATGCTTGATTCCGGTTCAGGGAAGACATGGCTTGGCAGATCGGGCTGGACTGTTCCCATGAGGAACAGGGTCAAGACTGATTTGCATATGTACATGTCTGAACTGGGGTGGCGTGGTGAGCAAAATAACGATGGATTAAACCCAGATCTGTGACTGGGGGTGTATGTTTTGCCAATGTGCAACATTCCGTCCATCATCTTGTGTGTTTTGCTGTTCGCCCTATGTGGGAAGGGTATGCTCAGGCGTGGGTCCCATGCTCACTACGCCACTGGAGTCAAGCTATCCTGCCTGAAGAGGGGTGAAACCCCGAAACCGGTCCTAGGATGCTTGATTCCGGTTCAGGGAATACATGGCTTGGCTGTTCGGGCTGGACTGTTCCCATGAGGCACAGGGTCAAGACTGATTTGCATATGGCCAATTCTGAACTGGGGAGGCGTGGTGATCAAAATAACGATGGATTATACCCAGATCTGTGACTGGGGGTGAATGTTTTGCCAATGTGCAATATTCTGTCCATCATCTTGTGTGTTTTGCTGTGCACCCTATGTGGGAAGAGTATGCCCAGACGTGGGTCCCGTGCTCACTACACCACTGGAGTTAAGCTATCCTGGCTGAAGAGGGGTGAAACCCTGAAACCGGTCCTAGGATGCTTGAGTCCGGTTCAGGGAAGACATGGCTTGGCAGATCGGGCTGGACTTTTCCCATGAGGCACAGGGTCAAGACTGATTTGCATATGGCCATGTCTGAACTGGGGTGGCGTGGTGAGCAAAATAACGATGGATTAAACCCAGATCTGTGACTGGGGGTGAATGTTTTGCCAATGTGCAACATTCCGTCCATCATCTTGTGTGTTTTGCTGATCGCCCTATGTGGGAAGGGTATGCTCCGACATGGGTCCCGTGCTCACTACGCCACTGGAGTTAAGCTATCCTGGCTGAAGAGGGGTGAAACCCCGAAACCGGTCCTAGGATGCTTGATTCCGTTCAGGGAAGACATGGCTTGGCAGTTCGGGCTGGACTGTTCCCATGAGGCACAGGGTCAAGAATGATTTGCATATGGCCATGTCTGAACTGGGGTGGCGTGGTGAGCAAAACAACGATGGATTAATCCCAGATCTGTGACTGGGGGTGAATGTTTTGCCAATGTGCAACATTCCGTCCATCATCTTGTGTGTTTTGCTGTTCGCCCTATGTGGGAAGGGTATGCCTAGACGTTGGTCCTGTGCTCACTACGCCACTGGAGTCAAGCTATACTGGCTGAAGAGGGGTGAAACCCCGAAACCGGTCCTTGGATGATTGATTCCAGTTCAGGGAAGACATGGCTTGGCAGTTCGGGCTGGACTTTTCCCATGAGGCACAGGGTCAAGACTGATTTGCATATGGCCATGTCTGAACTGGGGTGGCGTGGTGAGCAAAATAACGATGGATTAAACCCAGATCTGTGTCTGGGGGTGAATGTTTTGCCAATGTGCAACATTCCGTCCATCATCTTGTGTGTTTTGCTGTTCGCCCTATGTGGGAAGGGTATGCCCCGACATGGGTCCCGTGCTCACTACGCCACTGGAGTTAAGCTATCCTGGCTGAAGAGGGGTGAAACCCCGAAACCGGTCTTAGAATGCTTGATTCCGTTCAGGGAAGACATGGCTTGGCAGTTCGGGCTGGACTGTTCCCATGAGGCACAGGGTCAAGACTGATTTCCATATGGCCATGTCTGAACTGGGGTGGCGTGGTGAGCAAAATAACAATGGATTAAACCCAGATCTGTGATTGGGGTGAATGTTTTGCCAATGTGCAACATTCCTTCCATCATCTTGTGTGTTTCGCTGCTCGCCCTATGTGGGAAGGGTATGCCCAGACGTGGGTCCCGTGCTCACTACTCCACTGGAGTCAAGCTATCCTTGCTGAAGAGGGATGAAACCCCGAAACCGATCCTAGCATGCTTGATTCTGACTCAGGGAAGACATGGCTTGGCAGTTCAGGCTGGACTGTTCCCATGAGGCACAGGGTCAAGACTGATTTGCATATGGCAATGTCTGAAATGGGGTGGCGTGGTGAGCAAAATAACGATGGATTAAACCCAAATCTGTGACTGGGGGTGAATGTTTTGCCAATGTGCAACATTCCGTCCATCATCTTGTGTGTTTTGCTGTTCGCCCTATGTGGGAAGGGTATGCCCAGACGTGGGTCCCGTGCTCACTACGCCACTGGAGTCAAGCTATCCTGGCTGAGGAGGGGTGAAACCCCGAAACCGGTCCTAGGATGCTTGATTTCGGTTCAGGGAAGACATGGCTTGGCAGTTCGGGCTGGACTGTTCCCATGAGGCACAGGGTCAAGACTGATTTGCATATGGCCATGTCTGCACTTGGGTGGCGTGGTGAGCAAAATAACGATGGATTAAACCCAGATCTGTGACTGGGGGTGAATGTTTTGCCAATGTGAAACATTCCGTCCATCATCTTGTGTGTTTTGCTGTTCGCCCTATGTGGGAAGTGTATGCCCAGACGTGGGTCCTGTGCTCACTACGCCACTGCAGTCAAGCTATCCTGGCTGAGGAGGGGTGAAACCCCGAAACCGGTCCTATGATGTTTGATTTCGGTTCAGGAAAGACATGGCTTGGCAGTTCGGGCTGGACTGTTCCCATGAGGCACAGGGTCAAGACTGATTTGCATATGGCCATGTCTGAACTGGGGTGACGTGGTGAGTAAAATAACGATGGATGAAATCCAGATCTGTGACTGGGGGAGAATGTTTTCCCAATGTGCAACATTCCGTCCATCATCTCGTGTGTTTTGCTGTTCGCCCTTTGTGGGAAGGGTATGCCCAGATGGGGGTCCCGTGCTTACTACGCCACTGGAGTCAAGCTATCCTGGCTGAAGAGGGGTGAAACCCCGAAACCGGTCCTAGGATGCTTGATTCTGGTTCACGGTAGACATGGCTTGGCAGTTCGGGCTGGACTGTTCCTATGAGGCACAGGGTCAAGACTGATTTGCATATGGCCATATCTGAACTGGGGTGGCTTGGTGAGCAAAATAATGATGGATTAAACCCAGATCTGTGACTGGGGGTGAATGTTGTGCCAATATGCAACATTCCGTCCATCATCTTGTGTGTTTTGCTGTTCTCCCTATGTGGGAACGGTATACCCAGACGTGGGTTCCGTGCTCACTACGCCACTGGAGTCAAGCTATCATGTCTAAAGAGGGGTGAAACCCCGAAAACGGTCCTAGGATGCTTGATTCCGGTTCAGGGAAGACATGGCTTGGCAGTTCGGACTGGACTGTTCACATGAGGCACAGGATCAAGACTGATTTGCATATGCCCATGTCTGAACTGGGGTGGCGTGGTGAGCAAAATAATGATGGATTAAACGCAGATCTGTGTCTGGGGGTGAATGTTTTGCCAATGTGCACCATTCCGTCCATCATCTTGTGTGTTTTGCTGTTCGCCCTATGTGGGAAGGGTATGCCCTGACGGGGGACCCGTGCTCATTACGCCACTGGAGTCAAGCTATCATGGCTGAAGAGGGGTGAAACCCTGAAACCGGTCCTAGGATGCTTGGATCCGGTTCAGGGAGGACATGGCTTGGCAGTTCGGGCTGGACTGTTCCCATGAGGCACTGGATCAAGACTGATTTGCATATGCCCATGTCTGAACTGGGGTGGCGTAGTGAGCAAAATAACGATGGATTAAACCCAGATCTGTGACTGGGGGTGAATGTTTTGCCAATGTGCAACATTCCGTCCATCATCTTGTGTGTTTTGCTGTTCGCCCTACGTGGGAAGGGTATGCCCAGACATGGGTACCGTGCTCACTACGCCAATGGAGTTAAGCTATCCTGGCTGAAGAGGGGTGAAACCATGAAACCGGTCCTAGGATGCTTGATTCCGGATCAGGGAAGACATGGCTTGGCAGTTCGGGCTGGACTGATCCCGTGAGGCACAGGGTCAAGACTGATTTGCATATGGCCATGTCTGAACTGGAGTGGCGTGGTGAGCAAAATAACGATGGATTAAACCCAGATCTGTGACTGGGGGTGAATGTTTTGCCAATGTGCAACATTCCGTCCATCATCCTGTGTGTTTTGCTGTTCACCCTATGCGGGAAGGGTATGCCAAGACGTGGGTCCCGTGCTCACTATGCCACTGGAGTCAAGCAATCCTGGCCGAAGACGGGTGAAACCCCGAAACCGGTCCTAGGATGCTTGATTCCATTCAGGGAAGACATGGATTGGCAGTTCGGGCTGGACTGTTCCCATGAGGCACAGGGTCAAGACTGATTTGCATATGGCCATGTCTGAACTGGGGTGGCGTGGTGAGCAAAATAACGATGGATTTAGCCCAGATCTGTGTCTGGGGTTGAATGTTTTGCCAATGTGCAACATTCCGTCCATCATTTTGTGTGTTTTGCTGTTCACCCTATGTGGGAAGGGTATGCCCAGACGGGGGTCCCGTGCTCACTACACCACTGGAGTCAAGCTATCCTGGCTGAAGAGGGGTGAAACCCCGAAACCGGTCCTAGGATGCTTGATTCCGGTTCAGGGAAGATATGGCTTGGCAGTTCGGGCTGGACTGTTCCCATGAGGCACAGGATCAAGACTGATTTGCATATTCCCATGGCTGAACTGGGGTGGCGTGGTGAGCAAAATAACGATGGATTAAACCCAGATCTGTGACTGGGGGTGAATGTTTTGCCAATGTGCAACATTCTGTCCATCATCTTGTGTGTTTTGCTGTTCTCCCTATGTGGGAACGGTATGCCCAGACGTGGGTTCCGTGCTCACTCTGCCACTGGAGTCAAGCTATCCTGCCTGAAGAGGGGTGAAACCCCGAAACCGGTCCTAGGATGCTTGATTCTGGTTCAGGGAATACATGGCTTGGCAGTTCGGGCTGGACTGTTCCAATGAGGCACAGGGTCAAGACTGATTTGCATATGGCCATGTCTGAACTGGGGAGGAGTGGTGAGCAAAATAACGATGGATTATACCCAGATCTGTGACTGGGGGTGAATGTTTTGCCAATGTGCAACATTCCGTCCATCATCTTGTGTGTTTTGCTGTTCGCCCTATGTGGGAAGGGTATGCCCAGGCGTGGGTCCCGTGCTCACTACGCCACAGGAGATAATCTATCCTGGCTGAAGAGGGGTGAAATCCCGAAACCGGTCTTAGGATGCTTGATTCCGGTTCAGGGAAGACATGGCTTGGCAGTTCGGGCTGGACTGATCCCATGAGGCACAGGGTCAAGACTGATTTGCATATGGCAATGTCTGAACTGGGGTGGCGTGGTGAGCAAAATAACGATGGATTAAACCCAGATCAGTGACTGGGGGTGAATGTTTTGCCAATGTGAAACATTCTGTCCATCATCTTGTGTGTTTTGCTGTTCGCCCTATGTGGGAAGTGTATGCCCAGACGTGGGTCCTGTGCTCACTACGCCACTGCAGTCAAGCTATCCTGGCTGAGGAGGGGTGAAACCCCGAAACCGGTCGTATGATGTTTGATTTCGGTTCAGGGAAGACATGGCTTGGCAGTTCGGGCTGGACTGTTCCCATGAGGCACAGGGTCAAGACTGATTTGCATATGGCCATGTCTGAACTGGGGTGGCGTGGTGAGTAAAATAACGATGGATGAAATCCAGATCTGTGACTGGGGGAGAATGTTTTGCCAATGTGCAACATTCCGTCCATCATCTCGTGTGTTTTGCTGTTCGCACTATGTGGGAAGGGTATGCCCAGATGGGGGTCCCGTGCTTACTACGCCACTGGAGTCAAGCTATCCTGGCTGAAGAGGGGTGAAACCCCGAAACCGGTCCTAGGATGCTTGATTCTGGTTCACGGTAGACATGGCTTGGCAATTCGGGCTGGACTGTTCCCATGAGGCACAGGGTCAAGACTGATTTGCATATGGCCATGTCTGAACTGGGGTGGCGTGGTGAGCAAAATAATGATGGATTAAACCCAGATCTGTGACTGGGGGTGAATGTTTTGCAAATATGCAACATTCCGTCCATCATCTTGTGTGTTTTGCTGTTCTCCCTAATTGGGAACGGTATACCCAGACGTGGGTTCCGTGCTCACTATGCCACTGGAGTCAAGCTATCATGTCTAAAGAGGGGTGAAACCTCGAAACCGGTCCTAGGATGCTTGATTCTGGTTCAGGGAAGACATGGCTTGGCAGTTCGGGCTGGACTGTTCACATGAGGCACAGGATCAAGACTGATTTGCATATGCCCATGTCTGAACTGGGGTGGCGTAGTGAGCAAAATAACGATGGATTAAACCCAGATCTGTGACTAGGGGTGAATGTTTTGCCAATGTGCAACATTCCGTCCATCATCTTATGTGTTTTGCTGTTCGCCCTACGTGGGAAGGGTATGCCCAGACATGGGTACCGTGCTCACTACGCCACTGGAGTTAAGCTATCCTGGCTGAAGAGGGGTGAAACCCTGAAACCGGTCTTGGATGCTTGATTCCGGATCAGGGAAGACATGGCTTGGCAGTTCGGGCTGGACTGATCCCATGAGGCACAGGGTCAAGACTGATTTGCATATGGCCATGTCTGAACTGGAGTGGCGTGGTGAGCAAAATAACGATGGATTAAACCCAGATCTGTGACTGGGGGTGAATGTTTTGCCAATGTGCAACATTCCGTCCATCATCCTGTGTGTTTTGCTGTTCACCCTATGCGGGAAGGGTATGCCAAGACGTGGGTCCCGTGCTCACTATGCCACTGGAGTCAAGCAATCCTGGCCGAAGACGGGTGAAACCCCGAAACCGGTCCTAGGATGCTTGATTCCGTTCAGGGAAGACATGGATTGGCAGTTCGGGCTGGACTGTTCCCATGAGGCACAGGGTCAAGACTGATTTGCATATGGCCATGTCTGAACTGGGGTGGCGTGGTGAGCAAAATAACGATGGATTAAACCCAGATCTGTGACTGGGGGTGAATGTTTAGCCAATGTGCAACATTCCGTCCATCATCTTGTGTGTTTTGCTGTTCGCCCTATGTGGGAAGTGTATGCCCCGACATGGGTCCCGTGCTCAATACGCCACTGGAGTTAAGCTATCCTGGCTGAAGAGGGGTGAAACCCTGAAACCGGTCCTAGAATGCTTGATTCCGTTCAGGGAAGACATGGCTTGGCAGTTCGGGCTGGACTGTTCCCATGAGGCACAGGGTCAAGACTGATTTCCATATGGCCATGTCTGAACTGGGGTGGCGTGGTGAGCAAAATAACGATGGATTAAACCCAGATCTGTGACTGGGGATGAATGTTTTGCCAATGTGCAACATTCCGGCCATCATCTTGAGTGTTTCGCTGCTCGCCCTATGTGGGAAGGGTATGCTCAGACATGGGTACCGTGCTCACTACTCCACTGGAGTCAAGCTATCCTGGCTGAAGACGGGTGAAACCCCGAAACCGGTCCTAGGATGCTTGATTCCGGCTCAGGGAAGACATGGCTTGGCAGTTCGGGCTGGACTGTTCCCATGAGGCACAGGGTCAAGACTGATTTGCATATGGCCATGTCTGAAATGGGGTGGCGTGGTGAGGAAAATAACGATGGATTAAATCCAGATCTGTGTCTGGGGGAGAATGTTTTGCCAATGTGCAACATTCCGTCCATCATTTTGTGTGTTTTGCTGTTCACCCTATGTGGGAAGGGTATGCCCAGACGGGGGTCCCGTGCTCACTACACCACTGGAGTCAAGCTATCCTGGCTGAAGAGGGGTGAAACCCCGAAACCGGTCCTAGGATGCTTGATTCCGGTTCAGGGAAGATATGGCTTGGCAGTTCGGGCTGGACTGTTCCCATGAGGCACAGGATCAAGACTGATTTGCATATGCCCATGTCTGAACTGGGGTGGCGTGGTGAGCAAAATAACGATGGATTAAACCCAGATCTGTGACTGGGGGTGAATGTTTTGCCAATGTGCAACATTCTGTCCATCATCTTGTGTGTTTTGCTGTTCTCCCTATGTGGGAACGGTATGCCCAGACGTGGGTTCCGTGCTCACTATGCCACTGGAGTCAAGCTATCCTGCCTGAAGAGGGGTGAAACCCCGAAACCGGTCCTAGGATGCTTGATTCTGGTTCAGGGAATACATGGCTTGGCAGTTCGAGCTGGACTGTTCCCATGAGGCACAGGGTCAAGACTGATTTGCATATGGCCATGTCTGAGCTGGGGAGGAGTGGTGAGCAAAATAACGATGGATTATACCCAGATCTGTGACTGGGGGTGAATGTTTTGCCAATGTGCAACATTCCGTCCATCATCTTGTGTGTTTTGCTGTTCGCCCTATGTGGGAAGGGTATGCCCAGGCGTGGGTCCCGTGCTCACTACGCCACTGGAGTCAAGCTATCCTGGCTGAAGAGGGGTGAAACCCCGAAACCGGTCCTAGGATGCTTGATTCCATTCAGGGATGACATGGATTGGCAGTTCGGGCTGGACTGTTCCCATGAGGCACAGGGTCAAGACTGATTTGCATATGGCCATGTCTGAACTGGGGTGGCGTGGTGAGCAAAATAACGATGGATTAAACCCAGATCTGTGACTGGGGGTGAATGTTTTGCCAATGTGCAACATTCCGTCCATCATCTTGTGTGTTTTCCTGTTCGCCCTATGTGGGAAGGGTATGCTCCGACATGGGTCCCGTGCTCACTACGCCACTGGAGATAAGCTATGCTGGCTGAAGAGGGGTGAAACCCCGAAACCAGTCCTAGGATGCTTGATTCTGTTCAGGGAAGACATGGCTTGGCAGTTCGGGCTGGACTGTTCCCATGAGGCACAGGGTCAAGACTGATTTGCATATGGCCATGTCTGAACTGGGGTGGCGTGGTGAGCAAAATAACGATGGATTAAACCCAGATCTGTGACTGGGGGTGAATGTTTTGCCAATGTGCAACATTCCGTCCATCATCTTGTGTGTTTTGCTGTTCGCCCTATGTGGGAAGGGTATGCTCCGACATGGGTCCCGTGCTCACTACGCCACTGGAGATAAGCTATCCTGGCTGAAGAGGGGTGAAACCCCGAAACCGGTCCTAGGATGCTTGATTCTGTTCAGGGAAGACATGGCTTGGCAGTTCGGGCTGGACTGTTCCCATGAGGCACAGGGTCAAGACTGATTTGCATATGGACATATCTGAACTGGGGTGGCGTGGTGAGCAAAATACCGATGAATTAATCCCAGATCTGTGACTGGGGGTGAATGTTTTGCCAATGTGCAACATTCCGTCCATCATCTTGTGTGTTTTGCTGTTCTCCCTATGTGGGAAGGGTATGCCCAGACATGGGGCCCGTGCTCACTACGCCACTGAAGTTAAGCTATCCTGGCTGAAGCGGGGTGAAACCCCGAAACCGGTCCTAGGATGCTTGATTCCGGTTCAGGGAAGATATGGCTTGGCAGTTCGGGCTTGACAGTTCCCATAAGGCACAGGGTCAAGATTGATTTGCATATGGCCATGTCTGAACTGGGTGGCGTGGTGAGCAAAATAACGATGGATTAAACCCAGATTTGAGACTGGGGTTGAATGTTTTGCCAAGGTGCAACAACATTCCGTCCATCAACTGGTGTGTTTTGCTGTTCGCCCTATGTGGGAAGGGTATGCCCAGACATGGGTCCCCTACTCACTACGCCACTGGAGTCAAGCTATCATGGCTGAAGAGAGGTGAATACCCGAAACCGGTCCTAGGATGCTTGATTCCGGATCAGGGAAGACATGGCTTGGCAGTTCGGGCTGGACTGTTCCCATGAGACACTGGGTCAAGACTGATTTGCATATGGCCATGTCTGAACTGGGGTGGCGTGGTGAGCAAAATAATGATGGATTAAACCCAGATCTGTGACTGGGGGTGAATGTTTTGCCAATGTGCAACATTCCGTCCATCATCTTGTGTGTTTTGCTGTTCTCCCTATGTGGGAACGATATGCCCAGACGTGGGTTCTGTGCTCACTACGCCACTGGAGTCAAGCTATCCTGTCTGAAGAGGGTTGAAACCCCGAAACCGGTCCTAGGATGCTTGATTCCGGTTCAGGGAATACATGGCTTGGCAGATCGGGCTGGACTGTTCCCATGAGGCACAGGGTCAAGACTGATTTGCATATGGCCATGTCTGAACTGGGGTGGCGTGGTGAGGAAAATAACGATGGATTAAACCCAGATCTGTGACTGGGGGTGAATGTTTTGCCAATGTGCAACATTCTGTCCATCATCTTGTGTGTTTTGCTGTGCGCCCTATGTGGGAAGGGTATGCCCAGACGTGAGTCTCGAGCTCACTACGCCACTGGAGTCAAGCTATCCTGGCTGAAGAGGGGTGAAACCCCGAAACCGGTCCTAGGATGCTTGATTCCGGTTCAGGGAAGACATGGCTTGGCAGATCGGGCTGGACTGTTCCCATGAGGAACAGGGTCAAGACTGATTTGCATATGTACATGTCTGAACTGGGGTGGCGTGGTGAGCAAAATAACGATGGATTAAACCCAGATCTGTGACTGGGGGTGAATGTTTTGCCAATGTGCAACATTCTGTCCATCATCTTGTGTGTTTTGCTGTTCGCCCTATGTGGGAAGGGTATGTCCAGGCGTGGGTCCCGTGCTCACTACGTCACTGGAGTCAATCTATCCTGGCTCAAGAGGGGTGCAACCCCGAAACCGGTCTTAGGATGCTTGATTCCGGTTCAGGGAAGACATGGCTTGGCAGTTCGGGCTGGACTGATCCCATGAGGTACAGGGTCAAGACTGATTTGCATATGGCAATGTCTGAACTGGGGTGGCGTGGTGAGCAAAATAACGATGGATTAAACCCAGTTCTGTGACTGGGGGTGAATGTTTTGCCAATGTGCAACATTCCGTCCATCAGCTTGTGTGTTTTGCTGTTCGCCCTACGTGGGAAGGGTATGCCCAGACGTGGGTCCCTTCCTCACTACGCCACTGGAGTCAAGCTATCCTGGATGAAGAGGGGTGAAACCCCGAAACCGTTGCTAGGATGCTTGATTCCGGGTTCAGGGAAGACATGGCATGGCAGTTCGGGCTGGACTGTTCCCATGAGTCACAGAGTCAAGGCTGATTTGCATATGGCCATGTCTGAACTGGAGTGGCGTGGTGAGCAAAATAACGATGGATTAAACCCAGATCTGTGACTGGGGGTGAATGTTTTGCCAATGTGCAACATTCCGTCCATCATCTTGTGTGTTTTCCTGTTCGCCCTATGTGTGACGGGTATGCCCAGACGTGGGTCCCGTGCTCACTACGCCAAGGAAGTCAAGCTATCCTGGCTGAAGAGGGGTGAAACCCTGAAACCGGTCCTAGGATGCTTGATTCCGGATCAGGGAAGACATGGCTTGGCAGTTCGGGCTGGACTGATCCCATGAGGCACAGGGTCAAGACTGATTTGCATATGGCAATGTCTGAACTTTGGTGGCGTGGTGAGCAAAATAACGATGGATTAAACCCAGATCTGTGACTGGGGGTGAATGTTTTGCCAATGTGCAACATTCCGTCCATCATCTTGTGTGTTTTGCTGTTCGCCCTATGTGGGAAGGGTATGCCCAGACGTGGGTCCCGTGCTCACTACGCCACTGAAGTCAAGCTATCCTGGCTGAAGAGGGGTGAAACCCCGAAACCGGTCCTAGGATGCTTGATTCCGGTTCAGGGAAGACATGGATTGGCAGTTCGGGCTGGACTGTTCCCATGAGGCACAGGGTCAAGACTGATTTCCATATGGCCATGTCTGAACTGGGGTGGCGTGGTGAGCAAAATATCGATGGATTAAACCCAGATCTGTGACTGGGGTTGAATGTTTTGCCAATGTGCAACATTCCGTCCATCATCTTGAGTGTTTCGCTGCTCGCCCTATGTGGGAAGGGTATGCCCAGACATGGGTCCCGTGCTCACTACTCCACTGGAGTCAAGCTATCCTGGCTGAAGAGGGGTGAAACCCCGAAACCGGTCCTAGGATGCTTGATTCCGGCTCAGGGAAAACATGGCTTGGCAGTTCGGGCTGGACTGTTCCCATGAGGCACAGGGTCAAGACTGATTTGCATATGGCCATGTCTGAAATGGGGTGGCGTGGTGAGGAAAATAACGATGGATTAAATCCAGATCTGTGACTGGGGGAGAATGTTTTGCCAATGTGCAACATTCCGTCCATCATTTTGTGTGTTTTGCTGTTCACCCTATGTGGGAAGGGTATGCCCAGACGGGGGTCCCGTGCTCACTACACCACTGGAGTCAAGCTATCCTGGCTGAAGAGGGGTGAAACCCCGAAACTGGTCCTAGGATGCTTGATTCCGGTTCAGGGAAGATATGGCTTGGCAGTTCGGGCTGGACTGTTCCCATGAGGCACAGGATCAAGACTGATTTGCATATGCCCATGTCTGAACTGGGGTGGCGTGGTGAGCAAAATAACGATGGATTAAACCCAGATCTGTGACTGGGGGTGAATGTTTTGCCAATGTGCAACATTCTGTCCATCATCTTGTGTGTTTTGCTGTTCTCCCTATGTGGGAACGGTATGCCCAGACGTGGGTTCCGTGCTCACTACGCCACTGGAGTCAAGCTATCCTGCCTGAAGAGGGGTGAAACCCCGAAACCGGTCCTAGGATGCTTGATTCTGGTTCAGGGAATACATGGCTTGGCAGTTCGGGCTGGACTGTTCCCATGAGGCACAGGGTCAAGACTGATTTGCATATGGCCATGTCTGAAATGGGGAGGCGTGGTGAGCAAAATAACGATGGATTATACCCAGATCTGTGACTGGGGGTGAATGTTTTGCCAATGTGCAACATTCCGTCCATCATCTTGTGTGTTTTGCTGTTCGCCCTATGTGGGAAGGGTATGCCCAGACGTGGGTCCCTTGCTCAGTACGCCACTGGAGTCAAGCTATCCTGGCTGAAGAGGGGTGAAACCCCGAAACCGGTGCTAGGATGCTTGATTCCAGTTCAGGGAAGACATGGATTGGCAGTTCGGGCTGGACTGTTCCCATGAGGCACAGGGTCAAGACTGATTTGCATATGGCCATGTCTGAACTGGGGTGGCGTGGTGAGCAAAATAACGATAGATTTAACCCAGATCTGTGTGTGAATGTTTTGCCAATGTGCAACATTCCGTCCATCATCTTGTTTGTTTTGCTGTTTGCCCTATGTGGACAGGGTATGCCCAGACGTGGGTTCCGTGCTCACTACTCCACTGGAGTCAAGATATCCTGGCTGAAGAGGGGTGAAACCCCGAAACCGGTCCTAGGATGCTTGATTCCGTTCAGGGAAGACATGGATTGGCAGTTCGGGCTGGACTGTTCCCATGAGGCACAGGGTCAAGACTGATTTGCATATGGCCATGTCTGAACTGGGGTGGCGTGGTGAGCAAAATAACGATGGATTAAACCCAGATCTGTGACTGGGGGTGAATGTTTTGCCAATGTTCAACATTCCGTCCATCATCTTGTGTGTTTTGCTATTCGCCCTATGTGGGAAGTGTATGCCCCGACATGGGTCCCGTGCTCACTACGCCACTGGAGTTAAGCTATCCTGGCTGAAGAGGGGTGAAACCCCGAAAACGGTCCTAGGATGCTTGATTCCGGCTCAGGGAAGACATGGCTTGGCAGTTCGGGCTGGACTGTTCCCATGAGGCACAGGGTCAAGACTGATTTGCATATGGCCATGTCTGAAATGGGGTGGCGTGGTGAGCAAAATAACGATGGATTAAACCCAGATCTGTGACTGGGGGTGAATGTTTTGCCAATGTGCAACATTCTGTCCATCATCTTGTGTGTTTTGCTGTTCTCCCTATGTGGGAAGGGTATGCCCAGACATGGGGCCCGTGCTCACTACGCCACTGAAGTTAAGCTATCCTGTCTGAAGCGGGGTGAAACCCCGAAACCAGTCCTAGGATGCTTGATTCCGGTTCAGGGAAGATATGGCTTGGCAGTTCGGGCTTGACAGTTCCCATAAGGCACAGGGTCAAGATTGATTTGCATATGGCCATGTCTGAACTGGGTGGCGTGGTGAGCAAAATAACGATGGATTAAACCCAGATCTGTGACTGGGGTTGAATGTTTTGCCAAGGTGCAACAACATTCCGTCCATCATCTGGTGTGTTTTGCTGTTCGCCCTATGTGGGAAGGGTATGCCCAGACATGGGTCCCCTACTCACTACGCCACTGGAGTCAAGCTATCCTGGCTGAAGAGAGGTGAATCCCCGAAACCGGTCCTAGGATTCTTGATTCCGGTTCAGGGAAGACATGGCTTGGCAGTTCGGGCTGGACTGTTCCCATGAGACACAGGGTCAAGACTGATTTGCATATGGCCATGTCTGAACTGGGGTGGCGTGGTGAGCAAAATAATGATGGATTAAACCCAGATCTGTGACTGGGGGTGAATGTTTTGCCAATGTGCAACATTCCGTCCATCATCCTGTGTGTTTTGCTGTTCTCCCTATGTGGGAACGATATGCCCAGACGTGGGTTCTGTGCTCACTACGCCACTGGAGTCAAGCTATCCTGTCTGAAGAGGGTTGAAACCCCGAAACCGGTCCTAGGATGCTTGATTCCGGTTCAGGGAATACATGGCTTGGCAGATCGGGCTGGACTGTTCCCATGAGGCACAGGGTCAAGACTGATTTGCATATGGCCATGTCTGAACTGGGGTGGCGTGGTGAGCAAAATAACGATGGATTAAACCCAGATCTGTGACTGGGGGTGAATGTTTTGCCAATGTGCAACATTCTGTCCATCATCTTGTGTATTTTGCTGTGCGCCCTATGTGGGAAGGGTATGCCCAGACGTGAGTCTCGAGCTCACTACGCCACTGGAGTCAAGCTATCCTGGCTGAAGAGGGGTGAAACCCCGAAACCGGTCCTAGGATGCTTGTGTCCGGTTCAGGGAAGACATGGCTTGGCAGATCGGGCTGGACTGTTCCCATGAGGAACAGGGTCAAGACTGATTTGCATATGTACATGTCTGAACTGGGGTGGCGTGGTGAGCAAAATAACGATGGATTAAACCCAGATCTGTGACTGGGGGTGAATGTTTTGCCAATGTGCAACATTCCGTCCATCATCTTGTGTGTTTTGCTGTTTGCCCTATATGGGAAGGGTATGTCCAGGCGTGGGTCCGGTGCTCACTACGTCACTGGAGTCAATCTATCCTGGCTGAAGAGGGGTGCAACCCCTAAACCGGTCTTAGGATGCTTGATTCCGGTTCAGGGAAGACATGGCTTGGCAGTTCGGGCTGGACTGATCCCATGAGGTACAGGGTCAAGACTGATTTGCATATGGCAATGTCTGAACTGGGGTGGCGTGGTGAGCAAAATAACGATGGATTAAACCCAGTTCTGTGACTGGGGGTGAATGTTTTGCCAATGTGCAACATTCCGTCCATCAGCTTGTGTGTTTTGCTGTTCGCCCTATGTGGGAAGGGTATGCCCAGACGTGGGTCCCTTCCTCACTACGCCACTGGAGTCAAGCTATCCTGGATGAAGAGGGATGAAACCCCGAAACCGTTGCTAGGATGCTTGATTCCGGGTTCAGGGAAGACATGGCATGGCAGTTCGGGCTGGACTGTTCCCATGAGTCACAGAGTCAAGGCTGATTTGCATATGGCCATGTCTGAACTGGAGTGGCGTGGTGAGCAAAATAACGATGGATTAAACCCAGATCTGTGACTGGGGGTGAATGTTTTGCCAATGTGCAACATTCCGTCCATCATCTTGTGTGTTTTCCTGTTCGCCCTATGTGGGACGGGTATGCCCAGACGTGGGTCCCGTGCTCACTACGCCACGGAAGTCAAGCTATCCTGGCTGAAGAGGGGTGAAACCCCAAAACCGGTCCTAGGATGCTTGATTCCATTTCATAGAAGACATGGCTTGGCAGTTCGGGCTGGACTGTTCCCATGAGGCACAGGGTCAAGACTGATTTGCATATGGCCATGTCTGAACTGGGGTGGCGTGGTGAGTAAAATAACGATGGATTGAACCCAGATCTGTGACTGGGGGTGAATGTTTTGCCAATGTTCAACATTCCGTCCATCATCTTGTGTGTTTTGCTGTTCGCCCTACGTGGGAAGGGTATGCCCAGACATGGGTCCCGTGCTCACTACGCCACTGGAGTTAAGCTATCCTGGCTGAAGAGGGGTGAAACCCTGAAACCGGTCCTAGGATGCTTGATTCCGGATCAGGGAAGACATGGCTTGGCAGTTCCGGCTGGACTGATCCCATGAGGCACAGGGTCAAGGCTGATTTGCAAATGGCAATGTCTGAACTTGGGTGGCGTGGTGAGCAAAATAACGATGGATTAAACCCAGATCTGTGACTGGGGGTGAATGTTTTGCCAATGTGCAACATTCCGTCCATCATCTTATGTGTTTTGCTGTTCGCCCTATGTGGGAAGGGTATGCCCAGACGTGGGTCCCTTGCTCACTACGCCACTGGAGTCAAGCTATCCTGGCTGAAGAGGGGTGAAACCCCGAAACCGGTGCTAGGATGCTTGATTCCGGTTCAGGGAAGACATGGCATGACAGTTCGGGCTGGACTGTTCCCATGAGTCACAGGGTCAAGACTGATTTGCATATGGCCATGTCTGAACTGGAGTGGCGTGGTGAGCAAAATAACGATGGATTAAACCCAGATCTGTGACTGGGGGTGAATGTTTTGCCAATGTGCAACATTCCGTCCATCATCTTGTGTGTTTTGCTGTTCGCCCTATGTGGGAAGGGTATGCCCAGACGTGGGTCCTGTGCTCACTATGCCACTGGAGTCAAGCAATCCTGGCTGAAGAGGGGTGAAACCCCGAAACCGGTCCTAGGATGCTTGATTCCGTTCAGGGAAGACATGGATTGGCAGTTCGGGCTGGACTGTTCCCATGAGGCACAGGGTCAAGACTGATTTGCATATGGCCATGTCTGAACTGGGGTGGCATTGTGAGTAAAATAACGATGGATTAAACCCAGATCTGTGACTAGGGGTGAATGTTTTGCCAATGTGCAACATTCTGTCCATCATCTTGTGTGTTTTGCTGTTCACCCTATGCGGGAAGGGTATGCCAAGACGTGGGTCCCGTGCTCACTATGCCACTGGAGTCAAGCAATCCTGGCTGAAGAGGGGTGAAACCCCGAAACTGGTCCTAGGATGCTTGATTCCGTTCAGGGAAGACATGGATTGGCAGTTCGGGCTGGACTGTTCCCATGAGGCACAGGGTCAAGACTGATTTCCATATGGCCATGTCTGAACTGGGGTGGCGTGGTGAGCAAAATAACGATGGATTAAACCCAGATCTTTGACTGGGGTTGAATGTTTTGCCAATGTGCAACATTCCGTCCATCATCTTGAGTGTTTCGCTGCTCGCCCTATGTGGGAAGGGTATGCCCAGACATGGGTCCCGTGCTCACTACTCCACTGGAGTCAAGCTATCCTGGCTGAAGCGGGGTGAAACCCCGAAACCGGTCCTAGGATGCTTGATTCCGGTTCAGGGAAGATATGGCTTGGCAGTTCGGGCTTGACAGTTCCCATAAGGCACAGGGTCAAGATTGATTTGCATATGGCCATGTCTGAACTGGGTGGCGTGGTGAGCAAAATAACGATGGATTAAACCCAGATTTGAGACTGGGGTTGAATGTTTTGCCAAGGTGCAACAACATTCCGTCCATCAACTGGTGTGTTTTGCTGTTCGCCCTATGTGGGAAGGGTATGCCCAGACATGGGTCCCCTACTCACTACGCCACTGGAGTCAAGCTATCATGGCTGAAGAGAGGTGAATACCCGAAACCGGTCCTAGGATGCTTGATTCCGGATCAGGGAAGACATGGCTTGGCAGTTCGGGCTGGACTGTTCCCATGAGACACTGGGTCAAGACTGATTTGCATATGGCCATGTCTGAACTGGGGTGGCGTGGTGAGCAAAATAATGATGGATTAAACCCAGATCTGTGACTGGGGGTGAATGTTTTGCCAATGTGCAACATTCCGTCCATCATCTTGTGTGTTTTGCTGTTCTCCCTATGTGGGAACGATATGCCCAGACGTGGGTTCTGTGCTCACTACGCCACTGGAGTCAAGCTATCCTGTCTGAAGAGGGTTGAAACCCCGAAACCGGTCCTAGGATGCTTGATTCCGGTTCAGGGAATACATGGCTTGGCAGATCGGGCTGGACTGTTCCCATGAGGCACAGGGTCAAGACTGATTTGCATATGGCCATGTCTGAACTGGGGTGGCGTGGTGAGGAAAATAACGATGGATTAAACCCAGATCTGTGACTGGGGGTGAATGTTTTGCCAATGTGCAACATTCTGTCCATCATCTTGTGTGTTTTGCTGTGCGCCCTATGTGGGAAGGGTATGCCCAGACGTGAGTCTCGAGCTCACTACGCCACTGGAGTCAAGCTATCCTGGCTGAAGAGGGGTGAAACCCCGAAACCGGTCCTAGGATGCTTGATTCCGGTTCAGGGAAGACATGGCTTGGCAGATCGGGCTGGACTGTTCCCATGAGGAACAGGGTCAAGACTGATTTGCATATGTACATGTCTGAACTGGGGTGGCGTGGTGAGCAAAATAACGATGGATTAAACCCAGATCTGTGACTGGGGGTGAATGTTTTGCCAATGTGCAACATTCTGTCCATCATCTTGTGTGTTTTGCTGTTCGCCCTATGTGGGAAGGGTATGTCCAGGCGTGGGTCCCGTGCTCACTACGTCACTGGAGTCAATCTATCCTGGCTCAAGAGGGGTGCAACCCCGAAACCGGTCTTAGGATGCTTGATTCCGGTTCAGGGAAGACATGGCTTGGCAGTTCGGGCTGGACTGATCCCATGAGGTACAGGGTCAAGACTGATTTGCATATGGCAATGTCTGAACTGGGGTGGCGTGGTGAGCAAAATAACGATGGATTAAACCCAGTTCTGTGACTGGGGGTGAATGTTTTGCCAATGTGCAACATTCCGTCCATCAGCTTGTGTGTTTTGCTGTTCGCCCTACGTGGGAAGGGTATGCCCAGACGTGGGTCCCTTCCTCACTACGCCACTGGAGTCAAGCTATCCTGGATGAAGAGGGGTGAAACCCCGAAACCGTTGCTAGGATGCTTGATTCCGGGTTCAGGGAAGACATGGCATGGCAGTTCGGGCTGGACTGTTCCCATGAGTCACAGAGTCAAGGCTGATTTGCATATGGCCATGTCTGAACTGGAGTGGCGTGGTGAGCAAAATAACGATGGATTAAACCCAGATCTGTGACTGGGGGTGAATGTTTTGCCAATGTGCAACATTCCGTCCATCATCTTGTGTGTTTTCCTGTTCGCCCTATGTGTGACGGGTATGCCCAGACGTGGGTCCCGTGCTCACTACGCCAAGGAAGTCAAGCTATCCTGGCTGAAGAGGGGTGAAACCCTGAAACCGGTCCTAGGATGCTTGATTCCGGATCAGGGAAGACATGGCTTGGCAGTTCGGGCTGGACTGATCCCATGAGGCACAGGGTCAAGACTGATTTGCATATGGCAATGTCTGAACTTTGGTGGCGTGGTGAGCAAAATAACGATGGATTAAACCCAGATCTGTGACTGGGGGTGAATGTTTTGCCAATGTGCAACATTCCGTCCATCATCTTGTGTGTTTTGCTGTTCGCCCTATGTGGGAAGGGTATGCCCAGACGTGGGTCCCGTGCTCACTACGCCACTGAAGTCAAGCTATCCTGGCTGAAGAGGGGTGAAACCCCGAAACCGGTCCTAGGATGCTTGATTCCGGTTCAGGGAAGACATGGATTGGCAGTTCGGGCTGGACTGTTCCCATGAGGCACAGGGTCAAGACTGATTTCCATATGGCCATGTCTGAACTGGGGTGGCGTGGTGAGCAAAATATCGATGGATTAAACCCAGATCTGTGACTGGGGTTGAATGTTTTGCCAATGTGCAACATTCCGTCCATCATCTTGAGTGTTTCGCTGCTCGCCCTATGTGGGAAGGGTATGCCCAGACATGGGTCCCGTGCTCACTACTCCACTGGAGTCAAGCTATCCTGGCTGAAGAGGGGTGAAACCCCGAAACCGGTCCTAGGATGCTTGATTCCGGCTCAGGGAAAACATGGCTTGGCAGTTCGGGCTGGACTGTTCCCATGAGGCACAGGGTCAAGACTGATTTGCATATGGCCATGTCTGAAATGGGGTGGCGTGGTGAGGAAAATAACGATGGATTAAATCCAGATCTGTGACTGGGGGAGAATGTTTTGCCAATGTGCAACATTCCGTCCATCATTTTGTGTGTTTTGCTGTTCACCCTATGTGGGAAGGGTATGCCCAGACGGGGGTCCCGTGCTCACTACACCACTGGAGTCAAGCTATCCTGGCTGAAGAGGGGTGAAACCCCGAAACTGGTCCTAGGATGCTTGATTCCGGTTCAGGGAAGATATGGCTTGGCAGTTCGGGCTGGACTGTTCCCATGAGGCACAGGATCAAGACTGATTTGCATATGCCCATGTCTGAACTGGGGTGGCGTGGTGAGCAAAATAACGATGGATTAAACCCAGATCTGTGACTGGGGGTGAATGTTTTGCCAATGTGCAACATTCTGTCCATCATCTTGTGTGTTTTGCTGTTCTCCCTATGTGGGAACGGTATGCCCAGACGTGGGTTCCGTGCTCACTACGCCACTGGAGTCAAGCTATCCTGCCTGAAGAGGGGTGAAACCCCGAAACCGGTCCTAGGATGCTTGATTCTGGTTCAGGGAATACATGGCTTGGCAGTTCGGGCTGGACTGTTCCCATGAGGCACAGGGTCAAGACTGATTTGCATATGGCCATGTCTGAAATGGGGAGGCGTGGTGAGCAAAATAACGATGGATTATACCCAGATCTGTGACTGGGGGTGAATGTTTTGCCAATGTGCAACATTCCGTCCATCATCTTGTGTGTTTTGCTGTTCGCCCTATGTGGGAAGGGTATGCCCAGACGTGGGTCCCTTGCTCAGTACGCCACTGGAGTCAAGCTATCCTGGCTGAAGAGGGGTGAAACCCCGAAACCGGTGCTAGGATGCTTGATTCCAGTTCAGGGAAGACATGGATTGGCAGTTCGGGCTGGACTGTTCCCATGAGGCACAGGGTCAAGACTGATTTGCATATGGCCATGTCTGAACTGGGGTGGCGTGGTGAGCAAAATAACGATAGATTTAACCCAGATCTGTGTGTGAATGTTTTGCCAATGTGCAACATTCCGTCCATCATCTTGTTTGTTTTGCTGTTTGCCCTATGTGGACAGGGTATGCCCAGACGTGGGTTCCGTGCTCACTACTCCACTGGAGTCAAGATATCCTGGCTGAAGAGGGGTGAAACCCCGAAACCGGTCCTAGGATGCTTGATTCCGTTCAGGGAAGACATGGATTGGCAGTTCGGGCTGGACTGTTCCCATGAGGCACAGGGTCAAGACTGATTTGCATATGGCCATGTCTGAACTGGGGTGGCGTGGTGAGCAAAATAACGATGGATTAAACCCAGATCTGTGACTGGGGGTGAATGTTTTGCCAATGTTCAACATTCCGTCCATCATCTTGTGTGTTTTGCTATTCGCCCTATGTGGGAAGTGTATGCCCCGACATGGGTCCCGTGCTCACTACGCCACTGGAGTTAAGCTATCCTGGCTGAAGAGGGGTGAAACCCCGAAAACGGTCCTAGGATGCTTGATTCCGGCTCAGGGAAGACATGGCTTGGCAGTTCGGGCTGGACTGTTCCCATGAGGCACAGGGTCAAGACTGATTTGCATATGGCCATGTCTGAAATGGGGTGGCGTGGTGAGCAAAATAACGATGGATTAAACCCAGATCTGTGACTGGGGGTGAATGTTTTGCCAATGTGCAACATTCTGTCCATCATCTTGTGTGTTTTGCTGTTCTCCCTATGTGGGAAGGGTATGCCCAGACATGGGGCCCGTGCTCACTACGCCACTGAAGTTAAGCTATCCTGTCTGAAGCGGGGTGAAACCCCGAAACCAGTCCTAGGATGCTTGATTCCGGTTCAGGGAAGATATGGCTTGGCAGTTCGGGCTTGACAGTTCCCATAAGGCACAGGGTCAAGATTGATTTGCATATGGCCATGTCTGAACTGGGGTGGCGTGGTGAGCAAAATAACGATGGATTAAACCCAGATCTGTGACTGGGGTTGAATGTTTTGCCAAGGTGCAACAACATTCCGTCCATCATCTGGTGTGTTTTGCTGTTCGCCCTATGTGGGAAGGGTATGCCCAGACATGGGTCCCCTACTCACTACGCCACTGGAGTCAAGCTATCCTGGCTGAAGAGAGGTGAATCCCCGAAACCGGTCCTAGGATTCTTGATTCCGGTTCAGGGAAGACATGGCTTGGCAGTTCGGGCTGGACTGTTCCCATGAGACACAGGGTCAAGACTGATTTGCATATGGCCATGTCTGAACTGGGGTGGCGTGGTGAGCAAAATAATGATGGATTAAACCCAGATCTGTGACTGGGGGTGAATGTTTTGCCAATGTGCAACATTCCGTCCATCATCCTGTGTGTTTTGCTGTTCTCCCTATGTGGGAACGATATGCCCAGACGTGGGTTCTGTGCTCACTACGCCACTGGAGTCAAGCTATCCTGTCTGAAGAGGGTTGAAACCCCGAAACCGGTCCTAGGATGCTTGATTCCGGTTCAGGGAATACATGGCTTGGCAGATCGGGCTGGACTGTTCCCATGAGGCACAGGGTCAAGACTGATTTGCATATGGCCATGTCTGAACTGGGGTGGCGTGGTGAGCAAAATAACGATGGATTAAACCCAGATCTGTGACTGGGGGTGAATGTTTTGCCAATGTGCAACATTCTGTCCATCATCTTGTGTATTTTGCTGTGCGCCCTATGTGGGAAGGGTATGCCCAGACGTGAGTCTCGAGCTCACTACGCCACTGGAGTCAAGCTATCCTGGCTGAAGAGGGGTGAAACCCCGAAACCGGTCCTAGGATGCTTGTGTCCGGTTCAGGGAAGACATGGCTTGGCAGATCGGGCTGGACTGTTCCCATGAGGAACAGGGTCAAGACTGATTTGCATATGTACATGTCTGAACTGGGGTGGCGTGGTGAGCAAAATAACGATGGATTAAACCCAGATCTGTGACTGGGGGTGAATGTTTTGCCAATGTGCAACATTCCGTCCATCATCTTGTGTGTTTTGCTGTTTGCCCTATGTGGGAAGGGTATGTCCAGGCGTGGGTCCGGTGCTCACTACGTCACTGGAGTCAATCTATCCTGGCTGAAGAGGGGTGCAACCCCTAAACCGGTCTTAGGATGCTTGATTCCGGTTCAGGGAAGACATGGCTTGGCAGTTCGGGCTGGACTGATCCCATGAGGTACAGGGTCAAGACTGATTTGCATATGGCAATGTCTGAACTGGGGTGGCGTGGTGAGCAAAATAACGATGGATTAAACCCAGTTCTGTGACTGGGGGTGAATGTTTTGCCAATGTGCAACATTCCGTCCATCAGCTTGTGTGTTTTGCTGTTCGCCCTATGTGGGAAGGGTATGCCCAGACGTGGGTCCCTTCCTCACTACGCCACTGGAGTCAAGCTATCCTGGATGAAGAGGGATGAAACCCCGAAACCGTTGCTAGGATGCTTGATTCCGGGTTCAGGGAAGACATGGCATGGCAGTTCGGGCTGGACTGTTCCCATGAGTCACAGAGTCAAGGCTGATTTGCATATGGCCATGTCTGAACTGGAGTGGCGTGGTGAGCAAAATAACGATGGATTAAACCCAGATCTGTGACTGGGGGTGAATGTTTTGCCAATGTGCAACATTCCGTCCATCATCTTGTGTGTTTTCCTGTTCGCCCTATGTGGGACGGGTATGCCCAGACGTGGGTCCCGTGCTCACTACGCCACGGAAGTCAAGCTATCCTGGCTGAAGAGGGGTGAAACCCCAAAACCGGTCCTAGGATGCTTGATTCCATTTCATGGAAGACATGGCTTGGCAGTTCGGGCTGGACTGTTCCCATGAGGCACAGGGTCAAGACTGATTTGCATATGGCCATGTCTGAACTGGGGTGGCGTGGTGAGTAAAATAACGATGGATTGAACCCAGATCTGTGACTGGGGGTGAATGTTTTGCCAATGTTCAACATTCCGTCCATCATCTTGTGTGTTTTGCTGTTCGCCCTACGTGGGAAGGGTATGCCCAGACATGGGTCCCGTGCTCACTACGCCACTGGAGTTAAGCTATCCTGGCTGAAGAGGGGTGAAACCCTGAAACCGGTCCTAGGATGCTTGATTCCGGATCAGGGAAGACATGGCTTGGCAGTTCCGGCTGGACTGATCCCATGAGGCACAGGGTCAAGGCTGATTTGCAAATGGCAATGTCTGAACTTGGGTGGCGTGGTGAGCAAAATAACGATGGATTAAACCCAGATCTGTGACTGGGGGTGAATGTTTTGCCAATGTGCAACATTCCGTCCATCATCTTATGTGTTTTGCTGTTCGCCCTATGTGGGAAGGGTATGCCCAGACGTGGGTCCCTTGCTCACTACGCCACTGGAGTCAAGCTATCCTGGCTGAAGAGGGGTGAAACCCCGAAACCGGTGCTAGGATGCTTGATTCCGGTTCAGGGAAGACATGGCATGACAGTTCGGGCTGGACTGTTCCCATGAGTCACAGGGTCAAGACTGATTTGCATATGGCCATGTCTGAACTGGAGTGGCGTGGTGAGCAAAATAACGATGGATTAAACCCAGATCTGTGACTGGGGGTGAATGTTTTGCCAATGTGCAACATTCCGTCCATCATCTTGTGTGTTTTGCAGTTCGCCCTATGTGGGAAGGGTATGCCCAGACGTGGGTCCTGTGCTCACTATGCCACTGGAGTCAAGCAATCCTGGCTGAAGAGGGGTGAAACCCCGAAACCGGTCCTAGGATGCTTGATTCCGTTCAGGGAAGACATGGATTGGCAGTTCGGGCTGGACTGTTCCCATGAGGCACAGGGTCAAGACTGATTTGCATATGGCCATGTCTGAACTGGGGTGGCATTGTGAGTAAAATAACGATGGATTAAACCCAGATCTGTGACTAGGGGTGAATGTTTTGCCAATGTGCAACATTCTGTCCATCATCTTGTGTGTTTTGCTGTTCACCCTATGCGGGAAGGGTATGCCAAGACGTGGGTCCCGTGCTCACTATGCCACTGGAGTCAAGCAATCCTGGCTGAAGAGGGGTGAAACCCCGAAACTGGTCCTAGGATGCTTGATTCCGTTCAGGGAAGACATGGATTGGCAGTTCGGGCTGGACTGTTCCCATGAGGCACAGGGTCAAGACTGATTTCCATATGGCCATGTCTGAACTGGGGTGGCGTGGTGAGCAAAATAACGATGGATTAAACCCAGATCTTTGACTGGGGTTGAATGTTTTGCCAATGTGCAACATTCCGTCCATCATCTTGAGTGTTTCGCTGCTCGCCCTATGTGGGAAGGGTATGCCCAGACATGGGTCCCGTGCTCACTACTCCACTGGAGTCAAGCTATCCTGGCTGAAGAGGGGTGAAACCCCGAAACCGGTCCTAGGATGCTTGATTCCGGCTCAGGGAAAACATGGCTTGGCAGTTCGGGCTGGACTGTTCCCATGAGGCACAGGGTCAAGACTGATTTGCATATGGCAATGTCTGAACTGGGATGGCGTGGTGAGCAAAATAACGATGGATTAAACCCAGTTCTGTGACTGGGGGTGAATGTTTTGCCAATGTGCAACATTCCGTCCATCAGCTTGTGTGTTTTGCTGTTCGCCCTATGTGGGAAGGGTATGCCCAGACGTGGGTCCCTTCCTCACTACGCCACTGGAGTCAAGCTATCCTGGATGAAGAGGGATGAAACCCCGAAACCGTTGCTAGGATGCTTGATTCCGGGTTCAGGGAAGACATGGCATGGCAGTTCGGGCTGGACTGTTCCCATGAGTCACAGAGTCAAGGCTGATTTGCATATGGCCATGTCTGAACTGGAGTGGCGTGGTGAGCAAAATAACGATGGATTAAACCCAGATCTGTGACTGGGGGTGAATGGTTTGCCAATGTGCAACATTCCGTCCATCATCTTGTGTGTTTTCCTGTTCGCCCTATGTGGGACGGGTATGCCCAGACGTGGGTCCCGTGCTCACTACGCCACGGAAGTCAAGCTATCCTGGCTGAAGAGGGGTGAAACCCCGAAACCGGTCCTAGGATGCTTGATTCCATTTCATGGAAGACATGGCTTGGCAGTTCGGGCTGGACTGTTCCCATGAGGCACAGGGTCAAGACTGATTTGCATATGGCCATGTCTGAACTGGGGTGGCGTGGTGAGTAAAATAACGATGGATTAAACCCAGATCTGTGACTGGGGGAGAATGTTTTGCCAATGTGCAACATTCCGTCCATCATCTTGTGTGTTTTGCTGTTCGCCCTACGTGGGAAGGGTATGCCCAGACATGGGTCCCGTGCTCACTACGCCACTGGAGTTAAGCTATCCTGGCTGAAGAGGGGTGAAACCCTGAAACCGGTCCTAGGATGCTTGATTCCGGATCAGGGAAGACATGGCTTGGCAGTTCGGGCTGGACTGATCCCATGAGGCACAGGGTCAAGACTGATTTGCAAATGGCAATGTCTGAACTTGGGTGGCGTGGTGAGCAAAATAACGATGGATTAAACCCAGATCTGTGACTGGGGGTGAATGTTTTGCCAATGTGCAACATTCCGTCCATCATCTTATGTGTTTTGCTGTTCGCCCTATGTGGGAAGGGTATGCCCAGACGTGGGTCCCTTGCACACTACGCCACTGGAGTCAAGCTATCCTGGCTGAAGAGGGGTGAAACCCCGAAACCGGTGCTAGGATGCTTGATTCCGGTTCAGGGAAGACATGGCATGACAGTTCGGGCTGGACTGTTCCCATGAGTCACAGGGTCAAGACTGATTTGCATATGGCCATGTCTGAACTGGAGTGGCGTGGTGAGCAAAATAACGATGGATTAAACCCAGATCTGTGACTGGGGGTGAATGTTTTGCCAATGTGCAACATTCCGTCCATCATCTTGTGTGTTTTGCTGTTCGCCCTATGTGGGAAGGGTATGCCCAGACGTGGGTCCCGTGCTCACTATGCCACTGGAGTCAAGCAATCCTGGCTGAAGAGGGGTGAAACCCCGAAACCGGTCCTAGGATGCTTGATTCCGTTCAGGGAAGACATGGATTGGCAGTTCGGGCTGGACTGTTTCCATGAGGCACAGGGTCAAGACTGATTTGCATATGGCCATGTCTGAAATGGGGTGGCGTGGTGAGGAAAATAACGATGGATTAAATCCAGATCTGTGACTGGGGGAGAATGTTTTGCCAATGTGCAACATTCCGTCCATCATTTTGTGTGTTTTGCTGTTCACCCTATGTGGGAAGGGTATGCCCAGACGGGGGTCCCGTGCTCACTACACCACTGGAGTCAAGCTATCCTGGCTGAAGAGGGGTGAAACCCCGAAACCGGTCCTAGGATGCTTGATTCCGGTTCAGGGAAGATATGGCGTGGCAGTTCGGGCTGGACTGTTCCCATGAGGCACAGGATCAAGACTGATTTGCATATGCCCATGTCTGAACTGGGGTGGCGTGGTGAGCAAAATAACGATGGATTAAACCCAGATCTGTGACTGGGGGGGAATGTTTTGCCAATGTGCAACATTCTGTCCATCATCTTGTGTGTTTTGCTGTTCTCCCTATGTGGGAACGGTATGCCCAGACGTGGGTTCCGTGCTCACTACGCCACTGGAGTCAAGCTATCCTGCCTGAAGAGGGGTGAAACACCGAAACCGGTCCTAGGATGCTTGATTCTGGTTCAGGGAATACATGGCTTGGCAGTTCGGGCTGGACTGTTCCCATGAGGCACAGGGTCAAGACTGATTTGCATATGGCCATGTCTGAACTGGGGAGGCGTGGTGAGCAAAATAACAATGGATTATGCCCAGATCTGTGACTGGGGGTGAATGTTTTGCCAATGTGCAACATTCCGTCCATCATCTTGTGTGTTTTGCTGTTCGCCCTATGTGGGAAGGGTATGCCCAGACGTGGGTCCCTTGCTCAGTACGCCACTGGAGTCAAGCTATCCTGGCTGAAGAGGGGTGAAACCCCGAAACCGGTGCTAGGATGCTTGATTCCAGTTCAGGGAAGACATGGATTGGCAGTTCGGGCTGGACTGTTCCCATGAGGCACAGGGTCAAGACTGATTTGCATATGGCCATGTCTGAACTGGGGTGGCGTGGTGAGCAAAATAACGATGGATTTAACGCAGATCTGTGTCTGGGGGTGAATGTTTTGCCAATGTGCAACATTCCGTCCATCATCTTGTGTGTTTTGCTGTTCGCCCTATGTGGGAAGTGTATGCCCCGACATGGGTCCCGTGCTCACTACGCCACTGGAGTTAAGCTATCCTGGCTGAAGAGGGGTGAAACCCTGAAACCGGTCCTAGAATGCTTGATTCCGTTCAGGGAAGACATGACTTGGCAGTTCGGGCTGGACTGTTCCCATGAGGCACAGGGTCAAGACTGATTTCCATATGGCCATGTCTGAACTGGGGTGGCGTGGTGAGCAAAATAACGATGGATTAAACCCAGATCTGTGACTGGGGGTGAATGTTTTGCCAATGTGCAACATTCCGTCCATCATCTTGAGTGTTTTGCTGCTCGCCCTATGTGGGAAGGGTATGCCCAGACATGGGTCCCGTGCTCACTACTCCTCTGGAGTCAAGCTATCCTGGCTGAAGAGGGGTGAAACCCCGAAACCGGTCCTAGGATGCTTGATTCCGGCTCAGGGAAGACATGGCTTGGCAGTTCGGGCTGGACTGTTCCCATGAGGCACAGGGTCAAGACTGATTTGCATATGGCCATGTCTGAAATGGGGTGGTGTGGTGAGCAAAATAACGATGGATTAAACCCAGATCTGTGACTGGGGGTGAATGTTTTGCCAATGTGCAACATTCTGTCCATCATCTTGTGTGTTTTGCTGTTCTCCCTATGTGGGAACGGTATGCCCAGACTTGGGTTTCGTGCTCACTACGCCACTGGAGTCAAGCTATCCTGCCTGAAGAGGGGTGAAACCCCGAAACCGGTCCTAGGATGCTTGATTCTGGTTCAGGGAATACATGGCTTGGCAGTTCGGGCTGGACTGTTCCCATGAGGCACAGGGTCAAGACTGATTTGCATATGGCCATGTCTGAACTGGGGAGGCATGGTGAGCAAAATAACGATGGATTATACCCAGATCTGTGACTGGGGGTGAATGTTTTGCCAATGTGCAACATTCCGTCCTTCATCTTGTGTGTTTTGCTGTTCGCCCTATGTGGGAAGGGTATGCCCAGGTGTGGGTCCCGTGCTCACTACGCCACTGGAGTTAATCTATCCTGGCTGAAGAGGGGTGAAATCCCGAAACCGGTCTTAGGATGCTTGATTCCGGTTCAGGGAAGACATGGCTTGGCAGTTCGGGCTGGACTGATCCCATGAGGCACAGGGTCAAGACTGATTTGCATATGGCAATGTCTGAACTGGGGTGGCGTGGTGAGCAAAATAACAATGGATTAAACCCAGATCTGTGACTGGGGGTGAATGTTTTGCCAATGTGCAACATTCCGTCCATCATCTTGTGTGTTTTGCTGTTCACCCTATGTGGGAAGGGTATGCCCAGACGTGGGTCCCTTGCTCACTACGCCACTGGAGTCAAGCTATCCTGGCTGAAGAGGGGTGAAACCCCGAAACCGGTGCTAGGATGCTTGATTCCAGTTCAGGGAAGACATGGCATGGCAGTTCGGGCTGGACTGTTCCCATGAGTCACAGGGTCAAGACTGATTTGCATACGGCCATGTCTGAACTGGAGTGGCGTGGTGAGCAAAATGACGATGGATTAAACCCAGATCTGTGACTGGGGATGAATGTTTTGCCAATGTGCAACATTCCGTCCATCATCTTGTGTGTTTTGCTGTTCACCCTATGCGGGAAGGGTATGCCCAGACGTGGGTCCCTTGCTCACTATGCCACTGGAGTCAAGATATCCTGGCTGAAGAGGGGTGAAACCCCGAAACCGGTCCTAGGATGCTTGATTCCGTTCAGGGATGACATGGATTGGCAGTTCGGGCTGGACTGATCCCATGAGGCACAGGGTCAAGACTGATTTGCATATGGCCATGTCTGAACTGGGGTGGCGTGGTGAGCAAAATAACGATGGATTAAACCCAGATCTGTGACTGGGGGTGAATGTTTTGCCAATGTGCAACATTCCGTCCATCATCTTGTGTGTTTTGCTGTTCGCCCTATGTGGGAAGGGTATGCTCCGACATGGGTCCCGTGCTCACTACGCCACTGGAGATAAGCTATCCTGGCTGAAGAGGGGTGAAACCCTGAAACCGGTTCTAGGATGCTTGATTCTGTTCAGGGAAGACATGGCTTGGCAGTTCGGGCTGGACTGTTCCCATGAGGCACAGGGTCAAGACTGATTTGCATATGGCCATGTCTGAACTGGGGTGGCGTGGTGAGCAAAATAACGATGGATTAAACCCAGATCTGTGACTGGGGGTGAATGTTTTGCCAATGTGCAACATTCCATCCATCATCTTGTGTATTTTGCTGTTCGCCCTATGTGGGAAGGGTATGCCCAGACGTGGGTCCCTTGCTCACTACGCCACTGGAGTCAAGCTATCCTGGCTGAAGAGGGGTGAAACCCCGAAACCGGTGCTAGGACGCTTGATTCCAGTTCAGGGAAGACATGGCATGGCAGTTCGGGCTGGACTGTTCCCATGAGTCACAGGGTCAAGACTGATTTGCATATGGCCCTGTCTGAACTGGAGTGGCGAGGTGAGCAAAATAACGATGGATTAAACCCAGATCTGTGACTGGGGGTGAATGTTTTGCCAATGTGCAACATTCCGTCCATCATCTTGTGTGTTTTGCTGTTCACCCTATGCGGGAAGGGTATGCCCAGACGTGGGTCCCATGCTCACTATGCCACTGGAGTCAAGCTATCCTGGCTGAAGAGGGGTGAAACCCCGAAACCGGTCCTAGGATGCTTGATTCTGTTCAGGGATGACATGGATTGGCAGTTCGGGCTGGACTGTTCCCATGAGGCACAGGGTCAAGACTGATTTGCATATGGCCATGTCTGAACTGGGGTGGCGTGGTGAGCAAAATAACGATGGATTAAACCCAGATCTGTGACTGGGGGTGAATGTTTTGCCAATGTGCAACATTCCGTCCATCATCTTGTGTGTTTTGCTGTTCGCCCTATGTGGGAAGGGTATGCTCCGACATGGGTCCCGTGCTCACTACGCCATTGAAGATAAGCTATCCTGGCTGAAGAGGGGTGAAACCCCGAAACCGGTCCTAGGATGCTTGATACTGTTCAGGGAAGACATGGCGTGGCAGTTCGGGCTGGACTGTTCCCATGAGGCACAGGGTCAAGACTGATTTGCATATGGCCATGTCTGAACTGGGGTGGCATGGTGAGCAAAATACCGATGGATTAATCCCAGATCTGTGACTGGGGGTGAATGTTTTGCCAATGTGCAACATTCCGTCCATCATCTTGTGTGTTTTGCTGTTCTCCCTATGTGGGAAGGGTATGCCCAAACATGGGGCCCGTGCTCACTACGCCACTGAAGTTAAGCTATCCTGGCTGAAGCGGGGTGAAACCCCAAAACCGGTCCTAGGATGCTTGATTCCGGTTCAGGGAAGATATGGCTTGGCAGTTCGGGCTTGACAGTTCCCATAAGGCACAGGGTCAAGATTGATTTGCATATGGCCATATCTGAACTGGGTGGCGTGGTGAGCAAAATAACGATCGATTAAACCCAGATCTGTGACTGGGGTTGAATGTTTGGCCAATGTGCAACAACATTCCGTCCATCATCTTGTGTGTTTTGCTGTTCGCCCTATATGGGAAGGGTATGCCCAGACATGGGTCCCCTACTCACTACGCCACTGGAGTCAAGGTATCATGGCTGAAGAGAGGTGAATCCCCGAAACCGGTCCTAGGATGCTTGATTCCGGTTCAGGGAAGACATGGCTTAGCAGTTCGGGCTGGACTGTTCCCATGAGACACAGGGTCAAGACTGATTTGCATATGGCCATGTCTGAACTGGGGTGGCGTGGTGAGCAAAATAATGATGGATTAAACCCAGATCTGTGACTGGGGGTGAATGTTTTGCCAATGTGCAACATTCCATCCATCATCTTGTGTGTTTTGCTGTTCTCCCTATGTGGGAACGATATGCCCAGACGTGGGTTCCGTGCTCACTACGCCACTGGAGTCAAGCTATCCTGTCTGAAGAGGGGTGAAACCCCGAAACCGGTCCTAGGATGCTTGATTCCGGTTCAGGGAATAGATGGCTTGGCAGATCGGGCTGGACTGTTCCCATGAGGCACAGGGTCAAGACTGATTTGCATATGGCCATGTCTGAACTGGGTTGGCGTGGTGAGCAAAATAACGATGGATTAAACCCAGATCTGTGACTGGGGGTGAATGTTTTGCCAATGTGCAACATTCTGTCCATCATCTTTTGTGTTTTGCTGTGCGCCCTATGTGGGAAGGGTATGCCCAGACGTGGGTCCCGAGCTCACTACGACACTGGAGTCAAGCTATCCTGGCTGAAGAGGGGTGAAACCCCGAAACCGGTCCTAGGATGCTTGATTCCGGTTCAGGGAAGACATGGCTTGGCAGATCGGGCTGGACTGTTCCCATGAGGAACAGGGTCAAGACTGATTTGCATATGTACATGTCTGAACTGGGGTGGCGTGGTGAGCAAAATAACGATGGATTAAACCCAGATCTGTGACTGGGGGTGAATGTTTTGCCAATGTGCAACATTCCAACCATCATCTTGTGTGTTTTGCTGTTCGTCCTATGTGGGAAGGGTATGCCCAGACGTAGGTCCCGTGCTCACTACGCCACTGGAGTCAAGCTATCGTGGCTGAAGAGAGGTGAAGCCCCGAAACCGGTCCTAGGATGCTTGATTCCGGTTCAGGGAACACATGGCTTGGCAGTTCAGGCTTGACAGTTCCCATAAGGCACAGGGTCAAGATTGATTTGCATATGGCCATGTCTGAACTGGGTGGCGTGGTGAGCAAAATAACGATGGATTAAACCCAGATCTGTGACTGGTGTTGAATGTTTTGCCAATGTGCAACAACATTCCGTCCATCATCTTGTGTGTTTTGCTGTTCGCCCTATATGGGAAGGGTATGCCCAGACATGGGTCCCCTACTCACTACACCACTGGAGTCAAGGTATCATGGCTGAAGAGAGGTGAATCCCCGAAACCGGTCCTAGGATGCTTGATTCCGGTTCAGGGAAGACATGGCTTAGCAGTTCGGGCTGGACTGTTCCCATGAGACACAGGGTCAAGACTGATTTGCATATGGCCATGTCTGAACTGGGGTGGCGTGGTGAGCAAAATAATGATGGATTAAACCCAGATCTGTGACTGGGGGTGAATGTTTTGCCAATGTGCAACATTCCGTCCATCATCTTGTGTGTTTTGCTGTTCTCCCTATGTGGGAACGATATGCCCAGACGTTGGTTCCGTGCTCACTACGCCACTGGAGTCAAGCTATCCTGTCTGAAGAGGGGTGAAACCCCGAAACCAGTCCTAGGATGCTTGATTCCGGTTCAGGGAATAGATGGCTTGGCAGATCGGGCTGGACTGTTCCCATGAGGCACAGGGTCAAGACTGATTTGCATATGGCCATGTCTGAACTGGGTTGGCGTGGTGAGCAAAATAACGATGGATTAAACCCAGATCTGTGACTGGGGGTGAATGTTTTGCCAATGTGCAACATTCCGTCCATCATCTTGTGTGTTTTGCTGTTCGCCCTATGTGGGAAGGGTATGCCCAGACGTGGGTCCCTTGCTCACTACGCCACTGGAGTCAAGCTATCCTGGATGAAGAAGGGTGAAACCCCGAAACCGTTGCTAGGATGCTTGATTCCGGGTTCAGGGAAGACATGGCATGGCAGTTCGGGCTGGATTGTTCCCATGAGTCACAGAGTCAAGGCTGATTTGCATATGGCCATGTCTGAACTGGAGTGGCGTGGTGAGCAAAATAACGATGGATTAAACCCAGATCTGTGACTGGGGTGAATGTTTTGCCAATGTGCAACATTCCGTCCATCATCTTGTGTGTTTTGCTGTTCTCTCTATGTGGGAAGGGTATGCCCAGACATGGGGCCCGTGCTCACTACGCCACTAAAGTTAAGCTATCCTGGCTGAAGCGGGGTGAAACCCCGAAACCGGTCCTAGGATGCTTGATTCCGGTTCAGGGAAGATATGGCTTGGCAGTTCGGGCTTGACAGTTCCCATAAGGCACAGGGTCAAGATTGATTTGCATATGGCCAAGTCTGAACTGGGTGGCGTGGTGAGCAAAATAACGATGGATTAAACCCAGATCTGTGACTGGGGTTGAATGTTTTGCCAATGTGCAACAACATCCCGTCCATCATCTTGTGTGTTTTGCTGTTCGCCCTATGTGGGAAGGGTATGCCCAGACATGGGTCCCCTACTCACTACGCCACTGGAGTCAAGCTATCATGGCTGAAGAGAGGTGAATCCCCGAAACCGGTCCTAGGATGCTTGATTCCGGTTCAGGGAAGACATGGCTTAGCAGTTCGGGCTGGACTGTTCCCATGAGACACAGGGTCAAGAGTGATTTGCATATGGCCATGTCTGAACTGGGGTGGCGTGGTGAGCAAAATAATGATGGATTAAACCCAGATCTGTGACTGGGGGTGAATGTTTTGCCAATGTGCAACATTCCGTCCATCATCTTGTGTGTTTTGCTGTTCTCCCTATGTGGGAACGATATGCCCAGACGTGGGTTCCGTGCTCACTACGCCACTGCAGTCAAGCTATCCTGTCTGAAGAGGGGTGAAACCCCGAAACCGGTCCTAGGATGCTTGATTCCGGTTCAGGGAATACATGGCTTGGCAGATCGGGCTGGACTGTTCCCATGAGGCACAGGGTCAAGACTGATTTGCATATGGCAATGTCTGAACTGGGGTGGCGTGGTGAGCAAAATAACGATGGATTAAACCCAGATCTGTGACTAGGGGTGAATGTTTTGCCAATGTGCAACATTCTGTCCATCATCTTGTGTGTTTTGCTGTGCGCCCTATGTGGGAAGGGTATGCCCAGACGTGAGTCCCGAGCTCACTACGCCACTGGAGTTAAGCTATCCTGGCTGAAGAGGGGTGAAACCCCGAAACCGGTCCTAGGATGCTTGATTCCGGTTCAGGGAAGACATGGCTTGGCAGATCGGGCTGGACTGTTCCCATGAGGAACAGGGTCAAGACTGATTTGCATATGTACATGTCTGAACTGGGGTGGCGTGGTGAGCAAAATAACGATGGATTAAACCCAGATCTGTGACTGGGGGTGAATGTTTTGCCAATATGCAACATTCCGTCCATCATCTTGTGTGTTTTGTTGTTCGCCCTATGTGGGAAGGGTATGTCCAGGCGTGGGTCCCGTGCTCACTACGTCACTGGAGTCAATCTATCCTGGCTGAAGAGGGGTGCAACCCCGAAACCGGTCTTAGGATGCTTGATTCCGGTTCAGGGAAGACATGGCTTGGCAGATCGGGCTGGACTGATCCCATGAGGTACAGGGTCAAGACTGATTTGCATATGGCAATGTCTGAACTGGGGTGGCGTGGTGAGCAAAATAACGATGGATTAAACGCAGATCTGTGACTGGGGGTGAATGTTTTGCCAATGTGCAACATTCCGTCCATCATCTTGTGTGTTTTGCTGTTCGCCCTATGTGGGAAGGGTATGCCCATTCGTGGGTCCCTTCCTCACTACGCCACTGGAGTCAAGCTATCCTGGATGAAGAGGGGTGAAACCCCGAAACCGTTGCTAGGATGCTTGATTCCGGGTTCAGGGAAGACATGGCATGGCAGTTCGGGCTGGACTGTTCCCATTAGTCACAGAGTCAAGGCTGATTTGCATAGGCCATGTCTGAAATGGAGTGGCGTGGTGAGCAAAATAACGATGGATTAAACCCAGATCTGTGACTGAGGGTGAATGTTTTGCCAATGTGCAACATTCCGTCCATCATCTTGTGTGTTTTCCTGTTCGTCCTATGTGGGATGGGTATGCCCAGACGTGGGTCCCATGCTCACTACGCCACGGAAGTCAAGCTATCCTGGCTGAAGAGGGAAGAAACCCCGGAACCGGTCCTAGGATGCTTGATTCCATTTAATGGAAGACATGGCTTGGCAGTTCGGGCTGGACTGTTCCCATGAGGCACAGGGTCAAGACAGATTTGCATATGGCCATGTCTGAACTGGGGTGGCGTTGTGACTAAAATAACGATGGATTAAACCCAGATCTGTGACTGGGGGTGAATGTTTTGCCAATGTGCAACATTCCGTCCATCATCTTGTGTGTTTTGCTGTTCGCCCTATGTGGGAAGGGTATGCTCCGACATGGGTCCCGTGCTCACTACACCACTGGAGTTAAGCTATCCTGGCTGAAGAGGGGTGAAACCCCGAAACCGGTCCTAGGATGCTTGAGTCCGTTCAGGGAAGACATGGCTTGGCAGTTCGGGCTGGACTGTTCCCATGAGGCACAGGGTCAAGACTAATTTGCATATGGCCATGTCTGAACTGGGGTGGCGTGGTGAGCAAAATAACGATGGATTAATCCCAAATCTGTGACTGGGGGTGAATGTTTTGCCAATGTGCAACATTCCGTCCATCATCTTGTGTGTTTTGCTGTTCGCCCTATTTGGGAAGTGTATGCCCAGACGTGGGTCCTGTGCTCACTACGCCACTGGAGTCAAGCTATACTGGCTGAAGAGGGGTGAAACCCCGAAACCGGTCCTAGGACGCTTGATTCCGGTTCAGGGAAGACATGGCTTGGCAGATCGGGCTGGACTGTTCCCATGAGGAACAGGGTCAAGACTGATTTGCATATGTACATGTCTGAACTGGGGTGGCGTGGTGAGCAAAATAACGATGGATTAAACCCAGACCTGTGACTGGGGGTGAATGTTTTGCCAATGTGCAACATTCCGTCCATCATCTTGTGTGTTTTGCTGTTCGACCTATGTGGGAAGGGTATGCCCTGACGGGGGTCCCGTGCTCACTACGCCACTGGAGTCAAGCTATCATGGCTGAAGAGGGGTGAAACCCTGAAACCGGTCCTAGGATGCTTGATTCCGGTTCAGGGAGGACATGGCTTGGCAGTTCGGGCTGGACTGTTCCCAGGAGGCACAGGATCAAGACTGATTTGCATATGCCCATGTCTGAACTGGGGTGGCGTAGTGAGCAAAATAACAATGGATTAAACCCAGATCTGTGACTGGGGGTGAATGTTTTGCCAATGTGCAACATTCCGTCCATCATCTTGTGTGTTTTGCTGTTCGCCCTACGTGGGAAGGGTATGCTCAGACATGGGTCCCGTGCTCACTACGCCACTGGAGTCAAGATATCCTGGCTGAAGAGGGGTGAAACCCCGAAACCAGTCCTAGGATGCTTGATTCCGTTCAGGGAAGACATGGATTGGCAGTTCGGGCTGGACTGTTCCCATGAGGCACAGGGTCAAGACTGATTTGCATATGGCCATGTCTGAACTGGGGTGGCGTGGTGAGCAAAATAACGATGGATTAAACCCAGATCTGTGACTGGGTGTGAATGTTTTGCCAATGTGCAACATTCCGTCCATCATCTTGTGTGTTTTGCTGTTCGCCCTATGTGGGAAGTGTATGCCCCGACATGGGTCCCGTGCTCACTACGCCACTGGAGTTAAGCTATCCTGGCTGAAGAGGGGTGAAACCCTGAAACCGGTCCTAGAATGCTTGATTCCGTTCAGGGAAGACATGACTTGGCAGTTCGGGCTGGACTGTTCCCATGAGGCACAGGGTCAAGACTGATTTCCATATGGCCATGTCTGAACTGGGGTGGCGTGGTGAGCAAAATAACGATGGATTAAACCCAGATCTGTGACTGGGGGTGAATGTTTTGCCAATGTGCAACATTCCGTCCGTCATCTTGAGTGTTTTGCTGCTCGCCCTATGTGGGAAGGGTATGCCCAGACATGGGTCCCGTGCTCACTACTCCTCTGGAGTCAAGCTATCCTGGCTGATGAGGGGTGAAACCCCGAAACCGGTCCTAGGATGCTTGATTCCGGCTCAGGGAAGACATGGCTTGGCAGTTCGGGCTGGACTGTTCCCATGAGGCACAGGGTCAAGACTGATTTGCATATGGCCATGTCTGAAATGGGGTCGCGTGGTGAGCAAAATAATGATGGATTAAACCCAGATCTGTGACTGGGGGTGAATGTTTTGCCAATGTGCAACATTCTGTCCATCATCTTGTGTGTTTTGCTGTTCTCCCTATGTGGGAACGGTATGCCCAGACTTGGGTTTCGTGCTCACTACGCCACTGGAGTCAAGCTATCCTGTCTGAAGAGGGGTGAAACCCCGAAACCGGTCCTAGGATGCTTGATTCCGGTTCAGGGAATAGATGGCTTGGCAGATCGGGCTGGACTGTTCCCATGAGGCACAGGGTCAAGACTGATTTGCATATGGCTATGTCTGAACTGGGTTGGCGTGGTGAGCAAAATAACGATGGATTAAACCCAGATCTGTGACTGGGGGTGAATGTTTTGCCAATGTGCAACATTCTGTCCATCATCTTTTGTGTTTTGCTGTGCGCCCTATGTGGGAAGGGTATGCCCAGACGTGGGTCCCGAGCTCACTACGCCACTGGAGTCAAGCTATCCTGGCTGAAGAGGGGTGAAACCCCGAAACCGGTCCTAGGATGCTTGATTCCGGTTCAGGGAAGACATGGCTTGGCAGATCGGGCTGGACTGTTCCCATGAGGAACAGGGTCAAGACTGATTTGCATATGTACATGTCTGAACTGGGGTGGCGTGGTGAGCAAAATAACGATGGATTAAACCCAGATCTGTGACTGGGGGTGAATGTTTTGCCAATGTGCAACATTCCAACCATCATCTTGTGTGTTTTGCTGTTCGTCCTATGTGGGAAGGGTATGCCCAGACGTAGGTCCCGTGCTCACTACGCCACTGGAGTCAAGCTATCGTGGCTGAAGAGAGGTGAAGCCCCGAAACCGGTTCTAGGATGCTTGATTCCGGTTCAGGGAACACATGGCTTGGCAGTTCGGGCTTGACAGTTCCCATAAGGCACAGGGTCAAGATTGATTTGCATATGGCCATGTCTGAACTGGGTGGCGTGGTGAGCAAAATAACGATGGATTAAACCCAGATCTGTGACTGGGGTTGAATGTTTTGCCAATGTGCAACAACATTCCGTCCATCATCTTGTGTGTTTTGCTGTTCGCCCTATATGGGAAGGGTATGCCCAGACATGGGTCCCCTACTCACTACGCCACTGGAGTCAAGGTATCATGGCTGAAGAGAGGTGAATCCTCGAAACCGGTCCTAGGATGCTTGATTCCGGTTCAGGGAAGACATGGCTTAGCAGTTCGGGCTGGACTGTTCCCATGAGACACAGGGTCAAGACTGATTTGCATATGGCCATGTCTGAACTGGGGTGGCGTGGTGAGCAAAATAATGATGGATTAAACCCAGATCTGTGACTGGGGGTGAATGTTTTGCCAATGTGCAACATTCCGTCCATCATCTTGTGTGTTTTGCTGTTCTCCCTATGTGGGAACGATATGCCCAGACGTGGGTTCCGTGCTCACTACGCCACTGGAGTCAAGCTATCCTGTCTGAAGAGGGGTGAAACCCCGAAACCAGTCCTAGGATGCTTGATTCCGGTTCAGGGAATAGATGGCTTGGCAGATCGGGCTGGACTGTTCCCATGAGGCACAGGGTCAAGACTGATTTGCATATGGCCATGTCTGAACTGGGTTGGCGTGGTGAGCAAAATAACGATGGATTAAACCCAGATCTGTGACTGGGGGTGAATGTTTTGCCAATGTGCAACATTCTGTCCATCATCTTGTGTGTTTTGCTGTGCGCCCTATGTGGGAAGGGTATGCCCAGACGTGGGTCCCGAGCTCACTACGCCACTGGAGTCAAGCCATCCTGGCTGAAGAGGGGTGAAACCCCGAAACCGGTCCTAGGATGCTTGATTCCGGTTCAGGGAAGACATGGCTTGGCAGATCGGGCTGGACTGTTCCCATGAGGAACAGGGTCAAGACTGATTTGCATATGTACATGTCTGAACTGGGGTGGCGTGGTGAGCAAAATAACGATGGATTAAACCCAGATCTGTGACTGGGGGTGAATGTTTTGCCAATGTGCAACATTCCAACCATCATCTTGTGTGTTTTGCTGTTCGCCCTATGTGGGAAGGGTATGTCCAGGCGTGGGTCCCGTGCTCACTACGTCACTGGAGTCAATCTATCCTGGCTGAAGAGGGGTGCAACCCCGAAACCGGTCTTAGGATGCTTGATTCCGGTTCAGGGAAGACATGGCTTGGCAGTTCGGGCTGGACTGATCCCATGAGGTACAGGGTCAAGACTGATTTGCATATGGCAATGTATGAACTGGGGTGGCGTGGTGAGCAAAATAACCATGGATTAAACCCAGATCTGTGACTGGGGGTGAATGTTTTGCCAATGTGCAACATTCCGTCCATCATCTTGTGTGTTTTGCTGCTCGCCCTATGTGGGAAGGGTATGCCCAGACGTGGGTTCCGTGCTCACTACGCCACTGGAGTCAAGCTATCCTGTCTGAAGAGGGGTGAAACCCCGAAACCAGTCCTAGGATGCTTGATTCCGGTTCAGGGAATAGATGGCTTGGCAGATCGGGCTGGACTGTTCCCATGAGGCACAGGGTCAAGACTGATTTGCATATGGCCATGTCTGAACTGGGTTGGCGTGGTGAGCAAAATAACGATGGATTAAACCCAGATCTGTGACTGGGGGTGAATGTTTTGCCAATGTGCAACATTCTGTCCATCATCTTGTGTGTTTTGCTGTGCGCCCTATGTGGGAAGGGTATGCCCAGACGTGGGTCCCGAGCTCACTACGCCACTGGAGTCAAGCCATCCTGGCTGAAGAGGGGTGAAACCCCGAAACCGGTCCTAGGATGCTTGATTCCGGTTCAGGGAAGACATGGCTTGGCAGATCGGGCTGGACTGTTCCCATGAGGAACAGGGTCAAGACTGATTTGCATATGTACATGTCTGAACTGGGGTGGCGTGGTGAGCAAAATAACGATGGATTAAACCCAGATCTGTGACTGGGGGTGAATGTTTTGCCAATGTGCAACATTCCAACCATCATCTTGTGTGTTTTGCTGTTCGCCCTATGTGGGAAGGGTATGTCCAGGCGTGGGTCCCGTGCTCACTACGTCACTGGAGTCAATCTATCCTGGCTGAAGAGGGGTGCAACCCCGAAACCGGTCTTAGGATGCTTGATTCCGGTTCAGGGAAGACATGGCTTGGCAGTTCGGGCTGGACTGATCCCATGAGGTACAGGGTCAAGACTGATTTGCATATGGCAATGTATGAACTGGGGTGGCGTGGTGAGCAAAATAACGATGGATTAAACCCAGATCTGTGACTGGGGGTGAATGTTTTGCCAATGTGCAACATTCCGTCCATCATCTTGTGTGTTTTGCTGTTCTCTCTATGTGGGAAGGGTATGCCCAGACATGGGGCCCGTGCTCACTACGCCACTAAAGTTAAGCTATCCTGGCTGAAGCGGGGTGAAACCCCGAAACCGGTCCTAGGATGCTTGATTCCGGTTCAGGGAAGATATGGCTTGGCAGTTCGGGCTTGACAGTTCCCATAAGGCACAGGGTCAAGATTGATTTGCATATGGCCAAGTCTGAACTGGGTGGCGTGGTGAGCAAAATAACGATGGATTAAACCCAGATCTGTGACTGGGGTTGAATGTTTTGCCAATGTGCAACAACATCCCGTCCATCATCTTGTGTGTTTTGCTGTTCGCCCTATGTGGGAAGGGTATGCCCAGACATGGGTCCCCTACTCACTACGCCACTGGAGTCAAGCTATCATGGCTGAAGAGAGGTGAATGCCCGAAACCGGTCCTAGGATGCTTGATTCCGGTTCAGGGAAGACATGGCTTAGCAGTTCGGGCTGGACTGTTCCCATGAGACACAGGGTCAAGAGTGATTTGCATATGGCCATGTCTGAACTGGGGTGGCGTGGTGAGCAAAATAATGATGGATTAAACCCAGATCTGTGACTGGGGGTGAATGTTTTGCCAATGTGCAACATTCCGTCCATCATCTTGTGTGTTTTGCTGTTCTCCCTATGTGGGAACGATATGCCCAGACGTGGGTTCCGTGCTCACTACGCCACTGGAGTCAAGCTATCCTGGCTGAAGAGGGGTGAAACCCCGAAACCGGTCCTAGGATGCTTGATTCCGGTTCAGGGAATACATGGCTTGGCAGATCGGGCTGGACTGTTCCCATGAGGCACAGGGTCAAGACTGATTTGCATATGGCAATGTCTGAACTGGGGTGGCGTGGTGAGCAAAATAACGATGGATTAAACCCAGATCTGTGACTAGGGGTGAATGTTTTGCCAATGTGCAACATTCTGTCCATCATCTTGTGTGTTTTGCTGTGCGCCCTATGTGGGAAGGGTATGCCCAGACGTGAGTCCCGAGCTCACTACGCCACTGGAGTTAAGCTATCCTGGCTGAAGAGGAGTGAAACCCCGAAACCGGTCCTAGGATGCTTGATTCCGGTTCAGGGAAGACATGGCTTGGCAGATCGGGCTGGACTGTTCCCATGAGGAACAGGGTCAAGACTGATTTGCATATGTACATGTCTGAACTGGGGTGGCGTGGTGAGCAAAATAACGATGGATTAAACCCAGATCTGTGACTGGGGGTGAATGTTTTGCCAATATGCAACATTCCGTCCATCATCTTGTGTGTTTTGTTGTTCGCCCTATGTGGGAAGGGTATGTCCAGGCGTGGGTCCCGTGCTCACTACGTCACTGGAGTCAATCTATCCTGGCTGAAGAGGGGTGCAACCCCGAAACCGGTCTTAAGATGCTTGATTCCGGTTCAGGGAAGACATGGCTTGGCAGATCGGGCTGGACTGATCCCATGAGGTACAGGGTCAAGACTGATTTGCATTTGGCAATGTCTGAACTGGGGTGGCGTGGTGAGCAAAATAACGATGGATTAAACGCAGATCTGTGACTGGGGGTGAATGTTTTGCCAATGTGCAACATTCCGTCCATCATCTTGTGTGTTTTGCTGTTCGCCCTATGTGGGAAGGGTATGCCCATACGTGGGTCCCTTCCTCACTACGCCACTGGAGTCAAGCTATCCTGGATAAAGAGGGGTGAAACCCCGAAACCGTTGCTAGGATGCTTGATTCCGGGTTCAGGGAAGACATGGCATGGCAGTTCGGGCTGGACTGTTCCCATTAGTCACAGAGTCAAGGCTGATTTGCATATGGCCATGTCTGAACTGGAGTGGCGTGGTGAGCAAAATAACGATGGATTAAACCCAGATCTGTGACTGAGGGTGAATGTTTTGCCAATGTGCAACATTCCGTCCATCATCTTGTGTGTTTTCCTGTTCGTCCTATGTGGGACGGGTATGCCCAGATGTGGGTCCCATGCTCACTACGCCACGGAAGTCAAGCTATCCTGGCTGAAGAGGGGTGAAACCCCGAAACCGGTCCTAGGATGCTTGATTCCATTTCATGGAAGACATGGCTTGGCAGTTCGGGCTGGACTGTTCCCATGAGGCACAGGGTCAAGACAGATTTGCATATGGCCATGTCTGAACTGGGGTGGCGTTGTGACTAAAATAACGATGGATTAAACCCAGATCTGTGACTGGGGGTGAATGTTTTGCGAATGTGCAACATTCCGTCCATCATCTTGTGTGTTTTGCTGTTCGCCCTATGTGGGAAGGGTATGCTCCGACATGGGTCCTGTGCTCACTACACCACTGGAGTTAAGCTATCCTGGCTGAAGAGGGGTGAAACCCCGAAACCGGTCCTAGGATGCTTGAGTCCGTTCAGGGAAGACATGGCTTGGCAGTTCGGGCTGGACTGTTCCCATGAGGCACAGGGTCAAGACTAATTTGCATATGGCCATGTCTGAACTGGGGTGGCGTGGTGAGCAAAATAACGATGGAGTAATCCCAAATCTGTGACTGGGGGTGAATGTTTTGCCAATGTGCAACATTCCGTCCATCATCTTGTGTGTTTTGCTGTTCGCCCTATTTGGGAAGTGTATGCCCAGACGTGGGTCCTGTGCTCACTACGCCACTGGAGTCAAGCTATACTGGCTGAAGAGGGGTGAAACCCCGAAACCGGTCCTAGGACGCTTGATTCCGGTTCAGGGAAGACATGGCTTGGCAGATCGGGCTGGACTGTTCCCATGAGGAACAGGGTCAAGACTGATTTGCATATGTACATGTCTGAACTGGGGTGGCGTGGTGAGCAAAATAACGATGGATTAAACCCAGACCTGTGACTGGGGGTGAATGTTTTGCAAATGTGCAACATTCCGTCCATCATCTTGTGTGTTTTGCTGTTCGCCCTATGTGGGAAGGGTATGCCCTGACGGGGGTCCCGTGCTCACTACGCCACTGGAGTCAAGCTATCATGGCTGAAGAGGGGTGAAACCCTGAAACCGGTCCTAGGATGCTTGATTCCGGTTCAGGGAGGACATGGCTTGGCAGTTCGGGCTGGACTGTTCCCAGGAGGCACAGGATCAAGAATGATTTGCATATGCCCATGTCTGAACTGGGGTGGCGTAGTGAGCAAAATAACGATGGATTAAACCCAGATCTGTGACTGGGGGTGAATGTTTTGCCAATGTGCAACATTCCGTCCATCATCTTGTGTGTTTTGCTGTTCGCCCTACGTGGGAAGGGTATGCTCAGACATGGGTCCCGTGCTCACTACGCCACTGGAGTCAAGATATCCTGGCTGAAGAGGGGTGAAACCCCGAAACCGGTCCTAGGATGCTTGATTCCGTTCAGGGAAGACATGGATTGGCAGTTCGGGCTGGACTGTTCCCATGAGGCACAGGGTCAAGACTGATTTGCATATGGCCATGTCTGAACTGGGGTGGCGTGGTGAGCAAAATAACGATGGATTAAACCCAGATCTGTGACTGGGTGTGAATGTTTTGCCAATGTGCAACATTCCGTCCATCATCTTGTGTGTTTTGCTGTTCGCCCTATGTGGGAAGTGTATGCCCCGACATGGGTCCCGTGCTCACTACGCCACTGGAGTTAAGCTATCCTGGCTGAAGAGGGGTGAAACCCTGAAACCGGTCCTAGAATGCTTGATTCCGTTCAGGGAAGACATGACTTGGCAGTTCGGGCTGGACTGTTCCCATGAGGCACAGGGTCAAGACTGATTTCCATATGGCCATGTCTGAACTGGGGTGGCGTGGTGAGCAAAATAACGATGGATTAAACCCAGATCTGTGACTGGGGGTGAATGTTTTGCCAATGTGCAACATTCCGTCCGTCATCTTGAGTGTTTTGCTGCTCGCCCTATGTGGGAAGGGTATGCCCAGACATGGGTCCCGTGCTCACTACTCCTCTCGAGTCAAGCTATCCTGGCTGAAGAGGGGTGAAACCCCGAAACCGGTCCTAGGATGCTTGATTCCGGCTCAGGGAAGACATGGCTTGGCAGTTCGGGCTGGACTGTTCCCATGAGGCACAGGGTCAAGACTGATTTGCATATGGCCGTGTCTGAAATGGGGTCGCGTGGTGAGCAAAATAACGATGGATTAAACCCAGATGTGTGACTGGGGGTGAATGTTTTGCCAATGTGCAACATTCTGTCCGTCATCTTGTGTGTTTTGCTGTTCTCCCTATGTGGGAACGGTATGCCCAGACTTGGGTTTCGTGCTCACTACGCCACTGGAGTCAAGCTATCCTGCCTGAAGAGGGGTGAAACCCCGAAACCGGTCCTAGGATGCTTGATTCTGGTTCAGGGAATACATGGCTTGGCAGTTCGGGCTGGACTGTTCCCATGAGGCACAGGGTCAAGACTGATTTGCATATGGCCATGTCTGAACTGGGGAGGCATGGTGAGCAAAATAACGATGGATTATACCCAGATCTGTGACTGGGGGTGAATGTTTTGCCAATGTGCAACATTCCGTCCATCATCTTGTGTGTTTTGCTGTTCGCCCTATGTGGGAAGGGTATGCCCAGGTGTGGGTCCCGTGCTCACTACGCCACTGGAGTTAATCTATCCTGGCTGAAGAGGGGTGAAATCCCGAAACCGGTCTTAGGATGCTTGATTCCGGTTCAGGGAAGACATGGCTTGGCAGTTCGGGCTGGACTGATCCCATGAGGCACAGGGTCAAGACTGATTTGCATATGGCAATGTCTGAACTGGGGTGGCGTGGTGAGCAAAATAAGGATGGATTAAACCCAGATCTGTGACTGGGGGTGAATGTTTTGCCAATGTGCAACATTCTGTCCATCATCTTGTGTGTTTTGCTGTTCACCCTATGTGGGAAGGGTATGCCCAGACGTGGGTCCCTTGCTCACTACGCCACTGGAGTCAAGCTATCCTGGCTGAAGAGGGGTGAAACCCCGAAACCGGTGCTAGGATGCTTGATTCCAGTTCAGGGAAGACATGGCATGGCAGTTCGGGCTGGACTGTTCCCATGAGTCACAGGGTCAAGACTGATTTGCATACGGCCATGTCTGAACTCGAGTGGCGTGGTGAGCAAAATGACGATGGATTAAACCCAGATCTGTGACTGGGGGTGAATGTTTTGCCAATGTGCAACATTCCGTCCATCATCTTGTGTGTTTTGCTGTTCACCCTATGCGGGAAGGGTATGCCCAGACGTGGGTCCCTTGCTCACTATGCCACTGGAGTCAAGCTATCCTGGCTGAAGAGGGGTGAAACCCCGAAACCGGTCCTAGGATGCTTGATTCCGTTCAGGGATGACATGGATTGGCAGTTCGGGCTGGACTGATCCCATGAGGCACAGGGTCAAGACTGATTTGCATATGGCCATGTCTGAACTGGGGTGGCGTGGTGAGCAAAATAACGATGGATTAAACCCAGATCTGTGACTGGGGGTGAATGTTTTGCCAATGTGCAACATTCCGTCCATCATCTTGTGTGTTTTGCTGTTCGCCCTATGTGGGAAGGGTATGCTCCGACATGGGTCCCGTGCTCACTACGCCACTGGAGATAAGCTATCCTGGCTGAAGAGGGGTGAAACCCCGAAACCGGTTCTAGGATGCTTGATTCTGTTCAGGGAAGACATGGCTTGGCAGTTCGGGCTGGACTGTTCCCATGAGGCACAGGGTCAACACTGATTTGCATATGGCCATGTCTGAACTGGGGTGGCGTGGTGAGCAAAATAACGATGGATTAAACCCAGATCTGTGACTGGGGGTGAATGTTTTGCCAATGTGCAACATTCCAATCATCATCTTGTGTATTTTGCTGTTCGCCCTATGTGGGAAGGGTATGCCCAGACGTGGGTCCCTTGCTCACTACACCACTGGAGTCAAGCTATCCTGGCTGAAGAGGGGTGAAACCCCGAAACCGGTGCTAGGACGCTTGATTCCAGTTCAGGGAAGACATGGCATGGCAGTTCGGGCTGGACTGTTCCCATGAGTCACAGGGTCAAGACTGATTTGCATATGGCCCTGTCTGAACTGGAGTGGCGTGGTGAGCAAAATAACGATGGATTAAACCCAGATCTGTGACTGGGGGTGAATGTTTTGCCAATGTGCAACATTCCGTCCATCATCTTGTGTGTTTTGCTGTTCGCCCTATGTGGGAACGGTATGCTCCGACATGGGTCCCGTGCTCACTACGCCACTGGAGATAAGCTATGCTGGCTGAAGAGGGGTGAAACCCCGAAACCGGTCCTAGGATGCTTGATACTGTTCAGGGAAGACATGGCTTGGCAGTTCGGGCTGGACTGTTCCCATGAGGCACAGGGTCAAGACTGATTTGCATATGGCCATGTCTGAACTGGGGTGGCATGGTGAGCAAAATACCGATGGATTAATCCCAGATCTGTGACTGGGGGTGAATGTTTTGCCAATGTGCAACATTCCGTCCATCATCTTGTGTGTTTTGCTGTTCTCCCTATGTGGGAAGGGGATGCCCAGACATGGGGCCCGTGCTCACTACGCCACTGAAGTTAAGCTATCCTGGCTGAAGCGGGGTGAAACCCCGAAACCGGTCCTAGGATGCTTGATTCCGGTTCAGGGAAGATATGGCTTGGCAGTTCGGGCTTGACAGTTCCCATAAGGCACAGGGTCAAGATTGATTTGCATATGGCCATGTCTGAACTGGGTGGCGTGGTGAGCAAAATAACGATCGATTAAACCCAGATCTGTGACTGGGGTTGAATGTTTTGCCAATGTGCAACAACATTCCGTCCATCATCTTGTGTGTTTTGCTGTTCGCCCTATATGGGAAGGGTATGCCCAGACATGGGTCCCCTACTCACTACGCCACTGGAGTCAAGGTATCATGGCTGAAGAGAGGTGAATCCCCGAAACCGGTCCTAGGATGCTTGATTCCGGTTCAGGGAAGACATGGCTTAGCAGTTCGGGCTGGACTGTTCCCATGAGACACAGGGTCAAGACTGATTTGCATATGGCCATGTCTGAACTGGGGTGGCGTGGTGAGCAAAATAATGATGGATTAAACCCAGATCTGTGACTGGGGGTGAATGTTTTGCCAATGTGCAACATTCCGTCCATCATCTTGTGTGTTTTGCTGTTCTCCCTATGTGGGAACGATATGCCCAGACGTGGGTTCCGTGCTCACTACGCCACTGGAGTCAAGCTATCCTGTCTGAAGAGGGGTGAAACCCCGAAACCGGTCCTAGAATGCTTGATTCCGGTTCAGGGAATAGATGGCTTGGCAGATCGGGCTGGACTGTTCCCATGAGGCACAGGGTCAAGACTGATTTGCATATGGCCATGTCTGAACTGGGTTGGCGTGGTGAGCAAAATAACGATGGATTAAACCCAGATCTGTGACTGGGGGTGAATGTTTTGCCAATGTGCAACATTCTGTCCATCATCTTTTGTGTTTTGCTGTGCGCCCTATGTGGGAAGGGTATGCCCAGACGTGGGTCCCGAGCTCACTACGCCACTGGAGGCAAGCTATCCTGGCTGAAGAGGGGTGAAACCCCGAAACCGGTCCTAGGATGCTTGATTCCGGTTCAGGGAAGACATGGCTTGGCAGATCGGGCTGGACTGTTCCCATGAGGAACAGGGTCAAGACTGATTTGCATATGTACATGTCTGAACTGGGGTGGCGTGGTGAGCAAAATAACGATGGATTAAACCCAGATCTGTGACTGGGGGTGAATGTTTTGCCAATGTGCAACATTCCAACCATCATCTTGTGTGTTTTGCTGTTCGTCCTATGTGGGAAGGGTATGCCCAGACGTAGGTCCCGTGCTCACTACGCCACTGGAGTCAAGCTATCGTGGCTGAAGAGGGGTGAATCCCCGAAACCGGTCCTAGGATGCTTGATTCCGGTTCAGGGAACACATGGCTTGGCAGTTCGGGCTTGACAGTTCCCATAAGGCACAGGGTCAAGATTGATTTGCATATGGCCATGTCTGAACTGGGTGGCGTGGTGAGCAAAATAACGATGGATTAAACCCAGATCTGTGACTGGGGTTGAATGTTTTGCCAATGTGCAACAACATTCTGTCCATCATCTTGTGTGTTTTGCTGTTCGCCCTATATGGGAAGGGTATGCCCAGACATGGGTCCCCTACTCACTACGCCACTGGAGTCAAGGTATCATGGCTGAAGAGAGGTGAATCCCCGAAACCGGTCCTAGGATGCTTGATTCCGGTTCAGGGAAGACATGGCTTAGCAGTTCGGGCTGGACTATTCCCATGAGACACAGGGTCAAGACTGATTTGCATATGGCCATGTCTGAACTGGGGTGGCGTGGTGAGCAAAATAATGATGGATTAAACGCAGATCTGTGACTGGGGGTGAATGTTTTGCCATTGTGCAACATTCCGTCCATCATCTTGTGTGTTTTGCTGTTCTCCCTATGTGGGAACGATATGCCCAGACGTGGGTTCCGTGCTCACTACGCCACTGGAGTCAAGCTATCCTGTCTGAAGAGGGGTGAAACCCCGAAACCAGTCCTAGGATGCTTGATTCCGGTTCAGGGAATAGATGGCTTGGCAGATCGGGCTGGACTGTTCCCATGAGGCACAGGGTCAAGACTGATTTGCATATGGCCATGTCTGAACTGGGTTGGCGTGGTGAGCAAAATAACGATGGATTAAACCCAGATCTGTGACTGGGGGTGAATGTTTTGCCAATGTGCAACATTCTGTCCATCATCTTGTGTGTTTTGCTGTGCGCCCTATGTGGGAAGGGTATGCCCAGACGTGGGTCCCGAGCTCACTACGCCACTGGAGTCAAGCCATCCTGGCTGAAGAGGGGTGAAACCCCGAAACCGGTCCTAGGATGCTTGATTCCGGTCTAGGGAAGACATGGCTTGGCAGATCGGGCTGGACTGTTCCCATGAGGAACAGGGTCAAGACTGATTTGCATATGTACATGTCTGAACTGGGGTGGCGTGGTGAGCAAAATAACGATGGATTAAACCCAGATCTGTGACTGGGGGTGAATGTTTTGCCAATGTGCAACATTCCAACCATCATCTTGTGTGTTTTGCTGTTCGCCCTATGTGGGAAGGGTATGTCCAGGCGTGGGTCCCGTGCTCACTACGTCACTGGAGTCAATCTATCCTGGCTGAAGAGGGGTGCAACCCCGAAACCGGTCTTAGGATGCTTGATTCCGGTTCAGGGAAGACATGGCTTGGCAGTTCGGGCTGGACTGATCCCATGAGGTACAGGGTCAAGACTGATTTGCATATGGCAATGTATGAACTGGGGTGGCGTGGTGAGCAAAATAACGATGGATTAAACCCAGATCTGTGACTGGGGGTGAATGTTTTGCCAATGTGCAACATTCCGTCCAACATCTTGTGTGTTTTGCTGTTCGCCCTATGTGGGAAGGGTATGCCCAGACGTGGGTCCCTTGCTCACTACGCCACTGGAGTCAAGCTATCCTGGATGAAGAAGGGTGAAACCCCGAAACCGTTGCTAGGATGCTTGATTCCGGGTTCAGGGAAGACATGGCATGGCAGTTCGGGCTGGATTGTTCCCATGAGTCACAGAGTCAAGGCTGATTTGCATATGGCCATGTCTGAACTGGAGTGGCGTGGTGAGCAAAATAACGATGGATTAAACCCAGATCTGTGACTAGGGGTGAATGTTTTGCCAATGTGCAACATTCCGTCCATCATCTTGTGTGTTTTGCTGTTCTCCCTATGTGGGAAGGGTATGCCCAGACATGGGGCCCGTGCGCACTACGCCACTAAAGTTAAGCTATCCTGGCTGAAGCGGGGTGAAACCCCGAAACCGGTCCTAGGATGCTTGATTCCGGTTCAGGGAAGATATGGCTTGGCAGTTCGGGCTTGACAGTTCCCATAAGGCACAGGGTCAAGATTGATTTGCATATGGCCATGTCTGAACTGGGTGGCGTGGTGAGCAAAATAACGATGGATTAAACCCAGATCTGTGACTGGGGTTGAATGTTTTGCCAATGTGCAACAACATTCCGTCCATCATCTTGTGTGTTTTGCTGTTCGCCCTATGTGGGAAGGGTATGCCCAGACATGGGTCCCCTACTCACTACGCCACTGGAGTCAAGCTATCATGGCTGAAGAGAGCTGAATCCCCGAAACCGGTCCTAGGATGCTTGATTCCGGTTCAGGGAAGACATGGCTTAGCAGTTCGGGCTGGACTGTTCCCATGAGACACAGGGTCAAGACTGATTTGCATATGGCCATGTCTGAACTGGGGTGGCGTGGTGAGCAAAATAATGATGGATTAAACCCAGATCTGTGACTGGGGGTGAATGTTTTGCCAATGTGCAACATTCCGTCCATCATCTTGTGTGTTTTGCTGTTCTCCCTATGTGGGAACGATATGCCCAGACGTGGGTTCCGTGCTCACTACGCCACTGGAGTCAAGCTATCCTGTCTGAAGAGGGGTGAAACCCCGAAACCGGTCCTAGGATGCTTGATTCCGGTTCAGGGAATACATGGCTTGGCAGATCGGGCTGGACTGTTCCCATGAGGCACAGGGTCAAGACTGATTTGCATATGGCAATGTCTGAACTGGGGTGGCGTGGTGAGCAAAATACCGATGGATTAAACCCAGATCTGTGACTAGGGGTGAATGTTTTGCCAATGTGCAACATTCTGTCCATCATCTTGTGTGTTTTGCTGTGCGCCCTATGTGGGAAGGGTATGCCCAGACGTGAGTCCCGAGCTCACTACGCCACTGGAGTTAAGCTATCCTGGCTGAAGAGGGGTGATACCCCGAAACCGGTCCTAGGATGCTTGATTCCGGTTCAGGGAAGACATGGCTTGGCAGATCGGGCTGGACTGTTCCCATGAGGAACAGGGTCAAGACTGATTTGCATATGTACATGTCTGAACTGGGGTGGCGTGGTGAGCAAAATAACGATGGATTAAACCCAGATCTGTGACTGGGGGTGAATGTTTTGCCAATATGCAACATTCCGTCCATCATCTTGTGTGTTTTGTTGTTCGCCCTATGTGGGAAGGGTATGTCCAGGCGTGGATCCCGTGCTCACTACGTCACTGGAGTCAATCTATCCTGGCTGAAGAGGGGTGCAACCCCGAAACCGGTCTTAGGATGCTTGATTCCGGTTCAGGGAAGACATGGCTTGGCAGATCGGGCTGGACTGATCCCATGAGGTACAGGGTCAAGACTGATTTGCATATGGCAATGTCTGAACTGGGGTGGCGTGGTGAGCAAAATAACGATGGATTAAACCCAGATCTGTGACTGGGGGTGAATGTTTTGCCAATGTGCAACATTCCGTCCATCATCTTGTGTGTTTTCCTGTTCGCCCTATGTGGGACGGGTATGCCCAGACGTGGGTCCCATGCTCACTACGCCACGGAAGTCAAGCTATCCTGGCTGAAGAGGGGTGAAACCCCGAAACTGGTCCTAGGATGCTTGATTCCATTTCATGGAAGACATGGCTTGGCAGTTCGGGCTGGACTGTTCCCATGAGGCACAGGGTCAAGACTGATTTGCATATGGCCATGTCTGAACTGGGGTGGCGTTGTGACTAAAATAACGATGGATTAAACCCAGATCTGTGACTGGGGGTGAATGTTTTGCCAATGTGCAACATTCCGTCCATCATCTTGTGTGTTTTGCTGTTCGCCCTATGTGGGAAGGGTATGCTCCGACATGGGTCCCGTGCTCACTACACCACTGGAGTTAAGCTATCCTGGCTGAAGAGGGGTGAAACCCCGAAACCGGTCCTAGGATGCTTGAGTCCGTTCAGGGAAGACATGGCTTGGCAGTTCGGGCTGGACTGTTCCCATGAGGCACAGGGTCAAGACTAATTTGCATATGGCCATGTCTGAACTGGGGTGGCGTGGTGAGCAAAATAACGATGGATTAATCCCAAATCTGTGACTGGGGGTGAATGTTTTGCCAATGTGCAACATTCCGTCCATCATCTTGTGTGTTTTGCTGTTCGCCCTATTTGGGAAGTGTATGCCCAGACATGGGTCCTGTGCTCACTACGCCACTGGAGTCAAGCTATACTGGCTGAAGAGGGGTGAAACCCCGAAACCGGTCCTAGGACGCTTGATTCCGGTTCAGGGAAGACATGGCTTGGCAGATCGGGCTGGACTGTTCCCATGAGGAACAGGGTCAAGACTGATTTGCATATGTACATGTCTGAACTGGGGTGGCGTGGTGAGCAAAATAACGATGGATTAAACCCAGACCTGTGACTGGGGGTGAATGTTTTGCCAATGTGCAACATTCCGTCCATCATCTTGTGTGTTTTGCTGTTCGCCCTATGTGGGAAGGGTATGCCCTGACGGGGGTCCCGTGCTCACTACGCCACTGGAGTCAAGCTATCATGGCTGAAGAGGGGTGAAACCCTGAAACCGGTCCTAGGATGCTTGATTCCGGTTCAGGGAGGACATGGCTTGGCAGTTCGGGCTGGACTGTTCCCAGGAGGCACAGGATCAAGACTGATTTGCATATGCCCATGTCTGAACTGGGGTGGCATAGTGAGCAAAATAACGATGGATTAAACCCAGATCTGTGACTGGGGGTGAATGTTTTGCGAATGTGCAACATTCCGTCCATCATCTTGTGTGTTTTGCTGTTCGCCCTACGTGGGAAGGGTATGCTCAGACATGGGTAACGTGCTCACTACGCCACTGGAGTTAAGCTATCGTGGCTGAAGAGGGGTGAAACCCTGAAACCGGTCCTAGGATGCTTGATTCCGGATCAGGGAAGACATGGCTTGGCAGTTCGGGCTGGACTGATCCCATGAGGCACAGGGTCAAGACTGATTTGCATATGGCAATGTCTGAACTGGGGTGGCGTGGTGAGCAAAATAACGATGGATTAAACCCAGATCTGTGACTGGGGGTGAATGTTTTGCCAATGTGCAACATTCTGTCCATCATCTTATGTGTTTTGCTGTTCGCCCTATGTGGGAAGGGTATGCCCAGACGTGGGTCCCTTGCTCACTACGCCACTGGAGTCAAGCTATCCTGGCTGAAGAGGGGTGAAACCCTGAAACCGGTGCTAGGATGCTTGATTCCGGTTCAGAGAAGACATGGCATGACAGTTCGGGCTGGACTGTTCCCATGAGTCACAGGGTCAAGACTGATTTGCATATGGCCATGTCTGAACTGGAGTGGTGTGGTGAGCAAAATAACGATGGATTAAACCCAGATCTGTGACTGGCGGTGAATGTTTTGCCAATGTGCAACATTCCGTCCATCATCTTGTGTGTTTTGCTGTTTGCCCTATGTGGGAAGGGTATGCCCAGACGTGGGTCCCGTGCTCACTACGCCACTGAAGTCAAGCTATCCTGGCTGAAGAGGAGTGAAACCCCGAAACCGGTCCTAGGATGCTTGATTCCGGTTCAGGGAAGACATGGCTTGGCAGTTTGGGCTGGACTGTTCCCATGAGGCACAGGGTCAAGACTGATTTGCATATGGCCATGTCTGAACTGGGGTGGCATTGTGAGTAAAATAACGATGGATTAAACCCAGATCTGTGACTAGGGGTGAATGTTTTGCCAATGTGCAACATTCCGTCCATCATCTTGTGTGTATTGCTGTTCACCCTATGCGGGAAGGGTATGCCAAGACGTGGGTCCCTTGCTCACTATGCCACTGGAGTCAAGCAATCCTGGCTGAAGAGGGGTGAAACCCCGAAACCGGTCCTAGGATGCTTGATTCCGTTCAAGGAAGACATGGATTGGCAGTTCGGGCTGGACTGTTCCCATGAGGCACAGGGTCAAGACTGATTTGCATATGGCCATGTCTGAACTGGGGTGGCGTGGTGAGCAAAATAACGATGGATTTAACCCAGATCTGTGTCTGGGGGTGAATGTTTTGCCAATGTGCAACATTCCGTCCATCATCTTGTGTGTTTTGCTGTTCGCCCTATGTGGGAAGTGTATGCCCCGACATGGGTCCCGTGCTCACTACGCCACTGGAGTTAAGCTATCCTGGCTGAAGAGGGGTGAAACCCTGAAACCGGTCCTAGAATGCTTGATTCCGTTCAGGGAAGACATGGCTTGGCAGTTCGGGCTGGACTGTTCCCATGAGGCACAGGGTCAAGACTGATTTCCATATGGCCATGTCTGAACTGGGGTGGCGTGGTGAGCAAAATAACGATGGATTAAACCCAGATCTGTGACTGGGGGTGAATGTTTTGCCAATGTGCAACATTCCGTCCATCATCTTGAGTGTTTCGCTGCTCGCCCTATGTGGGAAGGGTATGCCCAGACATGGGTCCCGTGCTCACTACTCCACTGGAGTCAAGCTATCCTGGCTGAAGAGGGGTGAAACCCCGAAACCGGTCCTAGGATGCTTGATTCCGGCTCAGGGAAGACATGGCTTGGCAGTTCGGGCTGGACTGTTCCCATGAGGCACAGGGTCAAGACTGATTTGCATATGGCCAAGTCTGAAATGGGGTGGCGTGGTGAGGAAAATAACGATGGATTAAATCCAGATCTGTGACTGGGGGAGAATGTTTTGCCAATGTGCAACATTCCGTCCATCATCTTGTGTGTTTTGCTGTTCGCCCTATGTGGGAAGGGTATGCCCAGACGGGGGTCCCGTGCTCACTACACCACTGGAGTCAAGCTATCCTGGCTGAAGAGGGGTGAAACCCCAAAACCGGTCCTAGGATGCTTGATTCCGGTTCAGGGAAGACATGGCTTGGCAGTTCGGGCTGGACTGTTCCCATGAGGCACAGGATCAAGACTGATTTGCATATGCCCATGTCTGAACTGGGGTGGCGTGGTGAGCAAAATAACAATGGATTAAACCCAGATCTGTGACTGGGGGTGAATGTTTTGCCAATGTGCAACATTCTGTCCATCATCTTGTGTGTTTTGCTGTTCTCCCTATGTGGGAACGGTATGCCCAGACGTGGGTTCCGTGCTCACTACGCCACTGGAGTCAAGCTATCCTGCCTGAAGAGGGGTGAAACCCCGAAACCGGTCCTAGGATGCTTGATTCTGGTTCAGGGAATACATGGCTTGGCAGTTCGGGCTGGACTGTTCCCATGAGGCACAGGGTCAAGACTGATTTGCATATGGCAATGTCTGAACTGGGGTGGCGTGGTGAGCAAAATAACGATGGATTAAACCCAGATCTGTGACTGGGGGTGAATGTTTTGCCAATGTGCAACATTCCGTCCATCATCTTGTGTGTTTTGCTGTTCGCCCTATGTGGGAAGGGTATGCCCAGACGTGGGTCCCTTGCTCACTATGCCACTGGAGTCAAGCTATCCTGGCTGAAGAGGGGTGAAACCCCGAAACCGGTGCTAGGATGCTTGATTCCAGTTCAGGGAAGACATGGCATGGCAGTTCGGGCTGGACTGTTCCCATGAGTCACAGGGTCAAGACTGATTTGCATATGGCCATGTCTGAACTGGAGTGGCGTGGTGAGCAAAATGACGATGGATTAAACCCAGATCTGTGACTGGGGGTGAATGTTTTGCCAATGTGCAACATTCCATCCATCATCTTGTGTGTTTTGCTGTTCACCCTATGCGAGAAGGGTATGCCCAGACGTGGGTCCCTTGCTCACTATGCCACTGGAGTCAAGCTATCCTGGCTGAAGAGGGGTGAAACCCCGAAACCGGTCCTAGGATGCTTGATTACGTTCAGGGATGACATGGATTGGCAGTTCGGGCTGGACTGTTCCCATGAGACACAGGGTCAAGACTGATTTGCATATGGCCATGTCTGAACTGGGGTGGCGTGGTGAGCAAAATAATGATGGATTAAACCCAGATCTGTGACTGGGGGTGAATGTTTTGCCAATGTGCAACATTCTGTCCATCATCTTGTGTGTTTTGCTGTGCGCCCTATGTGGGAACGATATGCCCAGACGTGAGTCCCGAGCTCACTACGCCACTGGAGTCAAGCTATCCTGGCTGAAGAGGGGTGAAACCCCGAAACCGGTCCTAGGATGCTTGATTCCGGTTCAGGGAAGACATGGCTTGGCAGATCGGGCTGGACTGTTCCCATGAGGAACAGGGTCAAGACTGATTTGCATATGTACATGTCTGAACTGGGGTGGCGTGGTGAGCAAAATAACGATGGATTAAACCCAGATCTGTGACTGGGGGTGAATGTTTTGCCAATGTGCAACATTCCGTCCATCATCTTGTGTGTTTTGCTGTTCGCCCTATGTGGGAAGGGTATGTCCAGGCGTGGGTCCCATGCTCACTACGTCACTGGAGTCAATCTATCCTGGCTGAAGAGGGGTGCAACCCCGAAACCGGTCCTAGGATGCTTGATTCCGGCTCAGGGAAGACATGGCTTGGCAGTTCGGGCTGGACTGATCCCATGAGGCACAGGGTCAAGACTGATTTGCATATGGCAATGTCTGAACTGGGGTGGCGTGGTGAGCAAAATAACGATGGATTAAAAACAGATCTGTGACTGGGGGTAAATGTTTTGCCAATGTGCAACATTCTGTCCATCATCTTGTGTGTTTTGCTGTGCACCCTATGTGGGAAGGGTATGCCCAGACGTGAGTCGCGAGCTCACTACGCCACTGGAGTCAAGCTATCCTGGCTGAAGAGGGGTGAAACCCCGAAACCGGTCCTAGGATGCTTGATTCCGGTTCAGGGAAGACATGGCTTCGCAGATCGGGCTGGACTGTTCCCATGAGGAACAGGGTCAAGACTGATTTGCATATGTACATGTCTGAACTGGGGTGGCGTGGTGAGCAAAATAACGATGGATTAAACCCAGATCTGTGACTGGGGGTGAATGTTTTGCCAATGTGCAACATTCCATCCATCATCTTGTGTGTTTTGCTGTTTGCCCTATGTGGGAAGGGTATGTCCAGGCGTGGGTCCCGTGCTCACTACGTCACTGGAGTCAATCTATCCTGGCTGAAGAGGGGTGCAACCCCGAAACCGGTCCTAGGATGCTTGATTCCGGCTCAGGGAAGACATGGCTTGGCAGTTCGGGCTGGACTGATCCCATGAGGCACAGGGTCAAGACTGATTTGCATATGGCAATGTCTGAACTGGGGTGGCGTGGTGAGCAAAATAACGATGGATTAAACCCAGATCTGTGACTGGGGGTGAATGTTTTGCCAATGTGCAACATTCCGTCCATCATCTTATGTGTTTTGCTGTTCGCCCTATGTGGGAAGGGTATGCCCAGACGTGGGTCCCTTGCTCACTACGCCACTGGAGTCAAGCTATCCTGGCTGAAGAGGGGTGAAACCCCGAAACCGGTGCTAGGATGCTTGATTCAGAGAAGACATGGCATGACAGTTCGGGCTGGACTGTTCCCATGAGTCACAGGGTCAAGACTGATTGGCATATGGCCATGTCTGAACTGGAGTGGCGTGGTGAGCAAAATAACGATGGATTAAACCCAGATCTGTGACTGGCGGTGAATGTTTTGCCAATGTGCAACATTCCGTCCATCATCTTGTGTGTTTTGCTGTTTGCCCTATGTGGGAAGGGTATGCCCAGACGTGGGTCCCGTGCTCACTACGCCACTGAAGTCAAGCTATCCTGGCTGAAGAGGGGTGAAACCCCGAAACCGGTCCTAGGATGCTTGATTCCGGTTCAGGGAAGACATGGCTTGGCAGTTTGGGCTGGACTGTTCCCATGAGGCACAGGGTCAAGACTGATTTGCATATGGCCATGTCTGAACTGGGGTGGCATTGTGAGTAAAATAACGATGGATTAAACCCAGATCTGTAACTAGGGGTGAATGTTTTGCCAATGTGCAACATTCCGTCCATCATCTTGTGTGTATTGCTGTTCACCCTATGCGGGAAGGGTATGCCAAGACGTGGGTCCCTTGCTCACTATGCCACTGGAGTCAAGCAATCCTGGCTGAAGAGGGGTGAAACCCCGAAACCATTCCTAGGATGCTTGATTCCGTTCAAGGAAGACATGGATTGGCAGTTCGGGCTGGACTGTTCCCATGAGGCACAGGGTCAAGACTGATTTGCATATGGCCATGTCTGAACTGGGGTGGCGTGGTGAGCAAAATAACGATGGATTTAACCCAGATCTGTGTCTGGGGGTGAATGTTTTGCCAATGTGCAACATTCCGTCCATCATCTTGTGTGTTTTGCTGTTTGCCCTATGTGGGAAGGGTATGCCCAGACGTGGGTCCCGTGCTCACTACTCCACTGGAGTCAAGATATCCTGGCTGAAGAGGGGTGAAAGCCCGAAACCGGTCCTAGGATGCTTGATTCCGTTCAGGGAAGACATGGATTGGCAGTTCGGGCTGGACTGTTCCCATGAGGCACAGGGTCAAGACTGATTTGCATATGGCCATGTCTGAACTGGGGTGGCGTGGTGAGCAAAATAACGATGGATTACACCCAGATCTGTGACTGGGGGTGAATGTTTTGCCAATGTGCAACATTCCGTCCATCATCTTGTGTGTTTTGCTGTTCGCCCTATGTGGGAAGTGTATGCCCCGACATGGGTCCCGTGCTCACTACGCCACTGGAGTTAAGCTATCCTGGCTGAAGAGGGCTGAAACCCTGAAACCGGTCCTACAATGCTTGATTCCGTTCAGGGAAGACATGGCCCTGGCAGTTCGGGCTGGACTGTTCCCATGAGGCACAGGGTCAAGACTGATTTCCATATGGCCATGTCTGAACTGGGGTGGCGTGGTGAGCAAAATAACGATGGATTAAACCCAGATCTGTGACTGGGGGTGAATGTTTTGCCAATGTGCAACATTCCGTCCATCATCTTGAGTGTTTCGCTGCTCGCCCTATGTGGGAAGGGTATGCCCAGACATGGGTCCCGTGCTCACTACTCCACTGGAGTCAAGCTATCCTGGCTGAAGAGGGGTGAAACCCCGAAACCGGTCCTAGGATGCTTGATTCCGGCTCAGGGAAGACATGGCTTGGCAGTTCGGGCTGGACTGTTCCCATGAGGCACAGGGTCAAGACTGATTTGCATATGGCCATGTCTGAAATGGGGTGGCGTGGTGAGGAAAATAACGATGGATTAAATCCAGATCTGTGACTGGGGGAGAATGTTTTGCCAATGTGCAACATTCCGTCCATCATCTTGTGTGTTTTGCTGTTCGCCCTATGTGGGAAGGGTATGCCCAGACAGGGGTCCCGTGCTCACTACACCACTGGAGTCAAGCTATCCTGGCTGAAGAGGGGTGAAACCCGAAACCGGTCCTAGGATGCTTGATTCCGGTTCAGGGAAGACATGGCTTGGCAGTTCGGGCTGGACTGTTCCCATGAGGCACAGGATCAAGACTGATTTGCATATGCCCATGTCTGAACTGGGGTGGCGTGGTGAGCAAAATAACGATGGATTAAACCCAGATCTGTGACTGGGGGTGAATGTTTTGCCAATGTGCAACATTCTGTCCATCATCTTGTGTGTTTTGCTGTTCTCCCTATGTGGGAACGGTATGCCCAGACGTGGGTTCCGTGCTCACTACGCCACTGGAGTCAAGCTATCCTGCCTGAAAAGGGGTGAAACCCCGAAACCGGTCCTAGGATGCTTGATTCTGGTTCAGGGATGACATGGATTGGCAGTTCGGGCTGGACTGTTCCCATGAGACACAGGGTCAAGACTGATTTGCATATGGCCATGTCTGAACTGGGGTGGCGTGGTGAGCAAATTAATGATGGATTAAACCCAGATCTGTGACTGGGGGTGAATGTTTTGCCAATGTGCAACATTCCGTCCATCATCTTGTGTGTTTTGCTGTTCTCCCTATGTGGGAACGATATGCCCAGACGTGGGTTCCGTGCTCACTACGCCACTGGAGTCAAGCTATCCTGTCTGAAGAGGGGTGAAACCCCGAAACCGGTCCTAGGATGCTTGATTCCGGGTCAGGGAATACATGGCTTGGCAGTTCGGGCTGGACTGTTCCCATGAGGCACAGGGTCAAGACTGATTTGCATATGACAATGTCTGAACTGGGGTGGCGTGGTGAGCAAAATAACGATGGATTAAACCCAGATCTGTGACTGGGGGTGAATGTTTTGCCAATGTGCAACATTCTGTCCATCATCTTGTGTGATTTGCTGTGCGCCCTATGTGGGAAGGGTATGCCCAGACGTGAGTCCCGAGCTCACTACGCCACTGGAGTCAAGCTATCCTGGCTGAAGAGGGGTGAAACCCCGAAACCGGTCCTAGGATGCTTGATTCCGGTTCAGGGAAGACATGGCTTGGCAGATCGGGCTGGACTGTTCCCATGAGGAACAGGGTCAAGACTAGGCCTGGGCGATAAATTCCGTTCCGCTCGCGGAATTTGCGGAATTTCGGTAATTTCGCGTTCCGCGGAGAACGCGAAATTGCCCAAAATTCTGCTTTCCGCGACTTCGCAAAATTTTTTCTTGTTCGCGTTCTCAAAATGCGTGTTCGCGAGATATTTCTCCCCGAACACGCAAACAGCAACTGTGAACAGGAAAAAAGCATCGCGAACAAGCAATTCCGCGTGTTCGCGGAATTTCTGCGTGTTCGCGGAGATTTTTTACCGTTTCGCGGAGATTTGCGTAACGCGATTCCGCAGATTCCGCCCACCCCTAGTCAAGACTGATTTGCATATGTACATGTCTGAAACTGGGGTGGCGTGGTGAGCAAAATAATGATGGATTAAACCCAGATCTGTGACTGGGGGTGAATGTTTTGCCAATGTGCAACATTCCGTCCATCATCTTGTGTGTTTTGCTGTTCGCCCTATGTGGGAAGGGTATGTCCAGGCGTGGGTCCCGTGCTCACTACGTCACTGGAGTCAATCTATCCTGGCTGAAGAGGGGTGCAACCCCGAAACCGGTCTTAGGATGCTTGATTCCGGGTTCAGGGAAGACATGGCATGGCAGTTCGGGCTGGACTGTTCCCATAAGTAACAGGGTCAAGATTGATTTGCATATGGCCATCTCTGAACTGGGTGGCGTGGTGAGCAAAATAACGATGGATTAAACCCAGATCTGTGACTGGGGGTGAATGTTTTGCCAATGTGCAACATTCCGTCCATCATCTTGTGTGTTTTGCTGTTCGCCCTATGTGGGACGGGTATGCCCAGACGTGGGTCCCGTGCTCACTACGCCACGGAAGTCAAGCTATCCTGGCTGAAGAGGGGTGAAACCCCGAAACCGGTCCTAGGATGCTTGATTCCATTTCATGGAAGACATGGCTTGGCAGTTCGGGCTGGACTGTTCCCATGAGGCACAGGGTCAAGACTGATTTGCATATGGCCATGTCTGAACTGGGGTGGCGTTGTGACTAAAATAACAATGGATTAAACCCAGATCTGTGACTGGGGGTGAATGTTTTGCCAATGTGCAACATTCCGTCCATCATCTTGTGTGTTTTGCTGTTCGCCCTATATGGGAAGGGTATGCTCCGACATGGGTCCCGTGCTCACTACACCACTGGAGTTAAGCTATCCTGGCTGAAGAGGGGTGAAACCCCGAAACCGGTCCTAGGATGCTTGAGTCCATTCAGGGAAGACATGGCTTGGCAGTTCGGGCTGGACAGTTCCCATGAGGCACAGGGTCAAGACTAATTTGCATATGGCCATGTCTGAACTGGGGTGGGGTGGTGAGCAAAATAACGATGGATTAATCCCAAATCTGTGACTGGGGGTGAATGTTTTGCCAATGTGCAACATTCCGTCCATCATCTTGTGTGTTTTGCTGTTCGCCCTATTTGGGAAGTGTATGCCCAGACGTGGGTCCTGTGCTCACTACGCCACTGGAGTCAAGCTATACTGGCTGAAGAGGGGTGAAACCCCGAAACCGGTCCTAGGACGCTTGATTCCGGTTCAGGGAAGACATGGCTTGGCAGATCGGGCTGGACTGTTCCCATGAGGAACAGGGTCAAGACTGATTTGCATATGTACATGTCTGAACTGGGGTGGCGTGGTGAGCAAAATAAAGATGGATTAAACCCAGATCTGTGACTGGGGGTGAATGTTTTGCCAATGTGCAACATTCCGTCCATCATCTTGTGTGTTTTGCTGTTCGCCCTATGTGGGAAGGGTATGCCCTGACGGGGGTCCCGTGCTCACTAAGCCACTGGAGTCAAGCTATCATGGCTGAAGAGGGGTGAAACCCTGAAACCGGTCCTAGGATGCTTGATTCCGGTTCAGGGAGGACATGGCTTGGCAGTTCGGGCTGGACTGTTCCCAGGAGGCACAGGATCAAGACTGATTTGCATATGCCCATGTCTGAACTGGGGTGGCGTAGTGAGCAAAATAACGATGGATTAAACCCAGATCTGTGACTGGGGGTGAATGTTTTGCCAATGTGCAACATTCCGTCCATCATCTTGTGTGTTTTGCTGTTCGCCCTACGTGGGAAGGGTATGCTCAGACATGGGTCCCGTGCTCACTACGCCACTGGAGTTAAGCTATCCTGGCTGAAGAGGGGTGAAACCCTGAAACCGGTCCTAGGATGCTTGATTCCGGATCAGGGAAGACATGGCTTGGCAGTTCGGGCTGGACTGATCCCATGAGGCACAGGGTCAAGACTGATTTGCATATGGCAATGTCTGAACTGGGGTGGCGTGGTGAGCAAAATAACGATGGATTAAACCCAGATCTGTGACTGGGGGTGAATGTTTTGTCAATGTGCAACATTCCGTCCATCATCTTATGTGTTTTGCTGTTCGCCCCATGTGGGAAGGGTATGCCCAGACGTGGGTCCCTTGCTCACTACGCCACTGGAGTCAAGCTATCCTGGATGAAGAAGGGTGAAACCCCAAAACCGTTGCTAGGATGCTTGATTCCGGGTTCAGGGAAGACATGGCATGGCAGTTCGGGCTGGACTGTTCCCATGAGGCACAGGGTCAAGACTGATTTGCATATGGCCATGTCTGAACTGGAGTGGCGTGGTGAGCAAAATGACGATGGATTAAACCCAGATCTGTGACTGGGGGTGAATGTTTTGCCAATGTGCAACATTCCGTCCATCATCTTGTGTGTTTTGCTGTTCACCCTATGCGGGAAGGGTATGCCCAGACGTGGGTCCCTTGCTCACTATGCCACTGGAGTCAAGCTATCCTGGCTGAAGAGGGGTGAAACCCCGAAACCGGTCCTAGGATGCTTGATTCCGTTCAGGGATGACATGGATTGGCAGTTCGGGCTGGACTGTTCCCATGAGACACAGGGTCAAGACTGATTTGCATATGGCCATGTCTGAACTGGGGTGGCGTGGTGAGCAAAATAATGATGGATTAAACCCAGATCTGTGACTGGGGGTGAATGTTTTGCCAATGTGCAACATTCCGTCCATCATCTTGTGTGTTTTGCTGTTCTCCCTATGTGGGAACGATATGCCCAGACGTGGGTTCCGTGCTCACTACGCCACTGGAGTCAAGCTATCCTGTCTGAAGAGGGGTGAAACCCCGAAACCGGTCCTAGGATGCTTGATTCCGGTTCAGGGAATACATGGCTTGGCAGATCGGGCTGGACTGTTCCCATGAGGCACAGGGTCAAGACTGATTTGCATATGACAATGTCTGAACTGGGGTGGCGTGGTGAGCAAAATAACGATGGATTAAACCCAGATCTGTGACTGGGGGTGAATGTTTTGCCAATGTGCAACATTCTGTCCATCATCTTGTGTGTTTTGCTGTGCGCCCTATGTGGGAAGGGTATGCCCAGACGTGAGTCCCGAGCTCACTACGCCACTGGAGTCAAGCTATCCTGGCTGAAGAGGGGTGAAACCCCGAAACCGGTCCTAGGATGCTTGATTCCGGTTCAGGGAAGACATGGCTTGGCAGATCGGGCTGGACTGTTCCCATGAGGAACAGGGTCAAGACTGATTTGCATATGTACATGTCTGAAACTGGGGTGGCGTGGTGAGCAAAATAATGATGGATTAAACCCAGATCTGTGACTGGGGGTGAATGTTTTGCCAATGTGCAACATTCCGTCCATCATCTTGTGTGTTTTGCTGTTCGCCCTATGTGGGAAGGGTATGTCCAGGCGTGGGTCCCGTGCTCACTACGTCACTGGAGTCAATCTATCCTGGCTGAAGAGGGGTGCAACCCCGAAACCGGTCTTAGGATGCTTGATTCCGGGTTCAGGGAAGACATGGCATGGCAGTTCGGGCTGGACTGTTCCCATAAGTAAAAGGGTCAAGATTGATTTGCATATGGCCATCTCTGAACTGGGTGGCGTGGTGAGCAAAATAACGATGGATTAAACCCAGATCTGTGACTGGGGGTGAATGTTTTGCCAATGTGCAACATTCCGTCCATCATCTTGTGTGTTTTGCTGTTCGCCCTATGTGGGACGGGTATGCCCAGACGTGGGTCCCGTGCTCACTACGCCACGGAAGTCAAGCTATCCTGGCTGAAGAGGGGTGAAACCCCGAAACCGGTCCTAGGATGCTTGATTCCATTTCATGGAAGACATGGCTTGGCAGTTCGGGCTGGACTGTTCCCATGAGGCACAGGGTCAAGACTGATTTGCATATGGCCATGTCTGAACTGGGGTGGCGTTGTGACTAAAATAACGATGGATTAAACCCAGATCTGTGACTGGGGGTGAATGTTTTGCCAATGTGCAACATTCCGTCCATCATCTTGTGTGTTTTGCTGTTCGCCCTATATGGGAAGGGTATGCTCCGACATGGGTCCCGTGCTCACTACACCACTGGAGTTAAGCTATCCTGGCTGAAGAGGGGTGAAACCCCGAAACCGGTCCTAGGATGCTTGAGTCCGTTCAGGGAAGACATGGCTTGGCAGTTCGGGCTGGACAGTTCCCATGAGGCACAGGGTCAAGACTAATTTGCATATGGCCATGTCTGAACTGGGGTGGGGTGGTGAGCAAAATAACGATGGATTAATCCCAAATCTGTGACTGGGGGTGAATGTTTTGCCAATGTGCAACATTCCGTCCATCATCTTGTGTGTTTTGCTGTTCGCCCTATTTGGGAAGTGTATGCCCAGACGTGGGTCCTGTGCTCACTACGCCACTGGAGTCAAGCTATACTGGCTGAAGAGGGGTGAAACCCCGAAACCGGTCCTAGGACGCTTGATTCCGGGTCAGGGAAGACATGGCTTGGCAGATCGGGCTGGACTGTTCCCATGAGGAACAGGGTCAAGACTGATTTGCATATGTACATGTCTGAACTGGGGTGGCGTGGTGAGCAAAATAACGATGGATTAAACTCAGATCTGTGACTGGGGGTGAATGTTTTGCCAATGTGCAACATTCCGTCCATCATCTTGTGTGTTTTGCTGTTCGCCCTATGTGGGAAGGGTATGCCCTGACGGGGGTCCCGTGCTCACTAAGCCACTGGAGTCAAGCTATCATGGCTGAAGAGGGGTGAAACCCTGAAACCGGTCCTAGGATGCTTGATTCCGGTTCAGGGAGGACATGGCTTGGCAGTTCGGGCTGGACTGTTCCCAGGAGGCACAGGATCAAGACTGATTTGCATATGCCCATGTCTGAACTGGGGTGGCGTAGTGAGCAAAATAACGATGGATTAAACCCAGATCTGTGACTGGGGGTGAATGTTTTGCCAATGTGCAACATTCCGTCCATCATCTTGTGTGTTTTGCTGTTCGCCCTACGTGGGAAGGGTATGCTCAGACATGGGTCCCGTGCTCACTACGCCACTGGAGTTAAGCTATCCTGGCTGAAGAGGGGTGAAACCCTGAAACCGGTCCTAGGATGCTTGATTCCGGATCAGGGAAGACATGGCTTGGCAGTTCGGGCTGGACTGATCCCATGAGGCACAGGGTCAAGACTGATTTGCATATGGCAATGTCTGAACTGGGGTGGCGTGGTGAGCAAAATAACGATGGATTAAACCCAGATCTGTGACTGGGGGTGAATGTTTTGTCAATGTGCAACATTCCGTCCATCATCTTATGTGTTTTGCTGTTCGCCCTATGTGGGAAGGGTATGCCCAGACGTGGGTCCCTTGCTCACTACGCCACTGGAGTCAAGCTATCCTGGATGAAGAAGGGTGAAACCACAAAACCGTTGCTAGGATGCTTGATTCCGGGTTCAGGGAAGACATGGCATGGCAGTTCGGGCTGGATTGTTCCCATGAGTCACAGAGTCAAGGCTGATTTGCATATGGCCATGTCTGAACTGGAGTGGCGTGGTGAGCAAAATAACGATGGATTAAACCCAGATCTGTGACTGGGGGTGAATGTTTTGCCAATGTGCAACATTCCGTCCATCATCTTGTGTGTTTTGCTGTTCTCCCTATGTGGGAAGGGTATGCCCAGACATGGGGCCCGTGCTCACTACGCCACTAAAGTTAAGCTATCCTGGCTGAAGCGGGGTGAAACCCCGAAACCGGTCCTAGGATGCTTGATTCCGGTTCAGGGAAGACATGGCTTGGCAGTTCGGGCTTGACAGTTCCCATAAGGCACAGGGTCAAGACTGATTTGCATATGGCCATGTCTGAACTGGGTGGCGTGGTGAGCAAAATAACGATGGATTAAACCCAGATCTGTGACTGGGGTTGAATGTTTTGCCAATGTGCAACAACATTCCGTCCATCATCTTGTGTGTTTTGCTGTTCACCCTATGCGGGAAGGGTATGCCAAGACGTGGGTCCCTTGCTCACTATGTCACTGGAGTCAAGCAATCCTGGCTGAAGAGGGGTGAAACCCCGAAACCGGTCCTAGGATGCTTGATTCCGTTCAGGGAAGACATGGATAGGCAGTTCGGGCTGGACTGTTCCCATGAGGCACAGGGTCAAGACTGATTTGCATATGGCCATGTCTGAACTGGGGTGGCGTGGTGAGCAAAATAACGATGGATTAAACCCAGATCTGTGACTGGGGGTGAATGTTTTGCCAATGTGCAACATTCCGTCCATCATCTTGTGTGTTTTGCTGTTCGCCCTATGTGGGAAGTGTATGCCCCGACATGGGTCCCATGCTCACTACGCCACTGGAGTTAAGCTATCCTGGCTGAAGAGGGGTGAAACCCTGAAACCGGTCCTAGGATGCTTGATTCCGTTCAGGGAAGACATGGCTTGGCAGTTCGGGCTGGACTGTTCCCATGAGGCACAGGGTCAAGACTGATTTCCATATGGCCATGTCTGAACTGGGGTGGCGTGGTGAGCAAAATAACGATGGATTAAACCCAGATCTGTGACTGGGGTGAATATTTTGCCAATGTGCAACATTCCGTCCATCATCTTGAGTGTTTCGCTGCTCGCCCTATGTGGGAAGGGTATGCCCAGACATGGGTCCCGTGCTCACTACTCCACTGGAGTCAAGCTATCCTGGCTTAAGAGGGGTGAAACCCCGAAACCGGTCCTAGGATGCTTGATTCCGGCTCAGGGAAGACATGGCTTGGCAGTTCGGGCTGGACTGTTCCCATGAGGCACAAGGTCAAGACTGATTTGCATATGGCCATGTCTGAAATGGGGTGGCGTGGTGAGGAAAATAACGATGGATTAAATCCAGATCTGTGACTGGGGGAGAATGTTTTGCCAATGTGCAACATTCCGTCCATCATCTTGTGTGTTTTGCTGTTCGCCCTATGTGGGAAGGGTATGCCCAGACGGAGGTCCCGTGCTCACTACACCACTGGAGTCAAGCTATCCTGGCTGAAGAGGGGTGAAACCCCGAAACCGGTCCTAGGATGCTTGATTCCGGTTCAGGGAATAGATGGCTTGGCAGTTCGGGCTGGACTGTTCCCATGAGGCACAGGATCAAAACTGATTTGCATATGCCCATGTCTGAACTGGGGTGGCGTGGTGAGCAAAATAACGATGGATTAAACCCAGATCTATGACTGGGGGTGAATGTTTTGCCAATGTGCAACATTCTGTCCATCATCTTGTGTGTTTTGCTGTTCTCCCTATGTGGGAACGGTATGCCCAGACGTGGGTTCCGTGCTCACTACGCCACTGGAGTCAAGCTATCCTGCCTGAAGAGGGGTGAAACCCCGAAACCGGTCCTAGGATGCTTGATTCTGGTTCAGGGAATACATGGCTTGGCAGTTCGGGCTGGACTGTTCCCATGAGGCACAGGGTCAAGACTGATTTGCATATGGCAATGTCTGAACTGGGGTGGCGTGATGAGCAAAATAACGATGGATTAAACCCAGATCTGTGACTGGGGGTGAATGTTTTGCCAATGTGCAACATTCCGTCCATCATCTTGTGTGTTTTGCTGTTCGCCCTATGTGGGAAGGGTATGCCCAGACGTGGGTCCCTTGCTCACTACGCCACTGGAGTCAAGCTATCCTGGCTGAAGAGGGGTGAAACCCCGAAACCGGTGCTAGGATGCTTGATTCCAGTTCAGGGAAGACATGGCATGGCAGTTCGGGCTGGACTGTTCCCATGAGTCACAGGGTCAAGACTGATCTGCATATGGCCATGTCTGAACTGGAGTGGCGTGGTGAGCAAAATGACGATGGATTAAACCCAGATCTGTGACTGGGGGTGAATGTTTTGCCAATGTGCAACATTCCGTCCATCATCTTGTGTGTTTTGCTGTTCACCCTATGCGGGAAGGGTATGCCCAGACGTGGGTCCCTTGCTCACTATGCCACTGGAGTCAAGCTATCCTGGCTGAAGAGGGGTGAAACCCCGAAACCGGTCCTAGGATGCTTGATTCCGTTCAGGGAAGACATGGCTTGGCAGTTCGGGCTGGACTGTTCCCATGAGGCACAGGGTCAAGACTGATTTCCATATGGCCATGTCTGAACTGGGGTGGCGTGGTGAGCAAAATAACGATGGATTAAACCCAGATCTGTGACTGGGGGTGAATGTTTTGCCAATGTGCAACATTCCGTCCATCATCTTGAGTGTTTCGCTGCTCGCCCTATTTGGGAAGGGTATGCCCAGACATGGGTCCCGTGCTCACTACTCCACTGGAGTCAAGCTATCCTGGCTGAAGAGGGGTGAAACCCCGAAACCGGTCCTAGGATGCTTGATTCCGGCTCAGGGAAGACATGACTTGGCAGTTCGGGCTGGACTGTTCCCATGAGGCACAGGGTCAAGACTGGTTTGCATATGGCCATGTCTGAAATGGGGTGGCGTGGTGAGGAAAATAACGATTGATTAAATCCAGATCTGTGACTGGGGGAGAATGTTTTGCCAATGTGCAACATTCCGTCCATCATCTTGTGTGTTTTGCTGTTCGCCCTATGTGGGAAGGGTATGCCCAGACGGGGGTCCCGTGCTCACTACACCACTGGAGTCAAGCTATCCTGGCTGAAGAGGGGTGAAACCCCGAAACCGGTCCTAGGATGCTTGATTGCGGTTCAGGGAAGACATGGCTTGGCAGTTCGGGCTGGACTGTTCCCATGAGGCACAGGATCAAGACTGATTTGCATATGCCCATGTCTGAACTGGGGTGGCGTGGTGAGCAAAATAACGATGGATTAAACCCAGATCTGTGACTGGGGGTGAATGTTTTGCCAATGTGCAACATTCTGTCCATCATCTTGTGTGTTTTGCTGTTCTCCCTATGTGGGAACGGTATGCCCAGACGTGGGTTCCGTGCTCACTACGCCACTGGAGTCAAGCTATCCTGCCTGAAGAGGGGTGAAACCCCGAAACCGGTCCTAGGATGCTTGATTCTGGTTCAGGGAATACATGGCTTGGCAGTTCGGGCTGGACTGTTCCCATGAGGCACAGGGTCAAGACTGATTTGCATATGGCAATGTCTGAACTGGGGTGGCGTGGTGAGCAAAATAACGATGGATTAAACCCAGATCTGTGACTGGGGGTGAATGTTTTGCCAATGTGCAACATTCCGTCCATCATCTTATGTGTTTTGCTGTTCGCCCTATGTGGGAAGGGTATGCCCAGACGTGGGTCCCTTGCTCACTACGCCACTGGAGTCAAGCTATCCTGGATGAAGAGGGGTGAATCCCCGAAACCGGTGCTAGGATGCTTGATTCCAGTTCAGGGAAGACATGGCATGGCAGTTCGGGCTGGACTGTTCCCATGAGTCACAGGGTCAAGACTGATTTGCATATGGCCATGTCTGAACTGGAGTGGCGTGGTGAGCAAAATGACGATGGATTAAACCCAGATCTGTGACTGGGGGTGAATGTTTTGCCAATGTGCAACATTCCGTCCATCATCTTGTGTGTTTTGCTGTTCACCCTATGCGGGAAGGGTATGCCCAGACGTGGGTCCCTTGCTCACTATGCCACTGGAGTCAAGCTATCCTGGCTGAAGAGGGGTGAAACCCCGAAACCGGTCCTAGGATCCTTGATTCCGTTCAGGGATGACATGGATTGGCAGTTCGGGCTGGACTGTTCCCATGAGGCACAGGGTCAAGACTGATTTGCATTTGGCCATGTCTGAACTGGGGTGGCGTGGTGAGCAAAATAACGATGGATTAAACCCAGATCTGTGACTGGGGGTGAATGCTTTGCCAATGTGCAACATTCCGTCCATCATCTTGTGTGTTTTGCTGATCGCCCTATGTGGGAAGGGTATGCTCCGACATGGGTCTCGTGCTCACTACGCCACTGGAGATAAGCTATCCTGGCTGAAGAGGGGTGAAACCCCGAAACCGGTCCTAGGATGCTTGAGTCCGTTCAGGGAAGACATGGCTTGGCAGTTCGGGCTGGACTGTTCCCATGAGGCACAGGGTCAAGACTAATTTGCATATGGCCATGTCTGAACTGGGGTGGCGTGGTGAGCAAAATAACGATGGATTAATCCCAAATCTGTGACTGGGGGTGAATGTTTTGCCAATGTGCAACATTCCGTCCATCATCTTGTGTGTTTTGCTGTTCGCCCTATGTGGGAAGTGTATGCCCAGACGTGGGTCCTGTGCTCACTACGCCACTGGAGTCAAGCTATACTGGCTGAAGAGGGGTGAAACCCCGAAACCGGTCCTAAGACGCTTGATTCCGGTTCAGGGAAGACATGGCTTGGCAGATCAGGCTGGACTGTTCCCATGAGGAACAGGGTCAAGACTGATTTGCATATGTTCATGTCTGAACTGGGGTGGCGTGGTGAGCAAAATAACAATGGATTAAGCCCAGATCTGTGACTGGGGGTGAATGTTTTGCCAATGTGCAACATTCCGTCCATCATCTTGTGTGTTTTGCTGTTCGCCCTCTGTGGGAAGGGTATGCCCTGACGGGGATCCCGTGCTCACTACGCCACTGGAGTCAAGCTATCATGGCTGAAGAGGGGTGAAACCCTGAAACCGGTCCTAGGATGCTTGATTCCGGTTCAGGGAGGACATGGCTTGGCAGTTCGGGCTGGACTGTTCCCAGGAGGCACAGGATCAAGACTGATTTGCATATGCCCATGTCTGAACTGGGGTGGCGTAGTGAGCAAAATAACGATGGATTAAACCCAGATCTGTGACTGGGGGTGAATGTTTTGCCAATGTGCAACATTCCGTCCATCATCTTGTGTGTTTTGCTGTTCGCCCTATGTGGGAAGGGTATGTCCAGGCGTGGGTCCCGTGCTCACTACGTCACTGGAGTCAATCTATCCTGGCTGAAGAGGGGTGCAACCCCGAAACCGGTCTTAGGATGCTTGATTCCGGGTTCAGGGAAGACATGGCATGGCAGTTCGGGCTGGACTGTTCCCATAAGTAACAGGGTCAAGATTGATTTGCATATGGCCATCTCTGAACTGGGTGGCGTGGTGAGCAAAATAACGATGGATTAAACCCAGATCTGTGACTGGGGGTGAATGTTTTGCCAATGTGCAACATTCCGTCCATCATCTTGTGTGTTTTGCTGTTCGCCCTATGTGGGACGGGTATGCCCAGACGTGGGTCCCGTGCTCACTACGCCACGGAAGTCAAGCTATCCTGGCTGAAGAGGGGTGAAACCCCGAAACCGGTCCTAGGATGCTTGATTCCATTTCATGGAAGACATGGCTTGGCAGTTCGGGCTGGACTGTTCCCATGAGGCACAGGGTCAAGACTGATTTGCATATGGCCATGTCTGAACTGGGGTGGCGTTGTGACTAAAATAACGATGGATTAAACCCAGATCTGTGACTGGGGGTGAATGTTTTGCCAATGTGCAACATTCCGTCCATCATCTTGTGTGTTTTGCTGTTCGCCCTATATGGGAAGGGTATGCTCCGACATGGGTCCCGTGCTCACTACACCACTGGAGTTAAGCTATCCTGGCTGAAGAGGGGTGAAACCCCGAAACCGGTCCTAGGATGCTTGAGTCCGTTCAGGGAAGACATGGCTTGGCAGTTCGGGCTGGACAGTTCCCATGAGGCACAGGGTCAAGACTAATTTGCATATGGCCATGTCTGAACTGGGGTGGGGTGGTGAGCAAAATAACGATGGATTAATCCCAAATCTGTGACTGGGGGTGAATGTTTTGCCAATGTGCAACATTCCGTCCATCATCTTGTGTGTTTTGCTGTTCGCCCTATTTGGGAAGTGTATGCCCAGACGTGGGTCCTGTGCTCACTATGCCACTGGAGTCAAGCTATACTGGCTGAAGAGGGGTGAAACCCCGAAACCGGTCCTAGGACGCTTGATTCCGGTTCAGGGAAGACATGGCTTGGCAGATCGGGCTGGACTGTTCCCATGAGGAACAGGGTCAAGACTGATTTGCATATGTACATGTCTGAACTGGGGTGGCGTGGTGAGCAAAATAACGATGGATTAAACCCAGATCTGTGACTGGGGGTGAATGTTTTGCCAATGTGCAACATTCCGTCCATCATCTTGTGTGTTTTGCTGTTCGCCCTATGTGGGAAGGGTATGCCCTGACGGGGGTCCCGTGCTCACTAAGCCACTGGAGTCAAGCTATCATGGCTGAAGAGGGGTGAAACCCTGAAACCGGTCCTAGGATGCTTGATTCCGGTTCAGGGAGGACATGGCTTGGCAGTTCGGGCTGGACTGTTCCCAGGAGGCACAGGATCAAGACTGATTTGCATATGCCCATGTCTGAACTGGGGTGGCGTAGTGAGCAAAATAACGATGGATTAAACCCAGATCTGTGACTGGGGGTGAATGTTTTGCCAATGTGCAACATTCCGTCCATCATCTTGTGTGTTTTGCTGTTCGCCCTACGTGGGAAGGGTATGCTCAGACATGGGTCCCGTGCTCACTACTCCACTGGAGTTAAGCTATCCTGGCTGAAGAGGGGTGAAACCCTGAAACCGGTCCTAGGATGCTTGATTCCGGATCAGGGAAGACATGGCTTGGCAGTTCGGGCTGGACTGATCCCATGAGGCACAGGGTCAAGACTGATTTGCATATGGCAATGTCTGAACTGGGGTGGCGTGGTGATCAAAATAACGATGGATTAAACCCAGATCTGTGACTGGGGGTGAATGTTTTGTCAATGTGCAACATTCCGTCCATCATCTTATGTGTTTTGCTGTTCGCCCTATGTGGGAAGGGTATGCCCAGACGTGGGTCCCTTGCTCACTACGCCACTGGAGTCAAGCTATCCTGGATGAAGAAGGGTGAAACCCCAAAACCGTTGCTAGGATGCTTGATTCCGGGTTCAGGGAAGACATGGCATGGCAGTTCGGGCTGGATTGTTCCCATGAGTCACAGAGTCAAGGCTGATTTGCATATGGCCATGTCTGAACTGGAGTGGCGTGGTGAGCAAAATAACGATGGATTAAACCCAGATCTGTGACTGGGGGTGAATGTTTTGCCAATGTGCAACATTCCGTCCATCATCTTGTGTGTTTTGCTGTTCTCCCTATGTGGGAAGGGTATGCCCAGACATGGGGCCCGTGCTCACTACGCCACTAAAGTTAAGCTATCCTGGCTGAAGCGGGGTGAAACCCCGAAACCGGTCCTAGGATGCTTGATTCCGGTTCAGGGAAGACATGGCTTGGCAGTTCGGGCTTGACAGTTCCCATAAGGCACAGGGTCAAGACTGATTTGCATATGGCCATGTCTGAACTGGGTGGCGTGGTGAGCAAAATAACGATGGATTAAACCCAGATCTGTGACTGGGGTTGAATGTTTTGCCAATGTGCAACAACATTCCGTCCATCATCTTGTGTGTTTTGCTGTTCACCCTATGCGGGAAGGGTATGCCAAGACGTGGGTCCCTTGCTCACTATGCCACTGGAGTCAAGCAATCCTGGCTGAAGAGGGGTGAAACCCCGAAACCGGTCCTAGGATGCTTGATTCCGTTCAGGGAAGACATGGATTGGCAGTTCGGGCTGGACTGTTCCCATGAGGCACAGGGTCAAGACTGATTTGCATATGGCCATGTCTGAACTGGGGTGGCGTGGTGAGCAAAATAACGATGGATTAAACCCAGATCTGTGACTGGGGGTGAATGTTTTGCCAATGTGCAACATTCCGTCCATCATCTTGTGTGTTTTGCCGTTCGCCCTATGTGGGAAGTGTATGCCCCGACATGGGTCCCGTGCTCACTACGCCACTGGAGTTAAGCTATCCTGGCTGAAGAGGGGTGAAACCCTGAAACCGGTCCTAGGATGCTTGATTCCGTTCAGGGAAGACATGGCTTGGCAGTTCGGGCTGGACTGTTCCCATGAGGCACAGGGTCAAGACTGATTTCCATATGGCCATGTCTGAACTGGGGTGGCGTGGTGAGCAAAATAACGATGGATTAAACCCAGATCTGTGACTGGGGTGAATATTTTGCCAATGTGCAACATTCCGTCCATCATCTTGAGTGTTTCGCTGCTCACCCTATGTGGGAAGGGTATGCCCAGACATGGGTCCCGTGCTCACTACTCCACTGGAGTCAAGCTATCCTGGCTTAAGAGGGGTGAAACCCCGAAACCGGTCCTAGGATGCTTGATTCCGGCTCAGGGAAGACATGGCTTGGCAGTTCGGGCTGGACTGTTCCCATGAGGCACAAGGTCAAGACTGATTTGCATATGGCCATGTCTGAAATGGGGTGGCGTGGTGAGGAAAATAACGATGGATTAAATCCAGATCTGTGACTGGGGGAGAATGTTTTGCCAATGTGCAACATTCCGTCCATCATCTTGTGTGTTTTGCTGTTCGCCCTATGTGGGAAGGGTATGCCCAGACGGAGGTCCCGTGCTCACTACACCACTGGAGTCAAGCTATCCTGGCTGAAGAGGGGTGAAACCCCGAAACCGGTCCTAGGATGCTTGATTCTGGTTCAGGGAAGACATGGCTTGGCAGTTCGGGCTGGACTGTTCCCATGAGGCACAGGATCAAAACTGATTTGCATATGCCCATGTCTGAACTGGGGTGGCGTGGTGAGCAAAATAACGATGGATTAAACCCAGATCTATGACTGGGGGTGAATATTTTGCCAATGTGCAACATTCTGTCCATCATCTTGTGTGTTTTGCTGTTCTCCCTATGTGGGAACGGTATGCCCAGACGTGGGTTCCGTGCTCACTACGCCACTGGAGTCAAGCTATCCTGCCTGGAGGGGTGAAACCCCGAAACCGGTCCTAGGATGCTTGATTCTGGTTCAGGGAATACATGGCTTGGCAGTTCGGGCTGGACTGTTCCCATGAGGCACAGGGTCAAGACTGATTTGCATATGGCAATGTCTGAACTGGGGTGGCGTGATGAGCAAAATAACGATGGATTAAACCCAGATCTGTGACTGGGGGTGAATGTTTTGCCAATGTGCAACATTCCGTCCATCATCTTGTGTGTTTTGCTGTTCGCCCTATGTGGGAAGGGTATGCCCAGACGTGGGTCCCTTGCTCACTACGCCACTGGAGTCAAGCTATCCTGGCTGAAGAGGGGTGAAACCCCGAAACCGGTGCTAGGATGCTTGATTCCAGTTCAGGGAAGACATCGCATGGCAGTTCGGGCTGGACTGTTCCCATGAGTCACAGGGTCAAGACTGATTTGCATATGGCCATGTCTGAACTGGACTGGCGTGGTGAGCAAAATGACGATGGATTAAACCCAGATCTGTGACTGGGGGTGAATGTTTTGCCAATGTGCAACATTCCGTCCATCATCTTGTGTGTTTTGCTGTTCACCCTATGCGGGAAGGGTATGCCCAGACGTGGGTCCCTTGCTCACTATGCCACTGGAGTCAAGCTATCCTGGCTGAAGAGGGGTGAAACCCCGAAACCGGTCCTAGGATGCTTGATTCCGTTCAGGGAAGACATGGCTTGGCAGTTCGGGCTGGACTGTTCCCATGAGGCACAGGGTCAAGACTGATTTCCATATGGCCATGTCTGAACTGGGGTGGCGTGGTGAGCAAAATAACGATGGATTAAACCCAGATCTGTGACTGGGGGTGAATGTTTTGCCAATGTGCAACATTCCGTCCATCATCTTGAGTGTTTTGCTGCTCGCCCTATTTGGGAAGGGTATGCCCAGACATGGGTCCCGTGCTCACTACTCCACTGGAGTCAAGCTATCCTGGCTGAAGAGGGGTGAAACCCCGAAACCGGTCCTAGGATGCTTGATTCCGGCTCAGGGAAGACATGACTTGGCAGTTCGGGCTGGACTGTTCCCATGAGGCACAGGGTCAAGACTGGTTTGCATATGGCCATGTCTGAAATGGGGTGGCGTGGTGAGGAAAATAACGATTGATTAAATCCAGATCTGTGACTGGGGGAGAATGTTTTGCCAATGTGCAACATTCCGTCCATCATCTTGTGTGTTTTGCTGTTCGCCCTATGTGGGAAGGGTATGCCCAGACGGGGGTCCCGTGCTCACTACACCACTGGAGTCAAGCTATCCTGGCTGAAGAGGGGTGAAACCCCGAAACCGGTCCTAGGATGCTTGATTCCGGTTCAGGGAAGACATGGCTTGGCAGTTCGGGCTGGACTGTTCCCATGAGGCACAGGATCAAGACTGATTTGCATATGCCCATGTCTGAACTGGGGTGGCGTGGTGAGCAAAATAACGATGGATTAAACCCAGATCTGTGACTGGGGGTGAATGTTTTGCCAATGTGCAACATTCTGTCCATCATCTTGTGTGTTTTGCTGTTCTCCCTATGTGGGAACGGTATGCCCAGACGTGGGTTCCGTGCTCACTACGCCACTGGAGTCAAGCTATCCTGCCTGAAGAGGGGTGAAACCCCGAAACCGGTCCTAGGATGCTTGATTCTGGTTCAGGGAATAAATGGATTGGCAGTTCGGGCTGGACTGTTCCCATGAGGCACAGGGTCAAGACTGATTTGCATATGGCAATGTCTGAACTGGGGTGGCTTGGTGAGCAAAATAACGATGGATTAAACCCAGATCTGTGACTGGGGGTGAATGTTTTGCCAATGTGCAACATTCCGTCCATCATCTTGTGTGTTTTGCTGTTCGCCCTATGTGGGAAGGGTATGCCCAGACGTGGGTCCCTTGCTCACTACGCCACTGGAGTCAAGCTATCCTGGATGAAGAGGGGTGAATCCCCGAAACCGGTGCTAGGATGCTTGATTCCAGTTCAGGGAAGACATGGCATGGCAGTTCGGGCTGGACTGTTCCCATGAGTCACAGGGTCAAGACTGATTTGCATATGGCCATGTCTGAACTGGAGTGGCGTGGTGAGCAAAATGACGATGGATTAAACCCAGATCTGTGACTGGGGGTGAATGTTTTGCCAATGTGCAACATTCCGTCCATCATCTTGTGTGTTTTGCTGTTCACCCTATGCGGGAAGGGTATGCCCAGACGTGGGTCCCTTGCTCACTATGCCACTGGAGTCAAGCTATCCTGGCTGAAGAGGGGTGAAACCCCGAAACCGGTCCTAGGATCCTTGATTCCGTTCAGGGATGACATGGATTGGCAGTTCGGGCTGGACTGTTCCCATGAGGCACAGGGTCAAGACTGATTTGCATTTGGCCATGTCTGAACTGGGGTGGCGTGGTGAGCAAAATAACGATGGATTAAACCCAGATCTGTGACTGGGGGTGAATGCTTTGCCAATGTGCAACATTCCGTCCATCATCTTGTGTGTTTTGCTGATCGCCCTATGTGGGAAGGGTATGCTCCGACATGGGTCTCGTGCTCACTACGCCACTGGAGATAAGCTATCCTGGCTGAAGAGGGGTGAAACCCCGAAACCGGTCCTAGGATGCTTGAGTCCGTTCAGGGAAGACATGGCTTGGCAGTTCGGGCTGGACTGTTCCAATGAGGCACAGGGTCAAGACTAATTTGCATATGGCCATGTCTGAACTGGGGTGGCGTGGTGAGCAAAATAACGATGGATTAATCCCAAATCTGTGACTGGGGGTGAATGTTTTGCCAATGTGCAACATTCCGTCCATCATCTTGTGTGTTTTGCTGTTCGCCCTATGTGGGAAGTGTATGCCCAGACGTGGGTCCTGTGCTCACTACGCCACTGGAGTCAAGCTATACTGGCTGAAGAGGGGTGAAACCCCGAAACCGGTCCTAAGACGCTTGATTCCGGTTCAGGGAAGACATGGCTTGGCAGATCAGGCTGGACTGTTCCCATGAGGAACAGGGTCAAGACTGATTTGCATATGTTCATGTCTGAACTGGGGTGGCGTGGTGAGCAAAATAACAATGGATTAAGCCCAGATCTGTGACTGGGGGTGAATGTTTTGCCAATGTGCAACATTCCGTCCATCATCTTGTGTGTTTTGCTGTTCGCCCTCTGTGGGAAGGGTATGCCCTGACGGGGATCCCGTGCTCACTACGCCACTGGAGTCAAGCTATCATGGCTGAAGAGGGGTGAAACCCTGAAACCGGTCCTAGGATGCTTGATTCCGGTTCAGGGAGGACATGGCTTGGCAGTTCGGGCTGGACTGTTCCCAGGAGGCACAGGATCAAGACTGATTTGCATATGCCCATGTCTGAACTGGGGTGGCGTAGTGAGCAAAATAACGATGGATTAAACCCAGATCTGTGACTGGGGGTGAATGTTTTGCCAATGTGCAACATTCCGTCCATCATCTTGTGTGTGTTGCTGTTCGCCCTACGTGGGAAGGGAATGCCCAGACATGGGTCCCGTGCTCACTACGCCACTGGAGTTAAGCTATCCTGGCTGAAGAGGGGTGAAACCCTGAAACCGGTCCTAGGATGCTTGATTCCGGATCAGGGAAGACATGGCTTGGCAGTTCGGGCTGGACTGATCCCATGAGGCACAGGGTCAAGACTGATTTGCATATGGCAATGTCTGAACTGGGGTGGCGTGGTGAGCAAAATAACGATGGATTAAACCCAGATCTGTGACTGGGGGTGAATGTTTTGCCAATGTGCAACATTCCGTCCATCATCTTATGTGTTTTGCTGTTCGCCCTATGTGGGAAGGGTATGCCCAGACGTGGGTCCCTTGCTCACTACGCCACTGGAGTCAAGCTATCCTTGCTGAAGAGGGGTGAAACCCTGAAACCGGTGCTAGGATGCTTGATTCCGGTTCAGGGAAGACATGGCATGACAGTTCGGGCTGGACTGTTCCCATGAGTCACAGGGTCAAGACTGATTTGCATATGGCCATGTCTGAACTGGAGTGGCGTGGTGAGCAAAATAACGATGGATTAAACCCAGATCTGTGACTGGGGGTGAATGTTTTGTCAATGTGCAACATTCCGTCCATCATCTTGTGTGTTTTGCTGTTCGCCCTATGTGGGAAGGGTATGCCCAGACGTGGGTCCCGTGCTCACTACGCCACTGAAGTCAAGCTATCCTGGCTGAAGAGGGGTGAAACCCCGAAACCGGTCCTAGGATGCTTGATTACGGTTCAGGGAAGACATGGCTTGGCAGTTTGGGCTGGACTGTTCCCATGAGGCACAGGGTCAAGACTGATTTGCATATGGCCATGTCTGAACTGGGGTGGCATTGTGAGTAAAATAACGATGGATTAAACCCAGATCTGTGACTAGGGGTGAATGTTTTGTCAATGTGCAACATTCTGTCCATCATCTTGTGTGTATTGCTGTTCACCCTATGCGGGAAGGGTATGCCAAAACGTGGGTCCCGTGCTCACTATGCCACTGGAGTCAAGCAATCCTGGCTGAAGAGGAGTGAAACCCCGAAACCGGTCCTAGGATGCTTGATTCCGTTCAAGGAAGACATGGATTGGCAGTTCGGGCTGGACTGTTCCCATGAGGCACAGGGTCAAGACTGATTTGCATATGGTCATATCTGAACTGGGGTGGCGTGGTGAGCAAAATAACGATGGATTAAACCCAGATCTGTGACTGGGGGTGAATGTTTTGCCAATGTGCAACATTCCGTCCATCATCTTGTGTGTTTTGCTGTTCGCCCTATGTGGGAAGTGTATGCCCCGACATGGGTCCCGTGCTCACTACGCCACTGGAGTTAAGCTATCCTGGCTGAAGAGGGGTGAAACCCTGAAACCGGTCCTAGAATGCTTGATTCCGTTCAGGGAAGACATGGCTTGGCAGTTCGGGCTGGACTGTTCCCATGAGGCACAGGGTCAAGACTGATTTGCATATGGCCATGTCTGAAATGGGGTGGCGTGGTGAGGAAAATAACGATGGATTAAATCCAGATCTGTGACTGGGGGAGAATGTTTTGCCAATGTGCAACATTCCGTCCATCATCTTGTGTGTTTTGCTGTTTGCCCTATGTGGGAAGGGTATGCCCAGACGGGGGTCCCGTGCTCACTACACCACTGGAGTCAAGCTATCCTGGCTGAAGAGTGGTGAAACCCCGAAACCGGTCCTAGGATGCTTCCTTCCGGTTCAGGGAAGACATGGCTTGGCAGTTCGGGCTGGACTGTTCCCATGAGGCACAGGATCAAGACTGATTTGCATATGCCCATGCCTGAACTGGAGTGGCGTGGTGAGCAAAATAACGATGGATTAAACCCAGATCTGTGACTGGGGGTGAATGTTTTGCCAATGTGCAACAACATTCCGTCCATCATCTTGTGTGTTTTGCTGTTCGCCCTATGTGGGAAGGGTATGCCCAGACATGGGTCCCCTACTCACTACGCCACTGAAGTCAAGCTATCATGGCTGAAGAGGGGTGAAACCCCGAAACCGGTCCTAGGATGCTTGATACTGTTCAGGGAAGACATGGCTTGGCAGTTCGGGCTGGACTGTTCCCATGAGGCACAGGGTCAAGACTGATTTGCATATGGCCATGTCTGAACTGGAGTGGCGTGGTGATCAAAATAACGATGGATTAAACCCAGATCTGTGACTGGGGGTGAATGTTTTGCCAATGTGCAACATTCTGTCCATCATCTTGTGTGTTTTGCTGTTCACCCTATGCGGGAAGGGTATGCTCCGACATGGGTCCCGTGCTCACTACGCCACTGGAGATAAGCTATCCTGGCTGAAGAGGGGTGAAACCCCGAAACCGGTCCTAGGATGCTTGATACTGTTCAGGGAAGACATGGCTTAGCAGTTCGGGCTGGACTGTTCCCATGAGGCACAGGGTCAAGACTGATTTGCATATGGCCATGTCTGAACTGGGGTGGCGTGGTGAGCAAAATACTGATGGATTAATCCCAGATCTGTGACTGGGGGTGAATGTTTTGCCAATGTGCAACATTCCGTCCATCATCTTGTGTGTTTTGCTGTTCTCCCTATGTGGGAAGGGTATGCCCAGACATGGGGCCCGAGCTCACTACGCCACTAAAGTTAAGCTATCCTGGCTGAAGCGGGGTGAAACCCCGAAACCGGTCCTAGGATGCTTGATTCCGGTTCAGGGAAGATATGGCTTGGCAGTTCTGGCTTGACAGTTCCCATAAGGCACAGGGTCAAGATTGATTTGCATATGGCCATGTGTGAACTGGGTGGCGTGGTGAGCAAAATAACGATGGATTAAACCCAGATCTGTGATTGGGGTTGAATGTTTTGCCAATGTGCAACAACATTCCGTCCATCATCTTGTGTGTTTTGCTGTGCGCCCTATGTGGGAAGGGTGTGCCCAGACGTGGGTCCCGAGCTCACTACGCCACTGGAGTCAAGCTATCCTGGCTGAAGAGGGGTAAAACCCTGAAACCGGTCCTAGGATGCTTGATTCTGTTCAGGGAAGACATGGCTTGGCAGTTCGGGCTGGACTTTTCCCATGAGGCACATGGTCAAGACTGATTTGCATATGGCCATGTCTGAACTGGGGTGGCGTGGTGAGCAAAATACCGATGGATTAATCCCAGATCTGTGACTGGGGGTGAATGTTTTGCCAATGTGCAACATTCCGTCCATCATCTTGTGTGTTTTGCTGTTCTCCCTATGTGGGAAGGGTATGCCCAGACATGGGGCCCGTGCTCACTACGCCACTGAAGTTAAGCTATCCTGGCTGAAGCGGGGTGAAACCCCGAAACCGGTCCTAGGATGCTTGATTCCGGTTCAGAGAAGATATGGCTTGGCCGTTCGGGCTTGACAGTTCCCATAAGGCACAGGGTCAAGATTGATTTGCATATGGCCATGTCTGAACTGGGTGGCGTGGTGAGCAAAATAACGATGGATTAAACCCAGATCTGTGACTGGGGTTGAATGTTTTGCCAATGTGCAACAACATTCCGTCCATCATCTTGTGTGTTTTGCTGTTCGCCCTATGTGGGAAGGGTATGCCCAGACATGGGTCCCCTACTCACTACGCCACTGGAGTCAAGCTATCATGGCTGAAGAGAGGTGAATCCCCGAAACCGGTCCTAGGATGCTTGATTCCGGTTCAGGGAAGACATGGCTTGGCAATTCGGGCTGGACTGTTCCCATGAGACACAGGGTCAAGACTGATTTGCATATGGCCATGTCTGAACTGGGGTGGCGTGGTGAGCAAAATAATAATGGATTAAACCCAGATCTGTGACTGGGGGTGAATGTTTTGCCAATGTGCAACATTCCGTCCATCATCTTGTGTGTTTTGCTGTTCTCCCTATGTGGGAACGATATGCCCAGACGTGGGTTCCGTGCTCACTACGCCACTGGAGTCAAGCTATCCTGTCTGAAGAGGGGTGAAACCCCGAAACCGGTCCTAGGATGCTTGATTCCGGTTCAGGGAATACATGGCTTGGCAGATCGGGCTGGACTGTTCCCATGAGGCACAGGGTCAAGACTGATTTGCATATGGCAATGTCTGAACTGGGATGGCGTGGTGAGCAAAATAACGATGGATTAAACCCAGATCTGTGACTGGGGGTGAATGTTTTGCCAATGTGCAACATTCTGTCCATCATCTTGTGTGTTTTGCTGTGCGCCCTATGTGGGAAGGGTATGCCCAAGCGTGAGTCCCGAGCTCACTACGCCACTGGAGTCAAGCTATCCTGGCTGCAGAGGGGTGAAACCCCGAAACCGGTCCTAGGATGCTTGATTCCGGTTCAGGGAAGACATGGCTTGGCAGATCGGGCTGGACTGTTCCCATGAGGAACAGGGTCAAGACTGATTTGCATATGTACATGTCTGAACTGGGGTGGCGTGGTGAGCAAAATACCGATGAATTAAACCCAGATCTGTGACTGGGGGTGAATGTTTTGCCAATGTGCAACATTCCGTCCATCATCTTGTGTGTTTTGCTGTTCGCCCTATGTGGGAAGGGTATGTCCAGGCGTGGGTCCCGTGCTCACTACGTCACCGGAGTCAATCTATCCTGGCTGAAGAGGGGTGCAACCCCGAAACCGGTCTTAGGATGCTTGATTCCGGTTCAGGGAAGACATGGCTTGGCAGATCGGGCTGGACTGATCCCATGAGGTACAGGGTCAAGACTGATTTGCATATGGCAATGTCTGAACTGGGGTGGCGTGGTGAGCAAAATAACGATGGATTAAACCCAGATCTGTGACTGGGGGTGAATGTTTTGCCAATGTGCAACATTCCGTCCATCATCTTGTGTGTTTTGCTGTTTGCCCTATGTGGGAAGGGTATGCCCAGACGTGGGTCCCTTCCTCACTACGCCACTGGAGTCAAGCTATCCTGGATGAAGAGGGGTGAAACCCCGAAACCGTTGCTAGGATGCTTGATTCCGGGTTCAGGGAAGACATGGCATGGCAGTTCGGGCTGGACTGTTCCCATTAGTCACAGAGTCAAGGCTGATTTGCATATGGCCATGTGTGAACTGGAGTGGCGTGGTGAGCAAAATAACGATGGATTAAACCCAGATCTGTGACTGAGGGTGAATGTTTTGCCAATGTGCAACATTCCGTCCATCATCTTGTGTGTTTTCCTGTTCGCCCTATGTGGGACGGGTATGCCCAGACGTGGGTCCAGTGCTCACTACGCCACGGAAGTCAAGCTATCCTGGCTGAAGAGGGGTGAAACCCCGAAACCGGTCCTAGGATGCTTGATTCCATTTCATGGAAGACATGGCTTGGCAGTTCGGGCTGGACTGTTCCCATGAGGCACAGGGTCAAGACTGATTTGCATATGGCCCTGTCTGAACTGGGGTGGCGTGGTGACTAAAATAACGATGGATTAAACCCAGATCTGTGACTGGGGGTGAATGTTTTGCCAATGTGCAGCATTCCGTCCATCATCTTGTGTGTTTTGCTGTTCGCCCTATGTGGGAAGGGTATGCTCCGACATGGGTCCCGTGCTCACTACACCACTGGAGTTAAGCTATCCTGGCTGAAGAGGGGTGAAACCCCGAAACCGGTCCTAGGATGCTTGAGTCCGTTCAGGTTAGACATGGCATGGCAGTTCGGGCTGCACTGTTCCCATGAGGCACAGGGTCAAGACTAATTTGCATATGGCCATGTCTGAACTGGGGTGGTGTGGTGAGCAAAATAACGATGGATTAATCCCAAATCTGTGACTGGGGGTGAATGTTTTGCCAATGTGCAACATTCCGTCCATCATCTTGTGTGTTTTGCTGTGCGCCCTATTTGGGAAGTGTATGCCCAGACGGGGGTCCTGTGCTCACTACGCCACTGGAGTCAAGCTATCATGGCTGAAGAGGGGTGAAACCCTGAAACCGGTCCTAGGATGCTTGATTCCGGTTCAGGGAGGACATGGCTTGGCAGTTCGGGCTGGACTGTTCCCAGGAGGCACAGGATCAAGACAGATTTGCATATGCCCATGTCTGAACTGGGGTGGCGTAGTGAGCAAAATAACGATGGATTAAACCCAGATCTGTGACTGGGGGTGAATGTTTTGCCAATGTGCAAGATTCCGTCCATCATCTTGTGTGTTTTGCTGTTCGCCCTACGTGGGAAGGGTATGCTCAGACATGGGTCCCGTGCTCACTACGCCACTGGAGTTAAGCTATCCTGGCTGAAGAGGGGTGAAACCCTGAAACCGGTCCTAGGATGCTTGATTCCGGATCAGGGAAGACATGGCTTGGCAGTTCGGGCTGGACTGATCCCATGAGGCACAGGGTCAAGACTGATTTGCATATGGCAATGTCTGAACTGGGGTGGCGTGGTGAGCAAAATAACGATGGACTAAACCCAGATCTGTGACTGGGGGTGAATGTTTTGCCAATGTGCAACATTCCGTCCATCATCTTATGTGTTTTGCTGTTCGCCCAATGTGGGAAGGGTATGCCCAGACGTGGGTCCCTTGCTCACTACGCCACTGGAGTCAAGCTATCCTGGCTGAAGAGGGGTGAAACCCTAAAACCGGTGCTAGGATGCTTGATTCCGGTTCAGGGAAGACATGGCATGACAGTTTGGGCTGGACTGTTCCCATGAGTCACAGGGTCAAGACTGATTTGCATATGGCCATGTCTGAACTGGAGTGGCGTGGTGAGCAAAATAACGATGGATTAAACCCAGATCTGTGACTGGGGGTGAATGTTTTGCCAATGTGCAACATTCCGTCCATCATCTTGTGTGTTTTGCTGTTCGCCCTATGTGGGAAGGGTATGCCCAGACGTGGGTCCCGTGCTCACTACGCCACTGAAGTCAAGCTATCCTGGCTGAAGAGGGGTGAAACCCCAAAACCGGTCCTAGGATGCTTGATTCCGGTTCAGGGAAGACATGGCTTGGCAGTTTGGGCTGGACGGTTCCCATGAGGCACAGGGTCAAGACTGATTTGCATATGGCCATGTCTGAACTGGGGTGGCATTGTGAGTAAAATAACGATGGATTAAACCCAGATCTGTGACTAGGGGTGAATGTTTTGCCAATGTGCAACATTCCGTCCATCATCTTGTGTGTATTGCTGTTCACCCTATGCGGGAAGGGTATGCCAAGACGTGGGTCCCGTGCTCACTATGCCACTGGAGTCAAGAAATCCTGGCTGAAGAGGGGTGAAACCCCGAAACCGGTCCTAGGATGCTTGATTCCGTTCAAGGAAGACATGGATTGGCAGTTCGGGCTGGACTGTTCCCATGAGGCACAGGGTCAAGACTGATTTGCATATGGCCATGTCTGAACTGGGGTGGCGTGGTGAGCAAAATAACGATGGATTTAACCCAGATCTGTGTCTGGGGGTGAATGTTTTGCCAATGTGCAACATTCCGTCCATCATCTTGTGTGCTTTGCTGTTTGCCCTATGTGGGAAGGGTATGCCCAGACGTGGGTCCCGTGCTCACTACTCCACTGGAGTCAAGATATCCTGGCTGAAGAGGGGTGAAACCCCGAAACCGGTCCTAGGATGCTTGATTCCATTCAGGGAAGACATGGATTGGCAGTTCGGGCTGGACTGTTCCCATGAGGCAAAGGGTCAAGACTGATTTGCATATGGCCATGTCTGAACTGGGGTGGCGTGGTGAGCAAAATAACGATGGATTAAACCCAGATCTGTGACTGGGGGTGAATGTTTTGCCAATGTGCAACATTCCGTCCATCATCTTGTGTGTTTTGCTGTTCGCCCTATGTGGGAAGTGTATGCCCCGACATGGGTCCCGTGCTCACTACGCCACTGGAGTTAAGCTATCCTGGCTGAAGAGGGGTGAAACCCTGAAACCGGTCCTAGAATGCTTGATTCCGTTCAGGGAAGACATGGCTTGGCAGTTCGGGCTGGACTGTTCCCATGAGGCACAGGGTCAAGACTGATTTCCATATGGCCATGTCTGAACTGGGGTGGCGTGGTGAGCAAAATAACGATGGATTAAACCCAGATCTGTGACTGGGGGTGAATGTTTTGCCAATGTGCAACATTCCGTCCATCATCTTGAGTGTTTCGCTGCTCGCCCTATGTGGGAAGGGTATGCCCAGATATGGGTCCCGTGCTCACTACTCCACTGGAGTCAAGCTATCCTGGCTGAAGAGGGGTGAAACCCCGAAACCGGTCCTAGGATGCTTGATTCCGGCTCAGGGAAGACATGGCTTGGCAGTTCGGGCTGGACTGTTCCCATGAGGCACAGGGTCAAGACTGATTTGCATATGGCCATGTCTGAAATGGGGTGGCGTGGTGAGGAAAATAACGATGGATTAAATCCAGATCTGTGACTGGGGGCGAATGTTTTGCCAATGTGCAACATTCCGTCCATCATCTTGTGTGTTTTGCTGTTCGCCCTATGTGGGAAGGGTATGCCCAGACGGGGGTCCCGTGCTCACAACACCACTGGAGTCAAGCTATCCTGGCTGAAGAGGGGTGAAACCCCGAAACCGGTCCTAGGATGCTTGATTCCGGTTCAGGGAAGACATGGCTTGGCAGTTCGGGCTGGACTGTTCCCATGAGGCACAGGATCAAGACTGATTTGCATATGCCCATGTCTGAACTGGGGTGGCGTGGTGAGCAAAATAACGATGGATTAAACCCAGATCTGTGACTGGCGGTGAATGTTTTGCCAATGTGCAACATTCCGTCCATCATCTTGTGTGTTTTGCTGTTCGCCCTATGTGGGAAGGGTATGCCCTGACGGGGGTCCCGTGCTCACTACGCCACTGGAGTCAAGATATTATGGCTTAAGAGGGGTGAAACCCTGAAACCGGTCCTAGGATGCTTGATTCCGGTTCAGGGAGGACTTGGCTTGGCAGTTCGGGCTGGACTGTTCCCAGGAGGCACAGGATCAAGACTGATTTGCATATGCCCATGTCTGAACTGGGGTGGCGTAGTGAGCAAAATAACGATGGATTAAACCCAGATCTGTGACTGGGGGTGAATGTTTTGCCAATGTGCAACATTCCGTCCATCATCTTGTGTGTTTTGCTGTTCGCCCTACGTGGGAAGGGTATGCCCAGACATGGGTCCCGTGCTCACTACGCCACTGGAGTTAAGCTATCCCGGCTGAAGAGGGGTGAAACCCTGAAACCGGTCCTAGGATGCTTGATTCCGGATCAGGGAAGACATGGCTTGGCAGTTCGGGCTGGACTGATCCCATGAGGCACAGGGTCAAGACTGATTTGCATATGGCAATGTCTGAACTGCGGTGGCGTGGTGAGCTAAATAACGATGGATTAAACCCAGATCTGTGACTGGGGGTGAATGTTTTGCCAATGTGCAACATTCCGTCCATCATCTTATGTGTTTTGCTGTTCGCCCTATGTGGGAAGGGTATGCCCAGACGTGGGTCCCTTGCTCACTACGCCACTGGAGTCAAGCTATCCTGGCTGAAGAGGGGTGAAACCCCGAAACCGGTGCTAGGATGCTTGATTCCGGTTCAGGGAAGACATGGCATGACAGTTCGGGCTGGACTGTTCCCATGAGTCACAGGGTCAAGACTGATTTGCATATGGCCATGTCTGAACTGGGGTGGCATTGTGAGTAAAATAACGATGGATTAAACCCAGATCTGTGACTAGGGGTGAATGTTTTGCCAATGTGCAACATTCCGTCCATCATCTTGTGTGTATTGCTGTTCACCCTATGCGGGAAGGGTATGTCCAGACGTGGGTCCCGTGCTCACTATGCCACTGGAGTCAAGCAATCCTGGCTGAAGAGGAGTGAAACCGCGAAACCGGTCCTAGGATGCTTGATTCCGTTCAAGGAAGACATGGATTGGCAGTTCGGGCTGGACTGTTCCCATGAGGCACAGGGTCAAGACTGATTTGCATATGGCCATGTCTAAACTGGGGTGGCGTGGTGAGCAAAATAACGATGGATTTAACCCAGATCTGTGTCTGGGGGTGAATGTTTTGCCAATGTGCAACATTTCGTCCATCATCTTGTGTGTATTGCTGTTCACCCTATGCGGGAAGGGTATGCCAAGACGTGGGTCCCGTGCTCACTATGCCACTGGAGTCAAGCAATCCTGGCTGAAGAGGGGTGAAACCCCGAAACCGGTCCTAGGATGCTTGATTCCGTTCAAGGAAGACATGGATTGGCAGTTCGGGCTGGACTGTTCCCATGAGGCACAGGGTCAAGACTGATTTGCATATGGCCATGTCTGAACTGGGGTGGCGTGGTGAGCAAATAACGATGGATTTAACCCAGATCTGTGTCTGGGGGTGAATGTTTTGCCAATGTGCAACATTCCGTCCATCATCTTGTGTGTTTTGCTGTTTGCCCTATGTGGGAAGGGTATGCCCAGACGTGGGTCCCGTGCTCACTACTCGACTGGATTCAAGATATCCTGGCTGAAGAGGGGTGAAACCCCGAAACCGGTCCTAGGATGCTTGATTCCGTTCAGGGAAGACATGGCTTGGCAGTTCGGGCTGGACTGATCCCATGAGGCACAGGGTCAAGACTGATTTGCATATGGCAATGTCTGAACTGCGGTGGCGTGGTGAGCTAAATAACGATGGATTAAACCCAGATCTGTGACTGGGGGTGAATGTTTTGCCAATGTGCAACATTCCGTCCATCATCTTATGTGTTTTGCTGTTCGCCCTATGTGGGAAGGGTATGCCCAGACGTGGGTCCCTTGCTCACTACGCCACTGGAGTCAAGCTATCCTGGCTGAAGAGGGGTGAAACCCCGAAACCGGTGCTAGGATGCTTGATTCCGGTTCAGGGAAGACATGGCATGACAGTTCGGGCTGGACTGTTCCCATGAGTCACAGGGTCAAGACTGATTTGCATATGGCCATGTCTGAACTGGAGTGGCGTGGTGAGCAAAATAACGATGGATTAAACCCAGATCTGTGACTGGGGGTGAATGTTTTGCCAATGTGCAACATTCCGTCCATCATCTTGTGTGTTTTGCTGTTCGCCCTATGTGGGAAGGGTATGCCCAGACGTGGGTCCCGTGCTCTCTACGCCACTGAAGTCAAGCTATCCTGGCTGAAGAGGGGTGAAACCCCGAAACCGGTCCTAGGACGCTTGATTCCGGTTCAGGGAAGACATGGCTTGGCAGTTTGGGCTGGACTGTTCCCATGAGGCACAGGGTCAAGACTGATTTGCATATGGCCATGTCTGAACTGGGGTGGCATTGTGAGTAAAATAACGATGGATTAAACCCAGATCTGTGACTAGGGGTGAATGTTTTGCCAATGTGCAACATTCCGTCCATCATCTTGTGTGTATTGCTGTTCACCCTATGCGGGAAGGGTATGTCCAGACGTGGGTCCCGTGCTCACTATGCCACTGGAGTCAAGCAATCCTGGCTGAAGAGGAGTGAAACCGCGAAACCGGTCCTAGGATGCTTGATTCCGTTCAAGGAAGACATGGATTGGCAGTTCGGGCTGGACTGTTCCCATGAGGCACAGGGTCAAGACTGATTTGCATATGGCCATGTCTAAACTGGGGTGGCGTGGTGAGCAAAATAACGATGGATTTAACCCAGATCTGTGTCTGGGGGTGAATGTTTTGCCAATGTGCAACATTTCGTCCATCATCTTGTGTGTATTGCTGTTCACCCTATGCGGGAAGGGTATGCCAAGACGTGGGTCCCGTGCTCACTATGCCACTGGAGTCAAGCAATCCTGGCTGAAGAGGGGTGAAACCCCGAAACCGGTCCTAGGATGCTTGATTCCGTTCAAGGAAGACATGGATTGGCAGTTCGGGCTGGACTGTTCCCATGAGGCACAGGGTCAAGACTGATTTTCATATGGCCATGTCTGAACTGGGGTGGCGTGGTGAGCAAAATAACGATGGATTTAACCCAGATCTGTGTCTGGGGGTGAATGTTTTGCCAATGTGCAACATTCCGTCCATCATCTTGTGTGTTTTGCTGTTTGCCCTATGTGGGAAGGGTATGCCCAGACGTGGGTCCCGTGCTCACTACTCCACTGGATTCAAGATATCCTGGCTGAAGAGGGGTGAAACCCCGAAACCGGTCCTAGGATGCTTGATTCCGTTCAGGGAAGACATGGATTGGCAGTTCGGGCTGGTCTGTTCCCATGAGGCACAGGGTCAAGACTGATTTGCATATGGCCATTTCTGAACTGGGGTGGCGTGGTGAGCAAAATAACGATGGATTAAACCCAGATCTGTGACTGGGGGTGAATGTTTTGCCAATGTGCAACATTCCGTCCATCATCTTGTGTGTTTTGCTGTTCGCCCTATGTGGGAAGTGTATGCCCCGACATGGGTCCGGTGCTCACTACGCCACTGGAGTTAAGCTATCCTGGCTGAAGAGGGGTGAAACCCTGAAACCGGTCCTAGAATGCTTGATTCCGTTCAGGGAAGACATGGCTTGGCAGTTCGGGCTGGACTGTTCCCATGAGGCACAGGGTCAAGACTGATTTCCATATGGCCATGTCTGAACTGGGGTGGCGTGGTGAGCAAAATAACGATGGATTAAACCCAGATCTGTGACTGGGGGTGAATGTTTTGCCAATGTGCAACATTCCTTCCATCATCTTGAGTGTTTCGCTGCTCGCCCTATGTGGGAAGGGTATGCCCAGACATGGGTCCCGTGCTCACTACTCCACTGGAGTCAAGCTATCCTTGCTGAAGAGGGGTGAAACCCCGAAACCGGTCCTAGGATGCTTGATTCCGGCTCAGGGAAGACATGGCTTGGCAGTTCGGGCTGGACTGTTCCCATGAGGCACAGGGTCAAGACTGATTTGCATATGGCCATGTCTGAAATGGGGTGGCGTGGTGAGGAAAATAACGATGGATTAAATCCAGATCTGTGACTGGGGGCGAATGTTTTGCCAATGTGCAACATTCTGTCCATCATCTTGTGTGTTTTGCTGTTCGCCCTATGTGGGAAGGGTATGCCCAGACGGGGGTCCCGTACTCACTACACCACTGGAGTCAAGCTATCCTGGCTGAAGAGGGGTGAAACCCCGAAACCGGTCCTAGGATGCTTGATTCCGGTTCAGGGAAGACATGGCTTGGCAGTTCGGGCTGGACTGTTCCCATGAGGCACAGGATCAAGACTGATTTGCATATGCCCATGTCTGAACTGGGGTGGCGTGGTGAGCAAAATAACGATGGATTAAACCCAGATCTGTGACTGGGGGTGAATGTTTTGCCAATGTGCAACATTCTGTCCATCATCTTGTGTGTTTTGCTGTTCTCCCTATGTGGGAACGGTATGCCCAGGCGTGGGTCCCGTGCTCACTACGCCACTGGAGTTAATCTATCCTGGCTGAAGAGGGGTGAAATCCCGAAACCGGTCTTAGGATGCTTGATTCCGGTTCAGGGAAGACATGGCTTGGCAGTTCGGGCTGGACTGATCCCATGAGGCACAGGGTCAAGACTGATTTGCATATGGCAATGTCTGAACTGGGGTGGCGTGGTGAGCAAAATAACGATGGATTAAACCCAGATCTGTGACTGGGGGTGAATGTTTTGCCAATGTGCAACATTCCGTCCATCATCTTGTGTGTTTTGCTGTTCGCCCTATGTGGGAAGGGTATGCCCAGACGTGGGTCCCTTGCTCACTACGCCACTGGAGTCAAGCTATCCTGGCTGAAGAGGGGTGAAACCCCGAAACCGGTGCTAGGATGCTTGATTCCAGTTCAGGGAAGACATGGCATGGCAGTTCGGGCTGGACTGTTCCCATGAGTCACAGGGTCAAGACTGATTTGCATATGGCCATGTCTGAACTGGAGTGGCGTGGTGAGCAAAATGACGATGGATTAAACCCAGATCTGTGACTGGGGGTGAATGTTTTGCCAATGTGCAACATTCCGTCCATCATCTTGTGTGTTTTGCTGTTCCCCCTTATGCGGGAAGGGTATGCCCAGACGTGGGTCCCTTGCTCACTATGCCACTGGAGTCAAGCTATCCTGGCTGAAGAGGGGTGAAACCCCGAAACCGGTCCTAGGATGCTTGATTCCGTTCAGGGATGACATGGATTGGCAGTTCGGGCTGGACTGTTCCCATGAGGCACAGGATCAAGACTGATTTGCATATGGCCATGTCTGAACTGGGGTGGCGTGGTGAGCAAAATAACGATGGATTAAACCCAGATCTGTGACTGGGGGTGAATGTTTTGCCAATGTGCAACATTCCGTCCATCATCTTGTGTGTTTTGCTGTTCGCCCTATGTGGGAAGGGTATGCTCCGACATGGGTCCCGTGCTCACTACGCCACTGGAGATAAGCTATCCTGGCTGAAGAGGGATTTAACCCCGAAACCGGTCCTAGGATGCTTGAGTCCGTTCAGGGAAGAAATGGCTTGGCAGTTCGGGCTGGACTGTTCCCATGAGGCACAGGGTCAAGACTAATTTGCATATGGCCATGTCTGAACTGGGGTGGCGTGGTGAGCAAAATAACGATGGATTAATCCCAAATCTGTGGCTGGGGGTGAATGTTTTGCCAATGTGCAACATTCCGTCCATCATCTTGTGTGTTTTGCTGTTCGCCCTATGTGGGAAGTGTATGCCCAGACGTGGGTCCTGTGCTCACTACGCCACTGGAGTCAAGCTATACTGGCTGAAGAGGGGTGAAACCCCGAAACCGGTCCTAGGACGCTTGAGTCCGGTTCAGGGAAGACATGGCTTGGCAGATCGGGCTGGACTGTTCCCATGAGGAACAGGGTCAAGACTGATTTGCATATGTTCATGTCTGAACTGGGGTGGCGTGGTGAGCAAAATAACGATGGATTAAACCCAGATCTGTGACTGGGGTGAATGTTTTGCCAATGTGCAACATTCCGTCCATCATCTTATGTGTTTTGCTGTTCGCCCTATGTGGGAAGGGTATGCCCAGACGTGGGTCCCTTGCTCACTACGCCACTGGAGTCAAGCTATCCTGGCTGAAGAGGGGTGAAACCCCGAAACCGGTGCTAGGATGCTTGATTCCGTTCAAGGAAGACATGGATTGGCAGTTCGGGCTGGACTGTTCCCATGAGGCACAGGGTCAAGACTGATTTGCATATGGCCATGTCTGAACTGGGGTGGCGTGGTGAGCAAAATAACGATGGATTTAACCCAGATCTGTGTCTGGGGGTGAATGTTTTGCCAATGTGCAACATTCCGTCCATCATCTTGTGTGTTTTGCTGTTTGCCCTATGTGGGAAGGGTATGCCCAGACGTGGGTCCCGTGCTCACTACTCCACTGGAGTCAAGATATCCTGGCTGAAGAGGGGTGAAACCCCGAAACCGGTCCTAGGATGCTTGATTCCGTTCAGGGAAGACATGGATTGGCAGTTCGGGCTGGACTGTTCCCATGAGGCAGAGGTTCAAGACTGATTTGCATATGGCCATGTCTGAACTGGGGTGGCGTGGTGAGCAAAATAACGATGGATTAAACCCAGATCTGTGACTGGGGGTGAATGTTTTGCCAATGTGCAACATTCCGTCCATCATCTTGTGTGTTTTGCTGTTCGCCCTATGTGGGAAGTGTATGCCCCGACATGGGTCCCGTGCTCACTACGCCACTGGAGTTAAGCTATCCTGGCTGAAGAGGGGTGAAACCCTGAAACCGGTCCTAGAATGCTTGATTCCGTTCAGGGAAGACATGGCTTGGCAGTTCGGGCTGGACTGTTCCCATGAGGCACAGGGTCAAGACTGATTTCCATATGGCCATGTCTGAACTGGGGTGGCGTGGTGAGCAAAATAACGATGGATTAAACCCAGATCTGTGACTGGGGGTGAATGTTTTGCCAATGTGCAACATTCCGTCCATCATCTTGAGTGTTTCGCTGCTCGCCCTATGTGGGAAGGGTATGCCCAGACATGGGTCCCGTGCTCACTACTCCACTGGAGTCAAGCTATCCTGGCTGAAGAGGGGTGAAACCCCGAAACCGGTCCTAGGATGCTTGATTCCGGCTCAGGGAAGACATGGCTTGGCAGTTCGGGCTGGACTGTTCCCATGAGGCACAGGGTCAAGACTGATTTGCATATGGCCATGTCTGAAATGGGGTGGCGTGGTGAGGAAAATAACGATGGATTAAATCCAGATCTGTGACTGGGGGCGAATGTTTTGCCAATGTGCAACATTCCGTCCATCATCTTGTGTGTTTTGCTGTTCGCCCTATGTGGGAAGGGTATGCCCAGACGGGGGTCCCGTGCTCACTACACCACTGGAGTCAAGCTATCCTGGCTGAAGAGGGGTGAAACCCCGAAACCGGTCCTAGGATGCTTGATTCCGGTTCAGGGAAGACATGGCTTGGCAGTTCGGGCTGGACTGTTCCCATGAGGCACAGGATCAAGACTGATTTGCATATGCCCATGTCTGAACTGGGGTGGCGTGGTGAGCAAAATAACGATGGATTATCCCAGATCTGTGACTGGGGGTGAATGTTTTGCCAATGGGCAACATTCTGTCCATCATCTTGTGTGTTTTGCTGTTCTCCCTATGTGGGAACGGTATGCCCAGACGTGGGTTCCGTGCTCACTACGCCACTGGAGTCAAGCTATCCTGCCTGAAGAGGGGTGAAACCCCGAAACCGGTCCTAGGATGCTTGATTCTGGTTCAGGGAATACATGGCTTGGCAGTTCGGGCTGGACTGTTCCCATGAGGCACAGGGTCAAGACTGATTTGCATATGGCCATGTCTGAACTGGGGAGGCATGGTGAGCAAAATAACAATGGATTATACCCAGATCTGTGACTGGGGGTGAATGTTTTGCCAATGTGCAACATTCCGTCCATCATCTTGTGTGTTTTGCTGTTCGCCCTATGTGGGAAGGGTATGCCCAGGCGTGGGTCCCGTGCTCACTACGCCACTGGAGTTAATCTATCCTGGCTGAAGAGGGGTGAAATCCCGAAACCGGTCTTAGGATGCTTGATTCCGGTTCAGGGAAGACATGGCTTGGCAGTTCGGGCTGGACTGATCCCATGAGGCACAGGGTCAAGACTGATTTGCATATGGCAATGTCTGAACTGGGGGGCGTGGTGAGCAAAATAACGATGGATTAAACCCAGATCTGTGACTGGGGGTGAATGTTTTGCCAATGTGCAACATTCCGTCCATCATCTTGTGTGTTTTGCTGTTCGCCCTATGTGGGAAGGGTATGCCCAGACGTGGGTCCCTTGCTCACTACGCCACTGGAGTCAAGCTATCCTGGCTGAAGAGGGGTGAAACCCCGAAACCGGTGCTAGGATGCTTGATTCCAGTTCAGGGAAGACATAGCATGGCAGTTCGGGCTGGACTGTTCCCATGAGTCACAGGGTCAAGACTGATTTGCATATGGCCATGTCTGAACTGGAGTGGCGTGGTGAGCAAAATGACGATGGATTAAACCCAGATCTGTGACTGGGGGTGAATGTTTTGCCAATGTGCAACATTCCGTCCATCATCTTGTGTGTTTTGCTGTTCCCCCTTATGCGGGAAGGGTATGCCCAGACGTGGGTCCCTTGCTCACTATGCCACTGGAGTCAAGCTATCCTGGCTGAAGAGGGGTGAAACCACGAAACCGGTCCAAGGATGTTTGATTCCGTTCAGGGATGACATGGATTGGCAGTTCGCGCTGGACTGTTCCCATGAGGCACAGGATCAAGACTGATTTGCATATGGCCATGTCTGAACTGGGGTGGCGTGGTGAGCAAAATAACGATGGATTAAACCCAGATCTGTGACTGGGGGTGAATGTTTTGCCAATTTGCAACATTCCGTCCATCATCTTGTGTGTTTTGCTGTTCGCCCTATGTGGGAAGGGTATGCTCCGACATGGGTCCCGTGCTCACTACGCCACTGGAGATAAGCTATCCTGGCTGAAGAGGGGTTTAACCCCGAAACCGGTCCTAGGATGCTTGAGTCCGTTCAGGGAAGAAATGGCTTGGCAGTTCGGGCTGGACTGTTCCCATGAGGCACAGGGTCAAGACTAATTTGCATATGGCCATGTCTGAACTGGGGTGGCGTGGTGAGCAAAATAACGATGGATTAATCCCAAATCTGTGACTGGGGGTGAATGTTTTGCCAATGTGCAACATTCCGTCCATCATCTTGTGTGTTTTGCTGTTCGCCCTATGTGGGAAGTGTATGCCCAGACGTGGGTCCTGTGCTCACTACGCCACTGGAGTCAAGCTATACTGGCTGAAGAGGGGTGAAACCCCGAAACCGGTCCTAGGACGCTTGATTCCGGTTCAGGGAAGACATGGCTTGGCAGATCGGGCTGGACTGTTCCCATGAGGAACAGGGTCAAGACTGATTTGCATATGTTCATGTCTGAACTGGGGTGGCGTGGTGAGCAAAATAACGATGGATTAAACCCAGATCTGTGACTGGGGGTGAATGTTTTGCCAATGTGCAACATTCCGTCCATCATCTTGTGTGTTTTGCTGTTCGCCCTATGTGGGAAAAGTATGCCCTGACGGGGGTCCCGTGCTCACTACGCCACTGGAGTCAAGCTATCATGGCTTAAGAGGGGTGAAACCCTGAAACCGGTCCTAGGATGCTTGATTCAGGTTCAGGGAGGACATGGCTTGGCAGTTCGGGCTGGACTGTTCCCAGGAGGCACAGGATCAAGACTGATTTGCATATGCCCATGTCTGAACTGGGGTGGCGTAGTGAGCAAAATAACGATGGATTAAACCCAGATCTGTGACTGGGGGTGAATGTTTTGCCAATGTGCAACATTCCGTCCATCATCTTGTGTGTTTTGCTGTTCGCCCTACGTGGGAAGGGTATGCCCAGACATGGGTCCTGTGCTCACTACGCCACTGGAGTTAAGCTATCCCGGCTGAAGAGGGGTGAAACCCTGAAACCGGTCCTAGGATGCTTGATTCCGGATCAGGGAAGACATGGCTTGGCAGTTCGGGCTGGACTGATCCCATGAGGCACAGGGTCAAGACTGATTTGCATATGGCAATGTCTGAACTGGGGTGGCGTGGTGAGCAAAATAACGATGGATTAAACCCAGATCTGTGACTGAGGGTGAATGTTTTGCCAATGTGCAACATTCCGTCCATCATCTTATGTGTTTTGCTGTTCGCCCTATGTGGGAAGGGTATGCCCAGACGTGGGTCCCTTGCTCACTACGCCACTGGAGTCAAGCTATCCTGGCTGAAGAGGGGTGAAACCCCGAAACCGGTGCTAGGATGCTTGATTCCGGTTCAGGGAAGACATGGTATGACAGTTCGGGCTGGACTGTTCCCATGAGTCACAGGGTCAAGACTGATTTGCATATGGCCATGTCTGAACTGGAGTGGCGTGGTGAGCAAAATAACGATGGATTAAACCCAGATCTGTGACTGGGGGTGAATGTTTTGCCAATGTGCAACATTCCGTCCATCATCTTGTGTGTTTTGCTGTTCACCCTATGCGGTAAGGGTATGCCCAGACGTGGGTCCCATGCTCACTATGCCACTGGAGTCAAGCTATCCTGGCTGAAGAGGGGTGAAACCCCGAAACCGGTCCTAGGATGCTTGATTCCGGCTCAGGGAAGACATGGCTTGGCAGTTCGGGCTGGACTGTTCCCATGAGGCACAGGGTCAAGACTGATTTGCATATGGCCATGTCTGAAATGGGGTGGCGTGGTGAGGAAAATAACGATGGATTAAATCCAGATCTGTGACTGGGGGCGAATGTTTTGCCAATGTGCAACATTCCGTCCATCATCTTGTGTGTTTTGCTGTTCGCCCTATGTGGGAAGGGTATGCCCAGACGGGGGTCCCGTGCTCACTACACCACTGGAGTCAAGCTATCCTGGCTGAAGAGGGGTGAAACCCCGAAACCGGTCCTAGGATGCTTGATTCCGGTTCAGGGAAGACATGGCTTGGCAGTTCGGGCTGGACTGTTCCCATGAGGCACAGGATCAAGACTGATTTGCATATGCCCATGTCTGAACTGGGGTGGCGTGGTGAGCAAAATAACGATGGATTATCCCAGATCTGTGACTGGGGGTGAATGTTTTGCCAATGGGCAACATTCTGTCCATCATCTTGTGTGTTTTGCTGTTCTCCCTATGTGGGAACGGTATGCCCAGACGTGGGTTCCGTGCTCACTACGCCACTGGAGTCAAGCTATCCTGCCTGAAGAGGGGTGAAACCCCGAAACCGGTCCTAGGATGCTTGATTCTGGTTCAGGGAATACATGGCTTGGCAGTTCGGGCTGGACTGTTCCCATGAGGCACAGGGTCAAGACTGATTTGCATATGGCCATGTCTGAACTGGGGTGGCGTGGTGAGGAAAATAACGATGGATTAAATCCAGATCTGTGACTGGGGGCGAATGTTTTGCCAATGTGCAACATTCCGTCCATCATCTTGTGTGTTTTGCTGTTCGCCCTATGTGGGAAGGGTATGCCCAGACGGGGGTCCCGTGCTCACTACACCACTGGAGTCAAGCTATCCTGGCTGAAGAGGGGTGAAACCCCGAAACCGGTCCTAGGATGCTTGATTCCGGTTCAGGGAAGACATGGCTTGGCAGTTCGGGCTGGACTGTTCCCATGAGGCACAGGATCAAGACTGATTTGCATATGCCCATGTCTGAACTGGGGTGGCGTGGTGAGCAAAATAACGATGGATTATCCCAGATCTGTGACTGGGGGTGAATGTTTTGCCAATGGGCAACATTCTGTCCATCATCTTGTGTGTTTTGCTGTTCTCCCTATGTGGGAACGGTATGCCCAGACGTGGGTTCCGTGCTCACTACGCCACTGGAGTCAAGCTATCCTGCCTGAAGAGGGGTGAAACCCCGAAACCGGTCCTAGGATGCTTGATTCTGGTTCAGGGAATACATGGCTTGGCAGTTCGGGCTGGACTGTTCCCATGAGGCACAGGGTCAAGACTGATTTGCATATGGCCATGTCTGAACTGGGGAGGCATGGTGAGCAAAATAACAATAGATTATACCCAGATCTGTGACTGGGGGTGAATGTTTTGCCAATGTGCAACATTCCGTCCATCATCTTGTGTGTTTTGCTGTTCGCCCTATGTGGGAAGGGTATGCCCAGGCGTGGGTCCCGTGCTCACTACGCCACTGGAGTTAATCTATCCTGGCTGAAGAGGGGTGAAATCCCGAAACCGGTCTTAGGATGCTTGATTCCGGTTCAGGGAAGACATGGCTTGGCAGTTCGGGCTGGACTGATCCCATGAGGCACAGGGTCAAGACTGATTTGTATATGGCAATGTCTGAACTGGGGGGCGTGGTGAGCAAAATAACGATGGATTAAACCCAGATCTGTGACTGGGGGTGAATGTTTTGCCAATGTGCAACATTCCGTCCATCATCTTGTGTGTTTTGCTGTTCGCCCTATGTGGGAAGGGTATGCCCAGACGTGGGTCCCTTGCTCACTACGCCACTGGAGTCAAGCTATCCTGGCTGAAGAGGGGTGAAACCCCGAAACCAGTGCTAGGATGCTTGATTCCAGTTCAGGGAAGACATAGCATGGCAGTTCGGGCTGGACTGTTCCCATGAGTCACAGGGTCAAGACTGATTTGCATATGGCCATGTCTGAACTGGAGTGGCGTGGTGAGCAAAATGACGATGGATTAAACCCAGATCTGTGACTGGGGGTGAATGTTTTGCCAATGTGCAACATTCCGTCCATCATCTTGTGTGTTTTGCTGTTCCCCCTTATGCGGGAAGGGTATGCCCAGACGTGGGTCCCTTGCTCACTATGCCACTGGAGTCAAGCTATCCTGGCTGAAGAGGGGTGAAACCACGAAACCGGTCCTAGGATGTTTGATTCCGTTCAGGGATGACATGGATTGGCAGTTCGGGCTGGACTGTTCCCATGAGGCACAGGATCAAGACTGATTTGCATATGGCCATGTCTGAACTGGGGTGGCGTGGTGAGCAAAATAACGATGGATTAAACCCAGATCTGTGACTGGGGGTGAATGTTTTGCCAATTTGCAACATTCCGTCCATCATCTTGTGTGTTTTGCTGTTCGCCCTATGTGGGAAGGGTATGCTCCGACATGGGTCCCATGCTCACTACTCCACTGGAGATAAGCTATCCTGGCTGAAGAGGGGTTTAACCCCGAAACCGGTCCTAGGATGCTTGAGTCCGTTCAGGGAAGAAATGGCTTGGCAGTTCGGGCTGGACTGTTCCCATGAGGCACAGGGTCAAGACTAATTTGCATATGGCCATGTCTGAACTGGGGTGGCGTGGTGAGCAAAATAACGATGGATTAATCCCAAATCTGTGACTGGGGGTGAATGTTTTGCCAATGTGCAACATTCCGTCCATCATCTTGTGTGTTTTGCTGTTCGCCCTATGTGGGAAGTGTATGCCCAGACGTGGGTCCTGTGCTCACTACGCCACTGGAGTCAAGCTATACTGGCTGAAGAGGGGTGAAACCCCGAAACCGGTCCTAGGACGCTTGATTCCGGTTCAGGGAAGACATGGCTTGGCAGATCGGGCTGGACTGTTCCCATGAGGAACAGGGTCAAGACTGATTTGCATATGTTCATGTCTGAACTGGGGTGGCGTGGTGAGCAAAATAACGATGGATTAAACCCAGATCTGTGACTGGGGGTGAATGTTTTGCCAATGTGCAACATTCCGTCCATCATCTTGTGTGTTTTGCTGTTCCCCCTATGTGGGAAGGGTATGCCCTGACGGGGGTCCCGTGCTCACTACGCCACTGGAGTCAAGCTATCATGGCTTAAGAGGGGTGAAACCCTGAAACCGGTCCTAGGATGCTTGATTCCGGTTCAGGGAGGACATGGCTTGGCAGTTCGGGCTGGACTGTTCCCAGGAGGCACAGGATCAAGACTGATTTGCATATGCCCATGTCTGAACTGGGGTGGCGTAGTGAGCAAAATAACGATGGATTAAACCCAGATCTGTGACTGGGGGTGAATGTTTTGCCAATGTGCAACATTCCGTCCATCATCTTGTGTGTTTTGCTGTTCGCCCTACGTGGGAAGGGTATGCCCAGACATGGGTCCCGTGCTCACTACGCCACTGGAGTTAAGCTATCCCGGCTGAAGAGGGGTGAAACCCTGAAACCGGTCCTAGGATGCTTGATTCCGGATCAGGGAAGACATGGCTTGGCAGTTCGGGCTGGACTGATCCCATGAGGCACAGGGTCAAGACTGATTTGCATATGGCAATGTCTGAACTGGGGTGGCGTGGTGAGCAAAATAACGATGGATTAAACCCAGATCTGTGACTGGGGGTGAATGTTTTGCCAATGTGCAACATTCCGTCCATCATCTTATGTGTTTTGCTGTTCGCCCTATGTGGGAAGGGTATGCCCAGACGTGGGTCCCTTGCTCACTACGCCACTGGAGTCAAGCTATCCTGGCTGAAGAGGGGTGAAACCCCGAAACCGGTGCTAGGATGCTTGATTCCGGTTCAGGGAAGACATGGCATGACAGTTCGGGCTGGACTGTTCCCATGAGTCACAGGGTCAAGACTGATTTGCATATGGCCATGTCTGAACTGGAGTGGCGTGGTGAGCAAAATAACGATGGATTAAACCCAGATCTGTGACTGGGGGTGAATGTTTTGCCAATGTGCAACATTCCGTCCATCATCTTGTGTGTTTTGCTGTTCGCCCTATGTGGGAAGGGTATGCCCAGACGTGGGTCCCGTGCTCACTACACCACTGAAGTCAAGCTATCCTGGCTGAAGAGGGGTGAAACCCCGAAACCGGTCCTAGGACGCTTGATTCCGGTTCAGGGAAGACATGGCTTGGCAGTTTGGGCTGGACTGTTCCCATGAGGCACAGTGTCAAGACTGATTTGCATATGGCCATGTCTGAACTGGGGTGGCATTGTGAGTAAAATAACGATGGATTAAACCCAGATCTGTGACTAGGGGTGAATGTTTCGCCAATGTGCAACATTCCGTCCATCATCTTGTGTGTATTGCTGTTCACCCTATGCGGGAAGGGTATGTCCAGACGTGGGTCCCGTGCTCACTATGCCACCGGAGTCAAGCAATCCTGGCTGAAGAGGAGTGAAACCCCGAAACCGGTCCTAGGATGCTTGATTCCGTTCAAGGAAGACATGGATTGGCAGTTCGGGCTGGACTGTTCCCATGAGGCACAGGGTCAAGACTGATTTGCATATGGCCATGTCTAAACTGGGGTGGCGTGGTGAGCAAAATAACGATGGGTTTAACCCAGATCTGTGTCTGGGGTGAATGTTTTGCCAATGTGCAACATTCCGTCCATCATCTTGTGTGTTTTGCTGTTTGCCCTATGTGGGAAGGGTATGCCCAGACGTGGGTCCCGTGCTCACTACTCCACTGGAGTCAAGATATCCTGGCTGAAGAGGGGTGAAACCCCGAAACCGGTCCTAGGATGCTTGATTCCGTTCAGGGAAGACATGGATTGGCAGTTCGGGCTGGACTGTTCCCATGAGGCACAGGGTCAAGACTGATTTGCATATGGCCATGTCTGAACTGGGGTGGCGTGGTGAGCAAAATAACGATGGATTAAACCCAGATCTGTGACTGGGGGTGAATGTTTTGCCAATGTGCAACATTCCGTCCATCATCTTGAGTGTTTCGCTGCTCGCCCTATGTGGGAAGGGTATGCCCAGACATGGGTCCCGTGCTCACTACTCCACTGGAGTCAAGCTATCCTGGCTTAAGAGGGGTGAAACCCCGAAACCGGTCCTAGGATGCTTGATTCCGGCTCAGGGAAGACATGGCTTGGCAGTTCGGGCTGGACTGTTCCCATGAGGCACAGGGTCAAGACTGATTTGCATATGGCCATGTCTGAAATGGGGTGGCGTGGTGAGGAAAATAACGATGGATTAAATCCAGATCTGTGACTGGGGGAGAATGTTTTGCCAATGTGCAACATTCCGTCCATCATCTTGTGTGTTTTGCTGTTCGCCCTATGTGGGAAGGGTAGTCCAGACGGGGGTCCCGTGCTCACTACACCACTGGAGTCAAGCTATCCTGGCTGAAGAGGGGTGAAACCCCGAAACCGGTCCTAGGATGCTTGATTCCGGTTCAGGGAAGACATGGCTTGGCAGTTCGGGCTGGACTGTTCCCATGAGGCACAGGGTCAAGACTGATTTGCATATGGCCATGTCTGAACTGGGGAGGCATGGTGAGCAAAATAACAATGGATTAAACCCAGATCTGTGACTGGGGTGAATGTTTTGCCAATGTGCAACATTCCGTCCATCATCTTGTGTGTTTTGCTGTTCGCCCTATGTGGGAAGGGTATGCCCAGACGTGGGTCCCTTGCTCACTACGCCACTGGAGTTAATCTATCCTGGCTGAAGAGGGGTGAAACCCCGAAACCGGTGCTAGGATGCTTGATTCCAGTTCAGGGAAGACATGGCATGGCAGTTCGGGCTGGACTGTTCCCATGAGTCACAGGGTCAAGACTGATTTGGATATGGCCATGTCTGAACTGGGGTGGTGTGGTGAGCAAAATAACGATGGATTAAACCCAGATCTGTGACTGGGGGTGAATGTTTTGCCAATGTGCAACATTCCGTCCATCATCTTGTGTGTTTTGCTGTTCGCCCTATGTGGGAAGGGTATGCTCCGACATGGGTCCCGTGCTCACTACGCCACTGGAGATAAGCTATCCTGGCTGAAGAGGGGTGAAACCCCAAAACCGGTCCTAGGATGCTTGATTCTGTTCAGGGAAGACATGGCATGGCAGTTCGGGCTGGACTGTTCCTATGAGTCACAGGGTCAAGACTGATTTGCATATGGCCCTGTATGAACTGGAGTGGCGTGGTGAGCAAAATAACGATGGATTAAACCCAGATCTGTGACTGGGGGTGCATGTTTTGCCAATGTGCAACATTCCGTCCATCATCTTGTGTGTTTTGCTGTTCACCCTATGCGGGAAGGGTATGCCCAGACGTGGGTCCCATGCTCACTATGCCACTGGAGTCAAGCTATCCTGGCTGAAGAGGGGTGAAACCCCGAAACCGGTCCTAGTATGCTTGATTCTGTTCAGGGATGACATGGATTGGCAGTTCGGGCTGGACTGTTCCCATGAGGCACAGGGTCAAGACTGATTTGCATATGGCCATGTCTGAACTGGGGTGGCGTGGTGAGCAAAATAACGATGGATTAAACCCAGATCTGTGACTGGGGGTGAATGTTTTGCCAATATGCAACATTCCGTCCATCATCTTGTGTGTTTTGCTGTTCGCCCTATGTGGGAAGGGTATGCTCCGACATGGGTCCCGTGCTCACTACGCCACTGGAGATAAGCTATCCTGGCTGAAGAGGGGTGAAACCCGGAAACCGGTCCTAGGATGCTTGATACTGTTCAGGGAAGACATGGCTTGGCAGTTCGGGCTGGACTGTTCCCATGAGGCACAGGGTCAAGACTGATTTGCATATGGCCATGTCTGAACTGGGGTGGCGTGGTGAGCAAAATACCGATGGATTAATCCCAGATCTGTGACTGGGGGTGAATGTTTTGCCAATGTGCAACATTCCGTCCATCATCTTGTGTGTTTTGGTGTTCGCCCTATGTGGGAAGGGTATGCCCAGACATGGGTCCCCTACTCACTACGCCACTGGAGTCAAGCTATCATGGCTGAAGAGAGGTGAATCCCCGAAACCGGTCCTAGAATGCTTGATTCCGGTTCAGGGAAGACATGGCTTAGCAGTTCGGGCTGGACTGTTCCCAAGAGACACAGGGTCAAGACTGATTTGCATATGGCCATGTCTGAACTGGGGTGGCGTGGTGAGCAAAATAATGATGGATTAAACCCAGATCTGTGACTGGGGGTGAATGTTTTGCCAATGTGCAACATTCCGTCCATCATCTTGTGTGTTTTGCTGTTCTCCCTATGTGGGAACGATATGCCCAGACGTGGGTTCCGTCCTCACTACGCCACTGGAGTCAAGCTATCCTGTCTGAAGAGGGGTGAAACCCCGAAACCGGTCCTAGGATGCTTGATTCCGGTTCAGGGAAGACATGGCTTGGCAGATCGGGCTGGACTGTTCCCATGAGGAACAGGGTCAAGACTGATTTGCATATGTACATGTCTGAACTGGGGTGGCGTGGTTAGCAAAATAACGATGGATTAAACCCAGATCTGTGACTGGGGGTGAATGTTTTGCCAATGTGCAACATTCCGTCCATCATCTTGTGTGTTTTGCTGTTCGCCCTATGTGGGAAGGGTATGTCCAGGCGTGGGTCCCGTGCTCACTACGTCACTGGAGTCAATCTATCCTGGCTGAAGAGGGGTGCAACCCCGAAAGCGGTCTTAGGATGCTTGATTCCGGTTCAGGGAAGACATGGCTTGGCAGTTCGGGCTGGACTGATCCCATGAGGTACAGGGTCAAGACTGATTTGCATATGGCAATGTCTGAACTGGGGTGGCGTGGTGAGCAAAATAACGATGGATTAAACCCAGATCTGTGACTGGGGGTGAATGTTTTGCCAATGTGCAACATTCCGTCCATCATCTTGTGTGTTTTGCTGTTCGCCCTATGTGGGAAGGGTATGCCCAGACGTGGGTCCCTTGCTCACTATGCCACTGGAGTCAAGCTATCCTGGATGAAGAAGGGTGAAACCCCGAAACCGTTGCTAGGATGCTTGATTCCGGGTTCAGGGAAGACATGGCATGGCAGTTCGGGCTGGACTGTTCCCATGAGTCACAGTGTCAAGGCTAATTTGCATATGGCCATGTCTGAACTGGAGTGGCGTGGTGAGCAAAATAACGATGGATTAAACCCAGATCTGTGACGGGGGGGTGAAAGTTTTGCCAATGTGCAACATTCCGTCCATCATCTTGTGTGTTTTCCTGTTCGCCCTATGTGGGACGGGTATGCCCAGACGTGGGTCCCGTGCTCACTACGCCACGGAAGTCAAGCTATCCTGGCTGAAGAGGGGTGAAACCCCGAAACCAGCCCTAGGATGCTTGATTCCATTTCATGGAAGACATGGCTTGGCAGTTCGGGCTGGACTGTTCCCATGAGGCACAGGGTCAAGACTGATTTGCATATGGCCATGTCTGAACTGGGGTGGCGTGGTGAGTAAAATAACGATGGATTAAACCCAGATCTGTGACTGGGGGTGAATGTTTTGCCAATGTGTAACATTCAGTCCATCATCTTGTGTGTTTTGCTGTTCGCCCTATGTGGGAAGGGTATGCTCCGACATGGGTCCCGTGCTCACTAAACCACTGGAGTTAAGCTATACTGGCTGAAGAGGGGTGAAACCCCGAAACCGGTGCTAGGATGCTTGAGTCTGTTCAGGGAAGACATGGCTTGGCAGTTCGGGCTGGACTGTTCCCATGAGGCACAGGGTCAAGACTAATTTGCATATGGCCATGTCTGAACTGGGGTGGCGTGGTGAGCAAAATAACGATGGATTAATCCCAAATCTGTGACTGGGGGTGAATGTTTTGCCAATGTGCAACATTCCGTCCATCATCTTGTGTGTTTTGCTGTTCGCCCTATGTGGGAAGTGTATGCCCAGACGTGGGTCCTGTGCTCACTACGCCACTGGAGTCAAGCTATACTGGCTGAAGAGGGGTGAAACCCCGAAACCGGTCCTAGGATGCTTGATTCCGGTTCAGGGAAGACATGGCTTGGCAGATCGGGCTGGACTGTTCCCATGAGGAACAGGGTCAAGACTGATTTGCATATGTACATGTCTGAACTGGGGTGGCGTGGTGAGCAAAACAACGATGGATTAAACCCAGATCTGTGACTGGGGGTGAATGTTTTGCCAATGTGCAACATTCCGTCCATCATCTTGTGTGTTTTGCTGTTCGCCCTATGTGGGAAGGGTATGCCCTGACGGGGGTCCAGTGCTCACTACGCCACTGGAGTCAAGCTATCATGGCTGAAGAGGGGTGAAACCCTGAAACCGGTCCTAGGATGCTTGATTCCGGTTCAGGGAGGACATGGCTTGGCAGTTCGGGCTGTGCTGTTCCCATGAGGCACAGGATCAAGACTGATTTGCATATGCCCATGTCTGAACTGGGGTGGCGTAGTGAGCAAAATGACGATGGATTAAACCCAGATCTGTGACTGGGGTTGAATGTTTTGCCAATGTGCAACAGTCCGTCCATCATCTTGTGTGTTTTGCTGTTCGCCCTATGTGGGAAGGGTATGCCCAGACGTGGGTCCCGTGCTCACTACGCCACTGAAGTCAAGCTATCCTGGCTGAAGAGGGGTGAAACCCCGAAACCGGTCCTAGGACGCTTGATTCCGGTTCAGGGAAGACATGGCTTGGCAGTTTGGGCTGGACTGTTCCCATGAGGCACAGGGTCAAGACTGATTTGCATATGGCCATGTCTGAACTGGGGTGGCATTGTGAGTAAAATAACGATGGATTAAACCCAGATCTGTGACTAGGGGTGAATGTTTTGCCAATGTGCAACATTCCGTCCATCATCTTGTGTGTATTGCTGTTCACCCTATGCGGGAAGGGTATGTCCAGACGTGGGTCCCGTGCTCACTATGCCACTGGAGTCAAGCAATCCTGGCTGAAGAGGGGTGAAACCCCGAAACCGGTCCTAGGATGCTTGATTCCGGTTCAGGGAAGACATGGCTTGGCAGTTCGGGCTGGACTGTTCCCATGAGGCACAGGATCAAGACTGATTTGCATATGCCCATGTCTGAACTGGGGTGGCGTGGTGAGCAAAATAACGATGGATTAAACCCAGATCTGTGACTGGGGGTGAATGTTTTGCCAATGGGCAACATTCTGTCCATCATCTTGTGTGTTTTGCTGTTCTCCCTATGTGGGAACGGTATGCCCAGACGTGGGTTCCGTGCTCACTACGCCACTGGAGTCAAGCTATCCTGCCTGAAGAGGGGTGAAACCCCGAAACCGGTCCTAGGATGCTTGATTCTGGTTCAGGGAATACATGGCTTGGCAGTTCGGGCTGGACTGTTCCCATGAGGCACAGGGTTAAGACTGATTTGCATATGGCCATGTCTGAACTGGGGAGGCATGGTGAGCAAAATAACAATGGATTATACCCAGATCTGTGACTGGGGGTGAATGTTTTGCCAATGTGCAACATTCCGTCCATCATCTTGTGTGTTTTGCTGTTCGCCCTATGTGGGAAGGGTATGCCCAGGCGTGGGTCCCGTGCTCACTACGCCACTGGAGTTAATCTATCCTGGCTGAAGAGGGGTGAAATCCCGAAACCGGTCTTAGGATGCTTGATTCCGTTTCAGGGAAGACATGGCTTGGCAGTTCGGGCTGGACTGATCCCATGAGGCACAGGGTCAAGACTGATTTGCATATGGCAATGTCTGAACTGGGGGGCGTGGTGAGCAAAATAACGATGGATTAAACCCAGATCTGTGACTGGGGGTGAATGTTTTGCCAATGTGCAACATTCCGTCCATCATCTTGTGTGTTTTGCTGTTCCCCCTTATGCGGGAAGGGTATGCCCAGACGTGGGTCCCTTGCTCACTATGCCACTGGAGTCAAGCTATCCTGGCTGAAGAGGGGTGAAACCACGAAACCGGTCCTAGGATGTTTGATTCCGTTCAGGGATGACATGGATTGGCAGTTCGGGCTGGACTGTTCCCATGAGGCACAGGATCAAGACTGATTTGCATATGGCCATGTCTGAACTGGGGTGGAGTGGTGAGCAAAATAACGATGGATTAAACCCAGATCTGTGACTGGGGGTGAATGTTTTGCCAATTTGCAACATTCCGTCCATCATCTTGTGTGTTTTTCTGTTCGCCCTATGTGGGAAGGGTATGCTCCGACATGGGTCCCGTGCTCACTACGCCACTGGAGATAAGCTATCCTGGCTGAAGAGGGGTTTAACCCCGAAACCGGTCCTAGGATGCTTGAGTCCGTTCAGGGAAGAAATGGCTTGGCAGTTCGGGCTGGACTGTTCCCATGAGGCACAGGGTCAAGACTAATTTGCATATGGCCATGTCTGAACTGGGGTGGCGTGGTGAGCAAAATAACGATGGATTAATCCCAAATCTGTGACTGGGGGTGAATGTTTTGCCAATGTGCAACATTCCGTCCATCATCTTGTGTGTTTTGCTGTTCGCCCTATGTGGGAAGTGTATGCCCAGACGTGGGTCCTGTGCTCACTACGCCACTGGAGTCAAGCTATACTGGCTGAAGAGGGGTGAAACCCCGAAACCGGTCCTAGGACGCTTGATTCCGGTTCAGGGAAGACATGGCTTGGCAGATCGGGCTGGACTGTTCCCATGAGGAACAGGGTCAAGACTGATTTGCATATGTTCATGTCTGAACTGGGGTGGCGTGGTGAGCAAAATAACGATGGATTAAACCCAGATCTGTGACTGGGGGTGAATGTTTTGCCAATGTGCAACATTCCGTCCATCATCTTGTGTGTTTTGCTGTTCGCCCTATGTGGGAAGGGTATGCCCTGACGGGGGTCCCGTGCTCACTACGCCACTGGAGTCAAGCTATCATGGCTTAAGAGGGGTGAAACCCTGAAACCGGTCCTAGGATGCTTGATTCCGGTTCAGGGAGGACATGGCTTGGCAGTTCGGGCTGGACTGTTCCCAGGAGGCACAGGATCAAGACTGATTTGCATATGCCCATGTCTGAACTGGGGTGGCGTAGTGAGCAAAATAACGATGGATTAAACCCAGATCTGTGACTGGGGGTGAATGTTTTGCCAATGTGCAACATTACGTCCATCATCTTGTGTGTTTTGCTGTTCGCCCTACGTGGGAAGGGTATGCCCAGACATGGGTCCCGTGCTCACTACGCCACTGGAGTTAAGCTATCCCGGCTGAAGAGGGGTGAAACCCTGAAACCGGTCCTAGGATGCTTGATTCCGGATCAGGGAAGACATGGCTTGGCAGTTCGGGCTGGACTGATCCCATGAGGCACAGGGTCAAGACTGATTTGCATATGGCAATGTCTGAACTGGGGTGGCGTGGTGAGCAAAATAACGATGGATTAAACCCAGATCTGTGACTGGGGGTGAATGTTTTGCCAATGTGCAACATTCCGTCCATCATCTTATGTGTTTTGCTGTTCGCCCTATGTGGGAAGGGTATGCCCAGACGTGGGTCCCTTGCTCACTACGCCACTGGAGTCAAGCTATCCTGGCTGAAGAGGGGTGAAACCCCGAAACCGGTGCTAGGATGCTTGATTCCGGTTCAGGGAAGACATGGCATGACAGTTCGGGCTGGACTGTTCCCATGAGTCACAGGGTCAAGACTGATTTGCATATGGCCATGTCTGAACTGGAGTGGCGTGGTGAGCAAAATAACGATGGATTAAACCCAGATCTGTGACTGGGGGTGAATGTTTTGCCAATGTGCAACATTCCGTCCATCATCTTGTGTGTTTTGCTGTTCGCCCTATGTGGGAAGGGTATGCCCAGACGTGGGTCCCGTGCTCACTACACCACTGAAGTCAAGCTATCCTGGCTGAAGAGGGGTGAAACCCCGAAACCGGTCCTAGGACGCTTGATTCCGGTTCAGGGAAGACATGGCTTGGCAGTTTGCGCTGGACTGTTCCCATGAGGCACAGGGTCAAGACTGATTTGCATATGGCCATGTCTGAACTGGGGTGGCATTGTGAGTAAAATAACGATGGATTAAACCCAGATCTGTGACTAGGGGTGAATGTTTTGCCAATGTGCAACATTCCGTCCATCATCTTGTGTGTATTGCTGTTCACCCTATGCGGGAAGGGTATGTCCAGACGTGGGTCCCGTGCTCACTATGCCACTGGAGTCAAGCAATCCTGGCTGAAGAGGAGTGAAACCCCGAAACCGGTCCTAGGATGCTTGATTCCGTTCAAGGAAGACATGGATTGGCAGTTCGGGCTGGACTGTTCCCATGAGGGACAGGGTCAAGACTGATTTGCATATGGCCATGTCTAAACTGGGGTGGCGTGGTGAGCAAAATAACGATGGGTTTAACCCAGATCTGTGTCTGGGGGTGAATGTTTTGCCAATGTGCAACATTCCGTCCATCATCTTGTGTGTTTTGCTGTTTGCCCTATGTGGGAAGGGTATGCCCAGACGTGGGTCCCGTGCTCACTACTCCACTGGAGTCAAGATATCCTGGCTGAAGAGGGGTGAAACCCCGAAACCGGTCCTAGGATGCTTGATTCCGTTCAGGGAAGACATGGATTGGCAGTTCGGGCTGGACTGTTCCCATGAGGCACAGGGTCAAGACTGATTTGCATATGGCCATGTCTGAACTGGGGTGGCGTGGTGAGCAAAATAACGATGGATTAAACCCAGATCTGTGACTGGGGGTGAATGTTTTGCCAATGTGCAACATTCCGTCCATCATCTTGTGTGTTTTGCTGTTCGCCCTATGTGGGAAGTGTATGCCCCGACATGGGTCCCGTGCTCACTACGCCACTGGAGTTAAGCTATCCTAGCTGAAGAGGGGTGAAACCCTGAAACCGGTCCTAGAATGCTTGATTCCGTTCAGGGAAGACATGGCTTGGCAGGTCGGGCTGGACTGTACCCATGAGGCACAGGGTAAAGACTGATTTCCATATAGCCATGTCTGAACTGGGGTGGCGTGGTGAGCAAAATAACGATGGATTAAACCCAGATCTGTGACTGGGGGTGAATGTTTTGCCAATGTGCAACATTCCGTCCATCATCTTGAGTGTTTCGCTGCTCGCCCTATGTGGGAAGGGTATGCCCAGACATGGGTCCCGTGCTCACTACTCCACTGGAGTCAAGCTATCCTGGCTTAAGAGGGGTGAAACCCTGAAACCGGTCCTAGGATGCTTGATTCCGGCTCAGGGAAGACATGGCTTGGCAGTTCGGGCTGGACTGTTCCCATGAGGCACAGGGTCAAGACTGATTTGCATATGGCCATGTCTGAAATGGGGTGGCGTGGTGAGGAAAATAACGATGGATTAAATCCAGATCTGTGACTGGGGGAGAATGTTTTGCCAATGTGCAACATTCCGTCCATCATCTTGTGTGTTTTGCTGTTCGCCCTATGTGGGAAGGGTAGCCCAGACGGGGGTCCCGTGCTCACTACACCACTGGAGTCAAGCTATCCTGGCTGAAGAGGGGTGAAACCCCGAAACCGGTCCTAGGATGCTTGATTCCGGTTCAGGGAAGACATGGCTTGGCAGTTCGGGCTGGACTGTTCCCATGAGGCACAGGATCAAGACTGATTTGCATATGCCCCTGTCTGAACTGGGGTGGCGTGGTGAGCAAAATAACGATGGATTAAACCCAGATCTGTGACTGGGGGTGAATGTTTTGCCAATGTGCAACATTCTGTCCATCATCTTGTGTGTTTTGCTGTTCTCCCTATGTGGGAACGGTATGCCCAGACGTGGGTTCCGTGCTCACTACGCCACTGGAGTCAAGCTATCCTGCCTGAAGAGGGGTGAAACCCCGAAACCGGTCCTAGGATGCTTGATTCTGGTTCAGGGAATACATGGCTTGGCAGTTCGGGCTGGACTGTTCCCATGAGGCATAGGGTCAAGACTGATTTGCATATGGCCATGTCTGAACTGGGGAGGCATGGTGAGCAAAATAACAATGGATTAAACCCAGATCTGTGACTGGGGTGAATGTTTTGCCAATGTGCAACATTCCGTCCATCATCTTGTGTGTTTTGCTGTTCGCCCTATGTGGGAAGGGTATGCCCAGACGTGGGTCCCTTGCTCACTACGCCACTGGAGTTAATCTATCCTGGCTGAAGAGGGGTGAAACCCCGAAACCGGTGCTAGGATGCTTGATTCCAGTTCAGGGAAGACATGGCATGGCAGTTCGGGCTGGACTGTTCCCATGAGTCACAGGGTCAAGACTGATTTGCATATGGCCATGTCTGAACTGGAGTGGCGTGGTGAGCAAAATGACGATGGATTAAACCCAGATCTGTGACTGGGGGTGAATGTTTTGCCAATGTGCAACATTCCGTCCATCATCTTGTGTGTTTTGCTGTTCACCCTATGCGGGAAGGGTATGCCCAGACGTGGGTCCCTTGCTCACTATGCCACTGGAGTCAAGCTATCCTGGCTGAAGAGGGGTGAAACCCCGAAACCGGTCCTAGGATGCTTGATTCCGTTCAGGGATGACATGGATTGGCAGTTCGGGCTGGACTGTTCCCATGAGGCACAGGGTCAAGACTGATTTGGATATGGCCATGTCTGAACTGGGGTAGCGTGGTGAGCAAAATAACGATGGATTAAACCCAGATCTGTGACTGGGGGTGAATGTTTTGCCAATGTGCAACATTCCGTCCATCATCTTGTGTGTTTTGCTGTTCGCCCTATGTGGGAAGGGTATGCTCCGACATGGGTCCCGTGCTCACTACGCCACTGGAGATAAGCTATCCTGGCTGAAGAGGGGTGAAACCCCGAAACCGGTCCTAGGATGCTTGATTCTGTTCAGGGAAGACATGGCATGGCAGTTCGGGCTGGACTGTTCCCATGAGTCACAGGGTCAAGACTGATTTGCATATGGCCCTGTATGAACTGGAGTGGCGTGGTGAGCAAAATAACGATGGATTAAACCCAGATCTGTGACTGGGGGTGAATGTTTTGCCAATGTGCAACATTCCGTCCATCATCTTGTGTGTTTTGCTGTTCACCCTATGCGGGAAGGGTATGCCCAGACGTGGGTCCCATGCTCACTATGCCACTGGAGTCAAGCTATCCTGGCTGAAGAGGGGTGAAACCCCGAAACCGGTCCTAGTATGCTTGATTCTGTTCAGGGATGACATGGATTGGCAGTTCGGGCTGGACTGTTCCCATGAGGCACAGGGTCAAGACTGATTTGCATATGGCCATGTCTGAACTGGGGTGGCGTGGTGAGCAAAATAACGATGGATTAAACCCAGATCTGTGACTGGGGGTGAATGTTTTGCCAATATGCAACATTCCGTCCATCATCTTGTGTGTTTTGCTGTTCGCCCTATGTGGGAAGGGTATGCTCCGACATGGGTCCCGTGCTCACTACGCCACTGGAGATAAGCTATCCTGGCTGAAGAGGGGTGAAACCCGGAAACCGGTCCTAGGATGCTTGATACTGTTCAGGGAAGACATGGCTTGGCAGTTCGGGCTGGACTGTTCCCATGAGGCACAGGGTCAAGACTGATTTGCATATGGCCATGTCTGAACTGGGGTGGCGTGGTGAGCAAAATACCGATGGATTAATCCCAGATCTGTGACTGGGGGTGAATGTTTTGCCAATGTGCAACATTCCGTCCATCATCTTGTGTGTTTTGGTGTTCGCCCTATGTGGGAAGGGTATGCCCAGACATGGGTCCCCTACTCACTACGCCACTGGAGTCAAGCTATCATGGCTGAAGAGAGGTGAATCCCCGAAACCGGTCCTAGAATGCTTGATTCCGGTTCAGGGAAGACATGGCTTAGCAGTTCGGGCTGGACTGTTCCCATGAGACACAGGGTCAAGACTGATTTGCATATGGCCATGTCTGAACTGGGGTGGCGTGGTGAGCAAAATAATGATGGATTAAACCCAGATCTGTGACTGGGGGTGAATGTTTTGCCAATGTGCAACATTCCGTCCATCATCTTGTGTGTTTTGCTGTTCTCCCTATGTGGGAACGATATGCCCAGACGTGGGTTCCGTCCTCACTACGCCACTGGAGTCAAGCTATCCTGTCTGAAGAGGGGTGAAACCCCGAAACCGGTCCTAGGATGCTTGATTCCGGTTCAGGGAAGACATGGCTTGGCAGATCGGGCTGGACTGTTCCCATGAGGAACAGGGTCAAGACTGATTTGCATATGTACAATATCTGAACTGGGGTGGCGTGGTTAGCAAAATAACGATGGATTAAACCCAGATCTGTGACTGGGGGTGAATGTTTTGCCAATGTGCAACATTCCGTCCATCATCTTGTGTGTTTTGCTGTTCGCCCTATGTGGGAAGGGTATGTCCAGGCGTGGGTCCCGTGCTCACTACGTCACTGGAGTCAATCTATCCTGGCTGAAGAGGGGTGCAACCCCGAAAGCGGTCTTAGGATGCTTGATTCCGGTTCAGGGAAGACATGGCTTGGCAGTTCGGGCTGGACTGATCCCATGAGGTACAGGGTCAAGACTGATTTGCATATGGCAATGTCTGAACTGGGGTGGCGTGGTGAGCAAAATAACGATGGATTAAACCCAGATCTGTGACTGGGGGTGAATGTTTTGCCAATGTGCAACATTCCGTCCATCATCTTGTGTGTTTTGCTGTTCGCCCTATGTGGGAAGGGTATGCCCAGACGTGGGTCCCTTGCTCACTATGCCACTGGAGTCAAGCTATCCTGGATGAAGAAGGGTGAAACCCCGAAACCGTTGCTAGGATGCTTGATTCCGGGTTCAGGGAAGACATGGCATGGCAGTTCGGGCTGGACTGTTCCCATGAGTCACAGTGTCAAGGCTAATTTGCATATGGCCATGTCTGAACTGGAGTGGCGTGGTGAGCAAAATAACGATGGATTAAACCCAGATCTGTGACGGGGGGTGAAAGTTTTGCCAATGTGCAACATTCCGTCCATCATCTTGTGTGTTTTCCTGTTCGCCCTATGTGGGACGGGTATGCCCAGACGTGGGTCCCGTGCTCACTACGCCACGGAAGTCAAGCTATCCTGGCTGAAGAGGGGTGAAACCCCGAAACCAGCCCTAGGATGCTTGATTCCATTTCATGGAAGACATGGCTTGGCAGTTCGGGCTGGACTGTTCCCATGAGGCACAGGGTCAAGACTGATTTGCATATGGCCATGTCTGAACTGGGGTGGCGTGGTGAGTAAAATAACGATGGATTAAACCCAGATCTGTGACTGGGGGTGAATGTTTTGCCAATGTGTAACATTCCGTCCATCATCTTGTGTGTTTTGCTGTTCGCCCTATGTGGGAAGGGTATGCTCCGACATGGGTCCCGTGCTCACTAAACCACTGGAGTTAAGCTATACTGGCTGAAGAGGGGTGAAACCCCGAAACCGGTGCTAGGATGCTTGAGTCCGTTCAGGGAAGACATGGCTTGGCAGTTCGGGCTGGACTGTTCCCATGAGGCACAGGGTCAAGACTAATTTGCATATGGCCATGTCTGAACTGGGGTGGCGTGGTGAGCAAAATAACGATGGATTAATCCCAAATCTGTGACTGGGGGTGAATGTTTTGCCAATGTGCAACATTCCGTCCATCATCTTGTGTGTTTTGCTGTTCGCCCTATGTGGGAAGTGTATGCCCAGACGTGGGTCCTGTGCTCACTACGCCACTGGAGTCAAGCTATACTGGCTGAAGAGGGGTGAAACCCCGAAACCGGTCCTAGGATGCTTGATTCCGGTTCAGGGAAGACATGGCTTGGCAGATCGGGCTGGACTGTTCCCATGAGGAACAGGGTCAAGACTGATTTGCATATGTACATGTCTGAACTGGGGTGGCGTGGTGAGCAAAACAACGATGGATTAAACCCAGATCTGTGACTGGGGGTGAATGTTTTGCCAATGTGCAACATTCCGTCCATCATCTTGTGTGTTTTGCTGTTCGCCCTATGTGGGAAGGGTATGCCCTGACGGGGGTCCAGTGCTCACTACGCCACTGGAGTCAAGCTATCATGGCTGAAGAGGGGTGAAACCCTGAAACCGGTCCTAGGATGCTTGATTCCGGTTCAGGGAGGACATGGCTTGGCAGTTCGGGCTGGACTGTTCCCATGAGGCACAGGATCAAGACTGATTTGCATATGCCCATGTCTGAACTGGGGTGGCGTAGTGAGCAAAATGACGATGGATTAAACCCAGATCTGTGACTGGGGTTGAATGTTTTGCCAATGTGCAACAGTCCGTCCATCATCTTGTGTGTTTTGCTGTTCGCCCTATGTGGGAAGGGTATGCCCAGACGTGGGTCCCGTGCTCACTACGCCACTGAAGTCAAGCTATCCTGGCTGAAGAGGGGTGAAACCCCGAAACCGGTCCTAGGACGCTTGATTCCGGTTCAGGGAAGACATGGCTTGGCAGTTTGGGCTGGACAGTTCCCATGAGGCACAGGGTCAAGACTGATTTGCATATGGCCATGTCTGAACTGGGGTGGCATTGTGAGTAAAATAACGATGGATTAAACCCAGATCTGTGACTAGGGGTGAATGTTTTGCCAATGTGCAACATTCCGTCCATCATCTTGTGTGTATTGCTGTTCACCCTATGCGGGAAGGGTATGTCCAGACGTGGGTCCCGTGCTCACTATGCCACTGGAGTCAAGCAATCCTGGCTGAAGAGGAGTGAAACCCCGAAACCGGTCCTAGGATGCTTGATTCCGTTCAAGGAAGACATGGATTGGCAGTTCGGGCTGGACTGTTCCCATGAGGCACAGGGTCAAGACTGATTTGCATATGGCCATGTCTAAACTGGGGTGGCGTGGTGAGCAAAATAACGATGGATTTAACCCAGATCTGTGTCTGGGGGTGAATGTTTTGCCAATGTGCAACATTCCGTCCATCATCTTGTGTGTTTTGCTGTTTGCCCTATGTGGGAAGGGTATGCCCAGACGTGGGTCCCGTGCTCACTACTTCACTGGAGTCAAGATATCCTGGCCGAAGAGGGGTGAAACCCCGAAACCGGTCCTAGGATGCTTGATTCCGTTCAGGGAAGACATGGATTGGCAGTTCGGGCTGGACTGTTCCCATGAGGCACAGGGTCAAGACTGATTTGCATATGGCCATGTCTGAACTGGGGTGGCGTGGTGAGCAAAATAACGATGGATTAAACCCAGATCTGTGACTGGGGGTGAATGTTTTGCCAATGTGCAACATTCCGTCCATCATCTTGTGTGTTTTGCTGTTCGCCCTATGTGGGAAGTGTATGCCCCGACATGGGTCCCGTGCTCACTACGCCACTGGAGTTAAGCTATCCTGGCTGAAGAGGGGTGAAACCCTGAAACCGGTCCTAGAATGCTTGATTCCGTTCAGGGAAGACATGGCTTGGCAGTTCGGGCTGGACTGTTCCCATGAGGCACAGGGTCAAGACTGATTTCCATATAGCCATGTCTGAACTGGGGTGGCGTGGTGAGCAAAATAACGATGGATTAAACCCAGATCTGTGACTGGGGGTGAATGTTTTGCCAATGTGCAACATTCCGTCCATCATCTTGAGTGTTTCGCTGCTCGCCCTATGTGGGAAGGGTATGCCCAGACATGGGTCCCGTGCTCACTACTCCACTGGAGTCAAGCTATCCTGGCTTAAGAAGGGTGAAACCCCGAAACCGGTCCTAGGATGCTTGATTCTGGCTCAGGGAAGACATGGCTTGGCAGTTCGGGCTGGACTGTTCCCATGAGGCACAGGGTCAAGACTGATTTGCATATTGCCATGTCTGAAATGGGGTGGCGAGGTGAGGAAAATAACGATGGATTAAATCCAGATCTGTGACTGGGGGAGAATGTTTTGCCAATGTGCAACATACCGTCCATCATCTTGGGTGTTTTGCTGTTCGACCTATGTGGGAAGGGTATGCCCAGACGGGGGTCCCGTGCTCACTACACCACTGGAGTCAAGCTATCCTGGCTGAAGAGGGGTGAAACCCCGAAACCGGTCCTAGGATGCTTGATTCCAGTTCAGGGAAGACATGGCTTGGCAGTTCGGGCTGGACTGTTCCCATGAGGCACAGGATCAAGACTGATTTGCATATGCCCATGTCTGAACTGGGGTGGCGTGGTGAGCAAAATAACGATGGATTAAACCCAGATCTGTGACTGGGGGTGAATGTTTTGCCAATGTGCAACATTCTGTCCATCATCTTGTGTGTTTTGCTGTTCTCCCTATGTGGGAACGGTACGCCCAGACGTGGGTTCCGTGCTCACTACACCACTGGAGTCAAGCTATCCTGCCTGAAGAGGGGTGAAACCCCGAAACCGGTCCTAGGATGCTTGATTCTGGTTCAGGGAATACATGGCTTGGCAGTTCGGGCTGGACTGTTCCCATGAGGCACAGGGTCAAGACTGATTTGCATATGGCCATGTCTGAACTGGGGAGGCATGGTGAGCAAAATAACAATGGATTAAACCCAGATCTGTGACTGGGGTGAATGTTTTGCCAATGTGCAACATTCCGTCCATCATCTTGTGTGTTTTGCTGTTCGCCCTATGTGGGAAGGGTATGCCCAGACGTGGGTCCCTTGCTCACTACGCCACTGGAGTTAATCTATCCTGTCTGAAGAGGGGTGAAACCCCGAAACCGGTCCTAGGATGCTTGGTTCCGGTTCAGGGAAGACATGGCTTGGCAGATCGGGCTGGACTGTTCCCATGAGGAACAGGGTCAAGACTGATTTGCATATGTACATGTCTGAACTGGGGTGGCGTGGTTAGCAAAATAACGATGGATTAAACCCAGATCTGTGACTGGGGGTGAATGTTTTGCCAATGTGCAACATTCCGTCCATCATCTTGTGTGTTTTGCTGTTCACCCTATGCGGTAAGGGTATGCCCAGACGTGGGTCCCATGCTCACTATGCCACTGGAGTCAAGCTATCCTGGCTGAAGAGGGGTGCAACCCCGAAACCGGTCCTAGGATGCTTGATTCTGTTCAGGGATGACATGGATTGGCAGTTCGGGCTGGACTGTTCCCATGAGGCACAGGGTCAAGACTGATTTGCATATGGCCATGTCTGATCTGGGGTGGCGTGGTGAGCAAAATAACGATGGATTAAACCCAGATCTGTGACTGGGGGTGAATGTTTTGCCAATGTGCAACATTCCGTCCATCATCTTGTGTGTTTTGCTGTTCGCCCTATGTGGGAAGGGTATGCTCCGACATGGGTCCCGTGCTCACTACGCCACTGGAGATAAGCTATCCTGGCTGAAGAGGGGTGAAACCCCGAAACCGGTCCTAGGATGCTTGATACTGTTCAGGGAAGACATGGCTTGGCAGTTCGGGCTGGACTGTTCCCATGAGGCACAGGGTCAAGACTGATTTGCATATGGCCATGTCTGAACTGGGGTGGCGTGGTGAGCAAAATACCGATGGATTAATCCCAGATCTGTGACTGGGGGTGAATGTTTTGCCAATGTGCAACATTCCGTCCATCATCTTGTGTGTTTTGGTGTTCGCCCTATGTGGGAAGGGTATGCCCAGACATGGGTCCCCTACTCACTACGCCACTGGAGTCAAGCTATCATGGCTGAAGAGAGGTGAATCCCCGAAACCGGTCCTAGAATGCTTGATTCCGGTTCAGGGAAGACATGGCTTAGCAGTTCGGGCTGGACTGTTCCCATGAGACACAGGGTCAAGACTGATTTGCATATGGCCATGTCTGAACTGGGGTGGCGTGGTGAGCAAAATAATGATGGATTAAACCCAGATCTGTGACTGGGGGTGAATGTTTTGCCAATGTGCAACATTCCGTCCATCATCTTGTGTGTTTTGCTGTTCTCCCTATGTGGGAAGGGTATGCCCAGACGTGGGTCTCGAGCTCACTACGCCACTGGAGTCAAGCTATCCTGGCTGAAGAGGGGTGATACCCCGAAACCGGTCCTAGGATGCTTGATTCCGGTTCAGGGAAGACATGGCTTGGCAGTTCGGGCTGGACTGATCCCATGAGGTACAGGGTCAAGACTGATTTGCATATGGCAATGTCTGAACTGGGGTGGCGTGGTGAGCAAAATAACGATGGATTAAACCCAGATCTGTGACTGGGGGTGAATGTTTTGCCAATGTGCAACATTCCGTCCATCATCTTGTGTGTTTTGCTGTTCGCCCTATGTGGGAAGGGTATGCCCAGACGTGGGTCCCTTGCTCACTACGCCACTGGAGTCAAACTATCCTGGATGAAGAAGGGTGAAACCCCGAAACCGTTGCTAGGATGCTTGATTCCGGGTTCAGGGAAGACATGGCATGGCAGTTCGGGCTGGACTGTTCCCATGAGTCACAGAGTCAAGGCTGATTTGCATATGGCCATGTCTGAACTGGAGTGGCGTGGTGAGCAAAATAACGATGGATTAAACCCAGATCTGTGACTGGGGGTGAAAGTTTTGCCAATGTGCAACATTCCGTCCATCATCTTGTGTGTTTTCCTGTTCGCCCTATGTGGGACGGGTATGCCCAGACGTGGGTCCCGTGCTCACTACGCCACGGAAGTCAAGCTATCCTGGCTGAAGAGGGGTGAAACCCCGAAACCAGCCCTAGGATGCTTGATTCCATTTCATGGAAGACATGGCTTGGCAGTTCGGGCTGGACTGTTCCCATGAGGCACAGGGTCAAGACTGATTTGCATATGGCCATGTCTGAACTGTGGGGGCGTGGTGAGTAAAATAACGATGGATTAAACCCAGATCTGTGACTGGGGGTGAATGTTTTGCCAATGTGCAACATTCCGTCCATCATCTTGTGTGTTTTGCTGTTCGCCCTATGTGGGAAGGGTATGCTCCGACATGGGTCCCGTGCTCACTAAACCACTGGAGTTAAGCTATACTGGCTGAAGAGGGGTGAAACCCCGAAACCGGTGCTAGGATGCTTGAGTCCGTTCAGGGAAGACATGGATTGGCAGTTCGGCCTGGACTGTTCCCATGAGGCACAGGGTCAAGACTAATTTGCATATGGCCATGTCTGAACTGGGGTGGCGTTGTGAGCAAAATAACGATGGATTAATCCCAAATCTGTGACTGGGGGTGAATGTTTTGCCAATGTTCAACATTCCGTCCATCATCTTGTGTGTTTTGCTGTTCGCCCTATGTGGGAAGTGTATGCCCAGACGTGGGTCCCGTGCTCACTACGCCACGGAAGTCAAGCTATCCTGGCTGAAGAGGGGTGAAACCCCGAAACCGGTCCTAGGATGCTTGATTCCGGTTCAGGAAGACATGGCTTGGCAGATCGGGCTGGACTGTTCCCATGAGGAACAGGGTCAAGACTGATTTGCATATGTACATGTCTGAACTGGGGTGGCGTGGTGAGCAAAATAACGATGGATTAAACCCAGATCTGTGACTGGGGGTGAATGTTTTGCCAATGTGCAACATTCCGTCCATCATCTTGTGTGTTTTGCTGTTCGCCCTATGTGGGAAGGGTATGCCCTGACGGGGGTCCAGTACTCACTACGCCACTGGAGTCAAGCTATCATGGCTGAAGAGGGGTGAAACCCTGAAACCGGTCCTAGGATGCTTGATTCCGGTTCAGGGAGGACATGGCTTGGCAGTTCGGGCTGGACTGTTCCCATGAGGCACAGGATCAAGACTGATTTGCATATGCCCATGTCTGAACTGGGGTGGCGTAGTGAGCAAAATGACGATGGATTAAACCCAGATCTGTGACTGGGGGTGAATGTTTTGCCAATGTGCAGCATTCCGTCCATCATCTTGTGTGTTTTGCTGTTCGCCCTACGTGGGAAGGGTATGCCCAGACATGGGTCCCGTGCTCACTACGCCACTGGAGTTAAGCTATCCTGGCTGAAGAGGGGTGAAACCCTGAAACCGGTCCTAGGATGCTTGATTCCGGATCAGGGAAGACATGGCTTGGCAGTTCGGGCTGGACTGTTCCCATGAGTCACAGGGTCAAGACTGATTTGCATATGGCAATGTCTGAACTGGGGTGGCGTGGTGAGCAAAATAACGATGGATTAAACCCAGATCTGTGACTGGGGGTGAATTTTTTGCCAATGTGCAACATTCAGTCCATCATCTTGTGTGTTTGGCTGTTCGCCCTATGTGGGAAGAGTATGCCCAGACGTGGGTCCCGTGCTCACTACGCCACTGGAGTCAAGCTATCCTGGATGAAGAGGGGTGAAACCACGAAACAGGTGCTAGGATGCTTGATTCCGGTTCAGGGAAGACATGGCATGGCAGTTCGGGCTGGACTGTTCCCATGAGTCACAGAGTCAAGACTGATTTGCATATGGCCATGTCTGAACTGGAGTGGCGTGGTGAGCAAAATAACGATGGATTAAACCCAGATCTTTGACTGGGGGTGAATGTTTTGCCAATGTGCAACATTCCGTCCATCATCTTGTGTGTTATGCTGTTCGCCCTATGTGGGTAGGGTATGCCCAGACGTGGGTCCCGTGCTCACTACGCCACGGAAGTCAAGCTATCCTGGCTAAAGAGTGGTGAAACCCCGAAACCGGTCCTAGGATGCTTGATTCCGGTTCATTGGAAGACATGGCTTGGCAGTTCGGGCTGGACTGTTCCCATGAGGCACAGGGTCAAGACTGATTTGCATATGGCCATGTCTGAACTGGGGTGGCGTGGTGAGTAAAATAACGATGGATTAAACCCAGATCTGTGACTGGGGGTGAATGTTTTGCCAATGTCCAACATTCCGTCCATCATCTTGTGTGTTTTGCTGTTCGCCCTATGTGGGAAGGGTATGTTCCGACATGGGTCCCGTGCTCACTACGCCACTGGAGTTAAGCTATCCTGGCTGAAGAGGGGTGAAACCCCGAAACCGGTCCTAGGATGCTTGAGTCCATTCAGGGAAGACATGGCTTGGCAGTTCGGGCTGGACCGTTCCCATGAGGCACAGGGTCTAGACTAATTTGCATATGGCCATGTCTGAACTGGGGTGGCGTGGTGAGCAAAATAACGATGGATTAATCCCAGATCTGTGACTGGGGGTGAATGTTTTGCTAATGTGCAACATTCCGTCCATCATCTTGTGTGTTTTGCTGTTCTCCCTATGTGGGAACGGTATGCCCAGACGTGGGTTCCGTGCTCACTACGCCACTGGAGTCAAGCTATCATGGCTGAAGAGGGGTGAAACCCCGAAACCGGTCCTAGTATGCTTGATTCCAGTTCAGGGAGGACATGGCTTGGCAGTTCGGGCTGGACTGTTCCCATGAGGCACAGGATCAAGACTGATTTGCATATGCCCATGTCTGAACTGGGGTGGCGTGGTGAGCAAAATAACGATGGATTAAACCCAGATCTGTGACTGGGGGTGAATGTTTTGCCAATGTGCAACATTCCGTCCATCATCTTGAGTGTTTTGCTGTTCGCCCTACGTGGGAAGGGTATGCCCAGACATGGGTCCCGTGCTCACTACGCCACTGTAGTTAAGCTATCCTGGTTGAAGAGGGGTGAAACCCTGAAACCAGTCCTAGGATGCTTGATTCCGGATCAGGGAAGACATGGCTTGGCAGTTCGGGCTTGACTGTTCCCATAAGGCACAGGGTCAATATTGATTTGCATATGGCCATGTCTGAACTGGTGTGGCGTGGTGAGCAAAATAACGATGGATTAAACCCAGATCTGTGACTGGGGGTGAATGTTTTGCCAATGTGCAACATTCCGTCCATCATCTTGTGTGTTTTGCTGTTCGCCCTATGTGGGAAGGGTATGCTCCGACATGGGTCCCTTGCTCACTACGCCACTGGAGTCAAGCTATCCTGGCTGAAGAGGGGTGAAACCCCGAAACCGGTGCTAGGATGCTTGATTCCAGTTCAGGGAAGACATGGAATGGCAGTTCGGGCTGGACTGTTCCCATGAGTCACAGGGTCAAGACTGATTTGCATATGGCCCTGTCTGAACTGGAGTGGCGTGGTGAGCAAAATAACGATGGATTAAACCCAGATCTGTGACTGGAGGTGAATGTTTTGCCAATGTGCCTCTTCAAAAAAGGGGGAAACCCAAATCAATAACCCTCCAGCATCTGGGTATATAAACGAAATATGAAAAAGATAATGCCTCGGGACTAATACTATCACATAAATTTAGGTGAAAAGATAGATAAATTATCTCTTCCCTAGAGTAATATTTTTTCTCCAACAAAACCTATGTTACTTTATTTTATATACAAGTCAACGGCGATTCCAATGAAAACAAAAAGTATATAAGAATGACTTTTTTATAGGTGTAAGTATATTTATTTTATACCCCACTTTTTTTAGAAACTCTTTTGTTTTTAGACATATATATACAAACAAATACAATATTTACAATACTTACATATAGCTAAACCAATGGACATATACATATCAACAAATGCCCTTTGTTTATACCAGGATGCTTATGGGCTTATTTTGAGACAGCATTCCTATATATCGAAGATCACTTCTCCAGAGACACTACGAGATTTTATCGTTTACAATCTCCTAATTATTTTGAGTGCTCTTTCAAAAATTATTACAAACCACAACACAAAATCCAGCAAGTGTCTTCAAAACAAATGTCGACGCGTTTCAGCCAAATAACTCTTTCGGCCTCATCAGGACTAGGGCATCCGAACAAATAATTTTCCACCTATAAGAACAAATCAATTGTCCTTATTAATGTCCATCTAATTTCTATATACATTATATACACAGGAACAATATTAGAATACACTATTTTACAATTATATTACAAAAAACAGAAAACTGAAAACTGAAGTGGCGGCCCATAAAAAAAGGAAGAAATTTGAATCAAACACCCAAGCTGTGAGTCAACCTTATTACCCGATCTATCATATCACCGACAGTGAATATAAAGAAATTGAGTGAAAAGATGTAAAATTTAATTATGCTAAATCAACCTCAAAAGGTACGTATAGCGCCTTATTACGGGAACTGCATATTACCTCTTGTCCAAATAAAGTCTTTTGGAACCAATGGTCGTCTTTTCTTTTTTCTATAGATTTTTGTATACCTTGGCGGGCTAAAAACAACAAGAATAATTGTCTCAAAAGCAAATCAGTCTACCTGTAATGAATATATCTACTTTCTAATCACGGTCGTTTCAGTCCATTTCCCATTGTCTTGGAATCTATATTATCTACAAGTTAACCGATGGAATCGTTACTTAGAACGGGAATCCAAAAATATAATTAATACCGTGGGTTGCACCAATAGCGTTTTGTAGAACATGCATGTCACTAAAAATATGTAGTACATACCTTATAAATCACTATTGAACCATAGCAAAACAACTCATTACACAGTTCTTGTTTTCGGCATTCGCTGTGCACTTACAATGTTTTTAGCACTTCACCTCTGTCGATAAACCCAAAGAAAAACATAAATCTAAGTACAGGTTCTCATTAGCCTTAATAAAACAGTAAAGTCTTCTCTAACGCGTACCAGGTCGCCCGTCTCCTTACCTCCAAGCTTATACCAGGGACCAACTTCTAACGTTCCATCTCTCCAGTCTGAAAGGTTCACGTCCACAGTCACGTGATACGGAAGTCAATTTAAACACGGCAGAGAAAGCCGTAAACATAATAGAGGGACCACTTTTTTTAATTAAAGCGTTACAAGCCATAAAACTAGTAAAAGGACTACTTTTTAACTACACGGATAACCGCGAAAACAACATAAAAAGAATACAATAAAGGAAATCTCTTTATTTTTATAACTAAATATAAAATACTAACACATAATATTACCGCCATATAGGAGAGACCTCATTAAGTCCTCCTGTAATCGATTTAATGGAAAATTGCGATTAATTTTAATGCAGATTCCCGAAAAACCATTGGCTAAATCATATCGAATGCACTAAAATTATACTTAGTGCTAAAAGTACTTCTTTCTTATAGTTGTGACTATTAAGATAGAAAAAAAAATAAAAATGAAAAAATGTAATATAATTTAATAAAAAAGACCACCTTATAACCCAGTATGTTACCGCCACCCCTTACATTCTAGCCATCCATAGTACATTATAGCAGGTTAGTACGAACCAACTATTGCAAGAAACATCGTCTGAAGAACATGTAAATCATTTGAACAGTTACATTATTGTAACAGAGCCCAGATCTCATCTTTATCATTAAGGCCTAACGTTGTGGTATGATATTTTGCTATCAGTCTGGCCTCTAATCTGTTAAGTTTCATTTGTAACTCAGTTTTTTCCAAATTACCGACTAAACACATTACTGACCATTTTAGGTCATTCTCTGAATGCTGATGATTCTGAAAATGATGTACCAACGGGGCCCCCTGAACTTTACATTTAATCCTTGATTTATGTTGCAATATACGCTTCTTTACATGCTGTGTTGTCTGGCCTATGTAATTTTTATTACAAGGGCACTTTATGCAATAGATTGCATTTTTTGAATTGCAATTGGAAAATGTCTTTTGGTAGTGCGTAAGGCCATTAATCTCCAATTGTTTGGAGTCTTCTGTGAGATTACATGCCGAGCAGTTTTGACATCGAAAGTGGCCAACTACAGGTGGCAATTTCAGTAGGTTCCACAGATCTTTTCTTGGTATTTCTGTCTGTCTTGTGGCCCTCACGAGTTGTTGTCAGATATTTTTACCTTTTTTAAAAGCAAACAAAGGTTTCGAAATTCCCAAAGTCTCAATTATTTTCCAGTTTTTTTGGACAATTTTCTTAACTTTATTTGCTTTCGGATCAAAAGTTAACACACATGTCAATGGGGTAGTTTTATCCTTTGCTTTTGGGACTAGTAAGACTTCCCTTGGGGTGTACCATGCTCTTTTAAGTGCACCTTTCACTAATTTTTTTGGGTACCCTCGTGTTATTAATTTATCTTTCAATATCTCTGCATTAGTGAAAAAGTCTTTTTTGTTTGTACAATTTCTCCTTACACGGAGAAATTGCCCATACGGCAAATTTTAAAGTGCGTGGGTGACTACTTGTGAAGTGTAAAAGAGTATTACGGTCTGTCGGTTTTGTGTATAGACAAACCCCCAATACTTCATTCTCCTGTTGGATAAATACATCCAGAAAGTTTATTTTATCATGGTCTGCACTTTTAGTAAAGTTAAACTCAGCTGTTCTTGAGTTTAACCAATTGTGAAAGTCTACAAGGCATGTATCATCTCCATCCCAAATCATAAAAATATCATCTATATAGCGACACCAAAACCCAATGTTGGTTATAAATGGGTTGGTGTCACTATATATCCATCTTTTCTCAAATTCAGCCATAACTAAATTAGCTATTTCAGGTGAAAAACTGCAGCCCATTGCAACTCCTGATACTTGCAGGTACATATTTTCCTTAAAATTAAAGAAATTATTTTTTAGACATAAAGCAGCAAGAGCTATTATGAATTCGGTAGGAATTTGATGGGGGTGATCTCTTTCATCTAGTTTATATTCCATGACTGCCAATGCCTCATCTTGAGGAATGTTGGTGTACAAGGATTCGATATCGAAGGAAACTAAAAGTTGTTTTTCTCTGTTATAAGGTAATCCTTCTACCTTCGATATCAAATCCATTGTATCTCTCACATAGGATGGAGTCTCTTTCACCAAAGGAATTAGGAAGGTATCAATATATTTAGCCAGTGGTTCTAGAATAGAACCACATGCAGACACTATAGGTCTACCTGGTGGATCTATCAACGTTTTGTGCACCTTTGGTAAGACATATATACTCGGTACCTTAGTTTTGTCACTATTGAGAAAGTCGAATTCGTTCTTACACAACCATCCACCTTCTAAACCATCTTTGGTAATCTCAAAGATCTCAGATTTTAACTCGAGTGTAGGATTAGTTTCCAGTAATCTATAATGCATAGGATTCGACAATTGGCGAGTGACTTCATGGTCATATTTCTCTGTGCCCCAAAGGACGATTCCTCCCCCTTTGTCAGCCGGCTTGATTATTATTGTAGGGTTATTGGCTAAATCCTTAAGGGCTTGGATTTCCTGTTTACTGCAATTGGCATTGAAAAAAACTTTCTTATTTTGTAATGCATCCAGTTCTATTAGGATTTGTTCCTCAAAGATCAAAATTTCTGTGGGCAGAAGAATGCTTTCTGGGATGAACTTAGATTTATTTCTTAGGCCACTAATATTTAGCTGTTCATTTTTTTCTTTTTCTAAGAAGAAGGCTTGAAGCCTAACCTTTCTCAAAAAGTGTAAAATCTCAGTTTTAGTGTCTACGGGATTTTGTAAGGCTGTGGGAACAAATGATAACCCTTTATTTAGAACCAAGAGTTCCGTTTGAGTGGGCATGTAATTTGATAGATTGTATATCGGTATAGTCTCCAATCTATCTTGTTTCTGTATGTTGTTTATATTCAGCGCCTGTATGTTTTCTTCCTGGTTCTGAAAGTCTCTGAATCTTGGTTTTGATATTGTTCTGGTGTCTGATATTGGCCCTGTTGATGATATTGGCCTACTTGTGTATTGTAACCTCTCCATCTTGTTCCTCCTCCTCTGCCTCGATACCGGCCTCTGCCAAAAAAAGGTTGGGATCTAGGATATTGTGGGTTTGGATGATAATTATTGTATGACCCTTGGTCAGAATCTGAGGAGGTGTCTGAAAAAGTAATTAATTTATTTCGTGACCTACCCCTGTATTGCAAATTTAGGGAACTAGGATTGTTGTTCTGATAAAAATCTTCTTTTAAATAAGGGTAAATCTCTTCCAATTTAAAGTTTTTTATGTCTCTAGCCACTTTTGTGGTTTTTTGAGTTGTAGTATGAATTTTGAAATCCGCTATTGTTTTTTCGACTGACTCCAACAGGGATTTAGAATCTTTTATGGTGGTATCTCCTAAGATTTCTTGTTCTAATAGCTGAATTTCTTTAAGTTCTTCTTCATTCAGTCTCAGGGCAGTTTCTATTGATAATGCCATCCAATCTCTTGAACATTTTGTACCTACTCCACCAAATTTACCCAAATAAGCCTTATCGGTGATGAAGATTACTGGAATATTTCTCACTTGGAGTCCCACTGGGATGGTGTTGTTTTTTAAATGTTCCAACAGCACTTGTGCATGGAGTTGAGTTCCAATGTTTTTCTTTTTCAATTGTTTCAATCTCTCAACGTTATCTATATTCAAAACCTGCGTCACTATTTGATCACCGCTTAGTAATGAAGGAATTTTGCATAAGGCACTTATTTCTTCTTCCGTGTAACTTACTAATAGGGGTTCTGTCATGTCAATGAATATCTATAGCTAATATATTCCTGTTCCTGTGTATGTAATACCAATATATTTATAAAATTGGAAAAGCTAATTGACTCATATCTTTAATATTTCTTTCAATTGAATACTCTCAAAGGATGTATCTCTCTTTTTTTCAGTACCCTCACACCTAACTAGGTATAAATATAAACCTCTTCAAAAAAGGGGGAAACCCAAATCAATAACCCTCCAGCATCTGGGTATATAAACGAAATATGAAAAAGATAATGCCTCGGGACTAATACTATCACATAAATTTAGGTGAAAAGATAGATAAATTATCTCTTCCCTAGAGTAATATTTTTTCTCCAACAAAACCTATGTTACTTTATTTTATATACAAGTCAACAGCGATTCCAATGAAAACAAAAAGTATATAAGAATGACTTTTTTGTAGGTGTAAGTATATTTATTTTATACCCCACTTTTTTTAGAAACTCTTTTGTTTTTAGACATATATATACAAACAAATACAATATTTACAATACTTACATATAGCTAAACCACTGAACATATACATATCAACAAACGCCCTTTGTTTATACCAGGATGCTTATGGGCTTATTTTGAGACAGCATTCCTTTATATCGAAGATCACTTCTCCAGAGACACTACGAGATTTTATCGTTTACAATCGCCTAATTATTTTGAGTGCTCTTTCAAAAATTATTCCAAACCACAACACAAAATCCAGCGAGTGTCTTCAAAACAAATGTCGACCGTTTCAGCCAAATAACTCTTTCGGCCTCATCAGGACTAGGGCATCCGAACAAATAATTTTCCACCTATAAGAACAAATCAATTGTCCTTATTAATGTCCATCTAATTTCTATATACATTATATACACAGGAACAATATTAGAATACACTATTTTACAATTATATTACAAAAAACTGAAAACTGAAGTGGCGGCCCATAAAAAAAGGAAGAAATTTGAATCAAACACCCAAGCTGTGAGTCAACCTTATTACCCGATCTATCATATCACCGACAGTGAATATAAAGAAATTGAGTGAAAAGATGTAAAATTTAATTATGCTAAATCAACCTCAAAAGGTACGTATAGCGCCTTATTACGGGAACTGCATATTACCTCTTGTCCAAATAAAGTCTTTTGGAACCAATGGTCGTCTTTTCTTTTTTCTATAGATTTTTGTATACCTTGGCGGGCTAAAAACAACAAGAATAATTGTCTCAAAAGCAAATCAGTCTACCTGTAATGAATATATCTACTTTCTAATCACGGTCGTTTCAGTCCATTTCCCATTGTCTTGGAATCTATATTATCTACAAGTTAACCGATGGAATCGTTACTTAGAACGGGAATCCAAAAATATAATTAATACCGTGGGTTGCACCAATAGCGTTTTGTAGAACATGCGTGTCACTAAAAATATGTAGTACATACCTTATAAATCACTATTGAACCATAGCAAAACAACTCATTACACAGTTCTTGTTTTCGGCATTCGCTGTGCACTTACAATGTTTTTAGCACTTCACCTCTGTCGATAAACCCAAAGAAAAACATAAATCTAAGTACAGGTTCTCATTAGCCTTAATAAAACAGTAAAGTCTTCTCTAACGCGTACAAGGTCGCCCGTCTCCTTACCTCCAAGCTTATACCAGGGACCAACTTCTAACGTTCCATCTCTCCAGTCTGAAAGGTTCACGTCCACAGTCACGTGATACGGAAGTCAATTTAAACACGGCAGAGAAAGCCGTAAACATAATAGAGGGACCACTTTTTTAAATTAAAGCGTTACAAGCCATAAAACTAGTAAAAGGACTACTTTTTAACTACACGGATAACCGCGAAAACAACATAAAAAGAATACAATAAAGGAAATCTCTTTATTTTTATAACTAAATATAAAATACTAACACATAATATTACCGCCATATAGGAGAGACCTCATTAAGTCCTCCTGTTATCGATTTAATGGAAAATTGCGATTAATTTTAATGCAGATTCCCGAAAAACCATTGGCTAAATCATATCGAATGCATAAAATTATACTTAGTGCTAAAAGTACTTCTTTCTTATAGTTGTGACTATTAAGATAGAAAAAAAAATAAAAATGAAAAAATGTAATATAATTTAATAAAAAAGACCACCTTATAACCCAGTATGTTACCGCCACTCCTTACATTCTAGCCATCCATAGTACATTATAGCAGGTTAGTACGAACCAACTATTGCAAGAAACATCGTCTGAAGAACATGTAAATCATTTGAACAGTTACATTATTGTAACAGAGCCCAGATCTCATCTTTATCATTAAGGCCTAACGTTGTGGTATGATATTTTGCTATCAGTCTGGCCTCTAATCTGTTAAATTTCATTTGTAACTCAGTTTTTTCCAAATTACCGACTAAACACATTACTGACCATTTTAGGTCATTCTCTGAATGCTGATGATTCTGAAAATGATGTACCAACGGGGCCCCCTGAACTTTACATTTAATCCTTGATTTATGTTGCAATATACGCTTCTTTACATGCTGTGTTGTCTGGCCTATGTAATATTTATTACAAGGGCACTTTATGCAATAGATTGCATTTTTTGAATTGCAATCGGAAAATGTCTTTTGGTAGTGCGTAAGGCCATTAATCTCCAATTGTTTGGAGTCTTCTGTGAGATTACATGCCGAGCAGTTTTGACATCGAAAGTGGCCAACTACAGGTGGCAATTTCAGTAGGTTCCACAGATCTTTTCTTGGTATTTCTGTCTGTCTTGTGGCCCTCACGAGTTGTTGTCGGATATTTTTACCTTTTTTAAAAGCAAACAAAGGTTTCGAAATTCCCAAAGTCTCAATTATTTTCCAGTTTTTTTGGACAATTTTCTTAACTTTATTTGCTTTCGGATCAAAAGTTAACACACATGTCAATGGGGTAGTTTTATCCTTTGCTTTTGGGACTAGTAAGACTTCCCTTGGGGTGTACCATGCTCTTTTAAGTGCACCTTTCACTAATTTTTTTGGGTACCCTCGTGTTATTAATTTATCTTTCAATATCTCTGCATTAGTGAAAAAGTATTTTTTGTTTGTACAATTTCTCCTTACACGAAGAAATTGCCCATACGGCAAATTTTCTTTTAAAGTGCGTGGGTGACTACTTGTGAAGTGTAAAAGAGTATTACGGTCTGTCGGTTTTGTGTATAGACAAACCCCCAATACTTCATTCTCCTGTTGGATAAATACATCCAGAAAGTTTATTTTATCATGGTCTGCACTTTTAGTAAAGTTAAACTCAGCTGTTCTTGAGTTTAACCAATTGTGAAAGTCTACAAGGCATGTATCATCTCCATCCAAATCATAAAAATATCATCTATATAGCGACACCAAAACCCAATGTTGGTTATAAATGGGTTGGTGTCACTATATATCCATCTTTTCTCAAATTCAGCCATAAATAAATTAGCTATTTCAGGTGAAAAACTGCAGCCCATTGCAACTCCTGATACTTGCAGGTACAAATTTTCCTTAAAATTAAAGAAATTATTTTTTAGACATAAAGCAGCAAGAGCTATTATGAATTCGGTAGGAATTTGATGGGGGTGATCTCTTTCATCTAGTTTATATTCCATGACAGCCAATGCCTCATCTTGAGGAATGTTGGTGTACAAGGATTCGATATCGAAGGAAACTAAAAGTTGTTTTTCTCTGTTATAAGGTAATCCTTCTACCTTCGATATCAAATCCATTGTATCTCTCACATAGGATGGAGTCTCTTTCACCAAAGGAATTAGGAAGGTATCAATATATTTAGCCAGTGGTTCTAGAATAGAACCACATGCAGACACTATAGGTCTACCTGGTGGATCTATCAACGTTTTGTGCACCTTTGGTAAGACATATATACTCGGTACCTTAGTTTTGTCACTATTGAGAAAGTCGAATTCGTTCTTACACAACCATCCACCTTCTAAACCATCTTTGGTAATCTCAAAGATCTCGGATTTTAACTCGAGTGTAGGATTAGTTTCCAGTAATCTATAATGCATAGGATTCGACAATTGGCGAGTGACTTCATGGTCATATTTCTCTGTGTCCCAAAGGACGATTCCTCCCCCTTTGTCAGCCGGCTTGATTATTATTGTAGGGTTATTGGCTAAATCCTTAAGGGCTTGGATTTCCGGTTTACTGCAATTGGCATTGAAAAAAACTTTCTTATTTTGTAATGCATCCAGTTCTCTTAGGATTTGTTCCTCAAAGATTAAAATTTCTGTGGGCAGAAGAATGCTTTCTGGGATGAACTTAGATTTATTTCTTAGGCCACTAATATTTAGCTGTTCATTTTTTTCTTTTTCTAAGAAGAAGGCTTGAAGCCTAACCTTTCTCAAAAAGTGTAAAATCTCAGTTTTAGTGTCTACGGGATTTTGTAAGGCTGTGGGAACAAATGATAACCCTTTATTTAGAACCAAGAGTTCCGTTTGAGTGGGCATGTAATTTGATAGATTATATATCGGTATAGTCTCCAATCTATCTTGTTTCTGTATGTTGTTTATATTCAGCGCCTGTATGTTTTCTTCCTGGTTCTGAAAGTCTCTGAATCTTGGTTTTGATATTGTTCTGGTGTCTGATATTGGCCCTGTTGATGATATTGGCCTACTTGTGTATTGTAACCTCTCCATCTTGTTCCTCCTCCTCTGCCTCGATACCGGCCTCTGGCAACAAAAGGTTGGGATATAGGATATTGTGGGTTTGGATGATAATTATTGTATGACCCTTGGTCAGAATCTGAGGAGGTGTCTGAAAAAGTAATGAATTTATTTCGTGACCTACCCCTGTATTGCAAATTTAGGGAACTAGGATTGTTGTTCTGATAAAAATCTTCTTTTAAATAAGGGTAAATCTCTTCCAATTTAAAGTTTTTTATGTCTCTAGCCACTTTTGTGGTTTTTTGATTTGTAGTATGAATTTTGAAATCCGCTATTGTTTTTTCGACTGACTCCAACAGGGATTTAGAATCTTTTATGGTGGTGTCTCCTAAGATTTCTTGTTCTAATAGCTGAATTTCTTTAAGTTCTTCTTCATTCAGTCTCAGGGTAGTTTCTATTGATAATGCCCTCCAATCTCTTGAACATTTTGTACCTACTCCACCAACTTTACCCAAATAAGCCTTATCGGTGATGAAGATTACTGGAATATTTCTCACTTGGAGTCCCACTGGGATGGTGTTGTTTTTTAAATGTTCCAACAGCACTTGTGCATGGAGTTGAGTTCTAATGTTTTTCTTTTTCAATTGTTTCAATCTCTCAACTTTATCTATATTCAAAACCTGCGGCACTATTTGATCACCGCTTAGTAATGAAGGAATTTTGCATAAGGCACTTATTTCTTCTTCCGTGTAACTTACTAATAGGGGTTCTGTCATGTCAATGAATATCTATAGTTAATATATTCCTGTTCCTGTGTATGTAGTAGGCCAATATCATCAACAGGGCCAATATCAGACACCAGAACAATATCAAAACCAAGATTCAGAGACTTTCAGAACCAGGAAGAAAACATACAGGCGCTGAATATAAACAACATACAGAAACAAGATAGATTGGAGACTATACCGATATATAATCTATCAAATTACATGCCCACTCAAACGGAACTCTTGGTTCTAAATAAAGGGTTATCATTTGTTCCCACAGCCTTACAAAATCCCGTAGACACTAAAACTGAGATTTTACACTTTTTGAGAAAGGTTAGGCTTCAAGCCTTCTTCTTAAAAAAAGAAAAAAATGAACAGCTAAATATTAGTGGCCTAAGAAATAAATCTAAGTTCATCCCAGAAAGCATTCTTCTGCCCACAGAAATTTTGATCTTTGAGGAACAAATCCTAAGGATGCATTACAAAATAAGAAAGTTTTTTTCAATGCCAATTGCAGTAAACTGGAAATCCAAGCCCTTAAGGATTTAGCCAATAACCCTACAATAATAATCAAGCCGGCTGACAAAGGGGGAGGAATCGTCCTTTGGGACACAGAGAAATATGACCATGAAGTCACTCGCCAATTGTCGAATCCTATGCATTATAGATTACTGGAAACTAATCCTACACTCGAGTTAAAATCCGAGATCTTTGAGATTACCAAAGATGGTTTAGAAGGTGGATGGTTGTGTAAGAACGAATTCGACTTTCTCAATAGTGACAAAACTAAGGTACCGAGTATATATGTCTTACCAAAGGTGCACAAAACGTTGATAGATCCACCAGGTAGACCTATAGTGTCTGCATGTGGTTCTATTCTAGAACCACTGGCTAAATATATTGATACCTTCCTAATTCCTTTGGTGAAAGAGACTCCATCCTATGTGAGAGATACAATGGATTTGATATCGAAGGTAGAAGGATTACCTTATAACAGAGAAAAACAACTTTTAGTTTCCTTCGATATCGAATCCTTGTACACCAACATTCCTCAAGATGAGGCATTGGCTGTCATGGAATATAAACTAGATGAAAGAGATCGCCCCCATCAAGTTCCTACCGAATTCATAATAGCTCTTGCTGCTTTATGTCTAAAAAATAATTTCTTTAATTTTAAGGAAAATTTGTACCTGCAAGTATCAGGAGTTGCAATGGGCTGCAGTTTTTCACCTGAAATAGCTAATTTAGTTATGGCTGAATTTGAGAAAAGATGGATATATAGTGACACCAACCCATTTATAACCAACATTGGGTTTTGGTGTCGCTATATAGATGATAATTTTATGATTTGGGATGGAGATGATACATGCCTTGTAGACTTTCACAATTGGTTAAACTCAAGAACAGCTGAGTTTAACTTTACTAAAAGTGCCGACCATGATACAATAAACTTTCTGGATGTATTTATCCAACAGGAGAATGAAGTATTGGGGGTTTGTCTATACACAAAACCGACAGACCGTAATACTCTTTTACACTTCACAAGTAGTCACCCACGCACTTTAAAAGAAAATTTGCCATATGGGCAATTTCTCCGTGTAAGGAGAAATTGTACAAACAAAAAATACTTTTTCACTAATGCAGAGATATTGAAAGATAAATTAATAACACGAGGGTACCCAAAAAAATTAGTGAAAGGTGCACTTAAAAGAGCATGGTACACCCCAAGGGAAGTCTTACTAGTCCCAAAAGCAAAGGATAAAACTACCCCATTGACATGTGTGTTAACTTTTGATCCGAAAGCAAATAAAGTTAAGAAAATTGTCCAAAAAAACTGGAAAATAATTGAGACTTTGGGAATTTCGAAACCTTTGTTTGCTTTTAAAAAAGGTAAAAATATCCGACAACAACTCGTGAGGGCCACAAGACAGACAGAAATACCAAGAAAAGATCTGCGGAACCTACTGAAATTGCTACCTGTAGTTGGCCACTTTCGATGCCAAAACTGCTCGGCATGTAATCTCACAGAAGACTCCAAACAATTGGAGATTAATGGCCTTACGCACTACCAAAAGACATTTTCCAATTGCAATTCAAAAAATGCAATCCATTGCATAAAGTGCCCTTGTAATAAATATTACATAGGCCAGACAACACAGCATGTAAAGAAGCGTATATTGCAACATAAATCAAGGATTAAATGTAAAGTTCAGGGGGCCCCGTTGGTACATCATTTTCAGAATCATCAGCATTCAGAGAATGACCTAAAATGGTCAGTAATGTGTTTAGTCGGTAATTTGGAAAAAACTGAGTTACAAATGAAACTTAACAGATTAGAGGCCAGACTGATAGCAAAATATCATACCACAACGTTAGGCCTTAATGATAAAGATGAGATCTGGGCTCTGTTACAATAATGTAACTGTTCAAATGATTTACATGTTCTTCAGACGATGTTTCTTGCAATAGTTGGTTCGTACTAACCTGCTATAATGTACTATGGATGGCTAGAATGTAAGGGGTGGCGGTAACATACTGGGTTATAAGGTGGTCTTTTTTATTAAATTATATTACATTTTTTCATTTTTATTTTTTTTTCTATCTTAATAGTCACAACTATAAGAAAGAAGTACTTTTAGCACTAAGTATAATTTTATGCATTCGATATGATTTAGCCAATGGTTTTTCGGGAATCTGCATTAAAATTAATCGCAATTTTCCATTAAATCGATTACAGGAGGACTTAATGAGGTCTCTCCTATATGGCGGTAATATTATGTGTTAGTATTTTATATTTAGTTATAAAAATAAAGAGATTTCCTTTATTGTATTCTTTTTATGTTGTTTTCGCGGTTATCCGTGTAGTTAAAAAGTAGTCCTTTTACTAGTTTTATGGCTTGTAACGCTTTAATTAAAAAAAGTGGTCCCTCTATTATGTTTACGGCTTTCTCTGCCGTGTTTAAATTGACTTCCGTATCACGTGACTGTGGACGTGAACCTTTCAGACTGGAGAGATGGAACATTAGAAGTTGGTCCCTGGTATAAGCTTGGAGGTAAGGAGACGGGCGACCTGGTACGCGTTAGAGAAGACTTTACTGTTTTATTAAGGCTAATGAGAACCTGTACTTAGATTTATGTTTTTCTTTGGGTTTATCGACAGAGGTGAAGTGCTAAAAACATTGTAAGTGCACAGCGAATGCCGAAAACAAGAACTGTGTAATGAGTTGTTTCGCTATGGTTCAATAGTGATTTATAAGGTATGTACTACATATTTTTAGTGACACGCATGTTCTACAAAACGCTATTGGTGCAACCCACGGTATTAATTATATTTTTGGATTCCCGTTCTAAGTAACGATTCCATCGGTTAACTTGTAGATAATATAGATTCCAAGACAATGGGAAATGGACTGAAACGACCGTGATTAGAAAGTAGATATATTCATTACAGGTAGACTGATTTGCTTTTGAGACAATTATTCTTGTTGTTTTTAGCCCGCCAAGATATACAAAAATCTATAGAAAAAAGAAAAGACGACCATTGGTTCCAAAAGACTTTATTTGGACAAGAGGTAATATGCAGTTCCCGTAATAAGGCGCTATACGTACCTTTTGAGGTTGATTTAGCATAATTAAATTTTACATCTTTTCACTCAATTTCTTTATATTCACTGTCGGTGATATGATAGATCGGGTAATAAGGTTGACTCACAGCTTGGGTGTTTGATTCAAATTTCTTCCTTTTTTTATGGGCCGCCACTTCAGTTTTCAGTTTTCAGTTTTTTGTAATATAATTGTAAAATAGTGTATTCTAATATTGTTCCTGTGTATATAATGTATATAGAAATTAGATGGACATTAATAAGGACAATTGATTTGTTCTTATAGGTGGAAAATTATTTGTTCGGATGCCCTAGTCCTGATGAGGCCGAAAGAGTTATTTGGCTGAAACGCGTCGACATTTGTTTTGAAGACACTCACTGGATTTTCTGTTGTGGTTTGGAATAATTTTTGAAAGAGCACTCAAAATAATTAGGAGATTGTAAACGATAAACTCTCGTAGTGTCTCTGGAGAAGTGATCTTCGATATATAGGAATGCTGTCTCAAAATAAGCCCATAAGCATCCTGGTATAATCAAAGGGCGTTTGTTGATATGTATATGTTCAGTGGTTTAGCTATATGTAAGTATTGTAAATATTGTATTTGTTTGTATATATATGTCTAAAAACAAAAGAGTTTAAAAAAAAAGTGGGGTATAAAATAAATATACTTACACCTACAAAAAAGTCATTCTTATATACTTTTTGTTTTCATTGGAATCGCCGTTGACTTGTATATAAAATAAAGTAACATAGGTTTTGTTGGAGAAAAAATATTACTCTAGGGAAGAGATAATTTATCTATCTTTTCACCTAAATTTATGTGATAGTATTAGTCCCGAGGCATTATCTTTTTCATATTTTGTTTTGCCAATGTGCAACATTCCGTCCATCATCTTGTGTGTTTTGCTGTTCACCCTATGCGGGAAGGGTATGCCCAGACGTGGGTCCCATGCTCACTATGCCATTGGAGTCAAGCTATCCTGGCTGAAGAGGGGTGAAACCCCGAAACCGGTCCTAGGATGCTTGATTCCGTTCAGGGATGACATGGATTGGCAGTTCGGGCTGGACTGTTCCCATGAGGCACAGGGTCAAGACTGATTTGCATATGGCCATGTCTGAACTGGGGTGGCGTGGTGAGCAAAATAACGATGGATTAAACCCAGATCTGTGACTGGGGGTGAATGTTTTGCCAATGTGCAACATTCCGTCCATCATCTTGTGTGTTTTGCTGTTCGCCCTATATGGGAAGGGTATGCTCCGACATGGGTCCCGTGCTCACTACGCCACTGAAGTTAAGCTATCCTGGCTGAAGCGGGGTGAAACCCCGAAACCGGTCCTAGGATGCTTGATTCCGGTTCAGGGAATACATGGCTTGGCAGATCGGGCTGGACTGTTCCCATGAGGCACAGGGTCAAGACTGATTTGCATATGGCCATGTCTGAACTGGGGTGGCGTGGAGAGCAAAATACCGATGGATTAAACCCAGATCTGTGACTGGGGGTGAATGTTTTGCCAATGTGCAACATTCTGTCCATCATCTTGTGTGTTTTGCTGTGCACCCTATGTGGAAAGGGTATGCCCAGACGTGGGTCCCGAGCTCACTACGCCACTGGAGTCAAGCTATCCTGGCTGAAGAGGGGTGAAACCCCGAAACCGGTCCTAGGATGCTTGATTCCGGTTCAGGGAAGACATGGCTTGGCAGATCGGGCTGGACTGTTCCCATGAGGAACAGGGTCAAGACTGATTTGCATATGTACATGTCTGAACTGGGGTGGTTTGGTGAGCAAAATAACGATGGATTAAACCCAGATCTGTGACTGGGGGTGAATGTTTTGTCAATGTGCAACATTCCGTCCATCATCTTGTGTGTTTTCCTGTTCGCCCTATGTGGGAAGGGTATGCCCAGGCGTGGGTCCCGTGCTCACTACGTCACTGGAGTCAATCTATCCTGGCTGAAGAGGGGTGCAACCCCGAAACCGGTCTTAGGATGCCTGATTCCGGTTCAGGGAAGACATGGCTTGGCAGTTCGGGCTGGACTGATCCCATGAGGTACAGGGTCAAGACTGATTCGCATATGGCAATGAATGAACTGGGGTGGCGTGGTGAGCAAAATAACGATGGATTAAACCCAGATCAGTGACTGAGGGTGAATGTTTTGCCAATGTGCAACATTCCGTCCATCATCTTGTGTGTTTTGCTGTTCACCCTATGTGGGAAGGGTATGCCCAGACGTGGGTCCCTTGCTCACTACGCCACTGGAGTCAAGCTATCCTGGATGAAGAGGGGTGAAACCCCGAAACCGTTGCTAGGATGCTTGATTCCGGGTTCAGGGAAGACATGGCATGGCAGTTCGGGCTGGACTGTTCCCATGAGTCACAGAGTCAAGGCTGATTTGCATATGGCCATGTCTGAACTGGGGTGGCGTGGTGAGCAAAATAACGATGGATTAAACCCAGATCTGTGACTGGGGGTGAATGTTTTGCCAATGTGCAAGATTCCGTCCATCATCTTGTGTGTTTTCCTGTTCGCCCTATGTGGGAAGGGTATGCCCAGACGTGGGTCCCGTGCTCACTACGCCACGGAAGTCAAGCTATCCTGGCTGAAGAGGGGTGAAACCCCGAAACCGGTCCTAGGATGCTTGATTCCATTTCATGGAAGACATGGCTTGGCAGTTCGGGCTGGACTGTTCCCATGAGGCACAGGGTCAAGACTGATTTGCATATGGCCATGTCTGAACTGGGGTGGCGTGGTGAGTAAAATAACGATGGATTAAACCCAGATCTGTGACTGGGGGTGAATGTTTTGCCAATGTGCAACATTCCGTCCATCATCTTGTGTGTTTTGCTGTTCGCCCTATGTGGGAAGGGTATGCTCCGACATGGGTCCCGTGCTCACTACACCAATGGAGTTAAGCTATCCTGGCTGAAGAGGGGTGAAACCCCGAAACCGGTCCTAGGATGCTTGAGTCCGTTCAGGGAAGACATGGCTTGGCAGTTCGGGCTGGACTGTTCCCATGAGGCACAGGGTCAAGACTAATTTGCATATGGCCATGTCTGAACTGGGGTGGCGTGGTGAGCAAAATACCGATGGATTAATCCCAAATCTGTGACTGGGGGTGAATGTTTTGCCAATGTGCAACATTCCGTCCATCATCTTGTGTGTTTTGCTGTTCGCCCTATGTGGGAAGTGTATGCCCAGACGTGGGTCCTGTGCTCACTACGCCACTGGAGTCAAGTTATACTGGCTGAAGAGGGGTGAAACCCCGAAACCGGTCCTAGGATGCTTGGTTCCGGTTCACGGAAGACATGGCTTGGCAGATCGGGCTGGACTGTTCCCATGAGGAACAGGGTCAAGACTGATTTGCATATGTACATGTCTGAACTCTGGTGGCGTGGTGAGCAAAATAACGATGGATTAAACCCAGATCTGTGACTGGGGGTGAATGTTTTGCCAATGTGCAACATTCCGTCCATCATCTTGTGTGTTTTGCTGTTCTCCCTATGTGGGAACGATATGCCCAGACGTGGGTTCCGTGCTCACTACGCCACTGGTGTCAAGCTATCCTGCCTGAAGAGGGGTGAAACCCCGAAACCGGTCCTAGGATGCTTGATTCCGGTTCAGGGAATACATGGCTTGGCAGATCGGGCTGGACTGTTCCCATGAGGCACAGGGTCAAGACTGATTTGCATATGGCCATGTCTGAACTGGGGTGGCGTGGAGAGCAAAATAACGATGGATTAAACCCAGATCTGTGACTGGGGGTGAATGTTTTGCCAATGTGCAACATTCTGTCCATCATCTTGTGTGTTTTGCTGTGCACCCTATGTGGAAAGGGTATGCCCAGACGTGGGTCCCGAGCTCACTACGCCACTGGAGTCAAGCTATCCTGGCTGAAGAGGGGTGAAACCCCGAAACCGGTCCTAGGATGCTTGATTCCGGTTCAGGGAAGACATGGCTTGGCAGATCGGGCTGGACTGTTCCCATGAGGAACAGGGTCAAGACTGATTTGCATATGTACATGTCTGAACTGGGGTGGTTTGGTGAGCAAAATAACGATGGATTAAACCCAGATCTGTGACTGGGGTGAATGTTTTGTCAATGTGCAACATTCCGTCCATCATCTTGTGTGTTTTCCTGTTCGCCCTATGTGGGAAGGGTATGCCCAGGCGTGGGTCCCGTGCTCACTACGTCACTGGAGTCAATCTATCCTGGCTGAAGAGGGGTGCAACCCCGAAACCGGTCTTAGGATGCTTGATTCCGGTTCAGGGAAGACATGGCTTGGCAGTTCGGGCTGGACTGATCCCATGAGGTACAGGGTCAAGACTGATTCGCATATGGCAATGAATGAACTGGGGTGGCGTGGTGAGCAAAATAACGATGGATTAAACCCAGATCAGTGACTGAGGGTGAATGTTTTGCCAATGTGCAACATTCCGTCCATCATCTTGTGTGTTTTGCTGTTCACCCTATGTGGGAAGGGTATGCCCAGACGTGGGTCCCTTGCTCACTACGCCACTGGAGTCAAGCTATCCTGGATGAAGAGGGGTGAAACCCCGAAACCGTTGCTAGGATGCTTGATTCCGGGTTCAGGGAAGACATGGCATGGCAGTTCGGGCTGGACTGTTCCCATGAGTCACAGAGTCAAGGCTGATTTGCATATGGCCATGTCTGAACTGGGGTGGCGTGGTGAGCAAAATAACGATGGATTAAACCCAGATCTGTGACTGGGGGTGAATGTTTTGCCAATGTGCAAGATTCCGTCCATCATCTTGTGTGTTTTCCTGTTCGCCCTATGTGGGAAGGGTATGCCCAGACGTGGGTCCCGTGCTCACTACGCCACGGAAGTCAAGCTATCCTGGCTGAAGAGGGGTGAAACCCCGAAACCGGTCCTAGGATGCTTGATTCCATTTCATGGAAGACATGGCTTGGCAGTTCGGGCTGGACTGTTCCCATGAGGCACAGGGTCAAGACTGATTTGCATATGGCCATGTCTGAACTGGGGTGGCGTGGTGAGTAAAATAACGATGGATTAAACCCAGATCTGTGACTGGGGGTGAATGTTTTGCCAATGTGCAACATTCCGTCCATCATCTTGTGTGTTTTGCTGTTCGCCCTATGTGGGAAGGGTATGCCCTGACGGGGGTCCCGTGCTCACTACGCCACTGGAGTCAAGCTATCCTGGCTGAAGAGGGGTGAAACCCCGAAACCGGTCCTAGGATGCTTGATTCTGGTTCAGGGAAGACATGGCTTGGCAGATCGGGCTGGACTGTTCCCATGAGGAACAGGGTCAAGACTGATTTGCATATGTACATGTCTGAACTGGGGTGGCGTAGTGAGCAAAATAACGATGGATTAAACCCAGATCTGTGACTGGGGGTGAATGTTTTGCCAATGTGCAACATTCCGTCCATCATCTTGTGTGTTTTGCTGTTCGCCCTATGTGGGAAGGGTATGCTCCGACATGGGTCCCGTGCTCACTACACCACTGGAGTTAAGCTATCCTGGCTGAAGAGGGGTGAAACCCCGAAACCGGTCCTAGGATGCTTGAGTCCGTTCAGGGAAGACATGGCTTGGCAGTTCGGGCTGGACTCTTCCCATGAGGCACAGGGTCAAGACTAATTTGCATATGGCCATGTCTGAACTGGGGTGGCGTGGTGAGCAAAATACCGATGGATTAATCCCAAATCTGTGACTGGGGGTGAATGTTTTGCCAATGTGCAACATTCCGTCCATCATCTTGTGTGTTTTGCTGTTCGCCCTATGTGGGAAGTGTATGTCCAGACGTGGGTCCTGTGCTCACTACGCCACTGGAGTCAAGTTATACTGGCTGAAGAGGGGTGAAACCCCGAAACCGGTCCTAGGATGCTTGATTCCGGTTCAGGGAAGACATGGCTTGGCAGATCGGGCTGGACTGTTCCCATGAGGAACAGGGTCAAGACTGATTTGCATATGTACATGTCTGAACTCTGGTGGCGTGGTGAGCAAAATAACGATGGATTAAACCCAGATCTGTGACTGGGGGTGAATGTTTTGCCAATGTGCAACATTCCGTCCATCATCTTGTGTGTTTTGCTGTTCGCCCTATGTGGGAAGGGTATGCCCTGACGGGGGCCCGTGCTCACTACGCCACTGGAGTCAAGCTATCCTGGCTGAAGAGGGGTGAAACCACGAAACCGGTCCTAGGATACTTGATTCCGGTTCAGGGAAGACATGGCTTGGCAGATCGGGCTGGACTGTTCCCATGAGGAACAGGGTCAAGACTGATTTGCATATGTACATGTCTGAACTGGGGTGGCGTGGTGAGCAAAATACCGATGGATTAATCCCAAATCTGTGACTGGGGGTGAATGTTTTGCCAATGTGCAACATTCCATCAATCATCTTGTGTGTTTTGCTGTTCGCCCTATGTGGGAAGTGTATGCCCAGACGTGGGTCCTGTGCTCACTACGCCACTGGAGTCAAGTTATACTGGCTGAAGAGGGGTGAAACCCCGAAACCGGTCCTAGGATGCTTGATTCCGGTTCAGGGAAGACATGGCTTGGCAGATCGGGCTGGACTGTTCCCATGAGGAACAGGGTCAAGAATGATTTGCATATGTACATGTCTGAACTCTGGTGGCGTGGTGAGCAAAATAACGATGGATTAAACCCAGATCTGTGACTGGGGGTGAATGTTTTGCCAATGTGCAACATTCCGTCCATCATCTTGTGTGTTTTGCTGTTCGCCCTATGTGGGAAGGGTATGCCCTGACGGGGGTCCCGTGCTCACTACGCCACTGGAGTCAAGCTATCCTGGCTGAAGAGGGGTGAAACCCCGAAACCGGTCCTAGGATGCTTGATTCCGGTTCAGGGAAGACATGGCTTGGCAGATCAGGCTGGACTGTTCCCATGAGGAACAGGGTCAAGACTGATTTGCATATGTACATGTCTGAACTGGGGTGGCGTGGTGAGCAAAATAACGATGGATTAAACCCAGATCTGTGACTGGGGGTGAATGTTTTGCCAATGTGCAACATTCCGTCCATCATCTTGTGTGTTTTGCTGTTCGCCCTATGTATGAAGGGTATGCCCTGACGGGGGTCCCGTGCTCACTACGCCACTGGAGTCAAGCTATCCTGGCTGAAGAGGGGTGAAACCCCGAAACCGGTCCTAGGATGCTTGATTCCGGTTCAGGGAAGACATGGCTTGGCAGTTCAGGCTGGACTGTTCCCATGAGGCACAGGGTCAAGACTGATTTGCCTATGGCCATGTCTGAACTAGGGTGGCGTGGTGAGCAAAATAATGATGGATTAAACCCAGATCTGTGACTGGGGGTGAATGTTTTGCCAATGTGCAACATTCCGTCCATCATCTTGTGTGTTTTGCTGTTCTCCCTATGTGGGAACGGTATGCCCAGACGTGGGTTCCGCGCTCACTACGCCACTGGAGTCAAGCTAGCATGGCTGAAGAGGGGTGAAACCCTGAAACCGGTGCTAGGATGCTTGATTCCGGTTCAGGGAGGACATGGCTTGGCAGTTCGGGCTGGACTGTTCCCATGAGGCACAGTATCAAGACTGATTTGCATATGCCCATGTCTGAACTGGGGTGGCGTAGTGAACAAAATACCGATGGATTAAACCCAGATCTGTGACTGGGGGTAAATGTTTTGCCAATGTGCAACATTCCGTCCATCATCTTGTGTGTTTTGCTGTTCGCCCTACGTGGGAAGGGTATGCCCAGACATGGGTCCCGTGCTCACTACGCCACTGGAGTTAAGCTATCCTGGCTGAAGAGGTGTGAAACCCTGAAACCGGTCCTAGGATGCTTGATTCCGGATCAGGGAAGACATGGCTTGGCAGTTCGGGCTGGACTGATCCCAAGAGGCACAGGGTCAAGACTGATTTGCATATGGCAATGTCTGAACTGGGGTGGCGTGGTGAGCAAAATAACGATTGATTAAACCCAGATCTGTGACTGGGGGTGAGTGTTTTGCCAATGTGCAACATTCCGTCCATCATCTTGTGTGTTTTGCTGTTCGCCCTATGTGGGAAGAGTACGCCCAGACGTGGGTCCCTTGCTCACTACGCCACTGGAGTCAAGCTATCCTGGATGAAGAGGGGTGAAACCCCGAAACCGGTGCTATGATGCTTGATTCCGGTTCAGGGAAGACATGGCATGGCAGTTCCGGCTGGACTGGTCCCATGAGTCACAGAGTCAAGACTGATTTGCATATGGCCATGTCTGAACTGGAGTGGCGTGGTGAGCAAAATAACGATGGATTAAACCCAGATCTGTGACTGGGGGTGAATTTTTTGCCAATGTGCAACATTCCGTCCATCATCTTGTGTGTTTTGCTGTTTGCCCTATGTGGGAAGGGTATGCCCAGACGTGGGTCCCGTGCTCACTACGCCACGGAAGTCAAGCAATCCTGGCTGAAGAGTGGTGAAACCCCGAAACCGGTCCTAGGATGCTTGATTCCGGTTCATGGAAGACATGGCTTGGCAGTTCGGGCTGGACTCTTCCCATGAGGCACAGGGTCAAGACTGATTTGCATATGGCCATGTCTGAACTGGGGTGGCGTGGTGAGTAAAATAACGATGGATTAAACCCAGATCTGTGACTGGGGGTGAATGTTTTGCCAATGTGCAACATTCCGTCCATCATCTTGTGTGTTTTGCTGTTCGCCCTATGTGGGAAGGGTATGCTCCGACATGGGTCCCGTGCTCACTACGCCACTGGAGTTAAGCTATCCTGGCTGAAGAGGGGTGAAACCCCGAAACCGGTCCTAGGATGCTTGAGTCCATTCAGGGAAGACATGGCTTGGCAGTTCGGGCTGGACTGTTCCCATGAGGCATAGTGTCTAGACTAATTTACATATGACCATGTCTGAACTGGGGTGGCGTGGTGAGCAAAATAACGATGGATTAATCCCAGATCTGTGACTGGGGGTGAATGTTTTGCCAATGTGCAACATTCCGTCCATCATCTTGTGTGTTTTGCTGTTCTCCCTATGTGGGAACGGTATGCCCAGACGTGGGTTCCGTGCTCACTGCGCCACTGGAGTCAAGCTATCATGGCTGAAGAGGGGTGAAACCCCGAAACCGGTCCTAGGATGCTTGATTCCGGTTCAGGGAGGACATGGCTTGGCAGTTCGGGCTGGACTGTTCCCATGAGGCACAGACACAAGACTGATTTGCATATGCCCATGTCTGAACTGGGGTGGCGTGGTGAGCAAAATACCGATGGATTAAACCCAGATCTGTGACTGGGGGTGAATGTTTTGCCAATGTGCAACATTCCATCCATCATCTTGTGTGTTTTGCTGTTCGCCCTACGTGGGAAGGGTATGCCCAGACATGGGTCCCGTGCTCACTACGCCACTGGAGTTAAGCTATCCTGGCTGAAGAGGGGTGAAACCCTGAAACCGGTCCTAGGATGCTTGATTCCGGATCAGGGAAGACATGGCTTAGCAGTTCGGGCTGGACTGTTCCCATGAGACACAGGGTCAAGACTGATTTGCATATGGCCATGTCTGAACTGGGGTGGCGTGGTGAGCCAAATAATGATGGATTAAACCAGGATCTGTGACTGGGGGTGAATGTTTTGCCAATGTGCAACATTCCGTCCATCATCTTGTGTGTTTTGCTGTTCTCCCTATGTGGGAACGGTATGCCCAGACGTGGGTTCCGTGCTCACTACGCCACTGGAGTCAAGCTATCCTTCCTGAAGAGGGGTGATACCCCGAAACCAGTCCTAGGATGCTTGATTCCGGTTCAGGGTATACATGGCTTGGCAGTTCGGGCTGGACTGTTCCCATGAGGCACAGGGTCAAGACTGATTTGCATTTGGACATGTCTGAACTGGGGTGGCGTGGTGAGCAAAATAATGATGGATTAAACCCAGATCTGTGACTGGGGGTGAATGTTTTGCCAATGTGCAACATTCTGTCCATCATCTTGTGTGTTTTGCAGTGCGTCCTATGTGGGAAGGGTATGCCCAGACGTGGGTCCTGTGCTCACAACACCACTGGAGTCAAGCTATCCTGGCTGAAGAGGGGTGAAACCCCAAAACCGGTCCTAGGATGCTTGATTCCGGTTCAGGGAGGACATGGCTTGGCAGATCGGGCTGAACTGTTCCCATGAGGAACAGGGTCAAGACTGATTTGCATATGTACATGTCTGAACTGGGGTGGCATGGTGAGCAAAATAACGATGGATTAAACCCAGATCTGAGACTGGGGGTGAATGTTTTGCCAATGTGCAACATTCTGTCCATCATCTTGTGTGTTTTGCAGTGCGTCCTATGTGGGAAGGGTATGCCCAGACGTGGGTCCTGTGCTCACTACACCACTGGAGTCAAGCTATCCTGGCTGAAGAGGGGTGAAACCCCAAAACCGGTCCTAGGATGCTTGATTCCGGTTCAGGGAAGACATGACTTGGCAGATCGGGCTGGACTGTTCCCATGAGGAACAGGGTCAAGACTGATTTGCATATGTACATGTCTGAACTGGGGTGGCGTGGTGAGCAAAATAACGATGGATTAAACCCAGATCTGTGACTGGGGGTGAATGTTTTGCCAATGTGCAACATTCCGTCCATCATCTTGTGTGTTTTGCTGTTCTCCCTATGTGGGAACGGTATGCCCAGACGTGGGTTCCGTGCTCACTATGCCACTGGATTCAAGCTATCATGGCTGAAGAGGGGTGAAACCATGAAACCGGTCCTAGGATGCTTGATTCTGGATCAGGGAGGACATGGCTTGGCAGTTCGGGCTGGACTGTTCCCATGAGGCACAGGATCAAGACTGATTTGCATATGCCCATGTCTGAACTGGGGTGGCGTAGTGAGCAAAATAACGATGGATTAAACCCAGATCTGTGACTGGGGGTGAATGTTTTGCCAATGTGCAACATTCCGTCCATCATCTTGTGTGTTTTGCTGTTCGCCCTACGTGGGAAGGGTATGCCCAGACATGGGTCCTGTGCTCACTACGCCACTGGAGTTAAGCTATCCTGGCTGAAGAGGGGTGAAACCCTGAAACCGGTCCTAGGATGCTTGATTCCGGATCAGGGAAGACATGGCTTGGCAGTTCGGGCTGCACTGATCCCATGAGGCACAGGGTCAAGACTGATTTGCATATGGCAATGTCTGAACTGGGGTGGCGTGGTGAGCAAAATAACGATGGCTTAAACCCAGATCTGTGACTGGGGGTGAATGTTTTGCCAATGTGCAACATTCCGTCCATCATCTTGTGTGTTTTGCTGTTCGCCCTATGTGGGAAGAGTATGCCCAGACGTGGGTCCCTTGCTCACTACGCCACTGGAGAAAAGCTATCCTGCCTGAAGAGGGGTGAAACCCCGAAACCGTTCCTAGGATGCTTGATTCCGGTTCAGGGAATACATGGCTTGGCAGATCGGGCTGGACTGTTCCCATGAGGCACAGGGTCAAGACTGATTTGCATATGGCCATGTCTGAACTGGGGTGGAGTGGTGAGCAAAATAACGATGGATTAAACCCAGATCTGTGACTGGGGGTGAATGTTTTGCCAATGTGCAACATTCCGTCCATCATCTTGTGTGTTTTGCTGTTCGCCCTACGTGGGAAGGGTATGCCCAGACATGGGTCCCGTGCTCACTACGCCACTGGAGTTAAGCTATCCTGGCTGAAGAGGGGTGAAACCCTGAAACCGGTCCTAGGATGCTTGATTCCGGATCAGGGAAGACATGGCTTGGCAGTTCGGGCTGGACTGTTCCCATGAGACACAGGGTCAAGACTGATTTGCATATGGCCATGTCTGAACTGGGGTGAAGTGGTGAGCAAAATAACGATGGATTAAACCCAGATCTGTGACTGGGGGTGAATGTTTTGCCAATGTGCAACATTCCGTCCAACATCTTGTGTGTTTTGCTGTTCTCCCTATGTGGGAACGGTATGCCCAGACGTGGGTTCCGTGCTCACTACGCCACTGGAGTCAAGCTATCCTTCCTGAAGAGGGGTGAAACCCCGAAACCGGTCCTAGGATGCTTGATTCCGGTTCAGGGTATACATGGCTTGGCAGTTCGGGCTGGACTGTTCCCATGAGGCACAGGGTCAAGACTGATTTGCATTTGGACATGTCTGAACTGGGGTGGCGTGGTGAGCAAAATAATGATGGATTAAACCCAGATCTGTGACTGGGGGTGAATGTTTTGCCAATGTGCAACATTCTGTCCATCATCTTGTGTGTTTTGCAGTGCGTCCTATGTGGGAAGGGTATGCCCAGACGTGGGTCCTGTGCTCACTACGCCACTGGAGTCAAGCTATCCTGGCTGAAGAGGGGTGAAACCCCGAAACCGGTCCTAGGATGCTTGATTCCGGTTCAGGGAAGACATGGCTTGGCAGATCGGGCTGGACTGTTCCCATGAGGAACAGGGTCAAGACTGATTTGCATATGTACATGTCTGAACTGGGGTGGCGTGGTGAGCAAAATAACGATGGATTAAACCCAGATCTGTGACTGGGGGTGAATGTTTTGCCAATGTGCAACATTCTGTCCATCATCTTGTGTGTTTTGCAGTGCGTCCTATGTGGGAAGGGTATGCCCAGACGTGGGTCCTGTGCTCACTACGCCACTGGAGTCAAGCTATCCTGGCTGAAGAGGGGTGAAACCCCGAAACCGGTCCTAGGATGCTTGATTCCGGTTCAGGGAAGACATGGCTTGGCAGATCGGGCTGGACTGTTCCCATGAGGAACAGGGTCAAGACTGATTTGCATATGTACATGTCTGAACTGGGGTGGCGTGGTGAGCAAAATAACGATGGATTAAACCCAGATCTGTGACTGGGAGTGAATGTTTTGCCAATGTGCAACATTCCGTCCATCATCTTGTGTGTTTTGCTGTTCTCCCTATGTGGGAACGGTATGCCCAGACGTGGGTTCCGTGCTCACTATGCCACTGGATTCAAGCTATCATGGCTGAAGAGGGGTGAAACCATGAAACCAGTCCTAGGATGCTTGATTCCGGTTCAGGGAGGACATGGCTTGGCAGTTCGGGCTGGACTGTTCCCATGAGGCACAGGATCAAGACTGATTTGCATATGCCCATGTCTGAAATGGGGTGGCGTAGTGAGCAAAATAACGATGGATTAAACCCAGATCTGTGACTGGGGGTGAATGTTTTGCCAATGTGCAACATTCCGTCCATCATCTTGTGTGTTTTGCTGTTCGCCCTACGTGGGAAGGGTATGCCCAGACATGGGTCCCGTGCTCACTACGCCACTGGAGTTAAGCTATCCTGGCTGAAGAGGGGTGAAACCCTGAAACCGGTCCTAGGATGCTTGATTCCGGATCAGGGAAGACATGGCTTGGCAGTTCGGGCTGCACTGATCCCATGAGGCACAGGGTCAAGACTGATTTGCATATGGCAATGTCTGAACTGGGGTGGCGTGGTGAGCAAAATAACGATGGATTAAACCCAGATCTGTGACTGGGGGTGAATGTTTTGCCAATGTGCAACATTCCGTCCATCATCTTGTGTGTTTTGCTGTTCGCCCTATGTGGGAAGAGTATGCCCAGACGTGGGTCCCTTGCTCACTACGCCACTGGAGTCAAGCTATCCTGCCTGAAGAGGGGTGAAACCCCGAAACCGGTCCTATGATGCTTGATTCCGGTTCAGGGAATACATGGCTTGGCAGATCGGGCTGAACTGTTCCCATGAGGCACAGGGTCAAGACTGATTTGCATATGGCCATGTCTGAACTGGGGTGGAGTGGTGAGCAAAATAACGATGGATTAAACCCAGATCTGTGACTGGGGGTGAATGTTTTGCCAATGTGCAACATTCTGTCCATCATCTTGTGTGTTTTGCTGTGCGCCCTATGTGGGAAGGGTATGCCCAGACGTGGGTCCCGGGCTCACTACGTCACTGGAGTCAAGCTATCCTGGCTGAAGAGGGGTGAAACCCCGAAACCGGTCCTAGGATGCTTGATTCCGGTTCAGGGAAGACATGGCTTGGCAGATCGGGCTGGACTGTTCCCATGAGGAACAGGGTCAAGACTGATTTGCATATGTACATGTCTGAACTGGGGTGGCGTGGTGAGCAAAATAACGATGGATTAAACCCAGATCTGTGACTGGGGGTGAATGTTTTGCCAATGTGCAACATTCCGTCCATCATCTTGTGTGTTTTGCTGTTCGCCCTATGTGGAAGGGTATGCCCAGGCGTGGGTCCCGTGCTCACTACGTCACTGGAGTCAATCTATCCTGGCTGAAGAGGGGTGCAACCCCGAAACCAGTCTTAGGATGCTTGATTCCGGTTCAGGGAAGACATGGCTTGGCAGTTCGGGCTGGACTGATCCCATGAGGTACAGGGTCAAGACTGATTTGCATATGGCAATGTCTGAACTGGGGTGGCGTGGTGAGCAAAATAACGATGGATTAAACCCAGATCTGTGACTGGGGGTGAATGTTTTGCCAATGTGCAACATTCCGTCCATCATCTTGTGTGTTTTGCTGTTCGCCCTATGTGGGAAGGGTATGCCCAGACGTGGGTCCCTTGCTCACTACGCCACTGGAGTCAAGCTATCCTGGATGAAGAGGGGTGAAACCACGAAACCGTTGCTAGGATGCTTGATTCCGGGTTCAGGGAAGACATGGCATGGCAGTTCGGGCTGGACTGTTCCCATGAGTCACAGAGTCAAGGCTGATTTGCATATGGCCATGTCTGAACTGGGGTGGCGTGGTGAGCAAAATAACGATGGATTAAACCCAGATCTGTGACTGGGGGTGAATGTTTTGCCAATGTGCAACATTCCGTCCATCATCTTGTGTGTTTTCCTGTTCGCCCTATGTGGGAAAGGTATGCCCAGACGTGGGTCCCGTGCTCACTACGCCACGGAAGTCAAGCTATCCTGGCTGAAGAGGGGTGAAACCCCGAAACCGGTCCTAGGATGCTTGATTCCATTTCATGGAAGACATGGCTTGGCAGTTCGGGCTGGACTGTACCCATGAGGCACAGGGTCAAGACTGATTTGCATATGGCCATGTCTGAACTGGGGTGGCGTGGTGAGTAAAATAACGACGGATTAAACCCAGATCTGTGACTGGGGGTGAATGTTTTGCCAATGTGCAACATTCCGTCCATCATCTTGTGTGTTTTGCTGTTCGCCCTATGTGGGAAGGGTATGCTCCGACATGGGTCCCGTGCTCACTACACCACTGGAGTTAAGCTATCCTGGCTGAAGAGGGGTGAAACCCCGAAACCGGTCCTAGGATGCTTGAGTCCGTTCAAGGAAGACATGGCTTGACAGTTCGGGCTGGACTGTTCCCATGAGGCACAGGGTCAAGACTAATTTGCATATGGCCATGTCTGAACTGGGGTGGCGTGGTGAGCAAAATAATGATGGATTAATCCCAAATCTGTGACTGGGGGTGAATGTTTTGCCAATGTGCAACATTCTGTCCATCATCTTGTGTGTTTTGCTGTTCGCCCTATGTGGGAAGTGTATGCTAAGACGTGGGTCCTGTGCTCACTACGCAACTGGAGTCAAGCTATACTGGCTGAAGAGGGGCGAAACCCCGAAACCGGTCCTAGGATGCTTGATTCCGGTTCAGGGAAGACATGGCTTGGCAGATCGGGCTGGACTGTTTCCATGAGGAACAGGGTCAAGACTGATTTGCATATGTACATGTCTGAACTGGGGTGGCGTGGTGAGCAAAATAACGATGGATTAAACCCAGATCTGTGACTGGGGGTGAATGTTTTGCCAATGTGCAACATTCCGTCCATCATCTTGTGTGTTTTGCTGTTCGCCCTATGTGGGAAGGGTATGCCCTGACGGGGGTCCCGTGCTCACTACGCCACTGGAGTCAAGCTATCCTGGCTGAAGAGGGGTGAAACCCCGAAACCGGTCCTAGGATGCTTGATTCCGGTTCAGGGAACACATGGCTTGGCAGTTCAGGCTGGACTGTTCCCATGAGGCACAGGGTCAAGACTGATTTGCCTATGGCCATGTCTGAACTAGGGTGGCGTGGTGAGCAAAATAATGATGGATTAAACCCAGATCTGTGACTGGGGGTGAATGTTTTGCCAATGTGCAACATTCCGTCCATCATCTTGTGTGTTTTGCTGTTCTCCCTATGTGGGAACGATATGCCCAGACGTGGGTTCCGTGCTCACTACGCCACTGGAGTCAAGCTATCCTTCCTGAAGAGGGGTGATACCCCGAAACCGGTCCTAGGATGCTTGATTCCGGTTCAGGGAATACATGGCTTGGCAGATCGGGCTGGACTGTTCCCATGAGGCACAGGGTCAAGACTGATTTGCATATGGCCATGTCTGAACTGGGGTGGAGTGGTGAGCAAAATAACGATGGATTAAACCCAGATCTGTGACTGGGGGTGAATGTTTTGCCAATGTGCAACATTCCGTCCATCATCTTGTGTGTTTTGCTGTTCGCCCTACGTGGGAAGGGTATGCCCAGACATGGGTCCCGTGCTCACTACGCCACTGGAGTTAAGCTATCCTGGCTGAAGAGGGGTGAAACCCTGAAACCGGTCCTAGGATGCTTGATTCCGGATCAGGGAAGACATGGCTTGGCAGTTCGGGCTGGACTGTTCCAATGAGACACAGGGTCAAGACTGATTTGCATATGGCCATGTCTGAACTGGGGTGGCGTGGTGAGCCAAATAATGATGGATTAAACCAGGATCTGTGACTGGGGGTGAATGTTTTGCCAATGTGCAACATTCCGTCCATCATCTTGTGTGTTTTGCTGTTCTCCCTATGTGGGAACGGTATGCCCAGACGTGGGTTCCGTGCTCACTACGCCACTGGAGTCAAGCTATCCTTCCTGAAGAGGGGTGAAACCCCGAAACAGGTCCTAGGATGCTTGATTCCGGTTCAGGGTATACATGGCTTGGCAGTTCGGGCTGGACTGTTCCCATGAGGCAGAGGGTCAAGACTGATTTGCATTTGGACATGTCTGAACTGGGGTGGCGTGGTGAGCAAAATAATGATGGATTAAACCCAGATCTGTGACTGGGGGTGAATGTTTTGCCAATGTGCAACATTCTGTCCATCATCTTGTGTGTTTTGCAGTGCGTCCTATGTGGGAAGGGTATGCCCAGATGTGGGTCCTGTGCTCACTACGCCACTGGAGTCAAGCTATCCTGGCTGAAGAGGGGTGAAACCCCGAAACCGGTCCTAGGATGCTTGATTCCGGTTCAGGGAAGACATGGCTTGGCAGATCGGGCTGGACTGTTCCCATGAGGAACAGGGTCAAGACTGATTTGCATATGTACATGTCTGAACTGGGGTGGCGTGGTGAGCAAAATAACGATGGATTAAACCCAGATCTGTGACTGGGGGTGAATGTTTTGCCAATGTGCAACATTCTGTCCATCATCTTGTGTGTTTTGCAGTGCGTCCTATGTGGGAAGGGTATGCCCAGACGTGGGTCCTGTGCTCACTACGCCACTGGAGTCAAGCTATCCTGGCTGAAGAGGGGTGAAACCCAGAAACCGGTCCTAGGATGCTTGATTCCGGTTAAGGGAAGACATGGCTTGGCAGATCGGGCTGGACTGTTCCCATGAGGAACAGGGTCAAGACTGATTTGCATATGTACATGTCTGAACTGGGGTGGCGTGGTGAGCAAAATAACGATGGATTAAACCCAGATCTGTGACTGGGGGTGAATGTTTTGCCAATGTGCAACATTCCGTCCATCATCTTGTGTGTTTTGCTGTTCTCCCTATGTGGGAACGGTATGCCCAGACGTGGGTTCCGTGCTCACTATGCCACTGGATTCAAGCTATCATGGCTGAAGAGGGGTGAAACCATGAAACCAGTCCTAGGATGCTTGATTCCGTTTCAGGGAGGACATGGCTTGGAAGTTCGGGCTGGACTGTTCCCATGAGGCACAGGATCAAGACTGATTTGCATATGCCCATGTCTGAACTGGGGTGGCGTAGTGAGCAAAATAACGATGGATTAAACCCAGATCTGTGACTGGGGGTGAATGTTTTGCCAATGTGCAACATTCCGTCCATCATCTTGTGTGTTTTGCTGTTCGCCCTACGTGGGAAGGGTATGCCCAGACGTGGGTCCCGTGCTCACTACGCCACTGGAGTTAAGCTATCCTGGCTGTGGAGGGGTGAAACCCTGAAACCGGTCCTAGGATGCTTGATTCCGGATCAGGGAAGACATGGCTTGGCAGTTCGGGCTGCACTGATCCCATGAGGCACAGGGTCAAGACTGATTTGCATATGGCAATGTCTGAACTGGGGTGGCGTGGTGAGCAAAATAACGATGGCTTAAACCCAGATCTGTGACTGGGGGTGAATGTTTTGCCAATATGCAACATTCCGTCCATCATCTTGTGTGTTTTGCTGTTCGCCCTATGTGGGAAGAGTATGCCCAGACGTGGGTCCCTTGCTCACTACGCCACTGGAGTCAAGCTATCCTGCCTGAAGAGGGGTGAAACCCCGAAACCGGTCCTAGGATGCTTGATTCCGGTTCAGGGAATACATGGCTTGGCAGATCGGGCTGGACTGTTCCCATGAGGCACAGGGTCAAGACTGATTTGCATATGGCCATGTCTGAACTGGGGTGGAGTGGTGAGCAAAATAACGATGGATTAAACCCAGATCTGTGACTGGGAGTGAATGTTTTGCCAATGTGCAACATTCTGTCCATCATCTTGTGTGTTTTGCTGTGCGCCCTATGTGGGAAGGGTATGCCCAGACGTGGGTCCCGAGCTCACTACGCCACTGGAGTCAAGCTATCCTGGCTGAAGAGGGGTGAAACCCCGAAACCGGTCCTAGGATGCTTGATTCCGGTTCAGGGAAGACATGGCTTGGCAGATCGGGCTGGACTGTTCCCATGAGGAACAGGGTCAAGACTGATTTGCATATGTACATGTCTGAACTGGGGTGGCGTGGTGAGCAAAATAACGATGGATTAAACCCAGATCTGTGACTGGGGGTGAATATTTTGCCAATGTGCAACATTCCGTCCATCATCTTGTGTGTTTTGCTGTTCGCCCTATGTGGGAAGGGTATGCCCAGGCGTGGGTCCCGTGCTCACTACGTCACTGGAGTCAATCTATCCTGGCTGAAGAGGGGTGCAACCCCGAAACCGGTCTTAGGATGCTTGATTCCGGTTCAGGGAAGACATGGCTTGGCAGTTCGGGCTGGACTGATCCCATGAGGTACAGGGTCAAGACTGATTTGCATATGGCAATGTCTGAACTGGGGTGGCGTGGTGAGCAAAATAACGATGGATTAAACCCAGATCTGTGACTGGGGGTGAATGTTTTGCCAATGTGCAACATTCCGTCCATCATCTTGTGTGTTTTGCTGTTCGCCCTATGTGGGAAGGGTATGCCCAGACGTGGGTCCCTTGCTCACTACGCCACTGGAGTCAAGCTATCCTGGATGAAGAGGGGTGAAACCCCGAAACCGTTGCTAGGATGCTTGATTCCGGGTTCAGGGAAGACATGGCATGGTAGTTCGGGCTGGACTGTTCCCATGAGTCACAGAGTCAAGGCTGATTTGCATATGGCCATGTCTGAACTGGGGTGGCGTGGTGAGCAAAATAACGATGGATTAAACCCAGATCTGTGACTGGGGGTGAATGTTTTGCCAATGTGCAACATTCCGTCCATCATCTTGTGTGTTTTCCTGTTCGCCCTCTGTGGGAAGGGTATGCCCAGACGTGGGTCCCGTGCTCACTACGCCACGGAAGTCAAGCTATCCTGGCTGAAGAGGGGTGAAACCCCGAAACCGGTCCTAGGATGCTTGATTCCATTTCATGGAAGACATGGCTTGGCAGTTCGGGCTGGACTGTTCCCATGAGGCACAGGGTCAAGACTGATTTGCATATGGCCATGTCTGAACTGGGGTGGCGTGGTGAGTAAAATAACGATGGATTAAACCCAGATCTGTGACTGGGGGTGAATGTTTTGCCAATGTGCAACATTCCGTCCATCATCTTGTGTGTTTTTCTGTTCGCCCTATGTGGGAAGGGTATGCTCCGACATGGGTCCCGTGCTCACTACACCACTGGAGTTAAGATATCCTGGCTGAAGAGGGGTGAAACCCCGAAACCGGTCCTAGGATGCTTAAATCCGTTCAAGGAAGACATGGCTTGACAGTTCGGGCTGGACTGTTCCCATGAGGCACAGGGTCAAGACTAATTTGCATAAGGCCATGTCTGAACTGGGGTGGCGTGGTGAGCAAAATAACGATGGATTAATCCCAAATCTGTGACTGGGGGTGAATGTTTTGCCAATGTGCAACATTCTGTCCATCATCTTGTGTGTTTTGCTGTTCGCCCTATGTGGGAAGTGTATGCTAAGACGTGGGTCCTGTGCTCACTACGCAACTGGAGTCAAGCTATACTGGCTAAAGAGGGGCGAAACCCCGAAACCGGTCCTAGGATGCTTGATTCCGGTTCAGGGAAGACATGGCTTGGCAGATCGGGCTGGACTGTTCCCATGTGGAACAGGGTCAAGACTGATTTGCATATGTACATGTCTGAACTGGGGTGGCGTGGTGAGCAAAATAACGATGGATTAAACCCAGATCTGTGACTGGGGGTGAGTGTTTTGCCAATGTGCAACATTCCGTCCATCATCTTGTGTGTTTTGCTGTTCGCCCTATGTGGGAAGGGTATGCCCTGACGGGGGTCCCGTGCTCACTACGCCACTGGAGTCAAGCTATCCTGGCTGAAGAGGGGTGAAACCCCGAAACCGGTCCTAGGATGATTGATTCCGGTTCAGGGAACACATGGCTTGGCAGTTCAGGCTGGACTGTTCCCATGAGGCACAGGGTCAAGACTGATTTGCCTATGGCCATGTCTGAACTAGGGTGGCGTGGTGAGCAAAATAATGATGGATTAAACCCAGATCTGTGACTGGGGGTGAATGTTTTGCCAATGTGCAACATTCCATCCATCATCTTGTGTGTTTTGCTGTTCTCCCTATGTGGGAACGATATGCCCAGACGTGGGTTCCGTGCTCACTACGCCACTGGAGTCAAGCTATCATGGCTGAAGAGGGGTGAAACCCTGAAACCGGTCCTAGGATGCTTGATTCCGGTTCAGGGAGGACATGGCTTGGCAGTTCGGGCTGGACTGTTCCCAAGAGGCACAGGATCAAGACTGATTTGCATATGCCCATGTCTGAACTGGGGTGGCGTAGTGAGCAAAATAACGATGGATTAAACCCAGATCTGTGACTGGGGGTGAATGTTTTGCCAATGTGCAACATTCCGTCCATCATCTTGTGTGTTTTGCTGTTCGCCCTACGTGGGAAGGGTATGCCCAGACATAGGTCCCGTGCTCACTACGCCACTGGAGTTAAGCTATCCTGGCTGAAGAGGGGTGAAACCCTGAAACCGGTCCTAGGATGCTTGATTCCGGATCAGGGAAGACATGGCTTGGCAGTTCGGGCTGCACTGATCCCATGAGGCACAGGGTCAAGACTGATTTGCATATGGCAATGTCTGAATTGGGGTGGCGTGGTGAGCAAAATAACAATGGATTAAACCCAGATCTGTGACTGGGGGTGAATGTTTTGCCAATGTGCAACATTCCGTCCATCATCTTGTGTGTTTTGCTGTTCGCCCTATGTGGGAAGAGTATGCCCAGACGTGGGTCCCTTGCTCACTACGCCACTGGAGTCAAGCTATCCTGCCTGAAGAGGGGTGAAACCCCGAAACCGGTCCTAGGATGCTTGATTCCGGTTCAGGGAATACATGGCTTGGCAGATCGGGCTGGACTGTTCCCATGAGGCACAGGGTCAAGACTGATTTGCATATGGCCATGTCTGAACTGGGGTGGTTTGGTGAGCAAAATAACGATGGATTAAACCCAGATCTGTGACTGGGGGTGAATGTTTTGCCAATGTGCAACATTCTGTCCATCATCTTGTGTGTTTTGCTGTGCGCCCTATGTGGGAAGGGTATGCCCAGACGTGGGTCCCGAGCTCACTACGCCACTGGAGTCAAGCTATCCTGGCTGAAGAGGGGTGAAACCCCGAAACCGGTCCTAGGATGCTTGATTCCGGTTCAGGGAAGACATGGCTTGGCAGATCGGGCTGGACTGTTCCCATGAGGAAAAGGGTCAAGACTGATTTGCATATGTACATGTCTGAACTGGGGTGGCGTGGTGAACAAAATAACGATGGATTAAACCCAGATCTGTGATTGGGGGTGAATGTTTTGCCAATGTGCAACATTCAGTCCATCATCTTGTGTGTTTTGCTGTTCGCCCTATGTGGGAAGGGTATGCCCAGACGTGGGTCCCTTGCTCACTACGCCACTGGAGTCAAGCTATCCTGGATGAAGAGGGGTGAAACCCCGAAACCGTTGCTAGGATGCTTGATTCCGGGTTCAGGGAAGACATGGCATGGCAGTTCGGGCTGGACTGTTCCCATGAGTCACAGAGTCAAGGCTGATTTGCATATGGCCATGTCTGAACTGGGGTGGCGTGGTGAGCAAAATAACGATGGATTAAACCCAGATCTATGACTGGGGGTGAATGTTTTGCCAATGTGCAACATTCCGTCCATCATCTTGTGTGTTTTGCTGTTCGCCCTATGTGGGAAGGGTATGCTCCGACATGGGTCCCGTGCTCACTACACCACTGGAGTTAAGCTATCCTGGCTGAAGAGGGGTGAAACCCCGAAACCGGTCCTAGGATGCTTGAGTCCATTCAGGGAAGACATGGCTTGGCAGTTCGGGCTGAACTGTTCCCATGAGGCACAGGGTCTAGACTAATTTGCATATGGCCATGTCTGAACTGGGGTGGCGTGGTGAGCAAAATAACGATGGATTAATCCCAGATCTGTGACTGGGGGTGAATGTTTTGCCAATGTGCAACATTCCGTCCATCATCTTGTGTGTTTTGCTGTTCGCCCTATGTGGGAAGGGTATGCCCAGACGTGGGTCCTGTGCTCACTACGCCACTGGAGTCAAGTTATCCTGGCTGAAGAGGGGCGAAACCCCGAAACCGGAACTAGGATGCTTGATTCCGGTTCAGGGAAGACATGGCTTGGCAGTTCGAGCTGGACTGTTCCCATGAGGCACAGGGTCATGACTGATTTGCATATGGCCATGTCTGAACTGGGTGGCGTGGTGAGCAAAATAACGATGGATTAAACCCAGATCTGTGACTGGGGTTGAATGTTTTGCCAATGTGCAACAACATTCCGTCCATCATCTTGTGTGCTTTGCTGTTCGCCCTATGTGGGAAGGGTATGCCCAGACATAGGTCCCCTACTCACTACGCCACTGGAGTCAAGCTATCATGGCTGAAGAGAGGTGAATCCCCGAAACCGGTCCTAGGATGCTTGATTCCGGTTCAGGGAAGACATGGCTTGGCAGTTCGGGCTGGACTGTTCCCATGAGACACAGGGTCAAGACTGATTTGCATGTGGCCTTGTCTGAACTGGGGTGGCGTGGTGAGCAAAATAATGATGGATTAAACCAGGATTTGTGACTGGGGGTGAATGTTTTGCCAATGTGCAACATTCCGTTCATCATCTTTTGTGTTTTGCTGTTCTCCCTATGTGGGAACGGTATGCCCAGACGTGGGTTCCGTGCTCACTACGTCACTGGAGTCAAGCTATCCTTCCTGAAGAGGGGTGAAACCCCGAAACCGGTCCTAGGATGCTTGATTCCGGTTCATGGAAGACATGGCTTGGCAGTTCAGGCTGGACTGTTCCCATGAGGCACAGGGTCAAGACTGATTTGCATATGGCCATGTCTGAACTGGGGTGGCTTGGTGAGTAAAATAACAATGGATTAATCCCAGATCTGTGACTGGGGGTGAATGTTTTGCCAATTTGCAACATTCCATCCATGATCTTGTGTGTTTTGCTGTTCGCCCTATGTGGGAAGGGTATGCCCAGACGTGGGTCCTGTGCTCACTACGCCACTGGAGTCAAGCTATCCTGGCTGAAGAGGGGTGAAACCCCAAAACCGGTCCTAGGATGCTTGATTCCGGTTCAGGGAAGACATGGCTTGGCAGTTCGGGCTGGACTGTTCCCCTGAGGCACAGGGTCAAGACTGATTTGCATATGGCCATGTCTGAACTAGGGTGGCGTGGTGAGAAAAATGACGATGGATTAAACCCAGATCTATGACTGGGGGTGAATGTTTTGCCAATGTGCAACATTCCGTCCATCATCTTGTGTGTTTTGCTGTTCGCCCTACGTGGGAAGGGTATGCCCAGACATGGGTCCCGTGCTCACTACGCCACTGGAGCCAAGCTATCATGGCTGAAGAGAGGTGAATCCCCGAAACCGGTCCTAGGATGCTTGATTCCGGTTCAGGGAAGACATGGCTTGGCAGTTCGGGCTGGACTGTTCCCATGAGACACAGGGTCAAGACTGATTTGCATATGGCCATGTCTGAACTGGGTGGCGTGGTGAGCCAAATAATGATGGATTAAACCAGGATCTGTGACTGGGGGTGAATGTTTTGCCAATGTGCAACAACATTCCGTCCATCATCTTGTGTGTTTTGCTGTTCGCCCTATGTGGGAAGTGTATGCCCAGACATGGGTCCCCTACTCACTACGCCACTGGAGTCAAGCTATCATGGCTGAAGAGAGGTGAATCCCCGAAACCGGTCCTAGGATGCTTGATTCCGGTTCAGGGAAGACATGGCTTGGCAGTTCGGGCTGGACTGTTCCCATGAGACACAGGGTCAAGACTGATTTGCATATGGCCATGTCTGAACTGGGGTGGCGTGGTGAGCCAAATAATGATGGATTAAACCAGGATCTGTGACTGGGGGTGAATGTTTTGCCAATGTGCAACATTCCGTCCATCATCTTGTGTGTTTTGCTGTTCTCCCTATGTGGGAACGGTATGCCCAGACGTGGGTTCCGTGCTCACTACGCCACTGGACTCAAGCTATCCTTCCTGAAGAGGGGTGAAACCCCGAAACCGGTCCTAGGATGCTTGATTCCGGTTCAGGGTATACATGGCTTGGCAGTTCGGGCTGGACTGTTCCCATGAGGCACAGGGTCAAGACTGATTTGCATTTGGACATGTCTGAACTGGGGTGGCGTGGTGGGCAAAATAATGATGGATTAAACCCAGATCTGTGACTGGGGGTGAATGTTTTGCCAATGTGCAACATTCTGTCCATCATCTTGTGTGTTTTGCAGTGCGTCCTATGTGGGAAGGGTATGCCCAGACGTGGGTCCTGTGCTCACTACGCCACTGGAGTCAAGCTATCCTGGCTGAAGAGGGGTGAAACCCCGAAACCGGTCCTAGGATGCTTGATTCCGGTTCAGGGAAGACATGGCTTGGCAGATCGGGCTGGACTGTTCCCATGAGGAACAGGGTCAAGACTGATTTGCATATGTACATGTCTGAACTGGGGTGGCGTGGTGAGCAAAATAACGATGGATTAAACCCAGATCTGTGACTGGGGGTGAATGTTTTGCCAATGTGCAACATTCTGTCCATCATCTTGTGTGTTTTGCAGTGTGTCCTATGTGGGAAGGGTATGCCCAGACGTGGGTCCTGTGCTCACTACGCCACTGGAGTCAAGCTATCCTGGCTGAAGAGGGGTGAAACCCCGAAACCGGTCCTAGGATGCTTGATTCCGGTTCAGGGAAGACATGGCTTGGCAGATCAAGCTGGATTGTTCCCATGGGGAACAGGGTCAAGACTGATTTGCATATGTACATGTCTGAACTGGGGTGGCGTGGTGAGCAAAATAACGATGGATTAAACCCAGATCTGTGACTGGGGGTGAATGTTTTGACAATGTGCAACATTCCGTACATCATCTTGTGTGTTTTTCTGTTCTCCCTATGTGGGAACGGTATGCCCAGACGTGGGTTCCGTGCTCACTATGCCACTGGATTCAAGCTATCATGGCTGAAGAGGGGTGAAACCATGAAACCGGTCCTAGATGCTTGATTCCGGTTCAGGGAGGACATGGCTTGGCAGTTCGGGCTGGACTGTTCCCATGAGGCACAGGATCAAGACTGATTTGCATATGCCCATGTCTGAACTGGGGTGGCGTAGTGAGCAAAATAACGATGGATTAAACCCAGATCTGTGACTGGGGGTGAATGTTTTGCCAATGTGCAACATTCCGTCCATCATCTTGTGTGTTTTGCTGTTCGCCCTACGTGGGAAGGGTATGCCCAGACATGGGTCCCGTGCTCACTACGCCACTAGAGTTAAGCTATCCTGGCTGAAGAGGGGTGAAACCCCGAAACCGGTCCTAGGATGCTTGATTCCGGTTCAGGGAAGACATGGCTTGGCAGATCGGGCTGGACTGTTCCCATGAGGAACAGGGTCAAGACTGATTTGCATATGTACATGTCTGAACTGGGGTGGCGTGGTGAGCAAAATAACGATGGATTAAACCCAGATCTGTGACTGGGGGTGAATGTTTTGCCAATGTGCAACATTCCGTCCATCATCTTGTGTGTTTTGCTGTTCGCCCTATGTGGGAAGGGTATGCCCAGGCGTGGGTCCCGTGCTCACTACGTCACTGGAGTCAATCTATCCTGGCTGAAGAGGGGTGAAACCCCGAAACCGTTGCTAGGATGCTTGATTCCGGGTTCAGGGAAGACATGGCATGGCAGTTCGGGCTGGACTGTTCCCATGAGTCACAGAGTCAAGGCTGATTTGCATATGGCCATGTCTGAACTGGGGTGGCGTGGTGAGCAAAATAACGATGGATTAAACCCAGATCTGTGACTGGGGGTGAATGTTTTGCCAATGTGCAACATTCCGTCCATCATCTTGTGTGTTTTCCTGTTCGCCCTATGTGGGAAGAGTATGCCCAGACGTGGGTCCCGTGCTCACTACGCCACGGAAGTCAAGCTATCCTGGCTGAAGAGGGGTGAAACCCCGAAACCGGTCCTAGGATGCTTGATTCCATTTCATGGAAGACATGGCTTGGCAGTTCGGGCTGGACTGTTCCCATGAGGCACAGGGACAAGACTGATTTGCATATGGCCATGTCTGAACTGGGGTGGCGTGGTGAGTAAAATAACGACGGATTAAACCCAGATCTGTGACTGGGGGTGAATGTTTTGCCAATGTGCAACATTCCGTCCATCATCTTGTGTGTTTTGCTGTTCGCCCTATGTGGGAAGGGTATGCTCCGACATGGGTCCCGTGCTCACTACACCACTGGAGTTAAGCTATCCTGGCTGAAGAGGGGTGAAACCCCGAAACCGGTCCTAGGATGCTTGAGTCCGTTCAAGGAAGACATGGCTTGACAGTTCGGGCTGGACTGTTCCCATGAGGCACAGGGTCAAGACTAATTTGCATATGGTCATGTCTGAACTGGGGTGGCGTGGTGAGCAAAATAACGATGGATTAATCCCAAATCTGTAACTGGGGGTGAATGTTTTGCCAATGTGCAACATTCCGTCCATCATCTTGTGTGTTTTGCTGTTCGCCCTATGTGGGAAGTGTATGCTAAGACGTGGGTCCTGTGCTCACTACGCAACTGGAGTCAAGCTATACTGGCTAAAGAGGGGCGAAACCCCGAAACCGGTCCTAGGATGCTTGATTCCGGTTCAGGGAAGACATGGCTTGGCAGATCGGGCTGGACTGTTCCCATGAGGAACAGGGTCAAGACTGATTTGCATATGTACATGTCTGAACTGGGGTGGCGTGGTGAGCAAAATAACGATGGATTAAACCCAGATCTGTGACTGGGGGTGAATGCTTTGCCAATGTGCAACATTCCGTCCATCATCTTGTGTGTTTTGCTGTTCGCCCTATGTGGGAAGGGTATGCCCTGACGGGGGTCCCGTGCTCACTACGCCACTGGAGTCAAGCTATCCTGGCTGAAGAGGGGTGAAACCCCGAAACCGGTCCTAGGATGCTTGATTCCGGTTCAGGGAACACATGGCTTGGCAGTTCAGGCTGGACTGTTCCCATGAGGCACAGGGTCAAGACTGATTTGCCTATGGCCATGTCTGAACTAGGGTGGCGTGGTGAGCAAAATAATGATGGATTAAACCCAGATCTGTGACTGGGGGTGAATGTTTTGCCAATGTGCAACATTCCGTCCATCATCTTGTGTGTTTTGCTGTTCTCCCTATGTGGGAACGATATGCCCAGACGTGGGTTCCGTGCTCACTACGCCACTGGAGTCAAGCTATCCTGGCTGAAGAGGGGTGAAACCCTGAAACCGGTGCTAGGATGCTTGATTCCGGTTCAGGGAGGACATGGCTTGGCAGTTCGGGCTGGACTGTTCCCAAGAGGCACAGGATCAAGACTGATTTGCATATGCCCATGTCTGAACTGGGGTGGCGTAGTGAGCAAAATAACGATGGATTAAACCCAGATCTGTGACTGGGGGTGAATGTTTTGCCAATGTGCAACATTCCGTCCATCATCTTGTGTGTTTTGCTGTTCGCCCTACGTGGGAAGGGTATGCCCAGACATGGGTCCCGTGCTCACTACGCCACTGGAGTTAAGCTATCCTGGCTGAAGAGGGGTGAAACCCTGAAACCGGTCCTAGGATGCTTGATTCCGGATCAGGGAAGACATGGCTTGGCATTTCGGGCTGCACTGATCCCATGAGGCACAGGGTCAAGACTGATTTGCATATGGCAATGTCTGAACTGGGGTGGCGTGGTGAGCAAAATAACGATGGATTAAACCCAGATCTGTGACTGGGGGTGAATGTTTTGCCAATGTGCAACATTCCGTCCATCATCTTGTGTGTTTTGCTGTTCGCCCTATGTGGGAAGAGTATGCCCAGACGTGGGTCCCTTGCTCACTACGCCACTGGAGTCAAGCTATCCTGCCTGAAGAGGGGTGAAACCCCGAAACCGGTCCTAGGATGCTTGATTCCGGTTCAGGGAATACATGGCTTGGCAGATCGGGCTGGACTGTTCCCATGAGGCACAGGGTCAAGACTGATTTGCATATGGCCATGTCTGAACTGGGGTGGCGTGGTGAGCAAAATAACGATGGATTAAACCCAGATCTGTGACTGGGGGTGAATGTTTTGCCAATGTGCAACATTCTGTCCATCATCTTGTGTGTTTTGCTGTGCGCCCTATGTGGGAAGGGTATGCCCAGACGTGGGTCCCGAGCTCACTACGCCACTGGAGTCAAGCTATCCTGGCTGAAGAGGGGTGAAACCCCGAAACCGGTCCTAGGATGCTTGATTCCGGTTCAGGGAAGACATGGCTTGGCAGATCGGGCTGGACTGTTCCCATGAGGAACAGGGTCAAGACTGATTTGCATATGTACATGTCTGAACTGGGGTGGCGTGGTGAGCAAAATAACGATGGATTAAACCCAGATCTGTGACTGGGGGTGAATGTTTTGCCAATGTGCAACATTCCGTCCATCATCTTGTGTGTTTTGCTGTTCGCCCTATGTGGGAAGGGTATGCCCAGACGTGGGTCCCTTGCTCACTATGCCACTGGAGTCAAGCTATCCTGGATGAAGAGGGGTGAAACCCCGAAACCGTTGCTAGGATGCTTGATTCCGGGTTCAGGGAAGACATGGCATGGCAGTTCGGGCTGGACTGTTCCCATGAGTCACAGAGTCAAGGCTGATTTGCATATGGCCATGTCTGAACTGGGGTGGCGTGGTGAGCAAAATAACGATGGATTAAACCCAGATCTGTGACTGGGGGTGAATGTTTTGCCAATGTGCAATATTCCGTCCATCATCTTGTGTGTTTTGCTGTTCGCCCTATGTGGGAAGGGTATGCTCCGACATGGGTCCTGTGCTCACTACACCACTGGAGTTAAGCTATCCTGGCTGAAGAGGGGTGAAACCCCGAAACCGGTCCTAGGATGCTTGAGTCCATTCAGGGAAGACATGGCTTGGCAGTTCGGGCTGGACTGTTCCCATGAGGCACAGGGTCTAGACTAATTTGCATATGGCCATGTCTGAACTGGGGTGGCGTGGTGAGCAAAATAACATTGGATTAATCCCAGATCTGTGACTGGGGGTGAATATTTTGCCAATGTGCAACATTCCGTCCATCATCTTGTGTGTTTTGCTGTTCGCCCTATGTGGGAAGGATATGCCCAGACGTGGGTCCTGTGCTCACTACGCCACTGGAGTCAAGCTATCCTGGCTGAAGAGGGGTGAAACCCCGAAACCGGAACTAGGATGCTTGATTCCGGTTCAGGGAAGACATGGCTTGGCAGTTCGGGCTGGACTGTTCCCATGAGGCGCAGGGTCAAGACTGATTTGCATTTGGACATGTCTGAACTGGGGTGGCGTGGTGAGCAAAATATTGATGGATTAAACCCAGATCTGTGACTGGGGGTGAATGTTTTGCCAATGTGCAACATTCTGTCCATCATCTTGTGTGTTTTGCAGTGCGTCCTATGTGGGAAGGGTATGCCCAGACGTGGGTCCTGTGCTCACTACGCCACTGGAGTCAAGCTATCCTGGCTGAAGAGGGGTGAAACCCCGAAACCGGTCCTAGGATGCTTGATTTAGGTTCAGGGAAGACATGGCTTGGCAGATCGGGCTGGACTGTTCCCATGAGGAACAGGGTCAAGACTGATTTGCATATGTACATGTCTGAACTGGGGTGGCGTAGTGAGCAAAATAACGATGGATTAAACCCAGATCTGTGACTGGGGGTGAATGTTTTGCCAATGTGCAACATTCTGTCCATCATCTTGTGTGTTTTGCAGTGCGTCCTATGTGGGAAGGGTATGCCCAGACGTGGGTCCTGTGCTCACTACGCCACTGGAGTCAAGCTATCCTGGCTGAAGAGGGGTGAAACCCCGAAACCGGTCCTAGGATGCTTGATTCCGGTTCAGGGAAGACATGGCTTGGCAGATCGGGCTGGACTGTTCCCATGAGGAACAGGGTCAAGACTGATTTGCATATGTACATGTCTGAACTGGGGTGGCGTGGTGAGCAAAATAACGATGGATTAAACCCAGATCTGTGACTGGGGGTGAATGTTTTGCCAATGTGCAACATTCCGTCCATCATCTTGTGTGTTTTGCTGTTCGCCCTATGTGGGAAGGGTATGCCCAGACGTGGGTCCCTTGCTCACTATGCCACTGGAGTCAAGCTATCCTGGATGAAGAGGGGTGAAACCCCGAAACCGTTGCTAGGATGCTTGATTCCGGGTTCAGGGAAGACATGGCATGGCAGTTCGGGCTGGACTGTTCCCATGAGTCACAGAGTCAAGGCTGATTTGCATATGGCCATGTCTGAACTGGGGTGGCGTGGTGAGCAAAATAACGATGGATTAAACCCAGATCTGTGACTGGGGGTGAATGTTTTGCCAATGTGCAATATTCCGTCCATCATCTTGTGTGTTTTGCTGTTCGCCCTATGTGGGAAGGGTATGCTCCGACATGGGTCCTGTGCTCACTACACCACTGGAGTTAAGCTATCCTGGCTGAAGAGGGGTGAAACCCCGAAACCGGTCCTAGGATGCTTGAGTCCATTCAGGGAAGACATGGCTTGGCAGTTCGGGCTGGACTGTTCCCATGAGGCACAGGGTCTAGACTAATTTGCATATGGCCATGTCTGAACTGGGGTGGGGTGGTGAGCAAAATAACATTGGATTAATCCCAGATCTGTGACTGGGGGTGAATATTTTGCCAATGTGCAACATTCCGTCCATCATCTTGTGTGTTTTGCTTTTCGCCCTATGTGGGAAGGGTATGCCCAGACGTGGGTCCTGTGCTCACTACGCCACTGGAGTCAAGCTATCCTTCCTGAAGAGGGGTGAAACCCCGAAACCGGTCCTAGGATGCTTGATTCCGGTTCAGGGTATACATGGCTTGGCAGTTCGGGCTGGACTGTTCCCATGAGGCACAGGGTCAAGACTGATTTGCATTTGGACATGTCTGAACTGGGGTGGCGTGGTGAGCAAAATAATGATGGATTAAACCCAGATCTGTGAATGGGGGTGAATGTTTTGCCAATGTGCAACATTCTGTCCATCATCTTGTGTGTTTTGCAGTGCGTCCTATGTGGGAAGGGTATGTCCAGACGTGGGTCCTGTGCTCACTACGCCACTGGAGTCAAGCTATCCTGGCTGAAGAGGGGTGAAACCCCGAAACCGGTCCTAGGATGCTTGATTCAGGTTCAGGGAAGACATGGCTTGGCAGATCGGGCTGGACTGTTCCCATGAGGAACAGGGTCAAGACTGATTTGCATATGTACATGTCTGAACTGGGGTGGCGTGGTGAGCAAAATAACGATGGATTAAACCCAGATCTGTGACTGGGGGTGAATGTTTTGCCAATGTGCAACATTCTGTCCATCATCTTGTGTGTTTTGCAGTGCGTCCTATGTGGGAAGGGTATGCCCAGACGTGGGTCCTGTGCTCACTACGCCACTGGAGTCAAGCTATCCTGGCTGAAGAGGGGTGAAACCCCGAAACCGGTCCTAGGATGCTTGATTCCGGTTCAGGGAGGACATGGCTTGGCAGTTCGGGCTGGACTGTTCCCATGAGGCACAGGATCAAGACTGATTTGCATATGCCCATGTCTGAACTGGGGTGGCGTAGTGAGCAAAATAACGATGGATTAAACCCAGATCTGTGACTGGGGGTGAATGTTTTGCCAATGTGCAACATTCCGTCCATCATCTTGTGTGTTTTGCTGTTCTCCCTATGTGGGAACGGTATGCCCAGACGTGGGTTCCGTGCTCACTACGCCACTGGATTCAAGCTATCATGGCTGAAGAGGGGTGAAACCCTGAAACCGGTCCTAGGATGCTTGATTCCGGTTCAGGGAGGACATGGCTTGGCAGTTCGGGCTGGACTGTTCCCATGAGGCACAGGATCAAGACTGATTTGCATATGCCCATGTCTGAACTGGGGTGGCGTAGTGAGCAAAATAACGATGGATTAAACCCAGATCTGTGACTGGGGGTGAATGTTTTGCCAATGTGCAACATTCCGTCCATCATCTTGTGTGTTTTGCTGTTCGCCCTACGTGGGAAGGGTATGCCCAGACATGGGTCCCGTGCTCACTACGCAACTGGAGTTAAGCTATCCTGGCTGAAGAGGGGTGAAACCCTGAAACCGGTCCTAGGATGCTTGATTCCGGATCAGGAAAGACATGGCTTGGCAGTTCGGGCTGCACTGATCCCATGAGGCACAGGGTCAAGACTGATTTGCATATGGCAATGTCTGAACTGGGGTGGCGTGGTGAGCAAAATAACGATGGATTAAACCCAGATCTGTGACTGGGGGTGAATGTTTTGCCAATGTGCAACATTCCGTCCATCATCTTGTGTGTTTTGCTGTTCGCCTTATGTGGGAAGAGTATGCCCAGACGTGGGTCCCTTGCTCACTACGCCACTGGAGTCAAGCTATCCTGCCTGAAGAGGGGTGAAACCCCGAAACCGGTCCTAGGATGCTTGATTCCGGTTCAGGGAACACATGGCTTGGCAGTTCAGGCTGGACTGTTCCCATGAGGCACAGGGTCAAGACTGATTTGCCTATGGCCATGTCTGAACTAGGGTGGCGTGGTGAGCAAAATAATGATGGATTAAACCCAGATCTGTGACTGGGGGTGAATGTTTTGCCAATGTGCAACATTCCGTCCATCATCTTGTGTGTTTTGCTGTTCTCCCTATGTGGGAACGATATGCCCAGACGTGGGTTCCGTGCTCACTACGCCACTGGAGTCAAGCTATCCTGGCTGAAGAGGGGTGAAACCCTGAAACCGGTGCTAGGATGCTTGATTCCGGTTCAGGGAGGACATGGCTTGGCAGTTCGGGCTGGACTGTTCCCAAGAGGCACAGGATCAAGACTGATTTGCATATGCCCATGTCTGAACTGGGGTGGCGTAGTGAGCAAAATAACGATGGATTAAACCCAGATCTGTGACTGGGGGTGAATGTTTTGCCAATGTGCAACATTCCGTCCATCATCTTGTGTGTTTTGCTGTTCGCCCCACGTGGGAAGGGTATGCCCAGACATGGGTCCCGTGCTCACTACGCCACTGGAGTTAAGCTATCCTGGCTGAAGAGGGGTGAAACCCTGAAACCGGTCCTAGGATGCTTGATTCCGGATCAGGGAAGACATGGCTTGGCATTTCGGGCTGCACTGATCCCATGAGGCACAGGGTCAAGACTGATTTGCATATGGCAATGTCTGAACTGGGGTGGCGTGGTGAGCAAAATAATGATGGATTAAACCCAGATCTGTGACCGGGGGTGAATGTTTTGCCAATGTGCAACATTCCGTCCATCATCTTGTGTGTTTTGCTGTTCGCCCTATGTGGGAAGAGTATGCCCAGACGTGGGTTCCGTGCTCACTACGCCACTGGAGTCAAGCTATCCTGCCTGAAGAGGGGTGAAACCCCGAAACCGGTCCTAGGATGCTTGATTCCGGTTCAGGGAATACATGGCTTGGCAGATCGGGCTGGACTGTTCCCATGAGGCACAGGGTCAAGACTGATTTGCATATGGCCATGTCTGAACTGGGGTGGCGTGGTGAGCAAAATAACGATGGATTAAACCCAGATCTGTGACTGGGGGTGAATGTTTTGCCAATGTGCAACATTCTGTCCATCATCTTGTGTGTTTTGCTGTGCGCCCTATGTGGGAAGGGTATGCCCAGACGTGGGTCCTGTGCTCACTACGCCACTGGAGTCAAGCTATCCTGGCTGAAGAGGGGTGAAACCCCGAAACCGGTCCTAGGATGCTTGATTCCGGTTCAGGGAAGACATGGCTTGGCAGATCGGGCTGGACTGTTCCCATGAGGAACAGGGTCAAGACTGATTTGCATATGTACATGTCTGAACTGGGGTGGCGTGGTGAGCAAAATAACGATGGATTAAACCCAGATCTGTGACTGGGGGTGAATGTTTTGCCAATGTGCAACATTCTGTCCATCATCTTGTGTGTTTTGCAGTGCGTCCTATGTGGGAAGGGTATGCCCAGACGTGGGTCCTGTGCTCACTACGCCACTGGAGTCAAGCTATCCTGGCTGAAGAGGGGTGAAACCCCGAAACCGGTCCTAGGATGCTTGATTCCGGTTCAGGGAGGACATGGCTTGGCAGTTCGGGCTGGACTGTTCCCATGAGGCACAGGATCAAGACTGATTTGCATATGCCCATGTCTGAACTGGGGTGGCGTAGTGAGCAAAATAACGATGGATTAAACCCAGATCTGTGACTGGGGGTGAATGTTTTGCCAATGTGCAACATTCCGTCCATCATCTTGTGTGTTTTGCTGTTCTCCCTATGTGGGAACGGTATGCCCAGACGTGGGTTCCGTGCTCACTATGCCACTGGATTCAAGCTATCATGGCTGAAGAGGGGTGAAACCCTGAAACCGGTCCTAGGATGCTTGATTCCGGTTCAGGGAGGACATGGCTTGGCAGTTCGGGCTGGACTGTTCCCATGAGGCACAGGATCAAGACTGATTTGCATATCCCCATGTCTGAACTGGGGTGGCGTAGTGAGCAAAATAACGATGGATTAAACCCAGATCTGTGACTGGGGGTGAATGTTTTGCCAATGTGCAACAGTCTGTCCATCATCTTGTGTGTTTTGCTGTTCGCCCTACGTGGGAAGGGTATGCCCAGACATGGGTCCCGTGCTCACTACGCAACTGGAGTTAAGCTATCCTGGCTGAAGAGGGGTGAAACCCTGAAACCGGTCCTAGGATGCTTGATTCCGGATCAGGAAAGACATGGCTTGGCAGTTCGGGCTGCACTGATCCCATGAGGCACAGGGTCAAGACTGATTTGCATATGGCAATGTCTGAACTGGGGTGGCGTGGTGAGCAAAATAACGATGGATTAAACCCAGATCTGTGACTGGGGGTGAATGTTTTGCCAATGTGCAACATTCCGTCCATCATCTTGTGTGTTTTGCTGTTCGCCCTATGTGGGAAGGGTATGCCCAGACATGGGTCCCGTGCTCACTACGCCACTGGAGTTAAGCTATCCTGGCTGAAGAGGGGTGAAACCCTGAAACCGGTCCTAGGATGCTTGATTCCGGATCAGGGAAGACATGGCTTGGCATTTCGGGCTGCACTGATCCCATGAGGCACAGGGTCAAGACTGATTTGCATATGGCAATGTCTGAACTGGGGTGGCGTGGTGAGCAAAATAACGATGGATTAAACCCAGATCTGTGACTGGGGGTGAATGTTTTGCCAATGTGCAACATTCCGTCCATCATCTTGTGTGTTTTGCTGTTCGCCCTATGTGGGAAGAGTATGCCCAGACGTGGGTCCCTTGCTCACTACGCCACTGGAGTCAAGCTATCCTGCCTGAAGAGGGGTGAAACCCCGAAACCGGTCCTAGGATGCTTGATTCCGGTTCAGGGAATACATGGCTTGGCAGATCGGGCTGGACTGTTCCCATGAGGCACAGGGTCAAGACTGATATGCATATGGCCATGTCTGAACTGGGGTGGCGTGGTGAGCAAAATAACGATGGATTAAACCCAGATCTGTGACTGGGGGTGAATGTTTTGCCAATGTGCAACATTCTGTCCATCATCTTGTGTGTTTTGCTGTGCGCCCTATGTGGGAAGGGTATGCCCAGACGTGGGTCCCGAGCTCACTACGCCACTGGAGTCAAGCTATCCTGGCTGAAGAGGGGTGAAACCCCGAAACCGGTCCTAGGATGCTTGATTCCGGTTCAGGGAAGACATGGCTTGGCAGATCGGGCTGGACTGTTCCCATGAGGAACAGGGTCAAGACTGATTTGCATATGTACATGTCTGAACTGGGGTGGCGTGGTGAGCAAAATAACGATGGATTAAACCCAGATCTGTGACTGGGGGTGAATGTTTTGCCAATGTGCAACATTCCGTCCATCATCTTGTGTGTTTTGCTGTTCGCCCTATGTGGGAAGGGTATGCCCAGACGTGGGTCCCTTGCTCACTATGCCACTGGAGTCAAGCTATCCTGGATGAAGAGGGGTGAAACCCCGAAACCGTTGCTAGGATGCTTGATTCCGGGTTCAGGGAAGACATGGCATGGCAGTTCGGGCTGGACTGTTCCCATGAGTCACAGAGTCAAGGCTGATTTGCATATGGCCATGTCTGAACTGGGGTGGCGTGGTGAGCAAAATAACGATGGATTAAACCCAGATCTGTGACTGGGGGTGAATGTTTTGCCAATGTGCAATATTCCGTCCATCATCTTGTGTGTTTTGCTGTTCGCCCTATGTGGGAAGGGTATGCTCCGACATGGGTCCTGTGCTCACTACACCACTGGAGTTAAGCTATCCTGGCTGAAGAGGGGTGAAACCCCGAAACCGGTCCTAGGATGCTTGAGTCCATTCAGGGAAGACATGGCTTGGCAGTTCGGGCTGGACTGTTCCCATGAGGCACAGGGTCTAGACTAATTTGCATATGGCCATGTCTGAACTGGGGTGGCGTGGTGAGCAAAATAACATTGGATTAATCCCAGATCTGTGACTGGGGGTGAATATTTTGCCAATGTGCAACATTCCGTCCATCATCTTGTGTGTTTTGCTGTTCGCCCTATGTGGGAAGGGTATGCCCAGACGTGGGTCCTGTGCTCACTACGCCACTGGAGTCAAGCTATCCTGGCTGAAGAGGGGTGAAACCCCGAAACCGGAACTAGGATGCTTGATTCCGGTTCAGGGAAGACATGGCTTGGCAGTTCGGGCTGGACTGTTCCCATGAGGCACAGGGTCAAGACTGATTTGCATTTGGACATGTCTGAACTGGGGTGGCGTGGTGAGCAAAATAATGATGGATTAAACCCAGATCTGTGACTGGGGGTGAATGTTTTGCCAATGTGCAACATTCTGTCCATCATCTTGTGTGTTTTGCAGTGCGTCCTATGTGGGAAGGGTATGCCCAGACGTGGGTCCTGTGCTCACTACGCCACTGGAGTCAAGCTATCCTGGCTGAAGAGGGGTGAAACCCCGAAACCGGTCCTAGGATGCTTGATTTAGGTTCAGGGAAGACATGGCTTGGCAGATCGGGCTGGACTGTTCCCATGAGGAACAGGGTCAAGACTGATTTGCATATGTACATGTCTGAACTGGGGTGGCGTAGTGAGCAAAATAACGATGGATTAAACCCAGATCTGTGACTGGGGGTGAATGTTTTGCCAATGTGCAACATTCTGTCCATCATCTTGTGTGTTTTGCAGTGCGTCCTATGTGGGAAGGGTATGCCCAGACGTGGGTCCTGTGCTCACTACGCCACTGGAGTCAAGCTATCCTGGCTGAAGAGGGGTGAAACCCCGAAACCGGTCCTAGGATGCTTGATTCCGGTTCAGGGAAGACATGGCTTGGCAGATCGGGCTGGACTGTTCCCATGAGGAACAGGGTCAAGACTGATTTGCATATGTACATGTCTGAACTGGGGTGGCGTGGTGAGCAAAATAACGATGGATTAAACCCAGATCTGTGACTGGGGGTGAATGTTTTGCCAATGTGCAACATTCCGTCCATCATCTTGTGTGTTTTGCTGTTCGCCCTATGTGGGAAGGGTATGCCCAGACGTGGGTCCCTTGCTCACTATGCCACTGGAGTCAAGCTATCCTGGATGAAGAGGGGTGAAACCCCGAAACCGTTGCTAGGATGCTTGATTCCGGGTTCAGGGAAGACATGGCATGGCAGTTCGGGCTGGACTGTTCCCATGAGTCACAGAGTCAAGGCTGATTTGCATATGGCCATGTCTGAACTGGGGTGGCGTGGTGAGCAAAATAACGATGGATTAAACCCAGATCTGTGACTGGGGGTGAATGTTTTGCCAATGTGCAATATTCCGTCCATCATCTTGTGTGTTTTGCTGTTCGCCCTATGTGGGAAGGGTATGCTCCGACATGGGTCCTGTGCTCACTACACCACTGGAGTTAAGCTATCCTGGCTGAAGAGGGGTGAAACCCCGAAACCGGTCCTAGGATGCTTGAGTCCATTCAGGGAAGACATGGCTTGGCAGTTCGGGCTGGACTGTTCCCATGAGGCACAGGGTCTAGACTAATTTGCATATGGCCATGTCTGAACTGGGGTGGGGTGGTGAGCAAAATAACATTGGATTAATCCCAGATCTGTGACTGGGGGTGAATATTTTGCCAATGTGCAACATTCCGTCCATCATCTTGTGTGTTTTGCTTTTCGCCCTATGTGGGAAGGGTATGCCCAGACGTGGGTCCTGTGCTCACTACGCCACTGGAGTCAAGCTATCCTTCCTGAAGAGGGGTGAAACCCCGAAACCGGTCCTAGGATGCTTGATTCCGGTTCAGGGTATACATGGCTTGGCAGTTCGGGCTGGACTGTTCCCATGAGGCACAGGGTCAAGACTGATTTGCATTTGGACATGTCTGAACTGGGGTGGCGTGGTGAGCAAAATAATGATGGATTAAACCCAGATCTGTGAATGGGGGTGAATGTTTTGCCAATGTGCAACATTCTGTCCATCATCTTGTGTGTTTTGCAGTGCGTCCTATGTGGGAAGGGTATGCCCAGACGTGGGTCCTGTGCTCACTACGCCACTGGAGTCAAGCTATCCTGGCTGAAGAGGGGTGAAACCCCGAAACCGGTCCTAGGATGCTTGATTCAGGTTCAGGGAAGACATGGCTTGGCAGATCGGGCTGGACTGTTCCCATGAGGAACAGGGTCAAGACTGATTTGCATATGTACATGTCTGAACTGGGGTGGCGTGGTGAGCAAAATAACGATGGATTAAACCCAGATCTGTGACTGGGGGTGAATGTTTTGCCAATGTGCAACATTCTGTCCATCATCTTGTGTGTTTTGCAGTGCGTCCTATGTGGGAAGGGTATGCCCAGACGTGGGTCCTGTGCTCACTACGCCACTGGAGTCAAGCTATCCTGGCTGAAGAGGGGTGAAACCCCGAAACCGGTCCTAGGATGCTTGATTCCGGTTCAGGGAGGACATGGCTTGGCAGTTCGGGCTGGACTGTTCCCATGAGGCACAGGATCAAGACTGATTTGCATATGCCCATGTCTGAACTGGGGTGGCGTAGTGAGCAAAATAACGATGGATTAAACCCAGATCTGTGACTGGGGGTGAATGTTTTGCCAATGTGCAACATTCCGTCCATCATCTTGTGTGTTTTGCTGTTCTCCCTATGTGGGAACGGTATGCCCAGACGTGGGTTCCGTGCTCACTACGCCACTGGATTCAAGCTATCATGGCTGAAGAGGGGTGAAACCCTGAAACCGGTCCTAGGATGCTTGATTCCGGTTCAGGGAGGACATGGCTTGGCAGTTCGGGCTGGACTGTTCCCATGAGGCACAGGATCAAGACTGATTTACATATGCCCATGTCTGAACTGGGGTGGCGTAGTGAGCAAAATAACGATGGATTAAACCCAGATCTGTGACTGGGGGTGAATGTTTTGCCAATGTGCAACATTCCGTCCATCATCTTGTGTGTTTTGCTGTTCGCCCTACGTGGGAAGGGTATGCCCAGACATGGGTCCCGTGCTCACTACGCAACTGGAGTTAAGCTATCCTGGCTGAAGAGGGGTGAAACCCTGAAACCGGTCCTAGGATGCTTGATTCCGGATCAGGAAAGACATGGCTTGGCAGTTCGGGCTGCACTGATCCCATGAGGCACAGGGTCAAGACTGATTTGCATATGGCAATGTCTGAACTGGGGTGGCGTGGTGAGCAAAATAACGATGGATTAAACCCAGATCTGTGACTGGGGGTGAATGTTTTGCCAATGTGCAACATTCCGTCCATCATCTTGTGTGTTTTGCTGTTCGCCTTATGTGGGAAGAGTATGCCCAGACGTGGGTCCCTTGCTCACTACGCCACTGGAGTCAAGCTATCCTGCCTGAAGAGGGGTGAAACCCCGAAACCGGTCCTAGGATGCTTGATTCCGGTTCAGGGAACACATGGCTTGGCAGTTCAGGCTGGACTGTTCCCATGAGGCACAGGGTCAAGACTGATTTGCCTATGGCCATGTCTGAACTAGGGTGGCGTGGTGAGCAAAATAATGATGGATTAAACCCAGATCTGTGACTGGGGGTGAATGTTTTGCCAATGTGCAACATTCCGTCCATCATCTTGTGTGTTTTGCTGTTCTCCCTATGTGGGAACGATATGCCCAGACGTGGGTTCCGTGCTCACTACGCCACTGGAGTCAAGCTATCCTGGCTGAAGAGGGGTGAAACCCTGAAACCGGTGCTAGGATGCTTGATTCCGGTTCAGGGAGGACATGGCTTGGCAGTTCGGGCTGGACTGTTCCCAAGAGGCACAGGATCAAGACTGATTTGCATATGCCCATGTCTGAACTGGGGTGGCGTAGTGAGCAAAATAACGATGGATTAAACCCAGATCTGTGACTGGGGGTGAATGTTTTGCCAATGTGCAACATTCCGTCCATCATCTTGTGTGTTTTGCTGTTCGCCCCACGTGGGAAGGGTATGCCCAGACATGGGTCCCGTGCTCACTACGCCACTGGAGTTAAGCTATCCTGGCTGAAGAGGGGTGAAACCCTGAAACCGGTCCTAGGATGCTTGATTCCGGATCAGGGAAGACATGGCTTGGCATTTCGGGCTGCACTGATCCCATGAGGCACAGGGTCAAGACTGATTTGCATATGGCAATGTCTGAACTGGGGTGGCGTGGTGAGCAAAATAATGATGGATTAAACCCAGATCTGTGACTGGGGGTGAATGTTTTGCCAATGTGCAACATTCCGTCCATCATCTTGTGTGTTTTGCTGTTCGCCCTATGTGGGAAGAGTATGCCCAGACGTGGGTTCCGTGCTCACTACGCCACTGGAGTCAAGCTATCCTGCCTGAAGAGGGGTGAAACCCCGAAACCGGTCCTAGGATGCTTGATTCCGGTTCAGGGAATACATGGCTTGGCAGATCGGGCTGGACTGTTCCCATGAGGCACAGGGTCAAGACTGATTTGCATATGGCCATGTCTGAACTGGGGTGGCGTGGTGAGCAAAATAACGATGGATTAAACCCAGATCTGTGACTGGGGGTGAATGTTTTGCCAATGTGCAACATTCTGTCCATCATCTTGTGTGTTTTGCTGTGCGCCCTATGTGGGAAGGGTATGCCCAGACGTGGGTCCTGTGCTCACTACGCCACTGGAGTCAAGCTATCCTGGCTGAAGAGGGGTGAAACCCCGAAACCGGTCCTAGGATGCTTGATTCCGGTTCAGGGAAGACATGGCTTGGCAGATCGGGCTGGACTGTTCCCATGAGGAACAGGGTCAAGACTGATTTGCATATGTACATGTCTGAACTGGGGTGGCGTGGTGAGCAAAATAACGATGGATTAAACCCAGATCTGTGACTGGGGGTGAATGTTTTGCCAATGTGCAACATTCTGTCCATCATCTTGTGTGTTTTGCAGTGCGTCCTATGTGGGAAGGGTATGCCCAGACGTGGGTCCTGTGCTCACTACGCCACTGGAGTCAAGCTATCCTGGCTGAAGAGGGGTGAAACCCCGAAACCGGTCCTAGGATGCTTGATTCCGGTTCAGGGAGGACATGGCTTGGCAGTTCGGGCTGGACTGTTCCCATGAGGCACAGGATCAAGACTGATTTGCATATGCCCATGTCTGAACTGGGGTGGCGTAGTGAGCAAAATAACGATGGATTAAACCCAGATCTGTGACTGGGGGTGAATGTTTTGCCAATGTGCAACATTCCGTCCATCATCTTGTGTGTTTTGCTGTTCTCCCTATGTGGGAACGGTATGCCCAGACGTGGGTTCCGTGCTCACTACGCCACTGGATTCAAGCTATCATGGCTGAAGAGGGGTGAAACCCTGAAACCGGTCCTAGGATGCTTGATTCCGGTTCAGGGAGGACATGGCTTGGCAGTTCGGGCTGGACTGTTCCCATGAGGCACAGGATCAAGACTGATTTGCATATGCCCATGTCTGAACTGGGGTGGCGTAGTGAGCAAAATAACGATGGATTAAACCCAGATCTGTGACTGGGGGTGAATGTTTTGCCAATGTGCAACATTCTGTCCATCATCTTGTGTGTTTTGCTGTTCGCCCTACGTGGGAAGGGTATGCCCAGACATGGGTCCCGTGCTCACTACGCAACTGGAGTTAAGCTATCCTGGCTGAAGAGGGGTGAAACCCTGAAACCGGTCCTAGGATGCTTGATTCCGGATCAGGAAAGACATGGCTTGGCAGTTCGGGCTGCAATGATCCCATGAGGCACAGGGTCAAGACTGATTTGCATATGGCAATGTCTGAACTGGGGTGGCGTGGTGAGCAAAATAACGATGGATTAAACCCAGATCTGTGACTGGGGGTGAATGTTTTGCCAATGTGCAACATTCCGTCCATCATCTTGTGTGTTTTGCTGTTCGCCTTATGTGGGAAGAGTATGCCCAGACGTGGGTCCCTTGCTCACTACGCCACTGGAGTCAAGCTATCCTGCCTGAAGAGGGGTGAAACCCCGAAACCGGTCCTAGGATGCTTGATTCCGGTTCAGGGAATACATGGCTTGGCACATAGGGCTGGACTGTTCCCATGAGGCACAGGGTCAAGACTGATTTGCATATGGCCATGTCTGAACTGGGGTGGCGTGGTGAGCAAAATAACGATGGATTAAACCCAGATCTGTGACTGGGGGTGAATGTTTTGCCAATGTGCAACATTCTGTCCATCATCTTGTGTGTTTTGCTGTGCGCCCTATGTGGGAAGGGTATGCCCAGACGTGGGTCCCGTGCTCACTACGCCACTGGAGTCAAGCTATCCTGGCTGAAGAGGGGTGAAACCCCGAAACCGGTCCTAGGATGCTTGATTCCGGTTCAGGGAAGACATGGCTTGGCAGATCGGGCTGGACTGTTCCCATGAGGAACAGGGTCAAGACTGATTTGCATATGGCCATGTCTGAACTGGGGTGGCGTGGTGAGCAAAATAACGATGGATTAAACCCAGATCTGTGACTGGGGGTGAATGTTTTGCCAATGTGCAACATTCCGTCCATCATCTTGTGTGTTTTCCTGTTCGCCCTATGTGGGAAGGGTATGCCCAGACGTGGGTCCCGTGATCACTACGCCACGGAAGTCAAGCTATCCTGGCTGAAGAGGGGTGAAACCCCGAAACCGGTCCTAGGATGCTTAATTCCATTTCATGGAAGACATGGCTTGGCAGTTCGGGCTGGACTGTTCCCATGAGGCACAGGGTCAAGACTGATTTGCATATGGCCATGTCTGAACTGGGGTGGTGTGGTGAGTAAAATAACGATGGATTAAACCCAGATCTGTGACTGGGGGTGAATGTTTTGCCAATGTGCAACATTCCGTCCATCATCTTGTGTGTTTTGCTGTTCGCCCTATGTGGGAAGGGTATGCTCCGACATGGGTCCCGTGCTCACTACACCACTGGAGTTAAGCTATCCTGGCTGAAGAGGGGTGAAACCCCGAAACCGGTCCTAGGATGCTTGAGTCCGTTCATGGAAGACATGGCTTGGCAGTTCGGGCTGGACTGTTCCCATGAGGAACAGGGTCAAGACTGATTTGCATATGTACATGTCTGAACTGGGGTGGCGTGGTGAGCAAAATAACGATGGATTAAACCCAGATCTGTGACTGGGGGTGAATGTTTTGCCAATGTGCAACATTCCGTCAATCATCTTGTGTGTTTTGCTGTTCGCCCTATGTGGGAAGGGTATGCCCTGACGGGGGTCCCGTGCTCACTACGCCACTGGAGTCAAGCTATCCTGGCTGAAGAGGGGTGAAACCCCGAAACCGGTTCTAGGATGCTTGATTCCGGTTCAGGGAAGACATGGCTTGGCAGTTCAGGATGGACTGTTCCCATGAGGCAAAGGGTCAAGACTGATTTGCCTATGGCCATGTCTGAACTAGGGTGGCGTGCTGAGCAAAATAATGATGGATTAAACCCAGATCTGTGACTGGGGGTGAATGTTTTGCCAATGTGCAACATTCCGTCCATCATCTTGTGTGTTTTGCTGTTCTCCCTATGTGGGAAAGATATGCCCAGACGTGGGTTCCGTGCTCACTACGCCACTGGAGTCAAGCTATCATGGCTGAAGAGGGGTGAAACCCCGAAACCGGTCCTAGGATGCTTGATTCCGGTTCAGGGAAGACATGGCTTGGCAGATCGGGCTGGACTGTTCCCAAGAGGCACAGGATCAAGACTGATTTGCATATGCCCATGTCTGAACTGGGGTGGCGTAGTGAGCAAAATAACGATGGATTAAACCCAGATCTGTGACTGGGGGTGAATGTTTTGCCAATGTGCAACATTCCGTCCATCATCTTGTGTGTTTTGCTGTTCGCCCTACGTGGGAAGGGTATGCCCAGACATGGGTCCCGAGCTCACTACGCCACTGGAGTCAAGCTATCCTGGCTGAAGAGGGGTGAAACCCCGAAACCGGTCCTAGGATGCTTGATTCCGGTTCAGGGAAGACATGGCTTGGCAGATCGGGCTGGACTGTTCCCATGAGGAACAAGGTCAAGACTGATTTGCATATGTACATGTCTGAACTGGGGTGGCGTGGTGAGCAAAATAACGATGGATTAAACCCAGATCTGTGACTGGGGGTGAATGTTTTGCCAATGTGCAACATTCCGTCCATCATCTTGTGTGTTTTGCTGTTCGCCCTATGTGGGAAGGGTATGCCCAGGCGTGGGTCCCGTGCTCACTACGTCACTGGAGTCAATCTATCCTGGCTGAAGAGGGGTGCAACCCCGAAACCGGTCTTAGGATGCTTGATTCCGGTTCAGGGAAGACATGGCTTGGCAGTTCGGGCTGGACTGATCCCATGAGGTACAGGGTCAAGACTGATTTGCATATGGCAATGTCTGAACTGGGGTGGCGTGGTGAGCAAAATAACGATGGATTAAACCCAGATCTGTGAATGGGGGTGAATGTTTTGCCAATGTGCAACATTCCGTCCATCATCTTGTGTGTTTTGCTGTTCGCCCTATGTGGGAAGTGTATGCCCAGACGTGGGTCCCTTGCTCACTACGCCACTGGAGTCAAGCTATCCTGGATGAAGAGGGGTGAAACCCCGAAACCGTTGCTAGGATGCTTGATTCCGGGTTCAGGGAAGACATGGCATGGCAGTTCGGGCTGGACTGTTCCTATGAGTCACAGAGTCAAGGCTGATTTGCATATGGCCATGTCTGAACTGGGGTGGCGTGGTGAGCAAAATAACGATGGATTAAACCCAGATCTGTGACTGGGGGTGAATGTTTTGCCAATGTGCAACATTCCGTCCATCATCTTGTGTGTTTTGCTGTTCGCCCTATGTGGGAAGTGTATGCCAAGACGTGGGTCCTGTGCTCACTACGCCACTGGAGTCAAGCTATACTGGCTGAAGAGGGGCGAAACCCCGAAACCGGTCCTAGGATGCTTGATTCCGGTTCAGGGAAGACATGGCTTGGCAGATCGGGCTGGACTGTTCCCATGAGGAACAGGGTCAAGACTGATTTGCATATGTACATGTCTGAACTGGGGTGGCGTGGTGAGCAAAATAACGATGGATTAAACCCAGATCTGTGACTGGGGGTGAATGCTTTGCCAATGTGCAACATTCCGTCCATCATCTTGTGTGTTTTGCTGTTCGCCCTATTTGGGAAGGGTATGCCCTGACGGGGGTCCCGTGCTCACTACGCCACTGGAGTCAAGCTATCCTGGCTGAAGAGGGGTGAAACCCCGAAACCGGTCCTAGGATGCTTGATTCCGGTTCAGGGAACACATGGCTTGGCAGTTCAGGCTGGACTGTTCCCATGAGGCACAGGGTCAAGACTGATTTGCCTATGGCCATGTCTGAACTAGGGTGGCGTGGTGAGCAAAATAATGATGGATTAAACCCAGATCTGTGACTGGGGGTGAATGTTTTGCCAATGTGCAACATTCCGTCCATCATCTTGTGTGTTTTGCTGTTCTCCCTATGTGGGAACGATATGCCCAGACGTGGGTTCCGTGCTCACTACGCCACTGGAGTCAAGCTATCCTGGCTGAAGAGGGGTGAAACCCTGAAACCGGTGCTAGGATGCTTGATTCTGGTTCAGGGAGGACATGGCTTGGCAGTTCGGGCTGGACTGTTCCCAAGAGGCACAGGATCAAGACTGATTTGCATATGCCCATGTCTGAACTGGGGTGGCGTAGTGAGCAAAATAACGATGGATTAAACCCAGATCTGTGACTGGGGGTGAATGTTTTGCCAATGTGCAACATTCCGTCCATCATCTTGTGTGTTTTGCTGTTCGCCCTATGTGGGAAGAGTATGCCCAGACGTGGGTTCCGTGCTCACTACGCCACTGGAGTCAAGCTATCCTGCCTGAAGAGGGGTGAAACCCCGAAACCGGTCCTAGGATGCTTGATTCCGGTTCAGGGAATACATGGCTTGGCAGATCGGGCTGGACTGTTCCCATGAGGCACAGGGTCAAGACTGATTTGCATATGGCCATGTCTGAACTGGGGTGGCGTGGTGAGCAAAATAACGATGGATTAAACCCAGATCTGTGACTGGGGGTGAATGTTTTGCCAATGTGCAACATTCTGTCCATCATCTTGTGTGTTTTGCTGTGCGCCCTATGTGGGAAGGGTATGCCCAGACGTGGGTCCTGTGCTCACTACGCCACTGGAGTCAAGCTATCCTGGCTGAAGAGGGGTGAAACCCCGAAACCGGTCCTAGGATGCTTGATTCCGGTTCAGGGAAGACATGGCTTGGCAGATCGGGCTGGACTGTTCCCATGAGGAACAGGGTCAAGACTGATTTGCATATGTACATGTCTGAACTGGGGTGGCGTGGTGAGCAAAATAACGATGGATTAAACCCAGATCTGTGACTGGGGGTGAATGTTTTGCCAATGTGCAACATTCTGTCCATCATCTTGTGTGTTTTGCAGTGCGTCCTATGTGGGAAGGGTATGCCCAGACGTGGGTCCTGTGCTCACTACGCCACTGGAGTCAAGCTATCCTGGCTGAAGAGGGGTGAAACCCCGAAACCGGTCCTAGGATGCTTGATTCCGGTTCAGGGAGGACATGGCTTGGCAGTTCGGGCTGGACTGTTCCCATGAGGCACAGGATCAAGACTGATTTGCATATGCCCATGTCTGAACTGGGGTGGCGTAGTGAGCAAAATAACGATGGATTAAACCCAGATCTGTGACTGGGGGTGAATGTTTTGCCAATGTGCAACATTCCGTCCATCATCTTGTGTGTTTTGCTGTTCTCCCTATGTGGGAACGGTATGCCCAGACGTGGGTTCCGTGCTCACTACGCCACTGGATTCAAGCTATCATGGCTGAAGAGGGGTGAAACCCTGAAACCGGTCCTAGGATGCTTGATTCCGGTTCAGGGAGGACATGGCTTGGCAGTTCGGGCTGGACTGTTCCCATGAGGCACAGGATCAAGACTGATTTGCATATGCCCATGTCTGAACTGGGGTGGCGTAGTGAGCAAAATAACGATGGATTAAACCCAGATCTGTGACTGGGGGTGAATGTTTTGCCAATGTGCAACATTCTGTCCATCATCTTGTGTGTTTTGCTGTTCGCCCTACGTGGGAAGGGTATGCCCAGACATGGGTCCCGTGCTCACTACGCAACTGGAGTTAAGCTATCCTGGCTGAAGAGGGGTGAAACCCTGAAACCGGTCCTAGGATGCTTGATTCCGGATCAGGAAAGACATGGCTTGGCAGTTCGGGCTGCAATGATCCCATGAGGCACAGGGTCAAGACTGATTTGCATATGGCAATGTCTGAACTGGGGTGGCGTGGTGAGCAAAATAACGATGGATTAAACCCAGATCTGTGACTGGGGGTGAATGTTTTGCCAATGTGCAACATTCCGTCCATCATCTTGTGTGTTTTGCTGTTCGCCTTATGTGGGAAGAGTATGCCCAGACGTGGGTCCCTTGCTCACTACGCCACTGGAGTCAAGCTATCCTGCCTGAAGAGGGGTGAAACCCCGAAACCGGTCCTAGGATGCTTGATTCCGGTTCAGGGAATACATGGCTTGGCACATAGGGCTGGACTGTTCCCATGAGGCACAGGGTCAAGACTGATTTGCATATGGCCATGTCTGAACTGGGGTGGCGTGGTGAGCAAAATAACGATGGATTAAACCCAGATCTGTGACTGGGGGTGAATGTTTTGCCAATGTGCAACATTCTGTCCATCATCTTGTGTGTTTTGCTGTGCGCCCTATGTGGGAAGGGTATGCCCAGACGTGGGTCCCGTGCTCACTACGCCACTGGAGTCAAGCTATCCTGGCTGAAGAGGGGTGAAACCCCGAAACCGGTCCTAGGATGCTTGATTCCGGTTCAGGGAAGACATGGCTTGGCAGATCGGGCTGGACTGTTCCCATGAGGAACAGGGTCAAGACTGATTTGCATATGGCCATGTCTGAACTGGGGTGGCGTGGTGAGCAAAATAACGATGGATTAAACCCAGATCTGTGACTGGGGGTGAATGTTTTGCCAATGTGCAACATTCCGTCCATCATCTTGTGTGTTTTCCTGTTCGCCCTATGTGGGAAGGGTATGCCCAGACGTGGGTCCCGTGATCACTACGCCACGGAAGTCAAGCTATCCTGGCTGAAGAGGGGTGAAACCCCGAAACCGGTCCTAGGATGCTTAATTCCATTTCATGGAAGACATGGCTTGGCAGTTCGGGCTGGACTGTTCCCATGAGGCACAGGGTCAAGACTGATTTGCATATGGCCATGTCTGAACTGGGGTGGTGTGGTGAGTAAAATAACGATGGATTAAACCCAGATCTGTGACTGGGGGTGAATGTTTTGCCAATGTGCAACATTCCGTCCATCATCTTGTGTGTTTTGCTGTTCGCCCTATGTGGGAAGGGTATGCTCCGACATGGGTCCCGTGCTCACTACACCACTGGAGTTAAGCTATCCTGGCTGAAGAGGGGTGAAACCCCGAAACCGGTCCTAGGATGCTTGAGTCCGTTCATGGAAGACATGGCTTGGCAGTTCGGGCTGGACTGTTCCCATGAGGAACAGGGTCAAGACTGATTTGCATATGTACATGTCTGAACTGGGGTGGCGTGGTGAGCAAAATAACGATGGATTAAACCCAGATCTGTGACTGGGGGTGAATGTTTTGCCAATGTGCAACATTCCGTCAATCATCTTGTGTGTTTTGCTGTTCGCCCTATGTGGGAAGGGTATGCCCTGACGGGGGTCCCGTGCTCACTACGCCACTGGAGTCAAGCTATCCTGGCTGAAGAGGGGTGAAACCCCGAAACCGGTTCTAGGATGCTTGATTCCGGTTCAGGGAAGACATGGCTTGGCAGTTCAGGCTGGACTGTTCCCATGAGGCAAAGGGTCAAGACTGATTTGCCTATGGCCATGTCTGAACTAGGGTGGCGTGCTGAGCAAAATAATGATGGATTAAACCCAGATCTGTGACTGGGGGTGAATGTTTTGCCAATGTGCAACATTCCGTCCATCATCTTGTGTGTTTTGCTGTTCTCCCTATGTGGGAAAGATATGCCCAGACGTGGGTTCCGTGCTCACTACGCCACTGGAGTCAAGCTATCATGGCTGAAGAGGGGTGAAACCCCGAAACCGGTCCTAGGATGCTTGATTCCGGTTCAGGGAAGACATGGCTTGGCAGATCGGGCTGGACTGTTCCCAAGAGGCACAGGATCAAGACTGATTTGCATATGCCCATGTCTGAACTGGGGTGGCGTAGTGAGCAAAATAACGATGGATTAAACCCAGATCTGTGACTGGGGGTGAATGTTTTGCCAATGTGCAACATTCCGTCCATCATCTTGTGTGTTTTGCTGTTCTCCCTATGTGGGAAAGATATGCCCAGACGTGGGTTCCGTGCTCACTACGCCACTGGAGTCAAGCTATCATGGCTGAAGAGGGGTGAAACCCCGAAACCGGTCCTAGGATGCTTGATTCCGGTTCAGGGAAGACATGGCTTGGCAGATCGGGCTGGACTGTTCCCATGAGGAACAAGGTCAAGACTGATTTGCATATGTACATGTCTGAACTGGGGTGGCGTGGTGAGCAAAATAACGATGGATTAAACCCAGATCTGTGACTGGGGGTGAATGTTTTGCCAATGTGCAACATTCCGTCCATCATCTTGTGTGTTTTGCTGTTCGCCCTATGTGGGAAGGGTATGCCCAGGCGTGGGTCCCGTGCTCACTACGTCACTGGAGTCAATCTATCCTGGCTGAAGAGGGGTGCAACCCCGAAACCGGTCTTAGGATGCTTGATTCCGGTTCAGGGAAGACATGGCTTGGCAGTTCGGGCTGGACTGATCCCATGAGGTACAGGGTCAAGACTGATTTGCATATGGCAATGTCTGAACTGGGGTGGCGTGGTGAGCAAAATAACGATGGATTAAACCCAGATCTGTGAATGGGGGTGAATGTTTTGCCAATGTGCAACATTCCGTCCATCATCTTGTGTGTTTTGCTGTTCGCCCTATGTGGGAAGTGTATGCCCAGACGTGGGTCCCTTGCTCACTACGCCACTGGAGTCAAGCTATCCTGGATGAAGAGGGGTGAAACCCCGAAACCGTTGCTAGGATGCTTGATTCCGGGTTCAGGGAAGACATGGCATGGCAGTTCGGGCTGGACTGTTCCTATGAGTCACAGAGTCAAGGCTGATTTGCATATGGCCATGTCTGAACTGGGGTGGCGTGGTGAGCAAAATAACGATGGATTAAACCCAGATCTGTGACTGGGGGTGAATGTTTTGCCAATGTGCAACATTCCGTCCATCATCTTGTGTGTTTTGCTGTTCGCCCTATGTGGGAAGTGTATGCCAAGACGTGGGTCCTGTGCTCACTACGCCACTGGAGTCAAGCTATACTGGCTGAAGAGGGGCGAAACCCCGAAACCGGTCCTAGGATGCTTGATTCCGGTTCAGGGAAGACATGGCTTGGCAGATCGGGCTGGACTGTTCCCATGAGGAACAGGGTCAAGACTGATTTGCATATGTACATGTCTGAACTGGGGTGGCGTGGTGAGCAAAATAACGATGGATTAAACCCAGATCTGTGACTGGGGGTGAATGCTTTGCCAATGTGCAACATTCCGTCCATCATCTTGTGTGTTTTGCTGTTCGCCCTATTTGGGAAGGGTATGCCCTGACGGGGGTCCCGTGCTCACTACGCCACTGGAGTCAAGCTATCCTGGCTGAAGAGGGGTGAAACCCCGAAACCGGTCCTAGGATGCTTGATTCCGGTTCAGGGAACACATGGCTTGGCAGTTCAGGCTGGACTGTTCCCATGAGGCACAGGGTCAAGACTGATTTGCCTATGGCCATGTCTGAACTAGGGTGGCGTGGTGAGCAAAATAATGATGGATTAAACCCAGATCTGTGACTGGGGGTGAATGTTTTGCCAATGTGCAACATTCCGTCCATCATCTTGTGTGTTTTGCTGTTCTCCCTATGTGGGAACGATATGCCCAGACGTGGGTTCCGTGCTCACTACGCCACTGGAGTCAAGCTATCCTGGCTGAAGAGGGGTGAAACCCTGAAACCGGTGCTAGGATGCTTGATTCTGGTTCAGGGAGGACATGGCTTGGCAGTTCGGGCTGGACTGTTCCCAAGAGGCACAGGATCAAGACTGATTTGCATATGCCCATGTCTGAACTGGGGTGGCGTAGTGAGCAAAATAACGATGGATTAAACCCAGATCTGTGACTGGGGGTGAATGTTTTGCCAATGTGCAACATTCCGTCCATCATCTTGTGTGTTTTGCTGTTCGCCCTACGTGGGAAGGGTATGCCCAGACATGGGTCCCGTGCTCACTACGCCACTGGAGTTAAGCTATCCTGGCTGAAGAGGGGTGAAACCCTGAAACCGGTCCTAGGATGCTTGATTCCGGATCAGGGAAGACATGGCTTGGCATTTCGGGCTGCACTGATCCCATGAGGCACAGGGTCAAGACTGATTTGCATATGGCAATGTCTGAACTGGGGTGGCGTGGTGAGCAAAATAACGATGGATTAAACCCAGATCTGTGACTGGGGGTGAATGTTTTGCCAATGTGCAACATTCCGTCCATCATCTTGTGTGTTTTGCTGTTCGCCCTATGTGGGAAGAGTATGCCCAGACGTGGGTCCCTTGCTCACTACGCCACTGGAGTCAAGCTATCCTGCCTGAAGAGGGGTGAAACCCCGAAACCGGTCCTAGGATGCTTGATTCCGGTTCAGGGAATACATGGCTTGGCAGATCGGGCTGGACTGTTCCCATGAGGCACAGGGTCAAGATTGATTTGCATATGGCCATGCCTGAACTGGGGTGGCGTGTTGAGCAAAATAACGATGGATTATACCCAGATCTGTGACTGGGGGTGAATGTTTTGCCAATGGGCAACATTCTGTCCATCATCTTGTGTGTTTTTCTGTTCTCCCTATGTGAGAAGGGTATGCCTAGACGTGGGTACCGGGCTCACTACGCCACTGGAGTCAAGCTATCCTGGCTGAAGAGGGGTGAACCACCGAAACCGGTCCTAGGATTCTTGATTCCGGTTCAGGGAAGACATGTCTTGGCAGTTCGGGCTTGACTGTTCCCATGAGGCACAGGGTCAAGATTGATTTGCATATGGCCATGCCTGAACTGGGGTGGCGTGGTGAGCAAAATAACGATGGATTAAACCCAGATCTGTGACTGGGGGTGAATGTTTTGGCAATGTGCAACATTCCGTCCATCATCTTGTGTGTTTTGCTGCTCGCCCTATGTGGGAAGGGTATGCCCAGACGTGGGTCCTGTGCTCACTACTCCACTGGAGTCAAGCTATCCTGGCTGAAGAGGGGTGAAACCCCGAAACCGGTCCTAGGATGCTTGATTCCGGCTCAGGGAAGACATGGCTTGGCAGTTCGGGCTGGACTGTTCCAATGAGGCACAGGGTTAAGACTGATTTGCATATGGCCATGTCTGAACTGGGGTGGTGTGGTGAGCAAAATAACGATGGATTAAACCCAAATCTGTGACTGGGGGTGAATGTTTTGTCAATGTGCAACATTCCGTCCATCATCTTGTGTGTTTTGCTGTTCGCCCTATGTGGGAACGGTATGCCCAGACGTGGGTCCCGTGCTCACTACGCCACTGGAGTCAAGCTATCCTGGCTGAGGAGGGGTGAAACCCTGAAATTGGTCCTAGGATGCTTGATTCCGGTTCAGGGGAAAGATGGCTTGGCAGTTTGGGCCGGACTGTTCCCATGAGGCACAGGGTCAAGACTGATTTGCATATGGCCATGTCTGAACTGGGGATGGGTGGTGAGTTCTATAACAATGGATTAACCCAGATCTGTGACTGGGGATAAATGTTTTGCCAATGTGCAACATTCCGACCATCATCTTGTGTGTTTTGCTGTCCACCCTATGTGGGAAGGGTATGCCCAGACGTGGGTCCCGTGCTCACTACGTCACTGGAATCAAGCTATCCTGGCTGAAGAGGGGTGAAACCCCGAAACCGGTCCTAGGATGCTTGATTCCGGTTCAGGGAAGTCATAGCTTGGCAGTTCGGGCTGGACTGTCCCCATGAGGCACAGGGATAAGACTGATTTGCATATGGCCATGCCTGATCTGGGGTGGCGTGGTAAGCAAAATAACGATGGATTAAACCCAGATCTGTGACTGGGGTTGAATGTTTTGCCAATGTGCAACATTCTGTCTATCATGTTGTGTGTTTTGCTGTTCACCCTCTGCGGGAAGGGTATGCCCAGACGTGGGTACCGTGCTCACTACGCCACTGGAGTCAAGCTATCCTGGCTGAAGAGGGGTGAAACCCCAAAACCGGTCCTAGGATGCTTGATTCCGGTTCAGGGAAGACATAGCTTGGCAGTTCGGGCTGGACTGTTCCCATGAGGCACAGGGTCAAGACTGATTTGCATATTGTCATGTCTGAACTGTGGTGGCGAGCAAAATAACGATGGATTAAACCCATGTCTGTGACTGGGGGTGAATGTTTTGCCAATGTGCAACATTCCGTCCATCATCTTGTGTGTTTTGCTGTTCACCCTATGTGGGAAGGGTATGCCCAGACGTGGGTCCCGTGCTAACTACGCCACTGGAGTCAAGCTATCCTGGCTGAAGAGGGGTGAAACCCCAAAAACGGTCCTAGGATGCTTGATTCCGGTTCAGGGAAGACATGGCTTGGCAGTTCGGGCTGGACTGTTCCCATGAGGCACAGGGTCAAGAATGATTTGCATATGGCCATGTCTGAACTGGAGTGCCGTGGTGAGCAAAATAAAGATGGATTAAACCCATATCTGTGACTGGGAGTTAATGTTTTGCCAATGTGCAACATTCCATCCATCATCTTGTGTGTTTTGCTGTTAGCCCTATGTGGGAAGGGTATGCCCAGACGTGGGTCCCGTGCTTACTATGCCACTGGAGTCAAGCTATCCTGGCTGAAGAGGGGTGTAACCCTGAAACCGGTCCTAGGATGCTTGATTCCGGTTCAGGGAAGACATGGCTTGGCAGTTCGGGCTGGACCGTTCCCATGAGGCACAGGGTCAAGATTGATTTGCATATGGCCATGTCTGAACTGGGGTGGGGTGGTGAGCAAAATAACGATGGATTAAACCCAGATCTGTGACTGGGGGTGAATGTTTTGCCAATGTGCAACATTCCGCCCATCATCTTGTGTGTTTTGCTGTTCGCCCTAAGTGGGAAAGGTATGCCCAGACGTGGGTCCCGTGCTCACTACGCCACTGGAGTCAAGCTATCCTGGCTGAGGAGGGGTGAAACCCCGAAAACGGTCCTAGGATGCTTGATTCCGGTTCATGGGAGAGATGGCTTGGCAGTTTGGGCCGGACTGTTCCCATGAGGCACAGGGTCAAAACTGATTTGCATATGGCCATGTCTGAACTGGGGTGGCGTGGTGAGCAAAATAACAATGGATTAAACCCAGATCTGTGACTGGAGGTGAATGTTTTGCCAATGTGCAACATTCCGCCCATCATCTTGTGTGTTTTGCTGTTCGCCCTATGTGGGAACGGTATGCCCAGACGTGGGTCCCGTGCTCACTACGCCACTGGAATCAAGCTATCCTGGCTGAAGAGGGGTGAAACCCCGAAACCGGTCCTAGGATGCTTGATTCCGGTTCAGGGAAGTCATAGCTTGGCAGTTCGGGCTGGACTGTTCCCATGAGGCACAGGGATAAGACTGATTTGCATATGGCCATGTCTGAACTGGGGTGGCGTGGTAAGCAAAATAACGATGGATTAAACCCAGATCTGTGACTGGGGGTGAATGTTTTGCAAATGTGCAACATTCCGTCTATCATCTTGTGTGTTTTGCTGTTCGCCCTCTGCGGGAAGGGTATGCCCAGATGTGGGTCCCGTGCTCACTACGCCACTGGAGTCAAGCTATCCTGGCTGAAGAGGGGTGAAACCCCAAAACCGGTCCTAGGATACTTGATTCCGGTTCAGGGAAGACATGGCTTGGCAGTTCAGGCTGGACTGTTCCCATGAGGCACAGGGTCAAGACTGATTTGCATATGGCCATATCTGAACTGGGGTGGCGCGGTGAGCAAAATAACGATGGATTAAACCCAGATCTGTGACTGGGGGTGAATGTTTTGCCAATGTGCAACATTCCGTCCATCATCTTGTGTGTTTTGCTGTTCGCCCTATGTGGGAAGGGTATGCCCAGACATGGGTCCCGTGCTCACTACGCCTCTGGAGTTAAGCTATCCTGGCTGAAGAGGGGTGAAACCCCGAAACAGGTCCTAGGCTGCTTGATTCCGGTTCAGGGAAGACATGGCTTGGCAGTTCGGGCTTGACTGTTTCCATGAGGCAGAGGGTCAAGATTGATTTGCATATGGCCATGTCTGAACTGGGGTGGCGTCGTGAGCAAAATAACAATGGATTAAACCCAGATCTGTGACTGGGGTTAAATGTTTTGCCAATGTGTAACAACATTCCGTCTATCATCTTGTGTGTTTTGCTGTTCACCCTATGTGGGAAGGGTATGCCCAGACATGGGTCCCGTGCTCACTACGCCACTGGAGTCAAGCTATCATGGCTGAAGAGGGGTGAAACCCCGAAACCGGCCCTAGGATGCTTGATTCTGGTTCAGGGAAGACATGGCTTGGCAGTTCGGGCTGGACTGTTCCCATGAGGCACAGGGTCAAGACTGATTTGCATATGGCCATGTCTGAACTGGGGAGAAGTGGTGAGAAAAATAACGATGGATTATACCCAGATCTGTGACTGGGGGTGAATGTTTTGCCAATGTGCAACATTCCGTCCATCATCTTGTGTGTTTTGCTGTTCGCCCTGTGTGGGTAGGGTATGCCCAGACATGGGTCCCGTGCTCACTACACCACTGGAGTCAAGCTATCCTGGCTGAAGAGGGGTGAAACCCCAAAACCGGTCCTAGGATGCTTGGTTCCGGTACAGGGAAGACATGGCTTGGCAGTTCAGGCTGGAATGTTCCCATGATGAACAGGGTCAAGACTGATTCGCATATGGCTATGTCTGAACTGGGGTGGCGTGGTGAGCAAAATAACAATGGATTAAACCCAGCTCTGTGACTGGGGGTGAATGTTTTGCCAATGTGCAACATTCCATCCATCATCTTGTGTGTTTTGCTGTTCGCCCTATGTGGGAAGGGTATGCCCAGACGTGGGTCCCGTGCTCACTTCGCCACTGAAGTCAAGCTATCCTGGCTGAAGAGGGGTGAAACCCCAAAACCGGTCCTAGGATGCTTGATTCCGGTTCAGGGAAGACATGGCTTGGAAGATCGGGCTGGACTGTTCCCATGAGGCACAGGGTCAAGACTGATTTGCATATGGCCATGTCTGAACTGGGGTGGCGTGGTGAGCAAAATAACGATGGATTAAACCCAGATCTGTGACTGGGGGTGAATGTTTTGCCAATGTGCAACATTCCGCCCATCATCTTGTGTGTTTTGCTGTTCGCCCTATGTGGGAACGGTATGCCCAGACGTGGGTACCGTGCTCACTACGCCACTGGAGTCAAGCTATCCTGGCTGAAGAGGGGTGAAACCCCAAAACCGGTCCTAGGATGCTTGATTCCGGTTCAGGGAAGACATAGCTTGGCAGTTCGGGCTGGACTGTTCCCATGAGGCACAGGGTCAAGACTGATTTGCATATGGCCATGTCTGAACTGGGGAGGCGTGGTGAGCAAAATAACGATGGATTATACCCAGATCTGTGACTGGGGGTGAATGTTTTGCCAATGTGCAACATTCCGTCCATCATCTTGTGTATTTTGCTTTTCGCCCTGTGTGGGTAGGGTATGCCCAGACATGGGTCCCGTGCTCACTACGCCACTGGAGTCAAGCTATCCTGGCTGAAGAGGGGTGAAACCCCAAAACCGGTCCTAGGATGCTTGATTCCGGTACAGGGAAGACATGGCTTGGCAGTTCGGGCTGGACTGTTCCCATGATGAACAGGGTCAAGACTGATTCGCATATGGCTATGTCTGAACTGGGGTGGCGTGGTGAGCAAAATAACGATGGATTAAACCCAGCTCTGTGATGGGGGTGAATGTTTTGCCAATGTGCAACATTCCATCCATCATCTTGTGTGTTTTTCTGTTCGCCCTATGTGGAAAGGGTATGCCCAGACGTGGGTCCCGTGCTCACTACGCCACTGAAGTCAAGCTATCCTGGCTGAAGAGGGGTGAAACCCCGAAACCGGTCCTAGGATGCTTGATTCCGGTTCAGGGAAGGCATGGCTTGGCAGTTCGGGCTGGACTGTTCCCATGAGGCACAGGGTCAAGACTGATTTGCATATGGCTATGTCTGAACTGGGGTGGCGTGGTGAGCCAAATAACAATGGATTAAACGCAGATCTGTGACTGGGGGTGAATGTTTTGCCAATGTGCAACATTCCGTCCATCATCTTGTGTGTTTTGCTGTTCGTCCTATGTGGGAAGGGTATGCCCAGGCGTGGGTCCCGTGCTCACTACGCCATTGGAGTCAAGCTATCCTGGCGGAAGAGGGGTGAAACACCGAAACCGGTCCTAGGATGCTTGATTCCGGTTCAGGGAAGACATGGCTTGGCAGATCGGGCTGGACTGTTCCCATGAGGCACAGGATCAAGACTGATTTGCATATGGCCATGTCTGAACTGGGGTGGCGTGGTGAGCAAAATAACGATGGATTAAACCCAGATCTGTGACTGGGGGTGAATGTTTTGCCAATGTGCAACATTCCGTCCATCATCTTGTGTGTTTTGCTGTTCGCCCTATGTGGGAAGGGTATGCCCAGACGTGGGTCCCGTGCTCACTACGCCACTGGAGTCAATCTATCCTGGCTGAAGAGGGGTGAAACCCCGAAACCGGTGCTAGGATGCTTCATTCCGGTTCAGGAAATACATGGCTTGGCAGTTCGGGCTGGACTGTTCCCATGAGGCACAGGGTCAAGAATGATGTGCATATGGCCATGTCTGAACTGGAGTGGCGTGGTGAGCAAAATAACGATGGATTAAACCCAGATCTGTGACTGGGGGTGAATGTTTTGCCAATGTGCAACATTCGCCCATCATCTTGTGTGTTTTGCTGTTCGCCCTATGTGGGAACGGTATGCCCAGACGTGGGTACCGTGCTCACTACGCCACTGGAGTCAAGCTATCCTGGCTGAAGAGGGGTGAAACCCCAAAACCGGTCCTAGGATGCTTGATTCCGGTTCAGGGAAGACATAGCTTGGCAGTTCGGGCTGGACTGTTCCCATGAGGCACAGGGTCAAGACTGATTTGCATATGGCCATGTCTGAACTGGGGAGGCGTGGTGAGCAAAATAACGATGGATTATACCCAGATCTGTGACTGGGGGTGAATGTTTTGCCAATGTGCAACATTCCGTCCATCATCTTGTGTATTTTGCTTTTCGCCCTGTGTGGGTAGGGTATGCCCAGACATGGGTCCCGTGCTCACTACGCCACTGGAGTCAAGCTATCCTGGCTGAAGAGGGGTGAAACCCCAAAACCGGTCCTAGGATGCTTGATTCCGGTACAGGGAAGACATGGCTTGGCAGTTCGGGCTGGACTGTTCCCATGATGAACAGGGTCAAGACTGATTCGCATATGGCTATGTCTGAACTGGGGTGGCGTGGTGAGCAAAATAACGATGGATTAAACCCAGCTCTGTGATGGGGGTGAATGTTTTGCCAATGTGCAACGTTCCATCCATCATCTTGTGTGTTTTTCTGTTCGCCCTATGTGGAAAGGGTATGCCCAGACGTGGGTCCCGTGCTCACTACGCCACTGAAGTCAAGCTATCCTGGCTGAAGAGGGGTGAAACCCCGAAACCGGTCCTAGGATGCTTGATTCCGGTTCAGGGAAGGCATGGCTTGGCAGTTCGGGCTGGACTGTTCCCATGAGGCACAGGGTCAAGACTGATTTGCATATGGCCATGTCTGAACTGGGGTGGCGTGGTGAGCCAAATAACAATGGATTAAACGCAGATCTGTGACTGGGGGTGAATGTTTTGCCAATGTGCAACATTCCGTCCATCATCTTGTGTGTTTTGCTGTTCGTCTTATGTGGGAAGGGTATGCCCAGGCGTGGGTCCCGTGCTCACTACGCCATTGGAGTCAAGCTATCCTGGCTGAAGAGGGGTGAAACACCGAAACCGGTCCTAGGATGCTTGATTCCGGTTCAGGGAAGACATGGCTTGGCAGATCGGGCTGGACTGTTCCCATGAGGCACAGGATCAAGACTGATTTGCATATGGCCATGTCTGAACTGGGGTGGCGTGGTGAGCAAAATAACGATGGATTAAACCCAGATCTGTGACTGGGGGTGAATGTTTTGCCAATGTGCAACATTCCGTCCATCATCTTGTGTGTTTTGCTGTTCGCCCTATGTGGGAAGGGTATGCCCAGACGTGGGTCCCGTGCTCACTACGCCACTGGAGTCAATCTATCCTGGCTGAAGAGGGGTGAAACCCCGAAACCGGTGCTAGGATGCTTCATTCCGGTTCAGGAAATACATGGCTTGGCAGTTCGGGCTGGACTGTTCCCATGAGGCACAGGGTCAAGAATGATGTGCATATGGCCATGTCTGAACTGGAGTGGCGTGGTGAGCAAAATAACGATGGATTAAACCCATATCTGTGACTGGGGGTGAATGTTTTGCCAATGTGCAACATTCCGTCCATCATCTTGTGTGTTTTGCTGTTCGCCCTATGTGGGAAGGGTATGCCCAGACGTGGGTCCCTTGCTCACTATGCCACTGGAGTCAAGCTATCCTGGCTGAAGAGGGGTGTAACCCTGAAACCGGTCCTAGGATGCTTGATTCCGGTTCAGGGAAGACATGGCTTGGCAGTTCGGGCTGGACTGTTCCCATGAGGCACAGGGTCAAGACTGATTTGCATATGGCCAGGTCTGAACTGGGGTGGCGTGGTGAGCAAAATAACGATGGATTAAACCCAGATCTGTGACTGGGGGTGAATGTTTTGCCAATGTGCAACATTCCGCCCATCATCTTTTGTGTTTTGCTGTTCGCCCTATGTGGGAACGGTATGCCCAGACGTGGGTCCCGTGCTCACTACGCCACTGGAGTCAAGCTATCCTGGCTGAGGAGGGGTGAAACCCCGAAAACGGTCCTAGGATGCTTGATTCCGGTTCAGGGAAGAGATGGCTTGGCAGTTTGGGCCGGACTGTTCCCATGAGGCACAGGGTCAAAACTGATTTGCATATGGCCATGTCTGAACTGGGGTGGCGTGGTGAGTTATATAACGATGAATTAGACCCAGATCTGTGACTGGGTTGAATGTTTTGGCAATGTGCAACATTCCGTCCATCATCTTGTGTGTTTTGCTGTTCGTCCTATGTGGGAAGGGTTTGCCCATGCGTGGGTCCCGTGCTCACTACGCCATTGGAGTCAAGCTATCCTGGCTGAAGAGGGGTGAAACACCGAAACCGGTCCTAGGATGCTTGATTCCGGTTCAGGGAAGACATGGCTTGGCAGATCGGGCTGGACTGTTCCCATGAGGCACAGGATCAAGACTGATTTGCATATGGCCATGTCTGAACTGGGGTGGCGTGGTGAGCAAAATAACGATGGATTAAACCCAGATCTGTGACTGGGGGTGAATGTTTTGCCAATGTGCAACATTCCGTCCATCATCTTGTGTGTTTTGCTGTTCGCCCTATGTGGGAAGGGTATGCCCAGACGTGGGTCCCGTGCTCACTACGCCACTGGAGTCAATCTATCCTGGCTGAAGAGGGGTGAAACCCCGAAACCGGTGCTAGGATGCTTCATTCCGGTTCAGGAAATACATGGCTTGGCAGTTCGGGCTGGACTGTTCCCATGAGGCACAGGGTCAAGAATGATGTGCATATGGCCATGTCTGAACTGGAGTGGCGTGGTGAGCAAAATAACGATGGATTAAACCCATATCTGTGACTGGGGGTGAATGTTTTGCCAATGTGCAACATTCCGTCCATCATCTTGTGTGTTTTGCTGTTCGCCCTATGTGGGAAGGGTATGCCCAGACGTGGGTCCCGTGCTCACTATGCCACTGGAGTCAAGCTATCCTGGCTGAAGAGGGGTGTAACCCTGAAACCCGTCCTAGGATGCTTGATTCCGGTTCAGGGAAGACATGGCTTGGCAGTTCGGGCTGGACTGTTCCCATGAGGCACAGGGTCAAGACTGATTTGCATATGGCCAGGTCTGAACTGGGGTGGCGTGGTGAGCAAAATAACGATGGATTAAACCCAGATCTGTGACTGGGGGTGAATGTTTTGCCAATGTGCAACATTCCGCCCATCATCTTTTGTGTTTTGCTGTTCGCCCTATGTGGGAACGGTATGCCCAGACGTGGGTCCCGTGCTCACTACGCCACTGGAGTCAAGCTATCCTGGCTGAGGAGGGGTGAAACCCCGAAAACGGTCCTAGGATGCTTGATTCCGGTTCAGGGAAGAGATGGCTTGGCAGTTTGGGCCGGACTGTTCCCATGAGGCACAGGGTCAAAACTGATTTGCATATGGCCATGTCTGAACTGGGGTGGCATGGTGAGTTATATAACGATGAATTAGACCCAGATCTGTGACTGGGTTGAATGTTTTGGCAATGTGCAACATTCCGTCCATCATCTTGTGTGTTTTGCTGTTCACCCTATGTGGGAAGGGTATGCCCAGAAGTGGGTCCCGTGCTCACTACGCCACTGGAATCAAGCTATCCTGGCTGAAGAGGGGTGAAACCCCAAAACCGGTCCTAGGATGCTTGATTCTGGTTCAGGGAAGTCATAGCTTGGCAGTTTGGGCTGGACTGTTCCCATGAGGCACAGGGTCAAGACTGATTTGCATATGGCCATGTCTGAACTGTGGTGGCGTTGTAAGCAAAATAACGATGGATTAAACCCAGATCTGTGACTAGGGGTGAATGTTTTGCCAATTGTGCAACATTCCGTCTATCATGTTGTGTGTTTTGCTGTTCACCCTCTGCGGGAAGGGTATGCCCAGACGTGGGTACCGTGCTCACTACGCCACTGGAGTCAAGCTATCCTGGCTGAAGAGGGGTGAAACCCCAAAACCGGTCCTAGGATGCTTGATTCAGGTTCAGGGAAGACATAGCTTGGCAGTTCGGGCTGGACTGTTCCCATGAGGCACAGGGTCAAGACTGATTTGCATATTGTCATGTCTGAACTGGGGTGGCGAGCAAAATAACGATGGATTAAACCCATATCTGTGACTGGGGGTGAATGTTTTGCCAATGTGCAACATTCCGTCCATCATCTTGTGTGTTTTGATGTTCGCCCTATGTGGGAAGGGTATGCCCAGACGTGTGTCCCGTGCTCACTACGCCACTGGAGTTAAGCTATCCTGGCTGAAGTGGGGTGAAACCCTGAAACCGGTACTAGGATGCTTGATTCCGGTTCAGGGAAGACATGGCTTGGCAGTTCGGGCTTGACTGTTCCCATGAGGCACAGGGTCAAGATTGATTTGCATATGGCCATGCCTGAACTGGGGTGGCGTGGTAAGCAAAATAACGATGGATGATACCCAGATCTGTGACTGGGGGTGAATGTTTTGCCAATGGGCAACATTCTGTCCATCATCTTGTGTGTTTTTCTGATCTCCCTATGTGAGAAGGGTATGCCTAGACGTGGGTCCCGGGCTCACTACGCCACTGGAGTCAAGCTATCCTGGCTGAACAGGAGTGAAACACCGAAACCGGTCCTAGGATTCTTGATTCCGGTTCATGGAAGACATGGCTTGGCATTTCGGGCTGGACTGTTCCCATGAGGCACTGGGTCAAGACTGATTTGCATATGGCCATGTCTGAACTGGGGTGGCGTGGTGAGCAAAATAACGATGGATTAAACCCAGATCTGTGACTGGGGGTGAATGTTTTGCCAATGTGCAACATTCCGCCCATCATCTTGTGTGTTTTGCTGTTCGCCCTATGTGGGAACGGTATGCCCAGACGTGGGTCCCGGGCTCACTACGCCACTGGAGTCAAGCTATCCTGGCTGAACAGGGGTGAAACACCGAAACCGGTCCTAGGATTCTTGATTCCGGTTCAGGGAAGACATGGCTTGGCATTTCGGGCTGGACTGTTCCCATGAGGCACAGGGTCAAAACTGATTTGCATATGGCCATGTCTGAACTGGGGTGGCGTGGTGAGTTATATAACGATGAATTAAACCCAGATCTGTGACTGGGTTGAATGTTTTGGCAATGTGCAACATTCCGTCCATCATCTTGTGTGTTTTGCTGTTCACCCTATGTGGGAAGGGTATGCCCAGACGTGGGTCCCGTGCTCACTACGCCACTGGAATCAAGCTATCCTGGCTGAAGAGGCGTGAAACCCCGAAACCGGTCCTAGGATGCTTGATTCCGGTTCAGGGAAGTCATAGCTTGGCAGTTCGGGCTGGACTGTTCCCATGAGGCACAGGGTCAAGACTGATTTGCATATGGCCATGTCTGAACTGGGGTGGCGTGGTGAGCAAAATAACGATGGATTATATCCAGATCTGTGACTGGGGGTGAATGTTTTGCCAATGGGCAACATTCTGTCCATCATCTTCTGTGTTTTTCTGTTCTCCCTATGTGAGAAGGGTATGCCTAGACGTGGGTCCCGGGCTCACTACGCCACTGGAGTCAAGCTATCCTGGCTGAAGAGGGGTGAAACACCAAAACCGGTCCTAGGATTCTTGATTCCGGTTCAGGGAAGACATGGCTTGGCAGTTCGGGCTGGACTGTTCCCATGAGGCACAGGGTCAAGATTGATTTGCATATGGCCATGCCTGAACTGGGGTGGCGTGGTGAGCAAAATAACAATGGATTAAACCCAGATCTGTGACTGGAGGTGAATGTTTTGCCAATGTGCAACATTCCGCCCATCATCTTGTGTGTTTTGCTGTTCACCCTATGTGGGAACGGTATGCCCAGACGTGGGTCCCGTGCTCACTACGCCACTGGAATCAAGCTATCCTGGCTGAAGAGGGGTGAAACCCCGAAACCGGTCCTAGGATGCTTGATTCCGGTTCAGGGAAGTCATAGCTTGGCAGTTCGGGCTGGACTGTTCCCATGAGGCACAGGGATAAGACTGATTTGCATATGGCCATGTCTGAACTGGGGTGGCGTGGTAAGCAAAATAACGATGGATTAAACCCAGATCTGTGACTGGGGGTGAATGTTTTGCCAATGTGCAACATTCCGTCTATCATCTTGTGTGTTTTGCTGTTCGCCCTCTGCGGGAAGGGTATGCCCAGATGTGGGTCCCGTGCTCACTACGCCACTGGAGTCAAGCTATCCTGGCTGAAGAGGGGTGAAACCCCAAAACCGGTCCTAGGATACTTGATTCCGGTTCAGGGAAGACATGGCTTGGCAGTTCGGGCTGGACTGTTCTCATGAGGCACAGGGTCAAGACTGATTTGCATATGGCCATGTCTAAACTGGGGTGGCGTGGTGAGCAAAATAACGATGGATTAAACCCAGATCTGTGACTGGGGGTGAATGTTTTGCCAATGTGCAACATTCCGTCCATCATCTTGTGTGTTTTGCTGTTTGCCCTATGTGGGAAGGGTATTCCCAGACATGGGTCCCGTCCTCACTATGACACTGTAGTCAAGCTATCCTGGCTGAAGAGGGTGAAACCCCGAAACCGGTCCTAGGATGCTTCATTCCGGTTCAGGGAAGACATGGCATGGCAGTTCGGGCTGGACTGTTCCCTTGAGGCACAGGGTCAAGATTGATTTGCATATGGCCATGCCTGAACTGGGGTGGCGTGGTGAGCAAAATAACAATGGATTAAACCCAGATCTGTGACTGGAGGTGAATGTTTTGCCAATGTGCAACATTCCGCCCATCATCTTGTGTGTTTTGCTGTTCACCCTATGTGGGAACGGTATGCCCAGACGTGGGTCCCGTGCTCACTACGCCACTGGAATCAAGCTATCCTGGCTGAAGAGGGGTGAAACCCCAAAACCGGTCCTAGGATACTTGATTCCGGTTCAGGGAAGACATGGCTTGGCAGTTCGGGCTGGACTGTTCCCATGAGGCACAGGGTTAAGACTGAATTGCATACGTCCATGTCTGAACTGGGGTGGCGTGGTGAGCAAAATAACGATGGATTAAACCCAGATCTGTGACTGGGGGTGAATGTTTTGCCAATGTGCAACATTCCGTCCATCATCTTGTGTGTTTTGCTGTTCACCCTATGTGGGAAGGGTATGCCCAGACGTGTTTCCCGTGCTCACTACACCACTGGAGTCAAGCTATCCTGGCTGAAGAGGGTGAAACCCCGAAACCGGGCCTAGGATGCTTGATTCCGGTACAGGGAAGACATGGCTTTTCAGTTCGGGCTGGACTGTTCCCATGAGGCACAGGGTCAAGACTGATTTGCATATGGCCATGTCTGAACTGGGGTGGCGTGGTGAGCAAAATAACGATGGATTATACCCAGATCTGTGACTGGGGGTGAATGTTTTGCCAATGGGCAACATTCTGTCCATCATCTTGTGTGTTTTTCTGTTCTCCCTATGTGAGAAGGGTATGCCCAGACGTGGGTCCCGTGCTCACTACGCCACTGGAGTCAAGCTATCCTGGCTGAAGGGGGGTGAAACACCGAAACCGGTGCTAGGACGCTTGATTCCGGTTCAGGAAAAACATGGATTGGCAGTTCGGGCTGGACTGTTCCCATGAGGCACAGGGTCAAGAATGATTTGCATATGGCCATGTCTGAACTGGGGTGGCGAGCAAAATAACGATGGATTAAACCCATATCTGTGACTGGGGGTGAATGTTTTGCCAATGTGCAACATTCCGCCCATCATCTTGTGTGTTTTGCTGTTCGCCCTATGCGGGAAGGGTATGCCCAGACGTGGTTCCCGTGCTCACTACGCCACTGGAGTTAAGCTATCCTGGCTGAAGTGGGGTGAAACCCCGAAACTGGTCCTAGGATGCTTGATTCTGGTTCAGGGAAGACTTGGCTTGGCAGTTCGGGCTTAACTGTTCCCATGAGGCACAGGGTCAAGATTGATTTGCATATGGACATGCCTGAACTGGGGTGGCGTGGTGAGCAAAATAACGATGGATTATACCCAGATCTGTGACTGGGGGTGAATGTTTTGCCAATGGGCAACATTCTGTCCATCATGTTGTGTGTTTTTCTGTTCTCCCTATGTGAGAAGGGTATGCCCAGACGTGGGTCCCGTGCTCACTACGCCACTGGAGTCAAGCTATCCTGGCTGAAGAGGGGTGAAACACCGAAACCGGTCCTAGGATGCTTGATTCCGGTTCAGGGAAGACATGGCTTGGCAGATTGGACTGGACTGTTCCCATGAGGCACAGGTTCAAGACTGATTTGCATATGGCCATGTCTGAGCTGGGGTGGCGTAGTGAGCAAAATAACGATGGATTAAACCCAGATCTGTGACTGGGGGTGAATGTTTTGCCAATGTGCAACATTCCGTCCTTCATCTTGTGTGTTTTACTGTTCGCCCTATGTGGGAAGGGTATACCCAGACGTGGGTCCTGTGCTCACTACGCCACTGGAGTCAAGCTATCCTGGCTGAAGAGGGGTGAAACCCCGAAACCGGTCCTAGGATGCTTGATTCTGGTTCTGGGAAGACATGGCTTGGCAGTTCGGGCTGGACTGTTCCCATGAGGCACAGGGTCAAGAATGATTTGCATATGGCCATGTCTGAACTGGGGTGGCGAGCAAAATAACGATGGATTAAACCCATGTCTGTGACTGGGGGTGAATGTTTTGCCAATGTGCAACATTCCGTCCATCATCTTGTGTGTTTTGCTGTTCGCCCTATGTGGGAAGGGTATGCCCAGACGTGGGTCCCGTGCTCACTACGCCACTGGAGTTAAGCTATCCTGGCTGAAGAGGGGTGAAACCCCAAAAACGGTCCTAGGATGCTTGATTCCGGTTCAGGGAAGACATGGCTTGGCAGTTCGGGCTGGACTGTTCCCATGAGGCACAGGGTCAAGAATGATTTGCATATGGCCATGTCTGAACTGGAGTGCCGTGGTGAGCAAAATAAAGATGGATTAAACCCAGATCTGTGACTGGGGGTGAATATTTTGCCAATGTGCAACATTCCGCCCATCAGCTTGTGTATTTTGCTGTTCGCCCTATGTGGGAACGGTATGCCCAGACGTGGGTCCCGTGCTCACTACGCCACTGGAATCAAGCTATCCTGGCTGAAGAGGGGTGAAACCCCGAAACCGGTCCTAGGATGCTTGATTCCGGTTCAGGGAAGTCATAGCATCACAGTTCGGGCTGGACTGTTCCCATGAGGCACAGGGTCAAGACTGATTTGCATATGGCCATGTCTGATCTGGGGTGGCGTGGTAAGCAAAATAACGATGGATTAAACCCAGATCTGTGACTGGGGTTGAATGTTTTGCCAATGTGCAACATTCCGTCTATCATGTTGTGTGTTTTGCTGTTCACCCTCTGCGGGAAGGGTATGCCCAGACGTGGGTACCGTGCTCACTACGCCACTGGAGTCAAGCTATCCTGGCTGAAGAGGGGTGAAACCCCAAAACCGGTCCTAGGATGCTTGATTCCGGTTCAGGGAAGACATAGCTTGGCAGTTCGGGCTGGACTGTTCCCATGAGGCACAGGGTCAAGACTGATTTGCATATTGTCATGTCTGAACTGGGGTGGCGAGCAAAATAACGATGGATTAAACCCATGTCTGTGACTGGGGGTGAATGTTTTGCCAATGTGCAACATTCCGTCCATCATCTTGTGTGTTTTGCTGTTCGCCCTATGTGGGAAGGGTATGCCCAGACGTGGGTCCCGTGCTCACTACGCCACTGGAGTTAAGCTATCCTGGCTGAAGAGGGGTGAAACCCCAAAAACGGTCCTAGGATGCTTGATTCCGGTTCAGGGAAGACATGGCTTGGCAGTTCGGGCTGGACTGTTCCCATGAGGCACAGGGTCAAGAATGATTTGCATATGGCCATGTCTGAACTGGAGTGCCGTGGTGAGCAAAATAAAGATGGATTAAACCCATATCTGTGACTGGGGGTGAATGTTTTGCCAATGTGCAACATTCCGTCCATCATCTTGTGTGTTTTGCTGTTAGCCCTATGTGGGAAGGGTATGCCCAGACGTGGGTCCCGTGCTTACTATGCCACTGGAGTCAAGCTATCCTGGCTGAAGAGGGGTGTAACCCTGAAACCGGTCCTAGGATGCTTGATTCCGGTTCAGGGAAGACATGGCTTGGCAGTTCGGGCTGGACTGTTCCCATGAGGCACAGGGTCAAGATTGATTTGCATATGGCCATGTCTGAACTGGGGTGGCGTGGTGAGCAAAATAACGATGGATTAAACCCAGATCTGTGACTGGGGGTGAATGTTTTGCCAATGTGCAACATTCCGCCCATCATCTTGTGTGTTTTGCTGTTCGCCCTATGTGGGAAAGGTATGCCCAGACGTGGGTCCCGTGCTCACTACGCCACTGGAGTCAAGCTATCCTGGCTGAGGAGGGGTGAAACCCCGAAAACGGTCCTAGGATGCTTGATTCCGGTTCATGGGAGAGATGGCTTGGCAGTTTGGGCCGGACTGTTCCCATGAGGCACAGGGTCAAAACTGATTTGCATATGGCCATGTCTGAACTGGGGTGACGTGGTAAGCAAAATAACGATGGATTAAACCCAGATATGTGACTGGGGGTGAATGTTTTGCCAATGTGCAACATTCCGTCTATCATGTTGTGTCTTTTGCTGTTCACCCTATGTGGGAAGGGTATGCCCAGACGTGGGTCCCGTGCTCACTACGTCACTGGAATCAAGCTATCCTGGCTGAAGAGGGGTGAAACCCCGAAACCGGTCCTAGGATGCTTGATTCCGGTTCAGGGAAGTCATTGCATTGCAGTTAGGGCTGGACTGTTCCCATGAGGCACAGGGTCAAGATTGATTTGCATATGGCCATGTCTGAACTGGGGTGGCGTGGTAAGCAAAATAACGATGGATTAAACCCAGATCTGTGACTGGGGGTGAATGTTTTGCCAATGTGCAACATTCCGTCTATCATCTTGTGTGTTTTGCTGTTCGCCCTCTGCGGGAAAGGTATGCCCAGACGTGGGTCCCGTGCTCACTACGCCACTGGAGTCAAGCTATCCTGGCTGAAGAGGGGTGAAACCCCAAAACCGGTCCTAGGATACTTGATTCCGATTCAGGGAAGACATGGCTTGGCAGTTCGGGCTGGACTGTTCCCATGAGGCACAGGGTTAAGACTGAATTGCATATCTCCATGTCTGAACTGGGGTGGCGTGGTGAGCAAAATAACGATGGATTAAACCCAGATCTGTGACTGGGGGTGAATGTTTTGCCAATGTGCAACATTCCGTCCATCATCTTGTGTGTTTTGCTGTTCACCCTATGTGGGAAGGGTATGCCCAGATGTGTGTCCCGTGCTCACTACACCACTGGAGTCAAGCTATCCTGGCTGAAGAGGGTGAAACCCCGAAACCGGGCCTAGGATGCTTGATTCCGGTACAGGGAAGACATGGCTTTTCAGTTCGGGCTGGACTGTTCCCATGAGGCACAGGGTCAAGACTGATTTGCATATGGCCATGTCTGAACTGGGGTGGCGTGGTGAGCAAAATAACGATGGATTATACCCAGATCTGTGACTGGGGGTGAATGTTTTGCCAATGGGCAACATTCTGTCCATCATCTTGTGTGTTTTTCTGTTCTCCCTATGTGAGAAGGGTATGCCCAGACGTGGGTCCCGTGCTCACTACGCCACTGGAGTCAAGCTATCCTGGCTGAAGAGGGGTGAAACACCGAAACCGGTGCTAGGATGCTTGATTCCGGTTCAGGAAAAACATGGCTTGGCAGTTCGGGCTGGACTGTTCCCATGAGGCACAGGGTCAAGAATGATTTGCATATGGCCATGTCTGAACTGGGGTGGCGAGCAAAATAACGATGGATTAAACCCAGATCTGTGACTGGGGGTGAATGTTTTGCCAATGTGCAACATTCCGCCCATCATCTTGTGTGTTTTGCTGTTCGCCCTATGTGGGAAAGGTATGCCCAGACGTGGGTCCCGTGCTCACTACGCCACTGGAGTCAAGCTATCCTGGCTGAGGAGGGGTGAAACCCCGAAAACGGTCCTAGGATGCTTGATTCCGGTTCATGGGAGAGATGGCTTGGCAGTTTGGGCCGGACTGTTCCCATGAGGCACAGGGTCAAAACTGATTTGCATATGGCCATGTCTGAACTGGGGTGACGTGGTAAGCAAAATAACGATGGATTAAACCCAGATCTGTGACTGGGGGTGAATGTTTTGCCAATGTGCAACATTCCGTCTATCATGTTGTGTCTTTTGCTGTTCACCCTATGTGGGAAGGGTATGCCCAGACGTGGGTCCCGTGCTCACTACGTCACTGGAATCAAGCTATCCTGGCTGAAGAGGGGTGAAACCCCGAAACCGGTCCTAGGATGCTTGATTCCGGTTCAGGGAAGTCATTGCATCGCAGTTAGGGCTGGACTGTTCCCATGAGGCACAGGGTCAAGACTGATTTGCATATGGCCATGTCTGAACTGGGGTGGCGTGGTAAGCAAAATAACGATGGATTAAACCCAGATCTGTGACTGGGGGTGAATGTTTTGCCAATGTGCAACATTCCGTCTATCATCTTGTGTGTTTTGCTGTTCGCCCTCTGCGGGAAAGGTATGCCCAGACGTGGGTCCCGTGCTCACTACGCCACTGGAGTCAAGCTATCCTGGCTGAAGAGGGGTGAAACCCCAAAACCGGTCCTAGGATACTTGATTCCGATTCAGGGAAGACATGGCTTGGCAGTTCGGGCTGGACTGTTCCCATGAGGCACAGGGTTAAGACTGAATTGCATATGTCCATGTCTGAACTGGGGTGGCGTGGTGAGCAAAATAACGATGGATTAAACCCAGATCTGTGACTGGGGGTGAATGTTTTGCCAATGTGCAACATTCCGTCCATCATCTTGTGTGTTTTGCTGTTCACCCTATGTGGGAAGGGTATGCCCAGACGTGTGTCCCGTGCTCACTACACCACTGGAGTCAAGCTATCCTGGCTGAAGAGGGTGAAACCCCGAAACCGGGCCTAGGATGCTTGATTCCGGTACAGGGAAGACATGGCTTTTCAGTTCGGGCTGGACTGTTCCCATGAGGCACAGGGTCAAGACTGATTTGCATATGGCCATGTCTGAACTGGGGTGGCGTGGTGAGCAAAATAACGATGGATTATACCCAGATCTGTGACTGGGGGTGAATGTTTTGCCAATGGGCAACATTCTGTCCATCATCTTGTGTGTTTTTCTGTTCTCCCTATGTGAGAAGGGTATGCCCAGACGTGGGTCCCGTGCTCACTACGCCACTGGAGTCAAGCTATCCTGGCTGAAGAGGGGTGAAACACCGAAACCGGTGCTAGGATGCTTGATTCCGGTTCAGGAAAAACATGGCTTGGCAGTTCGGGCTGGACTGTTCCCATGAGGCACAGGGTCAAGAATGATTTGCATATGGCCATGTCTGAACTGGGGTGGCGAGCAAAATAACGATGGATTAAACCCATATCTGTGACTGGGGGTGAATGTTTTGCCAATGTGCAACATTCCGCCCATCATCTTGTGTGTTTTGCTGTTCGCCCTATGTGGGAAGGGTATGCCCAGACGTGGTTCCCGTGCTCACTACGCCAATGGAGTTAAGCTATCCTGGCTGAAGTGGGGTGAAACCCCGAAACTGGTCCTAGGATGCTTGATTCTGGTTCAGGGAAGACTTGGCTTGGCAGTTCGGGCTTAACTGTTCCCATGAGGCACAGGGTCAAGATTGATTTGCATATGGACATGCCTGAACTGGGGTGGCGTGGTGAGCAAAATAACGATGGATTATACCCAGATCTGTGACTGGGGGTGAATGTTTTGCCAATGGGCAACATTCTGTCCATCATGTTGTGTGTTTTTCTGTTCTCCCTATGTGAGAAGGGTATTCCCAGACGTGGGTCCCGTGCTCACTACGCCACTGGAGTCAAGCTATCCTGGCTGAAGAGGGGTGAAACACCGAAACCGGTCCTAGGATGCTTGATTCCGGTTCAGGGAAGACATGGCTTGGCAGATTGGACTGGACTGTTCCCATGAGGCACAGGTTCAAGACTGATTTGCATATGGCCATGTCTGAGCTGGGGTGGCGTAGTGAGCAAAATAACGATGGATTAAACCCAGATCTGTGACTGGGGGTGAATGTTTTGCCAATGTGCAACATTCCGTCCTTCATCTTGTGTGTTTTACTGTTCGCCCTATGTGGGAAGGGTATACCCAGACGTGGGTCCTGTGCTCACTACGCCACTGGAGTCAAGCTATCCTGGCTGAAGAGGGGTGAAACCCCGAAACCGGTCCTAGGATGCTTGATTCTGGTTCTGGGAAGACATGGCTTGGCAGTTCGGGCTGGACTGTTCCCATGAGGCACAGGGTCAAGACTGATTTGCATATGGCCATGTCTGAACTGAGGTGGCGTGGAGATCAAAATAACGATAGATTAAACCCAGATCTGTGACTGGGGGTGAATATTTTGCCAATGTGCAACATTCCGCCCATCAGCTTGTGTATTTTGCTGTTCGCCCTATGTGGGAACGGTATGCCCAGACGTGGGTCCCGTGCTCACTACGCCACTGGAATCAAGCTATCCTGGCTGAAGAGGGGTGAAACCCCGAAACCGGTCCTAGGATGCTTGATTCCGGTTCAGGGAAGTCATAGCATCACAGTTTGGGCTGGACTGTTCCCATGAGGCACAGGGTCAAGACTGATTTGCATATGGCCATGTCTGAACTGGTGTGGCGTGGTAAGCAAAATAACGATGGACTAAACCCAGATCTGTGACTGGGGGTGAATGTTTTGCCAATGTGCAACATTCCGTCTATCATCTTGTGTGTTTTGCTGTTCGCCCTCTGCGGGAAGGGTATGCCCAGACGTGGGTCCCGTGCTCACAACGCCACTGGAGTCAAGCTATCCTGGCCGAAGAGGGGTGAAACCCCAAAACCGGTCCTAGGATACTTGATTCCGGTTCAGGGAAGACATGGCTTGGTAGTTCGGGCTGGACTGTTCCCATGAGGCACAGGGTTAAGACTGAATTGCATATGGCCATGTCTGAACTGGGGTGGCGTGGTGAGCAAAATAACGATGGATTAAACCCTGATCTGTGACTGGGGGTGAATGTTTTGCCAATGTGCAACATTCCGTCCATCATCTTGTGTGTTTTGCTGTTCACCCTATGTGGGCAGGGTATGCCCAGACGTGTGTCCCGTGCTCACTACGCCACTGGAGTCAAGCTATCCTGGCTGAAGAGGGTGAAACCCCGAAACCGGGCCTAGGATGCTTGATTCAGGTACAGGGAAGACATGGCTTAGCAGTTCGGGCTGGACTGTTCCCATGATGCACAGGGTCAAGACTGATTTGCATATGGCCATGTCTGAACTGGGGTGACGTGGTGAGCAAAATAACGATGGATTAAACCCAGATCTGTGACTGGGGGTGAATGTTTTGCCAATGTGCAACATTCCGTCCATCATCTTGTGTGTTTTGCTGTTCACCCTATGTGGGAGTGGTATGCCCAGACGTGTGTCCCGTGCTCACTACGCCACTGGAGTCAAGCTATCCTGGCTGAAGAGAGGTAAACCCCGAAACCGGGCCTAGGATGCTTGATTCCGGTACAGGGAAGACATGGCTTGGCAGTTCGGGCTGGACTGTTCCCATGAGGCACAGGGTCAAGACTGATTTGCATATGGCCATGTCTGAACTGGGGTGGCGTGGTGAGCAAAATAACGATGGATTAAACCCAGATCTGTGACTGGGGGTGAATGTTTTGGCAATGTGCAACATTCCGTCCATCATCTTGTGTGTTTTGTTGCTCGCCCTATGTGGGAAGGGTATGCCCAGATGTGGGTCCCGTGCTCACTTCTCCACTGGAGTCAAGCTATCCTGGCTGAAGAGGGGTGAAACCCCGAAACCGGTCCTAGGATGCTTGATTCCGGCTCAGGGAAGACATGGCTTGGCAGTTCGGTCTGGATTGTTCCCATGAGGCACAGGGTCAAGACTGATTTGCATATGGCCATGTCTGAACTGGGGTGGTGTGGTGTGCAAAATAACGATGGATTAAACCGAGATCTGTGACTGGGGGTGAATGTTTTGTCAATGTGCAACATTCCGTCCATCATCTTGTGTGTTTTGCTGTTCGCCCTATGTGGGAACGGTATGCCCAGACGTGGGTCCCCTGCTCACTACGCCACTGGAGTCAAGCTATCCTGGCTGAGGAGGGGTGAAACCCCGAAATTGGTCCTAGGATGCTTGATTCTGGTTCAGGGGAAAGATGGCTTGGCAGTTTGGGCCGGACTGTTCTCATGAGGCACAGGGTCAAGACTGATTTGCAAATGGCCATGTCTGAACTTGGGTGGCGTGGTGAGCAAAATAACGATGGATTAAACCCAGATCTGTGACTGGGGGTGAGTGTTTTGCCAATGTGCAACATTCCGTCCATCATCTTGTGTGTTTTGCTGTTCGCCCTCTGCGGGAAGGGTATGCCCAGACGTGGTTCCCGTGCTCACAACGCCACTGGAGTCAAGCTATCCTGGCTGAAGAGGGGTGAAACCCCAAAACCGGTCCTAGGATACTTGATTCCGGTTCAGTGAAGACATGGCTTGGTAGTTCGGGCTGGACTGTTCCCATGAGGCACAGGGTTAAGACTGAATTGCATATGGCCATGTCTGAACTGGGGTGGCGTGGTGAGCAATATAACGATGGATTAAACCCTGATCTGTGACTGGGGGTGAATGTTTTGCCAATGTGCAACATTCCGTCCATCATCTTGTGTGTTTTGCTGTTCACCCTATGTGGGAAGGGTATGCCCAGACATGTGTCCCGTGCTCACTACGCCACTAGAGTCAAGCTATCCTGGCTGAAGAGGGTGAAACCCCGAAACCGGGCCTAGGATGCTTGATTCAGGTACAGGGAAGACATGGCTTGGCAGTTCGGGCTGGACTGTTCCCATGATGCACAGGGTCAAGACTGATTTGCATATGGCCATGTCTGAACTGGGGTGACGTGGTGAGCAAAATAACGATGGATTAAACCCAGATCTGTGACTGGGGTTGAATGTTTTGCCAATGTGCAACATTCCGTCCATCATCTTGTGTGTTTTGCTGTTCACCCTATGTGGGAGTGGTATGCCCAGACGTGTGTCCCGTGCTCACTACGCCACTGGAGTCAAGCTATCCTGGCTGAAGAGAGGTAAACCCCGAAACCGGGCCTAGGATGCTTGATTCCGGTACAGGGAAGACATGGCTTGGCAGTTCGGGCTGGACTGTTCCCATGAGGCACAGGGTCAAGATTGATTTGCATATGGCCATGTCTGAACTGGGGTGGCGTGGTGAGCAAAATAACGATGGATTAAACCCAGATCTGTGACTGGGGTGAATATTTTGCCAATGTGCAACATTCCGCCCATCAGCTTGTGTATTTTGCTGTTCGCCCTATGTGGGAACGGTATGCCCAGACGTGGGTCCCGTGCTCACTACGCCACTGGAATCAAGCTATCCTGGCTGAAGAGGGGTGAAACCCCGAAACCGGTCCTAGGATGCTTGATTCCGGTTCAGGGAAGCCATAGCATCACAGTTTGGGCTGGACTGTTCCCATGAGGCACAGGGTCAAGACTGATTTGCATATGGCCATGTCTGAACTGGTGTGGCGTGGTAAGCAAAATAACGATGGATTAAACCCAGATCTGTGACTGGGGGTGAATGTTTTGCCAATGTGCAACATTCCGTCTATCATCTTGTGTGTTTTGCTGTTCGCCCTCTGCGGGAAGGGTATGCCCAGACGTGGGTCCCGTGCTCACGCCACTGGAGTCAAGCTATCCTGGCTGAAGAGGGGTGAAACCCCAAAACCGGTCCTAGGATACTTGATTCCGGTTCAGGGAAGACATGGCTTGGTAGTTCGGGCTGGACTGTTCCCATGAGGCACAGGGTTAAGACTGAATTGCATATGGCCATGTCTGAACTTGGGTGGCGTGGTGAGCAAAATAACGATGGATTAAACCCTGATCTGTGACTGGGGGTGAATGTTTTGCCAATGTGCAACATTCCGTCCATCATCTTGTGTGTTTTGCTGTTCACCCTATGTGGGAAGGGTATGCCCAGACGTGTGTCCCGTGCTCACTACGCCACTGGAGTCAAGCTATCCTGGCTGAAGAGGGTGAAACCCCGAAACCGGGCCTAGGATGCTTGATTCAGGTACAGGGAAGACATGGCTTGGCAGTTCGGGCTGGACTGTTCCCATGATGCACAGGGTCAAGACTGATTTGCATATGGCCATGTCTGAACTGGGGTGACGTGGTGAGCAAAATAACGATGGATTAAACCCAGATCTGTGACTGGGGGTGAATGTTTTGCCAATGTGCAACATTCCGTCCATCATCTTGTGTGTTTTGCTGTTCACCCTATGTGGGAGTGGTATGCCCAGACGTGTGTCCCGTGCTCACTACGCCACTGGAGTCAAGCTATCCTGGCTGAAGAGAGGTAAACCCCGAAACCGGGCCTAGGATGCTTGATTCCGGTACAGGGAAGACATGGCTTGGCAGTTCGGGCTGGACTGTTCCCATGAGGCACAGGGTCAAGACTGATTTGCATATGGCCATGTCTGAACTGGGGTGGCGTGGTGAGCAAAATAACGATGGATTAAACCCAGATCTGTGACTGGGGGTGAATGTTTTGGCAATGTGCAACATTCCGTCCATCATCTTGTGTGTTTTGTTGCTCGCCCTATGTGGGAAGGGTATGCCCAGATGTGGGTCCCGTGCTCACTTCTCCACTGGAGTCAAGCTATCCTGGCTGAAGAGGGGTGAAACCCCGAAACCGGTCCTAGGATGCTTGATTCCGGCTCAGGGAAGACATGGCTTGGCAGTTCGGTCTGGATTGTTCCCATGAGGCACAGGGTCAAGACTGATTTCCATATGGCCATGTCTGAACTGGGGTGGTGTGGTGTGCAAAATAACGATGGATTAAACCGAGATCTGTGACTGGGGGTGAATGTTTTGTCAATGTGCAACATTCCGTCCATCATCTTGTGTGTTTTGCTGTTCGCCCTATGTGGGAATGGTATGCCCAGACGTGGGTCCCGTGCTCACTACGCCACTGGAGTCAAGCTATCCTGGCTGAGGAGGTGTGAAACCCCGAAATTGGTCCTAGGATGCTTGATTCTGGTTCAGGGGAAAGATGGCTTGGCAGTTTGGGCCGGACTGTTCTCATGAGGCACAGGGTCAAGACTGATTTGCATATGGCCATGTCTGAACTTGGGTGGCGTGGTGAGCAAAATAACGATGGATTAAACCCAGATCTGTGACTGGGGGTGAATGTTTTGGCAATGTGCAATATTCCGTCCATCATCTTGTGTGTTTTGTTGCTCGCCCTATGTGGGAAGGGTATGCCCAGATGTGGGTCCCGTGCTCACTTCTCCACTGGAGTCAAGCTATCCTGGCTGAAGAGGGGTGAATCCCCGAAACCGGTCCTAGGATGCTTGATTCCGGCTCAGCGAAGACATGGCTTGGCAGTTCGGTCTGGACTGTTCCCATGAGGCACAGGGTCAAGACTGATTTGCATATGGCCATGTCTGAACTGGGGTGGTGTGGTGTGCAAAATAACGATGGATTAAACCGAGATCTGTGACTGGGGGTGAATGTTTTGTCAATGTGCAACATTCCGTCCATCATCTTGTGTGTTTTGCTGTTCGCCCTATGTGGGAACGGTATGCCCAGACGTGGGTCCCGTGCTCACTACGCCACTGGAGTCAAGCTATCCTGGCTGAGGAGGGGTGAAACCCCGAAATTGGTCCTAGGATGCTTGATTCTGGTTCAGGGGAAAGATGGCTTGGCAGTTTGGGCCGGACTGTTCTCATGAGGCACAGGGTCAAGACTGATTTGCATATGGCCATGTCTGAACTTGGGTGGCGTGGTGAGCAAAATAACGATGGATTAAACCCAGATCTGTGACTGGGGGTGAGTGTTTTGCCAATGTGCAACATTCCGTCCATCATCTTGTGTGTTTTGCTGTTCGCCCTATGTGGGAAGGCTATGCCCAGACGTGGGTCTCGTGCTCACTACGCCACTGGAGTCAAGATATCCTGGCTGAAGAGGGGTGAAACCCCAAAACCGGTCCTAGGATGCTTGATTCTGGTACAGGGAAGACAAAGCTTGGCAGTTCGGGCTGGACTGTTCCCATGAGGCACAGGGTCAAGACTGATTTGCATATGGCCATGTCTGAATTTGGGTGGCGTGGTGAGCAAAATAACAATGGATTAAACCCAGATCTGTGACTGGGGGTGAGTGTTTTGCCAATGTGCAACATTCCGTCCATCATCTTGTGTGTTTTGCTGTTCGCCCTATGTGGGAAGGGTATGCCCAGACGTGGATCTCGTGCTCACTATGCCACTGGAGTCAAGATATCCTGGCTGAAGAGGGGTGAAACCCCAAAACCGGTCGTAGGATGCTTGATTCCGGTACAGGGAAGACAAGGCTTGGCAGTTCGGGCTGGACTGTTCCCATGAGGCACAGGGTCAAGAATGATTTGCATATGGCCATGTCTGAACTTGGGTGGCGTTGTGAGCAAAATAACGATGGATTAAACCCAGATCTGTGATTGGGGGTGAATGTTTTGCCAATGTGCAACATTCCGTCCATCATCTTGTGTGTTTTGCTGTGCGCCCTATTTGGGAAGGGTATGCCCAGACGTGGGTCCCGTGCTCACTATGCCACTGGAGTCAAGCTATCCTGGCTGAAGAGGGGTGAAACCCCGAAACCGGTCCTAGGATGCTTGATTCCGGTTCTGGGAAGACATGGCTTGGCAGTTCGGGCTGGACTGTTCCCATGAGGCACAGGGTCAAGACTGATTTGCATATGGCCATGTCTCAACTGGGGTGGCGTGGTGATCAAAATAACGATGGATTAAACCCAGATCTGTGACTGGGGTTGAATGTTTTGCCAATGTGCAACATCCCGCCCATCAGCTTGTGTATTTTGCTGTTCGCCCTATGTGGGAACGGTATGCCCAGACGTGGGTCCCGTGCTCACTACGCCACTGGAATCAAGCTATCCTGGCTGAAGAGGGGTGAAACCCCGAAACCGGTCCTAGGATGCTTGATTCCGGTTCAGGGAAGTCATAGCATCACAGTTCGGGCTGGACTGTTCCCATGAGGCACAGGGTCAAGACTGATTTGCATATGGCCATGTCTGAACTGGCGTGGCGTGGTAAGCAAAATAACGATGGATTAAACCCAGATCTGTGACTGGGGGTGAATGTTTTGCCAATGTGCAACATTCCGTCTATCATCTTGTGTGCTTTGCTGTTCGCCCTCTGCGGGAAGGGTATGCCCAGACGTGGGTCCCGTGCTCACTACGCCACTGGAGTCAAGCTATCCTGGCTGAAGAGGGGTGAAACCCCAAAACCGGTCCTAGGATACTTGATTCCAGTTCAGGGAAGACATGGCTTGGCAGTTCGGGCTGGACTGTTCCCATGAGGCACAGGGTTAAGACTGAATTGCATATGGCCATGTCTGAACTGGGGTGGCGTGGTGAGCAAAATAACGATGGATTAAACCCTGATCTGTGACTGGGGGTGAATGTTTTGCCAATGTGCAACATTCCGTCCATCATCTTGTGTGTTTTGCTGTTCACCCTATGTGGGAAGGGTATGCCCAGACGTGTGTCCCGTGCTCACTACGCCACTGGAGTCAAGCTATCCTGGCTGAAGAAGGTGAAACCCCGAAACCGGGCCTAGGATGCTTGATTCCGGTACAGGGAAGACATGGCTTGGCAGTTCGGGCTGGACTGTTCCCATGATGCACAGGGTCAAGACTGATTTGCATATGGCCATGTCTGAACTGGGGTGGCGTGGTGAGCAAAATAACGATGGATTAAACCCAGATCTGTGACTGTGGGTGAATGTTTTGCCAATGTGCAACATTCCGTCCATCATCTTGTGTGTTTTGCTGTTCACCCTATGTGGGAGTGGTATGCCCAGACGTGTGTCCCGTGCTCACTACGCCACTGGAGTCAAGCTATCCTGGCTGAAGAGAGGTAAACCCCGAAACCGGGCCTAGGATGCTTGATTCCGGTACAGGGAAGACATGGCTTGGCAGTTCGGGCTGGACTGTTCCCATGAGGCACAGGGTCAAGACTGATTTGCATATGGCCATGTCTGAACTGGGGTGGTGTGGTAAGCAAAATAACGATGGATTAAACCCAGATCTGTGACTGGGGGTGAATGTTTTGGCAATGTGCAACATTCCGTCCATCATCTTGTGTGTTTTGCTGCTCGCCCTATGTGGGAAGGGTATGCCCAGATGAGGGTCCCGTGCTCACTACTCCACTGGAGTCAAGCTATACTGGCTGAAGAGGGGTGAAACCCCGAAACCGGTCCTAGGATGCTTGATTCCGGCTCAGGGAAGACATGGCTTGGCAGTTCGGTCTGGACTGTTCCCATGAGGCACAGGGTCAAGACTGATTTGCATATGGCCATGTCTGAACTGGGGTGGTGTGGTGTGCAAAATAACGATGGATTAAACCAAGATCTGTGACTGGGGGTGAATGTTTTGTCAATGTGCAACATTCCGTCCATCATCTTGTGTGTTTTGCTGTTCGCCCTATGTGGGAACGGTATGCCCAGACGTGGGTCCCCTGCTCACTACGCCACTGGAGTCAAGCTATCCTGGCTGAGGAGGGGTGAAACCCCTAAATTGGTCCTAGGATGCTTGATTCTGGTTCAGGGGAAAGATGGCTTGGCAGTTTGGGCCGGACTGTTCCCATGAGGCACAGGGTCAAGACTGATTTGCATATTGCCATGTCTGAACTGGGGTGGCGAGCAAAATAACGATGGATTAAACCCATATCTGTGACTGGGGGTGAATGTTTTGCCAATGTGCAACATTCCGTCCATCATCTTGTGTGTTTTGCTGTTCGCCCTATGTGGGAAGGGTATGCCCAGACGTGGTTCCCGTGCTCACTACGCCACTGGAGTTAAGCTATCCTGGCTGAAGTGGGGTGAAACCCCAAAACCGGTCCTAGGATGCTTGATTCTGGTTCAGGGAAGACATGGCATGGCAGTTCGGGCTGGACTGTTCCCATGAGGCACAGGGTCAAGACTGATTTGCATATGGCCATGTCTGAACTGGAGTGGCGTGGTGAGCAAAATAACGATGGATTAAACCCAGATCTGTGACTGGGGGTGAATGTTTTGCCAATGTGCAACATTCCGTCCATCATCTTGTGTGTTTTGCTGTTCGCCCTATGTGGGAAGGGTATGCCCAGACGTGGATCTCGTGCTCACTATGCCACTGGAGTCAAGATATCCTGGCTGAAGAGGGGTGAAACCCCAAAACCGGTCGTAGGATGCTTGATTCCGGTACAGGGAAGACAAGGCTTGGCAGTTCGGGCTGGACTGTTCCCATGAGGCACAGGGTCAAGAATGATTTGCATATGGCCATGTCTGAACTTGGGTGGCGTTGTGAGCAAAATAACGATGGATTAAACCCAGATCTGTGATTGGGGGTGAATGTTTTGCCAATGTGCAACATTCCGTCCATCATCTTGTGTGTTTTGCTGTGCGCCCTATTTGGGAAGGGTATGCCCAGACGTGGGTCCCGTGCTCACTATGCCACTGGAGTCAAGCTATCCTGGCTGAAGAGGGGTGAAACCCTGAAACCGGTCCTAGGATGCTTGATTCCGGTTCTGGGAAGACATGGCTTGGCAGTTCGGGCTGGACTGTTCCCATGAGGCACAGGGTCAAGACTGATTTGCATATGGCCATGTCTCAACTGGGGTGGCGTGGTGATCAAAATAACGATGGATTAAACCCAGATCTGTGACTGGGGTTGAATGTTTTGCCAATGTGCAACATCCCGCCCATCAGCTTGTGTATTTTGCTGTTCGCCCTATGTGGGAACGGTATGCCCAGACGTGGGTCCCGTGCTCACTACGCCACTGGAATCAAGCTATCCTGGCAGAAGAGGGGTGAAACCCCGAAACCGGTCCTAGGATGCTTGATTCCGGTTCAGGGAAGTCATAGCATCACAGTTCGGGCTGGACTGTTCCCATGAGGCACAGGGTCAAGACTGATTTGCATATGGCCATGTCTGAACTGGCGTGGCGTGGTAAGCAAAATAACGATGGATTAAACCCAGATCTGTGACTGGGGGTGAATGTTTTGCCAATGTGCAACATTCCCCCTATCATCTTGTGTGCTTTGCTGTTCGCCCTCTGCGGGAAGGGTATGCCCAGACGTGGGTCCGGTGCTCACTACGCCACTGGAGTCAAGCTATCCTGGCTGAAGAGGGGTGAAACCCCAAAACCGGTCCTAGGATACTTGATTCCAGTTCAGGGAAGACATGGCTTGGCAGTTCGGGCTGGACTGTTCCCATGAGGCACAGGGTTAAGACTGAATTGCATATGGCCATGTCTGAACTGGGGTGGCGTGGTGAGCAAAATAACGATGGATTAAACCCTGATCTGTGACTGGGGGTGAATGTTTTGCCAATGTGCAACATTCCGTCCATCATCTTGTGTGTTTTGCTGTTCACCCTATGTGGGAAGGGTATGCCCAGACGTGTGTCCCGTGCTCACTACGCCACTGGAGTCAAGCTATCCTGGCTGAAGAAGGTGAAACCCCGAAACCGGGCCTAGGATGCTTGATTCCGGTACAGGGAAGACATGGCTTGGCAGTTCGGGCTGGACTGTTCCCATGATGCACAGGGTCAAGACTGATTTGCATATGGCCATGTCTGAACTGGGGTGGCGTGGTGAGCAAAATAACGATGGATTAAACCCAGATCTGTGACTGTGGGTGAATGTTTTGCCAATGTGCAACATTCCGTCCATCATCTTGTGTGTTTTGCTGTTCACCCTATGTGGGAGTGGTATGCCCAGACGTGTGTCCCGTGCTCACTACGCCACTGGAGTCAAGCTATCCTGGCTGAAGAGAGGTAAACCCCGAAACCGGGCCTAGGATGCTTGATTCCGGTACAGGGAAGACATGGCTTGGCAGTTCGGGCTGGACTGTTCCCATGAGGCACAGGGTCAAGACTGATTTGCATATGGCCATGTCTGAACTGGGGTGGTGTGGTAAGCAAAATAACAATGGATTAAACCCAGATCTGTGACTGGGGGTGAATGTTTTGGCAATGTGCAACATTCCGTCCATCATCTTGTGTGTTTTGCTGCTCGCCCTATGTGGGAAGGGTATGCCCAGATGAGGGTCCCGTGCTCACTACTCCACTGGAGTCAAGCTATACTGGCTGAAGAGGGGTGAAACCCCGAAACCGGTCCTAGGATGCTTGATTCCGGCTCAGGGAAGACATGGCTTGGCAGTTCGGTCTGGACTGTTCCCATGAGGCACAGGGACAAGACTGATTTGCATATGGCCATGTCTGAACTGGGGTGGTGTGGTGTGCAAAATAACGATGGATTAAACCAAGATCTGTGACTGGGGGTGAATGTTTTGTCAATGTGCAACATTCCGTCCATCATCTTGTGTGTTTTGCTGTGCGCCCTATGTGGGAACGGTATGCCCAGACGTGGGTCCCCTGCTCACTACGCCACTGGAGTCAAGCTATCCTGGCTGAGGAGGGGTGAAACCCCTAAATTGGTCCTAGGATGCTTGATTCTGGTTCAGGGGAAAGATGGCTTGGCAGTTTGGGCCGGACTGTTCCCATGAGGCACAGGGTCAAGACTGATTTGCATATTGCCATGTCTGAACTGGGGTGGCGAGCAAAATAACGATGGATTAAACCCATATCTGTGACTGGGGGTGAATGTTTTGCCAATGTGCAACATTCCGTCCATCATCTTGTGTGTTTTGCTGTTCGCCCTATGTGGGAAGGGTATGCCCAGACGTGGTTCCCGTGCTCACTACGCCACTGGAGTTAAGCTATCCTGGCTGAAGTGGGGTGAAACCCCAAAACCGGTCCTAGGATGCTTGATTCTGGTTCAGGGAAGACATGGCATGGCAGTTCGGGCTGGACTGTTCCCATGAGGCACAGGGTCAAGACTGATTTGCATATGGCCATGTCTGAACTGGAGTGGCGTGGTGAGCAAAATAACGATGGATTAAACCCAGATCTGTGACTGGGGGTGAATGTTTTGCCAATGTGCAACATTCCGTCCATCATCTTGTGTGTTTTGCTGTTCGCCCTATGTGGGAAGGGTATGCCCAGACGTGGGTCCCGTGCTCACTATGCCACTGGAGTCAAGCTATCCTGGCTGAAGAGGGGTGAAACCCCGAAACCGGTCCTAGGATGCTTGATTCCGGTTCAGGGAAGACATGGCTTGGCAGTTCGGGCTGGACTGTTCCCATGAGGCACAGGGTCAAGACTGATTTGCATATGGCCATGTCTGAACTGGGGTGGCGTGGTGAGCAAAATAACGATGGATTAAACCCAGATCTGTGACTGGGGGTGAATGTTTTGCCAATGTGCAACATTCCGCCCATCATCTTGTGTGTTTTGCTGTTCGCCCTATGTGGGAACGGTATGCCCAGACGTGGGTCCCGTGCTCACTACGCCACTGGAATCAAGCTATCCTGGCTGAAGAGGGGTGAAACCCCGAAACCGGTCCTAGGATTCTTGATTCCGGTTCAGGGAAGTCATTGCATCGCAGTTCGGGCTGGACTGTTCCCATGAGGCACAGGGTCAAGACTGATTTGCATATGGCCATGTCTGAACTGGGGTGGCGTGGTAAGCAAAATAACGATGGATTAAACCCAGATCTGTGACTGGGGGTGAATGTTTTGCCAATGTGCAACATTCCGTCTATCATCTTGTGTGTTTTGCTGTTCGCCCTCTGCGGGAAGGGTATGCCCAGACGTGTGTCCCGTGCTCACTACACCACTGGAGTCAAGCTATTCTGGCTGAAGAGGGTGAAACCCCGAAACCGGGCCTATGATGCTTGATTCCGGTACAGGGAAGACATGGCTTGGCAGTTCGGGCTGGACTGTCCCATGAGGCACAGGGTCAAGACTGATTTGCATATGGCCATGTCTGAACTGGGGTGGCGTGGTGAGCAAAATAACGATGGATTATACCCAGATCTGTGACTGGGGGTGAATGTTTTGCCAATGGGCAACATTCTGTCCATCATCTTGTGTGTTTTTCTGTTCTCCCTATGTGAGAAGGGTATGCCCAGACGTGGGTCCCGTGCTCACTACGCCACTGGAGTCAAGCTATCCTGGCTGAAGAGGGGTAAAACACCGAAACCGGTGCTAGGATGCTTGATTCCGGTTCAGAAAAAACATGGCTTGGCAGTTCGGGCTGGACTGTTCCCATGAGGCACAGGGTCAAGACTGATTTGCATATGGCCATGTCTGAACTGGAGTGGCGTGGTGAGCAAAATAACGATGGATTAAACCCAGATCTGTGACTGGAGGTGAATGTTTTGCCAATGTGCAACATTCCGTCTATCATGTTGTGTGTTTTGCTGCTCACCCTCTGCGGGAAGGGTATGCCCAGACGTGGGTACCGTGCTCACTACGCCACTGGAGTCAAGCTATCCTGGCTGAAGAGGGGTGAAACCCCAAAACCGGTCCTAGGATGCTTGATTCCGGTTCAGGGAAGACATAGCTTGGCAGTTCGGGCTGGACTGTTCCCATGAGGCACAGGGTCAAGACTGATTTGCATATTGCCATGTCTGAACTGGGGTGGCGAGCAAAATAACGATGGATTAAACCCATATCTGTGACTGGGGGTGAATGTTTTGCCAATGTGCAACATTCCGTCCATCATCTTGTGTGTTTTTCTGTTCGCCCTATGTGGGAAGGGTATGCCCAGACGTGGTTCCCGTGCTCACTACGCCACTGGAGTTAAGCTATCCTGGCTGAAGTGGGGTGAAACCCCAAAACCGGTCCTAGGATGCTTGATTCTGGTTCAGGGAAGACATGGCATGGCAGTTCGGGCTGGACTGTTCCCATGAGGCACAGGGTCAAGACTGATTTGCATATGGCCATGTCTGAACTGGTGTGGCGTGGTAAGCAATATAACGATAGATTAAACCCAGATCTGTGACCGGGGGTGAATGTTTTGCCAATGTGCAACATTCCGTCTATCATCTTGTGTGCTTTGCTGTTCGCCCTCTGCGGGAAGGGTATGCCCAGACGTGGGTCCCGTGCTCACTACGCCACTGGAGTCAAGCTATCCTGGCTGAAGAGGGGTGAAACCCCAAAACCGGTCCTAGGATACTTGATTCCAGTTCAGGGAAGACATGGCTTGGCAGTTCGGGCTGGACTGTTCCCATGAGGCACAGGGTTAAGACTGAATTGCATATGGCCATGTCTGAACTGGGGTGGCGTGGTGAGCAAAATAACGATGGATTAAACCCTGATCTGTGACTGGGGGTGAATGTTTTGCCAATGTGCAACATTCCGTCCATCATCTTGTGTGTTTTGCTGTTCACCCTATGTGGGAAGGGTATGCCCAGACGTGTGTCCCGTGCTCACTACGCCACTGGAGTCAAGCTATCCTGGCTGAAGAAGGTGAAACTCCGAAACCGGGCCTAGGATGCTTGATTCCGGTACAGGGAAGACATGGCTTGGCAGTTCGGGCTGGACTGTTCCCATGATGCACAGGGTCAAGACTGATTTGCATATGGCCATGTCTGAACTGGGGTGGCGTGGTGAGCAAAATAACGATGGATTAAACCCTGATCTGTGACTGTGGGTGAATGTTTTGCCAATGTGCAACATTCCGTCCATCATCTTGTGTGTTTTGCTGTTCACCCTATGTGGGAGTGGTATGCCCAGACGTGTGTCCCGTGCTCACTATGCCACTGGAGTCAAGCTATCCTGGCTGAAGAGAGGTAAACCCCGAAACCGGGCCTAGGATGCTTGATTCCGGTACAGGGAAGACATGGCTTGGCAGTTCGGGCTGGACTGTTCCCATGAGGCACAGGGTCAAGACTGATTTGCATATTTCCATGTCTGAACTGGGGTGGCGTGGTAAGCAAAATAACGATGGATTAAACCCAGATCTGTGACTGGAGGTGAATGTTTTGGCAATGTGCAACATTCCGTCCATCATCTTGTGTGTTTTACTGCTCGCCCTATGTGGGAAGGGTATGCCCAGATGTGGGTCCCATGCTTACTACTCCACTGGAGTCAAGCTATCCTGGCTGAAGAGGGGTGAAACCCCGAAACCGGTCCTAGGATGCTTGATTCCGGCTCAGGGAAGACATGGCTTGGCAGTTCGGTCTGGACTGTTCCCATGAGGCACAGGGTCAAGACTGATTTGCATATGGCCATGTCTGAACTGGGGTGGCGTGGTGAGCAAAATAACGATGGATTAAACCCAGATCTGTGACTGGGGGTGAATGTTTTGCCAATGTGCAACATTCCGCCCATCATCTTGTGTGTTTTGCTGTTCGCCCTATGTGGGAACGGTATGCCCAGACGTGGGTCCCGTGCTCACTACGCCACTGGAATCAAGCTATCCTGGCTGAAGAGGGGTGAAACCCCGAAACCGGTCCTAGGATTCTTGATTCCGGTTCAGGGAAGTCATTGCATCGCAGTTCGGGCTGGACTGTTCCCATGAGGCACAGGGTCAAGACTGATTTGCATATGGCCATGTCTGAACTGGGGTGGCGTGGTAAGCAAAATAACGATGGATTAAACCCAGATCTGTGACTGGGGGTGAATGTTTTGCCAATGTGCAACATTCCGTCTATCATCTTGTGTGTTTTGCTGTTCGCCCTCTGCGGGAAGGGTATGCCCAGACGTGTGTCCCGTGCTCACTACACCACTGGAGTCAAGCTATTCAGACTGAAGAGGGTGAAACCCCGAAACCGGGCCTATGATGCTTGATTCCGGTACAGGGAAGACATGGCTTGGCAGTTCGGGCTGGACTGTTCCCATGAGGCACAGGGTCAAGACTGATTTGCATATGGCCATGTCTGAACTGGGGTGGCGTGGTGAGCAAAATAACGATGGATTATACCCAGATCTGTGACTGGGGGTGAATGTTTTGCCAATGGGCAACATTCTGTCCATCATCTTGTGTGTTTTTCTGTTCTCCCTATGTGAGAAGGGTATGCCCAGACGTGGGTCCCGTGCTCACTACGCCACTGGAGTCAAGCTATCCTGGCTGAAGAGGGGTAAAACACCGAAACCGGTGCTAGGATGCTTGATTCCGGTTCAGAAAAAACATGGCTTTGCAGTTCGGGCTGGACTGTTCCCATGAGGCACAGGGTCAAGACTGATTTGCATATGGCCATGTCTGAACTGGAGTGGCGTGGTGAGCAAAATAACGATGGATTAAACCCAGATCTGTGACTGGAGGTGAATGTTTTGCCAATGTGCAACATTCCGTCTATCATGTTGTGTGTTTTGCTGCTCACCCTCTGCGGGAAGGGTATGCCCAGACGTGGGTACCGTGCTCACTACGCCACTGGAGTCAAGCTATCCTGGCTGAAGAGGGGTGAAACCCCAAAACCGGTCCTAGGATGCTTGATTCCGGTTCAGGGAAGACATAGCTTGGCAGTTCGGGCTGGACTGTTCCCATGAGGCACAGGGTCAAGACTGATTTGCATATTGCCATGTCTGAACTGGGGTGGCGAGCAAAATAACGATGGATTAAACCCATATCTGTGACTGGGGGTGAATGTTTTGCCAATGTGCAACATTCCGTCCATCATCTTGTGTGTTTTTCTGTTCGCCCTATGTGGGAAGGGTATGCCCAGACGTGGTTCCCGTGCTCACTACGCCACTGGAGTTAAGCTATCCTGGCTGAAGTGGGGTGAAACCCCAAAACCGGTCCTAGGATGCTTGATTCTGGTTCAGGGAAGACATGGCATGGCAGTTCGGGCTGGACTGTTCCCATGAGGCACAGGGTCAAGACTGATTTGCATATGGCCATGTCTGAACTGGTGTGGCGTGGTAAGCAATATAACGATAGATTAAACCCAGATCTGTGACCGGGGGTGAATGTTTTGCCAATGTGCAACATTCCGTCTATCATCTTGTGTGCTTTGCTGTTCGCCCTCTGCGGGAAGGGTATGCCCAGACGTGGGTCCCGTGCTCACTACGCCACTGGAGTCAAGCTATCCTGGCTGAAGAGGGGTGAAACCCCAAAACCGGTCCTAGGATACTTGATTCCAGTTCAGGGAAGACATGGCTTGGCAGTTCGGGCTGGACTGTTCCCATGAGGCACAGGGTTAAGACTGAATTGCATATGGCCATGTCTGAACTGGGGTGGCGTGGTGAGCAAAATAACGATGGATTAAACCCTGATCTGTGACTGGGGGTGAATGTTTTGCCAATGTGCAACATTCCGTCCATCATCTTGTGTGTTTTGCTGTTCACCCTATGTGGGAAGGGTATGCCCAGACGTGTGTCCCGTGCTCACTACGCCACTGGAGTCAAGCTATCCTGGCTGAAGAAGGTGAAACTCCGAAACCGGGCCTAGGATGCTTGATTCCGGTACAGGGAAGACATGGCTTGGCAGTTCGGGCTGGACTGTTCCCATGATGCACAGGGTCAAGACTGATTTGCATATGGCCATGTCTGAACTGGGGTGGCGTGGTGAGCAAAATAACGATGGATTAAACCCTGATCTGTGACTGTGGGTGAATGTTTTGCCAATGTGCAACATTCCGTCCATCATCTTGTGTGTTTTGCTGTTCACCCTATGTGGGAGTGGTATGCCCAGACGTGTGTCCCGTGCTCACTATGCCACTGGAGTCAAGCTATCCTGGCTGAAGAGAGGTAAACCCCGAAACCGGGCCTAGGATGCTTGATTCCGGTACAGGGAAGACATGGCTTGGCAGTTCGGGCTGGACTGTTCCCATGAGGCACAGGGTCAAGACTGATTTGCATATTTCCATGTCTGAACTGGGGTGGCGTGGTAAGCAAAATAACGATGGATTAAACCCAGATCTGTGACTGGAGGTGAATGTTTTGGCAATGTGCAACATTCCGTCCATCATCTTGTGTGTTTTACTGCTCGCCCTATGTGGGAAGGGTATGCCCAGATGTGGGTCCCGTGCTTACTACTCCACTGGAGTCAAGCTATCCTGGCTGAAGAGGGGTGAAACCCCGAAACCGGTCCTAGGATGCTTGATTCCGGCTCAGGGAAGACATGGCTTGGCAGTTCGGTCTGGACTGTTCCCATGAGGCACAGGGTCAAGACTGATTTGCATATGGCCATGTCTGAACTGGGGTGGTGTGGTGTGCAAAATAACGATGGATTAAACCGAGATCTGTGACTGGGGGTGAATGTTTTGTCAATGTGCAACATTCCGTCCATCATCTTGTGTGTTTTGCTGTAAGCCCTATGTGGGAACGGTATGCCCAGACGTGGGTCCCCTGCTCACTACGCCACTGGAGTCAAGCTATCCTGGCTGAGGAGGGGTGAAACCCCTAAATTGGTCCTAGGATGCTTGATTCTGGTTCAGGGGAAAGATGGCTTGGCAGTTTGGGCCGGACTGTACCCATGAGGCACAGGGTCAAGACTGATTTGCATATGGCCATGTCTGAACTTGGGTGGCGTGGTGAGCAAAATACCAATGGATTAAACCCAGATCTGTGACTGGGGTGAGTGTTTTGCCAATGTGCAACATTCCGTCCATCATCTTGTGTGTTTTGCTGTTCGCCCTATGTGGGAAGGGTATGCCCAGACGTGGATCTCGTGCTCACTACGCCACTGGAGTCAAGATATCCTGGCTGAAGAGGCGTGAAACCCCAAAACCGGTCATAGGATGCTTGATTCCGGTACAGGGAAGACAAGGCTTGGCAGTTCGGGCTGGACTGTTCCCATGAGGCACAGGGTCAAGACTGATTTGCATATGGCCATGTCTGAACTTGGGTGGCGTTGTGAGCAAAATAACGATGAATTAAACCCAGATCTGTGACTGGGGGTGAATGTTTTGCCAATGTGCAACATTCCGCCCATCATCTTGTGTGTTTTGCTGTTCGCCCTATGTGGGAAGGGTATGCCCAGATGTGGGTCTCGTGCTCACTACGCCACTGGAGTCAAGCTATCCTGGCTAAGGAGGGGTGAAACCCCGAAAACGGTCCGAGGATGCTTGATTTCGGTTCAGGGAAGACATGGCTTGGCAGTTCGGGCTGGACTGTTCCCATGAGGCACAGGGTCAAGAAGACTGATTTGCATATGGCCATGTCTGAACTGGAGTGGCGTGGTGAGCAAAATAACGATGGATTAAACCCAGATCTGTGACTGGAGGTGAATGTTTTGCCAATGTGCAACATTCCGTCTATAATGTCGTGTGTTTTGCTGCTCACCCTCTGCGGGAAGGGTATGCCCAGACGTGGGTACCGTGCTCACTACGCCACTGGAGTCAAGCTATCCTGGCTGAAGAGGGGTGAAACCCCAAAACCGGTCCTAGGATGCTTGATTCCGGTTCAGGGAAGACATAGCTTGGCAGTTCGGGCTGGACTGTTCCCATGAGGCACAGGGTCAAGACTGATTTGCATATTGCCATGTCTGAACTGGGGTGGCGAGCAAAATAACGATGGATTAAACCCATATCTGTGACTGGGGGTGAATGTTTTGCCAATGTGCAACATTCCGTCCATCATCTTGTGTGTTTTGCTGTTCGCCCTATGTGGGAAGGGTATGCCCAGACGTGGTTCCCGTGCTCACTACGCCACTGGAGTTAAGCTATCCTGGCTGAAGAGGGGTGAAACCCCAAAACCGGTCCTAGGATGCTTGATTCTGGTTCAGGGAAGACATGGCATGGCAGTTCGGGCTTAACTGTTCCCATGAGGCACAGGGTCAAGATTGATTTGCATATGGCCATGCCTGAACTGGGGTGGCGTGGTGAGCAAAATAACAATGGATTATACCCAGATCTGTGACTGGGGGTGAATGTTTTGCCAATGGGCAACATTCTGTCCATCATGTTGTTTGTTTTTCTGTTCTCCCTATGTGAGAAGGGTATGCCCAGACGTGGGTCCCGTGCTCACTACGCCACTGGAGTCAAGCTATCCTGGCTGAAGAGGGGTGAAACACCGAAACCGGCCCTAGGATGCTTGATTCCGGTTCAGGGAAGACATGGCTTGGCAGATTGGACTGGACTGTTCCCATGAGGCACAGGTTCAAGACTGATTTGCATATGGCATGTCTGAGCTGGGGTGGCGTAGTGAGCAAAATAACGATGGATTAAACCCAGATCTGTGACTGGGGGTGAATGTTTTGCCAATGTGCAACATTCCGTCCTTCATCTTGTGTGTTTTACTGTTCGCCCCATGTGGGAAGGGTATACCCAGACGTGGGTCCTGTGCTCACTACGCCACTGGAGTCAAGCTATCCTGACTGAAGAGGGGTGAAACCCCGAAACCGGTGCTAGGATGCTTGATTCCGGTTCAGGAAAGACAGGGCTTGGCAGTTCGGGCTGGACTGTTCCCATGAGGCACAGGGTCAAGACTGATTTGCATATGGCCATGTCTGAACTGGAGTGGCGTGGTGAACAAAATAACGATGGATTAAACCCAGATCTGTGACTGGGGTGAATGTTTTGCCAATGTGCAACATTCCGTCCATCATCTTGTGTGGTTGATGTTCACCCTATTTGGGAAGGGTATGCCCAGACGTGGGTCCCGTGCTCACTATGCCACTGGAGTCAAGCTATCCTGGCTGAAGAGGGGTGAAACCCCGAAACCGGTCCTAGGATGCTTGATTCTGGTTCTGGGAAGACGTGGCTTGGCAGTTCGGGCTGGACTGTTCCCATGAGGCACAGGGTCAAGACTGATTTGCATATGGCCATGTCTGAACTGAGGTGGCATGGTGATCAAAATAACGATGGATTAAACCCAGATCTGTGACTGGGGGTGAATGTTTTGCCAATGTGCAACATTCCGCCCATCAGCTTGTGTATTTTGCTGTTCGCCCTATGTGGGAACGGTATGCCCAGACGTGGGTCCCGTGCTCACTACGCCACTGGAATCAAGCTATCCTGGCTGAAGAGGGTGAAACCCCGAAACAGGTCCTAGGATGCTTGATTCCGGTTCAGGGAAGTCATAGCATCACAGTTCGGGCTGGACTGTTCCCATGAGGCACAGGGTCAAGACTGATTTGCAAATGGGCATGTCTGAACTGGCGTGGCGTGGTAAGCAAAATAACGATGGATTAAACCCAGATCTGTGACTGGGGGTGAATGTTTTGCCAATGTGCAACATTCCGTCTATCATCTTGTGTGTTTTGCTGTTCGCCCTCTGCGTGAAGGGTATGCCCAGACGTGGGTCCCGTGCTCACTACGCCACTGGAGTCAAGCTATCCTGGCTGAAGAGGTGTGAAACCCCAAAACCGGTCCTAGGATACTTGATTCCGGTTCAGGGAAGACATGGCTTGGCAGTTCGGGCTGGACTGTTCCCATGAGGCACAGGGTTAAGACTGAATTGCATATGGCCATGTCTGAACTGGGGTGGCGTGGTGAGCAAAATAACGATGGATTAAACCCTGATCTGTGACTGGGGGTGAATGTTTTGCCAATGTGCAACATTCCGTCCATCATCTTGTGTGTTTTGCTGTTCACCCTATGTGGGAAGGGTATGCCCAGACGTGTGTCCCGTGCTCACTACACCACTGGAGTCAAGCTATCCTGGCTGAAGAGGGTGAAACCCCGAAACCGGGCCTAGGATGCTTGATTCCAGTACAGGGAAGACATGGCTTGGCAGTTCGGGCTGGACTGTTCCCATGATGCACAGGGTCAAGACTGATTTGCATATGGCCATGTCTGAACTGGGGTGACGTGGTGAGCAAAATAACGATGGATTAAACCCAGATCTGTGACTGGGGGTGAATGTTTTGCCAATGTGCAACATTCCGTCCATCATCTTGTGTGTTTTGCTGTTCACCCTATGTGGGAGTGGTATGCCCAGACGTGTGTCCCGTGCTCACTACGCCACTGGAGTCAAGCTATCCTGGCTGAAAAGAGGTAAACTCCGAAACCGGGCCTAGGGTGCTTGATTCCGGTACAGGAAAGACATGGCTTGGCAGTTCGGGCTGGACTGTTCCCATGAGGCACAGGGTCAAGACTGACTTGCATATGGCCATGTCTGAACTGGGGTGGCGTGGTGAGCAAAATAACGATGGATTAAACCCAGATCTGTGACTGGGGGTGAATGTTTTGGCAATGTGCAACATTCCGTCCATCATCTTGTGTGTTTTGCTGCTCGCCCTATGTGGGAAGGGTATGCCCAGATGTGGGTCCCGTGCTCACTTCTCCACTGGAGTCAAGCTATCCTGGCTGAAGAGGGGTGAAACCCCGAAACCGGTCCTAGGATGCTTGATTCCGGCTCAGGGAAGACATGGCTTGGCAGTTCGGTCTGGACTGTTCCCATGAGGCATAGGGTCAAGACTGATTTGCATATGGCCATGTCTGAACTGGGGTGGTGTGGTATGCAAAATAACAATGGATTAAACCGAGATCTGTGACTGGGGGTGAATGTTTTGTCAATGTGCAACATTCCGTCCATCATCTTTTGTGTTTTGCTGTTCGCCCTATGTGGGAAGGCTATGCCCAGACGTGGGTCTCGTGCTCACTACGCCACTGGAGTCAAGATATCCTGACTGAAGAGGGGTGAAACCCCAAAACCGGTCCTAGGATGCTTGATTCCGGTACAGGGAAGACAAGGCTTGGGAGTTCGGTCTGGACTGTTCCCATGAGGCACAGGGTCAAGACTGATTTGCATATGGCCATGTCTGAATTTGGGTGGCGTGGTGAGCAAAATAACGATGGATTAAACCCAGATCTGTGACTGGGGGTGAGTGTTTTGCCAATGTGCAACATTCCGTCCATCATCTTGTGTGTTTTGCTGTTCGCCCTATTTGGGAAGGGTATGCCCAGACGTGGATCTCGTGCTCACTACGCCACTGGAGTCAAGATATCCTGGCTGAAGAGGGGTGAAACCCCAAAACCGGTCCTAGGATGCTTGATTCCGGTACAGGGAAGACAAGGCTTGGCAGTTCGGGCTGGACTGTTCCCATGAGGCACAGGGTCAAGACTGATTTGCATATGGCCATGTCTGAACTTGGGTGGCGTAGTGAGCAAAATAACGATGGATTAAACCCAGATCTGTGACAGGGGTTGAATATTTTCCCAATGTGCAACATTCCGTCCATAATCTTGTGTGTTTTGCTGTTCGCCCTATTTGGGAAGGGTATGCCCAGACGTGGGTCCCATGCTCACTATGCCACTGGAGTCAAGCTATCCTGGCTGAAGAGGGGTGAAACCCCGAAACCGGTCCTAGGATGCTTGATTCCGGTTCTGGGAAGACATGGCTTGGCAGTTCGGGCTGGACTGTTCCCATGAGGCACAGGGTCAAGACTGATTTGCATATGGCCATGTCTGAACTGGGGTGGCGTGGTGATCAAAATAACGATGGATTAAACCCAGATCTGTGACTGGGGGTGAATGTTTTGCCAATGTGCAACATTCCGTCTATCATCTTGTGTGTTTTGCTGTTCGCCCTCTGCGGGAAGGGTATGCCCTACGTGGTTCCCGTGCTCACTACGCCACTGGAGTTAAGCTATCCTGGCTGAAGTGGGGTGAAACCCCGAAACCGGTCCTAGGATGCTTGATTCTGGTTCAGGGAAGACATGGCTTGGCAGTTCGGGCTTAACTGTTCCCATGAGGCACAGGGTCAAGATTGATTTGCATATGGCCATGCCTGAACTGGGGTTCGTGGTGAGCAAAATAACGATGAATTATACCCAGATCTGTGACTGGGGGTGAATGTTTTGCCAATGGGCAACATTCTGTCCATCATGTTGTGTGTTTTTCTGTTCTCCCTATGTGAGAAGGGTATGCCCAGACGTGGGTCCCGTGCTCACTACGCCACTGGAGTCAAGCTATCCTGGCTGAAGAGGGGTGAAACACCGAAACCGGTCCTAGGATGCTTGATTCCGGTTCAGGGAAGACATGGCTTGGCAGATCAGACTGGACTGTTCCCATGAGGCACAGGTTCAAGACTGATTTGCATATGGCCATGTCTGAGCTGGGGTGGTGTGGTGAGCAAAATAACGATGGATTAAACCCAGATCTGTGACTGGGGGTGAATGATTTGCCAATGTGCAACATTCCGCCCATCATCTTGTGTGTTTTGCTGTTCGCCCTATGTGGGAACGGTATGCCCAGACGTGGGTCCCGTGCTCACTACACCACTGGAATCAAGCTATCCTGGCTGAAGAGGGGTGAAACCCCGAAACCGGTCCTAGGATGCTTGATTCCGGTTCAGGGAAGTCATTGCATCACAGTTCGGGCTGGACTGTTCCCATGAGGCACAGGGTCAAGACTGATTTGCATATGGCCATCTCTGAACTGGGGTGGCGTGGTAAGAAAAATAACGATGGATTAAACCCAGATCTGTGACTGGTGGTGAATGTTTTGCCAATGTGCAACATTCCGTCTATCATCTTGTGTGTTTTGCTGTTCGCCCTCTGCAGGAAGGGTATGCCCAGACGTGGGTCCCGTGCTCACTACGCCACTGGAGTCAAGCTATCCTGGCTGAAGAGAGGTAAACCCCGAAACCGGGCCTAGGATGCTCTATTCCGGTACAGGGAAGACATGGCTTGGCAGTTCGGGCTGGACTGTTCCCATGAGGCACAGGGTCAAGACTGATTTGCATATGGCCATGTCTGAACTGGGGTGGCGTGGTGAGCAAAATACCGATGGATTAAACCCAGATCTGTGACTGGGGGTGAATGTTTTGGCAATGTGCAACATTCCGTCCATCATCTTGTGTGTTTTGCTGCTCGCCCTATGTGGGAAGGGTATGCCCAGATGTGGGTCCCGTGCTCACTTGTCCACTGGAGTCAAGCTATCCTGGCTGAAGAGGGGTGAAACCCACAACCCGGCCCTAGGATGCTTGATTCCGGCTCAGGGAAGACATGGCTTGGCAGTTCGGTCTGGACTGTTCCCATGAGGCACAGGGTCAAGACTGATTTGCATGTGGCCATGTCTGAACTGGGGTGGTGTGGTGTGCAAAATAACGATGGATTAAACCGAGATCTGTGACTGGGGGTGAATGTTTTGTCAATGTGCAACATTCCGTCCATCATCTTGTGTGTTTTGCTGTTCGCCCTATGTGGGAACGGTATGCCCAGACGTGGGTCCCGTGCTCACTACGCCACTGGAGTCAAGCTATCCTGGCTGAGGAGGGGTGAAACCCCGAAATTGGTCCTAGGATGCTTGATTCTGGTTCAGGGGAAAGATGGCTTGGCAGTTTGGGCCGGACTGTTCCCATGAGGCACAGGGTCAAGACTGATTTGCATATGGCCATGTCTGAACTTGGGTGGCGTGGTGAGCAAAATAACGATGGATTAAACCCAGATCTGTGACTGCGGGTGAGTGTTTTGCCAATGTGCAACATTCCGTCCATCATCTTGTGTGTTTTGCTGTTCGCCCTATGTGGGAAGGCTATGCCCAGACGTGGGTCTCGTGCTCACTACGCCACTGGAGTCAAGATATCCCGGCTGAAGAGGGGTGAAGCCCCAAAACCGGTCCTAGGATGCTTGATTCCGGTACAGGGAAGACAAGGCTTGGCAGTTCGGGCTGGACTGTTCCCATGAGGCACAGGGTCAAGACTGATTTGCATATGGCCATGTCTGAATTTGGGTGGCGTGGTGAGCAAAATAACGATGGATTAAACCCAGATCTGTGACTGGGGGTGAGTGTTTTGCCAATGTGCAACATTCCGTCCATCATCTTGTGTGTTTTGCTGTTCGCCCTATGTGGGAAGGGTATGCCCAGACGTGGATCTCGTGCTCACTACGCCACTGGAGTCAAGATATCCTGGCTGAAGAGGGGTGAAACCCCAAAACCGGTCCTAGGATGCTTGATTCCGGTACAGGGAAGACAAGGCTTGGCAGTTCGGGCTGGACTGTTCCCATGAGGCACAGGGTCAAGACTGATTTGCATATGGCCATGTCTGAACTTGGGTGGCGTTGTGAGCAAAATAACGATGGATTAAACCCAGATCTGTGACTGGGGGTGAATGTTTTGCCAATGTGCAACATTCCGTCCATCATCTTGTGTGTTTTGCTGTTCACCTTATGTGGGAAGGGTATGCCCATACGTGTGTCCCGTGCTCACTACGCCACTGGAGTCAAGCTATCCTGGCTGAAAAGGGTGAAACCCCGAAACCGGGCCTAGGATGCTTGATTCCGGTACAGGGAAGACATGGCTTGGCAGTTCAGGCTGGACTGTTCCCATGATGCACAGGGTCAAGACTGATTTGCATATGGCCATGTCTGAACTGGGGTGACGTGGTGAGCAAAATAACGATGGATTAAACCCAGATCTGTGACTGGGGGTGAATGTTTTGCCAATGTGCAACATTCCGTCCATCATCTTGTGTGTTTTGCTGTTCACCCTATGTGGGAGTGGTATGCCCAGACCACACCTCCCGTGCTCACTACGCCACTGGAGTCAAGCTATCCTGGCTGAAGAGAGGTAAACCCCGAAACCAGGCCTAGGATGCTTGATTCCGGTACAGGGAAGACATGGCTTGGCAGTTCGGGCTGGACTGTTCCCATGAGGCACAGGGTCAAGACTGATTTGCATGTGGCCATGTCTGAACTGGGGTGGCGTGGTGAGCAAAATAACAATGGATTAAACCCAAATCTGTGACTGGGGGTGAATGTTTTGGCAATGTGCAACATTCCGTCCATCATCTTGTGTGTTTTGCAGTTCACCCTATGTGGGAAGGCTATGCCCAGACGTGGGTCTCGTGCTCACTACGCCACTGGAGTCAAGATATCCTGGCTGAAGAGGGGTGAAACCCCAAAACCGGTCCTAGGATGCTTGATTCCGGTACAGGGAAGACAAGGCTTGGCAGTTCGGGCTCGACTGTTCCCATGAGGCACAGGGTCAAGACTGATTTGCATATGGCCATGTCTGAATTTGGGTGGCGTGGTGAGCAAAATAACGATGGATTAAACCCAGATCTGTGACTGGGGGTGAGTGTTTTGCCAATGTGCAACATTCCGTCCATCATCTTGTGTGTTTTGCTGTTCGCCCTATTTGGGAAGGGTATGCCCAGACGTGGGTCCCGTGCTCACTATGCCACTGGAGTCAAGCTATCCTGGCTGAAGAGGGGTGAAACCACGAAGCCGGTCCTAGGATGCTTGATTCCGGTTCTGGGAAGACATGGCTTGGCAGTTGGGGCTGGACTGTTCCCATGAGGCACAGGGTCAAGACTGATTTGCATTTGGCCATGTCTGAACTGGGGTGGCGTGGTGATCAAAATAACGATGGATTAAACCCAGATCTGTGACTGGGGGTGAATGTTTTGCCAATGTGCAATATTCCGCCCATCAGCTTGTGTATTTTGCTGTTCGCCCTATGTGGGAACGGTATGCCCAGACGTGGGTCCCGTGCTCACTACGCCACTGGAATCAAGCTATCCTGGCTGAAGAGGGGTGAAACCCCGAAACCGGTCCTAGGATGCTTGATTCCGGTTCAGGGAAGTCATAGCATCACAGTTCGGGCTGGACTGTTCCCATGAGGCACAGGGTCAAGACTGATTTGCATATGGCCATGTCTGAACTGGCGTGGCGTGGTAAGCAAAATAACGATGGATTAAACCCAGATCTGTGACTGGGGGTGAATGTTTTGCCAATGTGCAACATTCCGTCTATCATCTTGTGTGCTTTGCTGTTCGCCCTCTGCGGGAAGGGTATGCCCAGACGTGGGTCCCGTGCTCACTACGCCACTGGATTCAAGCTATCCTGGCTGAAGAGGGGTGAAACCCCAAAACCGGTCCTAGGATACTTGATTCCGGTTCAGGGAAGACATGGCTTGGCAGTTCGGGCTGGACTGTTCCCATTAGGCACAGGGTTAAGACTGAATTGCATATGGCCATGTCTGAACTGGGGTGTCGTGGTGAGCAAAATAACGATGGATTAAACCCAGATCTGTGACTGGGGGTGAATGTTTTGCCAATGTGCAACATTCCGTTCATCATCTTGTGTGTTTTGCTGTTCACCCTATGTGGGAGTGGTATGCCCAGATGTGTGTCCTTTGCTCACTACGCCACTGGAGTCAAGCTATCCTGGCTGAAGAGAGGTAAACCCCGAAACCGGGCCTAGGATGCTTGATTCCGGTTCAGGGAAGACATGGCTTGGCAGTTCGGGCTGGACTGTTCCCATGAGGCACAGGGTCAAGACTGATTTGCATATGGCCATGTCTGAACTGGGGTGGCGTGGTAAGCAAAATAACGATGGATTAAACCCAGATCTGTGACTGGGGGTGAATGTTTTGTCAATGTGCAACATTCCGTCCATCATCTTGTGTGTTTTTCTGCTCGCCCTATGTGGGAAGGGTATGCCCAGATGTGGGTCCCGTGCTCACTACTCCACTGGAGTCAAGCTATCCTGGCTGAAGAGGGGTGAAACCCCGAAACCGGTCCTAGGATGCTTGATTCCGGCTCAGGGAAGACATGGCTTGGCAGTTCGGTCTGGACTGTTCCCATGAGGCACAGGGTCAAGACTGATTTGCATATGGCCATGTCTGAACTGGGGTGGTGTGGTGTGCAAAATAACGATGGATTAAACCGAGATCTGTGACTGGGGGTGAATGTTTTGTCAATGTGCAACATTCCGTCCATCATCTTGTGTGTTTTGCTGTTCGCCCTATGTGGGAACGGTATGCCCAGACGTGGGTCCCCTGCTCACTACGCCGCTGGAGTCAAGCTATCCTGGCTGAGGAGGGGTGAAACCCCTAAATTGGTACTAGGATGCTTGATTCTGGTTCAGGGGAAAGATGGCTTGGTAGTTTGGTCCGGACTGGTCCCATGAGGCACAGGGCAAGACTGATTTGCATATGGCCATGTCTGAACTTGGGTGGCGTGGTGAGCAAAATAACGATGGATTAAACCCAGATCTGTGACGGGGGGTGAGTGTTTTGCCAATGTGCAACATTCCGTCCATCATCTTGTGTGTTTTGCTGTTCGCCCTATGTGGGAAGGGTATGCCCAGACGTGGGTCTCGTGCTCACTACGCTACTGGAGTCAAGATATCCTGGCTGAAGAGGGGTGAAACCCCAAAACCGGTCCTAGGATGCTTGATTCCGGTTCTGGGAAGACAAGGCTTGGCAGTTCGGGCTGGACTGTTCCCATGAGGCACAGGGTCAAGACTGATTTGCATATGGCCATGTCTGAATTTGGGTGGCGTGGTGAGCAAAATAACGATGGATTAAACCCAGATCTGTGACTGGGGGTGAGTGTTTTGCCAATGTGCAACATTCCGTCCATCATCTTGTGTGTTTTGCTGTTCGCCCTATGTGGGAAGGGTATGCCCAGACGTGGATCTCGTGCTCACTACGCCACTGGAGTCAAGATATCCTGGCTGAAGAGGGGTGAAACCCCAAAACCGGTCCTAGGATGCTTGATTCCGGTACAGGGAAGACAAGGCTTGGCAGTTCGGCTGGACTGTTCCCATGAGGCACTGGGTCAAGACTGATTTGCATATGGCCATGTCTGAACTTGGGTGGCGTTATGAGCAAAATAACGATGAATTAAACCCAGATCTGTGACTGGGGGTGAATGTTTTGCCAATGTGCAACATTCCGTCCATCATCTTGTGTGTTTTGCTGTTCGCCCTATGTGGGAAGGGTATGCCCAGATGTGGGTCCCGTGCTCACTACGCCACTGGAGTCAAGCTATCCTGGCTAAGGAGGGGTGAAACCCCAAAAACGGTCCGAGGATGCTTGATTTCGGTTCAGGGAAGACATGGCTTGGCAGTTAGGGCTGGACTGTTCCCATGAGGCACAGGGTCAAGACTGATTTGCATATGGCCATGTGTGAACTGGGGTGCCGTGGTGAGTAAAATAACGATGGCTTAAACCCAGATCTGTGACTGGGGGTGAATGTTTTGCCAATGTGCAACATTCCGTCCATCATCATGTGTGTTTTGCTGTTCGCCCTATGTGGGAAGGGTGTGCCCAGACGTGGGTCTCGTGCTCACTACGCCACTGGAGTCAAGCTATCCTGGCTGAAGAGGGGTGAAACCCTGAAACCGGTCCTAGAATGCTTGATTCCGTTCAGGGAAGACATGGCTTGGCAGTTCGGGCTGGACTGTTCCCATGAGGCACAGGGTCAAGACTGATTTGCATTTGGCCATGTCTGAACTGGGGTGGCGTGGTGATCAAAATAACGATGGATTAAACCCAGATCTGTGACTGGGGGTGAATGTTTTGCCAATGTGCAATATTCCGCCCATCAGCTTGTGTATTTTGCTGTTCGCCCTATGTGGGAACGGTATGCCCAGACGTGGGTCCCGTGCTCACTACGCCACTGGAATCAAGCTATCCTGGCTGAAGAGGGGTGAAACCCCGAAACCGGTCCTAGGATGCTTGATTCCGGTTCAGGGAAGTCATAGCATCACAGTTCGGGCTGGACTGTTCCCATGAGGCACAGGGTCAAGACTGATTTGCATATGGCCATGTCTGAACTGGCGTGGCGTGGTAAGCAAAATAACGATGGATTAAACCCAGATCTGTGACTGGGGGTGAATGTTTTGCCAATGTGCAACATTCCGTCTATCATCTTGTGTGCTTTGCTGTTCGCCCTCTGCGGGAAGGGTATGCCCAGACGTGGGTCCCGTGCTCACTACGCCACTGGATTCAAGCTATCCTGGCTGAAGAGGGGTGAAACCCCAAAACCGGTCCTAGGATACTTGATTCCGGTTCAGGGAAGACATGGCTTGGCAGTTCGGGCTGGACTGTTCCCATTAGGCACAGGGTTAAGACTGAATTGCATATGGCCATGTCTGAACTGGGGTGTCGTGGTGAGCAAAATAACGATGGATTAAACCCAGATCTGTGACTGGGGGTGAATGTTTTGCCAATGTGCAACATTCCGTTCATCATCTTGTGTGTTTTGCTGTTCACCCTATGTGGGAGTGGTATGCCCAGATGTGTGTCCTTTGCTCACTACGCCACTGGAGTCAAGCTATCCTGGCTGAAGAGAGGTAAACCCCGAAACCGGGCCTAGGATGCTTGATTCCGGTTCAGGGAAGACATGGCTTGGCAGTTCGGGCTGGACTGTTCCCATGAGGCACAGGGTCAAGACTGATTTGCATATGGCCATGTCTGAACTGGGGTGGCGTGGTAAGCAAAATAACGATGGATTAAACCCAGATCTGTGACTGGGGGTGAATGTTTTGTCAATGTGCAACATTCCGTCCATCATCTTGTGTGTTTTTCTGCTCGCCCTATGTGGGAAGGGTATGCCCAGATGTGGGTCCCGTGCTCACTACTCCACTGGAGTCAAGCTATCCTGGCTGAAGAGGGGTGAAACCCCGAAACCGGTCCTAGGATGCTTGATTCCGGCTCAGGGAAGACATGGCTTGGCAGTTCGGTCTGGACTGTTCCCATGAGGCACAGGGTCAAGACTGATTTGCATATGGCCATGTCTGAACTGGGGTGGTGTGGTGTGCAAAATAACGATGGATTAAACCGAGATCTGTGACTGGGGGTGAATGTTTTGTCAATGTGCAACATTCCGTCCATCATCTTGTGTGTTTTGCTGTTCGCCCTATGTGGGAACGGTATGCCCAGACGTGGGTCCCCTGCTCACTACGCCGCTGGAGTCAAGCTATCCTGGCTGAGGAGGGGTGAAACCCCTAAATTGGTACTAGGATGCTTGATTCTGGTTCAGGGGAAAGATGGCTTGGTAGTTTGGTCCGGACTGGTCCCATGAGGCACAGGGCAAGACTGATTTGCATATGGCCATGTCTGAACTTGGGTGGCGTGGTGAGCAAAATAACGATGGATTAAACCCAGATCTGTGACGGGGGGTGAGTGTTTTGCCAATGTGCAACATTCCGTCCATCATCTTGTGTGTTTTGCTGTTCGCCCTATGTGGGAAGGGTATGCCCAGACGTGGGTCTCGTGCTCACTACGCTACTGGAGTCAAGATATCCTGGCTGAAGAGGGGTGAAACCCCAAAACCGGTCCTAGGATGCTTGATTCCGGTTCTGGGAAGACAAGGCTTGGCAGTTCGGGCTGGACTGTTCCCATGAGGCACAGGGTCAAGACTGATTTGCATATGGCCATGTCTGAATTTGGGTGGCGTGGTGAGCAAAATAACGATGGATTAAACCCAGATCTGTGACTGGGGGTGAGTGTTTTGCCAATGTGCAACATTCCGTCCATCATCTTGTGTGTTTTGCTGTTCGCCCTATGTGGGAAGGGTATGCCCAGACGTGGATCTCGTGCTCACTACGCCACTGGAGTCAAGATATCCTGGCTGAAGAGGGGTGAAACCCCAAAACCGGTCCTAGGATGCTTGATTCCGGTACAGGGAAGACAAGGCTTGGCAGTTCGGCTGGACTGTTCCCATGAGGCACTGGGTCAAGACTGATTTGCATATGGCCATGTCTGAACTTGGGTGGCGTTATGAGCAAAATAACGATGAATTAAACCCAGATCTGTGACTGGGGGTGAATGTTTTGCCAATGTGCAACATTCCGTCCATCATCTTGTGTGTTTTGCTGTTCGCCCTATGTGGGAAGGGTATGCCCAGATGTGGGTCCCGTGCTCACTACGCCACTGGAGTCAAGCTATCCTGGCTAAGGAGGGGTGAAACCCCAAAAACGGTCCGAGGATGCTTGATTTCGGTTCAGGGAAGACATGGCTTGGCAGTTAGGGCTGGACTGTTCCCATGAGGCACAGGGTCAAGACTGATTTGCATATGGCCATGTGTGAACTGGGGTGCCGTGGTGAGTAAAATAACGATGGCTTAAACCCAGATCTGTGACTGGGGGTGAATGTTTTGCCAATGTGCAACATTCCGTCCATCATCATGTGTGTTTTGCTGTTCGCCCTATGTGGGAAGGGTGTGCCCAGACGTGGGTCTCGTGCTCACTACGCCACTGGAGTCAAGCTATCCTGGCTGAAGAGGGGTAAAACCCCAAAACCGGTCCAAGGAGGCTTGATTCCGGTACAGGGAAGACAAAGCTTGGCAGTTCGGGCTGGACTGTTCGCATAAGGCACAAGGTCAAGACTGGTTTGCATATGGCCATGTCTGAACTTGGGTGGCGTGATGAGCAAAATAACGATGGATTAGACCCAGATCTGTGACTGGGGGTGAGTGCTTTGCCAATGTGCAACATTCCGTCCATCATCTTGTGTGTTTTGCTGTTCGCCCTATGTGGGATGGGTATGCCCAGACGTGGGTCCCATGCTCACTACGCCACTTGAGTCAAGCTATCCTGGCTGAGAAGGGGTGAAAACCCGAAACCGGTCCGAGGATGCTTGATTTCGGTTCAGGGAAGACATGGCTTGGCAGTTCGGGCTGGACTGTTCCCATGAGGTGCAGGGTCAAGGCTGATTTGCATATGGCCATGTCTGAACTGGGGTGGCGTGATGAGTAAAATAACGATGGATTAAACCCAGATCTGTGACTGGGGGTGAATGTTTTGCCAATGTGCAACATTCCGTCCCTCATCTTGTGTGTTTTGCTGTTCGCCCTATATGGGAAGGGTATGCCCAGACATCGGTCCCGTGCTCACTATGCCACTGAAGTCAAGCTATCCTGGCTGCAGAGGGGTGAAACCCCGAAACCAGTCCTAGGATGCTTGATTCCGGTTCAGGGAAGACATGGCTTGGCAGTTCAGGCTGGACTGTTCCCATGAGGCACAGGGTCAAGACTGATTTGCATATGGCCATGTCTGAACTGGGGTGGTGTGGTGAGCAAAATAACAATGGATTAAACCCAGATCTGTGACTGGGGGTGAATGTTTTGCCAAAGTGCAACATTCCGTCCATCATCTTGTGTGTTTTGCTGTTCGCCCTATGTGGGAAGGGTATGCCCAGACGTGGGTCTCGTGCTCACTACGCCACTGGAGTCAAGCTATCCTGGCTGAAGAGGGGTGAAACCCCAAAACCGGTCCAAGGAGGCTTGATTCCGGTACAGGGAAGACAAAGCATGGCAGTTCGGGCTGGACTGTTCCCATGAGGCACAGGGTCAAGACTGATTTGCAGATGGCCATGCCTGATCTTGGGTGGCGTGGTGAGCAAAATAACGATGGATTAAACCCAGATCTGTGATTGGGGGTGAGTGGTTTGCCAATGTGCAACATTCCGTCCATCATCTTGTGTGTTTTGCTGTTCGCCCTATGTGGGAAGGGTATGCCCAAACTTGGGTCCCGTGCTCACAACGCCACTGGAGTCAAGCTATCCTGGCTGAAGAGGGGTGAAACCCAGAAACCGGTCCTAGGATGCTTGATTCCGGTTCAGGGAAGACATGGCTTGGCAGTTCGGGCTGGACTGTTCCCATGAGGCACAGGGTCAAGCCTGATTTGCATATGGCCATATGTGAACTGGGGTGGCGTGGTGAGTATAATAACGATGGCTTAAACCCAGATCTATGACTGGGGGTGAATGTTTTGCCAATGTGCAACATTCCGTCCATCATCTTGTGTGTTTTGCTGTTTGCCCTATGTGGGAAGGGTATTCCCAGACGTGGGTCCCGTCCTCACTACGCCACTGTAGTCAAGCTATCCTGGCTGAAGAGGGAGAAACCCCGAAACCGGTCCTAGGATGCTTCTTTCCGGTTCAGGGAAGACATGGCTTGACAGTTCGGGCTGGACGGTTCCCATGAGGCACAGAGTCAAGACTGATTTGCATATGGCCATGTCTGAACTGGGGTGGTGTGGTGAGCAAAATAACGATGAATTATACCCAGATCTGTGACTGGGGGTGAATGTTTTGTCAATGTGCAACATTCCGTCCATCATCTTGTGTGTTTTGCTGTTCGCCCTATGTTGGAAGGGTATGCCCAGACGTGGGTCTCGTGCTTACTACGCCACTGGAGTCAAGCTATCCTGGCTGAAGAGGGGTGAAACCCCAAAACCGGTCCAAGGAGGCTTGATTCCGGTACAGGGAAGACAAAGCTTGGCAGTTCGGGCTGGACTGTTCCCATGAGGCACAGGGTCAAGACTGGTTTGCATATGGCCATGTCTGAACTTGGGTGGCGTGGTGAGCAAAATAACGATGGATTAAACCCAGATCTGTGACTGGGGGTGAGTGTTTTGCCAATGTGCAACATTCCGTCCATCATCTTGTGTGTTTTGCTGTTCGCCCTATGTGGGATGGGTATGCCCAGACTTGGGTCCCATGCTCACTACGCCACTTGAGTCAAGCTATCCTGGCTGAGGAGGGGTGAAAACCCGAAACCGGTCTGAGGATGCTTGATTTCGGTTCAGGGAAGACATGGCTTGGCAGTTCGGGCTGGTCTGTTCCCATGAGGTGCAGGGTCAAGGCTGATTTGCATATGGCCATGTCTGAACTGGGGTGGCGTGATGAGTAAAATAACGATGGATTAAACCCAGATCTGTGACTGGGGGTGAATGTTTTGCCAATGTGCAACATTCCGTCCATCATCTTGTGTGTTTTGCTGTTCGCCCTATATGGGAAGGGTATGCCCAGACGTCGGTCCCGTGCTCACTATGCCACTGAAGTCAAGCTATCCTGGCTGCAGAGGGGTGAAACCCCGAAACCAGTCCTAGGATGCTTGATTCCGGTTCAGGGAAGACATGGCTTGGCAGTTCAGGCTGGACTGTTCCCATGAGGCACAGGGTCAAGACTGATTTGCATATGGCCATGTCTGAACTGGGGTGGTGTGGTGAGCAAAATAACAATGGATTAAACCCAGATCTGTGACTGGGGGTGAATGTTTTGCCAATGTGCAACATTCCGTCCATCATCTTGTGTGTTTTGCTGTTTGCCCTATGTGGGAAGGGTATGCCCAGACGTCGGTCCTGTGCTCACTATGCCACTGGAGTCAAGCTATCCTGGCTGAAGAGGGGTGAAACCCCGAAACCAGTCCTAGGATGCTTGATTCCGGTTCAGGGAAGACATGGCTTGGCAGTTCAGGCTGGACTGTTCCCATGAGGCGCAGGGTCAAGACTGATTTGCATATGGCCATGTCTGAACTGGGGTGGCGTGGTGAGTGAAATAACGATGGATTAAACCCAGATTTGTGACTGGGGGTGAATGTTTTGCCAATGTGCAACATTCCGTCCATCATCTTGTGTGTTTTGCTGTTCGCCCTATGTGGGAAGGGTATGCCCAAACTTGGGTCCCGTGCTCACAACGCCACTGGAGTCGAGCTATCCTGGCTGAAGAGGGGTGAAACCCAGAAACCAGTCCTAGGATGCTTGATTCCGGTTGAGGGAAGACATGGCTTGGCAGTTCGGGCTGGACTGTTCCCATGAGGCACAGGGTCAAGCCTGATTTGCATATGGCCATGTGTGAACTGGGGTGGCGTGTTGAGTATAATAACGATGGCTTAAACCCAGATCTGTGACTGTGGGTGAATGTTTTACCAATGTGCAACATTCCGTCCATCATCTTGTGTGTTTTGCTGTTTGCCCTATGTGGGAAGGGTATTCCCAGACGTGGGTCCCGTCCTCACTACGCCACTGTAGTCAAGCTATCCTGGCTGAAGAGGGAGAAACCCCAAAACCGGTCCTAGGATGCTTCATTCCGGTTCTGGGAAGACATGGCTTGGCAGTTCGGGCTGGACTGTTCCCATGAGGCACAGGGTCAAGACTGATTTGCATATGGCCATGTCTGAACTGGGGTGGGGTGGTGAGCAAAATAACGATGGATTAACCCCAGATCTGTGACTCGGGGTGAATGTTTTGCCAATGTGCAACATTCCGTCCATCATCTTGTGTGTTTTCCTGTTCACCCTATGTGGGAAGTGTATGCCCAGACGTGTGTCCCGTGCTCACTACGGCACTGGAGTCAAGCTATCCTGGCTGAAGAGAGGTAAACCCTGAAACTGGTCCTAGGATGCTTGATTCCCGTACAGGGAAGACATGGCTTGGCAGTTCGGGCTGGACTGTTCCCATGAGGCACAGGGTCAAGACTGATTTGCATATGGCCATGTCTGAACTGGGGTGGCGTGGTGAGCAAAATAACGATGGATTAACCCCAGATCTGTGACTCGGGGTGAATGTTTTGCCAATGTGCAACATTCCGTCCATCATTTTATGTGTTTTGCTGTTCACCCTATGTGGGAAGGATATGCCCAGACGTGTGTCCCGTGCTCACTACGCCACTGGAGTCAAGCTATCCTGGCTGAAGAGAGGTAAACCCCGAAACCAGTCCTAGGATGCTTGATTCCGGTACAGGGAAGACATGGCTTGGCAGTTCGGGCTGGACTGTTCCCATGAGGCACAGGGTCAAGACTGATTTGCATATGGCCATGTCTGAACTGGGGTGGCGTGATGAGCAAAATAACGATGGATTAAACCCAGATCTGTGACTGGGGGTGAATGTTTTGCCAATGTGCAACATTCCGTCCATCATCTTGTGTGTTTTGCTGCTCGCCCTATGTGGGAAGGGTATGCCCAGACGTAGGTCCCGTGCTCGCTACTCCACTGGAGTCAAGCTATCGTGGCTGAAGAGGGGTGAAACCCCGATACCGGTCCTAGGATGCTTGATTCCGGCTCAGGGAAGACATGGCTTGGCAGTTCGGGCTGGACTGTTCCCATGAGGCACAGGGTCAAGACTGATTTGCATATGGCCATGTCTGAACTGGGGTGGTGTGGTGAGCAAAATAACGATGGATTAAACCCAGATCTGTGACTGGGGGGGAACGTTTTGTCAATGTGCAACATTCCGTCCATCATCTTGTGTGTTTTGCTGTTCGCCCTATGTTGGAACGGTATGCCCAGACGTGGGTCCCGTGCTCACTACGCCACTGGAGTCAAGCTATCCTGGCTGAGGAGGGGTGAAACCCCGAAAACGGTCCGAGGATGCTTGATTTCGGTTCAGGGAAGACATGGCTTGGCAGTTCGGGCTGGACTGTTCCCATGAGGTGCAGGGTCAAGACTGATTTGCATATGGACATGTCTGAACTGGGGTGGCGTGGTGAGTAAAATAACGATGGATTAAACCCAGATCTGTGACTGGGGGTGAATGTTTTGCCAATGCGCAACATTCCGTCCATCATCTTGTGTGTTTTGCTGTTCGCCCTATGTGGGAAGGGTATGCCCAAACGTGGGTCCCGTGCTCACAACGCCACTGGAGTCAAGCTATCCTGGCTGAAGAGGGGTGAAACCCAGAAACCGGTCCTAGGATGCTTGATTCCGGTTCAGGGAGGACATGGCTTGGCAGTTCGGGCTGGACTGTTCCCATGAGGCACAGGGTCAAGACTGATTTGCATCTGGCCATGTGTGAACTGGGGTGGCGTGGTGAGTATATTAACGATGGCTTAAACCCAGATCTGTGACTGGGGGTGAATGTTTTGCCAATGTGCAACATTCCGTCCATCATCTTGTGTGTTTTGCTGTTTGCCCTATGTGGGAAGGGTATTCCCAGACGTTGGTCCCGTCCTCACTACGCCACTGTAGTCAAGCTATCCTGGCTGAAGAGGGGTGAAACCCAGAAACCGGTCCTAGGAGGCTTCATTCCGGTTCAGGGAAGACATGGCTTGACAGTTCGGGCTGGACGGTTCCCATGAGGCACAGAGTCAAGACTGATTTGCATATGGCCATGTCTGAACTGGGGTGGTGTGGTGAGCAAAATAACGATGAATTATACCCAGATCTGTGACTGGGGGTGAATGTTTTGTCAATGTGCAACATTCCGTCCATCATCTTGTGTGTTTTGCTGTTCGCCCTATGTTGGAAGGGTATGCCCAGACGTGGGTCTCGTGCTTACTACGCCACTGGAGTCAAGCTATCCTGGCTGAAGAGGGGTGAAACCCCAAAACCGGTCCAAGGAGGCTTGATTCCGGTACAGGGAAGACAAAGCTTGGCAGTTCGGGCTGGACTGTTCCCATGAGGCACAGGGTCAAGACTGGTTTGCATATGGCCATGTCTGAACTTGGGTGGCGTGGTGAGCAAAATAACGATGGATTAAACCCAGATCTGTGACTGGGGGTGAGTGTTTTGCCAATGTGCAACATTCCGTCCATCATCTTGTGTGTTTTGCTGTTCGCCCTATGTGGGATGGGTATGCCCAGACTTGGGTCCCATGCTCACTACGCCACTTGAGTCAAGCTATCCTGGCTGAGGAGGGGTGAAAACCCGAAACCGGTCTGAGGATGCTTGATTTCGGTTCAGGGAAGACATGGCTTGGCAGTTCGGGCTGGTCTGTTCCCATGAGGTGCAGGGTCAAGGCTGATTTGCATATGGCCATGTCTGAACTGGGGTGGCGTGATGAGTAAAATAACGATGGATTAAACCCAGATCTGTGACTGGGGGTGAATGTTTTGCCAATGTGCAACATTCCGTCCATCATCTTGTGTGTTTTGCTGTTCGCCCTATATGGGAAGGGTATGCCCAGACGTCGGTCCCGTGCTCACTATGCCACTGAAGTCAAGCTATCCTGGCTGCAGAGGGGTGAAACCCCGAAACCAGTCCTAGGATGCTTGATTCCGGTTCAGGGAAGACATGGCTTGGCAGTTCAGGCTGGACTGTTCCCATGAGGCACAGGGTCAAGACTGATTTGCATATGGCCATGTCTGAACTGGGGTGGTGTGGTGAGCAAAATAACAATGGATTAAACCCAGATCTGTGACTGGGGGTGAATGTTTTGCCAATGTGCAACATTCCGTCCATCATCTTGTGTGTTTTGCTGTTTGCCCTATGTGGGAAGGGTATGCCCAGACGTCGGTCCTGTGCTCACTATGCCACTGGAGTCAAGCTATCCTGGCTGAAGAGGGGTGAAACCCCGAAACCAGTCCTAGGATGCTTGATTCCGGTTCAGGGAAGACATGGCTTGGCAGTTCAGGCTGGACTGTTCCCATGAGGCGCAGGGTCAAGACTGATTTGCATATGGCCATGTCTGAACTGGGGTGGCGTGGTGAGTGAAATAACGATGGATTAAACCCAGATTTGTGACTGGGGGTGAATGTTTTGCCAATGTGCAACATTCCGTCCATCATCTTGTGTGTTTTGCTGTTCGCCCTATGTGGGAAGGGTATGCCCAAACTTGGGTCCCGTGCTCACAACGCCACTGGAGTCGAGCTATCCTGGCTGAAGAGGGGTGAAACCCAGAAACCAGTCCTAGGATGCTTGATTCCGGTTGAGGGAAGACATGGCTTGGCAGTTCGGGCTGGACTGTTCCCATGAGGCACAGGGTCAAGCCTGATTTGCATATGGCCATGTGTGAACTGGGGTGGCGTGTTGAGTATAATAACGATGGCTTAAACCCAGATCTGTGACTGTGGGTGAATGTTTTACCAATGTGCAACATTCCGTCCATCATCTTGTGTGTTTTGCTGTTTGCCCTATGTGGGAAGGGTATTCCCAGACGTGGGTCCCGTCCTCACTACGCCACTGTAGTCAAGCTATCCTGGCTGAAGAGGGAGAAACCCCAAAACCGGTCCTAGGATGCTTCATTCCGGTTCTGGGAAGACATGGCTTGGCAGTTCGGGCTGGACTGTTCCCATGAGGCACAGGGTCAAGACTGATTTGCATATGGCCATGTCTGAACTGGGGTGGGGTGGTGAGCAAAATAACGATGGATTAACCCCAGATCTGTGACTCGGGGTGAATGTTTTGCCAATGTGCAACATTCCGTCCATCATCTTGTGTGTTTTCCTGTTCACCCTATGTGGGAAGTGTATGCCCAGACGTGTGTCCCGTGCTCACTACGGCACTGGAGTCAAGCTATCCTGGCTGAAGAGAGGTAAACCCTGAAACTGGTCCTAGGATGCTTGATTCCCGTACAGGGAAGACATGGCTTGGCAGTTCGGGCTGGACTGTTCCCATGAGGCACAGGGTCAAGACTGATTTGCATATGGCCATGTCTGAACTGGGGTGGCGTGGTGAGCAAAATAACGATGGATTAACCCCAGATCTGTGACTCGGGGTGAATGTTTTGCCAATGTGCAACATTCCGTCCATCATTTTATGTGTTTTGCTGTTCACCCTATGTGGGAAGGATATGCCCAGACGTGTGTCCCGTGCTCACTACGCCACTGGAGTCAAGCTATCCTGGCTGAAGAGAGGTAAACCCCGAAACCAGTCCTAGGATGCTTGATTCCGGTACAGGGAAGACATGGCTTGGCAGTTCGGGCTGGACTGTTCCCATGAGGCACAGGGTCAAGACTGATTTGCATATGGCCATGTCTGAACTGGGGTGGCGTGATGAGCAAAATAACGATGGATTAAACCCAGATCTGTGACTGGGGGTGAATGTTTTGCCAATGTGCAACATTCCGTCCATCATCTTGTGTGTTTTGCTGCTCGCCCTATGTGGGAAGGGTATGCCCAGACGTAGGTCCCGTGCTCGCTACTCCACTGGAGTCAAGCTATCGTGGCTGAAGAGGGGTGAAACCCCGATACCGGTCCTAGGATGCTTGATTCCGGCTCAGGGAAGACATGGCTTGGCAGTTCGGGCTGGACTGTTCCCATGAGGCACAGGGTCAAGACTGATTTGCATATGGCCATGTCTGAACTGGGGTGGTGTGGTGAGCAAAATAACGATGGATTAAACCCAGATCTGTGACTGGGGGGGAACGTTTTGTCAATGTGCAACATTCCGTCCATCATCTTGTGTGTTTTGCTGTTCGCCCTATGTTGGAACGGTATGCCCAGACGTGGGTCCCGTGCTCACTACGCCACTGGAGTCAAGCTATCCTGGCTGAGGAGGGGTGAAACCCCGAAAACGGTCCGAGGATGCTTGATTTCGGTTCAGGGAAGACATGGCTTGGCAGTTCGGGCTGGACTGTTCCCATGAGGTGCAGGGTCAAGACTGATTTGCATATGGACATGTCTGAACTGGGGTGGCGTGGTGAGTAAAATAACGATGGATTAAACCCAGATCTGTGACTGGGGGTGAATGTTTTGCCAATGCGCAACATTCCGTCCATCATCTTGTGTGTTTTGCTGTTCGCCCTATGTGGGAAGGGTATGCCCAAACGTGGGTCCCGTGCTCACAACGCCACTGGAGTCAAGCTATCCTGGCTGAAGAGGGGTGAAACCCAGAAACCGGTCCTAGGATGCTTGATTCCGGTTCAGGGAGGACATGGCTTGGCAGTTCGGGCTGGACTGTTCCCATGAGGCACAGGGTCAAGACTGATTTGCATCTGGCCATGTGTGAACTGGGGTGGCGTGGTGAGTATATTAACGATGGCTTAAACCCAGATCTGTGACTGGGGGTGAATGTTTTGCCAATGTGCAACATTCCGTCCATCATCTTGTGTGTTTTGCTGTTTGCCCTATGTGGGAAGGGTATTCCCAGACGTTGGTCCCGTCCTCACTACGCCACTGTAGTCAAGCTATCCTGGCTGAAGAGGGGTGAAACCCAGAAACCGGTCCTAGGAGGCTTCATTCCGGTTCAGGGAAGACATGGCTTGACAGTTCGGGCTGGACTGTTCCCATGAGGTACAGGGTCAAGACTGATTTGCATATGGCCATGTCTGAACTGGGGTGGGGTGGTGAGCAAAATAACGATGGATTAAACCCAGATCTGTGACTGGGGGTGAATGTTTTGCCAATGTGCAACATTCCGTCCATCATCTTGTGTGTTTTGCTGTTCACCCTATGTGGGAAGGGTATGCCCAGACGTGTGTCCCGTGCTCACTACGCCACTGGAGTCAAGCTATCCTGGCTGAAGAGAGGTAAACCCTGAAACCGGTCCTAGGATTCTTGATTCCGGTACAGGGAAGAAATGGCTTGGCAGTTCGGGCTGGACTGTTCCCATGAGGCACAGGGTCAAGACTTATTTGCATATGGCCATGTCTGAACTGGGGTGGCTTGGTGAGCAAAATAACGATGGATTAAACCCAGATCTGTGACTGGGGGGAAATGTTTTGCCAATGTGCAAAATTCCGTCCATCATTTTGTGTGTTTTGCTGTTCACCCTATGTGGGAAGGATATGCCCAGACGTGTGTCCCGTGCTCACTACGCCACTGGAGTCAAGCTATCCTGGCTGAAGAGAGGTAAACCCCGAAACCAGTCCTAGGATGCTTGATTCCGGTACAGGGAAGACATGGCTTGGCAGTTCGGGCTGGACTGTTCCCATGAGGCACAGGGTCAAGACTGATTTGCATATGGCCATGTCTGAACTGGGGTGGTGTGGTGAGCAAAATAACGATGGATTAAACCCAGATCTGTGACTGGGGGTGAATGTTTTGTCAATGTGCAACATTCCGTCCATCATCTTGTGTGTTTTGCTGTTTGCCCTATGTGGGAACGGTATGTCCAGACGTGGGTCCCGTGCTCACTACGCCACTGGAGTCAAGTTATCCTGGCTGAGGAGGGGTGAAACCCCGAAAACGGTCCTAGGATTCTTGATTCCAGTTCAGGGGAAAGATGGCTTGGCAGTTTGGGCCGGACTGTTCCCATGAGACACAGGGTCAAGACTGATTTGCATATGGCCATGTCTGAACTGGTGTGGCGTGGTGAGTTATATAACGATGGATTAAACCCAGATCTGTGACTGGGGATGAATGTTTTGCCAATGTGCAACATTCCGTCCATCATCTTGTGTGTTTTGCTGTTTGCCCTATGTGGGAAGGGTATGCCCAAACGTGGGTCCCGTGCTCACTACGCCACTGGAGTCAAGCTATCCTGGCTGAAGAGGGGTGAAACCCAGAAACCGGTCCTAGGATGCTTGATTCCGGTTCAGGTAAGACATGGCTTGGCAGTTCGGGCTGGACTGTTCCCATGAGGCACAGGGTCAAGACTGATTTGCATATGGCCATGTGTGAACTGGGGTGGTGTGGTGAGTATAATAACGATGGCTTAAACCCGGATCTGTGACTGGGGGTGAATGTTTTGCCAATGTACAACATTCCGTCCATCATCTTGTGTGTTTTGCTGTTTGCCCTATGTGGGAAGGGTATTCCCAGACGTGGGTCCCGTCCTCACTACGCCACTGTAGTCAAGCTATCCTGGCTGAAGAGGGTGAAACCCCGAAACCGGTCCTAGGATGCTTCATTCCGGTTCAGGGAAGACATGGCTTGACAGTTTGGGCTGGACTGTTCCCATGAGGCACAGGGTCAAGACTGATTTGCATATGGCCATGTCTGAACTGGGGTGGGGTGGTGAGCAAAATAACGATGGGTTAAACCCAGATCTGTGACTGGGGGTGAACGTTTTGCCAATGTGCAACATTCCGTCCATCATCTTGTGTGTTTTGCTGTTCACCCTATGTGGGAAGGGTATGCCCAGACGTCTGTCCCGTGCTCACTACGCCACTGGAGTCAAGCTATCCTGGCTGAAGAGAGGTAAACCCTGAAACCGATCCTAGGATGCTTGATTCCGGTACAGGGAAGACATGGCTTGGCAGTTCGGGCTGGATTGTTCCCATGAGGCACAGGGTCAAGACTGATTTGCATATGGCCATGTCTGAACTGGGGTGGCGTGGTGAGCAAAATAACGATGGGTTAAACCCAGATCTGTGACTGGGGGTGAATGAGTTGCCAATGTGCAAAATTCCGTCCATCATCTTGTGTGTTTTGCTGTTCACCCTATCTGGGAAGGGTATGCCCAGACGTGTGTCCCGTGCTCACTACGCCACTGGAGTCAAGCTATCCTGGCTGAAGAGAGGTAAACCCCGAAACCAGTCCTAGGATGCTTGATTCCGGTACAGGGAAGACATGGCTTGGCAGTTCGGGCTGGACTGTTCCCATGAGGCACAGGGTCAAGACTGATTTGCATATGGCCATGTCTGAACTGGGGTGGCGTAGTGAGCAAAATAACGATGGATTAAACCCAGATCTGTGACTGGGGGTGAATGTTTTGCCAATGTGCAACATTCCATCCATCATCTTGTGTGTTTTGCTGTTCGCCCTATGTGGGAACGTTATGCCCAGACGTGGGTCCTGTGCTCACAATGCCACTGGAGTCAAGCTATCCTGGCTGAGGAGGGGTGAAACCCCGAAAACGGTTCTAGGATGCTTGATTCCGGTTCAGGGGAAAGATGGCTTGGCAGTTTGGGCCGGACTGTTCCCATGAGGCACAGGGTCGAGACTGATATGCATATGGCCATGTCTGAACTGGTGTGGCATGGTGAGTTATATAACGATGGATTAAACCCAGATCTGTGACTGGGGATGAATGTTTTGCCAATGTGCAACATTCCGTCCATCATCTTGTGTGTTTTTCTGTTCGCCCTATGTGGGAAGGGTATGCCCAGACATGGGTCCCGTGCTAACTACGCCACTGGAATCAAGCTATCCTGGCTGAAGAGGGGTGAAACCCCGAAACTGGTCCTAGGATGCTTGATTCTGGTTCAGCGAAGACATGGCTTGGCAGTTCGGGCTGGACTGTTCTCATGAGGCACAGGGTCAAGACTGATTTGCATATGGCCATGTCTGAACTGGGGTGGCGTGGTGAGTAAAATAACGATTGATTAAACCCAGATCTGTGACTGGGGGTGAATGTTTTGCCACTGTGCAACATTCCGTCCATTAACTTGTGTGTTTTGCTGTTCGCCTTATGTGGGATGGGTATGCCCAGACGTGGGTCCCGTGCTCACTACGCCACTGGAGTCAAGCTATCCTGGCTGAAGAGGGGTGAAACCCCAAAACCGGTCCAAGGAGGCTTGATTCCGGTACAGGGAAGACAAAGCATGGCAGTTCGGGCTGGACTGTTCCCATGAGGCACAGGGTCAAGACTGATTTGCAGATGGCCATGCCTGATCTTGGGTGGCGTGGTGAGCAAAATAACGATGGATTAAACCCAGATCTGTGACTGGGGGTGAGTGGTTTGCCAATGTGCAACATTCCGTCCATCATCTTGTGTGTTTTGCTGTTCGCCCTATGTGGGAAGGGTATGCCCAAACTTGGGTCCCGTGCTCACAACGCCACTGGAGTCAAGCTATCCTGGCTGAAGAGGGGTGAAACCCAGAAACCGGTCCTAGGATGCTTGATTCCGGTTCAGGGAAGACATGGCTTGGCAGTTCGGGCTGGACTGTTCCCATGAGGCACAGGGTCAAGCCTGATTTGCATATGGCCATATGTGAACTGGGGTGGCGTGGTGAGTATAATAACGATGGCTTAAACCCAGATCTATGACTGGGGGTGAATGTTTTGCCAATGTGCAACATTCCGTCCATCATCTTGTGTGTTTTGCTGTTTGCCCTATGTGGGAAGGGTATTCCCAGACGTGGGTCCCGTCCTCACTACGCCACTGTAGTCAAGCTATCCTGGCTGAAGAGGGAGAAACCCCGAAACCGGTCCTAGGATGCTTCTTTCCGGTTCAGGGAAGACATGGCTTGACAGTTCGGGCTGGACGGTTCCCATGAGGCACAGAGTCAAGACTGATTTGCATATGGCCATGTCTGAACTGGGGTGATGTGGTGAGCAAAATAACGATGAATTATACCCAGATCTGTGACTGGGGGTGAATGTTTTGTCAATGTGCAACATTCCGTCCATCATCTTGTGTGTTTTGCTGTTCGCCCTATGTTGGAAGGGTATGCCCAGACGTGGGTCTCGTGCTCACTACGCCACTGGAGTCAAGCTATCCTGGCTGAAGAGGGGTGAAACCCCAAAACCGGTCCAAGGAGGCTTGATTCCGGTACAGGGAAGACAAAGCTTGGCAGTTCGGGCTGGACTGTTCCCATGAGGCACAGGGTCAAGACTGGTTTGCATATGGCCATGTCTGAACTTGGGTGGCGTGGTGAGCAAAATAACGATGGATTAAACCCAGATCTGTGACTGGGGGTGAGTGTTTTGCCAATGTGCAACATTCCGTCCATCAGCTTGTGTGTTTTGCTGTTCGCCCTATGTGGGATGGGTATGCCCAGACTTGGGTCCCATGCTCACTACGCCACTTGAGTCAAGCTATCCTGGCTGAGGAGGGGTGAAAACCCGAAACCGGTCTGAGGATGCTTGATTTCGGTTCAGGGAAGACATGGCTTGGCAGTTCGGGCTGGACTGTTCCCATGAGGTGCAGGGTCAAGGCTGATTTGCATATGGCCATGTCTGAACTGGGGTGGCGTGATGAGTAAAATAACGATGGATTAAACCCAGATCTGTGACTGGGGGTGAATGTTTTGCCAATGTGCAACATTCCGTCCATCATCTTGTGTGTTTTGCTGTTTGCCCTATATGGGAAGGGTATGCCCAGACGTCGGTCCCGTGCTCACTATGCCACTGAAGTCAAGCTATCCTGGCTGCAGAGGGGTGAAACCCCGAAACCAGTCCTAGGATGCTTGATTCCGGTTCAGGGAAGACATGGCTTGGCAGTTCAGGCTGGACTGTTCCCATGAGGCACAGGGTCAAGACTGATTTGCATATGGCCATGTCTGAACTGGGGTGGTGTGGTGAGCAAAATAACAATGGATTAAACCCAGATCTGTGACTGGGGTTGAATGTTTTGCCAATGTGCAACATTCCGTCCATCATCTTGTGTGTTTTGCTGTTTGCCCTATGTGGGAAGGGTATGCCCAAACGTGGGTCCCGTGCTCACTACGCCACTGGAGTCAAGCTATCCTGGCTGAAGAGGGGTGAAACCCCAAAACCGGTCCAAGGAGGCTTGATTCCGGTACAGGGAAGACAAAGCTTGGCAGTTCGGGCTGGACTGTTCCCATGAGGCACAGGGTCAAGACTGATTTGCATATGGCCATGTCTGATCTTGGGTGGCGTGGTGAGCAAAATAACGATGGATTAAACCCAGATCTGTGACTGGGGGTGAGTGTTTTGCCAATGTGCAACATTCCGTCCATCATCTTGTGTGTTTTGCTGTTTGCCCTATGTGGGATGGGGATGCCCAGACGTGGGTCCCATGCTCACTACGCCACTTGAGTCAAGCTATCCTGGCTGAGGAGGGGTGAACCCCCGAAACCGGTCCGAGGATGCTTGATTTCGGTTCAGGGAAGACATGGCTTGGCAGTTCGGGCTGGACTGTTCCCATGAGGTGCAGGGTAAAGACTGATTTGCATATGGCCATGTCTGAACTGGGGTGGCGTGGTGAGTAAATAACGATGGATTTATCCCAGATCTGTGACTGGGGGTGAATGTTTTGCCAATGTGCAACATTCCGTCCATCATCTTGTGTGTTTTGCTGTTCGCCCTATATGGGAAGGGTATGCCCAGACGTCGGTCCTGTGCTCACTATGCCACTGGAGTCAAGCTATCCTGGCTGAAGAGGGGTGAAACCCCGAAACCAGTCCTAGGATGCTTGATTCCGGTTCAGGGAAGACATGGCTTGGCAGTTCAGGCTGGACTGTTCCCATGAGGCGCAGGGTCAAGACTGATTTGCATATGGCCATGTCTGAACTGGGGTGGCGTGGTGAGTGAAATAACGATGGATTAAACCCAGATTTGTGACTGGGGGTGAATGTTTTGCCAATGTGCAACATTCCGTCCATCATCTTGTGTGTTTTGCTGTTCGCCCTATGTGGGAAGGGTATGCCCAAACTTGGGTCCCGTGCTCACAACGCCACTGGAGTCGAGCTATCCTGGCTGAAGAGGGGTGAAACCCAGAAACCAGTCCTAGGATGCTTGATTCCGGTTCAGGGAAGACATGGCTTGGCAGTTCGGGCTGGACTGTTCCCATGAGGCACAGGGTCAAGCCTGATTTGCATATGGCCATGTGTGAACTGGGGTGGCGTGGTGAGTATAATAACGATGGCTTAAACCCAGATCTGTGACTGGGGGTGAATGTTTTACCAATGTGCAACATTCCGTCCATCATCTTGTGTGTTTTGCTGTTTGCCCTATGTGGGAAGGGTATTCCCAGACGTGGGTCCCGTCCTCACTACGCCACTGTAGTCAAGCTATCCTGGCTGAAGAGGGAGAAACCCCAAAACCGGTCCTAGGATGCTTCATTCCGGTTCTGGGAAGACATGGCTTGGCAGTTCGGGCTGGACTGTTCCCATGAGGCACAGGGTCAAGACTGATTTGCATATGGCCATGTCTGAACTGGGGTGGGGTGGTGAGCAAAATAACGATGGATTAACCCCAGATCTGTGACTCGGGGTGAATGTTTTGCCAATGTGCAACATTCCGTCCATCATCTTGTGTGTTTTGCTGTTCACCCTATGTGGGAAGTGTATGCCCAGACGTGTGTCCCGTGCTCACTACGGCACTGGAGTCAAGCTATCCTGGCTGAAGAGAGGTAAACCCTGAAACTGGTCCTAGGATGCTTGATTCCCGTACAGGGAAGACATGGCTTGGCAGTTCGGGCTGGACTGTTCCCATGAGGCACAGGGTCAAGACTGATTTGCATATGGCCATGTCTGAACTGGGGTGGCGTGGTGAGCAAAATAACGATGGATTAACCCCAGATCTGTGACTCGGGGTGAATGTTTTGCCAATGTGCAACATTCCGTCCATCATTTTGTGTGTTTTGCTGTTCACCCTATGTGGGAAGGATATGCCCAGACGTGTGTCCCGTGCTCACTACGCCACTGGAGTCAGCTATCCTGGCTGAAGAGAGGTAAACCCCGAAACCAGTCCTAGGATGCTTGATTCCGGTACAGGGAAGACATGGCTTGGCAGTTCGGGCTGGACTGTTCCCATGAGGCACAGGGTCAAGACTGATTTGCATATGGCCATGTCTGAACTGGGGTGGCGTGATGAGCAAAATAACGATGGATTAAACCCAGATCTGTGACTGGGGGTGAATGTTTTGCCAATGTGCAACATTCCGTCCATCATCTTGTGTGTTTTGCTGCTCGCCCTATGTGGGAAGGGTATGCCCAGACGTGGGTCCCGTGCTCACTACTCCACTGGAGTCAAGCTATCGTGGCTGAAGAGGGGTGAAACCCCGATACCGGTCCTAGGATGCTTGATTCCGGCTCAGGGAAGACATGGCTTGGCAGTTCGGGCTGGACTGTTCCCATGAGGCACAGGGTCAAGACTGATTTGCATATGACCATGTCTGAACTGGGGTGGTGTGGTGAGCAAAATAACGATGGATTAAACCCAGATCTGTGACTGGGGGGGAACGTTTTGTCAATGTGCAACATTCCGTCCATCATCTTGTGTGTTTTGCTGTTCGCCCTATGTTGGAACGGTATGCCCAGACGTGGGTCCCGTGCTCACTACGCCACTGGAGTCAAGCTATCCTGGCTGAGGAGGGGTGAAACCCCGAAAACGGTCCGAGGATGCTTGATTTCGGTTCAGGGAAGACATGGCTTGGCAGTTCGGGCTGGACTGTTCCCATGAGGCGCAGGGTCAAGACTGATTTGCATATGGCCATGTCTGAACTGGGGTGGTGTGGTGAGTAAAATAACGATGGATTAAACCCAGATCTGTGACTGGGGGTGAATGTTTTGCCAATGCGCAACATTCCGTCCATCATCTTGTGTGTTTTGCTGTTCGCCCTATGTGGGAAGGGTATGCCCAAACGTGGGTCCCGTGCTCACAACGCCACTGGAGTCAAGCTATCCTGGCTGAAGAGGGGTGAAACCCAGAAACCGGTCCTAGGATGCTTGATTCCGGTTCAGGGAGGACATGGCTTGGCAGTTCGGGCTGGACTATTCCCATGAGGCACAGGGTCAAGACTGATTTGCATCTGGCCATGTGTGAACTGGGGTGGCGTGGTGAGTATATTAACGATGGCTTAAACCCAGATCTGTGACTGGGGGTGAATGTTTTGCCAATGTGCAACATTCCGTCCATCATCTTGTGTGTTTTGCTGTTTGCCCTATGTGGGAAGGGTATTCCCAGACGTTGGTCCCGTCCTCACTACGCCACTGTAGTCAAGCTATCCTGGCTGAAGAGGGGTGAAACCCAGAAACCGGTCCTAGGATGCTTCATTCCGGTTCAGGGAAGACATGGCTTGACAGTTCGGGCTGGACTGTTCCCATGAGGCACAGGGTCAAGACTGATTTGCATATGGCCATGTCTGAACTGGGGTGGGGTGGTGAGCAAAATAACGATGGATTAAACCCAGATCTGTGACTGGGGGTGAATGTTTTGCCAATGTGCAACATTCCGTCCATCATCTTGTGTGTTTTGCTGTTCACCCTATGTGGGAAGGGTATGCCCAGACGTGTGTCCCGTGCTCACTACGCCACTGGAGTCAAGCTATCCTGGCTGAAGAGAGGTAAACCCTGAAACCGGTCCTAGGATTCTTGATTCCGGTACAGGGAAGAAATGGCTTGGCAGTTCGGGCTGGACTGTTCCCATGAGGCACAGGGTCAAGACTTATTTGCATATGGCCATGTCTGAACTGGGGTGGCTTGGTGAGCAAAATAACGATGGATTAAACCCAGATCTGTGACTGGGGGGAAATGTTTTGCCAATGTGCAAAATTCCGTCCATCATTTTGTGTGTTTTGCTGTTCACCCTATGTGGGAAGGATATGCCCAGACGTGTGTCCCGTGCTCACTACGCCACTGGAGTCAAGCTATCCTGGCTGAAGAGAGGTAAACCCCGAAACCAGTCCTAGGATGCTTGATTCCGGTACAGGGAAGACATGGCTTGGCAGTTCGGGCTGGACTGTTCCCATGAGGCACAGGGTCAAGACTGATTTGCATATGGCCATGTCTGAACTGGGGTGGTGTGGTGAGCAAAATAACGATGGATTAAACCCAGATCTGTGACTGGGGGTGAATGTTTTGTCAATGTGCAACATTCCGTCCATCATCTTGTGTGTTTTGCTGTTTGCCCTATGTGGGAACGGTATGTCCAGACGTGGGTCCCGTGCTCACTACGCCACTGGAGTCAAGTTATCCTGGCTGAGGAGGGGTGAAACCCCGAAAACGGTCCTAGGATGCTTGATTCCAGTTCAGGGGAAAGATGGCTTGGCAGTTTGGGCCGGACTGTTCCCATGAGACACAGGGTCAAGACTGATTTGCATATGGCCATGTCTGAACTGGTGTGGCGTGGTGAGTTATATAACGATGGATTAAACCCAGATCTGTGACTGGGGATGAATGTTTTGCCAATGTGCAACATTCCGTCCATCATCTTGTGTGTTTTGCTGTTCGCCCTATGTGGGAAGGGTATGCCCAAACGTGGGTCCCGTGCTCACTACGCCACTGGAGTCAAGCTATCCTGGCTGAAGAGGGGTGAAACCCAGAAACCGGTCCTAGGATGCTTGATTCCGGTTCAGGTAAGACATGGCTTGGCAGTTCGGGCTGGACTGTTCCCATGAGGCACAGGGTCAAGACTGATTTGCATATGGCCATGTGTGAACTGGGGTGGTGTGGTGAGTATAATAACGATGGCTTAAACCCAGATCTGTGACTGGGGGTGAATGTTTTGCCAATGTGCAACATTCCGTCCATCATCTTGTGTGTTTTGCTGTTTGCCCTATGTGGGAAGGGTATTCCCAGACGTGGGTCCCGTCCTCACTACGCCACTGTAGTCAAGCTATCCTGGCTGAAGAGGGTGAAACCCCGAAACCGGTCCTAGGATGCTTCATTCCGGTTCAGGGAAGACATGGCTTGACAGTTTGGGCTGGACTGTTCCCATGAGGCACAGGGTCAAGACTGATTTGCATATGGCCATGTCTGAACTGGGGTGGGGTGGTGAGCAAAATAACGATGGATTAAACCCAGATCTGTGACTGGGGGTGAACGTTTTGCCAATGTGCAACATTCCGTCCATCATCTTGTGTGTTTTGCTGTTCACCCTATGTGGGAAGGGTATGCCCAGACGTCTGTCCCGTGCTCACTACGCCACTGGAGTCAAGCTATCCTGGCTGAAGAGAGGTAAACCCTGAAACCGATCCTAGGATGCTTGATTCCGGTACAGGGAAGACATGGCTTGGCAGTTCGGGCTGGATTGTTCCCATGAGGCACAGGGTCAAGACTGATTTGCATATGGCCATGTCTGAACTGGGGTGGCGTGGTGAGCAAAATAACGATGGATTAAACCCAGATCTGTGACTGGGGGTGAATGAGTTGCCAATGTGCAAAATTCCGTCCATCATCTTGTGTGTTTTGCTGTTCACCCTATCTGGGAAGGGTATGCCCAGACGTGTGTCCCGTGCTCACTACGCCACTGGAGTCAAGCTATCCTGGCTGAAGAGAGGTAAACCCCGAAACCAGTCCTAGGATGCTTGATTCCGGTACAGGGAAGACATGGCTTGGCAGTTCGGGCTGGACTGTTCCCATGAGGCACAGGGTCAAGACTGATTTGCATATGGCCATGTCTGAACTGGGGTGGCGTAGTGAGCAAAATAACGATGGATTAAACCCAGATCTGTGACTGGGGGTGAATGTTTTGCCAATGTGCAACATTCCATCCATCATCTTGTGTGTTTTGCTGTTCGCCCTATGTGGGAACGGTATGCCCAGACGTGGGTCCTGTGCTCACAATGCCACTGGAGTCAAGCTATCCTGGCTGAGGAGGGGTGAAACCCCGAAAACGGTCCTAGGATGCTTGATTCCGGTTCAGGGGAAAGATGGCTTGGCAGTTTGGGCCGGACTGTTCCCATGAGGCACAGGGTCGAGACTGATATGCATATGGCCATGTCTGAACTGGTGTGGCATGGTGAGTTATATAACGATGGATTAAACCCAGATCTGTGACTGAGGATGAATGTTTTGCCAATGTGCAACATTCCGTCCATCATCTTGTGTGTTTTGCTGTTCGCCCTATGTGGGAAGGGTATGCCCAGACATGGGTCCCGTGCTAACTACGCCACTGGAATCAAGCAATCCTGGCTGAAGAGGGGTGAAACCCCGAAACTGGTCCTAGGATGCTTGATTCTGGTTCAGCGAAGACATGGCTTGGCAGTTCGGGCTGGACTGTTCTCATGAGGCACAGGGTCAAGACTGATTTGCATATTGCCATGTCTGAACTGGGGTGGCGTGGTGAGTAAAATAACGATTGATTAAACCCAGATCTGTGACTGGGGGTGAATGTTTTGCCACTGTGCAACATTCCGTCCATTAACTTGTGTGTTTTGCTGTTCGCCTTATGTGGGATGGGTATGCCCAGACGTGGGTCCCGTGCTCACTACGCCACTGGAGTCAAGCTATCCTGGCTGAAGAGGGGTGAAACCCCAAAACCGGTCCTAGGATACTTGATTCCGGTTCAGGGAAGACATGGCTTGGCATTTCGGGCTGGACTGTTCCCATGAGGCACAGGGTCAAGACTGATTTGCATATGGCCATGTCTGAACTGGGGTGGCGTGGTGAGTAAAATAACGATTGATTAAACCCAGATCTGTGACTGGGGGTGAATGTTTTGCCAATGTGCAACATTCCGTCCATTATCTTGTGTGTTTTGCTGTTCGCCCTATGTGGGAAGGGTATGCCCAGACGTGGGTCTCGTGCTCACTACGCCACTGGAGTCAAGCTATCCTGGCTGAGGAGGGGTGAAACCTCGAAAACGGTCCGAGGATGCTTGATTTCGGTTCAGGGAAGACATGGCTTGGCAGTTCGGGCTGGACTGTTCCCATGAGGCACAGGGTCAAGACTGATTTGCATATGGCCATGTGTGAACTGGGGTGGCGTGGTGAGTATAATAACGATGGCTTAAACCCAGATCTGTGACTGGGGGTGAATGTTTTGCCAATGTGAAACATTCCGTCCATTATCTTGTGTGTTTTGCTGTTTGCCCTATGTGGGAAGGGTATTCCCAGACGTGGGTCCCGTCCTCACTACGCCACTGTAGTCAAGCTATCCTGGCTGAAGAGGGTGATACCCCGAAACCGGTCCTAGGATGCTTCATTCCGGTTCAGGGAAGACATGGCTTGACAGTTCGGGCTGGACTGTTCCCATGAGGCACAGGGTCAAGACTGATTTGCATATGGCCATGTCTGAACTGGGGTGGCGTGGTGAGTAAAATAACGATTGATTAAACCCAGATCTGTGACTGGGGGTGAATGTTTTGCCAATGTGCAACATTCCGTCCATTATCTTGTGTGTTTTGCTGTTCGCCCTATGTGGGAAGGGTATGCCCAGACGTGGGTCCCGTGCTCACTACGCCACTGGAGTCAAGCTATCCTGGCTGAAGAGAGGTAAACCCTGAAACCGGTCCTAGGATGCTTGATTCCGGTACAGGGAAGACATGGCTTCGCAGTTCGGGCTGGACTGTTCCCATGAGGCACAGGGTCAAGACTGATTTGCATATGGCCATGTCTGAACTGGGGAGGCGTGGTGAGCAAAATCACGATGGATTAAACCCAGATCTGTGACTGGGGGTGAATGTTTTGCCAAGGTGCAAAATTCCGTCCATCATCTTGTGTGTTTTGCTGTTCACCCTATCTGGGAAGGGTATGCCCAGACGTGTGTCCCGTGCTCACTACGCCACTGGAGTCAAGCTATCCTGGCTGAAGAGAGGTAAACCCCGAAACCAGTCCTAGGATGCTTGATTCCGGTACATTGAAGACATGGCTTGGCAGTTTGGGCTGGACTGTTCCCATGAGGCACAGGGTCAAGACTGATTTGCATATGGCCATGTCTGAACTGGGGTGGCGTAGTGAGCAAAATAACGATGGATTAAACCCAGATCTGTGACTGGGGGTGAATGTTTTGCCAATGTGCAACATTCCGTCCATCATCTTGTGTGTTTTGCTGTTCGCCCTATGTGGGAACGGTATGCCCAGACGTGGGTCCTGTGCTCATTATGCCACTGGAGTCAAGCTATCCTGGCTGAGGAGGGGTGAAACCCCGAAAACGGTCCTAGGATGCTTGATTCCGGTTCAGGGGAAAGATGGCTTGGCAGTTTGGGCCGGACTGTTCCCATGAGGCACAGGGTCGAGACTGATATACATATGGCCAAGTCTGAACTGGTGTGGCATGGTGAGTTATATAACGATGGATTAAACCCAGATCTGTGACTGGGGATGAATGTTTTGCCAATGTGCAACATTCCGTCCATCATCTTGTGTGTTTTGCTGTTCGCCCTATGTGGGAAGGGTATGCCCAGACATGGGTCCCGTGCTAACTACGCCACTGGAATCAAGCTATCCTGGCTGAAGAGGGGTGAAACCCCGAAACTGGTCCTAGGATATTTGATTCTGGTTCAGCGAAGACATGGCTTGGCAGTTCGGGCTGGACTGTTCTCATGAGGCACAGGGTCAAGACTGATGTGCATATGGCCATGTCTGAACTGGGGTGGCGTGGTGAGTAACATAACGATTGATTAAACCCAGATCTGTGACTGGGGGTGAATGTTTTGCCAATGTGCAACATTCCTTCCATTAACTTGTGTGTTTTGCTGTTCGCCTTATGTGGGATGGGTATGCCCAGACGTGGGTCCCGTGCTCACTACGCCACTGTAGTCAAGCTATCCTGGCTGAAGAGGGGTGAAACCCCAAAACCGGTCCTAGGATACTTGATTCCGGTTCAGGGAAGACATTGCTTGGCAGTTCGGGCTGGACTGTTCCCATGAGGCACAGGGTCAAGCCTGATTTGCATATGGCCATGTCTGAACTGGGGTGGCGTGGTGAGCAAAATAACGATGGATTAAACCCAGATCTGTGACTGGGGGTGAATGTTTTGCCAATGTGCAACATTCCGTCCATCATCTTGTGTGTTTTGCTGTTTGCCCTATGTGGGAAGGATATTCCCAGACGTGGGTCCCGTCCTCACTACGCCACTGTAGTCAAGCTATCCTGGCTGAAGAGGGTGAAACCCCGAAACCGGTCATAGGATGCTTCATTCCGGTTCAGGGAAGACATGGCTTGGCAGTTCGGGCTGGACTGTTCCCATGAGGCACACGGTCAAGACTGATTTGCAGATGGCCATGTCTGAACTGGGGTGGCGTGGTGAGCAAAATAACGATGGATTAAACCCAGATCTGTGACTGGGGGTGAATGTTTTGCCAATGTGCAACATTCCGTCCATCATCTTGTGTGTTTTGCTGTTCGCCCTATGTGGTAAGGGTATGCCAAGACATGGGTCCCGTGCTCACTACGCCACTGGAGTCAAGCTATCCTGGCTGAAGAGGGGTGAAACCCCGAAACCGGTCCTAGGATGCTTGATTCTGGTTCAGCGAAGACATGGCTTGGCAGTTCGGGCCGGACTGTTCCCATGAGGCACAGGGTCAAGACTGATTTGCATATGGCCATGTCTGAACTGGGGTGGCGTGGTGAGTAAAATAACGATTGATTAAACCCAGATCTGTGACTGGGGGCTAATGTTTTGCCAATGTGCAACATTCCGTCCATTATCTTGTGTGTTTTGCTGTTCGCCCTATGTGGGAAGGGTATGCCCAGACGTGGGTCCCGTGCTCACTACACCACTGGAGTCAAGCTATCCTGGCTGAAGAGGGGTGAAACCCCAAAACCGGTCCTAGGATACTTGATTCCGGTTCAGGGAAGACATGGCTTGGCAGTTCGGGCTGGACTGTTCCCATGAGGCACAGGGTCAAGACTGATTTGCATATGGCCATGTCTGAACTGGGGTGGTGTGGTGAGTAAAATAACGATTGATTAAACCCAGATCTGTGACTGGGGTGAATGTTTTGCCAATGTGCAACATTCCGTCCATTATCTTGTGTGTTTTGCTGTTCGCCCTATGTGGGAAGGGTATGCCCAGACGTGGGTCCCGTGCTCACTACGCCACTGGACTCAAGCTATCCTGGCTGAGGAGGGGTGAAACCCCGAAAACGGTCCGAGGATGCTTGATTTCTGTTCAGGGAAGACATGGCTTGGCAGTTCGGGCTGGACTGTTCCCATGAGGCGCAGGGTCAAGACTGATTTGCATATGGCCATGTCTGAACTGGGGTGGCGTGGTGAGTAAAATAACGATGGATTAAACCCAGATCTGTGACTGGGGGTGAATGTTTTGCCAATGTGCAACATTCTGTCCATCATCTTGTGTGTTTTGCTGTTCGCCCTATGTGGGAAGGGTATGCCCAAACGTGGGTCCCGTGCTCACAACGCCACTGGAGTCAAGCTATCCTGGCTGAAGAGGGGTGAAACCCAGAAACCGGTCCTAGGATGCTTGATTCCGGTTCAGGGAAGACATGGCTTGGCAGTTCGGGCTGGACTGTTCCCATGAGGCACAGGGTCAAGACTGATTTGCATATGGCCATGTGTGAACTGGGGTGGCGTGGTGAGTATAATAACGATGGCTTAAACCCAGATCTGTGACTGGGGGTGAATGTTTTGCCAATGTGCAACATTCCGTCCATTATCTTGTGTGTTTTGCTTTTTGCCCTATGTGGGAAGGGTATTCCCAGACGTGGGTCCGGTCCTCACTATGCCACTGTAGTCAAGCTATCCTGGCTGAAGAGGGTGAAACCCCGAAACCGGTCCTAGGATGCTTCATTCCGGTTCAGGGAAGACATTGCTTGGCAGTTCGGGCTGGACTGTTCCCATGAGGCACAGGGTCAAGCCTGATTTGCATATGGCCATGTCTGAACTGGGGTGGCGTGGTGAGCAAAATAACGATGGATTAAACCCAGATCTGTGACTGGGGGTGAATGTTTTGCCAATGTGCAACATTCCGTCCATCATCTTGTGTGTTTTGCTGTTTGCCCTATGTGGGAAGGATATTCCCAGACGTGGGTCCCGTCCTCACTACACCACTGTAGTCAAGCTATCCTGGCTGTAGAGGGTGAAACCCCGAAACCGGTCATAGGATGCTTCATTCCGGTTCAGGGAAGACATGGCTTGGCAGTTCGGGCTGGACTGTTCCCATGAGGCACAGGGTCAAGACTGATTTGCATATGGCCATGTCTGAACTGGGGTGGCGTGGTGAGTAAAATAACGATTGATTAAACCCAGATCTGTGACTGGGGGCTAATGTTTTGCCAATGTGCAACATTCCGTCCATTATCTTGTGTGTTTTGCTGTTCGCCCTATGTGGGAAGGGTATGCCCAGACGTGGGTCCCGTGCTCACTATACCACTGGAGTCAAGCTATCCTGGCTGAAGAGGGGTGAAACCCCAAAACCGGTCCTAGGATACTTGATTCCGGTTCAGGGAAGACATGGCTTGGCAGTTCGGGCTGGACTGTTCCCATGAGGCACAGGGTCAAGACTGATTTGCATATGGCCATGTCTGAACTGGGGTGGCGTGGTGAGTAAAATAACGATTGATTAAACCCAGATCTGTGACTGGGGGTGAATGTTTTGCCAATGTGCAACATTCCGTCCATTATCTTGTGTGTTTTGCTGTTCGCCCTAGGTGGGAAGGGTATGCCCAGACGTGGGTCCCGTGCTCACTACGCCACTGGAGTCAAGCTATCCTGGCTGAGGAGGGGTGAAACCCCGAAAACGGTCCGAGGATGCTTGATTTCTGTTCAGGGAAGACATGGCTTGGCAGTTCGGGCTGGACTGTTCCCATGAGGCGCAGGGTCAAGACTGATTTGCATATGGCCATGTCTGAACTGGGGTGGCGTGGTGAGTAAAATAACGATGGATTAAACCCAGATCTGTGACTGGGGGTGAATGTTTTGCCAATGTGCAACATTCTGTCCATCATCTTGTGTGTTTTGCTGTTCGCCCTATGTGGGAAGGGTATGCCCAAACGTGGGTCCAGTGCTCACAACGCCACTGGAGTCAAGCTATCCTGGCTGAAGAGGGGTGAAACCCAGAAACCGGTCCTAGGATGCTTGATTTCGGTTCAGGGAAGACATGGCTTGGCAGTTCGGGCTGGACTGTTCCCATGAGGCACAGGGTCAAGACTGATTTGCATATGGCCATGTGTGAACTGGGGTGGCGTGGTGAGTATAATAACGATGGCTTAAACCCAGATCTGTGACTGGGGGTGAATGTTTTGCCAATGTGCAACATTCCGTCCATTATCTTGTGTGTTTTGCTGTTTGCCCTATGTGGGAAGGGTATTCCCAGACGTGGGACGCGTCCTCACTACGCCACTGTAGTCAAGCTATCCTGGCTGAAGAGGGTGAAACCCCGAAACCGGTCATAGGATGCTTCATTCCGGTTCAGGGAAGACATGGCTTGGCAGTTCGGGCTGGACTGTTCCCATGAGGCACAGGGTCAAGACTGATTTGCATATGGCCATGTCTGAACTGGGGTGGCGCGGTGAGTAAAATAACGATTGATTAAACCCAGATCTGTGACTGGGGGCTAATGTTTTGCCAATGTGCAGCATTCCGTCCATTATCTTGTGTGTTTTGCTGTTCGCCCTATGTGGGAAGGGTATGCCCAGACGTGGGTCCCGTGCTCACTATACCACTGGAGTCAAGCTATCCTGGCTGAAGAGGGGTGAAACCCCAAAACCGGTCCTAGGATACTTGATTCCGGTTCAGGGAAGACATGGCTTGGCAGTTCGGGCTGGACTGTTCCCATGAGGCACAGGGTCAAGACTGATTTGCATATGGCCATGTCTGAACTGGGGTGGCGTGGTGAGTAAAATAACGATTGATTAAACCCAGATCTGTGACTGGGGGTGAAGGTTTTGCCAATGTGCAACATTCCGTCCATTATCTTGTGTGTTTTGCTGTTCGCCCTATGTGGGAAGGGTATGCCCAGACGTGGGTCCCGTGCTCACTACGCCACTGGAGTCAAGCTATCCTGGCTGAGGAGGGGTGAAACCCCGAAAACGGTCCGAGGATGCTTGATTTCTGTTCAGGGAAGACATGGCTTGGCAGTTCGGGCTGGACTGTTCCCATGAGGCGCAGGGTCAAGACTGATTTGCATATGGCCATGTCTGAACTGGGGTGGCGTGGTGAGTAAAATAACGATGGATTAAACCCAGATCTGTGACTGGGGGTGAATGTTTTGCCAATGTGCAACATTCTGTCCATCATCTTGTGTGTTTTGCTGTTCGCCCTATGTGGGAAGGGTATGCCCAAACGTGGGTCCCGTGCTCACAACGCCACTGGAGTCAAGCTATCCTGGCTGAAGAGGGGTGAAACCCAGAAACCGGTCCTAGGATGCTTGATTTCGGTTCAGGGAAGACATGGCTTGGCAGTTCGGGCTGGACTGTTCCCATGAGGCACAGGGTCAAGACTGATTTGCATATGGCCATGTGTGAACTGGGGTGGCGTGGTGAGTATAATAACGATGGCTTAAACCCAGATCTGTGACTGGGGGTGAATGTTTTGCCAATGTGCAACATTCCGTCCATTATCTTGTGTGTTTTGCTGTTTGCCCTATGTGGGAAGGGTATTCCCAGACGTGGGTCGCGTCCTCACTACGCCACTGTAGTCAAGCTATCCTGGCTGAAGAGGGTGAAACCCCGAAACCGGTCCTAGGATGCTTCATTCCTGTTCAGGGAAGACATGGCTTGACAGTTCGGGCTGGACTGTTCCCATGAGGCACAGGGTCAAGACTGATTTGCATATGGCCATGTCTGAACTGGGTTGGGGTGGTGAGCAAAATAACGATGGATTAAACCCAGATCTGTGACTGGGGGTGAATGTTTTGCCAATGTGCAACAGTCCGTCCATCATCTTGTGTGTTTTACTGTTCACCCTATGTGGGAAGGGTTTGCCAAGACGTGTGACCCGTGCTCACTACGCCACTGGAGTCAAGCTATCCTAGCTGAAGAGAGGTAAACCCTGAAACCGGTCCTAGGATGCTTGATTCCGGTACAGGGAAGACATGGCTTCGCAGTTCGGGCTGGACTGTTCCCATGAGGCACAGGGTCAAGACTGATTTGCATATGGCCATGTCTGAACTGGGGAGGCGTGGTGAGCAAAATCACGATGGAATTAACCCAGATCTGTGACTGGGGGTGAATGTTTTGCCAATGTGCAAAATTCCGTCCATCATTTTGTGTATTTTGCTGTTCACCCTATGTGGGAAGGGTATGCCCAGACGTGTGTCCCGTGCTCACTATGCCACTGGAGTCAAGCTATCCTGGCTGAAGAGAGGTAAACCCCGAAACCAGTCCTAGGATGCTTGATTCCGGTACAGGGAAGACATGGCTTGGCAGTTCGGGCTGGACTGTTCCCATGAGGCACAGGGTCAAGACTGATTTGCATATGGCCATGTCTGAACTGGGGTGGCGTGATGAGCAAAATAACGATGGATTAAACCCAGATCTGTGACTGGGGGTGAATGTTTTGCCAATATGCAACATTCCGTCCATCATCTTGTGTGTTTTGCTGCTCGCCCTATGTGGGAAGGGTATGCCCAGACGTGGGTCCCGTGCTCACTACTCCACTGGAGTCAAGCTATCCTGGCTGAAGAGGGGTGAAACCCCGATACCGGTCCTAGGATGCTTGATTCTGGTTCAGGGGAAAGATGGCTTGGCAGTTTGGGCTGGACTGTTCCCATGAGGCACAGGGTCGAGACTGATTTGCATATGGCCATGTCTGAACTGGTGTGGCGTGGTGAGTTATATAACGATGGATTAAACCCAGATCTGTGACTGGGGATGAATGTTTTGCCAATGTGCAACATTCCGTCCATCATCTTGTGTGTTTTGCTGTTCGCCCTATATGAGAAGGGTATGCCCAAACGTGGGTCCCGTGCTCACTACGCCACTGGAGTCAAGCTATCCTGGCTGAAGAGGGGTGAAACCCAGAAACCGGTCCTAGGATGCTTGATTCCGGTTCAGAGAAGACATGGCTTGGCAGTTCGGGCTGGACTGTTCCCATGAGGCACAGGGTCAAGACTGATTTGCATATGGCCATGTGTGAACTGGGGTGGCGTGGTGAGTATAATAACGATGGCTTAAACCCAGATCTGTGACTGGGGGTGAATGTTTTGCCAATGTGCAACATTCCGTCCATCATCTTGTATGTTTTGCTGTTTGCCCTATGTGGGAAGGGTATTCCCAGACGTGGGTCCTGTCCTCACTACGCCACTGTAGTCAAGCTATCCTGGCTGAAGAGGGTGAAACCCCGAAACCGGTCCTAGGATGCTTCATTCCGGTTCAGGGAAGACATGGCTTGACAGTTCGGGCTGGACTGTTCCCATGAGGCACAGGGTCAAGACTGGTTTGCATATGGCCATGTCTGAACTGGGGTGGGGTGGTGAGCAAAATAACGATGGATTAAACCCAGATCTGTGACTGGGGGTGAATGTTTTGCCAATGTGCAACATTCCGTCCATCATCTTGTGTGTTTTGCTGTTCACCCTATGTGGGAAGGGTATGCCCAGACGTGTGTCCCGTGCTCACTACGCCACTGGAGTCAAGCTATCCTGGCTGAAGAGAGGTAAACCCTGAAACCGGTCCTAGGATGCTTGATTCCGGTACAGGGAAGACATGGCTTGGCAGTTCGGGCTGGACTGTTCCCATGAGGCACAGGGTCAAGACTGATTTGCATATGGCCATGTCTGAACTGGGGTGGCGTGGTGAGCAAAATAACGATGGATTAAACCCAGATCTGTGACTGGGGGTGAATGTTTTGCCAATGTGCAAAATTCCGTCCATCATCTTGTGTGTTTTGCTGTTCACCCTATGTGGGAAGGGTATGCCCAGACGTGTGTCCCGTGCTCACTACGCCACTGGAGTAAAGCTATCCTGGCTGAAGAGAGGTAAACCCCGAAACCAGTCCTAGGATGCTGGATTCCGGTACAGGGAAGACATGGCTTGGCAGTTCGGGCTGAACTGTTCCCATGAGGCACAGGGTCGAGACTGATATGCATATGGCCATGTCTGAACTGGTGTGGCGTGGTGAGTTATATAACGATGGATTAAACCCAGATCTCTGACTGGGGGTGAATGTTTTGCCAATGTGCAACATTCCGTCCATCATCTTGTGTGTTTTGCTGTTCACCCTATGTGGGAAGGGTATGCCCAGACGTGTGTCCCGTGCTCACTACGCCACTGGAGTCAAGCTATCCTGGCTGAAGAGAGGTAAACCCTGAAACCGGTCCTAGGATGCTTGATTCCGGTACAGGGAAGACATGGCTTGGCAGTTCGGGCTGGACTGTTCCCATGAGGAACAGGGTCAAGACTGATTTGCATATGGCCATGTCTGAACTGGGGTGGCGTGGTGAGCAAAATAACGATGGATTAAACCCAGATCTGTGACTGGGGGTGAATGTTTTGCCAATGTGCAAAATTCCGTCCATCATCTTGTGTGTTTTGCTGTTCACCCTATGTCGGAAGGGTATGCCCAGACGTGTGTCCCGTGCTCACTACGCCACTGGAGTAAAGCTATCCTGGCTGAAGAGAGGTAAACCCCGAAACCAGTCCTAGGATGCTGGATTCCGGTACAGGGAAGACATGGCTTGGCAGTTCGGGCTGGACTGTTCCCATGAGGCACAGGGTCGAGACTGATATGCATATGGCCATGTCTGAACTGGTGTGGCGTGGTGAGTTATATAACGATGGATTAAACCAAAATCTCTGACTGGGGATGAATGTTTTGCCAATGTGCAACATTCCGTCCATCATCTTGTGTGTTTTGCTGTTCGCCCTATGTGGGAAGGGTATGCCCAGACGTGGGTCCCGTACTCACTACGCCACTGGAATCAAGCTATCCTGGCTGAAGAGGGGTGAAACCCGAAACCGGTCCTAGGACGCTTGATTCTGGTTCAGCGAAGACATGGCTTGGCAGTTCGGGCTGGAGTGTTCCCATGAGGCACAGGGTCAAGACTGATTGCATATGGCCATGTCTGAACTGGGGTGGCGTGGTGAGTAAAATAACTATTGATTAAACCCAGATCTGTGACTGGGGGTGAATGTTTTGCCAATGTGCAACATTCCGTCCATTAACTTGTGTGTTTTGTTGTTCGCCCTATGTGGGAAGGGTATGCCCAGACGTGGGTCCCGTGCTCACTACGCCACTGGAGTCAAGCTATCCTGGCTGAAGAGGGGTGAAACCCCAAAACCGGTCCTAGGATACTTGATTCCGGTTCAGGGAAGACATGGCTTGGCAGTTCGGGCTGGACTGTTCCCATGAGGCACAGGGTCAAGGCTGATTTGCATATGGCCATGTCTGAACTGGGGTGGCGTGGTGAGCAAAATAACGATGGAATAAACCCAGATCTGTGACTGGGGGTGAATGTTTTGCCAATGTGCAACATTCCGTCCATCATCTTGTGTGTTTTGCTGTTTGCCCTATGTGGAAAGGATATTCCCAGACGTGGGTCCCGTCCTCACTACGCCACTGTAGTCAAGCTATCCTGGCTGAAGAGGTTGAAACCCCGAAACCGGTCATAGGATGCTTCATTCCGGTTCAGGGAAGACATGGCTTGGCAGTTCGGGCTGGACTGTTCCCATGAGGCACAGGGTCAAGACTGATTTGCATATGGCCATGTCTGAACTGGGGTGGCGTGGTGAGCAAAATACCGATTGATTAAACCCAGATCTGTGACTGGGGGTGAATGTTTTGCCAATGTGCAACATTCCGTCCATCATCTTGTGTGTTTTGCTGTTCACCCTATGTGGGAAGGGTATGCCCAGACGTGTGTCCCGTGCTCACTATGCCACTAGAGTCAAGCTATCCTGGCTGAAGAGAGGTAAACCCCGATACCGGTCCTAGGATGCTTGATTCCGGCTCAGGGAAGACATGGCAAGGTAGTTCGGGCTGGACTGTTCCCATGAGGCACAGGGTCAAGACTGATTTGTATATGGCCATGTCTGAACTGGGGTGGTGTGGTGAGCAAAATAACGATGGATTAAACCCAGATCTGTGACTGGGGGTGAATGTTTTGTCAATGTGCAACATTCCATCCATCATCTTGTGTGTTTTGCTGTTCGCCCTATGTGGGAACGGTATGCCCAGACGTGGGTTCCGTGCTCATTACGCCACTGGAGTCAAGCTATCCTGGCTGAGGAGGGGTGAAACCCCAAAAACGGTCCTAGGATGCTTGATTCCGGTTCAGGGGAAAGATGGCTTGGCAGTTTGGGCCGGACTGTTCCCGTGAGGCACAGGGTCGAGACTGATTTGCATATGGCCATGTCTGAACTGGGGTGGCGTCGTGAGCAAAATAACGATGGATTAAACCCAGATCTGTGACTGGGGGTGAATGTTTTGCCAATGTGCAACATTCCGTCCATTAACTTGTGTGTTTTGCTGTTCGCCCTGTGTGGGAAGGGTATGCCCAGACATGGGTCCCGTGCTCACTACGCCACTGGAGTCAAGCTATCCTGGCTGAAGAGGGGTGAAACCCCAAAACCGGTCCTAGGATACTTGATTCCGGTTCAGGGAAGACATGGCTTGGCAGTTCGGGCTGGACTGTTCCCATGAGGCACAGGGTCAAGGCTGATTTGCATATGGCCATGTCTGAACTGGGGTGGCGTGTAGAGCAAAATAACGATGGATTAAACCCAGATCAGTGACTGGGGGTGAATGTTTTGCCAATGTGCAACATTCCGTCCATCATCTTGTGTGTTTTGCTGTTTGCCCTATGTGGGAAGGGTATTCCCAGACGTGGGTCCCGTCCTCACTACGCCACTGTAGTCAAGCTATCCTGGCTGAAGAGGGTGAAACCCCGAAACTTGTCCTAGGATGCTTCATTCCGGTTCAGGGAAAACATGGCTTGGCAGTTCGGGCTGGACTGTTCCCATGAGGCACAGGGTCAAGACTGATTTGCATATGGCCATGTCTGAACTGGGGTGGTGTGGTGAGCAAAATAACGATGGATTAAACCCAGATCTGTGACTGGGGGTGAATGTTTTGCCAATGTGCAACATTCCGTCCATCATCTTGAGTGTTTTGCTGTTCACCCTATGTGGGAAGGGTATACCCAGACGTGTGTCCCGTGCTCACTACGCCACTGAAGTCAAGCTATCCTGGCTGAAGAGAGGTAAAACCCGAAACCAGTCCTAGGATGCTTGATTCCGGTACAGGGAAGACATGGCTTGGCAGCTCGGGCTGGACTGTTCCCATGAGGCACAGGGTCCAGACTGATTTGCATATGGCCATGTCTGAACTGGGGTGGCGTGGTGAGCAAAATAATGATGGATTAAACCCAGATCTGTGACTGGGGGTGAATGTTTTGCCAATGTGCAACATTGCGTCCATCATCTTGTGTGTTTTGCTGCTCGCCCTATGTGGGAAGGGTATGCCCAGAGGTGGGTTGCGTGCTCACTACTCCACTGGAGTCAAGCTATCCTGGCTGAAGAGGGGTGAAACCCCGAAACCGGTGCTAGGATGCTTGATTCCGGTTCAGGGAAGACATGGCTTGGCAATTCGGGCTGGACTGTTCCCATGAGTCACAGAGTCAAGACTGATTTGCATATGGCCATGTCTGAACTGGAGTGGCGTGGTGAGCATAATAACGATGGATTAAACCCAGATCTGTGACTGGGGGTGAATGTTTTGCCAATGTGCAACATTCCGTCCATCATCTTGTGTGTTTAGCTGTTCGCCCTATGTGGGAAGGGTATGCCCAGACGTGGGTCCCGTGCTCACTACGACACTGAAGTCAAGCTATCCTGGCTGAAGAGAGGTAAACCCCGAAACCAGTCCTAGGATGCTTGATTCCGGTACAGGGAAGACATGGCTTGGCAGCTCGGGCTGGACTGTTCCCATGAGGCACAGGGTCCAGACTGATTTGCATATGGCCATGTCTGAACTGGGGTGGCGTGGTGAGCAAAATAATGATGGATTAAACCCAGATCTGTGACTGGGGGTGAATGTTTTGCCAATGTGCAACATTGCGTCCATCATCTTGTGTGTTTTGCTGCTCGCCCTATGTGGGAAGGGTATGCCCAGAGGTGGGTTGCGTGCTCACTACTCCACTGGAGTCAAGCTATCCTGGCTGAAGAGGGGTGAAACCCCGAAACCGGTGCTAGGATGCTTGATTCCGGTTCAGGGAAGACATGGCTTGGCAATTCGGGCTGGACTGTTCCCATGAGTCACAGAGTCAAGACTGATTTGCATATGGCCATGTCTGAACTGGAGTGGCGTGGTGAGCATAATAACGATGGATTAAACCCAGATCTGTGACTGGGGGTGAATGTTTTGCCAATGTGCAACATTCCGTCCATCATCTTGTGTGTTTAGCTGTTCGCCCTATGTGGGAAGGGTATGCCCAGACGTGGGTCCCGTGCTCACTACGACACTGAAGTCAAGCTATCCTGGCTGAAGAGGGGTGAAACCCCGAAACCGGTCCTAGGATGCTTGATTCCGGTTCAGGGAAGACATGGCTTGGCAGTTCGGGCTGGACTGTTCCCATGAGGCCATGGTCAAGACTGATTTGCATATGGCCATGTCTGAACTGGGGTGACGTGGTGAGCAAAATAACGATGGATTAAACCCAGATCTGTGACTGGAGGTGAATGTTTTGCCAATGTGCAACATTCCGTCCATCATCTTGTGTGTTTTGCTGTTCGTCCTATGTGGGAAGGGTATGCCCAGACATGGGTCCAGTGCTCACTACGCCACTGGAGTTAAGCTATCCTGGCTGAAAAGGGTGAAACCCCGAAACCGGCCCTAGGATGCTTGATTCCGGTTCAGGGAAGACATGGCTTGGCAGTTCGGGCTTGACTGTTCCCATGAGGCACAGGGTCAAGATTGATTTGCATGTGGCTATGTCTGAACTGGGGTGGCGTGTTGAGCAAAATAACAATGGATTAAACCCAGATCTGTGACTGGGGTTGAATGTTTTGCCAATGTGCAACAACATTCCGTCCATCATCTTGTGTGTTTTGCTGTTTGCCCTATGTGGAAAGGGTATGCCCAGACATGGGTCCCGTGCTCACTACTCCACTGGAGTCAAGCTATCATGGCTGAAGAGGGGTGAAACCCCGAAACCGGTCCTAGGATGCTTGATTCCGGTTCAGGGAGGACATGGCTTGGCAGTTCGGGCTGGACTGTTCCCATGAGGCACAGGTTCAAGACTGATTTGCATATAGCCATGTCTGAACTGGGGTGGCGTGGTGAGCAAAATAACGATGGATTAAACCCAGATCTGTGACTGGGGGTGAATGTTTTGCCAATGTGCAACATTCCGTCCATCATCTTGTGTGTTTAGCTGTTCGCCTATGTGGGAAGGGTATGCCCAGACGTGGGTCCCGTGCTCACTACGCCAGTGAAGTCAAGCTATCCTGGCTGAAGAGGGGTGAAACCCCGAAACCGGTCCTAGGATGCTTGATTCAGGTTCAGGGAAGACATGGCTTGGCAGTTCGGGCTGGACTGTTCCCATGAGGCACAGGGTCAAGACTGATTTGCATATGGCCATGTGTGAACTGGGGTGGCGTGGTGAGTAAAATAACGATGGCTTAAACCCAGATCTGTGACTGGGGGTGAATGTTTTGCCAATGTGCAACATTCCGTCCATCATCTTGTGTGTTTTGCTGTTCGCCCTATGTGGGAAGGGAATGCCCAGACGTGGGTCTCGTGCTCACTACGCCACTGGAGTCAAGCTATCCTGGCTGAAGAGGGGTGAAACCCCAAAACCGGTCCTAGGATGCTTGATTCCGGTACAGGGAAGACAAGGCTTGGCAGTTCGGGCTAGACTGTTCCCATGAGGCACAGGGTCAAGACTGATTTGCATATGGCCACGTCTGATCTTGGGTGGCGTGGTGAGCAAAATAACGATGGATTAAACCCAGATCTGTGACTGGGAGTGAATGTTTTGTCAATGTGCAACATTCCGTCCATCATCTTATGTGTTTTGCTGTTCGCCATATGTCGGAAGGGTATGCTCAGACGTGGGTCCCGTGCTCACTACACCACTGGAGTCAAGCTATCCTGGCTGAAGAGGGGTGACACCCAGAAACCGGTCCTAGGATGCTTGATTCCGGTTCAGGGAAGACATGGCTTGGCAGTACGGGCTGGACTGTTCCCATGAGGCACAGGGTCAAGACTGATTTGCATATGGCCATGTGTGAACTGGGGTGGCGTGGTAAGTAAAATAACGATGGCTTAAACCCAGATCTGTGACTGGGGGTGAATGTTTGCCAATGTGCAACATTCCGTCCATCATCTTGTGTGTTTTGCTGTTCGCCCTATGTGGGAAGGGTATGCCCAGACATGGGTCTCGTGCTCACTACGCCACTTGGGTCACGCTATCCTGGGTGAAGAAGGGTGAAACCCCAAAGCCGGTCCTAGGATGCTTGATTCCGGTACAGGGAAGACAAGGCTTGACAGTTCGGGCTGGACTGCTCCCATGAGGCACAGTGTCAAGACTGATTTGCATATGGCCATGTCTGAACTTGGGTGGCGTGGTGAGCAACATAACGATGGATTAAACCCAGATCTGTGACTGGGGGTGAATGTTTTGCCAATGTGCAACATTCCGTCCATCATCTTGTGTGTTTTGCTGCTCGCCCTATATGGGAAGGGTACGCCCAGAAGTGGGTCCCGTGCTCACTACTCCACTGGAGTCAAGCTAGCCTGGCTGAAGAGGGGTGAAACCCCGATACCGGTCCTAGGATGCTTGATTCCGGCTCAGGGAAGACATGGCTTGGCAGTTCGGGCTGGACTGTTCCCATGAGGCGCAGGGTCAAGACTGATTTGCATATGGCCATGTCTGAACTGGGGTGGCGTGGTGAGCAAAATAACGATGGATTAAACCCAGATCTGTGACTGGAGGTGAATGTTTTGACAATGTGCAACATTCCGTCCATAATCTTGTGTGTTTTGCTGTTTGTCCTATGTAGGAAGGGTATGACCAGACATGGGTCCCGTGCTCACTACGCCACTGGAGTTAAGCTATCCTGGATGAATAGGGGTGAAACCCCGAAACCGGTCCTAGGATGCTTGATTCCGGTTCAGGGAAGCCATGGCTTGGCAGTTCGGGCTTGACTGTTCCCATGAGGCACAGGGTCAAGATTGATTTGCATATGGCGATGTCTGAACTGGGGTGGCGTGGTGAGCAAAATAACAATGGATTAAACCCAGATCTGTGACTGGGGTTGAATGTTTTGCCAAAGTGCAACAACATTCCGTCCATCATCTTGTGTGTTTTGCTGTTCGTCCTATGTGGAATGGGTATGCCCAGACATGGGTCCCGTGCTCACTACTCCACTGGAGTCAAGCTATCCTGGCTGAAGAGGAGTGAAACCCCGAAACTGGTACTAGGATGCTTGATTCCGGTTCACGGAAGACATGGCTTGGTAGTTCGGGCTGGACTGTTCCCATGAGGCACATGGTCAAGACTGATTCGCATATGGCTATGTCTGAACTGGGGTGGCGTGGTGAGCAAAATAACGATGGATTAAACCCAGATCTGTGACTGGGGGTGAATGTTTTGCCAATGTGCAACATTCCATCCATCATCTTGTTTATTTTGCTGTTCGCCCTATGTGGGAAGGGTATGCCCAGACGTGGGTCCCTTGCTCACTCTGCCACTGGAGTCAAGCTATCCTGGCTGAAGAGGGGTGAAACCCCGAAACCGGTGCTAGGATGCTTGATTCCGGTTCAGGGAAGACATGGCTTGGCAGTTCGGGCTGGACTGTTCCCATGAGTCACAGAGTCAAGACTGATTTGCATATGGCCATGTCTGAACTGGAGTGGCGTGGTGAGCATAATAACGATGGATTAAACCCAGATCTGTGACTGGGGGTGAATGTTTTGCCAATGTGCAACATTCCGTCCATCATCTTGTGTGTTTAGCTGTTCGCCCTATGTGGGAAGGGTATGCCCAGACGTGGGTCCCATGCTCACTACGACACTGAAGTCAAGCTATCCTGGCTGAAGAGGGGTGAAACCCCGAAACCGGTCCTAGGATGCTTGATTCCGGTTCAGGGAAGACATGGCTTGGCAGTTCGGGCTGGACTGTTCCCATGAGGCACAGGGTCAAGACTGATTTGCATATGGCCATGTCTGAACTGGGGTGGCGTGGTGAGCAAAATAACGATGGATAAAACCCAGATCTGTGACTGGGGGTGAATGTTTTGCCAATGAGCAACATTCCGTCCATCATCTTGTGTGATTTGCTGTTCGTCCTATGTGCGAAGGGTATGCCCAGACGTAGGTCCCGTGCTCACTACGCCACTGGAGTCAAGCTATCCTGTCTGAAGAGGGGTGAAACCCCTAAACCGGTCCTAGGATGCTTGATTCCGGTTCAGGGAAGACATGGCTTGGCAGTTCGGGCTGGACTGTTCCCATGAGGCACATGGTCAAGACTGATTTGCATATGGCCATGTCTGAACTGGGGTGGCGTGGTGAGCAAAATAACGATGGATTAAACCCAGATCTGTGACTGGAGGTGAATGTTTTGCCAATGTGCCACATTCCGTCCATCATCTTGTGTGTTTTGCTGTTCGCCCTATGTGGGAAGGGTATGCCCAGACATGGGTCCCGTGCTCACTACGCCACTGGAGTTAAGCTATCCTGGCTGAAAAGGGGTGAAACTCCGAAACCGGTCCTAGGATGCTTGATTCCGGTTCAGGGAAGACATGGCTTGGCAGTTCGGGCTTGACTGTTCCCATGAGGCACAGGGTCAAGATTGATTTGCATATGGCTATGTCTGAACTGGGGTGGCGTGTAGAGCAAAATAACAATGGATTAAACCCAGATCTGTGACTGGGGTTGAATGTTTTGCCAATGTGCAACAACATTCCGTCCATCATCTTGTGTGTTTTGCTGTTCGCCCTATGTGGAAAGGGAATGCCCAGACATGGGTCCCGTGCTCACTACTCCACTGGAGTCAAGCTATCATGGCTGAAGAGGGGTGAAACCCTGAAACCGGTCCTAGGATGCTTGATTCCGGTTCAGGGAGGACATGGCTTGGCAGTTCGGTCTGGACTGTTCCCATGAGGCACAGGGTCAAGACTGATTTGCATATGGCCATGTCTGAACTGGGGTGGCGTGGTGAGCAAAATAACGATGGATTAAACCCAGATCTGTGACTGGGGGTGAATGTTTTGCCAATGTGCAACATTCCGTCCATCATCTTGTTTGTTTTGCTGTTCTCCCTATTTGGGAAGGGTATGCCTAGACGTGGGTTCTGTGCTCACTACGCCACTGGAGTCAAGCTATCCTAGCTGAAGAGGGGTGAAACCACGAAACCGGTCCTAGGATGCTTGATTCCGGTTCGGGGAATACATAGCTTGGCAGTTCGGGCTGGACTGTTCCCATGAGGCACAGGGTCAAGAATGATTTGCATATGGCCATGTCTGAACTGGGGAGGCGTGGTGAGCAAAATAACGAAGACTTATACCCAGATCTGTGACTGGGGGTGAATGTTTTGCCAATGTGCAACATTCCGTCCATCATCTTGTGTGTTTTGCTGTTCGCCCTGTGTTGGAAGAGTATGCCCAGACATGGGTCCCGTGATCACTACGCAACTGGAGTCAAGCTATCCTGGCTGAAGAGGGGTGAAACCCCAAAACCGGTCCTAGGATGCTTGATTCCGGTTCAGGGAAGACATGGCTTGGCAGATCGGGCTGGACTGTTCCCATGAGGAACAGGGTCAAGACTGATTTGCATATGTCCATGTCTGAACTGGGGTGGCGTGGTGAGCAAAATAACGATGGATTAAACCCAGATTTGTGACTGGGGGTGAATGTTTTCCCAATGTGCAACATTCCGTCCATCATCTTGTGTGTTTTGCTGTTCGCCCTATGTTGGAAGGGTATGCCCAGACGTGGGTCCCGTGCTCACTACACCACTGGAGTCAAGCTATCCTGGCTGAAGAGGGATAAAACCCCGAAACTGGTACTAGGATGCTTGATTCCGGTTAACGGAAGACATGGCTTGGCAGTTCGGGCTGGACTGTTCCCATGAGGCACATGGTGGAGACTGATTCGCATATGGCTATGTCTGAACTGGGGTGGCGTGGTGAGCAAAATAACGATGGATTAAACCCAGATCTGTGACTGGGGGTGAATGTTTTGCCAATGTGCAACATTCCATCGATCATCTTGTTTATTTTGCTGTTCGCCCTATGTGGGAAGGGTATGCCCAGACGTGGGTCCCGTGCTCACTGAGCCGCTGAAGTCAAGCTATCCGGGCTGAAGAGGGGTGAACCCCCGATACCGGTGCTAGGATGCTTGATTCCGGTTCAGGGAAGACATGGCTTGGCAGTTCCGGCTGGACTGTTCCCATGAGTCACAGGGTCAAGACTGATTTGCATATGGCCATGTCTGAACTGGGGTGGCGTGGTGAGCAAAATAGCGATGGATTAAACCCAGATCTGTGACTGGGGTTGAATGTTTTGCCAATGTGCAACATTCCGTCCATCATCTTGTATGTTTTGCTGTTCACCCTATGTAGGAAAGGTATGCCCAGACGTGGGTACCGTGCTCACTACGCCACTGGAGTCAAGCTATCCTGGCTGAAGAGGGGTGAAACCCCAAAACCGGTCCTAGGATGCTTGATTCCGGTTCAGGGAAGACATAGCTTGGCAGTTCGGGCTGGACTGTTCCCATGAGGCACAGGGTCAAGTCTGATTTGCATATGGCCATGTCTGAACTGGGGTGGCGAGCAAAATAACGATGGATTAAACCCATATCTGTGACTGGGGGTGAATGTTTTGCCAATGTGCAACATTCCGTCCATCAGCTTGTGTGTTTTGCTGTTCGCCCCATGTGGGAAGGGTATGCCCAGACGTGGGTCCCGTGCTCACTACGCCACTGAAGTCAAGCTATCCTGGCTGAAGAGGAGTGAAACCCCGAAACCAGTGCTAGGATGCTTGATTCCGGTTTAGGGAAGACATGGCTTGGCAGTTCGGGCTGGACTGTTCCCATGAGTCACAGGGTCAAGACTGATTTGCATATGGCCATGTCTGAACTGGGGTGGCGTGGTGAGCAAAATAACGATGGATGAAACCCAGATCTGTGACTGGGGGTGAATGTTTTGCCAATGTGCAACATTCCGTCCATCATCTTGTGTGTTTTGCTGTTCTCCCTATTTGGGAAGGGTATGCCCAGACGTGGGTTCTGTGCTCACTACGCAACTGGAGTCAAGCTATCCTGGCTGAAGAGGGGTGAAACCATGAAATCGGTCCTAGGATGCTTGATTCCGGTTCAGGGAAGACATGGCTTGGCAGTTCGGGCTTGACTGTTCCCATGAGGCACAGGGTCAAGATTGATTTGCATATGGCTATGTCTGAACTGGGGTGGCGTGGTGAGCAAAATAACAATGGATTAAACCCAGATCTGTGACTGGGGTTGAATGTTTTGCCAATGTGCAACAACATTCCGTCCATCATCTTGTGTGTTTTGCTGTTCGCCCTATGTGGAAAGGGTATGCCCAGACATGGGTCCCGTGCTCACTACTCCACTGGAGTCAAGCTATCATGGCTGAAGAGGGGTGAAACCCCGAAACCGGTCCTAGGATGCTTGATTCTGGTTCAGGGAGGACATGGCTTGGCAGTTCGGGCTGGACTGTTCCCATGAGGCACAGGGTCAAGACTGATTTGCATATGGCCATGTCTGAACTGGGGTGGCGTGGTGAGCAAAATAACGATGTATTAAACCCAGATCTGTGACTGGGGGTGAATGTTTTGCCAATGTGCAACATTCCGTCCATCATTTTGTGTGTTTTGCTGTTCTCCCTATTTGGGAAGGGTATGCCTAGACGTGGGTTCTGTGCTCACTACGCCACTGGAGTCAAGCTATCCTGGCTGAAGAGGGGTGAAACCACGAAACCGGTCCTAGGATGCTTGATTCCGGTTCAGGGAATACATAGCTTGGCAGTTTGGGCTGGACTGTTCCCATGAGGCACAGGGTCAAGACTGATTTGCATATGGCCATGTCTGAACTGGGGAGGCATGGTGAGCAAAATAACGAAGACTTATACCCAGATCTGTGACTGGGGGTGAATGTTTTGCCAATGTGCAACATTCCGTCCATCATCTTGTGTGTTTTGCTGTTCGCCCTATGTGGGAAGGGTATGCCCAGGCGTGGGTCCCGTGCTCACTACGCCACTGGAGTCAAGCTATCCTGGCTGAAGAGGGGTGAAACCCCAAAACCGGTCCTAGGATGCTTGATTCCGGTTCAGGGAAGACATGGCTTGGCAGATCGGGCTGGACTGTTCCCATGAGGAACAGGGTCAAGACTGATTTGCATATGTCCATGTCTGAACTGGGGTGGCGTGGTGAGCAAAATAACAATGGATTAAACCCAGATTTGTGACTGGGGGTGAATGTTTTCCCAATGTGCAACATTCCGTCTATCATCTTGTGTGTTTTGCTGTTCTCCCTATGTGGGAAGGGTATGCCCAGGCGTGGGTCCCGTGCTCACTACGCCACTGGAGTCAATCTATCCTGACTGAAGAGGGGTGAAACCCCGAAACCGGTCTTAGGATGCTTGATTCCGGTTCAGGGAAGACATGGCATGGCAGTTCAGGCTGGACTGCTCCCATGAGGCACAGGGTCAAGACTGATTTGCATATGGCCGTGTCTGAACTGGGGTGGCGTGGTGAGCAAAATAACGATGGATTAAACCCAGATCTGTGACTGGGGGTGAATTTTTTGCCAATGTGCAACATTCCGTGCATCATCTTGTGTGTTTTGCTGTTTGCCCTATGTGGGAAGAGTATGCCCAGATGTGGGTCCCGTGCTCACTACACCACTGGAGTCAAGCTATCCTGGCTGAAGAGGAGTGAAACCCCAAAACTGGTACTAGGATGCTTGATTCCGGTTCACGGAAGACATGGCTTCGCAGTTCGGGCTGGACTGTTCCCTTGAGGCACATGGTCAAGACTGATTCGCATATGGCTATGTCTGAACTGGGGTGGCATGGTGAGCAAAATAACGATGGATTAAACCCAGATCTGTGACTGGGGGTGAATGTTTTGCCAATGTGCAACATTCCATCCATCATCTTGTTTGTTTTGCTGTTCGCCCTATGTGGGAAGGGTATGCCCAGACGTGGGTCCCTTGCTCACTCTGCCACTGGAGTCAAGCTATCCTGGCTGAAGAGGGGTGAAACCCCGAAACCGGTGCTAGGATGCTTGATTCCGGTTCAGGGAAGACATGGCTTGGCAGTTCGGGCTGGACTGTTCCCATGAGTCACAGAGTCAAGACTGATTTGCATATGGCCATGTCTGAACTGGAGTGGCGTGGTGAGCATAATAACGATGGATTAAACCCAGATCTGTGACTGGGGGTGAATGTTTTGCCAATGTGCAACATTCCGTCCATCATCTTGTGTGTTTAGCTGTTCGCCCTATGTGGGAAGGGTATGCCCAGACTTGGGTCCCGTGCTCACTACGACACTGAAGTCAAGCTATCCTGGCTGAAGAGGGGTGAAACCCCGAAACCGGTCCTAGGATGCTTGATTCCGGTTCAGGGAAGACATGGCTTGGCAGTTCGGGCTGGACTGTTCCCATGAGGCACAGGGTCAAGACTGATTTGCATATGGCCATGTCTGAACTGGGGTGTCGTGGTGAGCAAAATAACGATGGATGAAACCCAGATCTGTGACTGGGGGTGAATGTTTTGCCAATGAGCAACATTCCGTCCATCATCTTGTGTGATTTGCTGTTCGTCCTATGTGGGAAGGGTATGCCCAGATGTAGGTCCCGTGTTCACTACGCCACTGGAGTCAAGCTATCCTGTCTGAAGAGGGGTGAAACCCCGAAACCGGTCCTAGGATGCTTGATTCCGGTTCAGGGAAGACATGGCTTGGCAGTTCGGGCTGGACTGTTCCCATGAGGCCATGGTCAAGACTGATTTGCATATGGCCATGTCTGAACTGGGGTGGCGTGGTGAGCAAAATAACGATGGATTAAACCCAGATCTGTGACTGGAGGTGAATGTTTTGCCAATGTGCAACATTCCGTCCATCATCTTGTGTGTTTTGCTGTTCGCCCTGTGTGGGAAGGGTATGCCCAGACATGGGTCCCGTGATCAATACGCCACTAGAGTCAAGCTATCCTGGCTGAAGAGGGGTGAAACCCCAAAACTGGTCCTAGGATGCTTGATTCCGGTTCAGGGAAGACATGGCTTGGCAGATCGGGCTGGACTGTTCCCATGAGGAACAGGGTCAAGACTGATTTGCATATGTCCATGTCTGAACTGGGGTGGCGTGGTGAGCAACATAACGATGGATTAAACCCAGATCTGTGACTGGGGGTGAATGTTTTGCCAATGTGCAACATTCCGTCCATCATCTTGTGTGTTTTGCTGTTCGCCCTATGTGGGAAGGGTATGCCCAGGCGTGGGTCCCGTGCTCACTACGCCATGGAGTCAATCTATCCTGACTGAAGAGGGGTGAAACCCCGAAACCGGTCTTAGGATGCTTGATTCCGGTTCAGGGAAGACATGGCATGGCAGTTCAGGCTGGACTGCTCCCATGAGGCACAGGGTCAAGACTGATTTGCATATGGCCGTGTCTGAACTGGGGTGGCGTGGTGAGCAAAATAACGATGGATTAAACCCGATCTGTGACTGGGGGTGAATTTTTTGCCAATGTGCAACATTCCGGGCATCGTCTTGTGTGTTTTGCTGTTTGCCCTATGTGGGAAGGGTATGCCCAGACGTGGGTCCAGTGCTCACTACACCACTGGAGTCAAGCTATCCTGGCTGAAGAGGAGTGAAACCCCGAAACTGGTACTAGGATGCTTGATTCCGGTTCACGGAAGACATGGCTTCGCAGTTCGGGCTGGACTGTTCCCATGAGGCACATGGTCAAGACTGATTCGCATATGGCTATGTCTGAACTGGGGTGGCATGGTGAGCAAAATAACGATGGATTAAACCCAGATCTGTGACTGGGGGTGAATGTTTTGCCAATGTGCTACATTCCATCCATCATCTTGTTTGTTTTGCTATTCGCCCTATGTGGGAAGGGTATGCCCAGACGTGGGTACCGTGCTCACTACGCCACTGGAGTCAAGCTATCCTGGCTGAAGAGGGGTGAAACCTCAAAACCGGTCCTAGGATGCTTGATTCCGGTTCAGGGAAGACATAGCTTGGCAGTTCGGGCTGGACTGTTTCCATGAGGCACAGGGTCAAGACTGATTTGCATATGGCCATGTCTGAACTGGGGTGGCGAGCAAAATAACGATGGATTAAACCCATATCTGTGACTGGGGGTGAATGTTTTGCCAATGTGCAACATTCCGTCCATCATCCTGTGTGTTTTGCTGTTCGCCCTATGTGGGAAGGGTATGCCCAGACGTGGGTCCTGTGCTCACTACGCCACTGGAGTTAAGCTATCCTGGCTAAAGAGGGGTGAAACCCCGAAACCGGTCCTAGGATGCTTGATTCCGGTTCAGGGAAGACATGGCATGGCAGTTCAGGCTGGACTGCTCCCATGAGGCACAGGGTCAAGACTGATTTGCATATGGCCGTGTCTGAACTGGGGTGGCGTGGTGAGCAAAATAACGATGGATTAAACCCAGATCTGTGACTGGGGGTGAATTTTTTGCCAATGTGCAACATTCCGTGCATCATCTTGTGTGTTTTGCTGTTTGCCCTATGTGGGAAGAGTATGCCCAGACGTGGGTCCCGTGCTCACTACACCACTGGAGTCAAGCTATCCTGGCTGAAGAGGAGTGAAACCCCGAAACTGGTACTAGGATGCTTGATTCCGGTTCACGGAAGACATGGCTTCGCAGTTCGGGCTGGACTGTTCCCATGAGGCACATGGTCAAGACTGATTCGCATATGGCTATGTCGGAACTGGGGTGGCATGGTGAGCAAAATAACGATGGATTAAACCCAGATCTGTGACTGGGGGTGAATGTTTTGCCAATGTGCAACATTCCATCCATCATCTTGTTTGTTTTTCTGTTCGCCCTATGTGGGAAGGGTATGCCCAGACGTGGGTCCCTTGCTCTCTCTGCCACTGGAGTCAAGCTATCCTGGCTGAAGAGGGGTGAAAAACCGAAACCGGTGCTAGGATGCTTGATTCCGGTTCAGGGAAGACATGGCTTGGCAGTTCGGGCTGGACTGTTCCCATGAGGCACATGGTCAAGACTGATTCGCATATGGCTATGTCGGAACTGGGGTGGCATGGTGAGCAAAATAACGATGGATTAAACCCAGATCTGTGACTGGGGGTGAATTTTTTGCCAATGTGCAACATTCCGTGCATCATCTTGTGTGTTTTGCTGTTTGCCCTATGTGGGAAGAGTATGCCCAGACGTGGGTCCCGTGCTCACTACACCACTGGAGTCAAGCTATCCTGGCTGAAGAGGAGTGAAACCCCGAAACTGGTACTAGGATGCTTGATTCCGGTTCACGGAAGACATGGCTTCGCAGTTCGGGCTGGACTGTTCCCATGAGGCACATGGTCAAGACTGATTCGCATATGGCTATGTCGGAACTGGGGTGGCATGGTGAGCAAAATAACGATGGATTTAACCCAGATCTGTGACTGGGGGTGAATGTTTTGCCAATGTGCAACATTCCATCCATCATCTTGTTTGTTTTTCTGTTCGCCCTATGTGGGAAGGGTATGCCCAGACGTGGGTCCCTTGCTCTCTCTGCCACTGGAGTCAAGCTATCCTGGCTGAAGAGGGGTGAAACACCGAAACCGGTGCTAGGATGCTTGATTCCGGTTCAGGGAAGACATGGCTTGGCAGTTCGGGCTGGACTGTTCCCATGAGTCACAGAGTCAAGACTGATTTGCATATGGCCATGTCTGAACTGGAGTGGCGTGGTGAGCATCATAACGATGGATTAAACCCAGATCTGTGACTGGGGGTGAATGTTTTACCAATGTGCAACATTCCGTCCATCATCTTGTGTGTTTAGCTGTTCGCCCTATGTGGGAAGGGTATGCCCAGACGTGGGTCCCGTGCTCACTACGACACTGAAGTCAAGCTATCCTGGCTGAAGAGGGGTGAAACCCCGAAACCGGTCCTAGGATGCTTGATTCCGGTTCAGGGAAGACATGGCTTGGCAGTTCGGGCTGGACTGTTCCCATGAGGCACAGGGTCAAGACTGATTTGCATATGGCCATGTCTGAACTGGGGTGTCGTGGTGAGCAAAATAACGATGGATGAAACCCAGATCTGTGACTGGGGGTGAATGTTTTGCCAATGAGCAACATTCCGTCCATCATCTTGTGTGATTTGCTGTTCGTCCTATGTGGGAAGGGTATGCCCAGACGTAGGTCCCGTGTTCACTACGCCACTGGAGTCAAGCTATCCTGTCTGAAGAGAGTGAAACCCCGAAACCGGTCCTAGGATGCTTGATTCCGGTTCAGGGAAGACATGGCTTGGCAGTTCGGGCTGGACTGTTCCCATGAGGCCATGGTCAAGACTGATTTGCATATGGCCATGTCTGAACTGGGGTGGCGTTGTGGTAAATATTTAAATTACCTGTACTATTTTTTATGCGGTAAAAGTCTAGTAAGAATAACTCAGAAAAATAAGAGGCAGAATCCGTGGTATTCGAGGGTATAATAGGGTATTTATTCCTTACAAAGGAATGATGGTTCGAACCAGGCAATCGAGTTCCGTCACCACGAAGGTTCAGGAAGGGATCAGCAATACATTATTGACAAGTATCAGTATATATAAGAAAGGCATTACATTAAGATAGATGCAGGAGGCGTAACAGCTTGATAATACAGATAAGAATACACATACGTAATAAAAAGTCGTAATAATAGGCGTGCATAGAGGCGTATACTAAAAACGTCATTATGATGGTGACACAAATGGGTGGATCCATAAGAGAATCCTGCAAAGTCAGCAAAAAGACATGGCAGAGATGCGCGCGCAGCCGCATGACGTGAGATTGACGTGTAACTAGAGGGTGAAGGGAACTTGACATTTAGCCCTACATGGGGAGACAGAAGTCTGGGATGTCAGGACAACCTAGTCCCAAATCATATCTAATATCTTGTGTTTAAGGAACTATATTATCTAGAAGGAAAGGTCTTTTCGGACAAAGCCTATTCTATACTGACTGCTAGTGCGTGTACAAGCGTCTAAGTGTCTACATGAGATGCGAGGGGGCATGGGCCTATCATGGTAACGAAAGTCATGAATTACTTGCTAGAAGACAGTAAGGCCGGGCCCTTTGCTCTGCAGCTGGAGTGATGTTTACCTAAGCTACTAGACAGGAATGCATTTCTAGAGGAGCGGGGCAGATAACTTGAAGGCTGAATACAGTTTTGGCAGGCAACAGGCCGGGCTAGGCACCGTTAACCGCGCAGGAAGTAAGACAAAGTTCATGGATACAGATGCAGGTCCAGGCTGGAGCATTCAGAGGCAGAAGCAGGAAAAGCTTGATGGCAGAATTCAGGGCCTACCTTGCCAGAGCTGGAAAACGTGAAAGGTACACCATATAAAGACGGTGGCAAGGCATACTTAGGAACGGAATATCTGACCCATTCATGGCAGATCTGAAAGAGGACATATTAACGTTGGACACAATTGTATTTGCGTTTTCATAGCGTCTTCATAGCGTCTTCATAGCTTGAAGCGGAGGGAACATACATGTACTTGTGGCATGTACATGGAGCCGTTGGGGTCTAGATAGGGGACACAATTGACCATAAAAATTCATATTTCCTCAGCGTGGTGAGCAAAATAACGATGGATTAAACCCAGATCTGTGACTGGAGGTGAATGTTTTGCCAATGTGCAACATTCCGTCCATCATCTTGTGTGTTGTGCTGTTCTCCCTGTGTGGGAAGGGTATGCCCAGACATGGGTCCTGTGATCAATACGCCACTAGAGTCAAGCTATCCTGGCTGAAGAGGGGTGAAACCCCAAAACTGGTCCTAGGATGCTTGATTCTGGTTCAGGGAAGACATGGCTTGGCAGATCGGGCTGGACTGTTCCCATGAGGAACAGGGTCAAGACTGATTTGCATATGTCCATGTCTGAACTGGGGTGGCGTGGTGAGCAACATAACGATGGATTAAACCCAGATCTGTGACTGGGGGTGAATGTTTTGCCAATGTGCAACATTCCGTCTATCATCTTGTGTGTTTTGCTGTTCGCCCTATGTGGGAAGGGTATGCCCAGGCGTGGGTCCCGTGCTCACTACGCCATGGAGTCAATCTATCCTGACTGAAGAGGGGTGAAACCCCGAAACCGGTCTTAGGATGCTTGATTCCGGTTCAGGGAAGACATGGCATGGCAGTTCAGGCTGGACTGCTCCCATGAGGCACAGGGTCAAGACTGATTTGCATATGGCCGTGTCTGAACTGGGGTGGCGTGGTGAGCAAAATAACGATGGATTAAACCCAGATCTGTGACTGGGGGTGAATTTTTTGCCAATGTGCAACATTCCGTGCATCATCTTGTGTGTTTTGCTGTTTGCCCTATGTGGGAAGGGTATGCCTAGACGTGGGTCCCGTGCTCACTACACCACTGGAGTCAAGCTATCCTGGCTGAAGAGGAGTGAAACCCCGAAACTGGTACTAGGATGCTTGATTCCGGTTCACGGAAGACACGGCTTCGCAGTTCGGGCTGGACTGTTCCCATGAGGCACATGGTCAAGACTGATTCGCATATGGCTATGTCTGAACTGGGGTGGCATGGTGAGCAAAATAACGATGGATTAAACCCAGATCTGTGACTGGGGGTGAATGTTTTGCCAATGTGCAACATTCCATCCATCATCTTGTTTGTTTTGCTATTCGCCCTATGTGGGAAGGGTATGCCCAGACGTGGGTACCGTGCTCACTACGCCACTGGAGTCAAGCTATCCTGGCTGAAGAGGGGTGAAACCCCAAAACCGGTCCTAGGATGCTTGATTCCGGTTCAGGGAAGACATAGCTTGGCAGTCCGGGCTGGACTGTTTCCATGAGGCACAGGGTCAAGACTGATTTGCATATGGCAATGTCTGAACTGGGGTGGCGAGCAAAATAACGATGGATTAAACCCATATCTGTGACTGGGGGTGAATGTTTTGCCAATGTGCAACATTCCATCCATCATCTTGTTTGTTTTGCTGTTCGCCCTATGTGGGAAGGGTATGCCCAGACGTGGGTACCGTGCTCACTACGCCACTGGAGTTAAGCTATCCTGGCTAAAGAGGGGTGAAACCCCGAAACCGGTCCTAGGATGCTTGATTCCGGCTCAGGGAAGACATGGCTTGGCAGTTCGGTCTGGACTGTTCCCATGAGGCACAGGGTCAAGACTGATTTGCATATGGCCGTGTCTGAACTGGGGTGGCGTGGTGAGCAAAATAACGATGGATTAAACCCAGATCTGTGACTGGGGGTGAATATTTTGCCAATGTGCAACATTCCGTGCATCATCTTGTGTGTTTTGCTGTTTGCCCTATGTGGGAAGAGTATGCCCAGACGTGGGTCCAGTGCTCACTACACCACTGGAGTCAAGCTATCCTGGCTGAAGAGGAGTGAAACCCCGAAACTGGTACTAGGATGCTTGATTCCGGTTCACGGAAGACATGGCTTCGCAGTTCGGGCTGGACTGTTCCCATGAGGCACATGGTCAAGACTGATTCGCATATGGCTATGTCTGAACTGGGGTGGCATGGTGAGCAAAATAAAGATGGATTAAACCCAGATCTGTGACTGGGGGTGAATGTTTTGCCAATGTGCAACATTCCATCCATCATCTTGTTTGTTTTGCTGTTCGCCCTATGTGGGAAGGGTATGCCCAGACGTGGGTCCCTTGCTCACTCTGCCACTGGAGTCAAGCTATCCTGGCTGAAGAGGGGTGAAACCCCGAAACCGGTGCTAGGATGCTTCATTCCGGTTCAGGGAAGACATGGCTTGGCAGTTCGGGCTGGACTGTTCCCATGAGTCACAGAGTCAAGACTGATTTGCATATGGCCATGTCTGAACTGGAGTGACGTGGTGAGCATAATAACGATGGATTAAACCCAGATCTGTGACTGGGGGTGAATGTTTTGCCAATGTGCAACATTCCGTCCATCATCTTGTGTGTTTAGCTGTTCGCCCTATGTGGGAAGGCTATGCCCAGACGTGGGTCCCGTGCTCACTACGACACTGAAGTCAAGCTATCCTGGCTGAAGAGGGGTGAAACCCCGAAACCGGTCCTAGGATGCTTGATTCCGGTTCAGGGAAGACATGGCTTGGCAGTTCGGGCTGGACTGTTCCCATGAGGCACAGGGTCAAGACTGATTTGCATATGGCCATGTCTGAACTGGGGTGTCGTGGTGAGCAAAATAACGATGGATGAAACCCAGATCTGTGACTGGGGGTGAATGTTTTGCCAATGAGCAACATTCCGTCCATCATCTTGTGTGATTTGCTGTTCGTCCTATGTGGGAAGGGTATGCCCAGACGTAGGTCCCGTGTTCACTACGCCACTGGAGTCAAGCTATCCTGTCCGAAGAGGGGCGAAAGCCCGAAACCGGTCCTAGGATGCTTGATTCCGGTTCAGGGAAGACATGGCTTGGCAGTTCGGGCTGGACTGTTCCCATGAGGCCATGGTCAAGACTGATTTGCATATGGCCATGTCTGGACTGGGGTGGCGTGGTGAGCAAAATAACGATGGATTAAACCCAGATCTGTGACTGAAGGTGAATGTTTTGCCAATGTGCAACATTCCGTCCATCATCTTGTGTGTTTTGCTGTTCACCCTGTGTGGGAAGGGTATGCCCAGACATGGGTCCCGTGATCAATACGCCACTAGAGTCAAGCTATCCTGGCTGAAGAGGGGTGAAACCCCAAAACTGGTCCTAGGATGCTTGATTCCGGTTCAGGGAAGACATGGCTTGGCAGATCGGGCTGGACTGTTCCCATGAGGAACAGGGTCAAGACTGATTTGCATATGTCCATGTCTGAACTGGGGTGGCGTGGTGAGCAACATAACGATGGATTAAACCCAGATCTGTGACTGGGGGTGAATGTTTTGCCAATGTGCAACATTCCGTCCATCATCTTGTGTGTTTTGCTGTTCGCCCTATGTGGGAAGGGTATGCCCAGGCGTGGGTCCCGTGCTCACTACGCCATGGAGTCAATCTATCCTGACTGAAGAGGGGTGAAACCCCGAAACCGGTCTTAGGATGCTTGATTCCGGTTCAGGGAAGACATGGCATGGCAGTTCAGGCTGGACTGCTCCCATGAGGCACAGGGCCAAGACTGATTTGCATATGGCCGTGTCTGAACTGGGGTGGCGTGGTGAGCAAAATAACGATGGATTAAACCCAGATCTGTGACTGGGGGTGAATTTTTTGCCAATGTGCAACATTCTGTGCATCATCTTGTGTGTTTTGCTGTTTGCCCTATGTGGGAAGGGTATGCCCAGACGTGGGTCCCGTGCTCACTACACCACTGGAGTCAAGCTATCCTGGCTGAAGAGGAGTGAAACCCCGAAACTGGTACTAGGATGCTTGATTCCGGTTCACGGAAGACATGGCTTCGCAGTTCGGGCTGGACTGTTCCCATGAGGCACATGGTCAAGACTGATTCGCATATGGCTATGTCTGAACTGGGGTGGCATGGTGAGCATAATAACAATGGATTAAACCCAGATCTGTGACTGGGGGTGAATGTTTTGCCAATGTGCAACATTCCATCCATCATCTTGTTTGTTTTGCTGTTTGCCCTATGTGGGAAGGGTATGCCCAGATGTGGGTCCCTTGCTCACTCTGCCACTGGAGTCAAGCTATCCTGGCTGAAGAGGGGTGAAACCCCGAAACCGGTGCTAGGATGCTTGATTCCGGTTCAGGGAAGACATGGCTTGGCAGTTCGGGCTGGACTGTTCCCATGAGGCACAGGGTCAAGACTGATTTGCATATGGCCATGTCTGAACTGGGGTGTCGTGGTGAGCAAAATAACGATGGATGAAACCCAGATCTGTGACTGGGGGTGAATGTTTTGCCAATGAGCAACATTCTGTCCATCATCTTGTGTGATTTGCTGTTCGTCCTATGTGGGAAGGGTATGCCCAGACGTAGGTCCCGTGTTCACTACGCCACTGGAGTCAAGCTATCCTGTCTGAAGAGGGGTGAAACCCCGAAACCGGTCCTAGGATGCTTGATTCCGGTTCAGGGAAGACATGGCTTGGCAGGTCGGGCTGGACTGTTCCCATGAGGCCATGGTCAAGACTGATTTGCATATGGCCATGTCTGAACTGGGGTGGCGTGGTGAGCAAAATAACGATGGATTAAACCCAGATCTGTGACTGGAGGTGAATGTTTTGCCAATGTGCAACATTCCGTCCATCATCTTGTGTGTTTTGCTGTTCGCCCTGTGTGGGAAGGGTATGCCCAGACATGGGTCCCGTGATCAATACGCCACTAGAGTCAAGCTATCCTGGCTGAAGAGGGGTGAAACCCCGAAACCGGTCCTAGGATGCTTGATTCCGGTTCAGGGAAGACATGGCTTGGCAGTTCGGGCTGGACTGTTCCCATGAGGCACAGGGTCAAGACTGATTTGCATATGGCCATGTCTGAACTGGGGTGTCGTGGTGAGCAAAATAACGATGGATGAAACCCAGATCTGTGACTGGGGGTGAATGTTTTGCCAATGAGCAACATTCCGTCCATCATCTTGTGTGATTTGCTGTTCGTCCTATGTGGGAAGGGTATGCCCAGACGTGGGTCCCGTGCTCACTACGCCATGGAGTCAATCTATCCTGACTGAAGAGGGGTGAAACCCCGAAACCGGTCTTAGGATGCTTGATTCCGGTTCAGGGAAGACATGGCATGGCAGTTCAGGCTGGACTGCTCCCATGAGGCAAAGGGTCAAGACTGATTTGCATATGGCCGTGTCTGAACTGGGGTGGCGTGGTGAGCAAAATAACGATGGATTAAACCCAGATCTGTGACTGGGGGTGAATTTTTTGCCAATGTGCAACATTCCGTGCATCATCTTGTGTGTTTTGCTGTTTGCCCTATGTGGGAAGGGTATGCCCAGACGTGGGTCCCGTGCTCACTACACCACTGGAGTCAAGCTATCCTGGCTGAAGAGGAGTGAAACCCCGAAACTGGTACTAGGATGCTTGATTCCGGTTCACGGAAGACATGGCTTGGTAGTTCGGGCTGGACTGTTCCCATGAGGCACATGGTCAAGACTGATTCGCATATGGCTATGTCCGAACTGGGGTGGCGTGGTGAGCAAAATAACGATGGATTAAACCCAGATCTGTGACTGGGGGTGAATGTTTTGCCAATGTGCAACATTCCATCCATCATCTTGTTTGTTTTGCTGTTCGCCCTATGTGGGAAGGGTATGCCCAGACGTGGGTCCCTTGCTCACTCTGCCACTGGAGTCAAGCTATCCTGGCTGAAGAGGGGTGAAACCCCGAAACCGGTGCTAGGATGCTTGATTCCGGTTCAGGGAAGACATGGCTTGGCAGTTCGGGCTGGACTGTTCCCATGAGTCACAGAGTTAAGACTGATTTGCATATGGCCATGTCTGAACTGGAGTGGCGTGGTGAGCATAATAACGATGGATTAAACCCAGATCTGTGACTGGGGGTGAAAGTTTTGCCAATGTGCAACATTCCGTCCATCATCTTGTGTGTTTAGCTGTTCGCCCTATGTGGGAAGGGTATGCCCAGACGTGGGTCCCATGCTCACTACGACACTGAAGTCAAGCTATCCTGGCTGAAGAGGGGTGAAACCCCGAAACCGGTCCTAGGATGCTTGATTCCGGTTCAGGGAAGACATGGCTTGGCAGTTCGGGCTGGACTGTTCCCATGAGGCACAGGGTCAAGACTGATTTGCATATGGCCATGTCTGAACTGGGGTGGCGTGGTGAGCAAAATAACGATGGATGAAACCCAGATCTGTGACTGGGGGTGAATGTTTTGCCAATGAGCAACATTCCGTCCATCATCTTGTGTGATTTGCTGTTCGTCCTATGTGGGAAGGGTATGCCCAGACGTAGGTCCCGTGCTCACTACGCCACTGGAGTCAAGCTATCCTGTCTGAAGAGGGGTGAAACCCCGAAACCGGTCCTAGGATGCTTGATTCCGGTTCAGGGAAGACATGGCTTGGCAGTTCGGGCTGGACTGTTCCCATTAGGCACATAGTCAAGAATGATTTGCATATGGCCATGTCTGAACTGGGGTGGCGTGGTGAGCAAAATAACGATGGATTAAACCCAGATCTGTGACTGGAGGTGAATGTTTTGCCAATGTGCAACATTCCGTCCATCATCTTGTGTGTTTTGCTGTTCACCCTGTGTGGGAAGGGTATGCCCAGACATGGGTCCCGTGATCAATACGCCACTAGAGTCAAGCTATCCTGGCTGAAGAGGGGTGAAACCCCAAAACTGGTCCTAGGATGCTTGATTCCGGTTCAGGGAAGACATGGCTTGGCAGATCGGGCTGGACTGTTCCCATGAGGAACAGGGTCAAGACTGATTTGCATATGTCCATGTCTGAACTGGGGTGGCGTGGTGAGCAACATAACGATGGATTAAACCCAGATCTGTGACTGGGGGTGAATGTTTTGCCAATGTGCAACATTCCGTCCATCATCTTGTGTGTTTTGCTGTTCGCCCTATGTGGGAAGGGTATGCCCAGGCGTGGGTCCCGTGCTCACTACGCCATGGAGTCAATCTATCCTGACTGAAGAGGGGTAAAACCCCGAAACCGGTCTTAGGATGCTTGATTCCGGTTCAGGGAAGACATGGCATGGCAGTTCAGGCTGGACTGCTCCCATGAGGCACAGGGCCAAGACTGATTTGCATATGGCCGTGTCTGAACTGGGGTGGCGTGGTGAGCAAAATAACGATGGATTAAACCCAGATCTGTGACTGGGGGTGAATTTTTTGCCAATGTGCAACATTCTGTGCATCATCTTGTGTGTTTTGCTGTTTGCCCTATGTGGGAAGGGTATGCCCAGACGTGGGTCCCGTGCTCACTACACCACTGGAGTCAAGCTATCCTGGCTGAAGAGGAGTGAAACCCGGAAACTGGTACTAGGATGCTTGATTCCGGTTCACGGAAGACATGGCTTCGCAGTTCGGGCTGGACTGTTCCCATGAGGCACATGGTCAAGACTGATTCGCATATGGCTATGTCTGAACTGGGGTGGCATGGTGAGCATAATAACAATGGATTAAACCCAGATCTGTGACGGGGGGTGAATGTTTTGCCAATGTGCAACATTCCATCCATCATCTTGTTTGTTTTGCTGTTTGCCCTATGTGGGAAGGGTATGCCCAGATGTGGGTCCCTTGCTCACTCTGCCACTGGAGTCAAGCTATCCTGGCTGAAGAGGGGTGAAACCCCGAAACCGGTGCTAGGATGCTTGATTCCGGTTCAGGGAAGACATGGCTTGGCAGTTCGGGCTGGACTGTTCCCATGAGGCACAGGGTCAAGACTGATTTGCATATGGCCATGTCTGAACTGGGGTGTCGTGGTGAGCAAAATAACGATGGATGAAACCCAGATCTGTGACTGGGGGTGAATGTTTTGCCAATGAGCAACATTCCGTCCATCATCTTGTGTGATTTGCTGTTCGTCCTATGTGGGAAGGGTATGCCCAGACGTAGTTCCCGTGTTCACTACGCCACTGGAGTCAAGCTATCCTGTCTGAAGAGGGGTGAAACCCCGAAACCGGTCCTAGGATGCTTGATTCCGGTTCAGGGAAGACATGGCTTGGCAGGTCGGGCTGGACTGTTCCCATGAGGCCATGGTCAAGACTGATTTGCATATGGCCATGTCTGAACTAGGGTGGCGTGGTGAGCAAAATAACGATGGATTAAACCCAGATCTGTGACTGGAGGTGAATGTTTTGCCAATGTGCAACATTCCGTCCATCATCTTGTGTGTTTTGCTGTTCGCCCTGTGTGGGAAGGGTATGCCCAGACATGGGTCCCGTGATCAATACGCCACTAGAGTCAAGCTATCCTGGCTGAAGAGGGGTGAAACCCCGAAACCGGTCCTAGGATGCTTGATTCCGGTTCAGGGAAGACATGGCTTGGCAGTTCGGGCTGGACTGTTCCCATGAGGCACAGGGTCAAGACTGATTTGCATATGGCCATGTCTGAACTGGGGTGTCGTGGTGAGCAAAATAACGATGGATGAAACCCAGATCTGTGACTGGGGGTGAATGTTTTGCCAATGAGCAACATTCCGTCCATCATCTTGTGTGATTTGCTGTTCGTCCTATGTGGGAAGGGTATGCCCAGACGTAGGTCCCGTGTTCACTACGCCACTGGAGTCAAGCTATCCTGTCTGAAGAGGGGTGAAACCCCGAAACCGGTCCTAGGATGCTTGATTCCGGTTCAGGGAAGACATGGCTTGGCAGTTCGGGCTGGACTGTTCCCATGAGGCCATGGTCAAGACTGATTTGCATATGGCCATGTCTGAACTGGGGTGGCGTGGTGAGCAAAATAACGATGGATTAAACCCAGATCTGTGACTGGAGGTGAATGTTTTGCCAATGTGCAACATTCCGTCCATCATCTTGTGTGTTTTGCTGTTCGCCCTATGTGGGAAGGGTATGCCCAGGCGTGGGTCCCGTGCTCACTACGCCATGGAGTCAATCTATCCTGACTGAAGAGGGGTGAAACCCCGAAACCGGTCTTAGGATGCTTGATTCCGGTTCAGGGAAGACATGGCATGGCAGTTCAGGCTGGACTGCTCCCATGAGGCAAAGGGTCAAGACTGATTTGCATATGGCCGTGTCTGAACTGGGGTGGCGTGGTGAGCAAAATAACGATGGATTAAACCCAGATCTGTGACTGGGGGTGAATTTTTTGCCAATGTGCAACATTTCGTGCATCATCTTGTGTGTTTTGCTGTTTGCCCTATGTGGGAAGGGTATGCCCAGACGTGGGTCCCGTGCTCACTACACCACTGGAGTCAAGCTATCCTGGCTGAAGAGGAGTGAAACTCCGAAACTGGTACTAGGATGCTTGATTCCGGTTCACGGAAGACATGGCTTGGTAGTTCGGGCTGGACTGTTCCCATGAGGCACATGGTCAAGACTGATTCGCATATGGCTATGTCCGAACTGGGGTGGCGTGGTGAGCAAAATAACAATGGATTAAACCCAGATCTGTGACTGGGGGTGAATGTTTTGCCAATGTGCAACATTCCATCCATCATCTTGTTTGTTTTGCTGTTCGCCCTATGTGGGAAGGGTATGCCCAGACGTGGGTCCCTTGCTCACTCTGCCACTGGAGTCAAGCTATCCTGGCTGAAGAGGGGTGAAACCCCGAAACCGGTGCTAGGATGCTTGATTCCGGTTCAGGGAAGACATGGCTTGGCAGTTCGGGCTGGACTGTTCCCATGAGTCACAGAGTTAAGACTGATTTGCATATGGCCATGTCTGAACTGGAGTGGCGTGGTGAGCATAATAACGATGGATTAAACCCAGATCTGTGACTGGGGGTGAAAGTTTTGCCAATGTGCAACATTCCGTCCATCATCTTGTGTGTTTAGCTGTTCGCCCTATGTGGGAAGGGTATGCCCAGACGTGGGTCCCATGCTCACTACGACACTGAAGTCAAGCTATCCTGGCTGAAGAGGGGTGAAACCCCGAAACCGGTCCTAGGATGCTTGATTCCGGTTCAGGGAAGACATGGCTTGGCAGTTCGGGCTGGACTGTTCCCATGAGGCACAGGGTCAAGACTGATTTGCATATGGCCATGTCTGAACTGGGGTGGCGTGGTGAGCAAAATAACGATGGATGAAACCCAGATCTGTGACTGGGGGTGAATGTTTTGCCAATGAGCAACATTCCGTCCATCATCTTGTGTGATTTGCTGTTCGTCCTATGTGGGAAGGGTATGCCCAGACGTAGGTCCCGTGCTCACTACGCCACTGGAGTCAAGCTATCCTGTCTGAAGAGGGGTGAAACCCCGAAACCGGTCCTAGGATGCTTGATTCCGGTTCAGGGAAGACATGGCTTGGCAGTTCGGGCTGGACTGTTCCCATTAGGCACATAGTCAAGACTGATATGCATATGGCCATGTCTGAACTGGGGTGGCGTGGTGAGCAAAATAACGATGGATTAAACCCAGATCTGTGACTGGAGGTGAATATTTTGCCAATGTGCAACATTCCGTCCATCATCTTGTGTGTTTTGCTGTTCGCCCTATGTGGGAAGGGTTTGCCCAGACATGGGTCCCGTGCTCACTACGCCACTGGAGTTAAGCTATCCTGGCTGAAAAGGGGTGAAACCCCGAAACCGGTCCTAGGATGCTTGATTCCGGTTCAGGGAATACATAGCTTGGCAGTTCGGGCTGGACTGTTCCCATGAGGCACAGGGTCAAGACTGATTTGCATATGGCCATGTCTGAACTGGGGAGGCGTGGTGAGCAAAATAACGAAGACTTATACCCAGATCTGTGACTGGGGGTGAATGTTTTGCCAATGTGCAACATTCCGTCCATCATCTTGTGTGTTTTGCTGTTCGCCCTGTGTTGGAAGGGTATGCCCAGACATGGGTCCCGTGATCACTACGCAACTGGAGTCAAGCTATCCTGGCTGAAGAGGGGTGAAACCCCAAAACCGGTCCTAGGATGCTTGATTCCGGTTCAGGGAAGACATGGCTTGGCAGTTCGGGCTTGACTGTTCCCATGAGGCACAGGGTCTAGATTGATTTGCATATGGCTATGTCTGAACTGGGGTGGCATGGTGAGCAAAATAACAATGGATTAAACCCAGATCTGTGACTGGGGTTGAATGTTTTGCCAATGTGCAACAACATTCCGTCCATCATCTTGTGTGTTTTGCTGTTCGCCCTATGTGGAAAGGGTATGCCCAGACATGGGTCCCGTGCTCACTACTCCACTGGAGTCAAGCTATCATGGCTGAAGAGGGGTGAAACCCCGAAACCGGTCCTAGGATGCTTGATTCCGGTTCAGGGAGGACATGGCTTGGCAGTTCGGGCTGGACTGTTCCCATGAGGCACAGGGTCAAGACTGATTTGCATATGGCCATGTCTGAACTGGGGTGGCGTGGTGAGCAAAATAACGATGGATTAAACCCAGATCTGTGACTGGGGGTGAATGGTTTGCCAATGTGCAACATTCCGTCCATCATCTTGTGTGATTTGCTGTTCGTCCTATGTGGGAAGGGTATGCCCAGACGTAGGTCCCGTGCTCACTACGCCACTGGAGTCAAGCTATCCTGTCTGAAGAGGGGTGAAACCCCGAAACCGGTCCTAGGATGCTTGATTCCGGTTCAGGGAAGACATGGCTTGGCAGTTCGGGCTGGACTGTTCCCATTAGGCACATAGTCAAGACTGATTTGCATATGGCCATGTCTGAACTGGGGTGGCGTGGTGAGCAAAATAACGATGGATTAAACCCAGATCTGTGACTGGAGGTGAATGTTTTGCCAATGTGCAACATTCCGTCCATCATCTTGTGTGTTTTGCTGTTCGCCCTATGTGGGAAGGGTTTGCCCAGACATGGGTCCCGTGCTCACTACGCCACTGGAGTTAAGCTATCCTGGCTGAAAAGGGGTGAAACCCCGAAACCGGTCCTAGGATGCTTGATTGCGGTTCAGGGAAGACATGGCTTGGCAGTTCGGACTTGACTGTTCCCATGAGGCACAGGGTCAAGATTGATTTGCATAGGGCTATGTCTGAACTGGGGTGGCGTGTTGAGCAAAATAACAATGGATTAAGCCCAGATCTGTGACTGGGGTTGAATGTTTTGCCAATGTGCAACAACATTCCGTCCATCATCTTGTGTGTTTTGCTGTTCGCCCTATGTGGAAAGGGTATGCCCAGACATGGGTCCCGTGCTCACTACTCCACTGGAGTCAAGCTATCATGGCTGAAGAGGGGTGAAACCCCGAAACCGGTCCTAGGATGCTTGATTCGGGTTCAGGGAGGACATGGCTTGGCAGTTCGGGCTGGACTGTTAGCATGAGGCACAGGGTCAAGACTGATTTGCATATGGCCATGTCTGAACTGGGGTGGCGTGGTGAGCAAAATAACGATGGATTAAACCCAGATCTGTGACTGGGGGTGAATGTTTTGCCAATGTGCAACATTCCGTCCATCATCTTGTGTGTTTTGCTGTTCTCCCTATTTGGGAAGGGTATGCCTAGACGTGGGTTCTGTGCTCACTACGCCACTGGAGTCAAGCTATCCTGGCTGAAGAGGGGTGAAACCATGAAACCGGTCCTAGGATGCTTGATTCCGGTTCAGGGAATATATAGCTTGGCAGTTCGGGCTGGACTGTTCCCATGAGGCACAGGGTCAAGACTGATTTGCATATGGCCATGTCTGAACTGGGGAGGCGTGGTGAGCAAAATAACGAAGACTTATACCCAGATCTGTGACTGGGGGTGAATGTTTTGCCAATGTGCAACATTCCGTCCATCATCTTGTGTGTTTTGCTGTTCGCCCTGTGTTGGAAGGGTATGCCCAGACATGGGTCCCGTGATCACTACGCAACTGGAGTCAAGCTATCCTGGCTGAAGAGGGGTGAAACCCCAAAACCGGTCCTAGGATGCTTGATTCCGGTTCAGGGAAGACATGGCTTGGCAGATCGGGCTGGACTGTTCCCATGAGGAACAGGGTCAAGACTGATTTGCATATGTCCATGTCTGAACTGGGGAGGCGTGGTGAGCAAAATAACGATGACTTATACCCAGATCTGTGACTGGGGGTGAATGTTTTGCCAATGTGCAACATTCCGTTCATCATCTTGTGTGTTTTGCTGTTTGCCCTGTGTGGGAAGGGTATGCCCAGACATGGGTCCCGTGATCAATACGCCACTAGAGTCAAGCTATCCTGGCTGAAGAGGGGTGAAACCCCGAAACCGGTGCTAGGATGCTTGATTCCGGTTCAGGGAAGACATGGCTTGGCAGTTCGGGCTGGACTGTTCCCATGAGTCACAGAGTTAAGACTGATTTGCATATGGCCATGTCTGAACTGGAGTGGCATGGTGAGCAAAATAACAATGGATTAAACCCAGATCTGTGACTGGGGTTGAATGTTTTGCCAATGTGCAACAACATTCCGTCCATCATCTTGTGTGTTTTGCTGTTCGCCCTATGTGGAAAGGGTATGCCCAGACATGGGTCCCGTGCTCACTACTCCACTGGAGTCAAGCTATCATGGCTGAAGAGGGGTGAAACCCAGAAACCGGTCCTAGGATGCTTGATTCCGGTTCAGGGAGAACATGGCTTGGCAGATCCGGCTGGACTGTTCCCATGAGGCACAGGGTCAAGACTGATTTGCATATGGCCATGTCTGAACTGGGGTGGCGTGGTGAGCAAAATAACGATGGATTAAACCCAGATCTGTGACTGGGGGTGAATGGTTTGCCAATGTGCAACATTCCGTCCATCATCTTGTGTGATTTGCTGTTCGTCCTATGTGGGAAGGGTATGCCCAGACGTAGGTCCCGTGCTCACTACGCCACTGGAGTCAAGCTATCCTGTCTGAAGAGGGGTGAAACCCCGAAACCGGTCCTAGGATGCTTGATTCCGGTTCAGGGAAGACATGGCTTGGCAGTTCGGGCTGGACTGTTCCCATTAGGCACATAGTCAAGACTGATTTGCATATGGCCATGTCTGAACTGGGGTGGCGTGGTGAGCAAAATAACGATGGATTAAACCCAGATCTGTGACTGGAAGTGAATGTTTTGCCAATGTGCAACATTCCGTCCATCATCTTGTGTGTTTTGCTGTTCGCCCTATGTGGGAAGGGTATGCCCAGACATGGGTCCCGTGCTCACTACGCCACTGGAGTTAAGCTATCCTGGCTGAAAAGGGGTGAAACCCCGAAACCGGTCCTAGGATGCTTGATTGCGGTTCAGGGAAGACATGGCTTGGCAGTTCGGGCTTGACTGTTCCCATGAGGCACAGGGTCAAGATTGATTTGCATATGGCTATGTCTGAACTGGGGTGGCGTGTTGAGCAAAATAACAATGGATTAAACCCAGATCTGTGACTGGGGTTGAATGTTTTGCCAATGTGCAACAACATTCCGTCCATCATCTTGTGTGTTTTGCTGTTCGCCCTATGTGGAAAGGGTATGCCCAGACATGGGTCCCGTGCTCACTACTCCACTGGAGTCAAGCTATCATGGCTGAAGAGGGGTGAAACCCCGAAACCGGTCCTAGGATGCTTGATTCCGGTTCAGGGAGGACATGGCTTGGCAGTTCGGGCTGGACTGTTCCCATGAGGCACAGGGTCAAGACTGATTTGCATATGGCCATGTCTGAACTGGGGTGGCGTGGTGAGCAAAATAACGATGGATTAAACCCAGATCTGTGACTGGGGGTGAATGTTTTGCCAATGTGCAACATTCCGTCCATCATCTTGTGTGTTTTGCTGTTCTCCCTATTTGGGAAGGGTATGCCTAGACGTGGGTTCTGTGCTCACTACGCCACTGGAGTCAAGCTATCCTGGCTGAAGAGGGGTGAAACCACGAAACCGGTCCTAGGATGCTTGATTCCGGTTCAGGGAATACATAGCTTGGCAGTTCGGGCTGGACTGTTCCCATGAGGCACAGGGTCAAGACTGATTTGCATATGGCCATGTCTGAACTGGGGAGGCGTGGTGAGCAAAATAACGAAGACTTATACCCAGATCTGTGACTGGGGGTGAATGTTTTGCCAATGTGCAACATTCCGTCCATCATCTTGTGTGTTTTGCTGTTCGCCCTGTGTTGGAAGGGTATGCCCAGACATGGGTCCCGTGATCACTACGCAACTGGAGTCAAGCTATCCTGGCTGAAGAGGGGTGAAACCCCAAAACCGGTCCTAGGATGCTTGATTCCGGTTCAGGGAAGACATGGCTTGGCAGTTCGGGCTTGACTGTTCCCATGAGGCACAGGGTCTAGATTGATTTGCATATGGCTATGTCTGAACTGGGGTGGCATGGTGAGCAAAATAACAATGGATTAAACCCAGATCTGTGACTGGGGTTGAATGTTTTGCCAATGTGCAACAACATTCCGTCCATCATCTTGTGTGTTTTGCTGTTCGCCCTATGTGGAAAGGGTATGCCCAGACATGGGTCCCGTGCTCACTACTCCACTGGAGTCAAGCTATCATGGCTGAAGAGGGGTGAAACCCCGAAACCGGTCCTAGGATGCTTGATTCCGGTTCAGGGAGGACATGGCTTGGCAGTTCGGGCTGGACTGTTCCCATGAGGCACAGGGTCAAGACTGATTTGCATATGGCCATGTCTGAACTGGGGTGGCGTGGTGAGCAAAATAACGATGGATTAAACCCAGATCTGTGACTGGGGGTGAATGGTTTGCCAATGTGCAACATTCCGTCCATCATCTTGTGTGATTTGCTGTTCGTCCTATGTGGGAAGGGTATGCCCAGACGTAGGTCCCGTGCTCACTACGCCACTGGAGTCAAGCTATCCTGTCTGAAGAGGGGTGAAACCCCGAAACCGGTCCTAGGATGCTTGATTCCGGTTCAGGGAAGACATGGCTTGGCAGTTCGGGCTGGACTGTTCCCATTAGGCACATAGTCAAGACTGATTTGCATATGGCCATGTCTGAACTGGGGTGGCGTGGTGAGCAAAATAACGATGGATTAAACCCAGATCTGTGACTGGAGGTGAATGTTTTGCCAATGTGCAACATTCCGTCCATCATCTTGTGTGTTTTGCTGTTCGCCCTATGTTGGAAGGGTATGCCCAGACATGGGTCCCGTGCTCACTACGCCACTGGAGTTAAGCTATCCTGGCTGAAAAGGGGTGAAACCCCGAAACCGGTCCTAGGATGCTTGATTGCGGTTCAGGGAAGACATGGCTTGGCAGTTCGGGCTTGACGGTTCCCATGAGGCACAGGGTCAAGATTGATTTGCATATGGCTATGTCTGAACTGGGGTGGCGTGTTGAGCAAAATAACGATGGATTAAACCCAGATCTGTGACTGGGGGTGAATGTTTTGCCAATGTGCAACATTCCGTCCATCATCTTGTGTGTTTTGCTGTTCTCCCTATTTGGGAAGGGTATGCCTAGACGTGGGTTCTGTGCTCACTACGCCACTGGAGTCAAGCTATCCTGGCTGAAGAGGGGTGAAACCATGAAACCGGTCCTAGGATGCTTGATTCCGGTTCAGGGAATACATAGCTTGGCAGTTCGGGCTGGACTGTTCCCATGAGGCACAGGGTCAAGACTGATTTGCATATGGCCATGTCTGAACTGGGGAGGCGTGGTGAGCAAAATAACGAAGACTTATACCCAGATCTGTGACTGGGGGTGAATGTTTTGCCAATGTGCAACATTCCGTCCATCATCTTGTGTGTTTTGCTGTTCGCCCTGTGTTGGAAGGGTATGCCCAGACATGGGTCCCGTGATCACTACGCAACTGGAGTCAAGCAATCCTGGCTGAAGAGGGGTGAAACCCCAAAACCGGTCCTAGGATGCTTGATTCCGGTTCAGGGAAGACATGGCTTGGCAGATCGGGCTGGACTGTTCCCATGAGGAACAGGGTCAAGACTGATTTGCATATGTCCATGTCTGAACTGGGGAGGCGTGGTGAGCAAAATAACGATGACTTATACCCAGATCTGTGACTGGGGGTGAATGTTTTGCCAATGTGCAACATTCCGTTCATCATCTTGTGTGTTTTGCTGTTTGCCCTGTTTGGGAAGGGTATGCCCAGACATGGGTCCCGTGATCAATACGCCACTAGAGTCAAGCTATCCTGGCTGAAGAGGGGTGAAACCCCAAAACTGGTCCTAGGATGCTTGATTCCGGTTCAGGGAAGACATGGCTTGGCAGTTCGGGCTTGACTGTTCCCATGAGGCACAGGGTCAAGATTGATTTGCATATGGCTATGTCTGAACTGGGGTGGCATGGTGAGCAAAATAACAATGGATTAAACCCAGATCTGTGACTGGGGTTGAATGTTTTGCCAATGTGCAACAACATTCCGTCCATCATCTTGTGTGTTTTGCTGTTCGCCCTATGTGGAAAGGGTATGCCCAGACATGGGTCCCGTGCTCACTACTCCACTGGAGTCAAGCTATCATGGCTGAAGAGGGGTGAAACCCCGAAACCGGTCCTAGGATGCTTGATTCCGGTTCAGGGAGGAGATGGCTTGGCAGTTCGGGCTGGACTGTTCCCATGAGGCACAGGGTCAAGACTGATTTGCATATGGCCATGTCTGAACTGGGGTGGCGTGGTGAGCAAAATAACGATGGATTAAACCCAGATCTGTGACTGGGGGTGAATGGTTTGCCAATGTGCAACATTCCGTCCATCATCTTGTGTGATTTGCTGTTCGTCCTATGTGGGAAGGGTATGCCCAGACGTAGGTCCCGTGCTCACTACGCCACTGGAGTCAAGCTATCCTGTCTGAAGAGGGGTGAAACCCCGAAACCGGTCCTAGGATGCTTGATTCCGGTTCAGGGAAGACATGGCTTGGCAGTTCGGGCTGGACTGTTCCCATTAGGCACATAGTCAAGACTGATTTGCATATGGCCATGTCTGAACTGGGGTGGCGTGGTGAGCAAAATAACGATGGATTAAACCCAGATCTGTGACTGGAGGTGAATGTTTTGCCAATGTGCAACATTCCGTCCATCATCTTGTGTGTTTTGCTGTTCGCCCTATGTGGGAAGGGTATGCCCAGACATGGGTCCCGTGCTCACTACGCCACTGGAGTTAAGCTATCCTGGCTGAAAAGGGGTGAAACCCCGAAACCGGTCCTAGGATGCTTGATTGCGGTTCAGGGAAGACATGGCTTGGCAGTTCGGGCTTGACTGTTCCCATGAGGCACAGGGTCAAGATTGATTTGCATATGGCTATGTCTGAACTGGGGTGGCGTGTTGAGCAAAATAACAATGGATTAAACCCAGATCTGTGACTGGGGTTGAATGTTTTGCCAATGTGCAACAACATTCCGTCCATCATCTTGTGTGTTTTGCTGTTCGCCCTATGTGGAAAGGGTATGCCCAGACATGGGTCCCGTGCTTACTACTCCACTGGAGTCAAGCTATCATGGCTGAAGAGGGGTGAAACCCCGAAACCGGTCCTAGGATGCTTGATTCCGGTTCAGGGAGGACATGGCTTGGCAGTTCGGGCTGGACTGTTCCCATGAGGCACAGGGTCAAGACTGATTTGCATATGGCCATGTCTGAACTGGGGTGGCATGGTGAGCAAAATAACGATGGATTAAACCCAGATCTGTGACTGGGGGTGAATGTTTTGCCAATGTGCAACATTCCGTCCATCATCTTGTGTGTTTTGCTGTTCTCCCTATTTGGGAAGGGTATGCCTAGACGTGGGTTCTGTGCTCACTACGCCACTGGAGTCAAGCTATCCTGGCTGAAGAGGGGTGAAACCACGAAACCGGTCCTAGGATGCTTGATTCCGGTTCAGGGAATACATAGCTTGGCAGTTCGGGCTGGACTGTTCCCATGAGGCACAGGGTCAAGACTGATTTGCATATGGCCATGTCTGAACTGGGGAGGCGTGGTGAGCAAAATAACGAAGACTTATACCCAGATCTGTGACTGGGGGTGAATGTTTTGCCAATGTGCAACATTCCGTCCATCATCTTGTGTGTTTTGCTGTTCGCCCTGTGTTGGAAGGGTATGCCCAGACATGGGTCCCGTGATCACTACGCAACTGGAGTCAAGCTATCCTGGCTGAAGAGGGGTGAAACCCCAAAACCGGTCCTAGGATGCTTGATTCCGGTTCAGGGAAGACATGGCTTGGCAGATCGGGCTGGACTGTTCCCATGAGGAACAGGGTCAAGACTGATTTGCATATGTCCATGTCTGAACTGGGGAGGCGTGGTGAGCAAAATAACGATGACTTATACCCAGATCTGTGACTGGGGGTGAATGTTTTGCCAATGTGCAACATTCCGTTCATCATCTTGTGTGTTTTGCTGTTTGCCCTGTGTGGGAAGGGTATGCCCAGACATGGGTCCCGTGATCAATACGCCACTAGAGTCAAGCTATCCTGGCTGAAGAGGGGTGAAACCCCAAAACTGGTCCTAGGATGCTTGATTCCGGTTCAGGGAAGACATGGCTTGGCAGTTCGGGCTTGACTGTTCCCATGAGGCACAGGGTCTAGATTGATTTGCATATGGCTATGTCTGAACTGGGGTGGCATGGTGAGCAAAATAACAATGGATTAAACCCAGATCTGTGACTGGGGTTGAATGTTTTGCCAATGTGCAACAACATTCCGTCCATCATCTTGTGTGTTTTGCTGTTCGCCCTATGTGGAAAGGGTATGCCCAGACATGGGTCCCGTGCTCACTACTCCACTGGAGTCAAGCTATCATGGCTGAAGAGGGGTGAAACCCCGAAACCGGTCCTAGGATGCTTGATTCCGGTTCAGGGAAGACATGGCTTGGCAGTTCGGGCTGAACTGTTCCCATGAGGCACAGGGCCAAGACTTATTTGCATATGGCCATGTCTGAACTGGGGTGGCGTGGTGGGCAAAATAACGATGGATTAAACCCAGATCTGTGACTGGGGGTGAATGTTTTGCCAATGTGCAACATTCCGTCCATCATCTTGTGTGTTTTGCTGTTCGCCCTATGTGGAAAGGGTATGCCCAGACGTCGGTCCCGTGCTCACTATGCCACTGGAGTCAAGCTATCCTGCCTGCAGAGGGGTGAATCCCCGAAACCAGTCCTAGGATGCTTGATTCCGGTTCAGGGAAAACATGGCTTGGCAGTTCGGGCTGGACAGTTCCCATGAGGCACAGGGTCAAGACTGATTTGCATATGGCCATGTCTGAACTGGGGTGGTGTGGTGAGCAAAATGACAATGGATTAAACCTTGATCTGTAACTGGGGGTGAATGTTTTGCCAATGTGCAACATTCCGTCCATCATCTTGTGTGTTTTGCTGTTCGCCCTATGTGGTAAGGGTATGCCCAGACATGGGTCCCGTGCTCACTATGCCACTGGAGTCAAGCTATCATGGCTGAAGAGGGGTGAAACCCCAAAACCGGTCCTAGGATGCTTGATTCCGGTTCAGGGAAGACATGGCTTGGCAGTTCGGGCTGGACTGTTCCCATGAGGCACAGGGTCAAGACTGATTTGCATATGGCCATGTCTGAACTGGGGTTGCGTGGTGAGCAAAATAACGATGGATGAAACCCAGATCTGTGACTGGGGGTGAATGTTTTGCCAATGTGCAACATTCCGTCGATCATCTTGTGTGTTTTGCTGTTCTACTTATTTGGGAAGGGTATGCCCAGACGTGGGTTCTGTGCTCACTACGCAACTGGAGTCAAGCTATCCTGGCTGAAGAGGGGTGAAACCACGAAATCGGTCCTAGGATGCTTGATTCCGGTTCAGGGAATACATAGCTTGGCAGTTCGGGCTGGACTGTTCCCATGAGGCACAGGGTCAAGACTGATTTGCATATGGCCATGTCTGAACTGGGGAGGCGTGGTGAGCAAAATAACGATGACTTATACCCAGATCTGTGACTGGGGGTGAATGTTTTGCCAATGTGCAACATTCCGTCCATCATCTTGTGTGTTTTGCTGTTCGCCCTGTGTGGGAAGGGTATGCCCAGACATGGGTCCCGTGATCACTACACCACTATAGTCAAGCTATCCTGGCTGAAGAGGGGTGAAACCCCAAAACCGGTCCTAGGATGCTTGATTCCGGTTCAGGGAAGACATGGCTTGGCAGATCGGGCTGGACTGTTCCCATGAGGAACAGGGTCAAGACTGATTTGCATGTGTCCATGTCTGAACTGGGGTGGCGTGGTGAGCAAAATAACGATGGATTAAACCCAGATCTGTGACTGGGGGTGAATGTTTTGCCAATGTGCAACATTCCGTCCATCATCTTGTGTGTTTTGCTGTTCGCCCTATGTGGGAAGGGTATGCCCAGGCATGGGTCCTGTGTTCACTACGCCACTGGAGTCAATCTATCCTGGCTGAAGAGGGGTGAAACCCCGAAACCGGTCTTAGGATGCTTGATTCCGGTTCACGGAAGACATGGCTTGGCAGTTCGGGCTGGACTGTTCCCATGAAGCACATGGTCAAGACTGATTCGCATATGGCTATGTCTGAACTGGGGTGGCGTGGTGAGCAAAATAACGATGGATTAAACCCAGATCTGTGACTGGGGGTGAATGTTTTGCCAATGTGCAACATTCCAAACATCATCTTGTTTGTTTTGCTGTTCGCCCTATGTGGGAAGGGTATCCCCAGACGTGGGTCCCTTGCTCACTCCGCCACTGGAGTCAAGCTATCCTGGCTGAAGAGGGGTGAAACCCCGAAACCGGTGCTAGGATGCTTGATTCCGGTTCAGGGAAGACATGGCTTGGCAGTTCAGGCTGGACTGTTCCCATGAGTCACAGGGTCAAGACTGATTTGCATATGGCCATGTCTGAACTGGAGTGGCGTGGTGAGCAAAATAACGATGGATTAAACCCAGATCTGTGACTGGGGGTGAATGTTTTGCCAATGTGCAACATTCCGTCCATCATCTTGTGTGTTTAGCTGTTCACCCTATGTGGGAAGGGTATGCCCAGACGTGGCTCCCGTGCTCACTACGCCACTGGAGTCAAGCTATCCTGGCTGAAGAGGGGTGACACCCAGAAACCGGTCCTAGGATGCTTGATTCCGGTTCAGGGAAGACATGGCTTGGCAGTTTGGGCTGGACTGTTCCCATGAGGCACAGGGTCAAGACTGATTTGCATATGGCCATGTGTGAACTGGGGTGGCGTGGTAAGTAAAATAACGATGGCTTAAACCCAGATCTGTGACTGGGGGTGAATGTTTGCCAATGTGCAACATTCCGTCCATCATCTTGTGTGTTTTGCTGTTCGCCCTATGTGGGAAGGGTATGCCCAGACATGGGTCTCGTGCTCACTACGCCACTGGAGTCAAGCTATCCTGGGTGAAGAGGGGTGAAACCCCAAAGCCGGTCCTAGGATGCTTGATTCCGGTACAGGGAAGACAAGGCTTGGCAGTTCGGGCTGGACTGTTCCCATGAGGCACAGGGTCAAGACTGATTTGCAAATGGCCATGTCTGAACTTGGGTGGCGTGGTGTGCAAAATAACGATGGATTAAACCAAGATCTGTGACTGGGGGTGAATGTTTTGCCACTGTGCAATATTCCGTCCATCATCTTGTGTGTTTTGCTGCTCGCCCTATGTGGGAAGGGTATGCCCAGAAGTGGGTCCCGTGCTCACTACTCCACTGGAGTCAAGCTATCCTGGCTGAAGAGTGGTGAAACCCCGATACCGGTCCTAGGATGCTTGATTCCGGCTCAGGGAAGACAAGGCTTGGCAGTTCAGGCTGGACTGTTCCCATGAGGCGCAGGGTCAAGACTGATTTGCATATGGCCATGTCTGAACTGGGGTGCCGTGGTGAGCAAAATAAAGATGGATTAAACCCAGATCTGTGACTGGAGCTGAATGTTTTGCCAATGTGCAACATTCCGTCCATAATCTTGTGTGTTTTGCTGTTCGCCCTATGTAGGAAGGGAATGCCCAGACATGGGTCCCGTGCTCACTACGCCACTGGAGTTAAGCTATCATGGCTGAAGAGGGGTGAAACCCCAAAACCGGTCCTAGGATGCTTGATTCCGGTTCAGGGAAGACATGGCTTGGCAGTTCGGGCTGGACTGTTCCCATGAGGCACAGGGTCAAGACTGATTTGCATATGGCCATGTCTGAACTGGGGAGGCGTGGTGAGAAAAATAACGATGGATGAAACCCAGATCTGTGACTGGGGGTGAATGTTTTGCCAATGTGCAACATTCCGTCCATCATCTTGTGTGTTTTGCTGTTCTCCCTATTTGGGAAGGGTATGCCCAGACGTGGGTTCTGTGCTTACTACGCAACTGGAGTCAAGCTATCCTGGCTGAAGAGGGGTGAAACCATGAAATCGGTCCTTGGATGCTTGATTCCGGTTCAGGGAATAAATAGCTTGGCAGTTCGGGCTGGACTGTTCCCATGAGGCACAGGGTCAAGATTGATTTGCATATGGCCATGTCTGAACTGGGGAGGCGTGGTGAGCAAAATAACGATGACTTATACCCAGATCTGTGACTGGGGGTGAATGTTTTGCCAATGTGCAACATTCCGTCCATCATCTTGTGTGTTTTGCTGTTCGCCCTGTGTGGAAAGGGTATGCCCAGACATGAGTCCCGTGATCACTACGCCACTAGAGTCAAGCTATCCTGGCTGAAGAGGGGTGAAACCCCAAAACTGGTCCTAGGATGCGTGATTCCGGTTCAGGGAAGACATGGCTTGGCAGATCGGGCTGGACTGTTCCCATGAGGAACAGGGTCAAGACTGATTTGCATACGTCCATGTCTGAACTGGGGTGGCGTGGTGAGCACCATAACGATGGATTAAACCCAGATCTGTGACTGGGGGTGAATGTTTTGCCAATGTGCAACATTCCGTCCATCATCTTGTGTGTTTTGCTGTTCGCCCTATTTGGGAAGGGTATGCCCAGGCGTGGGTCCGTGCTCACTACGCCACTGAAGTCAAGCTATCCTGGCTGAAGAGGGGTGAAACCCCGAAACCGGTCCTAGGATGCTTGATTCCGGTTCAGGGAAGACATGGCTTGGCATTTCGGGCGGGACTGTTCCCATGAGGCAATGGGTCAAGACTGATTTGCATATGGCCATGTCTGAACTGGGGTGGCGTGGTGAGCAAAATAACGATGGATTAAACCCAGATCTGTGACTGGGGGTGAATGTTTTGCCAATGTGCAACATTCCGTCCATCATCTTGTGTGTTTTGCTGTTCGTCCTATGTGGGAAGGGTATGCCCAGACGTAGGTCCCGTGCTCACTACGCCACTGGAATCAAGCTATCCTGGCTGAAGAGGGGTGAAACCCCGAAACCGGTCCTTGGATGCTTGATTCCAGTTCAGGGAAGACATGGCTTGGCAGTTCGGGCTGGACTGTTCCCATGAGGCACAGGGTCAAGACTGATTTGCATATGGCCATGTCTGAACTGGGGTGGCGTGGTGAGTAAAATAACGATGGATTAAACCCAGATCTGTGACTGGGGGTGAATGTTTTGCCAATGCGCAACATTCCGTCCATCATCTTGTATGTTTTGCTGTTCACCCTATGTGGGAAGGGTATGCCCAGACGTGGGTACCGTGCTCACTACGCCACCGGAGTCAAGCTATCCTGGCAGAAGAGGGGTGGAACCCCAAAACCGGTCCTAGGATGCTTGATTCCGGTTCAGGGAAGACATAGCTTGGCAGTTCGGGCTGGACTGTTCCAATGAGGCACAGGGTCAAGACTGATTTGCATATGGCCATGTCTGAACTGGGGTGGCGAGCAAAATAACGATGGATTAAACCCATATCTGTGACTGGGGGTGAATGTTTTGCCAATGTGCAACATTCCATCCATCATCTTGTGTGTTTTGCTGTTCGCCCTATGTGGGAAGGGTATGCCCAGACGTGGGTCCCGTGCTCACTACGCCACTGGAGTTAAGCTATCCTGGCTGAAGAGGGGTGAAACCCCGAAACCGGTCCTAGGATGCTTGATTCCGGTTCAGGGAAGACATGGCTTGTCAGTTCGGGCTTGACTGTTCCCATGAGGCACAGGGTCAAGATTGATTTGCATATGGCCATGCCTGAACTGGGGTGGCGTGGTGAGCAAAATAACGATGGATTATACCCAGATCTGTGACTGGGGGTGTATGTTTTGTCAATGTGCAACATTCCGTCCATCATCTTGTGTGTTTTGCTGTTCTCCCTATGTGAGAAGGGTATGCCCAGACGTTGGTCCCGTGCTCACTATGCCACTGGAGTCAAGCTATCCTGGCTGAAGAGGGGTGAAACACCGAAACCGGTCCTAGGATGCTTGATTCCGGTTCAGGGAAGACATGGCTTGGCAGATCGGGCTGGACTGTTCCCATGAGGCACAGGGTCAAGCCTGATTTGCATATGGCCATGTCTGAACTGGGGTGGCGTGGTGAGCAAAATAACGATGGATTAAACCCAGATCTGTGACTGGGGGTGAATGTTTTGCCAATGTGCAACATTCCGTCCATCATCCTGTGTGTTTTGCTGTTCGCCCTATGTGGGAAGGGTATGCCCAGACGTGGGTCCTGTGCTCACTACGCCACTGGAGTCAATCTATCCTGGCTGAAGAGGGGTTAAACCCCAAAACCGTTCTTAGGATGCTTGATTCCGGTTCAGGGAAGACATGGCTTGGCAGTTCGGGCTGGACTGTTCCCATGAGGCACAGGGTCAAGACTGATTTGCATATGGCCGTGTCTGACCTGGGGTGGCGTGGTGAGCAAAATAACGATGGATTAAACCCAGATTTTGACTGCGGGTGAATGTTTTGCCAATGTGCAACATTCCGTCCATCATCTTGTGTGTTTTGCTGTTCGCCCTATGTGGGAAGGGTATGCCCAGACGTGGGTCCCGTGCTCACTATGCCACTGGAGTCAAGCTATCCTGGCTGAATAGGGGTGAAACCCCGAAACCGGTCCTAGGATGCTTGATTCCCGTTCAGGGAAGACATGGCTTGGCAGTTCGGGCTGGACTGTTCCCATGAGGCACAGGGCCAAGACTTATTTGCATATGGCCATGTCTGAACTGGGGTGGCGTGGTGGGCAAAATAACGATGGATTACACCCAGATCTATGACTGGGGGTGAATGTTTTGCCAATGTGCAACATTCCGTCCATCATCTTGTGTGTTTTGCTGTTCGCCCTATGTGGAAAGGGTATGCCCAGACGTCGGTCCCGTGCTCACTATGCCACTGGAGTCAAGCTATCCTGCCTGCAGAGGGGTGAATCCCCGAAACCAGTCCTAGGATGCTTGATTCCGGTTCAGGGAAAACATGGCTTGGCAGTTCGGGCTGGACAGTTCCCATGAGGCACAGGGTCAAGACTGATTTGCATATGGCCATGTCTGAACTGGGGTGGTGTGGTGAGCAAAATGACAATGGATTAAACCTTGATCTGTAACTGGGGGTGAATGTTTTGCCAATGTGCAACATTCCGTCCATCATCTTGTGTGTTTTGCTGTTCGCCCTATGTGGTAAGGGTATGCCCAGACATGGGTCCCGTGCTCACTACGCCACTGGAGTCAAGCTATCATGGCTGAAGAGGGGTGAAACCCCAAAACCGGTCCTAGGATGCTTGATTCCGGTTCAGGGAAGACATGGCTTGGCAGTTCGGGCTGGACTGTTCCCATGAGGCACAGGGTCAAGACTGATTTGCCTATGGCCATGTCTGAACTGGGGTGGCGTGGTGAGCAAAATAACGATGGATGAAACCCAGATCTGTGACTGGGGGTGAATGTTTTGCCAATGTGCAACATTCCGTCCATCATCTTGTGTGTTTTGCTGTTCTCCCTATTTGGGAAGGGTATGCCCAGACGTGAGTTCTGTGCTCACTAGGCAACTGGAGTCAAGCTATCCTGGCTGAAGAGGGGTGAAACCACGAAATTGGTCCTAGTATGCTTGATTCCGGTTCAGGGAATACATAGCTTGGCAGTTCGGGCTGGACTGTTCCCATGAGGCACAGGGTCAAGACTGATTTGCATATGGCCATGTCTGAACTGGGGAGGCGTGGTGAGCAAAATAACGATGACTTATACCCAGATCTGTGACTGGGGTGAATGTTTTGCCAATGTGCAACATTCCGTCCATCATCTTGTGTGTTTTGCTGTTCGCCCTGTGTGGGAAGGGTATGCCCAGACATGGGTCCCGTGATCACTACACCACTATAGTCAAGCTATCCTGGCTGAAGAGGGGTGAAACCCCAAAACCGGTCCTAGGATGCTTGATTCCGGTTCAGGGAAGACATGGCTTGGCAGATCGGGCTGGACTGTTCCCATGAGGAACAGGGTCAAGACTGATTTGCATGTGTCCATGTCTGAACTGGGGTGGCGTGGTGAGCAAAATAACGATGGATTAAACCCAGATCTGTGACTGGGGGTGAATGTTTTGCCAATGTGCAACATTCCGTCCATCATCTTGTGTGTTTTGCTGTTCGCCCTATGTGGGAAGGGTATGCCCAGGCATGGGTCCCGTGTTCACTACGCCACTGGAGTCAATCTATCCTGGATGAAGAGGGGTGAAACCCCGAAACCGGTCTTAGGATGCTTGATTCCGGTTCACGGAAGACATGGCTTGGCAGTTCGGGCTGGACTGTTCCCATGAAGCACATGGTCAAGACTGATTCGCATATGGCTATGTCTGAACTGGGGTGGCGTGGTGAGCAAAATAACGATGGATTAAACCCAGATCTGTGACTGGGGGTGAATGTTTTGCCAATGTGCAACATTCTGTCCATCATCTTGTTTGTTTTGCTGTTCGCCCTATGTGGGAAGGGTATCCCCAGACGTGGGTCCCTTGCTCACTCCGCCACTGGAGTCAAGCTATCCTGGCTGAAGAGGGGTGAAACCCCGAAACCGGTGCTAGGATGCTTGATTCCGGTTCAGGGAAGACATGGCTTGGCAGGTCAGGCTGGACTGTTCCCATGAGTCACAGGGTCAAGACTGATTTGCATATGGCCATGTCTGAACTGGAGTGGCGTGGTGAGCAAAATAACGATGGATTAAACCCAGATCTGTGACTGGGGGTGAATGTTTTGCCAATGTGCAACATTCCGTCCATCATCTTGTGTGTTTAGCTGTTCGCCCTATGTGGGAAGGGTATGCCCAGACGTGGCTCCCGTGCTCACTACGCCACTGGAGTCAAGCTATCCTGGCTGAAGAGGGGTGACACCCAGAAACCGGTCCTAGGATGCTTGATTCCGGTTCAGGGAAGACATGGCTTGGCAGTTTGGGCTGGACTGTTCCCATGAGGCACAGGGTCAAGACTGATTTGCATATGGCCATGTGTGAACTGGGGTGGCGTGGTAAGTAAAATAACGATGGCTTAAACCCAGATCTGTGACTGGGGGTGAATGTTTGCCAATGTGCAACATTCCGTCCATCATCTTGTGTGTTTTGCTGTTCGCCCTATGTGGGAAGGGTATGCCCAGACATGGGTCTCGTGCTCACTACGCCACTGGAGTCAAGCTATCCTGGGTGAAGAGGGGTGAAACCCCAAAGCCGGTCCTAGGATGCTTGATTCCGGTACAGGGAAGACAAGGCTTGGCAGTTCGGGCTGGACTGTTCCCATGAGGCACAGGGTCAAGACTGATTTGCAAATGGCCATGTCTGAACTTGGGTGGCGTGGTGAGCAAAATAACGATGGATTAAACCAAGATCTGTGACTGGGGGTGAATGTTTTGCCAATGTGCAATATTCCGTCCATCATCTTGTGTGTTTTGCTGCTCGCCCTATGTGGGAAGGGTATGCCCAGAAGTGGGTCCCGTGCTCACTACTCCACTGGAGTCAAGCTATCCTGGCTGAAGAGGGGTGAAACCCCGATACCGGTCCTAGGATGCTTGATTCCGGCTCAGGGAAGACAAGGCTTGGCAGTTCAGGCTGGACTGTTCCCATGAGGCGCAGGGTCAAGACTGATTTGCATATGGCCATGTCTGAACTGGGGTGCCGTGGTGAGCAAAATAAAGATGGATTAAACCCAGATCTGTGACTGGAGCTGAATGTTTTGCCAATGTGCAACATTCCGTCCATAATCTTGTGTGTTTTGCTGTTCGCCCTATGTAGGAAGGGAATGCCCAGACATGGGTCCCGTGCTCACTACGCCACTGGAGTTAAGCTATCATGGCTGAAGAGGGGTGAAACCCCGAAACCGGTCCTAGGATGCTTGATTCCGGTTCAGGGAAGACATGGCTTGGCAGTTCGGGCTGGACTGTTCCCATGAGGCACAGGGTCAAGACTGATTTGCATATGGCCATGTCTAAACTGGGGTGGCGTGGTGAGCAAAATAACGATGGATGAAACCCAGATCTGTGAAAGGGGGTGAATGTTTTGCCAATGTGCAACATTCCGTCCATCATCTTGTGTGTTTTGCTGTTCTCCCTATTTGGGAAGGGTATGCCCAGACGTGGGTTCTGTGCTTACTACGCAACTGGAGTCAAGCTATCCTGGCTGAAGAGGGGTGAAACCATGAAATCGGTCCTTGGATGCTTGATTCCGGTTCAGGGAATACATAGCTTGGCAGTTCGGGCTGGACTGTTCCCATGAGGCACAGGGTCAAGATTGATTTGCATATGGCCATGTCTGAACTGGGGAGGCGTGGTGAGCAAAATAACGATGACTTATACCCAGATCTGTGACTGGGGGTGAATGTTTTGCCAATGCGCAACATTCCGTCCATCATCTTGTGTGTTTTGCTGTTCGCCCTGTGTGGGAAGGGTATGCCCAGACATGGGTCCCGTGATCACTACGCCACTAGAGTCAAGCTATCCTGGCTGAAGAGGGGTGAAACCCCAAAACTGGTCCTAGGATGCGTGATTCCGGTTCAGGGAAGACATGGCTTGGCAGATCGGGCTGGACTGTTCCCATGAGGAACAGGGTCAAGACTGATTTGCATATGTCCATGTCTGAACTGGGGTGGCGTGGTGAGCAACATAACGATGGATTAAACCCAGATCTGTGACTGGGGGTGAATGTTTTGCCAATGTGCAACATTCCGTCCATCATCTTGTGTGTTTTGCTGTTCGCCCTATGTGGGAAGGGTATGCCCAGGCGTGGGTCCCGTGCTCACTACGCCACTGGAGTCAATCTATTCTGACTAAAGAGGGGTGAAACCCCGAAACCGGTCTTAGGATGCTTGATTCCGGTTCAGGGAAGACATGGCATGGCAGTTCGGGCTGGACTGCTCCCATGAGGCACAGGGTCAAGACTGATTTGCATATGGCCGTGTCTGAACTGGGGTGGCGTGGTGAGCAAAATAACGATGGATTAAACCCAGATCTGTGACTGGGGGTGAATTTTTAGCCAATGTGCAACATTCCGTGCATCATCTTGTGTGTTTTGCTGTTCGCCCTATGTGGGAAGGGTATTCCCAGACGTGGGTCCCGTGCTCACTACACCACTGGAGTCAAGCTATCCTGGCTGAAGAGGGGTGAAACCCCGAAACTGGTACTAGGATGCTTGATTCCGGTTCACGGAAGACATGGCTTGGCCGTTCGGGCTGGACTGTTCCCATGAGGCACATGGTCAAGACTGATTCGCATATGGCTATGTCTGAACTGGGGTGGCGTGGTGAGCAAAATAACGATGGATTAAACCCAGATCTGTAACTGGGGGTGAATGTTTTGCCAATGTGCAACATTCCATCATGTTGTTTGTTTTGCTGTTCGCCCTATGTGGGAAGGGTATGCCCAGACGTGGGTCCCTTGCTCACTACACCACTGGAGTCAAGCTATCCTGGCTGAAGAGGGGTGAAACCCCGAAACTGGTACTAGGATGCTTGATTCCGGTTCAGGGAAGACATGGCTTGGCAGTTCGGGCTGGACTGTTCCCATGAGTCACAGAGTCAAGACTGATTTGCATATGGCCATGTCTGAACTGGAGTGGCGTGGTGAGCAAAAAAACGATGGATTAAACCCAGATCTGTGACTGGGGGTGAATGTTTTGCCAATGTGCAACATTCCGTCCATCATCTTGTGTGTTTAGCTGTGCGCCCTATGTGGGAAGGGTATGCCCAGCAGTGGGTCCCGTGCAAACTACGACACTGAAGTCAAGCTATCCTGGCTGAAGAGGGGTGAAACCCCGAAACCGGTCCTAGGATGCTTGATTCCGGTTCAGGGAAGACATGGCTTGGCAGTTCGGGCTGGACTGTTCCCATGAGGCACAGGGTCAAGACTGATTTGCATATGGCCATGTCTGAACTGGGGTGGCGTGGTGAGCAAAATAACGATGGATGAAACCCAGATCTGTGACTGGGGGTGAATGTTTTGCCAATGAGCAACATTCCGTCCATCATCTTGTGTGATTTGCTGTTCTCCCTATTTGGGAAGGGTATGCCCAGACGTGGGTTCTGTGCTTACTACGCAACTGGAGTCAAGCTATCCTGGCTGAAGAGGGGTGAAACCATGAAATCGGTCCTTGGATGCTTGATTCCGGTTCAGGGAATACATAGCTTGGCAGTTCGGGCTGGACTGTTCCCATGAGGCACAGGGTCAAGATTGATTTGCATATGGCCATGTCTGAACTGGGGAGGCGTGGTGAGCAAAATAACGATGACTTATACCCAGATCTGTGACTGGGGGTGAATGTTTTGCCAATGCGCAACATTCCGTCCATCATCTTGTGTGTTTTGCTGTTCGCCCTATGTGGAAAGGGTATGCCCAGACATGGGTCCCGTGCTCACTACTCCACTGAAGTCAAGCTGTCATGGCTGAAGAGGGGTGAAACCCCGAAACCGGTCCTAGGATGCTTGATTCCGGTTCAGGGAGGACATGGCTTGGCAGTTCGGGCTGGACTGTTCCCATGAGGCACAGGGTCAAGACTGATTTGCATATGGCCATGTCTGAACTGGGGCGGCGTGGTGAGCAAAATAACGATGGATTAAACCCAGATCTGTGACTGGGGGTGAAAGTTTTGCCAATGTGCAACATTCCGTCCATCATCTTGTGTGTTTTGCTGTTCTCCCTATCTGGGAAGGGTATGCCTAGACGTGGGTTCTGTGCTCACTACGCCACTGGAGTCAAGCTATCCTGGCTGAAGAGGGGTGAAACCACGAAACCGGTCCTAGGATGCTTGATTCCGGTTCAGGGAATACATAGCTTGGCAGTTCGGGCTGGACTGTTCCCATGAGGCACAGGGTCAAGACTGATTTGCATATGGCCATGTCTGAACTGGGGTGGCGTGGTGAGCAAAATAACGATGGATTAAACCCAGATCTGTGACTGGGGGTGAATGTTTTCCCAATGTGCAAAATTCCGTCCATCATCTTGTGTGTTTTGCTGTTCGCCCTATGTGGGAAGGGTATGCCCAGGCGTGGGTCCCGTGCTCACTACACCACTGGAGTCAAGCTATCCTGGCTGAAGAGGGGTGAAACCCCGAAACTGGTACTAGGATGCTTAATTCCGGTTCACAGAAGACATGGCTTGGCAGTTCGGGCTGCACTGTTCCCATGAGGCACATGGTCAAGACTGATTCGCATATGGCTATGTCTGAACTGGGGTGGCGTGGTGAGCAAAATAACGATGGATTAAACCCAGATCTATGACTGGGGGTGAATGTTTTGCCAATATGCAACATTCCATCCATCATCTTGTTTGTTTTGCTGTTCGCCCTATGTGGGAAGGGTGTGCCCAGACGTGGGTCCCTTGCTCACTATGCCACTGGAGTCAAGCTATCCTGGCTGAAGAGAGGTGAAACCCCGAAACCGGTGCTAGGATGCTTGATTCCGGTTCAGGGAAGACATGGCTTGGCAGTTCGGGCTGGACTGTTCCCATGAGTCACAGGGTCAAGACTGATTTGCATATGGCCATGTCTGAACTGGAGTGGCGTGGTGAGCAAAATAACGATGGATTAAACCCAGATCTGTGACTGGGAGTGAATGTTTTGCCAATGTGCAACATTCCGTCCATCATCTTGTGTGTTTAGCTGTTCGCCCTATGTGGGAAGGGTATGCCCAGACGTGGGTCTCGTGCTCACTACGCCGCTGAAGTCAAGCTATCCTGGCTGAAGAGGGGTGAAACCCCGAAACCGGTGCTAGGATGCTTGATTCCGGTTCAGGGAAGACATGGCTTGGCAGTTCGGGCTGGACTGTTCCCATGAGTCACAGGGTCAAGACTGATTTGCATATGGCCATGTCTGAACTGGAGTGGCGTGGTGAGCAAAATAACGATGGATTAAACCCAGATCTGTGACTGGGGGTGAATGTTTTGCCAATGTGCAACATTACGTCCATCATCTTTTGTGTTTTGCTGTTTGCCCTATGTGGGAAGGGTATGCCCAGACGTGGGTCCCATGCTCACTACGCCTTTGAAGTCAAGCTATCCTGGCTGAAGAGGGGTGAAACCCCGAAACCGGTCCTAGGATGCTTGATTCCGGTTCAGGGAAGACATGGCTTGGCAGTTCGGGCTGGACTGCTCCCATGAGGCACAGGGTCAAGACTGATTTGCATATGGCCATGTCTGAACTGGGGTGGCATGGTGAGCAAAATAACGATGGATTAAACCCAGATCTGTGACTGGGGGTGAATGTTTTGCCAATGTGCAACATTCCGTCCATCATCTTGTGTGTTTTGCTGTTCGTCCTATGTGGGAAGGGTATGCCCAGACGTTGGTCCCGTGCTCACTACGCCACTGGAATCAAGCTATCCTGTCTGAAGAGGGGTGAAACCCCGAAACCGGTCCTAGGATGCTTGATTCCAGTTCAGGGAAGACATTGCTTGGCAGTTCGGGCTGGACTGGTCCCATGAGGCACAGGGTCAAGACTGATTTGCATATGGCCATGTCTGAACTGGGGTGGCGAGCAAAATAACGATGGATTAAACCCAGATCTGTGACTGGGGGTGAATGTTTTGCCAATGTGCAACATTCCGTCCATCATCTTGTGTGTTTTGCTGTTCGCCCTATGTGGGAAGGGTATGCCCAGACGTGGGTCCTGTGCTCACTACGCCACTGGAGTCAATCTATCCTGGCTGAAGAGGGGTGAAACCCCGAAACCGGTCTTAGGATGCTTGATTCCGGTTCAGGGAAGACATGGCTTGGCAGTTCGGGCTGGACTGTTCCCATGAGGCACAGGGCATAGACTTATTTGCATATGGCCATGTCTGAACTGGGGTGGCGTGGTGGGCAAAATAACGATGGATTAAACCCAGATCTGTGACTGGGGGTGAATGTTTTGCCAATGTGCAACATTCCCTCCATCATCTTGTGTGTTTTGCTGTTCGCCCTATGTGGAAAGGGTATGCCCAGACGTCGGTCCCGTGCTCACTATGCCACTGGAGTCAAGCTATCCTGCCTGCAGAGGGGTGAATCCCCGAAACCAGTCCTAGGATGCTTGATTCCGGTTCAGGGAAAACATGGCTTGGCAGTTCGGGCTGGACTGTTCCCATGAGGCACAGGGTCAAGACTGATTTGCATATGGCCATGTCTGAACTTGGGTGGCGTGGTGAGCAAAATAACGATGGATTAAACCAAGATCTGTGACTGGGGGTGAATGTTTTGCCAATGTGCAATATTCCGTCCATCATCTTGTGTGTTTTGCTGCTCGCCCTATGTGGGAAGGGTATGCCCAGAAGTGGGTCCCGTGCTCACTACTCCACTGGAGTCAAGCTATCCTGGCTGAAGAGGGGTGAAACCCCGATACCGGTCCTAGGATGCTTGATTCCGGCTCAGGGAAGACAAGGCTTGGCAGTTCAGGCTGGACTGTTCCCATGAGGCGCAGGGTCAAGACTGATTTGCATATGGCCATGTCTGACCTGGGGTGCCGTGGTGAGCAAAATAAAGATGGATTAAACCCAGATCTGTGACTGGAGCTGAATGTTTTGCCAATGTGCAACATTCCGTCCATAATCTTGTGTGTTTTGCTGTTCGCCCTATGTAGGAAGGGAATGCCCAGACATGGGTCCCGTGCTCACTACGCCACTGGAGTTAAGCTATCATGGCTGAAGAGGGGTGAAACCCCGAAACCGGTCCTAGGATGCTTGATTCCGGTTCAGGGAAGACATGGCTTGGCAGTTCGGGCTGGACTGTTCCCATGAGGCACAGGGTCAAGACTGATTTGCATATGGCCACGTCTGAACTGGGGTGGCGTGGTGAGCAAAATAACGATGGATGAAACCCAGATCTGTGACTGGGGGTGAATGTTTTGCCAATGTGCAACATTCCGTCCATCATCTTGTGTGTTTTGCTGTTCTCCCCATTTGGGAAGGGTATGCCCAGACGTGGGTTCTGTGCTTACTACGCAACTGGAGTCAAGCTATCCTGGCTGAAGAGGGGTGAAACCATGAAATCGGTCCTTGGATGCTTGATTCCGGTTCAGGGAATACATAGCTTGGCAGTTCGGGCTGGACTGTTCCCATGAGGCACAGGGTCAAGATTGATTTGCATATGGCCATGTCTGAACTGGGGAGGCGTGGTGAGCAAAATAACGATGACTTATACCCAGATCTGTGACTGGGGGTGAATGTTTTGCCAATGCGCAACATTCCGTCCATCATCTTGTGTGTTTTGCTGTTCGCCCTGTGTGGGAAGGGTATGCCCAGACATGGGTCCAGTGATCACTACGCCACTAGAGTCAAGCTATCCTGGCTGAAGAGGGGTGAAACCCCAAAACTGGTCCTAGGATGCGTGATTCCGGTTCAGGGAAGACATGGCTTGGCAGATCGGGCTGGACTGTTCCCATGAGGAACAGGGTCAAGACTGATTTGCATATGTCCATGTCTGAACTGGGGTGGCGTGGTGAGCAACATAACGATGGATTAAACCCAGATCTGTGACTGGGGGTGAATGTTTTGCCAATGTGCAACATTCCGTCCATCATCTTGTGTGTTTTGCTGTTCGCCCTATGTGGGAAGGGTATGCCCAGGCGTGGGTCCCGTGCTCACTACGCCACTGGAGTCAATCTATTCTGACTAAAGAGGGGTGAAACCCCGAAACCGGTCTTAGGATGCTTGATTCCGGTTCAGGGAAGACATGGCATGGCAGTTCGGGCTGGACTGCTCCCATGAGGCACAGGGTCAAGACTGATTTGCATATGGCCGTGTCTGAACTGGGGTGGCGTGGTGAGCAAAATAACGATGGATTAAACCCAGATCTGTGACTGGGGGTGAATTTTTAGCCAATGTGCAACATTCCGTGCATCATCTTGTGTGTTTTGCTGTTCGCCCTATGTGGGAAGGGTATTCCCAGACGTGGGTCCCGTGCTCACTACACCACTGGAGTCAAGCTATCCTGGCTGAAGAGGGGTGAAACCCCGAAACTGGTACTAGGATGCTTGATTCCGGTTCACGGAAGACATGGCTTGGCCGTTCGGGCTGGACTGTTCCCATGAGGCACATGGTCAAGACTGATTCGCATATGGCTATGTCTGAACTGGGGTGGCGTGGTGAGCAAAATAACGATGGATTAAACCCAGATCTGTAACTGGGGGTGAATGTTTTGCCAATGTGCAACATTCCATCCATCATGTTGTTTGTTTTGCTGTTCGCCCTATGTGGGAAGGGTATGCCCAGACATGGGTCCCTTGCTCACTACACCACTGGAGTCAAGCTATCCTGGCTGAAGAGGGGTGAAACCCCGAAACTGGTACTAGGATGCTTGATTCCGGTTCAGGGAAGACATGGCTTGGCAGTTCGGGCTGGACTGTTCCCATGAGTCACAGAGTCAAGACTGATTTGCATATGGCCATGTCTGAACTGGAGTGGCGTGGTGAGCAAAAAAACGATGGATTAAACCCAGATCTGTGACTGGGGGTGAATGTTTTGCCAATGTGCAACATTCCGTCCATCATCTTGTGTGTTTAGCTGCTCGCCCTATGTGGGAAGGGTATGCCCAGAAGTGGGTCCCGTGCTCACTACTCCACTGGAGTCAAGCTATCCTGGCTGAAGAGGGGTGAAACCCCGATACCGGTCCTAGGATGCTTGATTCCGGCTCAGGGAAGACAAGGCTTGGCAGTTCAGGCTGGACTGTTCCCATGAGGCGCAGGGTCAAGACTGATTTGCATATGGCCATGTCTGAACTGGGGTGCCGTGGTGAGCAAAATAAAGATGGATTAAACCCAGATCTGTGACTGGAGCTGAATGTTTTGCCAATGTGCAACATTCCGTCCATAATCTTGTGTGTTTTGCTGTTCGCCCTATGTAGGAAGGGAATGCCCAGACATGGGTCCCGTGCTCACTACGCCACTGGAGTTAAGCTATCATGGCTGAAGAGGGGTGAAACCCCGAAACCGGTCCTAGGATGCTTGATTCCGGTTCAGGGAAGACATGGCTTGGCAGTTCGGGCTGGACTGTTCCCATGAGGCACAGGGTGAAGACTGATTTGCATATGGCCATGTCTGAACTGGGGTGGCGTGGTGAGCAAAATAACGATGGATGAAACCCAGATCTGTGACTGGGGGTGAATGTTTTGCCAATGTGCAACATTCCGTCCATCATCTTGTGTGTTTTGCTGTTCTCCCTATTTGGGAAGGGTATGCCCAGACGTGGGTTCTGTGCTTACTACGCAACTGGAGTCAAGCTATCCTGGCTGAAGAGGGGTGAAACCATGAAATCGGTCCTTGGATGCTTGATTCCGGTTCAGGGAATACATAGCTTGGCAGTTCGGGCTGGACTGTTCCCATGAGGCACAGGGTCAAGATTGATTTGCATATGGCCATGTCTGAACTGGGGAGGCGTGGTGAGCAAAATAACGATGACTTATACCCAGATCTGTGACTGGGGGTGAATGTTTTGCCAATGCGCAACATTCCGTCCATCATCTTGTGTGTTTTGCTGTTCGCCCTGTGTGGGAAGGGTATGCCCAGACATGGGTCCCGTGATCACTACGCCACTAGAGTCCAGCTATCCTGGCTGAAGAGGGGTGAAACCCCAAAACTGGTTCTAGGATGCGTGATTCCGGTTCAGGGAAGACATGGCTTGGCAGATCGGGCTGGACTGTTCCCATGAGGAACAGGGTCAAGACTGATTTGCATATGTCCATGTCTGAACTGGGGTGGCGTGGTGAGCAACATAACGATGGATTAAACCCAGATCTGTGACTGGGGGTGAATGTTTTGCCAATGTGCAACATTCCGTCCATCATCTTGTGTGTTTTGCTGTTCGCCCTATGTGGGAAGGGTATGCCCAGGCGTGGGTCCCGTGCTCACTACGCCACTGGAGTCAATCTATTCTGACTAAAGAGGGGTGAAACCCCGAAACCGGTCTTAGGATGCTTGATTCCGGTTCAGGGAAGACATGGCATGGCAGTTCGGGCTGGACTGCTCCCATGAGGCACAGGGTAAAGACTGATTTGCATATGGCCGTGTCTGAACTGGGGTGGCGTGGTGAGCAAAATAACGATGGATTAAACCCAGATCTGTGACTGGGGGTGAATTTTTAGCCAATGTGCAACATTCCGTCCATCATCTTGTGTGTTTTGCTGTTCGCCCTATGTGGGAAGGGTATTCCCAGACTTGGGTCCCGTGCTCACTACACCACTGGAGTCAAGCTATCCTGGCTGAAGAGGGGTGAAACCCCGAAACTGGTACTAGGATGCTTGATTCCGGTTCACGGAAGACATGGCTTGGCCGTTCGGGCTGGACTGTTCCCATGAGGCACATGGTCAAGACTGATTCGCATATGTCTATGTCTGAACTGGGGTGGCGTGGTGAGCAAAATAACGATGGATTAAACCCAGATCTGTAACTGGGGGTGAATGTTTTGCCAATGTGCAACATTCCATCCATCATGTTGTTTGTTTTGCTGTTCGCCCTATGTGGGAAGGGTATGCCCAGACGTGGGTCCCTTGCTCACTACACCACTGGAGTCAAGCTATCCTGGCTGAAGAGGGGTGAAACCCTGAAACTGGTACTAGGATGCTTGATTCCGGTTCAGGGAAGACATGGCTTGGCAGTTCGGGCTGGACTGTTCCCATGAGTCACAGAGTCAAGACTGATTTGCATATGGCCATGTCTGAACTGGAGTGGCGTGGTGAGCAAAAAAACGATGGATTAAACCCAGATCTGTGACTGGGGGTGAATGTTTTGCCAATGTGCAACATTCTGTCCATCATCTTGTGTGTTTAGCTGTGCGCCCTATGTGGGAAGGGTATGCCCAGCAGTGGGTCCCGTGCTCACTACGACACTGAAGTCAAGCTATCCTGGCTGAAGAGGGGTGAAACCCCGAAACCGGTCCTAGGATGCTTGATTCCGGTTCAGGGAAGACATGGCTTGGCAGTTCGGGCTGGACTGTTCCCATGAGGCACAGGGTCAAGACTGATTTGCATATGGCCATGTCTGAACTGGGGTGGCGTGGTGAGCAAAATAACGATGGATGAAACCCAGATCTGTGACTGGGGGTGAATGTTTTGCCAATGAGCAACATTCCGTCCATCATCTTGTGTGATTTGCTGTTCGTCCTATGTGGGAAGGGTATGCCCAGACGTAGGTCCCGTGCTCACTATGCCACTGGAGTCAAGCTATCCTGTCTGAAGAGGGGTGAAACCCCGAAACCGGTCCTAGGATGCTTGATTCCGGTTCAAGGAAGACATGGCTTGGCAGTTCGGGCTTGACTATTCCCATGAGGCACAGGGTCAAGATTGATTTGCATATGGCTATGTCTGAACTGGGGTGGCGTGGTGAGCAAAATAACAATAGATTAAACCCAGATCTGTGACTGGGGTTGAATGTTTTGCCAATGTGCAACAACATTCCGTCCATCATCTTGTGTGTTTTGCTGTTCGCCCTATGTGGAAAGGGTATGCCCAGACATGGGTCCCGTGCTCACTACTCCACTGAAGTCAAGCTGTCATGGCTGAAGAGGGGTGAAACCCCGAAACCGGTCCTAGGATGCTTGATTCCGGTTCAGGGAGGACATGGCTTGGCAGTTCGGGCTGGACTGTTCCCATGAGGCACAGGGTCAAGACTGATTTGCATATGGCCATGTCTGAACTGGGGCGGCGTGGTGAGCAAAATAACGATGGATTAAACCCAGATCTGTGACTGGGGGTGAAAGTTTTGCCAATGTGCAACATTCCGTCCATCATCTTGTGTGTTTTGCTGTTCTCCCTATCTGGGAAGGGTATGCCTAGACGTGGGTTCTGTGCTCACTACGCCACTGGAGTCAAGCTATCCTGGCTGAAGAGGGGTGAAACCACGAAACCGGTCCTAGGATGCTTGATTCCGGTTCAGGGAATACATAGCTTGGCAGTTCGGGCTGGACTGTTCCCATGAGGCACAGGGTCAAGACTGATTTGCATATGGCCATGTCTGAACTGGGGTGGCGTGGTGAGCAAAATAACGATGGATTAAACCCAGATCTGTGACTGGGGGTGAATGTTTTCCCAATGTGCAAAATTCCGTCCATCATCTTGTGTGTTTTGCTGTTCGCCCTATGTGGGAAGGGTATGCCCAGGCGTGGGTCCCGTGCTCACTACACCACTGGAGTCAAGCTATCCTGGCTGAAGAGGGGTGAAACCCCGAAACTGGTACTAGGATGCTTGATTCCGGTTCACAGAAGACATGGCTTGGCAGTTCGGGCTGCACTGTTCCCATGAGGCACATGGTCAAGACTGATTCGCATATGGCTATGTCTGAACTGGGGTGGCGTGGTGAGCAAAATAACGATGGATTAAACCCAGATCTATGACTGGGGGTGAATGTTTTGCCAATATGCAACATTCCATCCATCATCTTGTTTGTTTTGCTGTTCGCCCTATGTGGGAAGGGTGTGCCCAGACGTGGGTCCCTTGCTCACTATGCCACTGGAGTCAAGCTATCCTGGCTGAAGAGAGGTGAAACCCCGAAACCGGTGCTAGGATGCTTGATTCCGGTTCAGGGAAGACATGGCTTGGCAGTTCGGGCTGGACTGTTCCCATGAGTCACAGGGTCAAGACTGATTTGCATATGGCCATGTCTGAACTGGAGTGGCGTGGTGAGCAAAATAACGATGGATTAAACCCAGATCTGTGACTGGGAGTGAATGTTTTGCCAATGTGCAACATTCCGTCCATCATCTTGTGTGTTTAGCTGTTCGCCCTATGTGGGAAGGGTATGCCCAGACGTGGGTCTCGTGCTCACTACGCCGCTGAAGTCAAGCTATCCTGGCTGAAGAGGGGTGAAACCCCGAAACCGGTGCTAGGATGCTTGATTCCGGTTCAGGGAAGACATGGCTTGGCAGTTCGGGCTGGACTGTTCCCATGAGTCACAGGGTCAAGACTGATTTGCATATGGCCATGTCTGAACTGGAGTGGCGTGGTGAGCAAAATAACGATGGATTAAACCCAGATCTGTGACTGGGGGTGAATGTTTTGCCAATGTGCAACATTACGTCCATCATCTTTTGTGTTTTGCTGTTTGCCCTATGTGGGAAGGGTATGCCCAGATGTGGGTCCCATGCTCACTACGCCTTTGAAGTCAAGCTATCCTGGCTGAAGAGGGGTGAAACCCCGAAACCGGTCCTAGGATGCTTGATTCCGGTTCAGGGAAGACATGGCTTGGCAGTTCGGGCTGGACTGCTCCCATGAGGCACAGGGTCAAGACTGATTTGCATATGGCCATGTCTGAACTGGGGTGGCATGGTGAGCAAAATAACGATGGATTAAACCCAGATCTGTGACTGGGGGTGAACGTTTTGCCAATGTGCAACATTCCGTCCATCATCTTGTGTGTTTTGCTGTTCGTCCTATGTGGGAAGGGTATGCCCAGACGTTGGTCCCGTGCTCACTACGCCACTGGAATCAAGCTATCCTGTCTGAAGAGGGGTGAAACCCCGAAACCGGTCCTAGGATGCTTGATTCCAGTTCAGGGAAGACATTGCTTGGCAGTTCGGGCTGGACTGGTCCCATGAGGCACAGGGTCAAGACTGATTTGCATATGGCCATGTCTGAACTGGGGTGGCGAGCAAAATAACGATGGATTAAACCCAGATCTGTGACTGGGGGTGAATGTTTTGCCAATGTGCAACATTCCGTCCATCATCTTGTGTGTTTTGCTGTTCGCCCTATGTGGGAAGGGTATGCCCAGACGTGGGTCCTGTGCTCACTACGCCACTGGAGTCAATCTATCCTGGCTGAAGAGGGGTGAAACCCCGAAACCGGTCTTAGGATGCTTGATTCCGGTTCAGGGAAGACATGGCTTGGCAGTTCGGGCTGGACTGTTCCCATGAGGCACAGGGCATAGACTTATTTGCATATGGCCATGTCTGAACTGGGGTGGCGTGGTGGGCAAAATAACGATGGATTAAACCCAGATCTGTGACTGGGGGTGAATGTTTTGCCAATGTGCAACATTCCCTCCATCATCTTGTGTGTTTTGCTGTTCGCCCTATGTGGAAAGGGTATGCCCAGACGTCGGTCCCGTGCTCACTATGCCACTGGAGTCAAGCTATCCTGCCTGCAGAGGGGTGAATCCCCGAAACCAGTCCTAGGATGCTTGATTCCGGTTCAGGGAAAACATGGCTTGGCAGTTCGGGCTGGACTGTTCCCATGAGGCACAGGGTCAAGACTGATTTGCATATGGCCATGTCTGAACTTGGGTGGCGTGGTGAGCAAAATAACGATGGATTAAACCAAGATCTGTGACTGGGGGTGAATGTTTTGCCAATGTGCAATATTCCGTCCATCATCTTGTGTGTTTTGCTGCTCGCCCTATGTGGGAAGGGTATGCCCAGAAGTGGGTCCCGTGCTCACTACTCCACTGGAGTCAAGCTATCCTGGCTGAAGAGGGGTGAAACCCCGATACCGGTCCTAGGATGCTTGATTCCGGCTCAGGGAAGACAAGGCTTGGCAGTTCAGGCTGGACTGTTCCCATGAGGCGCAGGGTCAAGACTGATTTGCATATGGCCATGTCTGAACTGGGGTGCCGTGGTGAGCAAAATAAAGATGGATTAAACCCAGATCTGTGACTGGAGCTGAATGTTTTGCCAATGTGCAACATTCCGTCCATAATCTTGTGTGTTTTGCTGTTCGCCCTATGTAGGAAGGGAATGCCCAGACATGGGTCCCGTGCTCACTACGCCACTGGAGTTAAGCTATCATGGCTGAAGAGGGGTGAAACCCCGAAACCGGTCCTAGGATGCTTGATTCCGGTTCAGGGAAGACATGGCTTGGCAGTTCGGGCTGGACTGTTCCCATGAGGCACAGGGTCAAGACTGATTTGCATATGGCCATGTCTGAACTGGGGTGGCGTGGTGAGCAAAATAACGATGGATGAAACCCAGATCTGTGACTGGGGGTGAATGTTTTGCCAATGTGCAACATTCCGTCCATCATCTTGTGTGTTTTGCTGTTCTCCCTATTTGGGAAGGGTATGCCCAGACGTGGGTTCTGTGCTTACTACGCAACTGGAGTCAAGCTATCCTGGCTGAAGAGGGGTGAAACCATGAAATCGGTCCTTGGATGCTTGATTCCGGTTCAGGGAATACATAGCTTGGCAGTTCGGGCTGGACTGTTCCCATGAGGCACAGGGTCAAGATTGATTTGCATATGGCCATGTCTGAACTGAGGAGGCGTGGTGAGCAAAATAACGATGACTTATACCCAGATCTGTGACTGGGGGTGAATGTTTTGCCAATGCGCAACATTCCGTCCATCATCTTGTGTGTTTTGCTGTTCGCCCTGTGTGGGAAGGGTATGCCCAGACATGGGTCCCGTGATCACTACGCCACTAGAGTCAAGCTATCCTGGCTGAAGAGGGGTGAAACCCCAAAACTGGTCCTAGGATGCGTGATTCCGGTTCAGGGAAGACATGGCTTGGCAGATCGGGCTGGACTGTTCCCATGAGGAACAGGGTCAAGACTGATTTGCATATGTCCATGTCTGAACTGGGGTGGCGTGGTGAGCAACATAACGATGGATCAAACCCAGATCTGTGACTGGGGGTGAATGTTTTGCCAATGTGCAACATTCCGTCCATCATCTTGTGTGTTTTGCTGTTCGCCCTATGTGGGAAGGGTATGCCCAGGCGTGGGTCCCGTGCTCACTACACCACTGGAGTCAAGCTATCCTGGCTGAAGAGGGGTGAAACCCCGAAACTGGTACTAGGATGCTTGATTCCGGTTCACGGAAGACATGGCTTGGCCGTTCGGGCTGGACTGTTCCCATGAGGCACATGGTCAAGACTGATTCGCATATGGCTATGTCTGAACTGGGGTGGCGTGGTGAGCAAAATAACGATGGATTAAACCCAGATCTGTAACTGGGGGTGAATGTTTTGCCAATGTGCAACATTCCATCCATCATGTTGTTTGTTTTGCTGTTCGCCCTATGTGGGAAGGATATGCCCAGACATGGGTCCCTTGCTCACTACACCACTGGAGTCAAGCTATCCTGGCTGAAGAGGGGTGAAACCCCGAAACTGGTACTAGGATGCTTGATTCCGGTTCAGGGAAGACATGGCTTGGCAGTTCGGGCTGGACTGTTCCCATGAGTCACAGAGTCAAGACTGATTTGCATATGGCCATGTCTGAACTGGAGTGGCGTGGTGAGCAAAAAAACGATGGATTAAACCCAGATCTATGACTGGGGGTGAATGTTTTGCCAATGTGCAACATTCCGTCCATCATCTTGTGTGTTTAGCTGTGCGCCCTATGTGGGAAGGGTATGCCCAGCAGTGGGTCCCGTGCTCACTACGACACTGAAGTCAAGCTATCCTGGCTGAAGAGGGGTGAAACCCCGAAACCGGTCCTAGGATGCTTGATTCCGGTTCAGGGAAGACATGGCTTGGCAGTTCGGGCTGGACTGTTCCCATGAGGCACAGGGTCAAGACTGATTTGCATATGGCCATGTCTGAACTGGGGTGGCGTGGTGAGCAAAATAACGATGGATGAAACCCAGATCTGTGACTGGGGGTGAATGTTTTGCCAATGAGCAACATTCCGTCCATCATCTTGTGTGATTTGCTGTTCGTCCTATGTGGGAAGGGTATGCCCAGACGTAGGTCCCGTGCTCACTACGCCACTGGAGTTAAGCTATCCTGTCTGAAGAGGAGTGAAACCCCGAAACCGGTCCTAGGATGCTTGATTCCGGTTCAAGGAAGACATGGCTTGGCAGTTCGGGCTTGACTATTCCCATGAGGCACAGGGTCAAGATTGATTTGCATATGGCTTAGTCTGAACTGGGGTGGCGTGGTGAGCAAAATACCAATAGATTAAACCCAGATCTGTGACTGGGGTTGAATGTTTTGCCAATGTGCAACAACATTCCGTCCATCATCTTGTGTGTTTTGCTGTTCGCCCTATGTGGAAAGGGTATGCCCAGACATGGGTCCCGTGCTCACTACTCCACTGAAGTCAAGCTGTCATGGCTGAAGAGGGGTGAAACCCCGAAACCGGTCCTAGGATGCTTGATTCCGGTTCAGGGAGGACATGGCTTGGCAGTTCGGGCTGGACTGTTCCCATGAGGCACAGGGTCAAGACTGATTTGCATATGGCCATGTCTGAACTGGGGCGGCGTGGTGAGCAAAATAACGATGGATTAAACCCAGATCTGTGACTGGAGGTGAAAGTTTTGCCAATGTGCAACATTCCGTCCATCATCTTGTGTGTTTTGCTGTTCACCCTATGTGGGAAGGGTATGCCCAGGCGTGGGTCCCGTGCTCACTACACCACTGGAGTCAAGCTATCCTGGCTGAAGAGGGGTGAAACCCCGAAACTGGTACTAGGATGCTTGATTCCGGTTCACAGAAGACATGGCTTGGCAGTTCGGGCTGCACTGTTCCCATGAGGCACATGGTCAAGACTGATTCGCATATGGCTATGTCTGAACTGGGGTGGCGTGGTGAGCAAAATAACGATGGATTAAACCCAGATCTATGACTGGGGGTGAATGTTTTGCCAATATGCAACATTCCATCCATCATCTTGTTTGTTTTGCTGTTCGCCCTATGTGGGAAGGGTGTGCCCAGACGTGGGTCCCTTGCTCACTATGCCACTGGAGTCAAGCTATCCTGGCTGAAGAGAGGTGAAACCCCGAAACCGGTGCTAGGATGCTTGATTCCGGTTCAGGGAAGACATGGCTTGGCAGTTCGGGCTGGACTGTTCCCATGAGTCACAGGGTCAAGACTGATTTGCATATGGCCATGTCTGAACTGGAGTGGCGTGGTGAGCAAAATAACGATGGATTAAATCCAGATCTGTGACTGGGAGTGAATGTTTTGCCAATGTGCAACATTCCGTCCATCATCTTGTGTGTTTAGCTGTTCGCCCTATGTGGGAAGGGTATGCCCAGACGTAGGTCTCGTGCTCACTACGCCGCTGAAGTCAAGCTATCCTGGCTGAAGAGGGGTGAAACCCCGAAACCGGTGCTAGGATGCTTGATTCCGGTTCAGGGAAGACATGGCTTGGCAGTTCGGGCTGGACTGTTCCCATGAGGCACAGGGTCAAGACTGATTTGCATATGGCCATATCTGAACTGGAGTGGCGTGGTGAGCAAAATAACGATGGATTAAACCCAGATCTGTGACTGGGGGTGAATGTTTTGCCAATGTGCAACATTACGTCCATCATCTTTTGTGTTTTGCTGTTTGCCCTATGTGGGAAGGGTATGCCCAGACGTGGGTCCCATGCTCACTACGCCTTTGAAGTCAAGCTATCCTGGCTGAAGAGGGGTGAAACCCCGAAACCGGTCCTAGGATGCTTGATTCCGGTTCAGGGAAGACATGGCTTGGCAGTTCGGGCTGGACTGCTCCCATGAGGCACAGGGTCAAGACTGATTTGCATATGGCCATGTCTGAACTGGGGTGGCATGGTGAGCAAAATAACGATGGATTAAACCCAGATCTGTGACTGGGGGTGAATGTTTTGCCAATGTGCAACATTCCGTCCATCATCTTGTGTGTTTTGCTGTTCGTCCTATGTGGGAAGGGTATGCCCAGACGTTGGTCCCGTGCTCACTACGCCACTGGAATCAAGCTATCCTGTCTGAAGAGGGGTGAAACCCCGAAACCGGTCCTAGGATGCTTGATTCCAGTTCAGGGAAGACATTGCTTGGCAGTTCGGGCTGGACTGGTCCCATGAGGCACAGGGTCAAGACTGATTTGCATATGGCCATGTCTGAACTGGGGTGGCGAGCAAAATAACGATGGATTAAACCCAGATCTGTGACTGGGGGTGAATGTTTTGCCAATGTGCAACATTCCGTCCATCATCTTGTGTGTTTTGCTGTTCGCCCTATGTGGGAAGGGTATGCCCAGACGTGGGTCCTGTGCTCACTACGCCACTGGAGTCAATCTATCCTGGCTGAAGAGGGGTGAAACCCCGAAACCGGTCTTAGGATGCTTGATTCCGGTTCAGGGAAGACATGGCTTGGCAGTTCGGGCTGGACTGTTCCCATGAGGCACAGGGTCAAGACTGATTTGCATATGGCCGTGTCTGACCTGGGGTGGCGTGGTGAGCAAAATAACGATGGATTAAACCCAGATTTTGACTGCGGGTGAATGTTTTGCCAATGTGCAACATTCCGTCCATCATCTTGTGTGTTTTGCTGTTCGCCCTATGTGGGAAGGGTATGCCACAGACGTGGGTCTCGTGCTCACTACGCCACTGGAGTCAAGCTATCCTGGCTGAAGAGGGGTGAAACCCCGAAACTGGTCCTAGGATGCTTGATTCCGGTTCAGGGAAGACATGGCTTGGCAGTTCGGGCTGGACTGTTCCCATGAGGCACAGGGCATAGACTTATTTGCATATGGCCATGTCTGAACTGGGGTGGCGTGGTGGGCAAAATAACGATGGATTAAACCCAGATCTGTGACTGGGGGTGAATGTTTTGCCAATGTGCAACATTCCCTCCATCATCTTGTGTGTTTTGCTGTTCGCCCTATGTGGAAAGGGTATGCCCAGACGTCGGTCCCGTGCTCACTATGCCACTGGAGTCAAGCTATCCTGCCTGCAGAGGGGTGAATCCCCGAAACCAGTCCTAGGATGCTTGATTCCGGTTCAGGGAAAACATGGCTTGGCAGTTCGGGCTGGACTGTTCCCATGAGGCACAGGGTCAAGACTGATTTGCATATGGCCATGTCTGAACTGGGGTGGCGTGGTGAGCAAAATAACGATGGATGAAACCCAGATCTGTGACTGGGGGTGAATGTTTTGCCAATGTGCAACATTCCGTCCATCATCTTGTGTGTTTTGCTGTTCGCCCTATGTGGGAAGGGTATGCCCAGACATGGGTCTCGTGCTCACTACGCCACTGGAGTCAAGCTATCCTGGGTGAAGAGGGGTGAAACCCCAAAGCCGGTCCTAGGATGCTTGATTCCGGTACAGGGAAGACAAGGCTTGGCAGTTCGGGCTGGACTGTTCCCATGAGGCACAGGGTCAAGACTGATTTGCAAATGGCCATGTCTGAACTTGGGTGGCGTGGTGAGCAAAATAACGATGGATTAAACCAAGATCTGTGACTGGGGGTGAATGTTTTGCCAATGTGCAATATTCCGTCCATCATCTTGTGTGTTTTGCTGCTCGCCCTATGTGGGAAGGGTATGCCCAGACATGGGTCCCGTGATCACTACACCACTATAGTCAAGCTATCCTGGCTGAAGAGGGGTGAAACCCCAAAACCGATCCTAGGATGCTTGATTCCGGTTCAGGGAAGACATGGCTTGGCAGATCGGGCTGGACTGTTCCCATGAGGAACAGGGTCAAGACTGATTTGCATATGTCAATGTCTGAACTGGGGTGGCGTGGTGAGCAAAATAACGATGGATTAAACCCAGATCTGTGACTGGGGGTGAATGTTTTGCCAATGTGCAACATTCCATCCATCATCTTGTTTGTTTTGCTGTTCGCCCTATGTGGGAAGGGTATCCCCAGACGTGGGTCCCTTGCTCACTCCGCCACTGGAGTCAAGCTATCCTGGCTGAAGAGGGGTGAAACCCCGAAACCGGTGCTAGGATGCTTGATTCCGGTTCAGGGAAGACATGGCTTGGCAGTTCAGGCTGGACTGTTCCCATGAGTCACAGGGTCAAGACTGATTTGCATATGGCCATGTCTGAACTGGAGTGGCGTGGTGAGCAAAATAACGATGGATTAAAACCAGATATGTGACTGGGGGTGAATGTTTTGCCAATGTGCAACATTCCGTCCATCATCTTGTGTGTTTAGCTGTTCGCCCTATGTGGGAAGGGTATGCCCAGACGTGGGTCCCGTGCTCACTACGCCTCTGGAGTCAAGCTATCCTGGCTGAAGAGGGGTGACACCCAGAAACCGGTCCTAGGATGCTTGATTCCGGTTCAGGGAAGACAGGGCTTGGCAGTTTGGGCTGGACTGTTCCCATGAGGCACAGGGTCAAGACTGATTTGCATATGGCAATGTGTGAACTGGGGTGGCGTGGTAAGTAAAATAACGATGGCTTAAACCCAGATCTGTGACTGGGGGTGAATGGTTGCCAATGTGCAACATTCCGTCCATCATCTTGTGTGTTTTGCTGTTCGCCCTATGTGGGAAGGGTATGCCCAGACATGGGTCTCGTGCTCACTACGCCACTGGAGTCAATCTATCCTGGGTGAAGAGGGGTGAAACCCCAAAGCCGGTCCTAGGATGCTTGATTCCGGTACAGGGAAGACAAGGCTTGGCAGTTCGGGCTGGACTGTTCCCATGAGGCACAGGGTCAAGACTGATTTGCAAATGGCCATGTCTGAACTTGGGTGGCGTGGTGAGCAAAATAACGATGGATTAAACCAAGATCTGTGACTGGGGGTGAATGTTTTGCCAATGTGCAATATTCCGTCCATCATCTTGTGTGTTTTGCTGCTCGCCCTATGTGGGAAGTGTATGCCCAGAAGTGGGTCCCGTGCTCACTACTCCACTGGAGTCAAGCTATCCGGGCTGAAGAGGGGTGAAACCCCGATACCGGTCCTAGGATGCTTGATTCCGGCTCAGGGAAGACAAGGCTTGGCAGTTTGGGCTGGACTGTTCCCATGAGGCGCAGGGTCAAGACTGATTTGCATATGGCCATGTCTGAACTGGGGTGGCGTGGTGAGCAAAATAACGATGGATTAAACCCAGATCTGTGACTGGAGCTGAATGTTTTGCCAATGTGCAACATTCCGTCCATAATCTTGTGTGTTTTGCTGTTCGCCCTATGTAGGAAGGGAATGCCCAGACATGGGTCCCGTGCTCACTACGCCACTGGAGTTAAGCTATCATGGCTGAAGAGGGGTGAAACCCCGAAACCGGTCCTAGGATGCTTGATTCCGGTTCAGGGAAGACATGGCTTGGCAGTTCGGGCTGGACTGTTCCCATGAGGCACAGGGTCAAGACTGATTTGCATATGGCCATGTCTGAACTGGGGTGGCGTGGTGAGCAAAATAACGATGGATGAAACCCAGATCTGTGTCTGGGGGTGAATGTTTTGCCAATGTGCAACATTCCGTCCATCATCTTGTGTGTTTTGCTGTTCTCCCTATTTGGGAAGGGTATGCCCAGACGTGGGTTCTGTGCTTACTACGCAACTGGAGTCAAGCTATCCTGGCTGAAGAGGGGTGAAACCATGAAATCGGTCCTAGGATGCTTGATTCCGGTTCAGGGAATACATAGCCTGGCAGTTCGGGCTGGACTGTTCCCATGAGGCACAGGGTCAAGATTGATTTGCATATGGCCATGTCTGAACTGGGGAGGCGTGGTGAGCAAAATAACGATGACTTATACCCAGATCTGTGACTGGGGGTGAATGTTTTGCCAATGTGCAACATTCCGTCCATCATCTTGTGTGTTTTGCTGTTCGCCCTGTGTGGGAAGGGTATGCCCAGACATGGGTCCCGTGATCACTACGCCACTAGAGTCAAGCTATCCTGGCTGAAGAGGGGTGAAACCCCAAAACTGGTCCTAGGATGCGTGATTCCGGTTCAGGGAAGACATGGCTTGGCATATCGGGCTGGACTGTTCCCATGAGGAACAGGGTCAAGACTGATTTGCATATGTCCATGTCTGAACTGGGGTGGCGTGGTGAGCAACATAATGATGGATTAAACCCAGATCTGTGACTGGGGGTGAATGTTTTGCCAATGTGCAACATTCCGTCCATCATCTTGTGTGTTTTGCTGTTCGCCCTATGTGGGAAGGGTATGCCCAGGCGTGGGTCCCGTGCTCACTACGCCACTGGAGTCGATCTATTCTGACTAAAGAGGGGTGAAACCCTGAAACCGGTCTTAGGATGCTTGATTCCGGTTCAGGGAAGACATGGCATGGCAGTTCGGGCTGGACTGCTCCCATGAGGCACAGGGTCAAGACTGATTTGCATATGGCCGTGTCTGAACTGGGGTGGCGTGGTGAGCAAAATAACGATGGATTAAACCCAGATCTGTGACTGGGGTTGAATTTTTAGCCAATGTGCAACATTCCGTGCATCATCTTGTGTGTTTTGCTGTTCGCCCTATGTGGGAAGGGTATTCCCAGACGTGGGTCCCGTGCTCACTACACCACTGGAGTCAAGCTAAACTGGCTGAAGAGGGGTGAAACCCCGAAACTGGTACTAGGATGCTTGATTCCGGTTCACGGAAGACATGGCTTGGCCGTTCGGGCTGGACTGTTCCCATGAGGCACATGGTCAAGACTGATTCGCATATGGCTATGTCTGAACTGGGGTGGCGTGGTGAGCAAAATAATGATGGATTAAACCCAGATCTGTGACTGGGGGTGAATGTTTTGCCAATGTGCAACATTCCATCCATCATGTTGTTTGTTTTGCTGTTCGCCCTATGTCGGAAGGGTATGCCCAGACGTGGGTCCCTTGCTCACTACACCACTGGAGTCAAGCTATCCTGGCTGAAGAGGGGTGAAACCCCGAAACTGGTACTAGGATGCTTGATTCCGGTTCAGGGAAGACATGGCTTGGCAGTTCGGGCTGGACTGTTCCCATGAGTCACAGAGTCAAGACTGATTTGCATATGGCCATGTCTGAACTGGAGTGGCGTGGTGAGCAAGAAAACGATGGATTAAACCCAGATCTGTGACTGGGGGTGAATGTTTTGCCAATGTGCAACATTCCGTCCATCATCTTGTGTGTTTAGCTGTGCACCCTATGTGGGAAGGGTATGCCCAGACGTGGGTCCCGTGCTCACTACGACACTGAAGTCAAGCTATCCTGTCTGAAGAGGGGTGAAACCCCGAAACCGGTCCTAGGATGCTTGATTCCGGTTCAGGGAACACATGGCTTGGCAGTTCGGGCTTGACTATTCCCATGAGGCACAGGGTCAAGATTGATTTGCATATGGCTATGTCTGAACTGGGGTGGCTTGGTGAGCAAAATAACAATAGATTAAACCCAGATCTGTGACTGAGGTTGAATGTTTTGCCAATGTGCAGCAACATTCCGTCCATCATCTTGTGTGTTTTCCTGTTCGCCCTATGTGGAAAGGGTATGCCCAGACATGGGTCCCGTGCTCACTACTCCACTGAAGTCAAGCTGTCATGGCTGAAGAGGGGTGAAACCCCGAAACCGGTCCTAGGATGCTTGATTCCGGTTCAGGGAGGACATGGCTTGGCAGTTCGGGCTGGTCTGTTCCCATGAGTCACAGGGTCAAGACTGATTTGCATATGGCCATGTCTGAACTGGAGTGGCGTGGTGAGCAAAATAACGATGGATTAAACCCAGATCTGTGACTGGGGGTGAATGTTTTGCCAATGTGCAACATTACGTCCATCATCTTTTGTGTTTTGCTGTTTGCCCTATGTGGGAAGGGTATGGCCAGACGTGGGTCCCATGCTCACTACGCCTTTGAAGTCAAGCTATCCTGGCTGAAGAGGGGTGAAACCCCGAAACCGGTCCTAGGATGCTTGATTCCGGTTCAGGGAAGACATGGCTTGGCAGTTCGGGCTGGACTGCTCCCATGAGGCACAGGGTCAAGACTGATTTGCATATGGCCATGTCTGAACTGGGGTGGCATGGTGAGCAAAATAACGATGGATTAAACCCAGATCTGTGACTGGGGGTGAATGTTTTGCCAATGTGCAACATTCCGTCCATCATCTTGTGTGTTTTGCTGTTCGTCCTATGTGGGAAGGGTATGCCCAGACGTTGGTCCCGTGCTCACTACGCCACTGGAATCAAGCTATCCTGTCTGAAGAGGGGTGAAACCCCGAAACCGGTCCTAGGATGCTTGATTCCAGTTCAGGGAAGACATTGCTTGGCAGTTCGGGCTGGACTGGTCCCATGAGGCACAGGGTCAAGACTGATTTGCATATGGCCATGTCTGAACTGGGGTGGCGTGGTGAACAAAATAACGATGGATTAAACCCAGATCTGTGACTGGGGGTGAATGTTTTGCCAATGTGCAACATTCCGTCCATCATCTTGTGTGTTTTGCTGTTCGCCCTATGTGGGAAGGGTATGCCCAGACGTGGGTCCTGTGCTCACTACGCCACTGGAGTCAATCTATCCTGGCTGAAGAGGGGTGAAACCCCGAAACCGGTCTTAGGATGCTTGATTCCGGTTCAGGGAAGACATGGCTTGGCAGTTCGGGCTGGACTGTTCCCATGAGGCACAGGGTCAAGACTGATTTGCATATGGCCGTGTCTGACCTGGGGTGGCGTGGTGAGCAAAATAACGATGGATTAAACCCAGATTTTGACTGCGGGTGAATGTTTTGCCAATGTGCAACATTCCGTCCATCATCTTGTGTGTTTTGCTGTTCGCCCTATGTGGGAAGGGTATGCCCAGACGTGGGTCCCGTGCTCACTATGCCACTGGAGTCAAGCTATCCTGGCTGAATAGGGGTGAAACCCCGAAACCGGTCCTAGGATGCTTGATTCCCGTTCAGGGAAGACATGGCTTGGCAGTTCGGGTTGGACTGTTCCCATGAGGCACAGGGTCAAGACTGATTTGCATATGGCCATGTCTGAACTGGGGTGGCGTGGTGAGCAAAATAACGATGGATTAAACCCAGATGTGTGACTGGGGGTGAATGTTTTGCCAATGTGCAACATTCCGCCCATCATCTTGTGTGTTTTGCTGTTCGCCCTATGTGGGAAGGGTATGCCACAGACGTGGGTCTCGTGCTCACTACGCCACTGGAGTCAAGCTATCCTGGCTGAAGAGGGGTGAAACCCCGAAACCGGTCCTAGGATGCTTGATTCCGGTTCAGGGAAGACATGGCTTGGCAGTTCGGGTTGGACTGTTCCCATGAGGCACAGGGCATAGACTTATTTGCATATGGCCATGTCTGAACTGGGGTGGCGTGGTGGGCAAAATAACGATGGATTAAACCCAGATCTGTGACTGGGGGTGAATGTTTTGCCAATGTGCAACATTCCCTCCATCATCTTGTGTGTTTTGCTGTTCGCCCTATGTGGAAAGGGTATGCCCAGACGTCGGTCCTGTGCTCACTATGCCACTGGAGTCAAGCTATCCTGCCTGCAGAGGGGTGAATCCCCGAAACCAGTCCTAGGATGCTTGATTCTGGTTCAGGGAAAACATGGCTTGGCAGTTCGGGCTGGACAGTTCCCATGAGGCACAGGGTCAAGACTGATTTGCATATGGCCATGTCTGAACTGGGGTGGTGTGGTGAGCAAAATGACAATGGATTAAACCTTGATCTGTAACTGGGGGTGAATGTTTTGCCAATGTGCAACATTCCGTCCATCATCTTGTGTGTTTTGCTGTTCGCCCTATGTGGTAAGGGTATGCCCAGACATGGGTCCCGTGCTCACTATGCCACTGGAGTCAAGCTATCATGGCTGAAGAGGGGTGAAACCCCAAAACCGGTCCTAGGATGCTTGATTCCGGTTCAGGGAAGACATGGCTTGGCAGTTCGGGCTGGACTGTTCCCATGAGGCACAGGGTCAAGACTGATTTGCATATGGCCATGTCTGAACTGGGGTGGCGTGGTGAGCAAAATAACGATGGATGAAACCCAGATCTGTGACTGGGGGTGAATGTTTTGCCAATGTGCAACATTCCGTCCATCATCTTGTGTGTTTTGCTGTTCTCCCTATTTGGGAAGGGTATGCCCAGACGTGGGTTCTGTGCTCACTACGCAACTGGAGTCAAGCTATCCTGGCTGAAGAGGGGTGAAACCACGAAATTGGTCCTAGGATGCTTGATTCCGGTTCAGGGAATACATAGCTTGGCAGTTCGGGCTGGACTGTTCCCATGAGGCACAGGGTCAAGACTGATTTGCATATGGCCATGTCTGAACTGGGGAGGCGTGGTGAGCAAAATAACGATGACTTATACCCAGATCTGTGACTGGGGGTGAATGTTTTGCCAATGTGCAACATTCCGTCCATCATCTTGTGTGTTTTGCTGTTCGCCCTGTGTGGGAAGGGTATGCCCAGACATGGGTCCCGTGATCACTACACCACTATAGTCAAGCTATCCTGGCTGAAGAGGGGTGAAACCCCAAAACCGATCCTAGGATGCTTGATTCCGGTTCAGGGAAGACATGGCTTGGCAGATCGGGCTGGACTGTTCCCATGAGGAACAGGGTCAAGACTGATTTGCATGTGTCCATGTCTGAACTGGGGTGGCGTGGTGAGCAAAATAACGATGGATTAAACCCAGATCTGTGACTGGGGGTGAATGTTTTGCCAATGTGCAACATTCCATCCATCATCTTGTTTGTTTTGCTGTTCGCCCTATGTGGGAAGGGTATCCCCAGACGTGGGTCCCTTGCTCACTCCGCCACTGGAGTCAAGCTATCCTGGCTGAAGAGGGGTGAAACCCCGAAACCGGTGCTAGGATGCTTCATTCCGGTTCAGGGAAGACATGGCTTGGCAGTTCAGGCTGGACTGTTCCCATGAGTCACAGGGTCAAGACTGATTTGCATATGGCCATGTCTGAACTGGAGTGGCGTGGTGAGCAAAATAACGATGGATTAAACCCAGATATGTGACTGGGGGTGAATGTTTTGCCAATGTGCAACATTCCGTCCATCATCTTGTGTGTTTAGCTGTTCGCCCTATGTGGGAAGGGTATGCCCAGACGTGGGTCCCGTGCTCACTACGCCACTGGAGTCAAGCTATCCTGGCTGAAGAGGGGTGACACCCAGAAACCGGTCCTAGGATGCTTGATTCCGGTTCAGGGAAGACAGGGCTTGGCAGTTTGGGCTGGACTGTTCCCATGAGGCACAGGGTCAAGACTGATTTGCATATGGCAATGTGTGAACTGGGGTGGCGTGGTAAGTAAAATAACGATTGCTTAAACCCAGATCTGTGACTGGGGGTGAATGGTTGCCAATGTGCAACATTCCGTCCATCATCTTGTGTGTTTTGCTGTTCGCCCTATGTGGGAAGGGTATGCCCAGACATGGGTCTCGTGCTCACTACGCCACTGGAGTCAAGCTATCCTGGGTGAAGAGGGGTGAAACCCCAAAGCCGGTCCTAGGATGCTTGATTCCGGTACAGGGAAGACAAGGCTTGGCAGTTCGGGCTGGACTGTTCCCATGAGGCACAGGGTCAAGACTGATTTGCAAATGGCCATGTCTGAACTTGGGTGGCGTGGTGAGCAAAATAACGATGGATTAAACCAAGATCTGTGACTGGGGGTGAATGTTTTGCCAATGTGCAATATTCCGTCCATCATCTTGTGTGTTTTGCTGCTCGCCCTATGTGGGAAGGGTATGCCCAGAAGTGGGTCCCGTGCTCACTACTCCACTGGAGTCAAGCTATCCTGGCTGAAGAGGGGTGAAACCCCGATACCGGTCCTAGGATGCTTGATTCCGGCTCAGGGAAGACAAGGCTTGGCAGTTCGGGCTGGACTGTTCCCATGAGGCGCAGGGTCAAGACTGATTTGCATATGGCCATGTCTGAACTGGGGTGGCGTGGTGAGCAAAATAATGATGGATTAAACCCAGATCTGTGACTGGAGCTGAATGTTTTGCCAATGTGCAACATTCCGTCCATAATCTTGTGTGTTTTGCTGTTTGCCCTATGTAGGAAGGGAATGCCCAGACATGGGTCCCGTGCTCACCACGCCACTGGAGTTAAGCTATCATGGCTGAAGAGGGGTGAAACCCCGAAACCGGTCCTAGGATGCTTGATTCCGGTTCAGGGAAGACATGGCTTGGCAGTTCGGGCTGGACTGTTCCCATGAGGCACAGGGTCAAGACTGATTTGCATATGGCCATGTCTGAACTGGGGTGGCGTGGTGAGCAAAATAACGATGGATGAAACCCAGATCTGTGACTGGGGGTGAATGTTTTGCCAATGTGCAACATTCCGTCCATCATCTTGTGTGTTTTGCTGTTCTCCCTATTTGGGAAGGGTATGCCCAGACGTGGGTTCTGTGCTTACTACGCAACTGGAGTCAAGCTATCCTGGCTGAAGAGGGGTGAAACCATGAAATCGGTCCTAGGATGCTTGATTCCGGTTCAGGGAATACATAGCTTGGCAGTTTGGGCTGGACTGTTCCCATGAGGCACAGGGTCAAGATTGATTTGCATATGGCCATGTCTGAACTGGGGAGGCGTGGTGAGCAAAATAACGATGACTTATACCCAGATCTGTGACTGGGGGTGAATGTTTTGCCAATGTGCAACATTCCGTCCATCATCTTGTGTGTTTTGCTGTTCGCCCTGTGTGGGAAGGGTATGCCCGGACATGGGTCCCGTGATCACTACGCCACTAGAGTCAAGCTATCCTGGCTGAAGAGGGGTGAAACCCCAAAACTGGTCCTAGGATGCGTGATTCCGGTTCAGGGAAGACATGGCTTGGCAGATCGGGCTGGACTGTTCCCATGAGGAACAGGGTCAAGACTGATTTGCATATGTCCATGTCTGAACTGGGGTGGCGTGGTGAGCAACATAACGATGGATTAAACCCAGATTTGTGACTGGGGGTGAATGTTTTGCCAATGTGCAACATTCCGTCCATCATCTTGTGTGTTTTGCTGTTCGCCCTATGTGGGAAGGGTATGCCCAGGCGTGGGTCCCGTGCTCACTACGCCACTGGAGTCGATCTATTCTGACTAAAGAGGGGTGAAACCCTGAAACCGGTCTTAGGATGCTTGATTCCGGTTCAGGGAAGACATGGCATGGCAGTTTGGGCTGGACTGCTCCCATGAGGCACAGGGTCAAGACTGATTTGCATATGGCCGTGTCTGAACTGGGGTGGCGTGGTGAGCAAAATAACGATGGATTAAACCCAGATCTGTGACTGGGGGTGAATTTTTAGCCAATGTGCAACATTCCGTGCATCATCTTGTGTGTTTTGCTGTTCGCCCTATGTGGGAAGGGTATTCCCAGACGTGGGTCCCGTGCTCACTACGCCACTGGAGTCAATCTATTCTGACTAAAGAGGGGTGAAACCCCGAAACTGGTACTAGGATGCTTGATTCCGGTTCACGGAAGACATGGCTTGGCCGTTCGGGCTGGACTGTTCCCATGAGGCACATGGTCAAGACTGATTCGCATATGGCTATGTCTGAACTGGGGTGGCGTGGTGAGCAAAATAATGATGGATTAAACCCAGATCTGTGACTGGGGGTGAATGTTTTGCCAATGTGCAACATTCCATCCATCATGTTGTTTGTTTTGCTGTTCGCCCTATGTCGGAAGGGTATGCCCAGACGTGGGTCCCTTGCTCACTACACCACTGGAGTCAAGCTATCCTGGCTGAAGAGGGGTGAAACCCCGAAACTGGTACTAGGATGCTTGATTCCGGTTCAGGGAAGACATGGCTTGGCAGTTCGGGCTGGACTGTTCCCATGAGTCACAGAGTCAAGACTGATTTGCATATGGCCATGTCTGAACTGGAGTGGCGTGGTGAGCAAGAAAACGATGGATTAAACCCAGATCTGTGACTGGGGGTGAATGTTTTGCCAATGTGCAACATTCCGTCCATCATCTTGTGTGTTTAGCTGTGCGCCCTATGTGGGAAGGGTATGCCCAGACGTGGGTCCCGTGCTCACTACGACACTGAAGTCAAGCTATCCTGGCTGAAGAGGGGTGAAACCCCGAAACCGGTCCTAGGATGCTTGATTCCGGTTCAGGGAAGACATGGCTTGGCAGTTCGGGCTGGACTGTTCCCATGAGGCACAGGGTCAAGACTGATTTGCATATGGCCATGTCTGAACTGGGGTGGCGTGGTGAGCAAAATAACGATGGATGAAACCCAGATCTGTGACTGGGGGTGAATGTTTTGCCAATGAGCAACATTCCGTCCATCATCTTGTGTGATTTGCTGTTCGTCCTATGTGGGAAGGGTATGCCCAGACGTAGGTCCCGTGCTCACTACGCCACTGGAGTCAAGCTATCCTGTCTGAAGAGGGGTGAAACCCCGAAACCGGTCCTAGGATGCTTGATTCCGGTTCAGGGAACACATGGCTTGGCAGTTCGGGCTTGACTATTCCCATGAGGCACAGGGTCAAGATTGATTTGCATACGGCTATGTCTGAACTGGGGTGGCTTGGTGAGCAAAATAACAATAGATTAAACCCAGATCTGTGACTGGGGTTGAATGTTTTGCCAATGTGCAGCAACATTCCGTCCATCATCTTGTGTGTTTTCCTGTTCGCCCTATGTGGAAAGGGTATGCCCAGACATGGGTCCCGTGCTCACTACTCCACTGAAGTCAAGCTGTCATGGCTGAAGAGGGGTGAAACCCCGAAACCGGTCCTAGGATGCTTGATTCCGGTTCAGGGAGGACATGGCTTGGCAGTTCGGGCTGGACTGTTCCCATGAGGCACAGGGTCAAGACTGATTTGCATATGGCCATGTCTGAACTGGGGCGGCGTGGTGATCAAAATAACGATGGATTAAACCCAGATCTGTGACTGGGGGTGAATGTTTACCCAATGTGCAACATTCCGTCCATCATCTTGTGTGTTTTGCTGTTCGCCCTATCTGGGAAGGGTATGCCTAGACGTGGGTTCTGTGCTCACTACGCCACTGGAGTCAAGCTATCCTGGCTGAAGAGGGGTGAAACCACGAAACCGGTCCTAGGATGCTTGAGTCCGGTTCAGGGAATACATAGCTTGGCAGTTCGGGCTGGACTGTTCCCATGAGGCACAGGGTCAAGACTGATTTGCATATGGCCATGTCTGAACTGGGGTGGGGATGTGAGCAAAATAACGATGGATTAAACCCAGATCTGTGACTGGGGGTGAATGTTTTCCCAATGTGCAACATTCCGTCCATCATCTTGTGTGTTTTGCTGTTCGCCCTATGTGGGAAGGGTATGCCCAGGCGTGGGTCCCGTGCTCACTACACCACTGGAGTCAAGCTATCCTGGCTGAAGAGGGGTGAAACCCCGAAACTGGTACTAGGATGCTTGATTCAGGTTCACAGAAGACATGGCTTGGCAGTTCGGGCTGCACTGTTCCCATGAGGCACATGGTCAAGACTGATTCGCATATGGCTATGTCTGAACTGGGGTGGCGTGGTGAGCAAAATAACGATGGATTAAACCCAGATCTATGACTGGGGGTGAATGTTTTGCCAATATGCAACATTCCATCCATCATCTTGTTTGTTTTGCTGTTCGCCCTATGTGGGAAGGGTATGCCGAGACGTGGGTCCCTTGCTCACTATGCCACTGGAGTCAAGCTATCCTGGCTGAAGAGGGGTGAAACCCCGAAACCGGTGCTAGGATGCTTGATTCCGGTTCAGGGAAGACATGGCTTGGCAGTTCGGGCTGGACTGTTCCCATGAGTCACAGGGTCAAGACTGATTTGCATATGGCCATGTCTGAACTGGAGTGGCGTGGTGAGCAAAATAACGATGGATTAAACCCAGATCTGTGACTGGGGTGAATGTTTTGCCAATGTGCAACATTCCGTCCATCATCTTGTGTGTTTAGCTGTTCGCCCTATGTGGGAAGGGTATGCCCAGACGTGGGTCTCGTGCTCACTACGCCGCTGAAGTCAAGCTATCCTGGCTGAAGAGGGTTGAAACCCCGAAACCGGTCCTAGGATGCTTGATTCCGGTTCAGGGAAGACATGGCTTGGCAGTTCGGGCTGGACTGCTCCCATGAGGCACAGGGTCAAGATTGATTTGCATATGGCCATGTCTGAACTGGGGTGGCGTGGTGAGCAAAATAACGATGGATTAAACCCAGATCTGTGACTGGGGGTGAATGTTTTGCCAATGTGCAACATTCCGTCCATCATCTTTTGTGTTTTGCTGTTTGCCCTATGTGGGAAGGGTATGCCTAGACGTGGGTCCCATGCTCACTACGCCTTTGAAGTCAAGCTATCCTGGCTGAAGAGGGTTGAAACCCCGAAACCGGTCCTAGGATGCTTGATTCCGGTTCAGGGAAGACATGGCTTGGCAGTTCGGGCTGGACTGCTCCCATGAGGCACAGGGTCAAGATTGATTTGCATATGGCCATGTCTGAACTGGGGTGGCGTGGTGAGCAAAATAACGATGGATTAAACCCAGATCTGTGACTGGGGGTGAATGTTTTGCCAATGTGCAACATTCCGTCCATCATCTTGTGTGTTTTGCTGTTCGTCCTATGTGGGAAGGGTATGCCCAGACGTTGGTCCCGTGCTCACTACGCCACTGGAATCAAGCTATCCTGTCTGAAGAGGGGTGAAACCCCGAAACCGGTCCTAGGATGCTTGATTCCAGTTCAGGGAAGACATTGCTTGGCAGTTCGGGCTGGACTGTTCCCATGAGGCACAGGGTCAAGACTGATTTGCATATGGCCATGTCTGAACTGGGGTGGCGAGCAAAATAACGATGGATTAAACCCATATCTGTGACTGGGGGTGAATGTTTTGCCAATGTGCAACCTTCCGTCCATCATCTTGTGTGTTTTGCTTTTCACCCTATGTGGGAAGGGTATGCCCAGACGTGGGTCCTGTGCTCACTACGCCACTGGAGTTAAGCTATCCTGACTGAAGAAGGGTGAAACCCCGAAACCGGTCCTAGGATGCTTGATTCTGGTTCAGGGAAGACATGGCGTGTCAGTTCGGGCTTGACTGTTCCCATGAGGCACAGGGTCAAGATTGATTTGCATATGGCCATGCCTGAACTGGGGTGGCGTGGTGAGCAAAATAACGATGGATTATACCCAGATCTGTGACTGGGGATGAATGTTTTGTCAATGTGCAACATTCTGTCCATCATCTTGTGTGTTTTGCTGTTCTCCCTATGTGAGAAGGGTATGCCCAGACGTTGGTCCCGTGCTCACTATGCCACTGGAGTCAAGCTATCCTGGCTGAAGAGGGGTGAAACACCGAAACCGGTCCTAGGATGCTTGATTCCGGTTCAGGGAAGACATGGCTTGGCAGATCGGGCTGGACTGTTCCCATGAGGCACAGGGTCAAGCCTGATTTGCATATGGCCATGTCTAAACTGGGGTAGCGTGGTGAGCAAAATAACGATGGATTAAACCCAGATCTGTGACTGGGGGTGAATGTTTTGCCAATGTGCAACATTCCGTCCATCATCTTGTGTGTTTTGCTGCTCGCCCTATGTGGGAAGGGTATGCCCAGACGTGGGTCCTGTGCTCACTACGCCACTGGAGTCAATCTATCCTGGCTGAAGAGGGGTGAAACCCCGAAACCGGTCTTAGGATGCTTGATTCCAGTTCAGGGAAGACATGGCTTGGCAGTTCGGGCTGGACTGTTCCCATGAGGCACAGGGTCAAGAATGATTTGCATATGGCCGTGTCTGACCTGGGGTGGCGTTTTGAGCAAAATAACGATGGATTAAACCCAGATCTTTGACTGCGGGTGAATGTTTTGCCAATGTGCAACATTCCGTCCATCATCTTGTGTGTTTTGCTGTTCTCCCTATGTGGGAAAGATATGGCCAGACGTGGGTTCCGTGCTCACTACGCCACTGGAGTCAAGCTATCATGGCTGAAGAGGGGTGAAACCCCGAAACCGGTCCTAGGATGCTTGATTCCGGTTCAGGGAAGACATGGCTTGGCAGATCGGGCTGGACTGTTCCCAAGAGGCACAGGATCAAGACTGATTTGCATATGCCCATGTCTGAACTGGGGTGGCGTGGTGAGCAAAATAACGATGGATTAAACCCAGATCTGTGACTGGAGGTGAATGTTTTGCCAATGTGCAACATTCCGTCCATCATCTTGTGTGTTTTGCTGTTCGCCCTATGTGGGAAGGGTATGCCCAGACATGGGTCCCGTGCTCACTACTCCACTGGAGTTAAGCTATCCTGGCTGAAAAGGGTGAAACCCCGAAACCGGTCCTAGGATGCTTGATTCCGGTTCAGGGAAGACATGGCTTGGCAGTTTGGGCTTGACTGTTCCCATGAGGCACAGGGTCAAGATTGATTTGCATATGGCTATGTCTGAACTGGGGTGGCGTGGTGAGCAAAATAACAATGGATTAAACCCAGATCTGTGACGGGTTGAATGTTTTGCCAATGTGCAACAACATTCCGTCCATCATCTTGTGTGTTTTGCTGTTCGCCCTATGTGGAAAGGGTATGCCCAGACATGGGTCCCGTGCTCACTACTCCACTGGAGTCAAGCTATCATGGCTGAAGAGGGGTGAAACCCCGAAACCGGTCCTAGGATGCTTGATTCCTATTCAGGGAGGACATGGCTTGGCAGTTCGGGCTGGACTGTTCCCATGAGGCACAGGGTCAAGACTGATTTGCATATGGCCATGTCTGAACTGGGATGGCGTGGTGAGCAAAATAACGATGGATTAAACCCAGATCTGTGACTGGGGGTGAATGTTTTGCCAATGTGCAATATTCCGTCCATCATCTTGTGTGTTTTAATGTTTGCCCTATGTGGGAAGGGTATTCCCAGACATGGGTCCCGTCCTCACTATGCCACTGTAGTCAAGCTATCCTGGCTGAAGAGGGTGAAACCCCGAAACCGGTCCTAGGATGCTTCATTCCGGTTCAGGGAAGACATGGTTTGGCAGTTCGGGCTTGACTGTTCCCTTGAGGCACAGGGTCAAGATTGATTTGCATATGGCGATGTCTGAACTGGGGTGGCGTGGTGAGCAAAATAACAATGGATTAAACCCAGATCTTTGACTGGGGTTGAATGTTTTGCCAATGTGCAACAACATTCCGTCCATCATCTTGTGTATTTTGCTGTTCGCCCTATGTGGAAAGGGTATGCCCAGACATGGGTCCCGTCCTCACTACTCCCCTGGAGTCAAGCTATCATGGTTGAAGAGGGGTGAAACCCCGAAACCGGTCCTAGGATGCCTGATTCCGGGTCAGGGAAGACATGGCTTGGCAGTTCGGGCTGGACTGTTCCCATGAGGCACATGGTCAAGACTGATTTGCATATGGCCATGTCTGAACTGGGGTGGCCTGGTGAGCAAAATAACGATGGATTAAACCTAGATCTGTGACTGGAGGTGAATGTTTTGCCAAAGTGCAACATTCCGTCCATCATCTTATGTGTTTTGCTGTTCGCCCTATGTGGGAAGGGTATGCCCAGACATGGGTCCCGTGCTCACTACGCCACTGGAGTTAAGCTATCCTGGCTGAATAGGGGTGAAACCCCGAAACCGGTCCTAGGATGCTTGATTCCGGTTCAGGGAAGACATGGCTTGGCCGTTCGGGCTGGACTGTTCCCATGAGGCACATGGTCAAGACTGATTCGCATATGGCTATGTCTGAACTGGGGTGGCGTGGTGAGCAAAATAACGATGGATTAAACCCAGATCTGTGACTGGGGGTGAATGTTTTGCCAATGTGCAACATTCCATCCATCATGTTGTTTGTTTTGCTGTTCGCCCTATGTGGGAAGGGTATGCCCAGACGTGGGTCCCTTGCTCACTACACCACTGGAGTCAAGCTATCCTGGCTGAAGAGGGGTGAAACCCCGAAACTGGTACTAGGATGCTTGATTCCGGTTCAGGGAAGACATGGCTTGGCAGTTCGGGCTGGACTGTTCCCATTAGTCACAGAGTCAAGACTGATTTGCATATGGCCATGTCTGAACTGGAGTGGCGTGGTGAGCAAAAAAACGATGGATTAAACCCAGATCTGTGACTGGGGGTGAATGTTTTGCCAATGTGCAACATTCCGTCCATCATCTTGTGTGTTTAGCTGTGCGCCCTATGTGGGAAGGGTATGCCCAGACGTGGGTCCCGTGCTCACTACGACACTGAAGTCAAGCTATCCTGGCTGAAGAGGGGTGAAACCCCGAAACCGGTCCTAGGATGCTTGATTCCGGTTCAGGGAAGACATGGCTTGGCAGTTCGGGCTGGACTGTTCCCATGAGGCACAGGGTCAAGACTGATTTGCATATGGCCATGTCTGAACTAGGGTGGCGTGGTGAGCAAAATAACGATGGATGAAACCCAGATCTGTGACTGGGGGTGAATGTTTTGCCATTGAGCAACATTCCGTCCATCATCTTCTGTGATTTCCTGTTCGTCCTATGTGGGAAGGGTATGCCCAGACGTAGGTCCCGTGCTCACTATGCCACTGGAGTCAAGCTATCCTGTCTGAAGAGGGGTGAAACCCCGAAACCGGTCCTAGGATGCTTGATTCCGGTTCAGGGAAGACATGGCTTGGCAGTTCGGGCTTGACTATTCCTATGAGGCACAGGGTCAAGATTGATTTGCATATGGCTATGTCTGAACTGGGGTGGCGTGGTGAGCAAAATAACAATAGATTAAACCCAGATCTGTGACTGGGGTTGAATGTTTTGCCAATGTGCAACAACATTCCGTCCATCATCTTGTGTGTTTTGCTGTTCGCCCTATGTGGAAAGGGTATGCCCAGACATGGGTCCCGTGCTCACTACTCCACTGAAGTCAAGCTGTCATGGCTGAAGAGGGATGAAACCCCGAAACCGGTCCTAGGATGCTTGATTCCGGTTCAGGGAGGACATGGCTTGGCAGTTCGGGCTGGACTGTTCCCATGAGGCACAGGGTCAAGACTGATTTGCATATGGCCATGTCTGAACTGGGGCGGCGTGGTGAGCAAAATAACGATGGATTAAACCCAGATCTGTGACTGGGGGTGAAAGTTTTGCCAATGTGCAACATTCCGTCCATCATCTTGTGTGTTTTGCTGTTCTCCCTATCTGGGAAGGGTATGCCTAGACGTGGGTTCTGTGCTCACTACGCCACTGGAGTCAAGCTATCCTGGCTGAAGAGGGGTGAAACCTCGAAACCGGTCCTAGGATGCTTGATTCCGGTTCAGGGAATACATAGCTTGGCAGTTCGGGCTGGACTGTTCCCATGAGGCACAGGGTCAAGACTGATTTGCATATGGCCATGTCTGAACTGGGGTGGCGTGGTGAGCAAAATAACGATGGATTAAACCCAGATCTGTGACTGGGGGTGAATGTTTTCCCAATGTGCAACATTCCGTCCATCATCTTGTGTGTTTTGCTGTTCGCCCTATGTGGGAAGGGTATGCCCAGGCGTGGGTCCCGTGCTCACTACACCACTGGAGTCAAGCTATCCTGTCTGAAGAGGGGTGAAACCCCGAAACCGGTCCTAGGATGCTTGATTCCGGTTCAGGGAAGACATGGCTTGGCAGTTCGGGCTTGACTATTCCCATGAGGCACAGGGTCAAGATTGATTTGCATATGGCTATGTCTGAACTGGGGTGGCGTGGTGAGCAAAATAACAATAGATTAAACCCAGATCTGTGACTGGGGTTGAATGTTTTGCCACTGTGCAACAACATTCCGTCCATCATCTTGTGTGTTTTGCTGTTCGCCCTATGTGGAAAGGGTATGCCCAGACATGGGTCCCGTGCTCACTACTCCACTGAAGTCAAGCTGTCATGGCTGAAGAGGGGTGAAACCCCGAAACCGGTCCTAGGATGCTTGATTCCGGTTCAGGGAGGACATGGCTTGGCAGTTCGGGCTGGACTGTTCCCATGAGGCACAGGGTCAAGACTGATTTGCATATGAACATGTCTGAACTGGGGCGGCGTGGTGAGCAAAATAACGATGGATTAAACCCAGATCTGTGACTGGGGGTGAAAGTTTTGCCAATGTGCAACATTCCGTCCATCATCTTGTGTGTTTTGCTGTTCGCCCTATGTGGGAAGGGTATGCCCAGGCGTGGGTCCCGTGCTCACTATACCACTGGAGTCAAGCTATCCTGGCTGAAGAGGGGTGAAACCCCGAAACTGGTACTAGGATGCTTGATTACGGTTCACAGAAGACATGGCTTGGCAGTTCGGGCTGCACTGTTCCCATGAGGCACATGGTCAAGACTGATTCGCATATGGCTATGTCTGAACTGGGGTGGCATGGTGAGCAAAATAACGATGGATTAAACCCAGATCTATGACTGGGGTGAATGTTTTGCCAATATGCAACATTCCATCCATCATCTTGTTTGTTTTGCTGTTCGCCCTATGTGGGAAGGGTATGCCCAGACGTGGGTCCCTTGCTCACTATACCACTGGAGTCAAGCTATCCTGGCTGAAGAGGGGTGAAACCCCGAAACCGGTGCTAGGATGCTTGATTCCGGTTCAGGGAAGACATGGCTTGGCAGTTCGGGCTGGACTGTTCCCATGAGTCACAGGGTCAAGACTGATTTGCATATGGCCATGTCTGAACTGGAGTGGCGTGGTGAGCAAAATAACGATGGATTAAACCCAGATCTGTGACTGGGGGTGAATGTTTTGCCAATGTGCAACATTCCATCCATCATCTTGTGTGTTTAGCTGTTCGCCCTATGTGGGAAGGGTATGCCCAGACGTGGGTCTCGTGCTCACTACGCCGCTGAAGTCAAGCTATCCTGGCTGAAGAGGGGTGAAACCCCGAAACCGGTGCTAGGATGCTTGATTCCGGTTCAGGGAAGACATGGCTTGGCAGTTCGGGCTGGACTGTTCCCATGAGTCACAGGGTCAAGACTGATTTGCATATGGCCATGTCTGAACTGGAGTGGCGTGGTGAGCAAAATAACAATGGATTAAACCCAGATCTGTGACTGGGGGTGAATGTTTTGCCAATGTGCAACATTCCGTCCATCATCTTTTGTGTTTTGCTGTTTGCCCTATGTGGGAAGGGTATGCCCAGACGTCGGTCCCATGCTCACTACGCCTTTGAAGTCAAGCTATCCTGGCTGAAGAGGGGTGAAACCCCGAAACCGGTCCTAGGATGCTTGATTCCGGTTCAGGGAAGACATGGCTTGGCAGTTCGGGCTGGACTGCTCCCATGAGGCACAGGGTCAAGACTGATTTGCATATGGCCATGTCTGAACTGGGGTGGCGTGGTGAGCAAAATAACGATGGATTAAACCCAGATCTGTGACTGGGGGTGAATGTTTTGCCAATGTGCAACATTCCGTCCATCATCTTGTGTATTTTGCTTTTCGTCCTATGTGGGAAGGGTATGCCCAGACGTTGGTCCCGTGCTCACTACGCCACTGGAATCAAGCTATCCTGTCTGAAGAGGGGTGAAACCCCGAAACCGGTCCTAGGATGCTTGATTCCAGTTCAGGGAAGCATGGCTTGGCAGTTCGGGCTGGACTGTTCCCATGAGGCACAGGTTCAAGACTGATTTGCATATGGCCATGTCTGAACTGGGGTGGCGTGGTGAGTAAAATAACGATGGATTAAACCCAGATCTGTGACTGGGGGTGAATGTTTTGCCAATGTGCAAAATTCTGTCCATCATCTTGTATGTTTTGCTGTTCACCCTATGTTGCAAGGGTATGCCCAGACATGGGTCCCGTGCTCACTACTCCACTGGAGTTAAGCTATCCTGGCTGAAAAGGGTGAAACCCCGAAACCGGTCCTAGGATGCTTGATTCCGGTTCAGGGAAGACATGGCTTGGCAGTTCGGGCTTGACTGTTCCCATGAGGCACAGGATCAAGATTGATTTGCATATGGCTATGTCTGAACTGGGGTGGCGTGGTGAGCAAAATAACAATGGATTAAACCCAGATCTGTGACTGGGGTTGAATGTTTTGCCAATGTGCAACAACATTCCGTCCATCATCTTGTGTGTTTTGCTGTTCGCCCTATGTGGAAAGGGTATGCCCAGACATGGGTCCCGTGCTCACTACTCCACTGGAGTCAAGCTATCATGGCTGAAGAGGGGTGAAACCCCCAAACCGTTCCTAGGATGCTTGATTCCTGTTCAGGGAGGACATGGCTTGGCAGTTCGGGCTGGACTGTTCCCATGAGGCACAGGGTCAAGACTGATTTGCATATGGCCATGTCTGAACTGGGATGGCGTGGTGAGCAAAATAACGATGGATTAAACCCAGATCTGTGACTGGGGGTGAATGTTTTGCCAATGTGCAATATTCCGTCCATCATCTTGTGTGTTTTAATGTTTGCCCTATGTGGGAAGGGTATTCCCAGACATGGGTCCCGTCCTCACTACGCCACTGTAGTCAAGCTATCCTGGCTGAAGAGGGTGAAACCCCGAAACCGGTCCTAGGATGCTTCATTCCGGTTCAGGGAAGACATGGTTTGGCAGTTCGGGCTTGACTGTTCCCATGAGGCACAGGGTCAAGATTGATTTGCATATGGCGATGTCTGAACTGGGGTGGCGTGGTGAGCAAAATAACAATGGATTAAACCCAGATCTTTGATTGGGGTTGAATGTTTTGCCAATGTGCAACAACATTCCGTCCATCATCTTGTGTGTTTTGCTGTTCGCCCTATGTGGAAAGGGTATGCCCAGACATGGGTCCCGTGCTCACTACTCCACTGGAGTCAAGCTATCATGGCTGAAGAGGGGTGAAACCCCGAAACCGGTCCTAGGATGCCTGATTCCGGGTCAGGGAAGACATGGCTTGGCAGTTCGGGCTGGACTGTTCCCATGAGGCACATGGTCAAGACTGATTTGCATATGGCCATGTCTTAACTGGGGTGGCCTGGTGAGCAAAATAACGATGGATTAAACCTAGATCTGTGACTGGAGGTGAATGTTTTGCCAATGTGCAACATTCCGTCCATCATCTTGTGTGTTTTGCTGTTCGCCCTATGTGGGAAGGGTATGCCACAGACGTGGGTCTCGTGCTCACTACGCAACTGGAGTCAAGCTATCCTGGCTGAAGAGGGGTGAAACCCCTAAACCGGTCCTAGGATGCTTGATTCCGGTTCAGGGAAGACATGGCTTGGCAGTTCGGGCTGGAATGTTCCCATGAGGCACAGGGCCAAGACTGATTTGCATATGGCCATGTCTGAACTGGGGTGGCGTGGTGAGCAAAATAATGATGGATTAAACCCAGATCTGTGACTGGGGGTGAATGTTTTGCCAATGTGCAACATTCCGTCCATCATCTTGTGTGTTTTACTGTTCGCCCTATGTGGAAAGGGAATGCCAAGACGTCGGTCCCGTGCTCACTATGCCACTGGAGTCAAGCTATCCTGGCTGCAGTGGGGTGAATCCCTGAAACCAGTCCTAGGATGCTTGATTCCGGTTCAGGGAAAACATGGCTTGGCAGTTCGGGCTGGACTGCTCCCATGAGGCACAGGGTCAAGACTGATTTGCATATGGCCATGTCTGAACTGGGGTGGCGTGGTGAGCAAAATAATGATGGATTAAACCCAGATCTGTGACTGGGGGTGAATGTTTTGGCAATGTGCAACATTCCGTCCATCATCTTGTGTGTTTTACTGTTCGCCCTATGTGGAAAGGGAATGCCAAGACGTCGGTCCCGTGCTCACTATGCCACTGGAGTCAAGCTATCCTGGCTGCAGAGGGGTGAATCCCTGAAACCAGTCCTAGGATGCTTGATTCCGGTTCAGGGAAAACATGGCTTGGCAGTTCGGGCTGGACTGCTCCCATGAGGCACAGGGTCAAGACTGATTTGCATATGGCCATGTCTGAACTGGGGTGGCGTGGTGAGCAAAATAATGATGGATTAAACCCAGATCTGTGACTGGGGGTGAATGTTTTGGCAATGTGCAACATTCCGTCCATCATCTTGTGTGTTTTGCTGTTCTCCCTATGTGGAAAGGGTATGCCCAGACATGGGTCCCGTGCTCACTACTCCACTGGAGTCAAGCTATCATGGCTGAAGAGGGGTGAAACCCCCAAACCGTTCCTAGGATGCTTGATTCCTGTTCAGGGAGGACATGGCTTGGCAGTTCGGGCTGGACTGTTCCCATGAGGCACAGGGTCAAGACTGATTTGCATATGGCCATGTCTGAACTGGGATGGCGTGGTGAGCAAAATAACGATGGATTAAACCCAGATCTGTGACTGGGGGTGAATGTTTTGCCAATGTGCAATATTCCGTCCATCATCTTGTGTGTTTTAATGTTTGCCCTATGTGGGAAGGGTATTCCCAGACATGGGTCCCGTCCTCACTACGCCACTGTAGTCAAGCTATCCTGGCTGAAGAGGGTGAAACCCCGAAACCGGTCCTAGGATGCTTCATTCCGGTTCAGGGAAGACATGGTTTGGCAGTTCGGGCTTGACTGTTCCCATGAGGCACAGGGTCAAGATTGATTTGCATATGGCGATGTCTGAACTGGGGTGGCGTGGTGAGCAAAATAACAATGGATTAAACCCAGATCTTTGATTGGGGTTGAATGTTTTGCCAATGTGCAACAACATTCCGTCCATCATCTTGTGTGTTTTGCTGTTCGCCCTATGTGGAAAGGGTATGCCCAGACATGGGTCCCGTGCTCACTACTCCACTGGAGTCAAGCTATCATGGCTGAAAAGGGGTGAAACCCCGAAACCGGTCCTAGGATGCCTGATTCCGGGTCAGGGAAGACATGGCTTGGCAGTTCGGGCTGGACTGTTCCCATGAGGCACATGGTCAAGACTGATTTGCATATGGCCATGTCTGAACTGGGGTGGCCTGGTGAGCAAAATAACGATGGATTAAACCTAGATCTGTGACTGGAGGTGAATGTTTTGCCAAGTGCAACATTCCGTCCATCATCTTGTGTGTTTTGCTGTTCGCCCTATGTGGGAAGGGTATGCCACAGACGTGGGTCTCGTGCTCACTACGCAACTGGAGTCAAGCTATCCTGGCTGAAGAGGGGTGAAACCCCTAAACCGGTCCTAGGATGCTTGATTCCGGTTCAGGGAAGACATGGCTTGGCAGTTCGGGCTGGACTGTTCCCATGAGGCACAGGGCCAAGACTGATTTGCATATGGCCATGTCTGAACTGGGGTGGCGTGGTGAGCAAAATAATGATGGATTAAACCCAGATCTGTGACTGGGGGTGAATGTTTTGCCAATGTGCAACATTCCGTCCATCATCTTGTGTGTTTTACTGTTCGCCCTATGTGGAAAGGGAATGCCAAGACGTCGGTCCCGTGCTCACTATGCCACTGGAGTCAAGCTATCCTGGCTGCAGAGGGGTGAATCCCTGAAACCAGTCCTAGGATGCTTGATTCCGGTTCAGGGAAAACATGGCTTGGCAGTTCGGGCTGGACTGCTCCCATGAGGCACAGGGTCAAGACTGATTTGCATATGGCCATGTCTGAACTGGGGTGGCGTGGTGAGCAAAATAATGATGGATTAAACCCAGATCTGTGACTGGGGGTGAATGTTTTGGTAATGTGCATTATTCAGTCCATCATCTTGTGTGTTTTGCTGTTCTCCCTATTTGGGAAGGGTATGCCCAGACGTGGGTTCCGTGCTCACTACACCACTGGAGTCAAGCTATCCTGGCTGAAGAGGGGTGAGACCACGAAACCGGTCCTAGGATGCTTGATTCCGGTTCAGGGATTACATAGCTGGGCAGTTCGGGCTGGACTGTTCCCATGAGGCACAGGGTCAAGACTGATTTGCATATGTCCATGTCTGAACTGGGCTGGCGTGGTGAGCAAAATAACGATGGATTAAACCCATATATGTGACTGGGGGTGAATGTTTTGCGAATGTGCAACCTTCCGTCCATCATCTTGTGTGTTTTGCTGTTCGCCCTATGTGGGAAGGGTATGCCCAGTCGTGTGTCCCGTGCTCACTACGCCACTGGAGTCAATCTATCCTGGCTGAAGAGGGGTGAAACCCCGAAACCGGTCTTAGGATGCTTGATTCCGGTTCACAGAAGACATGGCATGGCAGTTCGGGCTGGACTGCTCCCATGAGGCACAGGGTCAAGACTGATTTGCATATGGCCGTGTCTGAACTGGGGTGGCGTGGTGAGCAAAATAACGATGGATTAAACCCAGATCTGTGACTGGGGGTGATTTTTTTGCCAATGTGCAACATTCCGTGCATCATCTTGTGTGTTTTGCTGTTCGCCCTATGTGGGAAGGGTATGCCCAGACGTGGGTCCCGTGCTCACTACACCACTGGAGTCAAGCTATCCTGGCTGAAGAGGGGTGAAACCCCGAAACTGGTACTAGGATGCTTGATTCCGGTTCACGGAAGAGATGGCTTGGCAGTTCGGGCTGGACTGTTCCCATGAGGCACATGGTCAAGACTGATTCGCATATGGCTATGTCTGAACTGGGGTGGCGTGGTGAGCAAAATAACGATAGATTAAACCCAGATCTGTGACTGGGGGTGAATGTTTTGCCAATGTGCAACATTCCATCCATCATCTTGTTTGTTTTGCTGTTCGCCCTATGTGGGAAGGGTATGCCCAGACGTGGGTCCCTTTCTCTACGCCACTGGAGTCAAGCTATCCTGGCTGAAGAGGGGTGAAACCCCGAAACCGGTGCTAGGATGCTTGATTCCGGTTCAGGGAAGACATGGCTTGGCAGTTCGGGCTGGACTGTTCCCATGAGTCACAGGGTCAAGACTGATTTGCATATGGCCATGTCTGAACTGGAGTGGCGTGGTGAGCAAAATAACGATGGATTAAACCCAGATCTGTGACTGGGGGTGAATGTTTTGCCAATGTGCAACATTCCGTCCATCATCTTTTGTGTTTTGCTGTTCGTCCAATGTGGGAAGGGTATGCCCAGACGTAGGTCCCGTGCTCACTACGCCACTGGAGTCAAGCTATCCTGTCTGAAGAGGGGTGAAACCCCGAAACCGGTCCTAGGATGCTTGATTCCGGTTCAGGGAAGACATGGCTTGGCAGTTGGGGCTGGACTGTTCCCATGAGGCACAGGGTCAAGACTGATTTGCATATGGCCGTGTCTGAACTGGGGTGGCGTGGTGAGCAAAATACCGATGACTTATACCCAGATCTGTGACTGGGGGTGAATGTTTTGCCAATGTGCAACATTCCGTCCATCATCTTGTGTGTATTGCTGTTCGCCCTGTGTGGGAAGGGTATGCCCAGACATGGGTCCCGTGATCACTACGCCACTGGAGTCAAGCTATCCTGGCTGAAGAGGGGTGAAACCCAAAAACCGGTCCTAGGATGCTTGATTCCGGTTCAGGGAAGACATGGCTTGGCAGATCGGGCTGGACTGTTCCCATGAGGAACAGGGTCAAGACTGATTTGCATATGTACATGTCTGAACTGGGCTGGCGTGGTGAGCAAAATAACGATGGATTAAACCCATATCTGTGACTGGGGGTGAATGTTTTGCCAATGTGCAACCTTCCGTCCATCATCTTGTGTGTTTTGCTGTTCGCCCTATGTGGGAAGGGTATGCCCAGTCGTGTGTCCCGTGCTCACTACGCCACTGGAGTCAATCTATCCTGGCTGAAGAGGGGTGAAACCCCGAAACCGGTCTTAGGATGCTTGATTCCGGTTCACAGAAGACATGGCATGGCAGTTCGGGCTGGACTGCTCCCATGAGGCACAGGGTCAAGACTGATTTGCATATGGCCGTGTCTGAACTGGGGTGGCGTGGTGAGCAAAATAACGATGGATTAAACCCAGATCTGTGACTGGGGGTGATTTTTTTGCCAATGTGCAACATTCCTTGCATCATCTTGTTTGTTTTGCTGTTCGCCCTATGTGGGAAGGGTATGCCCAGACGTGGGTCCCGTGCTCACTACACCACTGGAGTCAAGCTATCCTGGCTGAAGAGGGGTGAAACCCCGAAACTGGTACTAGGATGCTTGATTCCGGTTCACGGAAGAGATGGCTTGGCAGTTCGGGCTGGACTGTTCCCATGAGGCACATGGTCAAGACTGATTCGCATATGGCTATGTCTGAACTGGGGTGGCGTGGTGAGCAAAATAACGATGGATTAAACCCAGATCTGTGACTGGGGGTGAATGTTTTGCCAATGTGCAACATTCCATCCATCATCTTGTTTGTTTTGCTGTTCGCCCTATGTGGGAAGGGTATGCCCAGACGTGGGTCCCTTCCTCACTACGCCACTGGAGTCAAGCTATCCTGGCTGAAGAGGGGTGAAACCCCGAAACCGGTGCTAGGATGCTTGATTCCGGTTCAGGGAAGACATGGCTTGGCAGTTCGGGCTGGACTGTTCCCATGAGTCACAGGGTCAAGACTGATTTGCATATGGCCATGTCTGAACTGGAGTGGCGTGGTGAGCAAAATAACGATGGATTAAACCCAGATCTGTGACTGGGGGTGAATGTTTTGCCAATGTGCAACATTCCGTCCATCATCTTGTGTGTTTTGCTGTTCGTCCAATGTGGGAAGGGTATGCCCAGACGTAGGTCCCGTGCTCACTACGCCACTGGAGTCAAGCTATCCTGTCTGAAGAGGGGTGAAACCCCGAAACCGGTCCTAGGATGCTTGATTCCGGCTCAGGGAAGACATAGCTTGGCAGTTCGGGCTGGACTGTTCCCATGAGGCACAGGGTCAAGACTGATTTGCATATGGCCATGTCTGAACTGGGGTGGCGAGCAAAATAACGATGGATTAAACCCATATCTGTGACTGGGGGTGAATGTTTTGCCAATGTGCAACATTCCGTCCATCATCTTGTGTGTTTTGCTGTTTGCCCTATGTGGGAAGGGTATGCCCAGACGTGGGTCCCGTGCTCACTACGCCACTGGAGTTAAGCTATCCTGGCTGAAGAGGGGTGAAACCTCGAAACCGGTCCTAGGATGCTTGATTCCGGTTCAGGGAAGACATGGCTTGTCAGTTCGGGCTAGACTGTTCCCATGAGGCACAGGGTCAAGACTGATTTGCATATGGCCATGTCTGAACTGGGGTGGCGTGGTGAGTAAAATAACGATGGATTAAACCCAGATCTGTGACTGGGGGTGAATATTTTGCCAATGTACAACATTCCGTCCATTATCTTGTGTGTTTTGCTGTTCGCCCTATGTGGGAAGGGTATGCCCAGACGTGTGTCCCGTGCTCACTACGCAACTGGAGTCAAGCTATCCTGGCTGAAGAGGGGTGAAACCCCGAAACCGGTGCTAGGATGCTTGATTCCGGTTCAGGGAAGACATGGCTTGGCAGTTCGGGCTGGACTGTTCCCATGAGTCACAGGGTCAAGACTGATTTGCAAATGGCCATGTCTGAACTGGAGTGGCGTGGTGAGCAAAATAACGATGGATTAAACCCAGATCTGTGACTGGGGGTGAATGTTTTGCCAATGTGCAACATTCCGTCCATCATCTTGTGTGTTTTGCTGTTCGCCCTATGTGGGAAGGGTATGCCCAGACGTGGGTCCCGTGCTCACTACGCCACTGAAGTCAAGCTATCCTGGCTGAAGAGGGGTGAAACCCCGAAACCGGTCCTAGGATGCTTGATTCCGGTTCAGGGAAGACATGGCTTGGCAGTTCGGGCTGGACTGTTCCCATGAGGCACAGGGTCAAGACTGATTTGCATATGGCCATGTCTGAACTGGGGTGGCGTGGTGAGCAAAATAACGATGGATTAAACCCAGATCTGTGACTGGGGGTGAATGTTTTGCCAATGTGCAACATTCCGTCCATCATCTTGTGTGTTTTGCTGTTCGTCCTCTGTGGGAAGGGTATGCCCAGACGTTGGTCCCGTGCTCACTACGCCACTGGAATCAAGCTATCCTGTCTGAAGAGGGGTGAAACCCCGAAACCGGTCCTAGGATGCTTGACTCCAGTTCAGGGAAGACATGGCTTGGCAGTTCGGGCTAGACTGTTCCCATGAGGCACAGGTTTAAGACTGATTTGCATATGGCCATGTCTGAACTGGGGTGGCGTGGTGAGTAAAATAACGATGGATTAAACCCAGATCTGTGACTGGGGGTGAATGTTTTGCAAATGTGCAACAGTCCGTCCATCATCTTGTATGTTTTGCTGTTCACCCTATGTGGAAAGGGTATGTCCAGACGTGGGTACCGTGCTCACTACGCCACTGGAGTCAAGCTATCCTGGCTGAAGAGGGGTAAAACCCCAAAACCGGTCCTAGGATGCTTGATTCCGGTTCAGGGAAGACATAGCTTGGCAGTTCGGGCTGGACTGTTCCCATGAGGCACAGGGTCAAGACTGATTTGCATATGGCCATGTCTGAACTGGGGTGGCGAGCAAAATAACGATGGATTAAACCCATATCTGTGACTGGGGGTGAATGTTTTGCCAATGTGCAACCTTCCGTCCATCATCTTGTGTGTTTTGCTTTTCACCCTATGTGGGAAGGGTATGCCCAGACGTTGGTCCCGTGCTCACTATGCCACTGGAGTCAAGCTATCCTGGCTGAAGAGGGGTGAAACACCGAAACCGGTCCTAGGATGCTTTATTCCGGTTCAGGGAAGACATGGCTTGGCAGATCGGGCTGGACTGTTCCCATGAGGCACAGGATCAAACCTGATTTGCATATGGCCATGTCTAAACTGGGGTGGCGTGGTGAGCAAAATAACAATGGATTAAACCCAGATCTGTGACTGGGGGTGAATGTTTTGCCAATGTGCAACATTCCGTCCATCATCTTGTGTGTTTTGCTGTTCGCCCTATGTGGGAAGGGTATGCCCAGACGTGGGTCCTGTGCTCACTACGCCACTGGAGTCAATCTATCCTGGCTGAAGAGGGGTGAAACCCCGAAACCGGTCTTAGGATGCTTGATTCCGGTTCAGGGAAGACATGGCTTGGCAGTTCGGGCTGGACTGTTCCCATGAGGCACAGGGTCAAGAATGATTTGCATATGGCCGTGTCTGACCTGGGGTGGCGTTTTGAGCAAAATAACGATGTATTAAACCCAGATCTTTGACTGCGGGTGAATGTTTTGCCAATGTGCAACATTCCGTCCATCATCTTGTGTGTTTTGCTGTTCGCCCTATGTGGGAAGGGTATGCCTAGACGTGGGTCCCGTGCTCACTATGCCACTGGAGTCAAGCTATCCTGGCTGAATAGGGGTGAAACCCCGAAACAGGTCCTAGGATGCTTGATTCCGGTTCAGGGAAGACATGGCTTGGCAGTTTGGGTTGGACTGTTCCCATGAGGCACAGGGTCAAGACTGATTTGCATATGGCCATGTCTGAACTGGGGTGGCGTGGTGAGCAAAATAACGATGGATTAAACCCAGATCTGTGACTGGGGGTGAATGTTTTGCAAATGTGCCACATTCCGCCCATCATCTTGTGTGTTTTGCTGTTCGCCCTATGTGGGTAGGGTATGCCACAGACGTGGGTCTCGTGCTCACTACGCCACTGGAGTCAAGCTATCCTGGCTGAAGAGGGGTGAAACCCCGAAACCGGTCTTAGGATGCTTGATTCCGGTTCAGGGAAGACATGGCTTGGCAGTTCGGGCTGGACTGTTCCCATGAGGCACATGGTCAAAACTGATTTGCATATGGCCTTGTCTGAACTGGGGTGGCGTGGTGAGCAAAATAACGATGGATTAAACCCAGATCTGTGACTGGAGGTGAATGTTTTGCCAAAGTGCAACATTCCGTCCATCATCTTGTGTGTTTTGCTGTTCACCCTATGTGGAAAGGGTATGCCCAGACATGGGTCCCGTGCTCACTACTCCACTGGAGTCAAGCTATCATGGCTGAAGAGGGGTGAAACCCCGAAACCGTTCCTAGGATGCTTGATTCCTGTTCAGGGAGGACATGGCTTGGCAGTTCGGGCTGGACTGTTCCCATGAGGCACAGGGTCAAGACTGATTTGCATATGGCCATGTCTGAACTGGGATGGCGTGGTGAGCAAAATAACGATGGATTAAACCCAGATCTGTGACTGGGGGTGAATGTTTTGCCAATGTGCAATATTCCGTCCATCATCTTGTGTGTTTTAATGTTTGCCTATGTGGGAAGGGTATTCCCAGACATGGGTCCCGTCCTCACTACGCCACTGTAGTCAAGCTATCCTGGCTGAAGAGGGTGAAACCCCGAAACCGGTCCTAGGATGCTTCATTCCGGTTCAGGGAAGACATGGTTTGGCAGTTCGGGCTTGACTGTTCCCATGAGGCACAGGGTCAAGATTGATTTGCATATGGCGATGTCTGAACTGGGGTGGAGTGGTGAGCAAAATAACAATGGATTAAACCCAGATCTTTGATTGGGGTTGAATGTTTTGCCAATGTGCAACAACATTCCGTCCATCATCTTGTGTGTTTTGCTGTTCGCCCTATGTGGAAAGGGTATGCCCAGACATGGGTCCCGTGCTCACTACTCCACTGGAGTCAAGCTATCATGGCTGAAGAGGGGTGAAACCCCGAAACCGGTCCTAGGATGCCTGATTCCGGGTCAGGGAAGACATGGCTTGGCAGTTCGGGCTGGACTGTTCCCATGAGGCACATGGTCAAGACTGATTTGCATATGGCCATGTCTGAACTGGGGTGGCCTGGTGAGCAAAATAACGATGGATTAAACCTAGATCTGTGACTGGAGGTGAATGTTTTGCCAATGTGCAACATTCCGTCCATCATCTTGTGTGTTTTGCTGTTCGCCCTATGTGGGAAGGGTATGCCCAGACATGGGTCCCATGCTCACTACGCCACTGGAGTTAAGCTATCCTGGCTGAAGAGGGGTGAAACCCCGAAACCGGTCCTAGGATGCTTGATTCCAGTTCAGGGAAGACATGGCTTGGCAGTTCGGGCTTGACTGTTCCCATGAGGCACAGGGTCAAGATTGATTTGCACATGCGATGTCTGAACTGGGGTGGCGTGGTGAGCAAAATAGCGATGGATTAAACCCAGATCTGTGACTGGGGGTGAATGTTTTGCCAATGTGCAACATTCCGTCCATCATCTTGTGTGTTTTGCTGTTCGCCCTATGTGGGAAGGGTATGACACAGACGTGGGTCTCGTGCTCACTACGCAACTGGAGTCAAGCTATCCTGGCTGAAGAGGGGTGAAACCCCGAAACCGGTGCTAGGCTGCTTGATTCCGGTTCAGGGAAGACATGGCTTGGCAGTTCGGGCTGGACTGTTCCCATGAGTCACAGGGTCAAGACTGATTTGCATATGGCCATGTCTGAACTGGAGTGGCGTGGTGAGCAAAATAACGATGGATTAAACCCAGATCTGTGACTGGGGGTGAATGTTTTGCCAATGTGCAACATTCCGTCCATCATCTTGTGTGTTTTGCTGTTCGTCCAATGTGGGAAGGGTATGCCCAGACGTAGGTTCCGTGCTCACTACGCCACTGGAGTCAAGCTATCCTGTCTGAAGAGGGGTGAAGCCCCGATACCGGTCCTAGGATGCTTGATTCCGGTTCAGGGAAGACATAGCTTGGCAGTTCGGGCTGGACTGTTCCCATGAGGCACAGGGTCAAGACTGATTTGCATATGGCCATGTCTGAACTGGGGTGGCGAGCAAAATAACGATGGATTAAACCCATATCTGTGACTGGGGGTGAATGTTTTGCCAATGTGCAACATGCCGTCCATCATCTTGTGTGTTTTGCTGTTCGCCCTATGTGGGAAGGGTATGCCCAGACGTGGGTCCCGTGCTCACTACGCCACTGGAGTTAGGCTATCCTGGCTGAAGAGGGGTGAAACCTCGAAACCGGTCCTAGGATGCTTGATTCCGGTTCAGGGAAGACATGGCTTGTCAGTTCGGGCTAGACTGTTCCCATGAGGCACAGGGTCAAGATTGATTTGCATATGGCCATGCCTGAACTGGGGTGGTGTTGTGAGCAAAATAACGATAGATTATACCCAGATCTGTGACTGGGGGTGAATGTTTTGTCAATGTGCAACATTCCGTCCATCATCTTGTGTGTTTTGCTGTTCTCCCTATGTGAGACTTTTTAATTCGGGAGTCTCCTGAGGCGGAAGCCGGGAGTGAATCTTAGCATTTTAAAATCTTTGTTGTGTGATACTTTGCCTTAACTTCACTCACCTGTGCACTTTAAACAGCGCTCCTAGCGCTGCAACGAACGCCATCTATCGCCATCACTGAGGGCGAGGCGCCACGGCGGACACGCCCACCTCAGCTGGCCACGCCCCCTCCCCTGACACACTATAAAGTGCGCGCGGCTGGAAAGCGCGTCACTTTAATTCGGGAGTCTCCTGAGGCGGAAGCCGGGAGTGAATCTTAGCATTTTAAAATCTTTGTTGTGTGATACTTTGCCTTAACTTCACTCACCTGTGCACTTTAAACAGCGCTCCTAGCGCTGCAACGAACGCCATCTATCGCCATCACTGAGGGCGAGGCGCCACGGCGGACACGCCCACCTCAGCTGGCCACGCCCCCTCCCCTGACACACTATAAAGTGCGCGCGGCTGGAAAGCGCGTCACTTTAATTCGGGAGTCTCCTGAGGCGGAAGCCGGGAGTGAATCTTAGCATTTTAAAATCTTTGTTGTGTGATACTTTGCCTTAACTTCACTCACCTGTGCACTTTAAACAGCGCTCCTAGCGCTGCAACGAACGCCATCTATCGCCATCACTGAGGGCGAGGCGCCACGGCGGACACGCCCACCTCAGCTGGCCACGCCCCCTCCCCTGACACACTATAAAGTGCGCGCGGCTGGAAAGCGCGTCACTTTAATTCGGGAGTCTCCTGAGGCGGAAGCCGGGAGTGAATCTTAGCATTTTAAAATCTTTGTTGTGTGATACTTTGCCTTAACTTCACTCACCTGTGCACTTTAAACAGCGCTCCTAGCGCTGCAACGAACGCCATCTATCGCCATCACTGAGGGCGAGGCGCCACGGCGGACACGCCCACCTCAGCTGGCCACACCCCCATGTTCCCTCTCACACGGACATAAAGGATGTGCCTCGCCAGGAAGCGCAGCGGACGGGCGCAGCGGGCGCGCCGTCAGCGCGCCGAAGGCGCGCCAAAGGCAAGCCCGTCTGGGCCCGTCCGGGCCTGGATCGGGCCTAGGGCCAGTCCCCCTGCCTCTTCAACCAGCCCCACCCGCATCTGCTGGACTTCTGCCCAACTACACCTACTTAATTCACATCTATGCCCGACCTGCCCCCGCTGCATCCCGAGTCATCTGGAAGCCGCTCATTATCTCTGCCCACAATGCAGCTTTACACTCCCGCCCTGTCAACCCCGTCTCTCCCCTTGCTCACCACCGCATCCCTCTTCCCCTAATCAGTACACCTTACGTGCAGGTCTGATTAATTGCCGATCTTTACCCCGTCACGTCAACGACATCTGGATGTCCATTTCGTCTGAGGAATGGGATATTCTTTTCCTAACCGAGTCCTGGATCACTGACTCTTCCTCACCAGATATCTATCTGGCCATCCCCCCAGGTTATGACATCAAATGCCTGAATCGGACCGGAGGTAAGTCTGGTGGTGGTCTTGCCGTCATACTTAAATCCTCTTTCCAGTTGACTTTCACTAGACTCAGTGCAATAGGCACAATCGAAGCTATGTACTTCTCCATCTCCGACAATGCATCAGCAATCTTAGCTGGCACACTAGTCTACTGTCCCCCTCCTGTCTCCACGCCCTCCCTCAATGCCCTTGTCCACTTATTGGCTGATCTTTCTATTAAACATCAAAATTTCATTGTCCTGGGCGATTTTAACCTCCACATCGACAACCCGCTATGCGCTAAGGCTACTAACCTGGTCGACACCATGGAAAGCCTCAATCTTAAACAATTGGTTGCAGGTCCCACCCATGTGGCAGGCCACACCCTGGACCTTATCTTTGCAAATTTCTCGCTCATCACTGCCCTTCAGCCTCTCCCTCTAACCTGGACCGATCACTTCCTCGTCCCTTTTCTTCTTACTTTAGGACGCAAACCTGCCCAACTGGCCCATAGAAAGGAATTGGGAAGAAAGTGGCATAAGGTCACCTGCGCTACCCTGGATCCCATATTCCACTACCATTCGGAGTACCTCTCCCCGGACATTGATGAAAATGTCTCCAGGTTAAATTCTACTCTCCTTAAGGCTATTGATTCTATTTCCCCCCAGATAACCATCTCCTCCACCAGGTCGCGGCCCTCTGCTCCCTGGTTCTCCACCTCCCTTCGGGAGGAGAAAAGCAAATGTAAGGCCCTTGAGCGCAAGTGGAGGCTCAACTACGACTCTGAAGCCAAACATCTTTACAGAACGGCACTTAAACAATTTCTCAAACTTAAAAAAGGCGCGATGAAAGACCACTTTGCCGCTCAAATTAATAAAGCCAAAAACTCTTCAAAAACGCTCTTTAGCGTCGTCAAAGACTTTATTAACCCTCCGGCTAGAGCCCCCCAGAACACCGCCAGTCAGGCCCTTTGTGAGGGACTCTCAGATTTTTTTCTAGAAAAAATAAACAAACTGTGTGTCTCCTTCCCCACTGAGTCAGTCACTCCATCTCCTACTTCTAGCCCCCCTGAGTCTCCATCTTTCCTTGCATTCAACAAACTAAACATGGACGAGGCTATTAGACTGCTCATCGCCTGCAAATCTGGCGCCCCCTCTGATCCTGTTCCCGCCAAAATCATGGGAGAACTGGCACCCTCACTGGCCTGCCCTTTCCTTACCGTCTGGAATGCCTCCCTTCACCATGGCTTCTTCCCCACCACCTGGAAGGAGGCACTGGTGATCCCTATTTTGAAAAAGGCAGACGCAGACCCCACTGTCTTCTCTAACTACCGTCCCATCTCCCTCCTTCCCAAACCTGCCAAAGTCCTGGAAAAAGCAGTACAGCTCCAACTTACGGACTATCTGGAAAACCACTCTCTGCTTCATGGATCCCAATCCGGTTTCAGAGCAGGATTCAGTACCGAAACGGCCCTGCTGGAGGTATCTGAGACCATTCGGGAGTGTGTGGACAGGGGCGAGGAGGCCATGCTGGTTCTCCTCGACCTGTCCGCAGCTTTCGATACGGTCTCTCACCCCATCCTCCTGGACCGCCTCAGGCAGATAGGCATCGGTGGCTCTGCCCTCGGATGGATCAAGTCCTTTCTCTCATCCAGAAGCCAAAGAGTACTACTACGCCCCTTCAAGTCAGAGGAAAAACCTCTGTCATGTGGGGTGCCACAGGGCTCCGCCCTTAGCCCCCTATTCTTCAACGTCTATCTGGCCCCCCTGGCTGACGTCGTTGAGTCCTACGGAGTCAGGGTGGTATCCTACGCCGACGACACACAGTTGGTGTTTTCTTTCCGGGACCACTCGGACTCCGCATTCCTCAACTTTCGCCAATGCCTGAATAACATCAGCGGCTGGATGACTACGAACCACTTGAGATTAAATGCAGATAAAACGGAGGTCCTGTTTTTCAATCAGAACACCTCTATTCCCTCTTCTTGGTGGTGGCCGACAGCTCTCGATCCTGCCCCTACCCCGGTTCGCTCGGCGCGGAATCTGGGCTTCCAATTCGATGACTCCTTGTCATGTAAAACCCAGATCAATAAGGTTACCTCCGCCTGCTTCATGAAACTACGGATGATAAAAAAGATCCTCCCGTACCTTCCCACGGATTCCCGCCGCACAGTCACCCAGGCCCTCATTACGTCCCACCTGGACTATGCTAATAGCCTCTATGCAGGGGCTCCGCAGTACCTGATTGGTCGACTGCAGATTGTCCAGAATGCTGCAGCCAGACTGATCGGTAACATCCCTTACCGTCAATCTGTCTCTGCATATCGAAGGCAACTCCACTGGCTCCCTGTGGCTAGCCGCATCCAGTTTAAGGTTCTCACCCTTACATATCGAGCCGTCAACAACTTCGGCCCTACTTACCTGAAAAATCGGGCTTCGATATCCTGCTCCACCAGATCCTTGAGGTCCAATGACCTCCGCCTCCTGATCTCGCCCCGTTTTAGACTGTCCAGAACCGGAGGCAGAGGTTTCGGTGTCATTGCTGCCAGACTTTGGAACTCCCTTCCACTTGAGCTGAGGTTCTGCCCCTCTGAAACCATCTTCCGAGCCAAACTCAAAACCTGGCTCTTCTCCGGACTTTAGATTCCCTTGCATCACATTTTCTTCTCTCCCCTTTTCCACTCAGTAACCCCTGGATTTTAGCGCCGGGACACCCCTTCGGGGGTAGCTGCGCGCTCTACAAATTCCATAAAATAAATAAATAAAAATAAGGTTATGCCGAAACGTGGGTCCCGTGCTCACTATGCCACTGGAGTCAAGCTATCCTGGCTGAAGAGGGGTGAAACACCGAAACCGGTCCTAGGATGCTTGATTCCGGTTCAGGGAAGACATGGCTTGGCAGATCGGGCTGGACTGTTCCCATGAGGCACAGGGTCAAGACCGATTTGCATATGGCCATGTCTGAACTGGGGTGGCGTGGTGAGCAAAATAACGATGGATTAAACCCAGATCTGTGACTGGGGGTGAATGTTTTGCCAATATGCAACATTCCGCCCATCATCTTGTGTGTTTTGCTGTTCGCCCTATGTGGGAAGGGTATGCCACAGACGTGGGTCTCGTGCTCACTACGCAACTGGAGTCAAGCTATCCTGGCTGAAGAGGGGCGAAACCCCTAAACCGGTCCTAGGATGCTTGATTCCGGTTCAGGGAAGACATGGCTTGGCAGTTCGGGCTGGACTGTTCCCATGAGGCACAGGGCCAAGACTGATTTGCATATGGCCATGTCTGAACTGGGGTGGCGTGGTGAGCAAAATAATGATGGATTAAACCCAGATCTGTGACTGGGGGTGAATGTTTTGCCAATGTGCAACATTCCGTCCATCATCTTGTGTGTTTTTTTGTTCGCCCTATGTGGAAAGGGAATGCCAAGACGTCGGTCCCGTGCTCACTATGCCACTGGAGTCAAGCTATCCTGGCTGCAGAGGGGTGAATCCCTGAAACCAGTCCTAGGATGCTTGATTCCGGTTCAGGGAAAACATGGCTTGGCAGTTCAGGCTGGACTGTTCCCATGAGGCACAGGGTCAAGACTGATTTGCATATGGCCATGTCTGAACTGGGGTGGTGTGGTGAGCAAAATAACAATGGATTAAACCGAGATCTGTAACTGGGGGTGAATGTTTTGCCAACGTGCAACATTCCGTCCATCATCTTGTGTGTTTTGCTGTTCGCCCTATGTGGTAAGGGTATGCCCAGACATGTGTCTCGTGCTCACTATGACACTGGAGTCAAGCTATCCTGGCTGAAGAGGGGTGAAACCCCGAAACCGGTCCTAGGATGTTTGATTCCGGTTCAGCGAAGACATGGCTTGGCAGTTCGGGCTGGACTGTTCCCATGAGGCACAGGGTCAAGACTGATTTGCATATGGCCATGTCTGAACTGGGGTGGCGTGGTGAGTAAAATAACGATGGATTAAACCCAGATCTGTGACTGGGGGTGAATATTTTGCCAATGTGCAACATTCCGTCCATTATCTTGTGTGTTTTGCTGTTCGCCCTATGTGGGAAGGGTATGCCCAGACGTGTGTCCCGTGCTCACTACGCAACTGGAGTCAACCTATCCTGGCTGAAGAGGGGTCAAACCCCGAAACTGGTGCTAGGATGCTTGATTCCGGTTCAGGGAAGACATGGCTTGGCAGTTCGGGCGGGACTGTTCCCATGAGTCACAGGGTCAAGACTGATTTGCATATGGCCATGTCTGAACTGGAGTGGCGTGGTGAGCAAAATAACGATGGATTAAACCCAGATCTGTGACTGGGGGTGAATGTTTTGCCAATGTGCAACATTCCGTCCATCATCTTGTGTGTTTTGCTGTTCGCCCTATGTGGGAAGGGTATGCCCAGACGTGGGTCCCGTGCTCACTACGCCACTGAAGTCAAGCTATCCTGGCTGAAGAGGGGTGAAACCCCGAAACCGGTCCTAGGATGCTTGATTCCGGTTCAGGGAAGACATGGCTTGGCAGTTCGGGCTGGACTGTTCCCATGAGGCACAGGGTCAAGACTGATTTGCATATGGCCATGTCTGAACTGGGGTGGCGTGGTGAACAAAATAACGATGGATTAAACCCAGATCTGTGACTGGGGGTGAATGTTTTGCCAATGTGCAACATTCCGTCCATCATCTTGTAGGTTTTGCTGTTCGCCCTATGTGGGAAGGGTATGCTCAGACTTGGGTACCGTGCTCACTACGCCACTGGAGTCAAGCTATCCTGGCTGAAGAGGGGTGAAACCCCAAAACCGGTCCTAGGATGCTTGATTCCAGTTCAGGGAAGACATAGCTTGGCAGTTCGGGCTGGACTGTTCCCATGAGGCACAGGGTCAAGACTGATTTGCATATGGCCATGTCTGAACTGGGGTGGCGAGCAAAATAACGATGGATTAAACCCATATCTGTGACTGGGGGTGAATGTTTTGCCAATGTGCAACATTCCGTCCATCATCTTGTGTGTTTTGCTGTTCGCCCTATGTGGGAAGGGTATGCCCAGACATGGGTCCCGTGCTCACTACTCCACTGGAGTTAAGCTATCCTGGCTGAAAAGGGTGAAACCCCGAAACCGGTCCTAGGATGCTTGATTCCGGTTCAGGGAAGACATGGCTTGGCAGTTCGGGCTTGACTGTTCCCATGAGGCACAGGGTCAAGATTGATTTGCATATGGCTATGTCTGAACTGGGGTGGCGTGGTGAGCAAAATAACAATGGATTAAACCCAGATCTGTGACTGGGGTTGAATGTTTTGCCAATGTGCAACAACATTCCGTCCATCATCTTGTGTGTTTTGCTGTTCGCCCTATGTGGAAAGGGTATGCCCAGACATGGGTCCCGTGCTCACTACTCCACTGGAGTCAAGCTATCATGGCTGAAGAGGGGTGAAACCCCGAAACCGTTCCTAGGATGCTTGATTCCTGTTCAGGGAGGACATGGCTTGGCAGTTCGGGCTGGACTGTTCCCATGAGGCACAGGGTCAAGACTGATTTGCATATGGCCATGTCTGAACTGGGATGGCGTGGTGAGCAAAATAACGATGGATTAAACCCAGATCTGTGACTGGGGGTGAATGTTTTGCCAATGTGCAATATTCCGTCCATCATCTTGTGTGTTTTAATGTTTGCCCTATGTGGGAAGGGTATTCCCAGACATGGGTCCCGTCCTCACTACGCCACTGTAGTCAAGCTATCCTGGCTGAAGAGGGTGAAACCCCGAAACCGGTCCTAGGATGCTTCATTCCGGTTCAGGGAAGACATGGTTTGGCAGTTCGGGCTTGACTGTTCCCATGAGGCACAGGGTCAAGATTGATTTGCATATGGCGATGTCTGAACTGGGGTGGCGTGGTGAGCAAAATAACAATGGATTAAACCCAGATCTTTGATTGGGGTTGAATGTTTTGCCAATGTGCAACAACATTCCGTCCATCATCTTGTGTGTTTTGCTGTTCGCCCTATGTGGAAAGGGTATGCCCAGACATGGGTCCCGTGCTCACTACTCCACTGGAGTCAAGCTATCATGGCTGAAGAGGGGTGAAACCCCGAAACCGGTCCTAGGATGCCTGATTCCGGGTCAGGGAAGACATGGCTTGGCAGTTCGGGCTGGACTGTTCCCATGAGGCACATGGTCAAGACTGATTTGCATATGGCCATGTCTGAACTGGGGTGGCCTGGTGAGCAAAATAACGATGGATTAAACCTAGATCTGTGACTGGAGGTGAATGTTTTGCCAATGTGCAACATTCCGTCCATCATCTTGTGTGTTTTGCTGTTCGCCCTATGTGGGAAGGGTATGCCCAGACATGGGTCCCATGCTCACTACGCCACTGGAGTTAAGCTATCCTGGCTGAAGAGGGGTGAAACCCCGAAACCGGTCCTAGGATGCTTGATTCCGGTTCAGGGAAGACATGGCTTGGCAGTTCGGGCTTGACTGTTCCCATGAGGCACAGGGTCAAGATTGATTTGCACATGGCGATGTCTGAACTGGGGTGGCGTGGTGAGCAAAATAGCGATGGATTAAACCCAGATCTGTGACTGGGGGTGAATGTTTTGCCAATGTGCAACATTCCGTCCATCATCTTGTGTGTTTTGCTGTTTGCCCTATGTGGGAAGGGTATGCCACAGACGTGGGTCTCGTGCTCACTACGCAACTGGAGTCAAGCTATCCTGGCTGAAGAGGGGTGAAACCCCGAAACCGGTGCTAGGATGCTTGATTCCGGTTCAGGGAAGACATGGCTTGGCAGTTCGGGCTGGACTGTTCCCATGAGTCACAGGGTCAAGACTGATTTGCATATGGCCATGTCTGAACTGGAGTGGCGTGGTGAGCAAAATAACGATGGATTAAACCCAGATCTGTGACTGGGGGTGAATGTTTTGACAATGTGCAACATTCCGTCCATCATCTTGTGTGTTTTGCTGTTCGTCCAATGTGGGAAGGGTATGCCCAGACGTAGGTCCCGTGCTCACTACGCCACTGGAGTCAAGCTATCCTGTCTGAAGAGGGGTGAAACCCCGATACCGGTCCTAGGATGCTTGATTCCGGTTCAGGGAAGACATAGCTTGGCAGTTCGGGCTGGACTGTTCCCATGAGGCACAGGGTCAAGACTGATTTGCATATGGCCATGTCTGAACTGGGGTGGCGAGCAAAATAACGATGGATTAAACCCATATCTGTGACTGGGGGTGAATGTTTTGCCAATGTGCAACATTCCGTCCATCATCTTGTGTGTTTTGCTGTTCGCCCTATGTGGGAAGGGTATGCCCAGACGTGGGTCCCGTGCTCACTACGCCACTGGAGTTAGGCTATCCTGGCTGAAGAGGGGTGAAACCTCGAAACCGGTCCTAGGATGCTTGATTCCGGTTCAGGGAAGACATGGCTTGTCAGTTCGGGCTAGACTGTTCCCATGAGGCACAGGGTCAAGATTGATTTGCATATGGCCATGCCTGAACTGGGGTGGTGTTGTGAGCAAAATAACGATAGATTATACCCAGATCTGTGACTGGGGGTGAATGTTTTGTCAATGTGCAACATTCCGTCCATCATCTTGTGTGTTTTGCTGTTCTCCCTATGTGAGAAGGTTATGCCGAAACGTGGGTCCCGTGCTCACTATGCCACTGGAGTCAAGCTATCCTGGCTGAAGAGGGGTGAAACACCGAAACCGGTCCTAGGATGCTTGATTCCGGTTCAGGGAAGACATGGCTTGGCAGATCGGGCTGGACTGTTCCCATGAGGCACAGGGTCAAGACCGATTTGCATATGGCCATGTCTGAACTGGGGTGGCGTGGTGAGCAAAATAACAATGGATTAAACCCAGATCTGTGACTGGGGGTGAATGTTTTGCCAATATGCAACATTCCGCCCATCATCTTGTGTGTTTTGCTGTTCGCCCTATGTGGGAAGGGTATGCCACAGACGTGGGTCTCGTGCTCACTACGCAACTGGAGTCAAGCTATCCTGGCTGAAGAGGGGCGAAACCCCTAAACCGGTCCTAGGATGCTTGATTCCGGTTCAGGGAAGACATGGCTTGGCAGTTCGGGCTGGACTGTTCCCATGAGGCACAGGGCCAAGACTGATTTGCATATGGCCATGTCTGAACTGGGGTGGCGTGGTGAGCAAAATAATGATGGATTAAACCCAGATCTGTGACTGGGGGTGAATGTTTTGCCAATGTGCAACATTCCGTCCATCATCTTGTGTGTTTTATTGTTCGCCCTATGTGGAAAGGGAATGCCAAGACGTCGGTCCCGTGCTCACTATGCCACTGGAGTCAAGCTATTCTGGCTGCAGAGGGGTGAATCCCTGAAACCAGTCCTAGGATGCTTGATTCCGGTTCAGGGAAAACATGGCTTGGCAGTTCGGGCTGGACTGTTCCCATGAGGCACAGGGTCAAGACTGATTTGCATATGGCCATGTCTGAACTGGGGTGGTGTGGTGAGCAAAATAACAATGGATTAAACCGAGATCTGTAACTGGGGGTGAATGTTTTGCCAACGTGCAACATTCCGTCCATCATCTTGTGTGTTTTGCTGTTCGCCCTATGTGGTAAGGGTATGCCCAGACATGTGTCCCGTGCTCACTATGCCACTGGAGTCAAGCTATCCTGGCTGAAGAGGGGTGAAACCCCGAAACCGGTCCTAGGATGTTTGATTCCGGTTCAGCGAAGACATGGCTTGGCAGTTCGGGCTGGACTGTTCCCATGAGGCACAGGGTCAAGACTGATTTGCATATGGCCATGTCTGAACTGGGGTGGCGTGGTGAGTAAAATACCGATGGATTAAACCCAGATCTGTGACTGGGGGTGAATATTTTGCCAATGTGCAACATTCCGTCCATTATCTTGTGTGTTTTGCTGTTCGCCCTATGTGGGAAGGGTATGCCCAGACGTGTGTCCCGTGCTCACTACGCAACTGGAGTCAAGCTATCCTGGCTGAAGAGGGGTGAAACCCCGAAACCGGTGCTAGGATGCTTGATTCCGGTTCAGGGAAGACATGGCTTGGCAGTTCGGGCTGGACTGTTCCCATGAGGCACAGGGTCAAGACTGATTTGCATATGGCCATGTCTGAACTGGAGTGGCGTGGTGAGCAAAATAACGATGGATTAAACCCAGATCTGTGACTGGGGGTGAATGTTTTGCCAATGTGCAACATTCCGTCCATCATCTTGTGTGTTTTGCTGTTCGCCCTATGTGGGAAGGGTATGCCCAGACGTGGGTCCCGTGCTCACTACGCCACTGAAGTCAAGCTATCCTGGCTGAAGAGGGGTGAAACCCCGAAACCGGTCCTAGGATGCTTGATTCCGGTTCAGGGAAGACATGGCTTGGCAGTTCGGGCTGGACTGTTCCCATGAGGCACAGGGTCAAGACTGATTTGCATATGGCCATGTCTGAACTGGGGTGGCGTGGTGAACAAAATAACGATGGATTAAATCCAGATCTGTGACTGGGGGTGAATGTTTTGCCAATGTGCAACATTCTGTCCATCATCTTGTGTGTTTTGCTGTTCGTCCAATGTGGGAAGGGTATGCCCAGACGTAGGTCCCGTGCTCACTACGCCACTGGAGTCAAGCTATCCTGTCTGAAGAGGGGTGAAACCCCGAAACCGGTCCTAGGATGCTTGCTTCCGGTTCAGGGAAGACATGGCTTGGCAGTTGGGGCTGGACTGTTCCCATGAGGCACAGGGTCAAGACTGATTTGCATATGGCCGTGTCTGAACTGGGGTGGCGTGGTGAGTAAAATATCGATGGATTAAACCCAGATCTGTGACTGGGGGTGAATGTTTTGCCAATGTGCAACATTCCGTCCATCATCTTGTAGGTTTTGCTGTTCGCCCTATGTGGGAAGGGTATGCTCAGACGTGGGTACCGTGCTCACTACGCCACTGGAGTCAAGCTATCCTGGCTGAAGAGGGGTGAAACCCCAAAACCGGTCCTAGGATGCTTGATTCCAGTTCAGGGAAGACATAGCTTGGCAGTTCGGGCTGGACTGTTCCCATGAGGCACAGGGTCAAGACTGATTTGCATATGGCCATGTCTAAACTTGGGTGGCGAGCAAAATAACGATGGATTAAACCCATATCTGTGACTGGGGGTGAATGTTTTGCCAATGTGCAACATTCCGTCCATCATCTTGTGTGTTTTGCTGTTCGCCCTATGTGGGAAGGGTATGCCCAGACGTGGGTCCCGTGCTCACTACGCCACTGGAGTTAAGCTATCCTGGCTGAAGAGGGGTGAAACCCCGAAACCGGTCCTAGGATGCTTGATTCCAGTTCAGGGAAGACATGGCTTGTCAGTTCGGGCTAGACTGTTCCCATGAGGCACAGGGTCAAGATTGATTTGCATATGGCCATGCCTGAACTGGGGTGGTGTTGTGAGCAACATAACGATAGATTATACCCAGATCTGTGACTGGGGGTGAATGTTTTGTAAATGTGCAACATTCCGTCCATCATCTTGTGTGTTTTGCTGTTCTCCCTATGTGAGAAGGGTATGCCCAAACGTGGGTCCCGTGCTCACTATGCCACTGGAGTCAAGCTATCCTGGCTGAAGAGGGGTGAAACACCGAAACTGGTCCTAGGATGCTTGATTCCGGTTCAGGGAAGACATGGCTTGGCAGATCGGGCTGGACTGTTCCCATGAGGCACAGGGTCAAGACCGATTTGCATATGGCCATGTCTGAACTGGGGTGGCGTGGTGAGCAAAATAACGATGGATTAAACCCAAATCTGTGACTGGGGTGAATATTTTGACAATGTGCAACATTCCGCCCATCATCTTGTGTGTTTTGCTGTTCGCCCTATGTGGAAAGGGAATGCCAAGACGTCGGTCCCATGCTCACTATGCCACTGGAGTTAAGCTATCCTGGCTGCAGAGGGGTGAATCCCTGAAACCAGTCCTAGGATGCTTGATTCCGGTTCAGGGAAAACATGGTTTGGCAGTTCGGGCTGGACTGTTCCCATGAGGCACAGGGTCAAGACTGATTTGCATATGGCCATGTCTGAACTGGGGTGGTGTGGTGAGCAAAATAACAATGGATTAAACCGAGATCTGTAACTGGGGGTGAATGTTTTGCCAACGTGCAACATTCCGTCCATCATCTTGTGTGTTTTGCTGTTCGCCCTATGTGGTAAGGGTATGCCCAGACATGTGTCCCGTGCTCACTATGCCACTGGAGTCAAGCTATCCTGGCTGAAGAGGGGTGAAACCCCGAAACCGGTCCTAGGATGCTTGATTCCGGTTCAGCGAAGACATGGCTTGGCAGTTCGGGCTGGACTGTTCCCATGAGGCACAGGGTCAAGACTGATTTGCATATGGCCATGTCTGAACTGGGGTGGCGTGGTGAGTAAAATAACGATGGATTAAACCCAGATCTGTGACTGTGGGTGAATAATTTGCCAATGTGCAACATTCCGTCCATTATCTTGTGTGTTTTGCTGTTCGCCCTATGTGGGAAGGGTATGCCCAGACGTGTGTCCCGTGCTCACTACGCAACTGGAGTCAAGCTATCCTGGCTGAAGAGGGGTGAAACCCCAAAACCGGTCCTAGGATGCTTGATTCCGGTTAAGGGGAGAGATGGCTTGGCAGTTTGGGCCGGACTGTTCCCATGGGACACAGCGTCAAGACTGATTCGCATATGGCCATATCTGAACTGGGGTGGCGTGGTGAGTTATATAACGATGGATTAAACCCAGATCTGTGACTGGGGATCAATGTTTTGCCAATGTGCAACATTCCGTCCATCATCTTGTGTGTTTTGCTGTTCGCCCTATGTGGGAAGGGTATGCCCAGACGTGGGTCCCTTGCTCACTACGCCACTGGAGTCAAGCTATCCTGGCTGAAGAGGGGTGAAACCCAAAAACCGGTCCAAGGATGCTTGATTCCGGTTCAGGGAAGACATGGCTTGGCAGTTCGGGCTGGACTGTTCCCATGAGGCACTGGGTCCAGACTGATTTGCATATGGCCATGTCTGAACTGGGGTGGCATGGTGAGCAAAATAATGATGGATTAAACCCAGATCTGTGACTGGGGGTGAATGTTTTGCCAATGTGCAACATTCTGTCCATCATCTTGTGTGTTTTGCTGTTCGCCCTATGTGAGAAGGGTATGCCCAGACGTGGGTTCCGTGCTCACTATGCCAATGGAGTCAAGCTATCCTGGCTGAAGACGGGTGAAACCCCGAAACCGGTCCTAGGATGCTTGATTCCGGTTCAGGGAAGACATGGCTTGGCAGTTCGGGCTGGACTGTTCCCATGAGTCACAGGGTCAAGACTGATTTGCATATGGCCATGTCTGAACTGGAGTGGCGTGGTGAGCAAAATAACGATGGATTAAACCCAGATCTGTGACTGGGGGTGAATGTTTTGCCAATGTGCAACATTCCGTCCATCATCTTGCGTGTTTTGCTGTTCGCCCTATGTGGGAAGGGTATGCCCAGACGTGGGTCCCGTGCTCACTACGCCACTGAAGTCAAGCTATCCTGGCTGAAGAGGGGTGAAACCCCGAAACCGGTCCTAGGAGGCTTGATTCCGGTTCAGGGAAGACATGGCTTGGCAGTTTGGGCTGGACTGTTCCCATGAGGCACAGGGTCAAGACTGATTTGCATATGGCCATGTCTGAACTGGGGTGGCGTGGTGAGCAAAATAACGATGGATTAAACCCAGATCTGTGACTGGGGGTGAATGTTTTGCCAATGTGCAACATTCCGTCCATCATCTTGTGTGTTTTGCTGTTCGTCCAATGTGGGAAGGGTATGCCCAGACGTAGGTCCCGTGCTCACTACGCCACTGGAGTCAAGCTATCCTGGCTGAAAAGGGTGAAACCCCGAAACCGGTCCTAGGATGCTTGATTCCGGTTCAGGGAAGACATGGCTTGGCAGTTCGGGCTTGACTGTTCCCATGAGGCACAGGGTCAAGATTGATTTGCATATGGCTATGTCTGAACTGGGGTGGCGTGGCGAGCAAAATAACGATGGATTAAACCCATATCTGTGACTGGGGGTGAATGTTTTGCCAATGTGCAACATTCCGTCCATCATCTTGTGTGTTTTGCTGTTCGCCCTATGTGGGAAGGGTATGCCCAGACGTGGGTCCCGTGCTCACTACGCCACTGGAGTTAAGCTATCCTGGCTGAAGAGGGGTGAAACCCCGAAACCGGTCCTAGGATGCTTGATTCCAGTTCAGGGAAGACATGGCTTGTCAGTTCGGGCTAGACTGTTCCCATGAGGCACAGGGTCAAGATTGATTTGCATATGGCCATGCCTGAACTGGGGTGGTGTTGTGAGCAACATAACGATAGATTATACCCAGATCTGTGACTGGGGGTGAATGTTTTGTAAATGTGCAACATTCCGTCCATCATCTTGTGTGTTTTGCTGTTCTCCCTATGTGAGAAGGGTATGCCCAAACGTGGGTCCCGTGCTCACTATGCCACTGGAGTCAAGCTATCCTGGCTGAAGAGGGGTGAAACACCGAAACTGGTCCTAGGATGCTTGATTCCGGTTCAGGGAAGACATGGCTTGGCAGATCGGGCTGGACTGTTCCCATGAGGCACAGGGTCAAGACCGATTTGCATATGGCCATGTCTGAACTGGGGTGGCGTGGTGAGCAAAATAACGATGGATTAAACCCAAATCTGTGACTGGGGTGAATATTTTGCCAATGTGCAACATTCCGCCCATCATCTTGTGTGTTTTGCTGTTCGCCCTATGTGGAAAGGGAATGCCAAGACGTCGGTCTAATGCTCACTATGCCACTGGAGTTAAGCTATCCTGGCTGCAGAGGGGTGAATCCCTGAAACCAGTCCTAGGATGCTTGATTCCGGTTCAGGGAAAACATGGTTTGGCAGTTCGGGCTGGACTGTTCCCATGAGGCACAGGGTCAAGACTGATTTGCATATGGCCATGTCTGAACTGGGGTGGTGTGGTGAGCAAAATAACAATGGATTAAACCGAGATCTGTAACTGGGGGTGAATGTTTTGCCAACGTGCAACATTCCGTCCATCATCTTGTGTGTTTTGCTGTTCGCCCTATGTGGTAAGGGTATGCCCAGACATGTGTCCCGTGCTCACTATGCCACTGGAGTCAAGCTATCCTGGCTGAAGAGGGGTGAAACCCCGAAACCGGTCCTAGGATGCTTGATTCCGGTTCAGCGAAGACATGGCTTGGCAGTTCGGGCTGGACTGTTCCCATGAGGCACAGGGTCAAGACTGATTTGCATATGGCCATGTCTGAACTGGGGTGGCGTGGTGAGTAAAATAACGATGGATTAAACCCAGATCTGTGACTGTGGGTGAATAATTTGCCAATGTGCAACATTCCGTCCATTATCTTGTGTGTTTTGCTGTTCGCCCTATGTGGGAAGGGTATGCCCAGACGTGTGTCCCGTGCTCACTACGCAACTGGAGTCAAGCTATCCTGGCTGAAGAGGGGTGAAACCCCAAAACCGGTCCTAGGATGCTTGATTCCGGTTAAGGGGAGAGATGGCTTGGCAGTTTGGGCCGGACTGTTCCCATGGGACACAGCGTCAAGACTGATTCGCATATGGCCATATCTGAACTGGGGTGGCGTGGTGAGTTATATAACGATGGAATAAACCCAGATCTGTGACTGGGGATCAATGTTTTGCCAATGTGCAACATTCCGTCCATCATCTTGTGTGTTTTGCTGTTCGCCCTATGTGGGAAGGGTATGCCCAGACGTGGGTCCCTTGCTCACTACGCCACTGGAGTCAAGCTATCCTGGCTGAAGAGGGGTGAAACCCAAAAACCGGTCCAAGGATGCTTGATTCCGGTTCAGGGAAGACATGGCTTGGCAGTTCGGGCTGGACTGTTCCCATGAGGCACTGGGTCCAGACTGATTTGCATATGGCCATGTCTGAACTGGGGTGGCATGGTGAGCAAAATAATGATGGATTAAACCCAGATCTGTGACTGGGGGTGAATGTTTTGCCAATGTGCAACATTCTGTCCATCATCTTGTGTGTTTTGCTGTTCGCCCTATGTGAGAAGGGTATGCCCAGACGTGGGTTCCGTGCTCACTATGCCAATGGAGTCAAGCTATCCTGGCTGAAGACGGGTGAAACCCCGAAACCGGTCCTAGGATGCTTGATTCCGGTTCAGGGAAGACATGGCTTGGCAGTTCGGGCTGGACTGTTCCCATGAGTCACAGGGTCAAGACTGATTTGCATATGGCCATGTCTGAACTGGAGTGGCGTGGTGAGCAAAATAACGATGGATTAAACCCAGATCTGTGACTGGGGGTGAATGTTTTGCCAATGTGCAACATTCCGTCCATCATCTTGCGTGTTTTGCTGTTCGCCCTATGTGGGAAGGGTATGCCCAGACGTGGGTCCCGTGCTCACTACGCCACTGAAGTCAAGCTATCCTGGCTGAAGAGGGGTGAAACCCCGAAACCGGTCCTAGGAGGCTTGATTCCGGTTCAGGGAAGACATGGCTTGGCAGTTTGGGCTGGACTGTTCCCATGAGGCACAGGGTCAAGACTGATTTGCATATGGCCATGTCTGAACTGGGGTGGCGTGGTGAGCAAAATAACGATGGATTAAACCCAGATCTGTGACTGGGGGTGAATGTTTTGCCAATGTGCAACATTCCGTCCATCATCTTGTGTGTTTTGCTGTTCGTCCAATGTGGGAAGGGTATGCCCAGACGTAGGTCCCGTGCTCACTACGCCACTGGAGTCAAGCTATCCTGGCTGAAAAGGGTGAAACCCCGAAACCGGTCCTAGGATGCTTGATTCCGGTTCAGGGAAGACATGGCTTGGCAGTTCGGGCTTGACTGTTCCCATGAGGCACAGGGTCAAGATTGATTTGCATATGGCTATGTCTGAACTGGGGTGGCGTGGTGAGCAAAATAACAATGGATTAAACCCAGATCTGTGACTGGGGTTGAATGTTTTGCCAATGTGCAACAACATTCCGTCCATCATCTTGTGTGTTTTGCTGTTCGCCCTATGTGGAAAGGGTATGCCCAGACATGGGTCCCGTGCTCACTACTCCACTGGAGTCAAGCTATCATGGCTGAATAGGGGTGAAACCCCGAAACCGTTCCTAGGATGCTTGATTCCTGTTCAGGGAGGACATGGCTTGGCAGTTCGGGCTGGACTGTTCCCATGAGGCACAGGGTCAAGACTGATTTGCATATGGCCATGTCTGAACTGGGATGGCGTGGTGAGCAAAATAACGATGGATTAAACCCAGATCTGTGACTGGGGGTGAATTTTTTGCCAATGTGCAATATTCCGTCCATCATCTTGTGTGTTTTAATGTTTGCCCTATGTGGGAAGGGTATTCCCAGACATGGGTCCCGTCCTCACTACGCCACTGTAGTCAAGCTATCCTGGCTGAAGAGGGTGAAACCCCGAAACCGGTCCTAGGATGCTTCATTCCGGTTCAGGGAAGACATGGTTTGGCAGTTCGGGCTTGACTGTTCCCATGAGGCACAGGGTCAAGATTGATTTGCATATGGCGATGTCTGAACTGGGGTGGCGTGGTGAGCAAAATAACAATGGATTAAACCCAGATCTTTGATTGGGGTTGAATGTTTTGCCAATGTGCAACAACATTCCGTCCATCATCTTGTTTGTTTTGCTGTTCGCCCTATGTGGAAAGGGTATGCCCAGACATGGGTCCCGTGCTCACTACTCCACTGGAGTCAAGCTATCATGGCTGAAGAGGGGTGAAACCCCGAAACCGGTCCTAGGATGCCTGATTCCGGGTCAGGGAAGACATGGCTTGGCAGTTCGGGCTGGACTGTTCCCATGAGGCACATGGTCAAGACTGATTTGCATATGGCCATGTCTGAACTGGGGTGGCGAGCAAAATAACGATGGATTAAACCCATATCTGTGACTGGGGGTGAATGTTTTGCCAATGTGCAACATTCCGTCCATCATCTTGTGTGTTTTGCTGTTCGCCCTATGTGGGAAGGGTATGCCCAGACGTGGGTCCCGTGCTCACTACGCCACTGGAGTTAGGCTATCCTGGCTGAAGAGTGGTGAAACCTCGAAACCGGTCCTAGGATGCTTGATTCCGGTTCAGGGAAGACATGGCTTGTCAGTTCGGGCTAGACTGTTCCCATGAGGCACAGGGTCAAGATTGATTTGCATATGGCCATGCCTGAACTGGGGTGGTGTTGTGAGCAAAATAACGATAGATTATACCCAGATCTGTGACTGGGGGTGAATGTTTTGTCAATGTGCAACATTCCGTCCATCATCTTGTGTGTTTTGCTGTTCTCCCTATGTGAGAAGGTTATGCCGAAACGTGGGTCCCGTGCTCACTATGCCACTGGAGTCAAGCTATCCTGGCTGAAGAGGGGTGAAACACCGAAACCGGTCCTAGGATGCTTGATTCCGGTTCAGGGAAGACATGGCTTGGCAGATCGGGCTGGACTGTTCCCATGAGGCACAGGGTCAAGACCGATTTGCATATGGCCATGTCTGAACTGGGGTGGCGTGGTGAGCAAAATAACGATGGATTAAACCCAGATCTGTGACTGGGGGTGAATGTTTTGCCAATATGCAACATTCCGCCCATCATCTTGTGTGTTTTGCTGTTCGCCCTATGTGGGAAGGGTATGCCACAGACGTGGGTCTCGTGCTCACTACGCAACTGGAGTCAAGCTATCCTGGCTGAAGAGGGGCGAAACCCCTAAACCGGTCCTAGGATGCTTGATTCCGGTTCAGGGAAGACATGGCTTGGCAGTTCGGGCTGGACTGTTCCCATGAGGCACAGGGCCAAGACTGATTTGCATATGGCCATGTCTGAACTGGGGTGGCGTGGTGAGCAAAATAATGATGGATTAAACCCAGATCTGTGACTGGGGGTGAATGTTTTGCCAATGTGCAACATTCCGTCCATCATCTTGTGTGTTTTATTGTTCGCCCTATGTGGAAAGGGAATGCCAAGACGTCGGTCCCGTGCTCACTATGCCACTGGAGTCAAGCTATCCTGGCTGCAGAGGGGTGAATCCCTGAAACCAGTCCTAGGATGCTTGATTCCGGTTCAGGGAAAACATGGCTTGGCAGTTCGGGCTGGACTGTTCCCATGAGGCACAGGGTCAAGACTGATTTGCATATGGCCATGTCTGAACTGGGGTGGTGTGGTGAGCAAAATAACAATGGATTAAACCGAGATCTGTAACTGGGGGTGAATGTTTTGCCAACGTGCAACATTCCGTCCATCATCTTGTGTGTTTTGCTGTTCGCCCTATGTGGTAAGGGTATGCCCAGACATGTGTCCCGTGCTCACTATGCCACTGGAGTCAAGCTATCCTGGCTGAAGAGGGGTGAAACCCCGAAACCGGTCCTAGGATGTTTGATTCCGGTTCAGCGAAGACATGGCTTGGCAGTTCGGGCTGGACTGTTCCCATGAGGCACAGGGTCAAGACTGATTTGCATATGGCCATGTCTGAACTTGGGTGGCGTGGTGAGTAAAATACCGATGGATTAAACCCAGATCTGTGACTGGGGGTGAATATTTTGCCAATGTGCAACATTCCGTCCATTATCTTGTGTGTTTTGCTGTTCGCCCTATGTGGGAAGGGTATGCCCAGACGTGTGTCCCGTGCTCACTACGCAACTGGAGTCAAGCTATCCTGGCTGAAGAGGGGTGAAACCCCGAAACCGGTGCTAGGATGCTTGATTCCGGTTCAGGGAAGACATGGCTTGGCAGTTCGGGCTGGACTGTTCCCATGAGTCACAGGGTCAAGACTAATTTGCATATGGCCATGTCTGAACTGGAGTGGCGTGGTGAGCAAAATAACGATGGATTAAACCCAGATCTGTGACTGGGGGTGAATGTTTTGCCAATGTGCAACATTCCGTCCATCATCTTGTGTGTTTTGCTGTTCGCCCTATGTGGGAAGGGTATGCCCAGACGTGGGTCCCGTGCTCACTACGCCACTGAAGTCAAGCTATCCTGGCTGAAGAGGGGTGAAACCCCGAAACCGGTCCTAGGATGCTTGATTCCGGTTCAGGGAAGACATGGCTTGGCAGTTCGGGCTGGACTGTTCCCATGAGGCACAGGGTCAAGACTGATTTGCATATGGCCATGTCTGAACTGGGGTGGCGTGGTGAACAAAATAACGATGGATTAAACCCAGATCTGTGACTGGGGGTGAATGTTTTGCCAATGTGCAACATTCTGTCCATCATCTTGTGTGTTTTCCTGTTCGTCCAATGTGGGAAGGGCATGCCCAGACGTAGGTCCCGTGCTCACTACGCCACTGGAGTCAAGCTATCCTGTCTGAAGAGGGGTGAAACCCCGAAACCGGTCCTAGGATGCTTGATTCCGGTTCAGGGAAGACATGGCTTGGCAGTTGGGGCTGGACTGTTCCCATGAGGCACAGGGTCAAGACTGATTTGCATATGGCCGTGTCTGAACTGGGGTGGCGTGGTGAGTAAAATATCGATGGATTAAACCCAGATCTGTGACTGGGGGTGAATGTTTTGCCAATGTGCAACATTCCGTCCATCATCTTGTAGGTTTTGCTGTTCGCCCTATGTGGGAAGGGTATGCTCAGACGTGGGTACCGTGCTCACTACGCCACTGGAGTCAAGCTATCCTGGCTGAAGAGGGGTGAAACCCCAAAACCGGTCCTAGGATGCTTGATTCCAGTTCAGGGAAGACATAGCTTGGCAGTTCGGGCTGGACTGTTCCCATGAGGCACAGGGTCAAGACTGATTTGCATATGGCCATGTCTGAACTGGGGTGGCGAGCAAAATAACGATGGATTAAACCCATATCTGTGACTGGGGGTGAATGTTTTGCCAATGTGCAACATTCCGTCCATCATCTTGTGTGTTTTGCTGTTCGCCCTATGTGGGAAGGGTATGCCCAGACGTGGGTCCCGTGCTCACTACGCCACTGGAGTTAAGCTATCCTGGCTGAAGAGGGGTGAAACCCCGAAACCGGTCCTAGGATGCTTGATTCCAGTTCAGGGAAGACATGGCTTGTCAGTTCGGGCTAGACTGTTCCCATGAGGCACAGGGTCAAGATTGATTTGCATATGGCCATGCCTGAACTGGGGTGGTGTTGTGAGCAACATAACGATAGATTATACCCAGATCTGTGACTGGGGGTGAATGTTTTGTAAATGTGCAACATTCCGTCCATCATCTTGTGTGTTTTGCTGTTCTCCCTATGTGAGAAGGGTATGCCCAAACGTGGGTCCCGTGCTCACTATGCCACTGGAGTCAAGCTATCCTGGCTGAAGAGGGGTGAAACACCGAAACTGGTCCTAGGATGCTTGATTCCGGTTCAGGGAAGACATGGCTTGGCAGATCGGGCTGGACTGTTCCCATGAGGCACAGGGTCAAGACCGATTTGCATATGGCCATGTCTGAACTGGGGTGGCGTGGTGAGCAAAATAACGATGGATTAAACCCAAATCTGTGACTGGGGGTGAATGTTTTGCCAATGTGCAACATTCCGCCCATCATCTTGTGTGTTTTGCTGTTCGCCCTATGTGGAAAGGGAATGCCAAGACGTCGGTCCCGTGCTCACTATGCCACTGGAGTTAAGCTATCCTGGCTGCAGAGGGGTGAATCCCTGAAACCAGTCCTAGGATGTTTGATTCCGGTTCAGGGAAAACATGGTTTGGCAGTTCGGGCTGGACTGTTCCCATGAGGCACAGGGTCAAGACTGATTTGCATATGGCCATGTCTGAACTGGGGTGGTGTGGTGAGCAAAATAACAATGGATTAAACCGAGATCTGTAACTGGTGGTGAATGTTTTGCCAACGTGCAACATTCCGTCCATCATCTTGTGTGTTTTGCTGTTCGCCCTATGTGGTAAGGGTATGCCCAGACATGTGTCCCGTGCTCACTATGCCACTGGAGTCAAGCTATCCTGGCTGAAGAGGGGTGAAACCCCGAAACCGGTCCTAGGATGCTTGATTCCGGTTCAGCGAAGACATTGCTTGGCAGTTCGGGCTGGACTGTTCCCATGAGGCACAGGGTCAAGACTGATTTGCATATGGCCATGTCTGAACTGGGGTGGCGTGGTGAGTAAAATAACGATGGATTAAACCCAGATCTGTGACTGTGGGTGAATAATTTGCCAATGTGCAACATTCCGTCCATTATCTTGTGTGTTTTGCTGTTCGCCCTATGTGGGAAGGGTATGCCCAGACGTGTGTCCCGTGCTCACTACGCAACTGGAGTCAAGCTATCCTGGCTGAAGAGGGGTGAAACCCCAAAACCGGTCCTAGGATGCTTGATTCCGGTTAAGGGGAGAGATGGCTTGGCAGTTTGGGCCGGACTGTTCCCATGGGACACAGCGTCAAGACTGATTCGCATATGGCCATATCTGAACTGGGGTGGCGTGGTGAGTTATATAACGATGGATTAAACCCAGATCTGTGACTGGGGATGAATGTTTTGCCAATGTGCAACATTCCGTCCATCATCTTGTGTGTTTTGCTGTTCGCCCTATGTGGGAAGGGTATGCCCAGACGTGGGTCCCTTGCTCACTACGCCACTGGAGTCAAGCTATCCTGGCTGAAGAGGGGTGAAACCCAAAAACCGGTCCAAGGATGCTTGATTCCGGTTCAGGGAAGACATGGCTTGGCAGTTCGGGCTGGACTGTTCCCATGAGGCACTGGGTCCAGACTGATTTGCATATGGCCATGTCTGAACTGGGGTGGCATGGTGAGCAAAATAATGATGGATTAAACCCAGATCTGTGACTGGGGGTGAATGTTTTGCCAATGTGCAACATTCTGTCCATCATCTTGTGTGTTTTGCTGTTCGCCCTATGTGAGAAGGGTATGCCCAGACGTGGGTTCCGTGCTCACTATGCCAATGGAGTCAAGCTATCCTGGCTGAAGACGGGTGAAACCCCGAAACCGGTCCTAGGATGCTTGATTCCGGTTCAGGGAAGACATGGCTTGGCAGTTCGGGCTGGACTGTTCCCATGAGTCACAGGGTCAAGACTGATTTGCATATGGCCATGTCTGAACTGGAGTGCCGTGGTGAGCAAAATAACAATGGATTAAACCCAGATCTGTGACTGGGGGTGAATGTTTTGCCAATGTGCAACATTCCGTCCATCATCTTGCGTGTTTTGCTGTTCGCCCTATGTGGGAAGGGTATGCCCAGACGTGGGTCCCGTGCTCACTATGCCACTGAAGTCAAGCTATCCTGGCTGAAGAGGGGTGAAACCCCGAAACCGGTCCTAGGAGGCTTGATTACGGTTCAGGGAAGACATGGCTTGGCAGTTTGGGCTGGACTGTTCCCATGAGGCACAGGGTCAAGACTGATTTGCATATGGCCATGTCTGAACTGGGGTGGCGTGGTGAGCAAAATAACGATGGATTAAACCCAGATCTGTGACTGGGGGTGAATGTTTTGCCAATGTGCAACATTCCGTCCATCATCTTGTGTGTTTTGCTGTTCGTCCAATGTGGGAAGGGTATGCCCAGACGTAGGTCCCGTGCTCACTACGCCACTGGAGTCAAGCTATTCTGTCTGAAGAGGGGTGAAACCCCGAAACTGGTCCTAGGGTGCTTGATTCCGGTTCAGGGAAGACATGGCTTGTCAGTTCGGGCTTGACTGTTCCCATGAGGCACAGGGTCAAGATTGATTTGCATATGGCCATGCCTGAACTGGGGTGGCGTGGTGAGCAAAGTAACGATAGATTATACCCAGATCTGTGACTGGGGGTGAATGTTTTGTCAATGTGCAACATTCCGTCCATCATCTTGTGTGTTTTGCTGTTCTCCCTATGTGAGAAGGGTATGCCCAGACGTGGGTCCCGTGCTCACTATGCCACTGGAGTCAAGCTATCCTGGCTGAAGAGGGGTGAAACACCGAAACCGGTCCTAGGATGCTTGATTCCAGTTCAGGGAAGACATGGCTTGGCAGATCGGGCTGGACTGTTCCCATGAGGCACAGGGTCAAGACCGATTTGCATATGGCCATGTCCGAACTGGGGTGGCGTGGTGAGCAAAATAACGATGGATTAAACCCAGATCTGTGACTGGGGGTGAATGTTTTGCCAATGTGCAACATTCCGCCCATCATCTTGTGTGTTTTGCTGTTCGCCCTATGTGGGAAGGGTATGCCACAGACGTGGGTCTCGTGCTCACTACGCAACTGGAGTCAAGCTATCCTGGCTGAAGAGGGGTGGAACCCCTAAACCGGTCCTAGGATGCTTGATTTCGGTTCAGGGAAGACATGGCTTGGCAGTTCGGGCTGGACTGTTCCCATGAGGCACAGGGCCAAGACTGATTTGCATATGGTCATGTCTGAACTGGGGTGGCGTGGTGAGCAAAATAATGATGGATTAAACCCAGATCTGTGACTGGGTTGAATGTTTTGCCAATGTGCAACATTCCGTCCATCATCTTGTGTGTTTTGCTGTTCACCCTATGTGGAAAGGGAATGCCAAGACGTCGGTCCCGTGCTCACTATGCCACTGGAGTCAAGCTATCCTGGCTGCAGAGGGGTGAATCCCCTAAACCAGTCCTAGGATGCTTGATTCCGGTTCAGGGATAACATGGCTTGGCAGTTCGGGCTGGACTGTTCCCATGAGGCACAGCGTCAAGACTGATTTGCATATGGCCATGTCTGAACTGGGGTGGTGTGGTGAGCAAAATAACAATGGATTAAACCGAGATCTCTAACTGGGGGTAAATGTTTTGCCAACGTGCAAAATTCCATCCATCATCTTGTGTGTTTTGCTGTTCGCCCTATGTGTAAGGGTATGCCCAGACATGGGTCCCGTGCTCACTATGCCACTGGAGTCAAGCTATCCTGGCTGAAGAGGGGTGAAACCCCGAAACCGATCCTAGGATGCTTGATTCCGGTTCAGCAAAGACATGGCTTGGCAGTTCGGGCTGGACTGTTCCCATGAGGCACAGGGTCAAGACTGATTTGCATATGGCCATGTCTGAACTGGGGTGGCGTGGTGAGTAAAATAACAATGGATTAAACCCAGATCTGTGACTGGGGGTGAATGTTTTGCCAATGTGCAACATTCCGTCCATTATCTTGTGTGTTTTGCTGTTCGCCCTATGTGGGAAGGGTATGCCCAGACGTGTGTCCCATGCTCACTACGCAACTGGAGTCAAGCTATCCTGGCTGAAGAGGGGTGAAACCCCAAAACCGGTCCTAGGATTGAGGTTCCGGACTTTTAAGAGTCCAGAAGTGTCAGGGGAACAACACCCAAAGACCCCTGAGTTCCTTCCTGTCTTGATGCACAAATAAACAGAGACGCGGGCTTCTCGATGGTGGCGTCAAAGACCAAGATTTATTTACTGCAGGGACACAGAAGTCATAGGAACCACACAAAGGCAGAATCTACGAGACTGTTCCAATTGCAAGAAGTGGGTTGCTCCTTAAATACACGAAATATTTCTTTAGGCAACATTACACGAATATTTTTCATGCCCAATCCGGTATCCCAAACAGACAATAAACAGACATCAAACAATAATTAGTTGTAGGTTTTCGGTATTCGATCACGTCTCCTTGTCAGTTTTCCATTCTTTGACCGATCCTCCCCATCATAAAAATCGTATCCTCCCCATTGTAAAAGCCCAGAAGGAGAGGAGCAGAGCCAGGTGCAAGGGATAGAAAAGCAGGATAAGAGATGTTTATGGATCGTAAACGGGCATGGCTACCGTATGCGGCCTCTCAATCAGGACAATGGACACGAGAACTGGTATAGCAGGATTGGCCTCAGGCAGGGGAGGCAGCTTGATTCTGCCTAGTCACGCAGCGTCAGCTTCCTCGGGCTTGAGCTTACGTGTCCTTAACAAGGTGATTCTGCCGGGGTCATCGCTCGTCCATTGACTATGTGAGGGCAAGAAACAAAATGGGTGCCGTATCTAAAATGGATGCCATGATTTTACAACAGAATGCCCTGTTTTTCAGTGAATTCATGCTCGTAGCGCAGCGAAAACACTGTCATGCATATAATGGATCATTTACGGTTCATTGGTACCAAAATCGTGTCAGTACTACGATACCGAATACACGGGCTCGGATCGCTACAGAACCTCAGACCGTCCTTTTGCCCTTACATAGGCAATAACTTACTCTATATCAGAGTCCATCACTATGCTCATCAGGTCACTGATATGTTGCTGGAGCATTATTCTATCTTGTGGCGTATCTCCAAATGTAAATGTTGTAGACTTGTAAAGCGCACAGCTGCCCCAGCAACGGGGCGTCCCGGCGTTGTAGACCGCTGGGGAACCCGTCCTGGCTATCCCTGTGAGATGGTCCCTTTCTGGGTATCTCCAAGGTGAAACCAGGCATCCCCGGCGTCTGTGGGGGGCCGTTGTAGAGATGAGGCAAGCTTAATGCCCAGAGTTGCCGAGTGTGTTCCTGGTTAGAGTAGGTACCGAGGCGAGAATTATCGAGTCCGTTTTGACCCTGGTCCACGACCCTGCCGCGTCGGGAATTGAACCCTGGTCCCTGGCCGATTCTCTGCTTACGGGTCTGCCGCCTCTAACCAGTGAGCCACACCTCTCCACAACAAAACAGGTGGTCTTCTTACGCATGTTGAAACACAAAGGCCACATAAGGCAGGGCCACACTGAACAATGAGACAGCATGAGAATAAAAATACCAACGCAACACCAGTGACTATTAGAACCTTCCATCCCCATGCAGATAACAGACTCCAGAACCATCCCATTAGTGACCAGTTACCTTCCTCTACATGAATAGAGTCAGAGATTTTGTGTAACTTAGAAATGGCCTTATATACCGTTGGCGCATTATCTGGGATAAAAACACAGCAACTCGATTGGATCATCTTACATACCCCACCTCGATCTGCAAGTAATACATCAAGGACCATACGATTCTGTAACGTCATGAGGCGATCCGCTTGAAGCTCAGCTGTCAGGTTACTAAGGGCACCCGCAGTTTCGGTAATAGTGGATTCAACTACCCGTGTTAGTTGACGTAAGTTTCTACTGTTGGCCATAGGCCCCCAGAACGGAAGGAAACCCTTGAAGAAGTCTCCTGCTTCTTGGCCAGCAGTGTCTTCCTTATTGAGAACACCTCTCACAACTCTAGTTTTGTGATAATCCGGTGCAGCAGTGTATGTCGGAGGCAATAGTTGAGCGATATAACATGAGCCTGAGAAGTCAGCAGGTAGCCATGTATATGCTCTGTCTTTGCAAACAAAATAGGTGCCCTTAGCAGCTAAGAATGCAGGGGAAGACTGTGACGGGAAAACGTATGTTTCGGTACAGTCACTCTTCCCTAGTCGAGCTTTCGGATTCCTCCCATTTCCTTGCAAACAGACCTGACCTTGGTGGGGTACGACCCAGATCGGAGTCGAGCTTTTACGTTTGTTCTCACCCAAAGTAATGCCATATTCCGTAACATTCCAACCCATGTAAACTCGCAATTCATCCTTGGGAATAAACGGAGTGTTATTGACGTCTCTAACCATGTCAGTAATTCCTTTTACCAAGGCTCTATTAGCGGAGTTATACCTAGTGGAACGCGGAGGTCGTGGGGGATAGGTCTCTAGAGCATAGGCGAACATGGTCTGAAATGCCCAGAATGATCCATTATAACTAAAGGGCAGAACTAGATAAGGGATACCCTTGTCCATGGTATGTGGTATCAGCCACACACCCAGCAGTTCGTTGTGTTTACCACTAGTTGATGTTGGTGCAAGAGCTGAATGAAAGTGTTATTTATAAACTCAGAGCGTCGAGCTTGCTCATGTGCAGGAAAAGGATGGAAAGAATGAAAAGAAACAACAGTCGGAGAAACAGAAACATGAGGAGATACTGTAGATGTAACAGGTGCAAAGATCAGTTGAATACCAAAAATAATTCCGCCTACCAGAGTTATTAAAACAATCAGAAATGTCAGAGCACATTGCATTAGGAAACATTTGCTATACAATATTTCATACAGTCTCGTCTTGCGAGCATTTATGACGTTAGCCCGTCGCAGTTCAGGAAGCTCCATCTTCTACAACCGTTCGCAACGGATGGTTTGTACCTGTTAAAAATTGCCTCTGTCTACCCTGGGAGTTCCCAAAATAAACAGAAGAAACCGACCTTGTGTCTGGTTCCCTGCAAGTTAAAACAAGGCACACGTTACGACCCTACGGTAACCCAGATGGCAAGGTGAGAGAACAACAAAAACAAAAAAAGGATAAAAATTATAGAGCGAACTTCCTGACTGAATGGAATGTGATAAGATCAAAACAGTTTTCAAATAGAAAGGTAATTATGCAATGTTATTGGTTCATAGAGTGAGAACGTAGGTTATATCTGTACTTTCCGGGTCTTGTTTGATCTTGAAACAATTGTTCTACAGGTACAGTAATGTTCGAGTCCACAGGTAACAAATGTTCGCCTTGTATAACACTCTGTTCAGGGTTCGAAGGCACAGTTCCTGGTGGGGTATCAGAGTTCTGCGTTTCAGTTCGTTTGTCCGTTATATCCTCTGCATCACTGAAGGGGATGAACCTAGGAACAGGTTCTGTCTCGGATACACCAAATCCCTGTCTAACCCAGTTGTCGTATGGGAGTGGGAGAGGGACACGCTTTGTATGGCTAGCATGCACCCAATTCTTTCTTCCAGCTAGGCGTACAGCAGTTCTTGTGGCCAGGAGCACTTGAAACGGGCCCACGAATCTTGGCTGGAGGTTCCGGGTTCGTTCAAAATTCCGCACCACAACTTGATCACCGGGTTTCAATGTGTGGCCTGGACTCTCTGGCAGTTTAGGCAAGGATTCGAATACCTGTTGATGAATAAGGCTCAATTTAGCAGTCAGGTCAAAAAGGTAATCAATCAACATTGGATATTCGATCTGTTTGAATTCCTTTGGCCTGGGGACTCCCCAAACATTAGCAGGACGACCAAACACAATCTCATATGGGCTAAGCCCTACTCGAGAGTGTACAGTTGCTCTGGTGGACAGTAAAGCTAAAGGCAGTGCGTCTGGCCAAGATAGACCAGTGGAAGCTTGAATTTTAGCAAGTTTCAGCTTCAAGGTACCATTGTACCCTTCAACCAAACCTGCTGACTGTGGGTGATTCGCACTGTGGAATTTCTGGGTAATTCCCAGACCCGTACACACACTCTTCATAACTTTCCCTACAAACTCACTTCCATTGTCCGACCAAACAATCCGTGGCATACCATATCTGGGGAAGTACTCTTTGAGGAGGATTTTGGCAGTAGACATAGCAGTGTTATCCTTTAACGGATATGCCTCAATCCATCTTGAAAAAGCACAGACTACCACTAGGACATATTTGAGATAATTACACCTGTCCATGTGGATAAAATCCAACTGAATCACTTCAAAGGGACAAGAAGGGGGAGCAAAATGACCAGTTGGGGTTGGGGTTCCCTTGCCAGGATTATGCATCAGGCATATCATACAATTTTTCACCACTCTTTCTGCACACTTAGTAATTCCATCGTTCTTCCATACTGGAGCTAACATTTTACAGATCCCTTTCGAACTAATGTGCGCCGCTCCATGCGCCATCGTGACTACCGCGAGTACATACGCATCAGGTAACATCCAACGCTGCTGTTCAGACAAATCAACCCAACATCCACTTGAATCCATTTTACCCGTTTTCTCCTTCCATTCATTCTTCTCATTTTTAGTTGCTTCATTCTGGATTGCTTTCACACTTTCAATCGTATTCTCACACATTCCTGATTCAGCAATCCATCTTGCAGACGTTGCAACGTACATTCGACTCATCATGTTCTTGGCCGTTTCTTTGGCGACCTCATCAGCAAACGCATTTCCACGGCCAACATCATCCGTAATCTTTCGATGTGCACTGCATTTCACAATCGCAACTTCATTCGGTAGGGTCAGAGATTCCAACAGGTCGTTGACTAACTGTCCATGTTGGATCTTAGTCCCATGGGACGTGAGAAAACCTCTTTCTTTCCACAGACGTCCAAAACTATGTGCTACGCCTAAGGCGTATTGGCTATCAGTAAACACATTCACTCTCTTTCCCTCAGCTAAAACACACGCTCTTGTTAATGCAATTAATTCTGCAGCTTGGGCAGAATTCTGGCTTACTCTTGCGGTCTCAACAATCGTACTCAAGGTCGTAACTGCATATGCGGCCGTCACATCACCATTCTGTAGTTTGAAACATGACCCATCGACGTACAAAGTGCCATCTGGATCAAGTAACGGAGTATCTTTTAAATCAATCCTACCTTTTGTCTCTTCCTCAGTTCTAAAACAACAATCATGGGGCTCTGAATCACTCGACTCTTGAGTAGTCGGCAACAGCGTTGCTGGATTCAATATGTTGCATCGCTTGATCTGAATGTAACTTGCCAAAAGTGTCAGCTCATGGCCTGATAGTCTAGCATTGGTGAGGTGCTGAGTTTTCGTTCGATTCATGAGTGTATCCACAGCATGTGGAACCATGACTACTAACATGTGGCTCATGACTAGTCCAGCAGACTGTCGAATAGACACTGCAGCTGCTGCTGTAGCTCTCAAACAACTTGGCAATGCTCTGGCTACCGGATCTAATGTGGATGAGAAATATGCACAAGGCCGTTGTTTGTCGCCAAATTGTTGCGTTAAAACACTCAACGCACAACCTTCTCTTTCATGGACATATAAAGTAAACGGCTTACTGTAGTCAGGAGTACCCAACACAGGAGCTGAACACAGCGCATCACGTAAGTCGGAGAAGCTCTGTTGACATCCATCAGACCATGGCAAGGGGCTCGGAACACCTTTTCCAGTCAGGGCTACCAATGGTTTTGCCATGAGAGAAAAATATGGGATCCATTGTCTGCAGTATGACGTAATACCCAAAAACGCACACACTTCTCTCTGTGTGCTTGGTACAGTCATCCGCGAAATTGCTTTGATTCTCTCTGGGGTCAACCTTCTTCCCTCCTTTGACAAAAGATGACCTAAGTAGGTCACTTCTTGGCAACAATATTGCAGTTTAGAAGGTGAAACCTTGTGATGTAAGTCTGATAAATGACGTAATAAAGAAATTGTAGCTGTTTTGCAAGTTTCCTTGTCATCAGCAGCCAGTAAAAGATCATCTACGTATTGGATCAGAGCAACACCAGGAGGAAGTACAAGAGCATCCAAATGACCTTTTAATGGTTGGCTGTAAATTGAAGGGCTCTCACAATAACCTTGTGGAGCGCGCTTGAACCTGAAACTGCGACCACCTAAGGAGAAACCAAAAATGTCTCTACTTTCCTCGGCTGTCGGAATGCTGAAAAAGGCATTCTTCAAGTCGATCACTGTAAACCATGAGGCTGAGGCAGGAATCAACGTCAATAATGCAGTGATATCCGGGACCACAGGAAACTGCGGAATCACTATTTTGTTAACCTCTCTGAGGTCAATCACAAATCTGTAGATTGGAGGTTTGGAAGGGTCCGTGCGTTTCAAAATCGGCAGAACAGGACTATTGCAAACATTTCCTCTAGTTTCCTCTATCACATCTTTCTGTATTAAGTCTTTTATGATCAGTAAAAGTGCACGTTCACCTTCATTCGAAATCCGATACTGTGGGATTCGTGGGAATCTAACATTCGCTTTCAGACTTACCACATAAGGGGGAATTTCCAAAAGACCTACATCATTAGGACCAGTCGCCCAAAGAGTATCAGGGAGAGAACGCAGCTCCGGTGGGAGCTTATCCATCGACATGTACATTGGAGAAATAACTCTCTTACCCAATGTGAGCTGTACTCCCGAAGGAGAACAGTACAGTGTCGCATGCAGGCGTTTCAACAGATCTAAACCAAGCAGATTCTCATTACAACCGGTTGTTAGAATAAGGGGTGCTTCTAGTTCACGTGGCCCAACAGAAATTGACAAAGGACTAGAAACAGGATTGTGAACAGGGGCGCCTGAGAAACCTACTGAAGTGTTCGTTAAGCCAGACAAAGGTGCGCCAGGGAGTTTCGCATGCATAATTGAACTTTTTGCCGCACCAGTATCCAACAGAAACGGTTCGACCACGCCTGATGTAACTACTGCGACATAAGGTCCACTCTGATCAACTGGAACTGATACTACTCCCTCTCTTTGCCTGTGGCTGTCCTAGTACTCGCTTTTATGAATCTCTTCATTATTTTCATAGTAATCCTCAACATGATACTGTGAAGATCTACCGAGTTGCGTAGATTGTACATTTCGCTGATCGAAATAATTTGATGGGCGATCAGCCTGTGGAGTCATTGTACCACGTCCTCTACCTCTAGGAGCTTGCATAAACCCACCACTACTTCTCTGAGCTGGGACACCACTGGTCTGTGCGTGCAGTACTGGACACTCATTCTTATAATGGCCCTCCTTTTTACAATAGGCACACTGATTCCATGCTAACTGTTGTCGGGGAAAACCATAATTAAATCTTTGGGACGTCCCTTGCTGGAATTGTGTTTGTTGCTGAAACTGGGGTCGCTGCTGTGAATCTGACTGATTCGAGCGAGGCGGATACGCCTGTTGCAAAAGAACTTTAGTTTTTAAATCTTTTGTCTTCTTTTCTGACTTTTCCTTCTCTTCTTTCTCTCTATTCTCGTAATACTGAGCAGTTGCAAGTATCTGTACTGTCGTCGACACTGCCCATGCACTCTCAGAATCCTTTAACTTGTTACTAAGCTCAGGCAGTAAATTAAACACAAACTTGTCGACAAACAACCTCTGACCTCCCTCAGTACTCATATCTTGCCCGCTGTGGTCTACGAAGGTCTCTTCAAATCTAGTGAAGAAGTCAGAGACGCTTTCATCCTTCTTTTGCTTGCATGCTGATAGTTTATCCCAATTGACCCGTAACGCTGGCATCAGCGTTTTCATCAAATTAATTATTCTGCCAGGTAAAGCAGCAATCAGAGGCTCAGGTTTAGCACCACCAACTTGTTGCGCGTCTGCCGCTATAATAGCTGGCCAATCACCTCCTAAGGCGACTGGGTGGTTCTCTTGCCGAATCTTGGCCCATATGGGTTGTGGCACTACATTACCAAATAGCATTTCGATGTCTGCTAAATTCATGACACACGCTTGAACTGTCTGCGTTAACTCTTTATAATAACCAGCAGGATTTTTACGCGGGTCTGGCAACGCCTGTTTTACTGCTAATACTTAGGCCCGCTTCCAAGGGATGTGTATCCACACTCTATGGAAATGTGCCGGAGCAGCTGCAATACCATTAGCCGCATCAGCTTGGACTGCATCGCGCCATATGGGTGGAACTTCCCTCATCGGATATTGACCTCGTCTTTTCCTAGTAATCGGTGAACCATCAGAGTCTCTTGGTGCTCGAAGAGGAGAATCATCCCTATAAGCTAAAATCAGTTCTATCGCTTCCCTTACTTCTGAACCTATCACCATTCCTGCGGCGAACTTTTGCTGAACATTTATCAAATCAGAGGGGACGGAATCTAAGTCATCATCGTCCCATTCCTCACGCACAAGAGAACACATCACGTCAAAGACATAACGTTGAGTTGGTTCATTCCATTGCATAAATGTATCTGACACTCTTCGTGCATCATACTTCGCAGCTTTCGACATCCACCTAAGAGCAGTCGAATCTAATAATTCTCGTTCCTGGGGACCAGTAAACTGGCTACGTCTCTGTGTAGAGTCAGAAACGGGGGTCCCAATTAAAGACCTGTAGAGAGGAGTTAAGATGTTAGTTACAGAGTCGGTTATTTTCCGACGAACGGAAAGCGGAGTCAGAATGTTTACAGAGTTCGGGAACAGGGAAGCTGGAGCAGATGAAATGGTAAGGGTGGGAGTGGCAGGTAAAACAGTTTGTGAAACGGCAGGCAAAGGCGAAATAGGCGACCCAGGAAGAGGGGGTGCCGAGGGAACATTAACCACAGGAAGGACAGGAGCTTGAATCAAAGGAAGTGGAGCACCTATTCCAGGCTGACCAGCAGCTGGCTGCACAACAGGTAGTAACTGTGATGCTGTAATACCCTGTGCATACGGTGGGGGTGAACTCAACAGATAAGACAACAGAGGATCCTTTTCAGGGTCCTCTATCGGCTTAGCAGGACAAGATGGCAAGACAGGGTAGCATTTATCAATCGCCAAATTATGTTTTCTATTCGCCATCTCTATTGTTTTCTCAGTCTCGTTGTCATGCAACTGTCTAGCAGACTCCATTAATGTCAACCCTTTCTCTTTCTGTTCCTTCTTCGTCTTCCTAATTTCTCTCTGTTTGGCTTCTTTACGCCACACACGAAAAGAATGAAACATTGCCGGCCGGGCTTTCTTTTTAAACAACTTCATTTCTAGATTGTCTAGAATTTCAATTTCAAAGCTACCATGCGGTGGCCAACTAAGGACACCATCTTTTCTGGTATAACGGACCCATACTTCATTATAAGCGATAGGACCTACACCGTGTTTACAATAGAGCTCATATGTAGGAGTTCCAATCGGAGGAACCGAACACGGATCCTCCAACCGGGAATCCCCGTTGCAACTTAACCAAGACAGGAAACAATTACTACTGTTAGTCATTATAAACTAAGAACAGATTCCAACCAAAATGCGCAAAGAACTTTAGGCCTACCAAATGAACCAATACCAAAACAAAGATTATCTTAACAAGAGCAACCAATGATAATCTACGAATTCAAAAACAAACGTATCCAGAGAGCAAAACAAGAGCAAAAAAGCACAACCAGACTGAGCGCAACCCACTTAATACTTAACTGAAATGTGGAAGACGTCACCAAGGAGAACCCGTCTACGTCTCGCCGTACTAAGGTCTGCACCTCGGGTCCAAGACAGGGCGACAGTCAGGGCAGCGGTCCTCGGTAGCTGTCTAGAAACGGGAACCCTCGTGGAAGAGATCGTCGGGCCACTTTTACGACATACAGGGATTGATGAAGCGGGGTACCTCCCTCCGGAATCTTCACACAAAGCTCCTCGAAATCTTCAGGCTTTGGACCGGTACCGGATGACGTCGCTCCACGTTGGGCGCCAATTTGAGGTTCCGGACTTTTAAGAATCCAGAGGTGTCAGGGGAACAACACCCAAAGACCCCTGAGTTCCTTCCTGTCTTGATGCACAAATAAACAGAGACGCGGGCTTCTCGATGGTGGCGTCAAAGACCAAGATTTATTTACTGCCGGGACACAGAAGTCATAGAAACCACACAAAGGCAGAATCTACGAGACTGTTCCAATTGCAAGAAGTGGGTTGCTCCTTAAATACACGAAATATGTCTTTAGGCAACATTACACGAATATTTTTCATGCCCAATCCGGTATCCCAAACAGACAATAAACAGACATAAAATAATAATTAGTTGTAGGTTTTCGGTATTCGATCACGTCTCCTTCTCAGTTTTCCATTCTTTGACCGATCCTCCCCATCATAAAAATCGTATCCTCCCCATTGTAAAAGCCCAGAAGGAGAGGAGCAGAGCCAGGTGCAAGGGATAGAAAAGCAGGATAAGAGATGTTTATGGATCGTAAACGGGCATGGCTACCGTATTCGGCCTCTCAATCAGGACAATGGACACGAGAACTGGTATAGCAGGATTGGCCTCAGGCAGGGGAGGCAGCTTGATTCTGCCTAGTCACGCAGCGTCAGCTTCCTCTGGCTTGAGCTTACGTGTCCTTAAAAAGGTGATTCTGCCGGGGTCATCGCTCGTCCATTGACTATGTGAGGGCAAGAAACAAAATGGGTGCCGTATCTATTGTCAGCATTCCGTCCATCATTTGTTTGTTGTAACGCTTTTCGCCCTAAGTGGGATGGGTATGCCCAGACGTGGGTCCCGTGCTCACTACGCCACTGGAGTCAAGCTATCCTGGCTGATGACGGCTGATAGCCAGAAACCGGTCCTAGGATGCTTGATTCCGGTCCAGGGAAGACATGGCTTGGCAGTTCGGGCTGGACTGTTCCCATGAGGCACAGGGTCAAGACTGATTTGCATATGGCCATGTCTGAACTGGGGTGGCGTAGTGGGCAAAAGAACGATGGATTTAACCCAGATCTCTTGACTGGGGGAGAATGTCTGCATTGTCAGCATTCTGTCCATCATTTGTTTGTTGTAACGCTTTTCGCCCTAAGTGGGATGGGTATGCCCAGACGTGGGTCCCGTGCTCACTACGCCACTGGAGTCAAGCTATCCTGGCTGATGACGGCTGATAGCCAGAAACCGGTCCTAGGATGCTTGATTCCGGTCCAGGGAAGACATGGCTTGGCAGTTCGGGCTGGACTGTTCCCATGAGGCACAGGGTCAAGACTGATTTGCATATGGCCATGTCTGAACTGGGGTGGCGTAGTGGGCAAAAGAACGATGGATTTAACCCAGATCTCTTGACTGGGGGAGAATGTCTGCATTGTCAGCATTCCGTCCATCATTTGTTTGTTGTAACGCTTTTCGCCCTAAGTGGGATGGGTATGCCCAGACGTGGGTCCCGTGCTTACTACGCCACTGGAGTCAAGCTATCCTGGCTGATGACGGCTGATAGCCAGAAACCGGTCCTAGGATGCTGGATTCCGGTCCAGGGAAGACATGGCTTGGCAGTTCGGGCTGGACTGTTCCCATGAGGCACAGGGTCAAGACTGATTTGCATATGGCCATGTCTGAACTGGGGTGGCGTAGTGGGCAAAAGAACGATGGATTTAACCCAGATCTCTTGACTGGGGGGGAATGTCTGCATTGTCAGCATTCCGTCCATCATTTGTTTGTTGTATCTAAAATGGATGCCATGATTTTACAACAGAATGCCCTGTTTCTCAGTGAATTCATGCTCGTAGCGCAGCGAAAACACTGTCATGTATATAATGGATCATTTACGGTTCATGGGTACCAAAATCGTGTCAGTACTACGATACCGAATACACGGGCTCGGATCGCTACAGAACCTCAGGATGCTTGATTCCGGTTCAGGGGAGAGATGGCTTGGCAGTTTGGGCTGGACTGTTCCCATGGGGCACAGGGTCAAGACTGATTTGCATATGGCCATGTCTGAACTGGGGTGGCGTGGTGAGTTATATAACGATAGACTAAACCCAGATCTGTGACTGGGGATGAATGTTTTGCCAATGTGCAACATTCCGTCCATCATCTTGTGTGTTTTGCTGTTCGCCCTATGTGGGAAGGGTATGCCCAGACGTGGGTCCCGTGCTCACTACGCCACTGGAATCAAGCTATCCTGGCTGAAGAGGGGTGAAACCCCGAAACCGGTCCTAGGATGCTTGATTCCGGTTCAGGGAAGTCATAGCTTGGCAGTTCGGGCTGGACTGTACCCATGAGGCACAGGGTCAAGACTGATTTGCATATGGCCATGTCTGAACTGGGGTGGCGTGGTAAGCAAAATAACGATTGATCAAACCCAGATCTGTGACTGGGGGTGAATGTTTTGCCAATGTGCAACATTCCGTCTATCATCTTGTGTGTTTTGCTGTTCGCCCTATGCGGGAAGGGTATGCCCAGACGTGGGTCCCGTGCTCACTACGCCACTGGAGTCAAGCTATCCTGGCTGAAGAGGGGTGAAACCCCAAAACCGGTCCAAGGAAGCTTGATTCTGGTTCAGGGAAGACATGGCTTGGCAGTTTGGGCTGGACTGTTCCCATGAGGCACAGGGTCCAGACTGATTTGCATATGGCCATGTCTGAACTGGGGTGGCGTGGTTAGCAAAATAATGATCGATTAAACCTAGATCTGTGACTGGGGGTGAATGTTTTGCCAATGTGCAACATTCCGTCCATCATCTTGTGTGTTTTGCTGTTCACCCTATGTGGGAAGGGTATTCCCAGACGTGTGTCCCGTGCTCACTACGCCACGGGAGTCAAGCTATCCTGGCTGAAGCGGGGTGAAACCCCGAAACCGGTCCTAGGATGCTTGATTCCGGTTCAGGGAAGACATGGCTTTGCAGTTCGGGTTGGACTGTTCCTATGAGGCACAGGGTCAAGACTGATTTGCATATGGCCATGTCTGAACTGGGGTGGCGTGGTGAGCAAAATAACGATGGATTAAACCCAGATCTGTGACTGGGGTGAATGTTTTGCCAATGTGCAACATTCCGCCCATCATCTTGTGTGTTTTGCTGATCGCCCTATGTGGGAAGGGTATGCCCAGACGTGGGTCTCGTGCTCACTACGCCAGTGGAGTCAAGCTATCCTGGCTGAAGAGGGGTGAAACCCCGAAACTGGTCCTAGGATGCTTGATTTCGGTTCAGGGAAGACATGGCTTGGCAGTTCGGGCTGGACTGTTCCATGAGGCACAGGGCCAAGACTGATTTGCATATGGCCATGTCTGAACTGGGGTGGCGTTGGGAGCAAAATAACGATGGATTAAACCCAGATCTGTGACTGGGGGTGAATGTTTTGCCAATGTGCAACATTCCGTCCATCATCTTTTGTGTTTTTCTGTTCCCCCTATGTGGGAAGGGTATGCCCAGACGTCGGTCCCGTGCTCACTATGCCACTGGAGTCAAGCTATCCTGGCTGCAGAGGGGTGAAACACCGAAACCAGTCCTAGGATGCTTGATTCCGGTTCAGGGAAGACATGGCTTGGCAGTTCGGGCTAGACTGTTCCCATGAGGCACAGGGTCAAGACTGATTTGCAAATGGCCATGTCAGAACTGGGGTGGTGTGGAGAGCAAAATAACAATGGATTAAACCCAGATCTGTGACTGGGGGTGAATGTTTTGCCAATGTGCAACATTCCATCCATCATCTTGTGTGTTTTGCTGTTCGCCCAATGTGGTAAGGGTATGCCCAGACATGGGTCCCGTGCTCACTACGCCACTGGAGTCAAGCTATCCTGGCTGAAGAGGGGTGACCACTCAGCCCTCCACAGGGCTTGGTCGCCCCACTCACTGCTGCCGCTCCTGCCTGCCTTTGCCGCCTCCTGCCTGCAGATTCCTTCGCTCGCTGCCCGCAGCTCCTGGGAATTTCCCACTGCTCCTGGGAATTTCCCGCTGCCCGCTGCTTCTTGGAATTTCCCGCCGCTGCCTCCCTGCGGCCCCGCCCCCCTGTGATTCCATTCGCCGCCCCGCTCCCGCCACCCAGCTGCTCCTCCCTCCCGGCTTCTTACTTATGACGCCCCCAGAGCGACCGCGCAGCGGACGCACGCAGCGGGAGTGCCGATTGAGCGCCGAAGGTGCGCCAAAGGTAAGCCCGTCTGCGCCCGTCCATGCCTGGACCGCGTCCAGCACCAGACCCCCTGGTCCTCGCCCTCGCCAGCACACCCTGCACATCTGCGATGCCAAAACCCTCCATGCACTCAACGCCGGCTGAAACACCGCCTGCTACCGAGCCACCCCGAGACGCACCCACGGACCCTTCACCTGCCTGACCTGCCGCTTCACCGGCCTCTGACCCAACACCGCACCTGCTAAACCGAGCCCCAGCAATAAACACCTGATGTGCATCCTGCTCAACACCCGCTCCCTTCACAGGCATGCCGTCGAACTCTGGAACCTCCTCGACTCGACAGCACCAGACATCGCCTTCCTGACGGAAACCTGGATGAACGCCTCCTCAGCGCCCGATGTCGCCATCGCCGTCCCGGAAGGCTACAAAATCACCAGGAAGGACCGCGTCAACCAGACAGGAGGAGGCATCGCCATCATCCACAAGAACACCATCCGCATCACGACCAACTCCGATGACACCTTCACCTCCGCCGAACACCTCCACTTCCAGATACACACCGACCCCAAGACCACGCTCAGAGGCATCCTCGTCTACAGACCACCGGGACAACGCACACAGTTCAGCGAAGACATCACAGACTTCGTCAGCCCGCACGCCATCAATTCCACCGACTACATCCTCCTGGGGGACCTCAACTTCCACCTGGAGGACAACAAGGACCGCAACACCACTGCTCTGCTGGACAACCTGGACAACCTCGGACTCAAGCAACTGGTAACCACCCCCACCCACTACGCCGGCCACACGCTTGACCCAGTCTTCTCATCCAGCAAATACGTCACCTTCAGCCACTCCACCAATCTCCAGTGGACTGACCACAGCTGCGTCCACTTCAGCTTCTGTAAAACGATGACCCACCACCACCCTCAACAAGCCCCCCGCAGGAGTTGGAACAAGATCACCGGCGACCAGCTCACCACCTTCCTCAGCCAGAACTCCCCCACCAGCTCAACGGACCCCAACGAAGCCGCCAACAACCTCACACAGTGGATCACCAACTGCGCAGACGCCCTCGCACCACTGAAGAAGAACCCCCCCAGCAGACGCGGCAGCAAGAAAGCCTCCTGGTTCACCGACGAGCTCATCACCTGCAAGAAGAACTGCCGCTCCCTGGAGAACACCTGGCGCACCAACCAGACCACAGACAACATGACAGCCCTCAAATATGCCACCCGCAAACACCACCAACTGATCCGCGCCACAAAGAAGACAGCCTTCAAGGAACGACTGGACAACAACACCCACAACAGCAAGGAACTCTTCAGCATCGTCAAAGAGCTCTCCAACCCCGACGCCGGAAACAATGACATCACTCCCTCGCAAGACCTCTGCGACTCCCTCGCAGCCTTCTTCCACGACAAGATCGCCAACATTCACAACAGCTTCGGCCCACCAACCACGAACCCCCACCACCGAACCGATGCCCCCACCGCCACCCTCCGCACCTGGACCCCAGTCAGCACTGAAGACACAACCCGCACAATGAACACCATCCACTCCGGATCCCCTACGGACCCCTGCCCACACCACATCTTCAACACGGCCGACCACATCATCGCACCCCACCTCCGCGACATCATCAACGCCTCCTTCAACACCGCCACCTTCCCGGAGTGCTGGAAACACGCCGAGATCAGTGCCCTGTTGAAGAAACCAACTGCAGACCCCTCCGACCTCAAGAACTACTGCCCCATCTCGCTCCTCCCGTTTCCTGCCAAAGTCATCGAGAAGACCGTCAACAGACAGCTAGCCGCCTTCCTCGAGACCAACGGATCCCTCGACCACTCGCAATCCGGCTTCCGAGCCAACCACAGCACGGAGACCGCCCTCATCGCAGCCACAGACGACATCAGATCCCTAATGGACAACGGGGAAACTGCGGCCCTCATCCTCCTGGACCTCTCCGCAGCGTTCGACACTGTCTGCCACCGCACCCTGGTACAGCGCCTGAACAACACCGGCATCCAGGAGAAGGCCCTGGAGTGGATCACCTCATTCCTCGCCGGAAGAACCCAGAGAGTCCGCCTCCCCCCGTTCCAGTCAGCGGCCACCGAAGTCATCTGCGGCGTTCCACAAGGGTCATTGCTCAGCCCCACCGTCTTCAACGTCTACATGAGCCCCCTCGCAACCATCGCACGTCAACACAACCTCAAGATCATCACCTACACCGACGACACCCAGCTGATCCTCTCCCTCACCAGCGACCCGGACGCCGCCAGAGCCAGCCTACACGAAGGGATGAAAGACGTCGCCGAATGGATGAAGAACAGCCGCCTGAAACTGAACTCAGACAAGACGGAGGTCCTCATCCTGGGATCATCACCCTCTGCCTGGGACGACTCCTGGTGGCCCCCCGCCCTGGGAGCCACCCCCAAGCCAACGGACCATGCACGCAACCTAGGCTTCATCCTGGACTCCTCCCTCTCGATGACCAGACAAGTCAACGCCGTCTCGTCTTCATGCTTCAACACCCTGCGCATGCTTCGAAAGATCTTCCGGTGGATCCCCACCGAGACCAGGAAGATGGTCACCCAGGCCCTCGTCACCAGTCGGCTGGACTATGGGAACGCCCTCTACGCCGGCACCGCCGCCAAACTCCAGAAGAAACTCCAACGGATCCAGAACGCCTCAGCACGACTCATCCTGGACATCCCCCGACACAGCCACATCTCCGGACACCTGAGAGACCTGCACTGGCTCCCCGTCAACAAAAGAATCACGTTCCGACTCCTCACCCACGCACACAAGGCCCTCCACGACCTGGGCCCCAAGTTCCTCAACAGCCGCCTGACCTTCCACAAGCCCACCCGCCAGCTCCGCTCCGCCAGCCTCGCTCTCGCCACCGTCCCCCGCATCTGCAGAGCCACCGCCGGAGGAAGATCCTTCTCCTACCTGGCAGCAAAGACATGGAACTCCCTCCCCATCCACCTCCGGACAACGCAAGACCATCTCGCCTTCAGGAAGCAACTCAAGACCTGGCTGTTCGAGCAGTAGCGTTCCCCCCCCCCCAGCGCCTTGAGACCCTCCGGGTGAGCAGTGCGCTATACAAATGCCTATGATTGATTGATTGATTGATTGATAGTGAAACCCCGAAACCGGTCCTAGGATGCTTGATTCCGGTTCAGGGAAGACATGGCTTGGCAGTTCGGGTTGGACTGTTCCCATGAGGCACAGGGTCAAGACTGATTTGCATATGGCCATGTCTGAACTCGGGCGGCGTGGTGAGCAAAATAACAATGGATTAAACCCATATCTGTGACTGGGGGTGAATGCTTTTGCCAATGTGCAACATTCCATCCATCATCTTGTGTGTTTTGCTGTTTGCCCTATGTGGTAAGGGTATGCCCAGACATGGGTCCCGTGCTCACTACGCCACTGGAGTCAAGCTATCCTGGCTGAAGAGGGGTGACTGCTCAGCCCTCCACAGGGCTTGGTCGCCCCACTCACTGCTGCCACTCCTGCCTGCCTTTGCCGCCTCCTGCCTGCAGATTCCTTCGCTCGCTGCCCGCTGCTCCTGGGAATTTCCCGCTGCTCCTGGGAATTTCCCGCTGCCCGCTGCTTCTTGGAATTTCCTGCCGCTGCCTCCCTGCGGCCCCGCCCCTCTGTGATTCCATTCGCCGCCCCGCTCCCGCCACCCAGCTGCTCCTCCCTCCCGGCTCCTTACTTATGACGCCCCCAGAGCGACCGCGCAGCGGACGCGCGCAGCGGGAGCGCCGATTGAGCGCCGAAGGTGCGCCAAAGATGAGCCCGTCTGCGCCCGTCCGCGCCTGGACCGCGTCCAGCACCAGACCCCCTGGTCCTCGCCCTCGCCAGCACACCCTGCACATCTGTGATGCCAAAACCCTCCACGCACTCAACGCCGGCCGAAACACCGCCTGCTACCGAGCCACCCCGAGACGCACCCACGGACCCTTCACCTGCCTGACCTGCCGCTTCACCGGCCTCTGACCCAACACCGCACCTGCTAAACCGAGCCCCAGCAACAAACACCTGATGTGCATCCTGCTCAACACCCGCTCCCTTCACAGGCATGCCGTCGAACTCTGGAACCTCCTCGACTCGACAGCACCAGACATCGCCTTCCTGACGGAAACCTGGATGAACGCCTCCTCGGCGCCCGACGTCGCCATAGCCGTCCCGGAAGGCTACAAAATCACCAGGAAGGACCGCGTCAACCAGACAGGAGGAGGCATCGCCATCATCCACAAGAACACCATCCGCATCACGACCAACTCCGATGACACCTTCACCTCCGCCGAACACCTCCACTTCCAGATACACACCAACCCCAAGACCATGCTCAGAGGCACCCTCGTCTACAGACCACCGGGACAACGCACACAGTTCAGCGAAGACATCACAGACTTCGTCAGCCCGCACGCCATCAATTCCACCGACTACATCCTCCTGGGGGACCTCAACTTCCACCTGGAGGACAACAAGGACCGCAACACCACTGCTCTGCTGGACAACCTGGACAACCTCGGACTCAAGCAACTGGTAACCACCCCCACCCACTACGCCGGCCACACGCTTGACCCAGTCTTCTCATCCAGCAAATACGTCACCTTCAGCCACTCCACCAATCTCCAGTGGACTGACCACAGCTGCGTCCACTTCAGCTTCTGTAAAACGATGACCCACCACCACCCTCAACAAGCCCCCCGCAGGAGTTGGAACAAGATCACCGGCGACCAGCTCACCACCTTCCTCAGCCAGAACTCCCCCACCAGCTCAACGGACCCCAACGAAGCCGTCAACAACCTCACACAGTGGATCACCAACTGCGCAGACGCCCTCGCACCACTGAAGAAGAACCCCCCCAGCAGACGCGGCAGCAAGAAAGCCTCCTGGTTCACCGACGAGCTCATCACCTGCAAGAAGAACTGCCGCTCCCTGGAGAACACCTGGCGCACCAACCAGACCACAGACAACATGACAGCCCTCAAATATGCCACCCGCAAACACCACCAACTGATCCGCGCCACAAAGAAGACAGCCTTCAAGGAACGACTGGACAACAACACCCACAACAGCAAGGAACTCTTCAGCATCGTCAAAGAGCTCTCCAACCCCGACGCCGGAAACAATGACATCACTCCCTCGCAAGACCTCTGCGACTCCCTCGCAGCCTTCTTCCACGACAAGATCGCCAACATTCACAACAGCTTCGGCCCACCAACCACGAACCCCCACCACCGAACCGATGCCCCCACCGCCACCCTCCGCACCTGGACCCCAGTCAGCACTGAAGACACAACCCGCACAATGAACACCATCCACTCCGGATCCCCTACGGACCCCTGCCCACACCACATCTTCAACACGGCCGACCACATCATCGCACCCCACCTCCGCGACATCATCAACGCCTCCTTCAACACCGCCACCTTCCCGGAGTGCTGGAAACACGCCGAGATCAGTGCCCTGTTGAAGAAACCAACTGCAGACCCCTCCGACCTCAAGAACTACTGCCCCATCTCGCTCCTCCCGTTTCCTGCCAAAGTCATCGAGAAGACCGTCAACAGACAGCTAGCCGCCTTCCTCGAGACCAACGGATCCCTCGACCACTCGCAATCCGGCTTCCGAGCCAACCACAGCACGGAGACCGCCCTCATCGCAGCCACAGACGACATCAGATCCCTAATGGACAACGGGGAAACTGCGGCCCTCATCCTCCTGGACCTCTCCGCAGCGTTCGACACTGTCTGCCACCGCACCCTGGTACAGCGCCTGAACAACACCGGCATCCAGGAGAAGGCCCTGGAGTGGATCACCTCATTCCTCGCCGGAAGAACCCAGAGAGTCCGCCTCCCCCCGTTCCGGTCAGCGGCCACCGAAGTCATCTGCGGCGTTCCACAAGGGTCATTGCTCAGCCCCACCGTCTTCAACGTCTACATGAGCCCCCTCGCAACCATCGCACGTCAACACAACCTCAAGATCATCACCTACGCCGACGACACCCAGCTGATCCTCTCCCTCACCAGCGACCCGGACGCCGCCAGAGCCAGCCTACACGAAGGGATGAAAGACGTCGCCGAATGGATGAAGAACAGCCGCCTGAAACTGAACTCAGACAAGACGGAGGTCCTCATCCTGGGATCATCACCCTCTGCCTGGGACGACTCCTGGTGGCCCCCCGCCCTGGGAGCCACCCCCAAGCCAACAGACCACGCACGCAACCTAGGCTTCATCCTGGACTCCTCCCTCTCGATGACCAGACAAGTCAACGCCGTCTCGCCTTCATGCTTCAACACCCTGCGCATGCTTCAAAAGATCTTCCGGTGGATCCCCACCGAGACCAGGAAGATGGTCACCCAGGCCCTCGTCACCAGTCGGCTGGACTATGGGAACGCCCTCTACGCCGGCACCGCCGCCAAACTCCAGAAGAAACTCCAACGGATCCGGAACGCCTCAGCACGACTCATCCTGGACATCCCCCGATACAGCCACATCTCCGGACACCTGAGAGACCTGCACTGGCTCCCCGTCAACAAAAGAATCACGTTCCGACTCCTCACCCACGCACACAAGGCCCTCCACGACCTGGGCCCCAAGTTCCTCAACAGCCGCCTGACCTTCCACAAGCCCACCCGCCAGCTCCGCTCCGCCAGCCTCGCTCTTGCCACCGTCCCCCGCATCCGCAGAGCCACCGCCGGAGGAAGATCCTTCTCCTACCTGGCAGCAAAGACATGGAACTCCCTCCCCATCCACCTCCGGACAACGCAAGACCATCTCGCCTTCAGGAAGCAACTCAAGACCTGGCTGTTCGAGCAGTAGCGTTCCCCCCCCCAGCGCCTTGAGACCCTCCGGGTGAGCAGTGCGCTATACAAATGCCTATGATTGATTGATTGATTGATAGTGAAACCCCGAAACCGGTCCTAGGATGCTTGATTCCGGTTCAGGGAAGACATGGCTTAGCAGTTCGGGTTGGACTGTTCCCATGAGGCACAGGGTCAAGACTGATTTGCATATGGCCATGTCTGAACTGGAGTGGCGTGGTGAGTAAAATAACGATGGATTAAACCCAGATCTGTGATTGGGGGTGAATGGTTTGCCAATGTGCAACATTCCGTCCATTATCTTGTGTGTTTTGCTGTTCGCCCTATGTGGGAAGGGTATGCCCAGACGTGGGTCCCGTGCTCACTACGCCACTGGAGTCAAGCAATTCTGTCTGAAGAGGGGTGAAACCCCGAAACCGGTCCTAGGATGCTTGATTCCGGTTCAGCGAAGACATGGCTTGGCAGTTCGGGCTGGACTGTTCCCATGAGGCACACGGTCAAGACTGATTTGCATATGGCCATGTCTGAACTGGAGTGGCGTGGTGAGTAAAATAAAGATGGATTAAACCCAGATCTGTGATTGGGGGTGAATGTTTTGCCAATGTGCAACATTCCGTCCATTACCTTGTGTGTTTTGCTGTTTGCCCTATGTGGGAAGGGTATGTCCAGACGTGGGTCCCGTGCTCACTACACCACTGGAGTCAAGCTATCCTGGCTGAAGAGGGGTGAAACCCCAAAACCGGTCCTAGGATACTTGATTCCGGTTCAGGGAAGACATGGCTTGGCAGTTCGGGCTGGACTGTTCCAATGAGGCACAGGGTCAAGACTGATTTGCATATGGCCATGCCTGAACTGGGGTGGCATGGTGAGCAAAATAACGATGGATTAAACCCAGATCTGTGACTGGGGGTGAATATTTTCCCAATGTGCAACATTCCGTCCATCATCTTTTGTGTTTTGCTGTTCACCCTATGTGGGAAGGGTATGCCCAGACGTGTGTCCCGTGCTCACTATGCCACTGGAGTCAAGCTATCCTGGCTGAAGAGGGGTGAAACCCCGAAACCGGTCCTAGGATGCTTGATTCCAGCTCAGGGAAGACATGGCTTGGCAGTTTGGTCTGGACTGTTCCCATGAGGCACAGGGTCAAGACTGATTTGCATATGGCCAAGTCTGAACTGTGGTGGCGTGGTAAGCAAACTAACGAAGGATTAAACCCAGATCTGTGACTGGGGGTGAATGATTTGCCAATGTGCAACATTCCGTCCATCATCTTGTTTGTTTTGCTGTTCGTCCTATGTGGGAAGGGTATGCCCAGACGTAGGTCCCGTGCTCACTACGCCACTGGAGTCAAGCTATCCTGGCTGAAGAGGGGTGAAACCCCGAAACCGGTCCTAGGATGCTTGAGTCTGGTTCAGGGAAGACATGGCTTAGCAGTTCGGGCTGGACTGTTCCCATGAGGCACAGGGTCAAGACTGATTTGCATATGGCCATGCCTGAACTGGGGTGGCGTGGTGAGCAAAACAACGATGGATTATACCCAGATCTGTGACTGGGGGTGACTTTTGCCAATGTGCAACATTCCGTCCATCATCTTGTGAGTTTTGCTGTTCTCCCTATGTGAGAAGGGTATGCCCAGACGTGGGTCCCGTGCTCACTACGCCACTGGAGTCAAGCTATCCTGGCTGAAGAGTGGTGAAACACCGAAACCGGTCCTAGGATGCTTGATTCCGGTTCAGGGAAGACATGGCTTGGCAGATCGGGCTGGACTGTTCCCATGAGGCACAGGGTCAAGACTGATTTGCATATGGCCATATCTGAACTGGGGTGGCGTGGTGAGCAAAATAACGATGGATTAAACCCAGATATGTGACTGGGGGTGAATGTTTTGCCAATGTGCAACATTCTGTCCATCATCTTGGGTGTTTTGCTGTTCGCCCTATGTGGGAAGGGTATGCCCAGACGTGGGTCCCGTGCTCACTACGCCACTGGAGTCAATCTATCCTTACTGAAGAGGGGTGAGACCCCAAAACCGTTCTTAGGATGCTTGATTCCGGTTCAGGGAAGACATGGCTTGGCAGTTCGGGCTGGACTGTTCCCATGAGGCAAAGGGTCAAGACTAATTTGCATATGGCCGTGTCTGAACTGAGGTGGCGTGGTGAGCAAAATAACGATGGATTAAACCCACATCTGTGACTGGGGGTGAATGTTTTACCAATGTGCAACATTCCGTCCATCATCTTGTGTGCTTTACTGTTCGTCCTATGTGGAAAGGGTATGCCCAGACGTAGGTCCCGTGCTCACTACGCCACTGGAGTCAAGCTATCCTGGCTGAAGAGGGGTGAAATCCCAAAACCGGTCCTAGGATGCTTGATTCCGGTTCAGGGAAGACATGGCTTAGCAATTCGAGCTAGACTGTTCCCATGAGGCACAGGGTCAAGACTGATTTGCATATGGCGATGTCTGAACTGGGGTGGCGTGGTGAGTAAAATAACGATGGATTAAACCCAGATCTGTGACTGGGGGTGAATGTTTTGCCAATGTGCAACATTCCGTCCATCATCTTGTGTGTTTTGCTATTCGCCCTATGTGGGAAGGGTATGCCCAGACGTGGGTACCGTGCTCACTACGCCACTGGAGTCAAGCTATCCTGGCTGAAGAAGGGTGAAATCCCAAAACCGGTCCTAGGATGCTTGATTCCGGTTCAGGGAAGACATAGCTTGGCAGTTCGGGCTGGACTGTTTCCATGAGGCACAGGGTCAAGACTGATTTGCATATGGCCATGTCTGAACTGGGGTGGCGAGCAAAATAACGATGGATTAAACCCATATCTGTGACTGGGGGTGAATGTTTTGCCAATGTGCAACATTCCGTCCATCATCCTGTGTGTTTTGCTGTTCGCCCTATGTGGGAAGGGTATGCCCAGACGTGGGTCCTGTGCTCACTACGCCACTGGAGTTAAGCTATCCTGGCTAAAGAGGGGTGAAACCCCGAAACCGGTCCTAGGATGCTTGATTCCGGTTCAGGGAAGACATGGCTTGGCAGTTCGGGCTTGACTGTTCCCATGAGGCACAGGGTCAAGATTGATTTGCATATGGCCATGCCTGAACTGGGGTGGCGTGGTGAGCAAAATAACGATAGGTTATACCCAGATCTGTGACTGGGGGTTAATGTTTTGCCTATGTGCAACATTCCGTCCATCATCTTGTGTGTTTTGCTGTTCTCCCTACGTGAGAAGGGTATGCCCAGACGTGGGTCCCGTGCTCACTACGCCACTGGAATCAAGCTATCCTGGCTGAAGAGGGGTGAAACACCGAAACCGGTCCTAGGATGCTTGATTCCGGTTCAGGGAAGACATGGCTTGGCAGATCGGGCTGGACTGTTCCCATGAGGCACAGGGTCAAGACTGATTTGCATATGGCCATGTCTGAACTGGGGTGGCGTGGTGAGCAAAATAACGATGGATTAAACCCAGATATGTGACTGGGGGTGAATGTTTTGCCAATGTGCAACATTCTGTCGATCATCTTGGGTGTTTTGCTGTTCGCCCTATGTGGGAAGGGTATGCCCAGACGTGGGTCCCGTGCTCACTACGCCACTGGAGTCAATCTATCCTTACTGAAGAGGGGTGAGACCCCGAAACCGGTCTTACGATGCTTGATTCCTGTTCAGGGAAGACATGGCTTGGCAGTTCGGGCTGGACTGTTCCCATGAGGCACAGGGTCAAGACTGATTTGCATATGGCCGTGTCTGAACTGGGGTGGCGTGGTGAGCAAAATAACGATGGATTAAACCCAGATCTGTGACTGGGGGTGAATGTTTTGCCATTGTGCAACATTCCGTCCATCATCTTTTGTGTTTTACTGTTCGCCCTATGTGGGAAGGGTATACCCAGACGTTGGTCCTGTGCTCACTACGCCACTGGAGTCAAGCTATCCTGGCTGAAGATGGGTGAAACCCTGAAACCGGTGCTAGGATGCTTGATTCCGGTTCAGGAAAGACATGGCTTGGCAGTTCGGGCTGGACTGTTCCCATGAGGCACAGGGTAAAGACCGATTTGCATATGGCCATGTCTGAACTGGAGTGGCGTGGTGAGCAAAATAACGATGGATTAAACCCAGATCTGTGACTGGGGGTGAATGTTTGCCAATGTGCAACATTCCGTCCATCATCTTGTGTGTTTTACTGTTCGTCCTATGTGGGAAGGGTATGCCCAGACGTAGGTCCCATGCTCACTACGCCACTGGAGTCAAGCTATCCTGGCTGAAGAGGGGTGAAACCCCGAAACCGGTCCTAGGATGCTTGATTCCAGTTCAGGGAAGACATGGCTTAGCAGTTCGGGCTGGACTGTTCCCATGAGGCACAGGGTCAAGACTGATTTGCATATGGCCATGTCTGAACTGGGGTGGCGAACAAAAAAACGATGGATTAAACCCAGATCTGTGACTGGGGGTGAATGTTTTGCCAATGTGCAACATTCCGTCCATCATCTTGTGTGTTTTGCTGCTCGCCCTATGTGGGAAGGGTATGCCCAGACGTGGGTCCTGTGCTCACTACGCCACTGGAGTTAAGCTATCCTGGCTAAAGAAGGGTGAAACCCTGAAACCGGTCCTAGGATGCTTGATTCCGGTTCAGGGAAGACATGGCTTGGCAGTTCGGGCTTGACTGTTCCCATGAGGCACAGGGTCAAGATTGATTTGCATATGGCCATGCCTGAACTGGGGTGGCGTGGTGAGCAAAATAACGATGGATTATACCCAGATCTGTGACTGGGGGTGAATGTTTTGCCAATGTGCAACATTCCGTCCATCATCTTGTGTGTTTTGCTGTTCTCCCTATGTGAGAAGGGTATGCCCAGACGTGGGTCCCGTGCTCACTACGCCTTCCGGAGTCAAGCTATCCTGGCTGAAGAGGGGTGAAACACCGAAACCGGTCCTAGGATGCTTGATTCAGGTTCAGGGAAGACATGGCTTGGCAGATCAGGCTGAACTCTTCCCATGAGGCACAGGGTCAAGACTGATTTGCATATGGCCATGTCTGAACTGGGGTGGCGTGGTGAGCAAAATAACGATGGATTAAACCCAGATATGTGACTGGGGGTGAATGTTTTGCCAATGTGCAACATTCTGTCCATCATCTTGGATGTTTTGCTGTTCGCCCTATGTGGGAAGGGTATGCCCAGACGTGGGTCCCGTGCTCACTACGCCACTGGAGTCAATCTATCCTTACTGAAGAGGGGTGAGACCCCGAAACCGGTCTTAGGATGCTTGATTCCAGTTCAGGGAAGACATGGCTTGGCAGTTCGGGCTGGACTGTTCCCATGAGGCACAGGGTCAAGACTGATTTGCATATGGCCGTGTCTGAACTGGGGTGGCGTGGTGAGCAAAATAACGATGGATTAAACCCAGATCTGTGACTGGGGGTGAATGTTTTGCCAATGTGCAACATTCCGTCCATCATCTTGTGTGTTTTGCTGTTCGCCCTATGTGGGAAGGGTATGCCCAGACGTGGGTCCCGTGCTCACTACGCCACTGGAGTCAAGCAATTCTGTCTGAAGAGGGGTGAAACCCCGAAACCGGTCCTAGGATGCTTGATTCCAGTTCAGCGAAGACATGGCTTGGCAGTTCGGGCTGGACTGTTCCCATGAGGCACACGGTCAAGACTGATTTGCATATGGCCATGTCTGAACTGGAGTGGCGTGGTGAGTAAAATAACGATGGATTAAACCCAGATCTGTGATTGGGGGTGAATGTTTTGCCAATGTGGAACATTCCGTCCATTATCTTGTGTGTTTTGCTGTTTGACCTATGTAGGAAGGGTATGTCCAGACGTGGGTCCCGTGCTCACTACGCCACTGGAATCAAGCTATCCTGGCTGAAGAGGGGTGAAACCCCAAAACCGGTCCTAGGATACTTGATTCCGGTTCAGGGAAGACATGGCTTGGCAGTTCGGGCTGGACTGTTCCAATGAGGCACAGGGTCAAGACTGATTTGCATATGGCCATGCCTGAACTGGGGTGGCATGGTGAGCAAAATAACGATGGATTAAACCCAGATCTGTGACTGGGGGTGAATATTTTGCCAATGTGCAACATTCCGTCCATTATCTTGTGTGTTTTGCTGTTCGCCCTATGTGGGAAGGGTATGCCCAGACGTGGGTCCCGTGCTCACTACGCCACTGGAGTCAATCTATCCTTACTGAAGAGGGGTGAGACCCCGAAACCGGTCTTAGGATGCTTGATTCCAGTTCAGGGAAGACATGGCTTGGCAGTTCCGGCTGGACTGTTCCCATGAGGCACAGGGTCAAGATTGATTTGCATATGGCCATGCCTGAACTGGGGTGGCGTGGTGAGCAAAATAACGATGGATTATACCCAGATCTGTGACTGGGGGTGAATGTTTTGCCAATGTGCAACATTCCGTCCATCATCTTGTGTGTTTTGCTGTTCTCCCTATGTGAGAAGGGTATGCCCAGACGTGGGTCCCGTGCTCACTACGCCTTCCGGAGTCAAGCTATCCTGGCTGAAGAGGGGTGAAACACCGAAACCGGTCCTAGGATGCTTGATTCAGGTTCAGGGAAGACATGGCTTGGCAGATCGGGCTGGACTCTTCCCATGAGGCACAGGGTCAAGACTGATTTGCATATGGCCATGTCTGAACTGGGGTGGCGTGGTGAGCAAAATAACGATGGATTAAACCCAGATATGTGACTGGGGGTGAATGTTTTGCCAATGTGCAACATTCTGTCCATCATCTTGGGTGTTTTGCTGTTCGCCCTATGTGGGAAGGGTATGCCCAGACGTGGGTCCCGTGCTCACTACGCCACTGGAGTCAATCTATCCTTACTGAAGAGGGGTGCCCCCCCGAAACCGGTCTTAGGATGCTTGATTCCAGTTCAGGGAAGACTTGGCTTGGCAGTTCGGGCTGGACTGTTCCCATGAGGCACAGGGTCAAGACTGATTTGCATATGGCCGTGTCTGAACTAGGGTGGCGTGGTGAGCAAAATAACGATGGATTAAACCCAGATCTGTGACTGGGGGTGAATGTTTTGCCAATGTGCAACATTCCGTCCATCATCTTGTGTGTTTTGCTGTTCGCCCTATGTGGGAAGGGTATGCCCAGACGTGGGTCCCGTGCTCACTACGCCACTGGAGTCAAGCAATTCTGTCTGAAGAGGGGTGAAACCCCGAAACCGGTCCTAGGATGCTTGATTCCGGTTCAGCGAAGACATGGCTTGGCAGTTCGGGCTGGACTGTTCCCATGAGGCACACGGTCAAGACTGATTTGCATATGGCCATGTCTGAACTGGAGTGGCGTGGTGAGTAAAATAACGATGGATTAAACCCAGATCTGTGATTGGGGGTGAATGTTTTGCCATTGTGCAACATTCCGTCCATTATCTTGTGTGTTTTGCTGTTTGCCCTATGTGGGAAGGGTATGTCCAGACGTGGGTCCCGTGCTCACTACGCCACTGGAATCAAGCTATCCTGGCTGAAGAGGGGTGAAACCCCAAAACCGGTCCTAGGATACTTGATTCCGGTTCAGGGAAGACATGGCTTGGCAGTTCGGGCTGGACTGTTCCAATGAGGCACAGGGTCAAGACTGATTTGCATATGGCCATGCCTGAACTGGGGTGGCATGGTGAGCAAAATAACGATGGATTAAACCCAGATCTGTGACTGGGGGTGAATATTTTGCCAATGTGCAACATTCCGTCCATCATCTTTTGTGTTTTGCTGTTCACCCTATGAGGGAAGGATATGCCCAGACGTGTGTCCCGTGCTCACTATGCCACTGGAGTCAAGCTATCCTGGCTGAAGAGGGGTGAAACCCCGAAACCGGTCCTAGGATGCTTGATTCCAGCTCAGGGAAGACATGGCTTGGCAGTTCGGTCTGGACTGTTCCCATGAGGCACAGGGTCAAGACTGATTTGCATATGGCCAAGTCTGAACTGTGGTTGCGTGGGAAGCAAACTAACGATGGATTAAACCCAGATCTGTGACTGGGGGTGATGTTTTGCCAATGTGCAACATTCCGTCCATCATCTTGTGTGTTTTGCTGTTTGTCCTATGTGGGAAGGGTATGCCCAGACGTAGGTCTCGTGCTCACTACGCCACTGGAGTCAAGCTATCCTGGCTGAAGAGGGGTGAAGCCCCGAAACCGGTCCTAGGATGCTCGATTCCGGTTCAGGGAAGACATGGCTTAGCAGTTCGGGCTGGACTGTTCCCATGAGGCACAGGGTCAAGACTGATTTGCATATGGCGATGTCTGAACTGGGGTGGCGTGGTGAGTAAAATAATGATGGATTAAACCCAGATCTGTGACTGGGGGTGAATGTTTTGCCAATGTGCAACATTCCTTCCATCATCTTGTGTGTTTTGCTATTCGCCCTATGTGGGAAGGGTATGCCCAGACATGGGTACCGTGCTCACTACGCCACTGGAGTCAAGCTATCCTGGCTGAAGAGGGGTGAAACCCCAAAACCGGTCCTAGGATGCTTGATTCCGGATCAGGGAAGACATAGCTTGGCAGTTCGGGCTGGACTGTTCCCATGAGGCACAGGGTCAAGACTGATTTGCATATGGCCATGTCTGAACTGGGGTGGCGAGCAAAATAACGATGGATTAAACCCATATCTGTGACTGGGGGTGAATGTTTTGCCAATGTGCAACATTCCGTCCATCATCTTGTGTGTTTTGCTGTTCGCCCTATGTGGGAAGGGTATGCCCAGACGTGGGTCCTGTGCTCACTACGCCACTGGAATTAAGCTATCCTGGCTAAAGAGGGGTGAAACCCCGAAACCGGTCCTAGGATGCTTGATTCCGGTTCAGGGAAGACATGGCTTGGCAGTTCGGGCTTGACTGTTCCCATGAGGAACAGGGTCAAGATTGATTTGCATATGGCCATGCCTGAACTGGGGTGGCGTGGTGAGCAAAACAACGATGGATTATACCCAGATCTGTGACTGGGGGTGACTTTTGCCAATGTGCAACATTCCGTCCATCATCTTGTGTGTTTTGCTGTTCTCCCTATGTGAGAAGGGTATGCCCAGACGTGGGTCCCGTGCTCACTACGCCACTGGAGTCAAGCTATCCTGGCTGAAGAGGGGTGAAACACCGAAACCGGTCCTAGGATGCTTGATTCCGGTTCAGGGAAGACATGGCTTGGCAGATCGGGCTGGACTGTTCCCATGAGGCACAGGGTCAAGACTGATTTGCATATGGCCATGTCTGAACTGGGGTGGCGTGGTGAGCAAAATAACGATTGATTAAACCCAGATATGTGACTGGGGGTGAATGTTTTGCCAAAGTGCAACATTATGTCCATCATCTTGGGTGTTTTGCTGTTCGCCCTATGTGGGAAGGGTATGCCCAGACGTGGGTCCCGTGCTCACTACGCCACTGGAGTCAATCTATCCTTACTGAAGAGGGGTGAGACCCCAAAACCGTTCTTAGGATGCTTGATTCCGGTTCAGGGAAGACATGGCTTGGCAGTTCGGGCTGGACTGTTCCCATGAGGCACAGGGTCAAGACTAATTTGCATATGGCCGTGTCTGAACTGAGGTGGCGTGGTGAGCAAAATAACGATGGATTAAACCCAGATCTGTGACTGGGGGTGAATGTTTTACCAATGTGCAACATTCCGTCCATCATCTTGTGTGTTTTACTGTTCGTCCTATGTGGAAAGGGTATGCCCAGACGTAGGTCCCGTGCTCACTACGCCACTGGAGTCAAGCTATCCTGGCTGAAGAGAGGTGAAATCCCGAAACCGGTCCTAGGATGCTTGATTCCGGTTCAGGGAAGACATGGCTTAGCAGTTCAGGCTGGACTGTTCCCATGAGGCACAGGGTCAAGACTGATTTGCATATGGCGATGTCTGAACTGGGGTGGCGTGGTGAGTAAAATAACGATGGATTAAACCCATATCTGTGACTGGGGGTGAATGTTTTGCCAATGTGCAACATTCCGTCCATCATCTTGTGTGTTTTGCTATTCGCCCTATGTGGGAAGGGTATGCCCAGACGTGGGTACCGTGCTCACTACGCCACTGGAGTCAAGCTATCCTGGCTGAAGAGGGGTGAAACCCCAAAACCGGTCCTAGGATGCTTGATTCCGGTTCAGGGAAGACATAGCTTGGCAGTTCGGGCTGGACTTTTTCCATGAGGCACAGGGTCAAGACTGATTTGCATATGGCCATGTCTGAACTGGGGTGGCGAACAAAATAACGATGGATTAAACCCATATCTGTGACTGGGGGTGAATGTTTTGCCAATGTGCAACATTCCGTCCATCATCCTGTGTGTTTTGCTGTTCGCCCTATGTGGGAAGGGTATGCCCAGACGTGGGTTCTGTGCTCACTACGCCACTGGAGTTAAGCTATCCTGGCTAAAGAGGGGTGAAACCCCGAAACCGGTCATAGGATGCTTGATTCCGGTTCAGGGAAGACATGGCTTGGCAGTTCGGGCTTGACTGTTCCCATGAGGCACAGGGTCAAGATTGATTTGCATATGGCCATGCCTGAACTGGGGTGGCGTGGTGAGCAAAATAACGATGGATTATACCCAGATCTGTGACTGGGGGTGAATGTTTTCCCAATGTGCAACATTCCGTCCATCATCTTGTGTGTTTTGCTGTTCTCCCTATGTGAGAAGGGTATGCCCAGACGTGGGTCCCGTGCTCACTACGCCACTGGAATCAAGCTAACCTGGCTGAATATGGGTGAAACACCGAAACGGGTTCTAGGATTCTTGATTCCGGTTCAGGGAAGACATGGCTTGGCAGATCGGGCTGGACTGTTCCCATGAGGCACAGGGTCAAGACTGATTTGCATATGGCCATGTCTGAACTGGGGTGGCGTGGTGAGCAAAATAACGATGGATTAAACCCAGATATGTGACTGGAGGTGAATGTTTTGCCAATGTGCAACATTCTGTCGATCATCTTGGGTGTTTTGCTGTTCGCCCTATGTGGGAAGGGTATGCCCAGACGTGGGTCCCGTGCTCACTACGCCTCTGGAGTCAATCTATCCTTACTGAAGAGGGGTGAGACCCCGAAACCGGTCTTAGGATGCTTGATTCCTGTTCAGGGAAGACATGGCTTGGCAGTTCGGGCTGGACTGTTCCCATGAGGCACAGGTCAAGACTGATTTGCATATGGCCGTGTCTGAACTGGGGTGGCGTGGTGAGCAAAATAACGATGGATTAAACCCAGATCTGTGACTGGGGGTGAATGTTTTGCCAATGTGCAACATTCCGTCCATCATCTTTTGTGTTTTACTGTTTGCCCTATGTGGGAAGGGTATACCCAGACGTTGGCCCTGTGCTCACTACGCCACTGGAGTCAAGCTATCCTGGCTGAAGAGGGGTGAAACCCTGAAACCGGTGCTAGGATGCTTGATTCCGGTTCAGGAAAGACATGGCTTGGCAGTTCGGGCTGGACTGTTCCCATGAGGCACAGGGTCAAGACCGATTTGCATATGGCCATGTCTGAAGTGGAGTGGCGTGGTGAGCAAAATAACTATGGATTAAACCCAGATCTGTGACTGGGAGTGAATGTTTTGCCAATGTGCAACATTCCGTCCATCACCTTGTGTGTTTTGCTGTTCGCCCTATGTGGGAAGGGTATGCCCAGACGTGGGTCCAGTGCTCACTATGCCACTGGAGTCAAGCTATCCTGGCTGAAGAGGGGTGAAACCCCGAAACCGGTCTAGGATGCTTGATTCCGGTTCAGGGAAGACATGGCTTGGCAGTTCGGGCTGGACTGTTCCCATGAGGCACAGGGTCAAGACTAAGTTGCATATGGCCGTGTCTGAACTGGGGTGGCGTGGAAAGCAAAATAACGATGGATTAAACCCAGATCTGTGACTGGGGGTGAAAGTTTTGCCAATGTGCAACATTCCGTCCATCATCTTGTGTGTTTTACTGTTCGTCCTATGTGGGAAGGGTATGTCCAGACGTAGGTCCCATGCTCACTACGCCACTGGAGTCAAGCTATCCTGGCTGAAGAGGGGTGAAACCCCGAAACCGGTCCTAGGATGCTTGATTCCGGTTCAGGGAAGACATGGCTTGGCAGTTCGGGCTGGACTGTTCCCATGAGGCACATGGTCAAGACCGATTTGCATATGGCCATGTCTGAACTGGAGTGGCGTGGTGAGCAAAATAACGATGGATTAAACCCAGATCTGTGACTGGGAGTGAATGTTTTGCCAATGTGCAACATTCCGTCCATCACCTTGTGTGTTTTGCTGTTCGCCCTATGTGGGAAGGGTATGCCCAGACGTAGGTCCAGTGCTCACTATGCCACTGGAGTCAAGCTATCCTGGCTGAAGAGGGGTGAAACCCCGAAACCGGTCCTAGGATGCTTGATTCCGGTTCAGGGAAGACATAGCTTGGCAGTTCGGGCTGGACTGTTCCCATGAGGCACAGGGTCAAGACTGATTTGCATATGGCCATGTCTGAACTGGGGTGGCGAGCAAAATAACGATGGATTAAACCCATATCTGTGACTGGGGGTGAATGTTTTGCCAATGTGCAACATTCCGTCCATCATCTTGTGTGTTTTGCTGCTCGCCCTATGTGGGAAGGGTATGCCCAGACGTGGGTCCTGTGCTCACTACGCCACTGGAGTTAAGCTATCCTGGCTAAAGAGGGGTGAAACCCTGAAACCGGTCCTAGGATGCTTGATTCCGGTTCAGGGAAGACATGGCTTGGCAGTTCGGGCTTGACTGTTCCCATGAGGCACAGGGTCAAGATTGATTTGCATATGGCCATGCCTGAACTGGGGTGGCGTGGTGAGCAAAATAACGATGGATTATACCCAGATCTGTGACTGGGGGTGAATGTTTTGCCAATGTGCAACATTCCGTCCATCATCTTGTGTGTTTTGCTGTTCTCCCTATGTGAGAAGGGTATGCCCAGACGTGGGTCCCGTGCTCACTACGCCTTCCGGAGTCAAGCTCTCCTGGCTGAAGAGGGGTGAAACACCGAAACCGGTCCTAGGATGCTTGATTCAGGTTCAGGGAAGACATGGCTTGGCAGATCGGGCTGGACTCTTCCCATGAGGCACAGGGTCAAGACTGATTTGCATATGGCCATGTCTGAACTGGGGTGGCGTGGTGAGCAAAATAACGATGGATTAAACCCAGAAATGTGACTGGGGGTGAATGTTTTGCCAATGTGCAACATTCTGTCCATCATCTTGGGTGTTTTGCTGTTCGCCCTATGTGGGAAGGGTATGCCCAGACGTGGGTCCCGTGCTCACTACGCCACTGGAGTCAATCAATCCTTACTGAAGAGGGGTGAGACCCCGAAACCGGTCTTAGGATGCTTGATTCCGGTTCAGGGAAGACATGGCTTGGCAGTTCGGGCTGGACTGTTCCCATGAGGCACAGGGTCAAGACTGATTTGCATATGGCCGTGTCTGAACTGGGGTGGCGTGGTGAGCAAAATAACGATGGATTAAACCCAGATCTGTGACTGGGGGTGAATGTTTTGCCAATGTGCAACATTCCGTCCATCATCTTGTGTGTTTTACTGTTCGCCCTATGTTTGAAGGGTATACCCAGACGTTGGTCCTGTGCTCACTACGCCACTGGAGTCAAGCTATCCTGGCTGAAGAGGGGTGAAACCCTGAAACCGGTGCTAGGATGCTTGATTCCGGTTCAGGAAAGACATGGCTTGGCAGTTCGGGCTGGACTGTTCCCATGAGGCACTGGGTCAAGACCGATTTGCATATGGCCATGTCTGAACTGGAGTGCCGTGGTGAGCAAAATAACGATGGATTAAACCCAGATCTGTGACTGGGAGTGAATGTTTTGCCAATGTGCAACATTCCGTCCATCATCTTGTGTGTTTTGCTGTTCGCCCTATGTGGGAAGGGTATGCCCAGACGTGGGTCCCGTGCTCACTATGCCTTTGGAGTCAAGCTATCCTGGCTGAAGAGGGGTGAAACCCCGAAACCGGTCCTAGGATGCTTGATTCCGGTTCAGGGAAGACATGGCTTGGCAGTTCGGGCTGGACTGTTCCCATGAGGCACAGGGCCAAGACTGATTTGCATATGGCCATGTCTGAACTGGGGTGGCGTGGTGAGCAAAATAACGATGGATTAAACCCAGATCTGTGACTGGGGGTGAATGTTTTGCCATTGTGCAACATTCCGTCCATCATCTTGTGTGTTTTACTGTTCGCCCTATGTCGGAAGGGTATGCCCAGACGTGGGTCCCGTGCTCACTATGCCACTGGAGTCAAGCTATCCTGGCTGAAGAGGGGTGAAACCCCGAAACCGGTCCTAGGATGCTTGATTCCGGTTCAGTGAAGACATGGCTTGGCAGTTCGGGCTGGACTGTTCCCATGAGGCACAGTGTCAAGACTAATTTGCATATGGCCGTGTCTGAACTGGGGTGCCGTGGTGAGAAAAATAACGATGGATTAAACCCAGATCTGTGACTGGGGGTGAATGTTTTGCCAATGTGCAACATTCCGTCGATCATCTTGTGTGTTTTACTGTTCGTCCTATGTGGGAAGGGTATGCCCAGACGTAGGTACCGTGCTCACTACGCCACTGGAGTCAAGCAATCCTGGCTGAAGAGGGGTGAAACCCCGAAACCGGTCCTAGGATGCTTGATTCCGGTTCAGGGAAGACATGGCTTAGCAGTTCGGGCTGGACTGTTCCCATGAGGCACAGGGTCAAGACTGATTTGCATATGGCGATGTCTGAACTGGGGTGGCGTGGTGAGTAAAATAACGATGGATTAAACCCAGATCTGTGACTGGGGGTGAATGTTTTGCCAATGTGCAACATTCCGTCCATCATCTTGTGTGTTTTGCTATTCGCCCTATGTGGGAAGGGTATGCCCAGACATGGGTACCGTGCTCACTATGCCACTGAAGTCAAGCTATCCTGGCTGAAGAGGGGTGAAACCCCAAAACCGGTCCTAGGATGCTTGATTCCGGTTCAGGGAAGACATAGCTTGGCAGTTCGAGCTGGACTGTTCCCATGAGGCACAGGGTCAAGACTGATTTGCATATGGCCATGTCTGAACTGGGGTGGCGAGCAAAATAACGATGGATTAAACCCATATCTGTGACTGGGGGTGAATGTTTTGCCAATGTGCAACATTCCATCCATCATCTTGTGTGTTTTGCTGTTCGCCCTAAGTGGGAAGGGTATGCCCAGACGTGGGTCCTGTGCTCACTACGCCACTGGAGTTAAGCTATCCTGGCTAAAGAGGGGTGAAACCCCGAAACCGGTCCTAGAATGCTTGATTCCGGTTCAGGGAAGACATGACTTGGCAGTTCGGGCTTGATTGTTCCCATGAGGCACAGGGTCAAGATTGATTTGCATATGGCCATGCCTGAACTGGGGTGGCGTGGTGAGCAAAATAACGATGGATTATACCCAGATCTGTGACTGGGGGTGAATGTTTTGCCAATGTGCAACATTCCGTCCATCATCTTGTGTGTTTTGCTGTTCTCCCTATGTGAGAAGGGTATGCCCAGACGTGGGTCCCGTGCTCACTACGCCACTGGAGTTGAGCTATCCTGGCTGAAGAGGGGTGAAACACCGAAACCGGTCCTAGGATGCTTGATTCAGGTTCAGGGAAGACATGGCTTGGCAGATCCGGCTGGACTGTTCCCATGAGGCACAGGGTCAAGACTGATTTGCATATGGCCGTGTCTGAACTGGGGTGGCGTGGTGAGCAAAATAACGATGGATTAAACCCAGATCTGTGACTGGGGGTGAATGTTTTGCCAATGTGCAACATTCCGTCCATCATCTTGTGTGTTTTGCTGTTCGCCCTATGTGGGAAGGGTATACCCAGACGTTGGTCCTGTGCTCACTACGCCACTGGAGTCAAGCTATCCTGGCTGAAGAGGGGTGAAACCCTGAAACCGGTGCTAGGATGCTTGATTCCGGTTCAGGAAAGACATGGCTTGGCAGTTCGGGCTGGACTGTTCCCATGAGGCACAGGGCCAAGACTGATTTGCATATGGCCATGTCTGAACTGGGGTGGCGTGGTGAGCAAAATAACGCTGGATTAAACCCAGATCTGTGACTGGGGGTGAATGTTTTGCCAATGTGCAACATTCCGTCCATCATCTTGTGTGTTTTGCTGTTCGCCCTAGACGTCGGTCCCGTGCTCACTATGCCACTGGAGTCAAGCTATCCTGGCTGCAGAGGGGTGAAACCCCGAAATCAGTCCTAGGATGCTTGATTCCGGTTCAGAGAAGACATGGCTTGGCAGTTCGGGCTGGACTGTTCCCATGAGGCACAGGGTCAAGACTGATTTGCATATGGCCATGTCTGAACTGGGGTGGTGTGGTGAGCAAAATAACAATGGATTAAACCCAGATCTGTAACTGGGGGTGAATGTTTAGCCAATTTGCAACATTCCGTCCATCATCTTGTGTGTTTTGCTGTTCCCCTATATGGTAAGGGTATGCCCAGAAATAGGTCCTGTGCTCACTATGCCACTGGAGTCAAGCTATCCTGGCTGAAGAGGGGTGAAACCCCGAAACCGGTCCTAGGATGCTTGATTCCAGTTCAGCGAAGACATGGCTTGGCAGTTCGGGCTAGACTGTTCCCATGAGGCACAGGGTCAAGACTGATTTGCATATGGCCATGTCTGAACTGGGGTGGCGTGGTGAGCAAAATAACGATGGATTAAACCCAGATCTGTGACTGGGGGTGAATGTTTTGCCAATGTGCAACATTCCGTCCATTATCTTGTGTGTTTTGCTGTTCACCCTCTGTGTGGAAGGGTATGCCCAGACGTGGGTCCCGTGCTCACTACGCCACTGGAGTCAAGCTATCCTGGCTGAAGAGGGGTGAAACCCCAAAACCGGTCCTAGGATACTTGATTCCGGTTCAGGGAAGACATGCTTTGGCAGTTCGGGCTGGACTGTTCCCATGAGGCACAGGGTCAAGACTGATTTGCATATGGCCATGTCTGAACTGGGGTGGCGTGGTAAGCAAAATAACGATGGATTAAACCCAGATCTGTGACTGGGGGTGAATGTTTTGCCAATGTGCAACATTCCGTCCATCATCTTGTGTGTTTTGCTGTTGGCCCTATGTGGGAAGGGTATGCCCAGACGTGTGTCCCGTGCTCACTACGCCACGGGAGTCAAGCTATCCTGGCTGAAGAGGGGTGAAACCCTAAAACCGGTGCTAGGATGCTTGATTCCGGTTCAGGAAAGACATGGCTTGGCAGTTCGTGCTGGACTGTTCCCATGAGGCACAGGGTCAAGACTGATTTGCATATGGCCATGTCTGAACTGGGGTGGCGTGGTGAGCAAAATAACGATGGATTAAACCCAGATCTGTGACTGGGGGTGAATGTTTTGCCAATGTGCAACATTCCGTCCATCATCTTGTGTGTTTTGCTGTTCACCCTATGTGGGAAGGGTATTCCCAGACGTATGTCCCGTGCTCACTACGCCACGGGAGTCAAGCTATCCTGGCTGAAGAGGGGTGAAACCCTGAAACCGGTGCTAGGATGCTTGATTCCGGTTCAGGAAAGACATGGCTTGGCAGTTCGTGCTGGACTGTTCCCATGAGGCACAGGGTCAAGACCGATTTGCATATGGCCATGTCTGAACTGGAGTGGCATGGTGAGCAAAATAACGATGGATTAAACCCAGATCTGTGACTGGGAGTGAATGTTTTGCCAATGTGCAACATTCCGTCCATCATCTTGTGTGTTTTGCTGTTCGCCCTATGTGGGAAGGGTATGCCCAGACGTGGGTCCCGTGCTCACTATGCCACTGGAGTCAAGCTATCCTGGCTGAAGAGGGGTGAAACCCCGAAACCGGTCCTAGGATGCTTGATTCCGGTTCAGGGAAGACATGGCTTGGCAGTTCGGGCTGGACTGTTCCCATGAGGCACAGGGTGAAGACTAATTTGCAAATGGCCGTGTCTCAACTGGGGTGGCGTGGTGAGCAAAATAACGATGGATTAAACCCATATCTGTGACTGGGGGTGAATGTTTTGCCAATGTGCAACATTCCGTCCATCATCATGTGTGTTTTACTGTTCGTCCTATGTGGGAAGGGTTTGCCCAGACATAGGTCCCGTGCTCACTACGCCACTGGAGTCAAGCTATCCTGGCTGAAGAGGGTGAAACCCCGTAACTGGTCCTAGGATGCTTGATTCCGGTTCAGGGAAGACATGGCTTAGCAGTTCGGGCTGGACTGTTCCCATGAGGCACAGGGTCAAGACTGATTTGCATATGGCCATGTCTGAACTGGGGTGGCGTGGTGAGTAAAATAACGATGGATTAAACCCAGATCTGTGATTGGGGGTGAATGTTTTGCCAATGTGCAACATTCCGTCCATTATCTTGTATGTTTTGCTGTTTGCCCTATGTGGGAAGGGTATGTCCAGATGTGGGTCCTGTGCGCACTACGCCACTGGAGTCAAGCTATCCTGGCTGAAGAGGGGTGAAACCCCAAAACCGGTCCTAGGATACTTGATTCCGGTTCAGGGAAGACATGGCTTGGCAGCTCTGGCTGGACTGTTCCAATGAGGCACAGGGGCAAGACTGATTTGCATATGGCCATGTCTGAACTGGGGTGGCGTGGTGAGCAAAATAACGATGGATTAAACCCAGATCTGTGAGTGGGGGTGAATGTTTTGCCAATGTGCAACATTCCGTCCATCATCTTGTGTGTTTTGCTGTTTGCCCTATGTGGGAAGGGTATGCCCTGACGTGGGTCCCGTCCTCACTACGCCACTGGAGTCAAGCTATCCTGGCTGAAGAGGGTGAAACCCCGAAACCGGTCCTAGGATGCTTCATTCCGGTTCAGGGAAGACATGGCTTGGCAGTTCGGGATGGACTGTTCCCATGAGGCACAGGGTCAAGACTGATTTGCATATGGCCATGCCTGAACTGGGGTGGCATGGTGAGCAAAATAACGATGGATTAAACCCAGATCTGTGACTGGGGGTGAATATTTTGCCAATGTGCAACATTCCGTCCATCATCTTTTGTGTTTTGCTGTTCACCCTATGTGGGAAGGGTATGCCCAGACGTGTGTCCCGTGCTCACTACGCCACTGGAGTCAAGCTATCCTGGCTGAAGAGGGGTGAAACCCCGAAACCGGTCCTAGGATGCTTGATTCCGGTTCAGGGAAGACATCGCTTGGTAGTTCGGGCTGGACTGTTCCCATGAGGCACAGGGTCAAGACTGATTTGCATATGGACAAGTCTGAACTGGGGTGGCGTGGTGAGCAAAATAACGATGGATTAAACCCAGATCTGTGACTGGGGGTGAATGTTTTGCCAATGTGCAACATTCCGTCCATCATCTTGTGTGTTTTGCTGCTCGCCCTATGTGGGAAGGGTATGCCCAGACGTGGGTCCTGTGCTCACTATGCCACTGGAGTCAAGCTATCCTGGCTGAAGAGGGGTGAAACCCCGAAACCGGTCCTAGGATGCTTGATTCCGGTTCAGGCGAGACATGGCTTAGCAGTTCATGCTGGACTGTTCCCATGAGGCACAGGGTCAAGACTGATTTGCATATGGCCGTGTCTGAACTGGGGTGGCGTGGTGAGAAAAATAACGATGGAGTAAACCCAGATCTGTGACTGGGGGTGAATGTTTTGCCAATGTGCAACATTCCGTCGATCATCTTGTGTGTTTTACTGTTCGTCCTATGTGGGAAGGGTATGCCCAGACGTAGGTACCGTGCTCACTACGCCACTGGAGTCAAGCAATCCTGGCTGAAGAGGGGTGAAACCCCGAAACCGGTCCTAGGATGCTTGATTCCGGTTCAGGGAAGACATGGCTTAGCAGTTCGGGCTGGACTGTTCCCATGAGGCACAGGGTCAAGACTGATTTGCATATGGCGATGTCTGAACTGGGGTGGCGTGGTGAGTAAAATAACGATGGATTAAACCCAGATCTGTGACTGGGGGTGAATGTTTTGCCAATGTGCAACATTCCGTCCATCATCTTGTGTGTTTTGCTATTCGCCCTATGTGAGAAGGGTATGCCCAGACATGGGTACCGTGCTCACTACGCCACTGAAGTCAAGCTATCCTGGCTGAAGAGGGGTGAAACCCCAAAACCGGTCCTAGGATGCTTGATTCCGGTTCAGGGAAGACATAGCTTGGCAGTTCGGGCTGGACTGTTCCCATGAGGCACAGGGTCAAAACTGATTTGCATATGGCCATGTCTGAACTGGGGTGGCGAGCAAAATAACGATGGATTAAACCCATATCTGTGACTGGGGGTGAATGTTTTGCCAATGTGCAACATTCCATCCATCATCTTGTGTGTTTTGCTGTTCGCCCTATGTGGGAAGGGTATGCCCAGACGTGGGTCCTGTGCTCACTACGCCACTGGAGTTAAGCTATCCTGGCTAAAGAGGGGTAAAACCCCGAAACCGGTCCTAGGATGCTTGATTCCGGTTCAGGGAAGACATGACTTGGCAGTTCGGGCTTGATTGTTCCCATGAGGCACAGGGTCAAGACTGATTTGCATATGGCGATGTCTGAACTGGGGTGGCGTGGTGAGTAAAATAACGATGGATTAAACCCAGATCTGTGACTGGGGGTGAATGTTTTGCCAATGTGCAACATTCCGTCCATCATCTTGTGTGTTTTGCTATTCGCCCTATGTGAGAAGGGTATGCCCAGACATGGGTACCGTGCTCACTACGCCACTGAAGTCAAGCTATCCTGGCTGAAGAGGGGTGAAACCCCAAAACCGGTCCTAGGATGCTTGATTCCGGTTCAGGGAAGACATAGCTTGGCAGTTCGGGCTGGACTGTTCCCATGAGGCACAGGGTCAAAACTGATTTGCATATGGCCATGTCTGAACTGGGGTGGCGAGCAAAATAACGATGGATTAAACCCATATCTGTGACTGGGGGTGAATGTTTTGCCAATGTGCACCATTCCATCCATCATCTTGTGTGTTTTGCTGTTCGCCCTATGTGGGAAGGGTATGCCCAGACGTGGGTCCTGTGCTCACTACGCCACTGGAGTTAAGCTATCCTGGCTAAAGAGGGGTAAAACCCCGAAACCGGTCCTAGGATGCTTGATTCCGGTTCAGGGAAGACATGACTTGGCAGTTCGGGCTTGATTGTTCCCATGAGGCACAGGGTCAAGATTGATTTGCATATGGCCATGCCTGAACTGGGGTGGCGTGGTGAGCAAAATAACGATGGATTATACCCAGATCTGTGACTGGGGGTGAATGTTTTGCCAATGTGCAACATTCCGTCCATCATCTTGTGTGTTTTGCTGTTCTCCCTATGTGAGAAGGGTATGCCCAGACGTGGGTCCCGTGCTCACTACGCCACTGGAGTCAAGCTATCCTGGCTGAAGAGGGGTGAAACACCGAAACCGGTCCTAGGATGCTTGATTCAGGTTCAGGGAAGACATGGCTTGGCAGATCCGGCTGGACTGTTCCCATGAGGCACAGGGTGAAGACTGATTTGCATATGGCCATGTCTGAACTGGGGTGGCGTGGTGAGCAAAATAACGATGGATTGAACCCAGATATGTGACTGGGGGTGAATGTTTTGCCAATGTGCAACATTCTGTCCATCATCTTGGGTGTTTTGCTGTTCGCCCTATGTGGGAAGGGTATGCCCAGACGTGGGTCCTGTGCTCACTACGCCACTGGAGTCAATCTATCCTTACTGAAGAGGGGTGAGACCCCGAAACCGGTCTTAGGATGCTTGATTCCGGTTCAGGGAAGACATGGCTTGGCAGTTCGGGCTGGACTGTTCCCATGAGGCACAGGGTCAAGACTGATTTGCATATGGCCGTGTCTGAACTGGGGTGGCGTGGTGAGCAAAATAACAATGGATTAAACCCAGATCTGTGACTGGGGGTGAATGTTTTGCCAATGTGCAACATTCCGTCCATCATCTTGTGTGTTTTGCTGTTCGCCCTAGACGTCGGTCCCGTGCTCACTATGCCACTGGAGTCAAGCTATCCTGGCTGCAGAGGGGTGAAACCCCGAAATCAGTCCTAGGATGCTTGATTCCGGTTCAGAGAAGACATGGCTTGGCAGTTCGGGCTGGACTTTTCCCATGAGGCACAGGGTCAAGACTGATTTGCATATGGCCATGTCTGAACTGGGGTGGTGTGGTGAGCAAAATAACAATGGATTAAACCCAGATCTGTAACTGGGGGTGAATGTTTAGCCAATTTGCAACATTCCGTCCATCATCTTGTGTGTTTTGCTGTTCCCCTATATGGTAAGGGTATGCCCAGAAATGGGTCCTGTGCTCACTATGCCACTGGAGTCAAGCTATCCTGGCTGAAGAGGGGTGAAACCCCGAAACCGGTCCTAGGATGCTTGATTCCAGTTCAGCGAAGAAATGGCTTGGCAGTTCGGGCTGGACTGTTCCCATGAGGCACAGGGTCAAGACTGATTTGCATATGGCCATGTCTGAACTGGGGTGGCGTGGTGAGCAAAATAACGATGGATTAAACCCAGATCTGTGACTGGGGGTGAATGTTTTGCCAATGTGCAACATTCCGTCCATTATCTTGTGTGTTTTGCTGTTCACCCTCTGTGTGGAAGGGTATGCCCAGACGTGGGTCCCGTGCTCACTACGCCACTGGAGTCAAGCTATCCTGGCTGAAGAGGGGTGAAACCCCAAAACCGGTCCTAGGATACTTGATTCCGGTTCAGGGAAGACATGCTTTGGCAGTTCGGGCTGGACTGTTCCCATGAGGCACAGGGTCAAGACTGATTTGCATATGGCCATGTCTGAACTGGGGTGGCGTGGTAAGCAAAATAACGATGGATTAAACCCAGATCTGTGACTGGGGGTGAATGTTTTGCCAATGTGCAACATTCCGTCCATCATCTTGTGTGTTTTGCTGTTGGCCCTATGTGGGAAGGGTATGCCCAGACGTGTGTCCCGTGCTCACTACGCCACGGGAGTCAAGCTATCCTGGCTGAAGAGGGGTGAAACCCTAAAACCGGTGCTAGGATGCTTGATTCCGGTTCAGGAAAGACATGGCTTGGCAGTTCGTGCTGGACTGTTCCCATGAGGCACAGGGTCAAGACTGATTTGCATATGGCCATGTCTGAACTGGGGTGGCGTGGTGAGCAAAATAACGATGGATTAAACCCAGATCTGTGACTGGGGGTGAATGTTTTGCCAATGTGCAACATTCCGTCCATCATCTTGTGTGTTTTGCTGTTCACCCTATGTGGGAAGGGTATTCCCAGACGTATGTCCCGTGCTCACTACGCCACAGGAGTCAAGCTATCCTGGCTGAAGAGGGGTGAAACCCTGAAACCGGTGCTAGGATGCTTGATTCCGGTTCAGGAAAGACATGGCTTGGCAGTTCGTGCTGGACTGTTCCCATGAGGCACAGGGTCAAGACCGATTTGCATATGGCCATGTCTGAACTGGAGTGGCATGGTGAGCAAAATAACGATGGATTAAACCCAGATCTGTGACTGGGAGTGAATGTTTTGCCAATGTGCAACATTCCGTCCATCATCTTGTGTGTTTTGCTGTTCGCCCTATGTGGGAAGGGTATGCCCAGACGTGGGTCCCGTGCTCACTATGCCACTGGAGTCAAGCTATCCTGGCTGAAGAGGGGTGAAACCCCGAAACCGGTCCTAGGATGCTTGATTCCGGTTCAGGGAAGACATGGCTTGGCAGTTCGGGCTGGACTGTTCCCATGAGGCACAGGGTGAAGACTAATTTGCAAATGGCCGTGTCTGAACTGAGGTGGCGTGGTGAGCAAAATAACGATGGATTAAACCCAGATCTGTGACTGGGGGTGAATGTTTTACCAATGTGCAACATTCCGTCCATCATCTTGTGTGTTTTACTGTTCGTCCTATGTGGAAAGGGTATGCCCAGACGTAGGTCCCGTGCTCACTACGCCACTGGAGTCAAGCTATCCTGGCTGAAGAGAGGTGAAATCCCGAAACCGGTCCTAGGATGCTTGATTCCGGTTCAGGGAAGACATGGCTTAGCAGTTCAGGCTGGACTGTTCCCATGAGGCACAGGGTCAAGACTGATTTGCATATGGCGATGTCTGAACTGGGGTGGCGTGGTGAGTAAAATAACGATGGATTAAACCCATATCTGTGACTGGGGGTGAATGTTTTGCCAATGTGCAACATTCCGTCCATCATCTTGTGTGTTTTGCTATTCGCCCTATGTGGGAAGGGTATGCCCAGACGTGGGTACCGTGCTCACTACGCCACTGGAGTCAAGCTATCCTGGCTGAAGAGGGGTGAAACCCCAAAACCGGTCCTAGGATGCTTGATTCCGGTTCAGGGAAGACATAGCTTGGCAGTTCGGGCTGGACTTTTTCCATGAGGCACAGGGTCAAGACTGATTTGCATATGGCCATGTCTGAACTGGGGTGGCGAACAAAATAACGATGGATTAAACCCATATCTGTGACTGGGGGTGAATGTTTTGCCAATGTGCAACATTCCGTCCATCATCCTGTGTGTTTTGCTGTTCGCCCTATGTGGGAAGGGTATGCCCAGACGTGGGTTCTGTGCTCACTACGCCACTGGAGTTAAGCTATCCTGGCTAAAGAGGGGTGAAACCCCGAAACCGGTCATAGGATGCTTGATTCCGGTTCAGGGAAGACATGGCTTGGCAGTTCGGGCTTGACTGTTCCCATGAGGCACAGGGTCAAGATTGATTTGCATATGGCCATGCCTGAACTGGGGTGGCGTGGTGAGCAAAATAACGATGGATTATACCCAGATCTGTGACTGGGGGTGAATGTTTTCCCAATGTGCAACATTCCGTCCATCATCTTGTGTGTTTTGCTGTTCTCCCTATGTGAGAAGGGTATGCCCAGACGTGGGTCCCGTGCTCACTACGCCACTGGAATCAAGCTAACCTGGCTGAATATGGGTGAAACACCGAAACGGGTTCTAGGATTCTTGATTCCGGTTCAGGGAAGACATGGCTTGGCAGATCGGGCTGGACTGTTCCCATGAGGCACAGGGTCAAGACTGATTTGCATATGGCCGTGTCTGAACTGGGGTGGCGTGGTGAGCAAAATAACGATGGATTAAACCCAGATCTGTGACTGGGGGTGAATGTTTTGCCAATGTGCAACATTCCGTCCATCATCTTTTGTGTTTTACTGTTTGCCCTATGTGGGAAGGGTATACCCAGACGTTGGCCCTGTGCTCACTACGCCACTGGAGTCAAGCTATCCTGGCTGAAGAGGGGTGAAACCCTGAAACCGGTGCTAGGATGCTTGATTCCGGTTCAGGAAAGACATGGCTTGGCAGTTCGGGCTGGACTGTTCCCATGAGGCACAGGGTCAAGACCGATTTGCATATGGCCATGTCTGAAGTGGAGTGGCGTGGTGAGCAAAATAACGATGGATTAAACCCAGATCTGTGACTGGGAGTGAATGTTTTGCCAATGTGCAACATTCCGTCCATCACCTTGTGTGTTTTGCTGTTCGCCCTATGTGGGAAGGGTATGCCCAGACGTGGGTCCAGTGCTCACTATGCCACTGGAGTCAAGCTATCCTGGCTGAAGAGGGGTGAAACCCCGAAACCGGTCTAGGATGCTTGATTCCGGTTCAGGGAAGACATGGCTTGGCAGTTCGGGCTGGACTGTTCCCATGAGGCACAGGGTCAAGACTAAGTTGCATATGGCCGTGTCTGAACTGGGGTGGCGTGGAAAGCAAAATAACGATGGATTAAACCCAGATCTGTGACTGGGGGTGAAAGTTTTGCCAATGTGCAACATTCCGTCCATCATCTTGTGTGTTTTACTGTTCGTCCTATGTGGGAAGGGTATGTCCAGACGTAGGTCCCATGCTCACTACGCCACTGGAGTCAAGCTATCCTGGCTGAAGAGGGGTGAAACCCCGAAACCGGTCCTAGGATGCTTGATTCCGGTTCAGGGAAGACATGGCTTGGCAGTTCGGGCTGGACTGTTCCCATGAGGCACATGGTCAAGACCGATTTGCATATGGCCATGTCTGAACTGGAGTGGCGTGGTGAGCAAAATAACGATGGATTAAACCCAGATCTGTGACTGGGAGTGAATGTTTTGCCAATGTGCAACATTCCGTCCATCACCTTGTGTGTTTTGCTGTTCGCCCTATGTGGGAAGGGTATGCCCAGACGTAGGTCCAGTGCTCACTATGCCACTGGAGTCAAGCTATCCTGGCTGAAGAGGGGTGAAACCCCGAAACCGGTCCTAGGATGCTTGATTCCGGTTCAGGGAAGACATAGCTTGGCAGTTCGGGCTGGACTGTTCCCATGAGGCACAGGGTCAAGACTGATTTGCATATGGCCATGTCTGAACTGGGGTGGCGAGCAAAATAACGATGGATTAAACCCATATCTGTGACTGGGGGTGAATGTTTTGCCAATGTGCAACATTCCGTCCATCATCTTGTGTGTTTTGCTGCTCGCCCTATGTGGGAAGGGTATGCCCAGACGTGGGTCCTGTGCTCACTACGCCACTGGAGTTAAGCTATCCTGGCTAAAGAGGGGTGAAACCCTGAAACCGGTCCTAGGATGCTTGATTCCGGTTCAGGGAAGACATGGCTTGGCAGTTCGGGCTTGACTGTTCCCATGAGGCACAGGGTCAAGATTGATTTGCATATGGCCATGCCTGAACTGGGGTGGCGTGGTGAGCAAAATAACGATGGATTATACCCAGATCTGTGACTGGGGGTGAATGTTTTGCCAATGTGCAACATTCCGTCCATCATCTTGTGTGTTTTGCTGTTCTCCCTATGTGAGAAGGGTATGCCCAGACGTGGGTCCCGTGCTCACTACGCCTTCCGGAGTCAAGCTCTCCTGGCTGAAGAGGGGTGAAACACCGAAACCGGTCCTAGGATGCTTGATTCAGGTTCAGGGAAGACATGGCTTGGCAGATCGGGCTGGACTCTTCCCATGAGGCACAGGGTCAAGACTGATTTGCATATGGCCATGTCTGAACTGGGGTGGCGTGGTGAGCAAAATAACGATGGATTAAACCCAGAAATGTGACTGGGGGTGAATGTTTTGCCAATGTGCAACATTCTGTCCATCATCTTGGGTGTTTTGCTGTTCGCCCTATGTGGGAAGGGTATGCCCAGACGTGGGTCCCGTGCTCACTACGCCACTGGAGTCAATCAATCCTTACTGAAGAGGGGTGAGACCCCGAAACCGGTCTTAGGATGCTTGATTCCGGTTCAGGGAAGACATGGCTTGGCAGTTCGGGCTGGACTGTTCCCATGAGGCACAGGGTCAAGACTGATTTGCATATGGCCGTGTCTGAACTGGGGTGGCGTGGTGAGCAAAATAACGATGGATTAAACCCAGATCTGTGACTGGGGGTGAATGTTTTGCCAATGTGCAACATTCCGTCCATCATCTTGTGTGTTTTACTGTTCGCCCTATGTTTGAAGGGTATACCCAGACGTTGGTCCTGTGCTCACTACGCCACTGGAGTCAAGCTATCCTGGCTGAAGAGGGGTGAAACCCTGAAACCGGTGCTAGGATGCTTGATTCCGGTTCAGGAAAGACATGGCTTGGCAGTTCGGGCTGGACTGTTCCCATGAGGCACTGGGTCAAGACCGATTTGCATATGGCCATGTCTGAACTGGAGTGCCGTGGTGAGCAAAATAACGATGGATTAAACCCAGATCTGTGACTGGGAGTGAATGTTTTGCCAATGTGCAACATTCCGTCCATCATCTTGTGTGTTTTGCTGTTCGCCCTATGTGGGAAGGGTATGCCCAGACGTGGGTCCCGTGCTCACTATGCCTTTGGAGTCAAGCTATCCTGGCTGAAGAGGGGTGAAACCCCGAAACCGGTCCTAGGATGCTTGATTCCGGTTCAGGGAAGACATGGCTTGGCAGTTCGGGCTGGACTGTTCCCATGAGGCACAGGGCCAAGACTGATTTGCATATGGCCATGTCTGAACTGGGGTGGCGTGGTGAGCAAAATAACGATGGATTAAACCCAGATCTGTGACTGGGGGTGAATGTTTTGCCATTGTGCAACATTCCGTCCATCATCTTGTGTGTTTTACTGTTCGCCCTATGTCGGAAGGGTATGCCCAGACGTGGGTCCCGTGCTCACTATGCCACTGGAGTCAAGCTATCCTGGCTGAAGAGGGGTGAAACCCCGAAACCGGTCCTAGGATGCTTGATTCCGGTTCAGTGAAGACATGGCTTGGCAGTTCGGGCTGGACTGTTCCCATGAGGCACAGTGTCAAGACTAATTTGCATATGGCCGTGTCTGAACTGGGGTGCCGTGGTGAGAAAAATAACGATGGATTAAACCCAGATCTGTGACTGGGGGTGAATGTTTTGCCAATGTGCAACATTCCGTCGATCATCTTGTGTGTTTTACTGTTCGTCCTATGTGGGAAGGGTATGCCCAGACGTAGGTACCGTGCTCACTACGCCACTGGAGTCAAGCAATCCTGGCTGAAGAGGGGTGAAACCCCGAAACCGGTCCTAGGATGCTTGATTCCGGTTCAGGGAAGACATGGCTTAGCAGTTCGGGCTGGACTGTTCCCATGAGGCACAGGGTCAAGACTGATTTGCATATGGCGATGTCTGAACTGGGGTGGCGTGGTGAGTAAAATAACGATGGATTAAACCCAGATCTGTGACTGGGGGTGAATGTTTTGCCAATGTGCAACATTCCGTCCATCATCTTGTGTGTTTTGCTATTCGCCCTATGTGGGAAGGGTATGCCCAGACATGGGTACCGTGCTCACTATGCCACTGAAGTCAAGCTATCCTGGCTGAAGAGGGGTGAAACCCCAAAACCGGTCCTAGGATGCTTGATTCCGGTTCAGGGAAGACATAGCTTGGCAGTTCGAGCTGGACTGGTCCCATGAGGCACAGGGTCAAGACTGATTTGCATATGACCATGTCTGAACTGGGGTGGCGAGCAAAATAACGATGGATTAAACCCATATCTGTGACTGGGGGTGAATGTTTTGCCAATGTGCAACATTCCATCCATCATCTTGTGTGTTTTGCTGTTCGCCCTATGTGGGAAGGGTATGCCCAGACGTGGGTCCTGTGCTCACTACGCCACTGGAGTTAAGCTATCCTGGCTAAAGAGGGGTGAAACCCCGAAACCGGTCCTAGGATGCTTGATTCCGGTTCAGGGAAGACATGACTTGGCAGTTCGGGCTTGATTGTTCCCATGAGGCACAGGGTCAAGATTGATTTGCATATGGCCATGCCTGAACTGGGGTGGCGTGGTGAGCAAAATAACGATGGATTATACCCAGATCTGTGACTGGGGGTGAATGTTTTGCCAATGTGCAACATTCCGTCCATCATCTTGTGTGTTTTGCTGTTCTCCCTATGTGAGAAGGGTATGCCCAGACGTGGGTCCCGTGCTCACTACGCCACTGGAGTTGAGCTATCCTGGCTGAAGAGGGGTGAAACACCGAAACCGGTCCTAGGATGCTTGATTCAGGTTCAGGGAAGACATGGCTTGGCAGATCCGGCTGGACTGTTCCCATGAGGCACAGGGTCAAGACTGATTTGCATATGGCCGTGTCTGAACTGGGGTGGCGTGGTGAGCAAAATAACGATGGATTAAACCCAGATCTGTGACTGGGGGTGAATGTTTTGCCAATGTGCAACATTCCGTCCATCATCTTGTGTGTTTTGCTGTTCGCCCTATGTGGGAAGGGTATACCCAGACGTTGGTCCTGTGCTCACTACGCCACTGGAGTCAAGCTATCCTGGCTGAAGAGGGGTGAAACCCTGAAACCGGTGCTAGGATGCTTGATTCCGGTTCAGGAAAGACATGGCTTGGCAGTTCGGGCTGGACTGTTCCCATGAGGCACAGGGCCAAGACTGATTTGCATATGGCCATGTCTGAACTGGGGTGGCGTGGTGAGCAAAATAACGCTGGATTAAACCCAGATCTGTGACTGGGGGTGAATGTTTTGCCAATGTGCAACATTCCGTCCATCATCTTGTGTGTTTTGCTGTTCGCCCTAGACGTCGGTCCCGTGCTCACTATGCCACTGGAGTCAAGCTATCCTGGCTGCAGAGGGGTGAAACCCCGAAATCAGTCCTAGGATGCTTGATTCCGGTTCAGAGAAGACATGGCTTGGCAGTTCGGGCTGGACTGTTCCCATGAGGCACAGGGTCAAGACTGATTTGCATATGGCCATGTCTGAACTGGGGTGGTGTGGTGAGCAAAATAACAATGGATTAAACCCAGATCTGTAACTGGGGGTGAATGTTTAGCCAATTTGCAACATTCCGTCCATCATCTTGTGTGTTTTGCTGTTCCCCTTTATGGTAAGGGTATGCCCAGAAATGGGTCCTGTGCTCACTATGCCACTGGAGTCAAGCTATCCTGGCTGAAGAGGGGTGAAACCCCGAAACCGGTCCTAGGATGCTTGATTCCAGTTCAGCGAAGACATGGCTTGGCAGTTCGGGCTGGACTGTTCCCATGAGGCACAGGGTCAAGACTGATTTGCATATGGCCATGTCTGAACTGGGGTGGCGTGGTGAGCAAAATAACGATGTATTAAACCCAGATCTGTGACTGGGGGTGAATGTTTTGCCAATGTGCAACATTCCGTCCATTATCTTGTGTGTTTTGCTGTTCACCCTCTGTGTGGAAGGGTATGCCCAGACGTGGGTCCCGTGCTCACTACGCCACTGGAGTCAAGCTATCCTGGCTGAAGAGGGGTGAAACCCCAAAACCGGTCCTAGGATACTTGATTCCGGTTCAGGGAAGACATGCTTTGGCAGTTCGGGCTGGACTGTTCCCATGAGGCACAGGGTCAAGACTGATTTGCATATGGCCATGTCTGAACTGGGGTGGCGTGGTAAGCAAAATAACGATGGATTAAACCCAGATCTGTGACTGGGGGTGAATGTTTTGCCAATGTGCAACATTCCGTCCATCATCTTGTGTGTTTTGCTGTTGGCCCTATGTGGGAAGGGTATGCCCAGACGTGTGTCCCGTGCTCACTACGCCACGGGAGTCAAGCTATCCTGGCTGAAGAGGGGTGAAACCCTAAAACCGGTGCTAGGATGCTTGATTCCGGTTCAGGAAAGACATGGCTTGGCAGTTCGTGCTGGACTGTTCCCATGAGGCACAGGGTCAAGACTGATTTGCATATGGCCATGTCTGAACTGGGGTGGCGTGGTGAGCAAAATAACGATGGATTAAACCCAGATCTGTGACTGGGGGTGAATGTTTTGCCAATGTGCAACATTCCGTCCATCATCTTGTGTGTTTTGCTGTTCACCCTATGTGGGAAGGGTATTCCCAGACGTATGTCCCGTGCTCACTACGCCACGGGAGTCAAGCTATCCTGGCTGAAGAGGGGTGAAACCCTGAAACCGGTGCTAGGATGCTTGATTCCGGTTCAGGAAAGACATGGCTTGGCAGTTCGTGCTGGACTGTTCCCATGAGGCACAGGGTCAAGACCGATTTGCATATGGCCATGTCTGAACTGGAGTGGCATGGTGAGCAAAATAACGATGGATTAAACCCAGATCTGTGACTGGGAGTGAATGTTTTGCCAATGTGCAACATTCCGTCCATCATCTTGTGTGTTTTGCTGTTCGCCCTATGTGGGAAGGGTATGCCCAGACGTGGGTCCCGTGCTCACTATGCCACTGGAGTCAAGCTATCCTGGCTGAAGAGGGGTGAAACCCCGAAACCGGTCCTAGGATGCTTGATTCCGGTTCAGGGAAGACATGGCTTGGCAGTTCGGGCTGGACTGTTCCCATGAGGCACAGGGTGAAGACTAATTTGCAAATGGCCGTGTCTCAACTGGGGTGGCGTGGTGAGCAAAATAACGATGGATTAAACCCATATCTGTGACTGGGGGTGAATGTTTTGCCAATGTGCAACATTCCGTCCATCATCATGTGTGTTTTACTGTTCGTCCTATGTGGGAAGGGTTTGCCCAGACATAGGTCCCGTGCTCACTACGCCACTGGAGTCAAGCTATCCTGGCTGAAGAGGGGTGAAACCCCGTAACTGGTCCTAGGATGCTTGATTCCGGTTCAGGGAAGACATGGCTTAGCAGTTCGGGCTGGACTGTTCCCATGAGGCACAGGGTCAAGACTGATTTGCATATGGCCATGTCTGAACTGGGGTGGCGTGGTGAGTAAAATAACGATGGATTAAACCCAGATCTGTGATTGGGGGTGAATGTTTTGCCAATGTGCAACATTCCGTCCATTATCTTGTGTGTTTTGCTGTTTGCCCTATGTGGGAAGGGTATGTCCAGATGTGGGTCCTGTGCGCACTACGCCACTGGAGTCAAGCTATCCTGGCTGAAGAGGGGTGAAACCCCAAAACCGGTCCTAGGATACTTGATTCCGGTTCAGGGAAGACATGGCTTGGCAGCTCTGGCTGGACTGTTCCAATGAGGCACAGGGGCAAGACTGATTTGCATATGGCCATGTCTGAACTGGGGTGGCGTGGTGAGCAAAATAACGATGGATTAAACCCAGATCTGTGAGTGGGGGTGAATGTTTTGCCAATGTGCAACATTCCGTCCATCATCTTGTGTGTTTTGCTGTTTGCCCTATGTGGGAAGGGTATGCCCTGATGTGGGTCCCGTCCTCACTACGCCACTGGAGTCAAGCTATCCTGGCTGAAGAGGGTGAAACCCCGAAACCGGTCCTAGGATGCTTCATTCCGGTTCAGGGAAGACATGGCTTGGCAGTTCGGGATGGACTGTTCCCATGAGGCACAGGGTCAAGACTGATTTGCATATGGCCATGCCTGAACTGGGGTGGCATGGTGAGCAAAATAACGATGGATTAAACCCAGATCTGTGACTGGGGGTGAATATTTTGCCAATGTGCAACATTCCGTCCATCATCTTTTGTGTTTTGCTGTTCACCCTATGTGGGAAGGGTATGCCCAGACGTGTGTCCCGTGCTCACTACGCCACTGGAGTCAAGCTATCCTGGCTGAAGAGGGGTGAAACCCCGAAACCGGTCCTAGGATGCTTGATTCCGGTTCAGGGAAGACATCGCTTGGTAGTTCGGGCTGGACTGTTCCCATGAGGCACAGGGTCAAGACTGATTTGCATATGGCCATGTCTGAACTGGGGTGGCGTGGTGAGCAAAATAACGATGGATTAAACCCAGATCTGTGACTGGGGGTGAATGTTTTGCCAATGTGCAACATTCCGTCCATCATCTTGTGTGTTTTGCTGCTCGCCCTATGTAGGAAGGGTATGCCCAGACGTGGGTCCTGTGCTCACTATGCCACTGGAGTCAAGCTATCCTGGCTGAAGAGGGGTGAAACCCCGAAACCGGTCCTAGGATGCTTGATTCCGGTTCAGGCGAGACATGGCTTAGCAGTTCATGCTGGACTGTTCCCATGAGGCACAGGGTCAAGACTGATTTGCATATGGCCGTGTCTGAACTGGGGTGGCGTGGTGAGAAAAATAACGATGGAGTAAACCCAGATCTGTGACTGGGGGTGAATGTTTTGCCAATGTGCAACATTCCGTCGATCATCTTGTGTGTTTTACTGTTCGTCCTATGTGGGAAGGGTATGCCCAGACGTAGGTACCGTGCTCACTACGCCACTGGAGTCAAGCAATCCTGGCTGAAGAGGGGTGAAACCCCGAAACCGGTCCTAGGATGCTTGATTCCGGTTCAGGGAAGACATGGCTTAGCAGTTCGGGCTGGACTGTTCCCATGAGGCACAGGGTCAAGACTGATTTGCATATGGCGATGTCTGAACTGGGGTGGCGTGGTGAGTAAAATAACGATGGATTAAACCCAGATCTGTGACTGGGGGTGAATGTTTTGCCAATGTGCAACATTCCGTCCATCATCTTGTGTGTTTTGCTATTCGCCCTATGTGAGAAGGGTATGCCCAGACATGGGTACCGTGCTCACTACGCCACTGAAGTCAAGCTATCCTGGCTGAAGAGGGGTGAAACCCCAAAACCGGTCCTAGGATGCTTGATTCCGGTTCAGGGAAGACATAGCTTGGCAGTTCGGGCTGGACTGTTCCCATGAGGCACAGGGTCAAAACTGATTTGCATATGGCCATGTCTGAACTGGGGTGGCGAGCAAAATAACGATGGATTAAACCCATATCTGTGACTGGGGGTGAATGTTTTGCCAATGTGCAACATTCCATCCATCATCTTGTGTGTTTTGCTGTTCGCCCTATGTGGGAAGGGTATGCCCAGACGTGGGTCCTGTGCTCACTACGCCACTGGAGTTAAGCTATCCTGGCTAAAGAGGGGTAAAACCCCGAAACCGGTCCTAGGATGCTTGATTCCGGTTCAGGGAAGACATGACTTGGCAGTTCGGGCTTGATTGTTCCCATGAGGCACAGGGTCAAGACTGATTTGCATATGGCGATGTCTGAACTGGGGTGGCGTGGTGAGTAAAATAACGATGGATTAAACCCAGATCTGTGACTGGGGGTGAATGTTTTGCCAATGTGCAACATTCCGTCCATCATCTTGTGTGTTTTGCTATTCGCCCTATGTGAGAAGGGTATGCCCAGACATGGGTACCGTGCTCACTACGCCACTGAAGTCAAGCTATCCTGGCTGAAGAGGGGTGAAACCCCAAAACCGGTCCTAGGATGCTTGATTCCGGTTCAGGGAAGACATAGCTTGGCAGTTCGGGCTGGACTATTCCCATGAGGCACAGGGTCAAAACTGATTTGCATATGGCCATGTCTGAACTGGGGTGGCGAGCAAAATAACGATGGATTAAACCCATATCTGTGACTGGGGGTGAATGTTTTGCCAATGTGCAACATTCCATCCATCATCTTGTGTGTTTTGCTGTTCGCCCTATGTGGGAAGGGTATGCCCAGACGTGGGTCCTGTGCTCACTACGCCACTGGAGTTAAGCTATCCTGGCTAAAGAGGGGTAAAACCCCGAAACCGGTCCTAGGATGCTTGATTCCGGTTCAGGGAAGACATGACTTGGCAGTTCGGGCTTGATTGTTCCCATGAGGCACAGGGTGAAGACTGATTTGCATATGGCCATGTCTGAACTGGGGTGGCGTGGTGAGCAAAATAACGATGGATTGAACCCAGATATGTGACTGGGGGTGAATGTTTTGCCAATGTGCAACATTCTGTCCATCATCTTGGGTGTTTTGCTGTTCGCCCTATGTGGGAAGGGTATGCCCAGACGTGGGTCCTGTGCTCACTACGCCACTGGAGTCAATCTATCCTTACTGAAGAGGGGTGAGACCCCGAAACCGGTCTTAGGATGCTTGATTCCGGTTCAGGGAAGACATGGCTTGGCAGTTCGGGCTGGACTGTTCCCATGAGGCACAGGGTAAAGACTGATTTGCATATGGCCGTGTCTGAACTGGGGTGGCGTGGTGAGCAAAATAACGATGGATTAAACCCAGATCTGTGACTGGGGGTGAATGTTTTGCCAATGTGCAACATTCCGTCCATCATCTTGTGTGTTTTGCTGTTCGCCCTAGACGTCGGTCCCGTGCTCACTATGCCACTGGAGTCAAGCTATCCTGGCTGCAGAGGGGTGAAACCCCGAAATCAGTCCTAGGATGCTTGATTCCGGTTCAGAGAAGACATGGCTTGGCAGTTCGGGCTGGACTGTTCCCATGAGGCACAGGGTCAAGACTGATTTGCATATGGCCATGTCTGAACTGGGGTGGTGTGGTGAGCAAAATAACAATGGATTAAACCCAGATCTGTAACTGGGGGTGAATGTTTAGCCAATTTGCAACATTCCGTCCATCATCTTGTGTGTTTTGCTGTTCCCCTATATGGTAAGGGTATGCCCAGAAATGGGTCCTGTGCTCACTATGCCACTGGAGTCAAGCTATCCTGGCTGAAGAGGGGTGAAACCCCGAAACCGGTCCTAGGATGCTTGATTCCAGTTTAGCGAAGACATGGCTTGGCAGTTCGGGCTGGACTGTTCCCATGAGGCACAGGGTCAAGACTGATTTGCATATGGCCATGTCTGAACTGGGGTGGCGTGGTGAGCAAAATAACGATGGATTAAACCCAGATCTGTGACTGGGGGTGAATGTTTTGCCAATGTGCAACATTCCGTCCATTATCTTGTGTGTTTTGCTGTTCACCCTCTGTGTGGAAGGGTATGCCCAGACGTGGGTCCCGTGCTCACTACGCCACTGGAGTCAAGCTATCCTGGCTGAAGAGGGGTGAAACCCCAAAACCGGTCCTAGGATACTTGATTCCGGTTCAGGAAAGACATGCTTTGGCAGTTCGGGCTGGACTGTTCCCATGAGGCACAGGGTCAAGACTGATTTGCATATGGCCATGTCTGAACTGGGGTGGCGTGGTAAGCAAAATAACGATGGATTAAACCCAGATCTGTGACTGGGGGTGAATGTTTTGCCAATGTGCAACATTCCGTCCATCATCTTGTGTGTTTTGCTGTTGGCCCTATGTGGGAAGGGTATGCCCAGACGTGTGTCCCGTGCTCACTACGCCACGGGAGTCAAGCTATCCTGGCTGAAGAGGGGTGAAACCCTAAAACCGGTGCTAGGATGCTTGATTCCGGTTCAGGAAAGACATGGCTTGGCAGTTCGTGCTGGACTGTTCCCATGAGGCACAGGGTCAAGACTGATTTGCATATGGCCATGTCTGAACTGGGGTGGCGTGGTGAGCAAAATAACGATGGATTAAACCCAGATCTGTGACTGGGGGTGAATGTTTTGCCAATGTGCAACATTCCATCCATCATCTTGTGTGTTTTGCTGTTCACCCTATGTGGGAAGGGTATTCCCAGACGTATGTCCCGTGCTCACTACGCCACGGGAGTCAAGCTATCCTGGCTGAAGAGGGGTGAAACCCTGAAACCGGTGCTAGGATGCTTGATTCCGGTTCAGGAAAGACATGGCTTGGCAGTTCGTGCTGGACTGTTCCCATGAGGCACAGGGTCAAGACCGATTTGCATATGGCCATGTCTGAACTGGAGTGGCATGGTGAGCAAAATAACGATGGATTAAACCCAGATCTGTGACTGGGAGTGAATGTTTTGCCAATGTGCAACATTCCGTCCATCATCTTGTGTGTTTTGCTGTTCGCCCTATGTGGGAAGGGTATGCCCAGACGTGGGTCCCGTGCTCACTATGCCACTGGAGTCAAGCTATCCTGGCTGAAGAGGGGTGAAACCCCGAAACCGGTCCTAGGATGCTTGATTCCGGTTCAGGGAAGACATGGCTTGGCAGTTCGGGCTGGACTGTTCCCATGAGGCACAGGGTGAAGACTAATTTGCAAATGGCCGTGTCTCAACTGGGGTGGCGTGGTGAGCAAAATAACGATGGATTAAACCCATATCTGTGACTGGGGGTGAATGTTTTGCCAATGTGCAACATTCCGTCCATCATCATGTGTGTTTTACTGTTCGTCCTATGTGGGAAGGGTTTGCCCAGACATAGGTCCCGTGCTCACTACGCCACTGGAGTCAAGCTATCCTGGCTGAAGAGGGGTGAAACCCCGTAACTGGTCCTAGGATGCTTGATTCCGGTTCAGGGAAGACATGGCTTAGCAGTTCGGGCTGGACTGTTCCCATGAGGCACAGGGTCAAGACTGATTTGCATATGGCCATGTTTGAACTGGGGTGGCGTGGTGAGTAAAATAACGATGGATTAAACCCAGATCTGTGATTGGGGGTGAATGTTTTGCCAATGTGCAACATTCCGTCCATTATCTTGTGTGTTTTGCTGTTTGCCCTATGTGGGAAGGGTATGTCCAGATGTGGGTCCTGTGCGCACTACGCCACTGGAGTCAAGCTATCCTGGCTGAAGAGGGGTGAAACCCCAAAACCGGTCCTAGGATACTTGATTCCGGTTCAGGGAAGACATGGCTTGGCAGCTCTGGCTGGACTGTTCCAATGAGGCACAGGGGCAAGACTGATTTGCATATGGCCATGTCTGAACTGGGGTGGCGTGGTGAGCAAAATAACGATGGATTAAACCCAGATCTGTGAGTGGGGGTGAATGTTTTGCCAATGTGCAACATTCCGTCCATCATCTTGTGTGTTTTGCTGTTTGCCCTATGTGGGAAGGGTATGCCCTGACGTGGGTCCCGTCCTCACTACGCCACTGGAGTCAAGCTATCCTGGCTGAAGAGGGTGAAACCCCGAAACCGGTCCTAGGATGCTTCATTCCGGTTCAGGGAAGACATGGCTTGGCAGTTCGGGATGGACTGTTCCCATGAGGCACAGGGTCAAGACTGATTTGCATATGGCCATGCCTGAACTGGGGTGGCATGGTGAGCAAAATAACGATGGATTAAACCCAGATCTGTGACTGGGGGTGAATATTTTGCCAATGTGCAACATTCCGTCCATCATCTTTTGTGTTTTGCTGTTCACCCTATGTGGGAAGGGTATGCCCAGACGTGTGTCCCGTGCTCACTACGCCACTGGAGTCAAGCTATCCTGGCTGAAGAGGGGTGAAACCCCGAAACCGGTCCTAGGATGCTTGATTCCGGTTCAGGGAAGACATCGCTTGGTAGTTCGGGCTGGACTGTTCCCATGAGGCACAGGGTCAAGACTGATTTGCATATGGCCATGTCTGAACTGGGGTGGCGTGGTGAGCAAAATAACGATGGATTAAACCCAGATCTGTGACTGGGGGTGAATGTTTTGCCAATGTGCAACATTCCGTCCATCATCTTGTGTGTTTTGCTGCTCGCCCTATGTGGGAAGGGTATGCCCAGACGTGGGTCCTGTGCTCACTATGCCACTGGAGTCAAGCTATCCTGGCTGAAGAGGGGTGAAACCCCGAAACCGGTCCTAGGATGCTTGATTCCGGTTCAGGCGAGACATGGCTTAGCAGTTCATGCTGGACTGTTCCCATGAGGCACAGGGTCAAGACTGATTTGCATATGGCCGTGTCTGAACTGGGGTGGCGTGGTGAGAAAAATAACGATGGAGTAAACCCAGATCTGTGACTGGGGGTGAATGTTTTGCCAATGTGCAACATTCCGTCGATCATCTTGTGTGTTTTACTGTTCGTCCTATGTGGGAAGGGTATGCCCAGACGTAGGTACCGTGCTCACTACGCCACTGGAGTCAAGCAATCCTGGCTGAAGAGGGGTGAAACCCCGAAACCGGTCCTAGGATGCTTGATTCCGGTTCAGGGAAGACATGGCTTAGCAGTTCGGGCTGGACTGTTCCCATGAGGCACAGGGTCAAGACTGATTTGCATATGGCGATGTCTGAACTGGGGTGGCGTGGTGAGTAAAATAACGATGGATTAAACCCAGATCTGTGACTGGGGGTGAATGTTTTGCCAATGTGCAACATTCCGTCCATCATCTTGTGTGTTTTGCTATTCGCCCTATGTGAGAAGGGTATGCCCAGACATGGGTACCGTGCTCACTACGCCACTGAAGTCAAGCTATCCTGGCTGAAGAGGGGTGAAACCCCAAAACCGGTCCTAGGATGCTTGATTCCGGTTCAGGGAAGACATAGCTTGGCAGTTCGGGCTGGACTGTTCCCATGAGGCACAGGGTCAAAACTGATTTGCATATGGCCATGTCTGAACTGGGGTGGCGAGCAAAATTCCGATGGATTAAACCCATATCTGTGACTGGGGGTGAATGTTTTGCCAATGTGCAACATTCCATCCATCATCTTGTGTGTTTTGCTGTTCGCCCTATGTGGGAAGGGTATGCCCAGACGTGGGTCCTGTGCTCACTACGCCACTGGAGTTAAGCTATCCTGGCTAAAGAGGGGTAAAACCCCGAAACCGGTCCTAGGATGCTTGATTCCGGTTCAGGGAAGACATGACTTGGCAGTTCGGGCTTGATTGTTCCCATGAGGCACAGGGTCAAGATTGATTTGCATATGGCCATGCCTGAACTGGGGTGGCGTGGTGAGCAAAATAACGATGGATTATACCCAGATCTGTGACTGGGGGTGAATGTTTTGCCAATGTGCAACATTCCGTCCATCATCTTGTGTGTTTTGCTGTTCTCCCTATGTGAGAAGGGTATGCCCAGACGTGGGTCCCGTGCTCACTACGCCACTGGAGTCAAGCTATCCTGGCTGAAGAGGGGTGAAACACCGAAACCGGTCCTAGGATGCTTGATTCAGGTTCAGGGAAGACATGGCTTGGCAGATCCGGCTGGACTGTTCCCATGAGGCACAGGGTGAAGACTGATTTGCATATGGCCATGTCTGAACTGGGGTGGCGTGGTGAGCAAAATAACGATGGATTGAACCCAGATATGTGACTGGGGGTGAATGTTTTGCCAATGTGCAACATTCTGTCCATCATCTTGGGTGTTTTGCTGTTCGCCCTATGTGGGAAGGGTATGCCCAGACGTGGGTCCTGTGCTCACTACGCCACTGGAGTCAATCTATCCTTACTGAAGAGGGGTGAGACCCCGAAACCGGTCTTAGGATGCTTGATTCCGGTTCAGGGAAGACATGGCTTGGCAGTTCGGGCTGGACTGTTCCCATGAGGCACAGGGTCAAGACTGATTTGCATATGGCCGTGTCTGAACTGGGGTGGCGTGGTGAGCAAAATAACGATGGATTAAACCCAGATCTGTGACTGGGGGTGAATGTTTTGCCTATGTGCAACATTCCGTCCATCATCTTGTGTGTTTTGCTGTTCGCCCTATGTGGGAAGGGTATACCCAGACGTTGGTCCTGTGCTCACTACGCCACTGGAGTCAAGCTATCCTGGCTGAAGAGGGGTGAAACCCCGAAACCGGTGCTAGGATGCTTGATTCCGGTTCAGGAAAGACATGGCTTGGCAGTTCGGGCTGGACTGTTCCCATGAGGCACAGGGCCAAGACTGATTTGCATATGGCCATGTCTGAACTGGGGTGGCGTGGTGAGCAAAATAACGCTGGATTAAACCCAGATCTGTGACTGGGGGTGAATGTTTTGCCAATGTGCAACATTCCGTCCATCATCTTGTGTGTTTTGCTGTTCGCCCTAGACGTCGGTCCCGTGCTCACTATGCCACTGGAGTCAAGCTATCCTGGCTGCAGAGGGGTGAAACCCCGAAATCAGTCCTAGGATGCTTGATTCCGGTTCAGGGAAGACATGGCTTGGCAGTTCGGGCTGGACTGTTCCCATGAGGCACAGGGTCAAGACTGATTTGCATATGGCCATGTCTGAACTGGGGTGGCGTGGTGAGCAAAATAACGATGGATTAAACCCAGATCTGTGACTGGGGGTGAATGTTTTGCCAATGTGCAACATTCCGTCCATTATCTTGTGTGTTTTGCTGTTCGCCCTCTGTGTGGAAGGGTATGCCCAGACGTGGGTCCCGTGCTCACTACGCCACTGGAGTCAAGCTATCCTGGCTGAAGAGGGGTGAAACCCCAAAACCGGTCCTAGGATACTTGATTCCGGTTCAGGGAAGACATGCTTTGGCAGTTCGGGCTGGACTGTTCCCATGAGGCACAGGGTCAAGACTGATTTGCATATGGCCATGTCTGAACTGGGGTGGCGTGGTGAGCAAAATAACGATGGATTAAACCCAGATCTGTGACTGGGGGTGAATGTTTTGCCAATGTGCAACATTCCGTCCATCATCTTGTGTGTTTTGCTGTTCCCCTATATGGTAAGGGTATGCCCAGAAATGGGTCCTGTGCTCACTACGACACTGGAGTCAAGCTATCCTGGCTGAAGAGGGGTGAAACCCCGAAACCGGTCCTAGGATCCTTGATTCCAGTTCAGCGAAGACATGGCTTGGCAGTTCGGGCTGGACTGTTCCCATGAGGCACAGGGTCAAGACTGATTTGCATATAGCCATGTCTGAACTGGGGTGGCGTGGTGAGCAAAATAACGATGGATTAAACCCAGATCTGTGACTGGGAGTGAATGTTTTGCCAATGTGCAACATTCCGTCCATTATCTTGTGTGTTTTGCTGTTCGCCCTCTGTGTGGAAGGGTATGCCCAGACGTGGGTCCTGTTCTCACTACGCCACTGGAGTCAATTTATCCTGGCTGAAGAGGGGTGAAACCCCAAAACCGGTCCTAGGATGCTTGATTCCGGTTCAGGGAAGACATGCTTTGGCAGTTCGGGCTGGACTGTTCCCATGAGGCACAGGGTCAAGACTGATTTGCATATGGCCATGTCTGAACTGGGATGGCGTGGTGAGCAAAATAACGATGGATTAAACCCAGATCTGTGACTGGGGGTGAATGTTTTGCCAATGTGCAACATTCCGTCCATCATCTTGTGTGTTTTGCTGTTTGCCCTATGTGGGAAGGGTATGCAAAAGACGTGGGTCCCGTCCTCACTACGCCACTGGAGTCAAGCTATCCTGGTTGAAGAGGGTGAAACCCTGAAACCCGTCCTAGGATGCTTCATTCCGGTTCAGGGAAGACATGGCTTGGCAGTTCGGGCTGGACTGTTCCCATGAGGCACAGGGTCAAGACTGATTTGCATATGGCCATGTCTGAACTGGGGTGGCGTGGTGAGCAAAATAACGATGGATTAAACCCAGATATGTGACTGGGGATGAATGTTTTGCCAATGTGCAACATTCTGTCCATCATCTTGGGTGTTTTGCTGTTCGCCCTATGTGGGAAGGGTATGCCCAGACGTGGGTCCTGTGCTCACTACACCACTGGAGTTAAGCTATCCTGGCTAAAGAGGGGTGAAACCCCGAAACCGGTCCTAGGATGCTTGATTCCGGTTCAGGGAAGACATGGCTTGGCAGATCGGGCTGGACTGTTCCCATGAGGCACAGGGTCAAGACTGATTTGCATATGGCCATGTCTGAACTGGGGTGGCGTGGTGAGTAAAATAACGATGGATTAAACCCAGATATGTGACTGGGGATGAATGTTTTGCCAATGTGCAACATTCCGTCCATCATCTTGTGTGTTTTGCTGTTCGCCCTATGTGGGAAGGGTATGCCCAGACGTCGGTCTCGTGCTCACTATGCCACAGGAGTCAAGCTATCCTGGCTGCAGAGGGGTGAAACCCCGAAACCAGTCCTAGGATGCTTGATTCCGGTTCAGGGAAGACATAGCTTGGCAGTTCGGGCTGGACTGTTCCCATGAGGCACAGGGTCAAGACTGATTTGCATATGGCCATGCCTGAACTGGGGTGGCATGGTGAGCAAAATAACGATGGATTATACCCAGATCTGTGACTGGGGGTGAATGTTTTGCTAATGTGCAACATTCCGTCCATCATCTTGTGTGTTTTGCTGTTCTCCCTATGTGAGAAGGGTATGCCCAGACGTGGGTCCCGTGCTCACTACGCCACTGGAGTCAAGCTAACCTGGCTGAAGAGGGGTAAAACACCGAAACCGGTCCTAGGATGCTTGATTCAGGTTCAGGGAAGACATGGCTTGGCAGATCCGGCTGGACTGTTCCCATGAGGCACAGGGTCAAGACTGATTTGCATATGGCCATGTCTGAACTGGGGTGGCGTGGTGAGCAAAATAACGATGGATTAAACCCAGATATGTGACTGGGGGTGAATGTTTTGCCAATGTGCAACATTCTGTCCATCATCTTGGGTGTTTTGCTGTTCGCCCTACGTGGGAAGGGTATGCCCAGACGTGGGTCCTGTGCTCACTATGCCACTGGAGTCAATCTATCCTTACTGAAGAGGGGTGAGACCCCGAAACCGGTCTTAGGATGCTTGATTCCGGTTCAGGGAAGACATGGCTTGGCAGTTCGTGCTGGACCGTTCCCATGAGGCACAGGGTCAAGACTGATTTGCATATGGCCGTGTCTGAACTGGGGTGGCGTGGTGAGCAAAATAACGATGGATTAAACCGAGATCTGTGACTGGGGGTGAATGTTTTGCCAATGTGCAACATTCCGTCCATCATCTTGTGTGTTTTGCTGTTCGCCCTATGTGGGAAGGGTATACCCAAACGTTGGTCCTGTGCTCACTATGCCACTGGAGTCAAGCTATCCTGGCTGAAGAGGGGTGAAACCCTGAAACCGGTGCTAGGATGCTTGATTCCGGTTCAGGAAAGACATGGCTTGGCAGTTCGGGCTGGACTGTTCCCATGAGGCACAGGGCCAAGACTGATTTGCATATGGCCATGTCTGAACTGGGGTGGCGTGGTGAGCAAAATAACGATGGATTAAACCCAGATCTGTGACTGGGGGTGAATGTTTTGCCAATGTGCAACATTCCGTCCATCATCTTGTGTGTTTTGCTGTTCGCCCTATGTGGGAAGGGTATGCCCAGACGTCGGTCCCGTGCTCACTATGCCACTGGAGTCAAGCTATCCTGGCTGCAGAGGGGTGAAACCCCGAAACCAGTCCTAGGATGCTTGATTCCGGTTCAGGGAAGACATGGCTTGGCAGTTCGGGCTGGACTGTTCCCATGAGGCACAGGGTCAAGATTGATTTGCATATGGCCATGTGTGAACTGGGATGGTGTGTTGAGCGAAATAACAATGGATTAAACCCAGATCTGTAACTGGGGGTGAATGTTTTGCCAATTTGCAACATTCCGTTCATCATCTTGTGTGTTTTGCTGTTCCCCTATATGGTAAGGGTATGCCCAGAAATGGGTCCTGTGCTCACTATGCCACTGGAGTTAAGCTATCCTGGCTAAAGAGGGGTGAAACCCCGAAACCGGTCCTAGGATGCTTGATTCCGGTTCAGGGAAGACATGGCTTGGCAGTGCGGGCTTGACTGTTCCCATGAGGCACAGGGTCAAGATTGATTTGCATATGGCCATGCCTGAACTGCGGTGGCGTGGTGAGCAAAATAACGATGGATTATACCCAGATCTGTGACTGGGGTGAATGTTTTGCCAATGTGCAACATTCCGTCCATCATCTTGTGTGTTTTGCTGTTCTCCCTATGTGAGAAGGGTATGCCCAGACGTGGGTCCCGTGCTCACTACGCCACTGGAGTCAAGCTATCCTGGCTGAAGAGGGGTGAAACCCTGAAACCGGTCCTAGGATGCTTGATTCCGGTTCAGGGAAGACATGGCTTGGCAGATCGGGCTGGACTGTTCCCATGAGGCACAGGGTCAAGACTGATTTGCATATGGCCATGTCTGAACTGGGGTGGCGTGGTGAGCAAAATAACGATGGATTAAACCCAGATATGTGACTGGGGATGAATGTTTTGCCAATGTGCAATATTCTGTCCATCATCTTGGGTGTTTTGCTGTTCGCCCTATGTGGGAAGGGTATGCCCAGACGTGGGTCCTGTGCTCACTATGCCACTGGAGTTAAGCTATCCTGGCTAAAGAGGGGTGAAACCCCGAAACCGGTCCTAGGATGCTTGATTCCGGTTCAGGGAAGACATGGCTTGGCAGTTCGGGCTTGACTGTTCCCATGAGGCACAGGGTCAAGATTGATTTGCATATGGCCATGCCTGAACTGGGGTGGCGTGGTGAGCAAAACAACGATGGATTATACCCAGATCTGTGACTGGGGGTGAATGTTTTGCCAATGTGCAACATTCCGTCCATCATCTTGTGTGTTTTGCTGTTCTCCCAATGTGAGAAGGGTATGCCCAGACGTGGGTCCCGTGCTCCCTACGCCACTGGAGTCAAGCTATCCTGGCTGAAGAGGGGTGAAACACCGAAACCGGTCCTAGGATGCTTGATTTCGGTTCAGGGAAGACATGGCTTGGCAGATCGGGCTGGACTGTTCCCATGAGGCACAGGGTCAAGACTGGTTTGCATATGGCCATGTCTGAACTGGGGTGGCGTGGTGAGCAAAATAACGATGGATTAAACCCAGATATGTGACTGGGGGTGAATGTTTTGCCAATGTGCAACATTCTGTCCATCATCTTGGGTGTTTTGCTGTTTGCCCTAAGTGGGAAGGGTATGCCCAGACGTGGGTCCCGTGCTCACTACGCCACTGGAGTCAATCTATCCTTACTAAAGAGGGGTGAGACCCCAAAACCGTTCTTAGGATGCTTGATTCCGCTTCAGGGAAGACATGGCTTGGCAGTTCGGGCTGGACTGTTCCCATGAGGCACAGGGTCAAGACTAATTTGCATATGGCCGTGTCTGAACTGGGGTGGCGTGGTGAGCAAAATAACGATGGATTAAATCCAGATCTGTGACTGGGGGTGAATGTTTTGCCAATGTGCAACATTCCGTCCATCATCTCGTGTGTTTTACTGTTCGTCCTATGTGGGAAGGGTATGCCCAGACGTAGGTCTCGTGCTCACTACGCCACTGGAGTCAAGCTATCCTGGCTGAAGAGGGGTGAAACCCCGAAACCGGTCCTAGGATGCTTGATTCCGGTTCAGGGAAGACATGGCTTAGCAGTTCGGGCTGGACTGTTCCCATGAGGCACAGGGTCAACACTGATTTGCATATGGCGATGTCTGAACTGGGGTGCCGTGGTGAGTAAAATAACAATGGATTAAACCCAGATCTGTGACTGGGGGTGAATGTTTTGCCAATGTGCAACATTCCGTCCATCATCTTGTGTGTTTTGCTATTCGCCCTATGTGGGAAGGGTATGCCCAGACGTGGGTACCGTGCTCACTACGCCACTGGAGTCAAGCCATCCTGGCTGAAGAGGGGTGAAACCCCAAAACCGGTCCTAGGATGCTTGATTCCGGTTCAGGGAAGACATAGCTTGGCAGTTCGGGCTGGACTGTTCCCATGAGGCACAGGGTCAAGACTGATTTGCATATGACCATGTCTGAACTAGGGTGGCGAGCAAAATAACGATGGATTAATCCCATATCTGTGACTGGGGGTGAATGTTTTGCCAATGTGAAACATTCCATCCATCATCTTGTGTGTTTTGCTGTTCGCCCTATGTGGGAAGGGTATGCCCAGACGTGGGTCCTGTGCTCACTACGCCACTGGAGTTAAGCTATCCTGGCTAAAGAGGGGTGAAACCCCGAAACCGGTCTTAGGATGCTTGATTCCGGTTCAGGGAAGACATGGCTTGGCAGTTCGGGCTTGACTGTTCCCATGAGGCACAGGGTCAAGATTGATTTGCATATGGCCATGCCTGAACTGGGGTGGCGTGGTGAGCAAAATAACGATGGATTATACCCAGATCTGTGACTGGGGGTGAATGTTTTGCCAATGTGCAACATTCCGTCCATCATCTTGTGTGTTTTGCTGTTCTCCCTATGTGAGAAGGGTATGCCCAGAGGTGGGTCCCGTGCTCACTACGCCACTGGAGTCAAGCTATCCTGGCTGAAGAGGGATGAAACACCGAAACCGGTCCTAGGATGCTTGATTCCGGTTCAGGGAAGACATGGCTTGGCAGATCGGGCTGGACTGTTCCCATGAGGCACAGGGTCAAGACTGATTTGCATATGGCCATGTCTGAACTGGGGTGGCGTGGTGAGCAAAATAACGATGGATTAAACCCAGATCTGTGACTGGGAGTGAATGTTTTGCCAATGTGCAACATTCCGTCCATCATCTTGTGTGTTTTGCTGTTCGCCCTATGTGGGAAGGGTATGCCCAGACGTGGGTCCCGTGCTCACTATGCCACTGGAGTCAAGCTATCCTGGCTGAAGAGGGGTGAAACTCCAAAACCGGTCCTAGGATGCTTGATTCCGGTTCAGGGAAGACATGGCTTGGCAGTTCGGGCTGGACTGTTCCCATGAGGCACAGGGTCAAGACTAATTTGCATATGGCCGTGTCTGAACTGGGGTGGCGTGGTGAGCAAAATAACGATGGATTAAACCCAGATCTGTGACTGGGGGTGAATGTTTTGCCAATGTGCAACATTCCGTCCATCATCTTGTGTGTTTTACTGTTCGTCCTATGTGGGAAGGGTATGCCCAGACGTAGGTCCCGTGCTCACTACGCCACTGGAGTCAAGCTATCCTGGCTGAAGAGGGGTGAAACCCCGAAACCGGTCCTAGGATGCTTGATTCCGGTTCAGGGAAGACATGGCTTAGCAGTTTGGGCTGGACTGTTCCCATGAGGCACAGGGTCAAGACTGATTTGCATATGGCGATGTCTGAACTGGGGTGGCGTGGTGAGTAAAATAACGATGGATTAAACCCAGATCTGTGACTGGGGGTGAATGTTTTGCCAATGTGCAACATTCCGTCCATCATCTTGTGTGTTTTGCTATTCGCCCTATGTGGGAAGGGTATGCCCAGACGTGGGTACCGTGCTCACTACGCCACTGGAGTCAAGCTATCCTGGTTGAAGAGGGGTGAAACCCCAAAACCGGTCCTAGGATGCTTGATTCCGGTTCAGGGAAGACATAGCTTGGCAGTTCGGGCTGGACTGTTCCCATGAGGCACAGGGTCAAGACTGATTTGCATATGGCCATGTCTGAACTGGGATGGCGAGCAAAATAACGATGGATTAAACCCATATCTGTGACTGGGGGTGAATGTTTTGCCAATGTGCAACATTCCGTCCATCATCTTGTGTGTTTTGCTGCTCGCCCTATGTGGGAAGGATATGCCCAGACGTGGGTCCTGTGCTCACTACGCCACTGGAGTTAAGCTATCCTGGCTAAAGAGGGGTGAAACCCCGAAACCGGTCCTAGGATGCTTGAGTCCGGTTCAAGGAAGACATTGCTTGGCAGTTCGGGCTTGACTGTTCCCATGAGGCACAGGGTCAAGATTGATTTGCATATGGCCATGCCTGAACTGGGGTGGCGTGGTGAGCAAAATAACGATGGATTATACCCAGATCTGTGACTGGGGGTGAATGTTTTGCCAATGTGCAACATTCCGTCCATCATCTTGTGTGTTTTGCTGTTCTCCCTATGTGAGAAGGGTATGCCCAGACGTGGGTCCCGTGCTCACGATGCCTTCCGGAGTCAAGCTATCCTGGCTGAAGAGGGGTGAAACACCGAAACTGGTCCTAGGATGCTTGATTCAGGTTCAGGGAAGACATGGCTTGGCAGATCGGGCTGGACTCTTCCCATGAGGCACAGGGTCAAGACTGATTTGCATATGGCCATGTCTGAACTGGGGTGGCGTGGTGAGCAAAATAACAATGGATTAAACCCAGATCTGTGACTGGGAGTGAATGTTTTGACAATGTTCAACATTCCGTCCATCATCTTGTGTGTTTTACTGTTCGCCCTATGTGGGAAGGGTATACCCAGACGTTGGTCCTGTGCTCACTACGCCACTGGATTCAAGCTATCCTGGCTGAAGAGGGGTGAAACCCTGAAACCGGTGCTAGGATGCTTGATTCCGGTTCAGGAAAGACATGGCTTGGCAGTTCGGGCTGGACTGTTCCCACGAGGCACAGGGTCAAGACCGATTTGCATATGGCCATGTCTGAACTGGAGTGGCGTGGTGAGCAAAATAACGATGGATTAAACCCAGATCTGTGACTGGGAGTGAATGTTTTGCCAATGTGCAACATTCCGTCCATCATCTTGTGTGTTTTGCTGTTTGCCCTATGTGGGAAGGGTATGCCCAGACGTGGGTCCCGTGCTCACTATGCCAATGGAGTCAAGATATCCTGGCTGAAGAGGGGTGAAACCCCGAAACCGGTCCTAGGATGCTTGATTCCGGTTCAGGGAAGACATGGCTTGGCAGTTCGGGCTGGACTGTTCCCATGAGGCACAGGGCCAAGACTGATTTGCATATGGCCATGTCTGAACTGGGGTGGCGTGGTGAGCAAAATAACGATGGATTAAACCCAGATCTGTGACTGGGGGTGAATGTTTTGCCATTGTGCAACATTCCGTCCATCATCTTGTGTGTTTTGCTGTTCGCCCTATGTGGGAAGGGTGTGCCCAGACGTGGGTCCCGTGCTCACTATGCCACTGGAGTCAAGCTATCCTGGCTGAAGAGGGGTGAAACCCCGAAACCGGTCCTAGGATGCTTGATTCTGGTTCAGGGAAGACATGGCTTGGCAGTTCGGGCTGGACTGTTCCCATGAGGCACAGGGTCAAGACTAATTTGCATATGGCCGTGTCTGAACTGGGGTGGCGTGGTGAGCAAAATAACGATGGATTAAACCCAGATCTGTGACTGGGGGTGAATGTTTTGCCAATGTGCAACATTCCGTCCATCATCTTGTGTGTTTTACTGTTCGTCCTATGTGGATAGGGTATGCCCAGACGTAGGTCCCGTGCTCACTACGCCACTGGAGTCAAGCTATCCTGGCTGAAGAGGGGTGAAACCCCGAAACCGGTCCTAGGATGCTTGATTCCGGTTCAGGGAAGACATGGCTTAGCAGTTCGGGCTGGACTGTTCCCATGAGGCACAGGGTCAAGACTGATTTGCATATGGCGATGTCTGAACTGGGGTGGCGTGGTGAGTAAAATAACGATGGATTAAACCCAGATCTGTGACTGGGGGTGAATGTTTTGCCAATGTGCGACATTCCGTCCATCATCTTGTGTGTTTTGCTATTCGCCCTATGTGGGAAGGGTATGCCCAGACGTGGGTACCGTGCTCACTACGCCACTGGAGTCAAGCTATCCTGGCTGAAGAGGGGTGAAACCCCAAAACCGGCCCTAGGATGCTTGATTCCGGTTCAGGGAAGACATAGCTTGGCAGTTCGGGCTGGGCTGTTCCCATGAGGCACAGGGTCAAGACTGATTTGCATATGGCCATGTCTGAACTGGGGTGGCGAGCAAAATAACGATGGATTAAGCCCATATCTGTGACTGGGGGTGAATGTTTTGCCAATGTGCAACATTCCGTCCATCATCTTGTGTGTTTTGCTGTTCGCCCTATGTGGGAAGGGTATGCCCAGACGTGGGTCCTGTGCTCACTACGCCACTGGAGTTAAGCTATCCTGGCTAAAGAGGGGTGAAACCCCGAAACCAGTCCTAGGATGCTTGATTCCGGTTCAGGGAAGACATGGCTTGGCAGATTGGGCTGGACTGTTCCCATGAGGCACAGGGTCAAGACTGATTTGCATATGGCCATGTCTGAACTGGGGTGGCGTGGTGAGCAAAATAACGATGGATTAAACCCAGATATGTGACTGGGGGTGAATGTTTTGCCAATGTGCAACATTCTGTCCATCATCTTGGGTGTTTTGCTGTTCGCCCTACGTGGGAAGGGTATGCCCAGACGTGGGTCCTGTGCTCACTACGCCACTGGAGTCAATCTATCCTTACTGAAGAGGGGTGAGACCCCGAAACCGGTCTTAGGATGCTTGATTCCGGTTCAGGGAAGACATGGCTTGGCAGTTCGGGCTGGACTGTTCCCATGAGGCACAGGGTCAAGACTGATTTGCATATGGCCGTGTCTGAACTGGGGTGGCGTGGTGAGCAAAATAACGATGGATTAAACCCAAATCTGTGACTGGGGGTGAATGTTTTGCCAATGTGCAACATTCTGTCCATCATCTTGTGTGTTTTGCTGTTCGCCCTATGTGGGAAGGGTATACCCAGACGTTGGTCCTGTGCTCACTACGCCACTGGAGTCAAGCTATCCTGGCTGAAGAGGGGTGAAACCCTGAAACCGGTGCTAGGATGCTTGATTCCGGTTCAGGAAAGACATGGCTTGGCAGTTCGGGCTGGACTGTTCCCATGAGGCACAGGGCCAAGACTGATTTGCAAATGGCCATGTCTGAACTGGGGTGGCGTGGTGAGCAAAATAACGATGGATTAAACCCAGATCTGTGACTGGGGGTGAATGTTTTGCCAATGTGCAGCATTCCGTCCATCATCTTGTGTGTTTTGCTGTTCGCCCTATGTGGGAAGGGTATGCCCAGACGTCGGTCCCGTGCTCACTATGCCACTGGAGTCAAGCTATCCTGGCTGCAGAGGGGTGAAACCCCAAAACCAGTCCTAGGATGCTTGATTCCGGTTCAGGGAAGACATGGCTTGGCAGTTCGGGCTGGACTGTTCCCATGAGGCACAGGGTCAAGACTGATTTGCATATGGCCATGTCTGAACTGGGGTGGTGTGGTGAGCAAAATAACAATGGATTAAACCCAGATCTGTAACTGGGGGTGAATGTTTTGCCAATGTGCAACATTCCATCCATCATCTTGTGTGTTTTGCTGTGTGCCCTATGTGGGAAGGGTATGCCCAGACGTGGGTCCCGTCCTCACTACGCCACTGGAGTCAAGCTATCCTGGCTGAAGAGGGTGAAACCCTGAAACCCGTCCTAGGATGCTTCATTCCGGTTCAGGGAAGACATGGCTTGGCAGTTCGGGCTGGACTGTTCCCATGAGGCACAGGGTCAAGACTGATTTGCATATGGCCATGTCTGAACTGGGGTGGCGTGGTGAGCAAAATAACGATGGATTAAACCCAGATCTGTGACTGGGGGTGAATGTTTTGCCAATGTGCAACATTCCGTCCATCATCTTGTGTGTTTTGCTGTTCACCCTATGTGGGAAGGGTATTCCCAGACGTGTGTCCCGTGCTCACTACGCCACGGGAGTCAAGCTATCCTGGCTGAAGAGGGGTGAAACCCTGAAACCGGTGCTAGGATGCTTGATTCCGGTTCAGGAAAGACATGGCTTGGCAGTTCATGCTGGACTGTTCGCATGAGGCACAGGGTCAAGACCGATTTGCTTATGGCCATGTCTGAACTGGAGTGGCGTGGTGAGCAAAATAACGATGGATTAAACCCAGATCTGTGACTGGGAGTGAATGTTTTGCCAATGTGCAACATTCCGTCCATCATCTTGTGTGTTTTGCTGTTCGCCCTATGTGGGAAGGGTATGCCCAGACGTGGGTCCCGTGCTCACTATGCCACTGGAGTCAAGCTATCCTGGCTGAAGAGGGGTGAAACCCCGAAACCGGTCCTAGGATGCTTGATTCCGGTTCAGGGAAGACATGGCTTGGCAGTTCGGGCTGGACTGTTCCCATGAGGCACAGGGTCAAGACTAATTTGCATATGGCCGTGTCTGAACTGGGGTGGCGAGGTGAGCAAAATAACGATGGATTAAACCCAGATCTGTCACTGGGGGTGAATGTTTTGCCAATGTGCAACATTCCGTCCATCATCATGTGTGTTTTACTGTTCGTCCTATGTGGGAAGGGTATGCCCAGACGTAGGTCCCGTGCTCACTACGCCACTGGAGTCAAGCTATCCTGGCTGAAGAGGGGTGAAACCCCGAAACCGGTCCTAGGATGCTTGATTCCGGTGCAGGGAAGACATGGCTTAGCAGTTCGGGCTGGACTGTTCCCATGAGGCACAGGGTCAAGACTGATTTGCATATGGCGATGTCTGAACTGGGGTGGCGTGGTGAGTAAAATAACGATGGATTAAACCCAGATCTTGACTGGGGGTGAATGTTTTGCCAATGTGCAACATTCCGTCCATCATCTTGTGTGTTTTGCTATTCGCCCTATGTGGGAAGGGTATGCCCAGACCTGGGTACCGTGCTCACTACGCCACTGGAGTCAAGCTATCCTGGCTGAAGAGGGGTGAAACCCCAAAACCGGTCCTAGGATGCTTGATTCCGGTTCAGGGAAGACATAGCTTGGCAGTTCAGGCTGGACTGTTCCCATGAGGCACAGGGTCAAGATTGATTTGCATATGGCCATTCCTGAACTGGGGTGGCGTGGTGAGCAAAATAACAATGGATTATACCCAGATCTGTGACTGGGGGTGAATGTTTTGCCAATGTGCAACATTCTGTCCATCATCTTGTGTGTTTTGCTGTTCTCCCTATGTGAGAAGGGTATGCCCAGACGTGGGTCCCGTGCTCACTACGCCACTGGAGTCAAGCTATCCTGGCTGAAGAGGGGTGAAACACCGAAACCGGTCCTAGGATGCTTGATTCAGGTTCAGGGAAGACATGGCTTGGCAGATCGGGCTGGACTGTTCCCATGAGGCACAGGGTCAAGACTGATTTGCATATGGCCATGTCTGAACTGGGGTGGCGTGGTGAGCAAAATAACGATGGATTAAACCCAGATATGTGACTGGGGGTGAATGTTTTGCCAATGTGCAACATTCTGTCCATCATCTTGGGTGTATTGCTGTTCGCCCTATGTGGGAAGGGTATGCCCAGACGTGGGTCCCGTGCTCACTACGCCACTGGAGTCAATCTATCCTTACTGAAGAGGGGTGAGACCCCGAAACCGGTCTTAGGATGCTTGATTCCGGTTCAGGGAAGACATGGCTTGGCAGTTCGGGCTGGACTGTTCCCATGAGGCACAGGGTCAAGACTGATTTGCATATGGCCGTGTCTGAACTGGGGTGGCGTGGTGAGCAAAATAACGATGGATTAAACCCAGATCTGTGACTGGGGGTGAATGTTTTGCCAATGTGCAACATTCCGTCCATCATCTTGTGTGTTTTACAGTTCGCCCTATGTGGGAAGGGTATACCCAGACGTTGGTCCTGTGCTCACTACGCCACTGGAGTCAAGCGATCCTGGCTGAAGAGGGGAGAAACCCTGAAACCGGTGCGAGGATGCTTGATTCCGGTTCAGGAAAGACATGGCTTGGCAGTTCGGGCTGGACTGTTCCCATGAGGCACAGGGTCAAGACCGATTTGCATATGGCCATGTCTGAACTGGAGTGGCGTGGTGAGCAAAATAACGATGGATTAAACCCAGATCTGTGACTGGGAGTGAATGTTTTGCCAATGTGCAACATTCCGTCCATCATCTTGTGTGTTTTGCTGTTCGCCCTATGTGGGAAGGGTATGCCCAGACGTGGGTCCCGTGCTCACTATGCCACTGGAGTCAAGCTATCCTGGCTGAAGAGGGGTGAAACTCCGAAACCGGTCCTAGGATGCTTGATTCCGGTTCAGGGAAGACATAGCTTGGCAGTTCGGGCTGGACTGTTCCCATGAGGCACAGGGTCAAGACTAATTTGCATATGGCCGTGTCTGAACTGGGGTGGCGTGGTGAGCAAAATAACGATGGATTAAACCCAGATCTGTGACTGGGGGTGAATGTTTTGCCAATATGCAACATTCCGTCCATCATCTTGTGTGTTTTACTGTTCGTCCTATGTGGGAAGGGTATGCCCAGACGTAGGTCCCGTGCTCACTACGCCACTGGAGTCAAGCTATCCTGGCTGAAGAGGGGTGAAACCCCGAAACCGGTCCTAGGATGCTTGATTCTGGTTCAGGGAAGACATTGCTTAGCAGTTTGGGCTGGACTGTTCCCATGAGGCACAGGGTCAAGACTGATTTGCATATGGCGATGTCTGAACTGGGGTGGCGTGGTGAGTAAAATAACGATGGATTAAACCCAGATCTGTGACTGGGGGTGAATGTTTTGCCAATGTGCAACATTCTGTCCATCATCTTGTGTGTTTTGCTATTCGCCCTATGTGGGAAGGGTATGCCCAGATGTGGGTACCGTGCTCACTACGCCACTGGAGTCAAGCTATCCTGGTTGAAGAGGGGTGAAACCCCAAAACCGGTCCTAGGATGCTTGATTCCGGTTCAGGGAAGACATAGCTTGGCAGTTCGGGCTGGACTGTTCCCATGAGGCACAGGGTCAAGACTGATTTGCATATGGCCATGTCTGAACTGGGGTGGCGAGCAAAATAACGATGGATTAAACCCATATCTGTGACTGGGGGTGAATGTTTTGCCAATGTGCAACATTCCGTCCATCATCTTGTGTGTTTTGCTGCTCGCCCTATGTGGGAAGGGTATGCCCAGACGTGGGTCCTGTGCTCACTACGCCACTGGAGTTAAGCTATCCTGGCTAAAGAGGGGTGAAACCCCGAAACCGGTCCTAGGATGCTTGATTCCGGTTCAAGGAAGACATTGCTTGGCAGTTCGGGCTTGACTGTTCCCATGAGGCACAGGGTCAAGATTGATTTGCATATGGCCATGCCTGAACTGGGGTGGCGTGGTGAGCAAAATAACGATGGATTATACCCAGATCTGTGACTGGGGGTGAATGTTTTGCCAATGTGCAACATTCTGTCCATCATCTTGTGTGTTTTGCTGTTCTCCCTATGTGAGAAGGGTATGCCCAGACGTGGGTCCCGTGCTCACTACGCCTTCCGGAGTCAAGCTATCTTGGCTGAAGAGGGGTGAAACACCGAAACCGGTCCTAGGATGCTTGATTCAGGTTCAGGGAAGACATGGCTTGGCAGATCGGGCTGGACTCTTCCCATGAGGCACAGGGTCAAGACTGATTTGCATATGGCCATGTCTGAACTGGGGTGGCGTGGTGAGCAAAATAACGATGGATTAAACCCATATATGTGACTGGGGGTGAATGTTTTGCCAATGTGCAACATTCTGTCCATCATCTTGGGTGTTTTGCTGTTCGCCCTATGTGTGAAGGGTATTCCCAGACGTGGGTCCCGTGCTCACTACGCCACTGGAGTCAATCTTTCCTTACTGAAGAGGGGTGAGACCCCGAAACCGGTCTTAGGATGCTTGATTCTGGTTCAGGGAAGACATGGCTTGGCAGTTCGGGCTGGACTGTTCCCATGAGGCACAGGGTCAAGACTGATTTGCATATGGCCGTGTCTAAACTGGGGTGGCGTGGTGAGCAAAATAACAATGGATTAAACCCAGATCTGTTACTGGGAGTGAATGTTTTGCCAATGTGCAACATTCCGTCCATCATCTTGTGTGTTTTACTGTTCGCCCTATGTGGGAAGGGTATACCCAGACGTTGGTCCTGTGCTCACTACGCCACTGGAGTCAAGCTATCCTGGCTGAAGAGGGGTGAAACCCTGAAACCGGTGCTAGGATGCTTGATTCCGGTTCAGGAAAGACATGGCTTGGCAGTTCGGGCTGGACTGTTCCTACGAGGCACAGGGTCAAGACCGATTTGCATATGGCCATGTCTGAACTGGAGTGGCGTGGTGAGCAAAATAACGATGGATTAAACCCAGATCTGTGACTGGGAGTGAATGTTTTGCCAATGTGCAACATTCCGTCCATCAGCTTGTGTGTTTTGCTGTTCGCCCTATGTGGGAAGGGTATGCCCAGACGTGGGTCCCGTGCTCACTATGCCAATGGAGTCAAGCTATCCTGGCTGAAGAGGGGTGAAACCCAGAAACCGGTCCTAGGATGCTTGATTCCGGTTCAGGGAAGGAATAGCTTGGCAGTCCGTTCTGGACTGTTCCCATGAGGCACAGGGTCAATACTGATTTGCATATGGCCATGTCTGAACTGGGGTGGCGTGGTGAGCAAAATAACGATGGATTAAACCCAGATCTGTGACTGGGGGTGAATGTTTTGCCATTGTGCAACATTCCGTCCATCATCTTGTGTGTTTTGCTGTTCGCCCTATGTGGGAAGGGTGTGCCCAGACGTGGGTCCCGTGCTCACTATGCCACTGGAGTCAAGCTATCCTGGCTGAAGAGGCGTGAAACCCCGAAACCGGTCCTAGGAAGCTTGATTCCGGTTCAGGGAAGACATGGCTTGGCAGTTCGGGCTGGACTGTTCCCATGAGGCACAGGGTCAAGACTAATTTGCATATGGCCGTGTCTGAACTGGGGTGGCGTGGTGAGCAAAATAACGATGGATTAAACCCAGATCTGTGACTGGGGGTGAATGTTTTGCCAATGTGCAACATTCCGTCCATCATCTTGTGTGTTTTACTGTTCATCCTATGTGGGAAGGGTATGCCCAGACGTAGGTCCCGTGCTCACTACGCCACTGGAGTCAAGCCATCCTGGCTGAAGAGGGGTGAAACCCCGAAACCGGTCCTAGGATGCTTGATTCCGGTTCAGGGAAGACATGGCTTAGCAGTTCGGGCTGGACTGTTCCCATGAGGCACAGGGTCAAGACTGATTTGCATATGGCGATGTCTGAACTGGGGTGGCGTGGTGAGTAAAATAACGATGGATTAAACCCAGATCTGTGACTGGGGGTGAATGTTTTGCCAATGTGCAACATTCCGTCCAGCATCTTGTGTGTTTTGCTATTCGCCCTATGTGGCAAGGGTATGCCCAGACGTGGGTACCGTGCTCACTACGCCACTGGAGTCAAGCTATCCTGGCTGAAGAGGGATGAAACCCCAAAATCGGTCCTAGGATGCTTGATTCCGGTTCAGGGAAGACATAGCTTGGCAGTTCGGGCTGGACTGTTCCCATGAGGCACAGGGTCAAGACTGATTTGCACATGGCCATGTCTGAACTGGGGTGGCGAGCAAAATAACGATGGATTAAACCCATATCTGTGACTGGGGGTGAATGTTTTGCCAATGTGCAACATTCCGTCCATCATCTTGTGTGTTTTGCTGTTCGCCCTATGTGGGAAGGGTATGCCCAGACGTGGGTCCTGTGCTCACTACGCCACTGGAGTTAAGCTATCCTGGCTAAAGAGAGGTGAAACCCCGAAACCGGTCCTAGGATGCTTGATTCCGGTTCAGGGAAGACATGGCTTGGCAGATCGGGCTGGACTGTTCCCATGAGGCACAGGGTCAAGACTGATTTGCATATGGCCATGTCTGAACTGGGGTGGCGTGGTGAGCAAAATAACGATGGATTAAACTCAGATATGTGACTGGGGGTGAATGTTTTGCCAATGTGCAACATTCTGTCCATCATCTTGGGTGTTTTGCTGTTCACCCTACGTGGGAAGGGTATGCCCAGACGTGGGTCCTGTGCTCACTACGCCACTGGAGTCAATCTATCCTTACTGAAGAGGGGTGAGACCCCGAAACCGGTCTTAGGATGCTTGATTCCAGTTCAGGGAAGACATGGCTTGGCAGTTCGGGCTGGACTGTTCCCATGAGGCACAGGGTCAAGACTGATTTGCAGATGGCCGTGTCTGAACTGGGGTGGCGTGGTGAGCAAAATAACGATGGATTAAACCCAGATCTGTGACTGGGGGTGAATGTTTTGCCAATGTGCAACATTCCGTCCATCATCTTGTGTGTTTTGCTGTTCGCCCTATGTGGGAAGGGTATACCCAGACGTTGGTCCTGTGCTCACTACGCCACTGGAGTCAAGCTATCCTGGCTGAAGAGGGGTGAAACCCTGAAACCGGTGCTAGGATGCTTGATTCCGGTTCAGGAAAGACATGGCTTGGCAGTTCGGGCTGGACTGTTCCCATGAGGCACAGGGCCAAGACTGATTTGCAAATGGCCATGTCTGAACTGGGGTGGCGTGGTGAGCAAAATAACGATGGATTAAACCCAGATCTGTGACTGGGGGTGAATGTTTTGCCAATGTGCAACATTCCGTCCATCATCTTGTGTGTTTTGCTGTTCGCCCTATGTGGGAAGGGTATGCCCAGACGTGGGTCCCGTGCTAACTATATCACTGGAGTCAAGCTATCCTGGCTGCAGAGGGGTGAAACCCCGAAACCAGTCCTAGGATGCTTGATTCCGGTTCAGGGAAGACATGGCTTGGCAGTTCGGGCTGGACTGTTCCCATGAGGCACAGGGTCAAGACTGATTTGCATATGGCCATGTCTGAACTGGGGTGGTGTGGTGAGCAAAATAACAATGGATTAAACCCAGATCTGTAACTGGGGGTGAATGTTTTGCCAATGTGCAACATTCCATCTATCATCTTGTGTGTTTTGCTGTTTGCCCTATGTGGGAAGGGTATGCCCAGACGTGGGTCCCGTCCTCACTACGCCACTGGAGTCAAGCTATCCTGGCTGAAGAGGGTGAAACCCTGAAACCCGTCCTAGGATGCTTCATTCCGGTTCAGGGAAGACATGGCTTGGCAGTTCGGGCTGGACTGTTCCCATGAGGCACAGGGTCAAGACTGATTTGCATATGGCCATGTCTGAACTGGGGTGGCGTGGTGAGCAAAATAACGATGGATTAAACCCAGATCTGTGACTGGGGGTGAATGTTTTGCCAATGTGCAACATTCCGTCCATCATCTTGTGTGTTTTGCTGTTCACCCTATGTGGGAAGGGTATTCCCAGACGTGTGTCCCGTGCTCACTACGCCACGGGAGTCAAGCTATCCTGGCTGAAGAGGGGTGAAACCCTGAAACCGGTGCTAGGATGCTTGATTCCGGTTCAGGAAAGACATGGCTTGGCAGTTCATGCTGGACTGTTCCCATGAGGCACAGGGTCAAGACCGATTTGCATATGGCCATGTCTGAACTGGAGTGGCGTGGTGAGCAAAATAACGATGGATTAAACCCAGATCTGTGACTGGGAGTGAATGTTTTGCCAATGTGCAACATTCCGTCCATCATCTTGTGTGTTTTGCTGTTCGCCCTATGTGGGAAGGGTATGCCCAGACGTGGGTCCCGTGCTCACTATGCCACTGGAGTCAAGCTATCCTGGCTGAAGAGGGGTGAAACCCCAAAACCGGTCCTAGGATGCTTGATTCCGGTTCAGGGAAGACATGGCTTGGCAGTTCGGGCTGGACTGTTCCCATGAGGCACAGGGTCAAGACTAATTTGCATATGGCCGTGTCTGAACTGGGGTGGCGTGGTGAGCAAAATAACGATGGATTAAACCCAGATCTGTGACTGGGGGTGAATGTTTTGCCAATGTGCAACATTCCGTCCATCATCATGTGTGTTTTACTGTTCGTCCTATGTGGGAAGGGTATGCCCAGACGTAGGTCCCGTGCTCACTACGCCACTGGAGTCAAGCTATCCTGGCTGAAGAGGGGTGAAACCCCGAAACCGGTCCTAGGATGCTTGATTCCGGTTCAGGGAAGACATGGCTTAGCAGTTCGGGCTGGACTGTTCCCATGAGGCACAGGGTCAAGACTGATTTGCATATGGCGATGTCTGAACTGGGGTGGCGTGGTGAGTAAAATAACGATGGATTAAACCCAGATCTTGACTGGGGGTGAATGTTTTGCCAATGTGCAACATTCCGTCCATCATCTTGTGTGTTTTGCTATTCGCCCTATGTGGGAAGGGTATGCCCAGACGTGGGTACCGTGCTCACTACGCCACTGGAGTCAAGCTATCCTGGCTAAAGAGGGGTGAAACCCCAAAACCGGTCCTAGGATGCTTGATTCCGGTTCAGGGAAGACATAGCTTGGCAGTTCAGGCTGGACTGTTCCCATGAGGCACAGGGTCAAGACTGATTTGCATATGGCCATGTCTGAACTGGGGTGGCGAGCAAAATAACGATGGATTAAACCCATATCTGTGACTGGGGGTGAATGTTTTGCCAATGTGCAACATTCCGTCCATCATCTTGTGTATTTTGCTGTTCTCCCTATGTGAGAAGGGTATGCCCAGACGTGGGTCCCGTGCTCACTACGCCACTAGAGTCAAGCTATCCTGGTTGAAGAGGGGTGAAACACCGAAACCGGTCCTAGGATGCTTGATTCAGGTTCAGGGAAGACATGGCTTGGCAGATCGGGCTGGACTGTTCCCATGAGGCACAGGGTCAAGACTGATTTGCATATGGCCATGTCTGAACTGGGGTGGCGTGGTGAGCAAAATAACGATGGATTAAACCCAGATATGTGACTGGGGGTGAATGTTTTGCCAATGTGCAACATTCTGTCCATCATCTTGGGTGTTTTGCTGTTCGCCCTATGTGGGAAGGGTATGCCCAGACGTGGGTCCCGTGCTCACTACGCCACTGGAGTCAATCTATCCTTACTGAAGAGGGGTGAGACCCCGAAACCGGTCTTAGGATGCTTGATTCCGGTTCAGGGAAGACATGGCTTGGCAGTTCGGGCTGGACTGTTCAAATGAGGCACAGGGTCAAGACTGATTTGCATATGGCCGTGTCTGAACTGGGGTGGCGTGGTGAGCAAAATAACGATGGATTAAACCCAGATCTGTGACTGGGGGTGAATGTTTTGCCAATGTGCAACATTCCGTCCATCATCTTGTGTGTTTTACTGTTCGACCTATGTGGGAAGGGTATACCCAGACGTTGGTCCTGTGCTCACTACGCCACTGGAGTCAAGCTATCCTGGCTGAAGAGGGGAGAAACCCTGAAACCGGTGCTAGGATGCTTGATTCCGGTTCAGGAAAGACATGGCTTGGCAGTTCGGGCTGGACTGTTCCCATGAGGCACAGGGTCAAGACCGATTTGCATATGGCCATGTCTGAACTGGAGTGGCGTGGTGAGCAAAATAACGATGGATTAAACCCAGATCTGTGACAGGGAGTGAATGTTTTGCCAATGTGCAACATTCCGTCCATCATCTTGTGTGTTTTGCTGTTCGCCCTATGTGGGAAGGGTATGCCCAGACGTCGGTCCCATGCTCACTATGCCACTGGAGTCAAGCTATCCTGGCTGCAGAGGGGTGAAACCCCGAAACCAGTCCTAGGATGCTTGATTCCGGTTCAGGGAAGACATGGCTTGGCAGTTCGGGCTGGACTGTTCCCATGAGGCACAGGGTCAAGACTGATTTGCATATGGCCATGTCTGAACTGGGGTGGTGTGGTGAGCAAAATAACAATGGATTAAACCCAGATCTGTAACTGGGGGTGAATGTTTTGCCAATGTGCAACATTCCGTCCATCATCTTGTGTGTTTTGCTGTTCGCCCTCTGTGTGGAAGGGTATGCCCAGACGTGGGTCCCGTGCTCACTACGCCACTGGAGTCAAGCTATCCTGGCTGAAGAGGGGTGAAACCCCAAAACCGGTCCTAGGATACTTGATTCCGGTTCAGGGAAGACATGCTTTGGCAGTTCGGGCTGGACTGTTCCCATGAGGCACAGGGTCAAGGCTGATTTGCATATGGCCATGTCTGAACTGGGGTGGCGTGGTGAGCAAAATAACGATGGATTAAACCCAGATCTGTGACTGGGGGTGAATGTTTTGCCAATGTGCAACATTCCGTCCATCATCTTGTGTGTTTTGCTGTTTGCCCTATGTGGGAAGGGTATGCCCAGATGTGGGTCCCGTCCTCACTACGCCACTGGAGTCAAGCTATCCTGGCTGAAGAGGGTGAAACCCTGAAACCCGTCCTAGGATGCTTCATTCCGGTTCAGGGAAGACATGGCTTGGCAGTTCGGGCTGGACTGTTCCCATGAGGCACAGGGTCAAGACTGTTTTGCATATGGCCATGTCTGAACTGGGGTGGCGTGGTGAGCAAAATAACGATGGATTAAACCCAGATCTGTGAATGGGGGTGAATGTTTTGCCTATGTGCAACATTCCGTCCATCATCTTGTGTGTTTTGCTGCTCGCCCTATGTGGGAAGGGTATGCCCAGACGTGGGTCCCGTGCTCACTACTCCACTGGAGTCAAGCTATCCTGGCTGAAGAGGGGTGAAACCCCGAAACCGGTCCTAGGATGCTTGATTCCGGCTCAGGGAAGACATGGCTTGGCAGTTCGGGCTGCAGGGCCGGACTGGTATGTCCGGGCACCGGGCAATCCCCCGGTAGGCTGGAGGGGGTGGGGGCCGGTTTTGTGACAGGGGGCCGGTTCTATTGCTGGGGCCGATTTGGCCGTGTGGAACCGACCCCTGCGTGTGTCAGAGAGAGACAGTCATTACGAACAGCCAGGCATTACCTTTTCTTTGCTCCTTTCGTTTTTTTGCTTCTCTGCGAAATTGATCCAAAAAAGAAATAACAGTCCTGGCAAGTTTCACGCATCAGGCGTATGCGTATTTCACCACGCATGCGCACTTTTGCAAAAAAATAAACCTTTCGCAATCGCATGTCTTTCTGAGCTCCCCGGCACAGTCGTGGCGTTGTAACAGATTTACCCGACGAGGGCACCAGCGTGATTAATCATGGCTGTTGGTTCCTGATGCTGCAGCACAAGTGGTGAACAGACTGACTGCAATCTCAATAAACTAGTGGCAGGCTACAGGGGTGGTAATGGGAGTGGCGCCGTGACAGAGTTCTGTGCCGTGGGTATTTTATTATCTCCGTCAAACACTTGAGGGTCCTGACCGGCGGCGGCCTCTGGAGTTGCTCCTCAGCAGCCTAGAAGCACACCAGCCCCTCCTGTGCAGCTGCTTCGAGCGACACAATTATGCCGATGTTTATTGCAGAGGTAGTCATTGCGGCGAGGTCCGGCCCGTACAATTACCGCTCCTCAAGTCAACTCACATAGTAAGTTGCGCCTCAGTGAGGTATCAGTTTTCTACAAAGTGTACTTTACATTTTATTAATAGTACTAGCGCGCTGCCAGTGGTTCCGGTTTAATAATTTCAGTGCCAGTTTGTGACCTGAGTTTTTTGGACTACATAGTAAAGGTTGTGCTGCTTATTCACAGCGAAACCCTCTGCTGTGCAGTCCCAGCTATGTTTTTGCTTACACGAGTGGCATCGTTCAATAAGAATGCAAAATGTCTTCAATTTGTAGCATTCCTTAAAAAGTAAAAATTTCTTTAATTGCAAATTGTCCTTGATTTATATGTGGTACAACGTTCCCGTCGTGCACTCTCTATCAACATGTAACTAGCGTGTGTGGCAGAGTTGTTTTTTTTTTTTTTACAAGACATGCAAATACAGTGTAGGTGTCTTATTCCATTGTTGTAAAGACAGAGGCCTAATTTGTCACAATTGTCTACTCTAAGCTATTAACCTAAGTTGTGCCAATGTAGCTTTGTTTTTAGACTGAATTAATCTATTTAGTAAACGGGTTCTCTTGGTTTCTTCTAGCGAACTTAATTCAGCACAGCTCACGTGTTCAGTTTCTATATAGTAGCTCGTAGCTCTCCCTGACAGCAAATTCTGAAAACAAATGTGTGCAGGGGCCCTTCTGTTCATCTGGGCACTGGGCAGTGTGCGGGCTCTCCATTCACCTTATAATGTTATGCAATTATTTCATAACCTGTTGCAGAGGCCTGCTTGGGAATTGTTTAGCAGTGACACAAGTGTATTTTAAACCGAACCCCTCTTATTTTGCACATACTCCGGTTCCTATCTACATGACTGTGTTTTTGTCTTAACGATTGCATTTTATTTCCCATGGGCTGTTTCTTTAGTACATTGTGGCGTCTTGAGGTCACCTAAAAGCGATCTTGGGAGTTTTGAACTTCGTTTTCATGTTACACCTGACCTAGTGCTGTCATCCGTACCGGAGTGTGCACGTGCCCTGCTCTCCACATGCGACCTAAGCAGAATTTTGCTTGTAAGACCTGAACCCTTCTGGTTTTATAAATGACAAACCAAAAACCTTTTTTTGAAAAGCAGTATGAAGACGGAAAAGGGAGAAATGGTCCCTTAAAAATAAAAACATGCTTGGACTAGTTACAGTTCACATTTAATGGTTCTAAAAATAATTTCTTAATTACCATGATTGATCATCTGTGTGCAATTTATATCCCATGAAGTCTTAAAACACAAGCCTTTTGCTAGCAGGTCCCCTTCCTGTAACATTCATCTTAGAAAGGGGCAGTAGGTTAGTAAGTTTGCAATTCAGGGGCTCTGCAGCAGCTTGAAAGTCTTTCCAAAGCTTATTACTGTTTTTAAGGGCGTAAGTTCTGATATTTTGCTTTTTCCATGGACGTATGTGTTTGGTTTTATTTCAGGGGAAAATGTCTCCGGTTAGTGCCCTTCCATTTCTGGTGCTTTGCTGCAGTTTTAAGACCTTGTTAGCGTTTCTTGTTGCTCAAATGGGTGTAATTTCTGAAATTTATCTGTTTCCCTAATCTTCATTACTTGATTTTGCCCGCCGCGAAACAGTGTCACTCATAGTCATTGAAATGTCACTCATAATTTCACTGAAATTATGAAAATGTCACACCTAGCAATCTGAAACCTTGGCAGCTATGAAAACATGTTTGCTGGAAACGTCTCTTTTTCTGATATTTTTCAATTTCTAAGTGTGCAGCCTCGGGGTGGAGAGAAATAAAATATTCAGAATATGAAAAATAACTAACTAACAAACTAAAGCAAGACAGGGTGGTTGCAAGGTTGCCAGATTGATTTATTCACACCTAAACCCATTAGCGCCACTTTACAGTGTATGCCAGGGAAGCGCTACTTTTGTTTTCTCATCTCTCAACATTGCTTACCCTGGGTGGGAAAGTGCACAATTTCTGGAGGCACCGAAATACCTGCTTGAACGGTGAATTGGAAAACAAAATATGTACAGCGGCTTTATGTTCACGAACGTGGTCTTTTTAAACCATACTGCTTATGTTTTGTAAGGATATAAGCATGGGCACTGAAACGGGTCCCTTCCGGCCCTGTAGTCTGGCCTTAACTTTTCAGGCAAAATCTAATTTCTGAATAATGAGTGTAAAAAGAAAAAGGTAACCATGTTGTTCCTAGTTACATTTCACATAGTTTACTAAATCTTGCATTCCCTATGAGAGTTTGCTTTTTCTAGGATGTTGTTAACTTTTTTTAGGCAGCATATTGCTCTTGTCTAGTGCGTGATTTGAATTGAGTCACATCTAGGTGTTTATAGCGGGTCAGTGGAGTGCAAGTTTCTCTCAGTGGGGCAGTATGGTGTTCAGTGGGGGAGAGGAGGGGGCACTATTGTCAGAGCTGCTGAATTTGGAACTGGAGAACCAGGTTCAGCCTTCATGACCAGTCCGCCAGACCACTCTCCTAAGGGAGCACATTCCCATGCTAGACCTTAGAAGGCCCCACAAGACCTTAGAAGCCCTGGTGTCTTAGCACCAGCAGGTGGATCCCAGCAGTGGCAAGTGTGGGTTAACATAGAAGGCCTGTCCGCCACAATTTATTCTGAAGTTCACCTTCAGTCTTGCAGGCAGGCCTATGAAGCAGCACAGCCAAGAGCAACAGTGACTCTGTCACTGAGGTCACAGGACCCTTGAGCAGGGTGGCTCTAGGGCAGTGCGACCGCACCAGGCGCTGACCAGCCACGGTCCGTGCAGGTAACAGCAGTGGGGCAGAGGGGCCAGGTAAGAGGGGATTTCGAGGGATGATGCAGAGGGAAAATTAAATAAATAATTAATTTCCCTCTGCATTGTCTCTCAAAAGCCCCCTTTACCCGGCCCCACCACCCACCGCTCTTACCTGCACAGACCGCGGCTGGCGCTGACTTCAGGTGGGGGCGTTTTGCAAGTATAATATGGTTTTAAAAGCACTTGCTGCCTCCTTCCTGGCCTCCAACAATTTTTGTCAACAATAAAAATGTCATGATAACTCCAGTGATTCATGTTCTTAGTAGAGACAGAAGGTGTTTAGTCTAGTGGACGTTTTGACTCATGGAAAGAGGGTTAATGTGCCTGCTGCTAAGAACATGTACCATACAGATCACAAAGTGCACATAATGTAAATAGTGTAACTGCAACAAATGAAACTGGTCCTAGGATGCTTGTTTCCAGTTCAGGGAGGACCTGGCCTGGCAGTTCGGGCTGGACTGTTCCCATTGGGCACAGGGTCAAGACTAATTTGCATATGGCTGGGTTCAAACTGGAATGGCATGGTGAGCAAAAAAACAATGGATTTAGGCCCAGATCTCTGTACTGGGGTGAATGCATGACATTGTTCTGCATTCTGTTCATCAATTGTTGTTTTTGCATAATGTAAATAGGTCAGTGGGTTCCTGCTTTTGCCAGAGAGGCCCTATTGTTACTTGCAGTTAATAAGTTTAAATCCTAACATAGAACAGTGAGCTATTAACTGTCATGTAAGAGCTGCATGCAAACTGCAAGGTATAAATTAGATTGTTATGGTTTTTTCCCCAGTCTTCGATTATCCTAATGTTAGAAAAAATGGTTCATTTGGGTAGAAATCAATTCTGATTATTAAAGAGAACCCCCAACCATGGTATTACGTTTTAAATTCTGAGTTTGTGTTTCTGCAGACCAATCACTATTAAGCTATGATGTTTACCAGTATGGTTGTCATGTGACTCCTACACCTTGTAGTCCTTTTTCTTATGTAACATTTCCTATACAGTGATTTACACACGTATGATTGATTGTCTCTGTGTAATATGTGTGATGTAAAGCGCTCTGACACCTACATGGGTATAAGTGGTGCTGTACATTTTCTGATACTTTATTATTTTGACATTTTCACACATGCTAACAGCCTCTGCAAAGATCTTTAACTATTAGTACCAGCGGAACATACAACTGCAGCAGTGAGAAAGGTGACCAGTCAATCTTTTCATGGGGCCCTCCACTTCAGAGCAGCACAAGTCACATTTCTTAGTAACTTCTGATATGTTTGAGGTATAAACAATTTATTTGTTAAAATCGTCCAATTATGCAGCAGATGATGTATTATGTGGCGCTGGGCGGCACTGTATGGGGGCGTTGCGATCAGGCCAGAGAAATGAATTAAAAGCAAAAGGGAACAAAAGGGTCCTAAAGGGTCAAGGGGCAGCAGGGCTAGGCCCCGGCCCAGTTCCCCAGCATAGTGGTTTTGTTTGTTGTGAGCAGGGGCGGAGCGAGGTGGTGGCTGGCCTCAGGCTCTAGGCCAGGCAGGCTCTGTTTGATGACTCGGGGAGCGGCTATCCCTGACCCCGATCTTCCATGTAACTTAGCAAGCCATGAGCATCACCACCCCTCAGAGGTCGAAACATGCTACATGCATCAACCTGGAATCCTGGAGGACCTCGAGGACATGTGGTGAGCAGGGGGCAGGAGGAGACTGGGAGCCTTAGTTATATTTCGGCTAAAGCATCACTCGGGCCTTTTCTAGAACTCATTAGAGAATACATACACAGCAAAACTAATTGGCAAAAAGTATCTTGCCTCACTCAAGGGAAACCTAACTGGTCTTCTGTTACTTTTTAAAAAAAATTATTATTATTATGGGCCTTTTTTCCTCAATGAACTGAGAAATTCAGACACTTCCCTTTTCAAGAACTATTCAGTGAGTGCACCCTTATGGCAGAACAACTCACCCCAAAGGGCACCCAAATTTTGCAGTTGTACCAGACCGCTACAAATATCAGTCATTCTTTATAAAAAGCAAACAAAAAATGCCTCAGCCCACACACAGCATTGCTGCAAACAGGTTACCAAATGTTTAAAGTAAATAAAGTGGGTGTTCATTGTCCCATATTGCTGCATTCACCTCAGAAGTGCAGTCACTGACCTATCACTGTTATTACACCCTGGCAGTGACATGCTGCATCAAGAAAGAAAATCAGTCCTCTTTAGAAGTGTTACTTTCGGTCGCACTAAAGAGTAGCAGCTCTTTACAAAAGTGTTGGTACCACAAGGGTTGAAGTACACATTGTCTTGTACACTTTTTACTATTAACCTTTGCACAATTGTTTGAAGTTAAGTGTGTTTTTAAATGACTTTATGCTATTTTATATGAAGAATAAATTGGTTATATTTAAATTCATGTTTCGTGCTCAACATTTAAGTTTTTTAGTGTTCTCTGTAGGAATGTCTGTGATTTATGACTGGGTATCCTGGTGTTCCATAAAGTAATCATTTACTATGCTTTAAAAGTTAATACAATCTAATATGTAATGAAAAATGTGCTGAAAAATGCTTAGTTTTGGCCTTTCTGTCTCAAATTTTCTTTGTGGGACAACCCCCTAAACTCCCCCTAGTAGTGGTTTCTAACTGCGCTTGCTCGCTACACACCATGTGGGGGCTGGTCTCACTTTTACTTTGTTCTCTCTGATTCACTACTTGTGTCTATTTTTGGTGCTCTCTGAAAGAATGTCTATGGGTACATATGACTGGGTGGGTAACCTGATGTTCTTTAAGGTCATCATCTACTATTTACTGTGCTTTTAAAGTCGATACAATTGAATATGCAATGAAAAATGTGCTGTAAAATTCACCATTTTGGTCTGTCTTTTTCCTAAATTTTCTTGGGGAGAACCCCCCCAAACCTCCCCAGTAGCGGTCGGGCTCGCTCGCTGCGCTCGGTCGCTACGGCTGGATGGGGGCTGGTCTGGAAAAATTTGCCAGGGCTGCTTTCAGTTCCCAGTCCGGCCCTGTCGGGCTGGACTGTTCCCATGAGGCACAGGGTCAAGACTGATTTGCATATGGCCATGTCTGAACTGGGGTGGCGTGGTGAGCAAAATAACGATGGATTAAACCCAGATCTGTGACTGGGGGTGAATGTTTTGCCAATGTGCAACATTCCGTCCATCATCTTGTGTGTTTTGCTGTTTGCCCTATGTGGGAAGGGTATGCCCAGACGTGGGTCCCGTCCTCACTACACCACTGGAGTCAAGCTATCCTGGCTGAAGAGGGTGAAACCCTGAAACCCGTCCTAGGATGCTTCATTCCGGTTCAGGGAAGACATGGCTTGGCAGTTCGGGCTGGACTGTTCCCATGAGGCACAGGGTCAAGACTGATTTGCATATGGCCATGTCTGAACTGGGGTGGCGTGGTGAGCAAAATAACGATGGATTAATCCCAGATCTGTGACTGGGGGTGAATGTTTTGCCAATGTGCAACATTCCGTCCATCATCTTGTGTGTTTTGCTGTTCACCCTATGTGGGAAGGGTATGCCCAGACGTGTGTCCCGTGCTCACTACGCCACTGGAGTCAAGCTATCCTGGCTGAAGAGGGGTGAAACCCCGAAACCGGTCCCTGGATGCTTGATTCCGGTTCAGGGAAGACATGGCTTGGCAGTTCAGGCTGGACTGTTCCCATGAGGCACAGGGTCAAGACTGATTTGCATATGGCCATGTCTGAACTGGGGTGGCGTGGTGAGCAAAATAACGATGGATTAAACCCAGATCTGTGAATGGGGGTGAATGTTTTGCCAATGTGCAACATTCCGTCCATCATCTTGTGTGTTTTGCTGCTCGCCCTATGTGGGAAGGGTATGCCCAGACGTGGGTCCCGTGCTCACTACTCCACTGGAGTCAAGCTATCCTGGCTGAAGAGGGGTGAAACCCCGAAACCAGTCCTAGGATGCTTGATTCCGGCTCAGGGAAGACATGGCTTGGCAGTTCGGGCTGGACTGTTCCCATGAGGCACAGGGTCAAGACAGATTTGCATATGGCCACGTCTGAACTGGGGTGGTGTGGTGAGCAAAATAACGATGGATTAAACCCAGATCTGTGAATGGGGGTGAATGTTTTGCCAATGTGCAACATTCCGTCCATCATCTTGTGTGTTTTGCTGCTCGCCCTATGTGGGAAGGGTATGCCCAGACGTGGGTCCCGTGCTCACTTCGCCACTGGAGTCAAGCTATCCTGGGTGAGGAGGGGTGAAACCCCGAAAACGGTCCTAGGATGCTTGATTCCAGTTCAGGGGAGAGATGGCTTGGCAGTGTGGGCCACACTGTTCCCATGAGGCACAGGGTCAAGACTGATTTGCATATGGCCATGTCTGAACTGGGGTGGCGTGGTGAGTTATATAACAATGGATTAAACCCAGATCTGTGACTGGGGATGAATGTTTTGCCAATGTGCAACATTCCGTCCATCATCTTGTATGTTTTGCTGTTCGCCCTATGTGGGAAGGGTATGCCCAGACGTGGGTCCCGTGCTCACTACGCCACTGGAATCAAGCTATCCTGGCTGAAGAGGGGTGAAACCCCGAAACCGGTCCTAGGATACTTGATTCCGGTTCAGGGAAGTCATAGCTTGGCAGTTCGGGCTGGACTGTTCCCATGAGGCACAGGGTCAAGACTGATTTGCATATGGCCATGTCTGAACTGGGGTGGCGTGGTTGTGGGGCCCGGCCTCGTGGCGTGGGCCTCCATGACCATTAGCACCCCAACCCAACTCATGCACCACCCCTGATCCCTGGTTATAGCCGCCCGGCCTCCCCACCCCGTAGCCACCGAAGACCCCCGGCCACCATGTCCCGATGTTCCGATGGCCGGCCCGGGGCCCCAGCGAAACCTAGACATTAAACGCGCCATGCCCGGCCGAGGGAGAGGGAACCCCCCAAGCAAGACAGGGAGGAGTAGTCTCTGTCACACCTCTGACCTCCTCTCAATAGAGGGTTTTGATCACCCTCCGGGCCCCCAGGGAGCTGGCTCCCCGCATGCTGGGTGTCTGGAGTCCCTCCCGGCCCAACTTGAAAGGATCAAAGAGCCGAGCGGCAGGAAATCCCAACACACCGCCCCCAGACGCCAAGACCCCTCTCTGCGAGGACGCCGGACTTCAAAGAGAAGAAGGCGTATAACAGGGGGTGCTGAGGGGACTGGGGTGGAGAAGACCTGGAACTAAGAGAGCCCTGCGGACCTGGTCGTGGCTCGACGAAACCAGAAAGTAGGACGCTATCTGATCCTTGGAAACCATCTGAGCCCTGCTGACGTCGTCGCGGCTCCCGAGAACACTAAGAACACTGGAGCCCTGCTGAGAGACTCGCGGCTCCCCCAGACCCTAAGACCATCAGAGCCCTGCTGAGAGACTCGCGGCTCCCACCAACTCAAGACCGGCTGAGCCTGCCGAGTGAATCGCGGCTCCCCGAAGATCACCCGATCGACAGTTCCTTCCCGCCAGAGCCCGGCGGACGTGGTCGCGGCTCGAGAATACACTGGTCCGGCTGGACCCGAGACTGTACCGTGTCCCCCGGCTCGAGGATTGAGAGCTGTGCGAAGGATACTCAGCATTGACTCTGAACCTAGAACTGTCCCGCTACCCCAACCTCCCTGTGAAGGAATTACCAAGCTTGTTGTATCGACCAAAGACTACCTTGCGGATCATAAAGATCCAAAGAATCTTAGATAAAGATCTCCGTCTATTGAAACCTACTGTGTGGTGTCCCTTTGTCAAGTAGTGCAAGTTCAGCGCGTGCGATCCTAAAGTACGAGACCCCTTCCTGAAAGGGCCTCCCCGCAGGTGCTCGGCCTGGTTCTGGGAGAGGTGGGTCATGGGGTTGAGAAAATTCGGTTTTCGATTGTGATCGAATCGACCCGCCATTTTGTGCTCCGCCGCCATTTTGTGTTGCCCTCACTCAGGCAGCACGGCAAACAAAGTCTATTCTGCTTTTCCTGCAGCTTCGTGTCGAAATAAGCATTCTGCCTCTATTTACAAAGCTGGTGTTAGGACTGGCCGAGTACACTAATCCCTGTCTGGTTTTCCTAATCCCCGTCTCAACTATCTGTTGGTTCACACTATTCTCTTCTGACTTTATCTTATCGTCTGGCCTTCGCTGTCCTCTGCTAGCATTCTCTCGTTTCACCACTGTCCTCCAAAACACACAAACGTATCTCACCACCTGCAAGTTAGTTACAGATCTGTTAATAAATTAGTTTGTGGGAGGGGTGACAAACACAGTCGGAGGAGAGGCTTCTTCGAGTTATCTGATACTTTATTTTCAAACCTTTTCTATTGGTTCTGTTCTGTTTTCCAACTTTTCTTATTGGCTCTTTCTTATATGTTTTGGGTGTGTATTTGGTTAATGTATATTTCACATATGTACTATATAAGATTGTGTGCCACGGAGTGAAGTGGCAGTCTCCTGAGAACCTACCTCGTGTACTTCTGGGATAACTGTACTAGCTGCAGTTAACAAATCCGATCTTCTAACACCTAACAGAGTGTCCCGTGTCTCTGTGTAGCTGAGCAGGAGAACCCCAGAGATTAAGGCGTACCCTGCGCCGCCAGGCCCAAAAGGTTCTGGTTCTTCAACTGGCGCCCAACGTCGGGCGGCTTCAGTGGTACCAGTTCTTCCTGAAGGTCGTGAGGAACCCCGCAAGAAAATTCTGGAGGATTCGCGAGCCACGTTAAGTGACCCCTGTATGTCGAAAGTGGTCCGAAGGTCTTTTTCAGCGTGGTTACTCCTTCCTGGCGGCTACTGACGACTGCTGCCCTGACTGCCGCCCTGCCTTGGCCCTTCCTTTGGTGATGTATGATAAGGCGAGACAATAGACGGGCCTCTGTTGGCGTGAGAAGACATCCTTAGTGAAGTATTTGGTGGGTCGCTCCCACAATTTTGGTCCTTTGTTCCTTTGTTCCTTTGTTTCTTTGGTCCTTAGATTGGACTATTGCAATAGCCGAAGCCGAGGGGTAAGTGCATTTGTGCTGCGTAAACTGAGTTTTACCCCCTTGAAGTTTGTGAACAGTCCGGTGAAATCACGAGATGCCTGGTCTGACTAAGTTTGGAAAACTTTGTTGCTTTGGTTGTAATAGGGATTCCCGGCTTGAGGACTCTTGTCCGATTCCTTCGGTTGGAACTCCCACATACGAGCTCTATTCAAAACATGGTATTGGCCCCATTGCCTTTAACGAGGCATGGACCCGGTACACGAAGAAAGATGGTGTTTTAAAATGGCCAGAAAATGGTAGTTTTGAGCCTGATGTGCTAGATAATTTAGAAGCAATTTTATTCAAAAGAAAAGCCCGGCCGGCAATGTTTGACTCTTTCCGCCTTTGGCGTAAGGAAGCCAAACAGAGAGAAATTAAGCAAACAAAACGAGATAGGAAAGCGCAGGGTATGACAATTATACAGGCTGCCAAACGATTTAAAGATGATGAAATGGATAATGCGACGGAAATCTCAGAGAGACAGCATCGTATGGCGATAGATAAATGCTATCCGGTGTTGCCTGTTTCCCCTTCCGATAACAAGAAAGATTTAGAAGAAGATCCCCTAATGTCTCATTTATTGAAATTGCCTCCGCCCTATGCACAAGGTGCCAATGCACCCCAGTTGTTACAGCCTGTTCAGCCACCAGCAGTACCTCCGCCTGTTCCGGCTCTTCCGCATTTGCCTCCTCCAGTATTACCGCCTCTACCAGTTTTGCCTTTAACTTCGACTTCTTTGCCCTCATCTCCTGATCTTCGATCTCCTTTGCCTTCTGCACCTCCTGCAATTACCGGTTCTCCTTCTATTAGTTCGCCTAATACTTTGTCCCCTATCCTCATGTCCAATTCTCCGTCTGTGCGTAGGCGACTCACGGACACTGTCTCTGGTATTCTATCTCCTTTCTTTGAAGCTTTTAATGTATCTCCGGCTTTTTCTCGAAGACAATCTCGTAGTCAATTCCCAGCTGCCGAAGAACGAGAAAATTTGGAATCTCTCGCACGTAAATGGATCAAAAAGGGTCCCCAATACAGTGTGCTCGATATTATGCCTACCTTCTCACAATGGAATGCGCCTACGCAAAGATATGTTTTTGATGTAATGTGTGACACTCTCATTAAAGAATGGGAGGATGTGAATTTGAATTCGGTTCCACAGGGTCTGTTAGATGTTCAGGCTGACTTTGATAAAGGACTTATTGCGGGTTCCAAAATTGAAAACGCTGTAAGGACACTTATTTCCTTTAGAAACTTATTGTCCTCTCAGACTTTCCTTGATTCTGATCCTTTGGTTAGACTGACACTGAAAAATTATCCCATGAGAGAGGTTCCTCCAGTATGGAAGGAAGAGGTTGCAGCTCAAGGTAATAATCCAGTTATTCCCGCTCATTTTCAACGTATATGGGTACATGTCCCCTGGAAGAGATCTGAAGTTTTAGCACTTAAACAGACTCTACCGGATCCTCGTAAAAACCCTGCGGGTTATTATAAAGAATTATCACAGACAGTTGACGCTTGCATCATGAATCTAGCTGATATCGATATGTTGATGGGAAATGTAGTCCCACAGACATTATGGGCTAGGATTCGTAAGGAGAATCACGCACAGGAATTAGGTGCTGATTGGAATACTATAATTGCTGCAGATAGAGACCAAGTGGGTGGTGCGAAGCCTGATGCTTTGATTTCAGAACTCCCTGGTAGGATTATTACATTAATGAAAATGATGATGCCTGCATTGAGAGTTAATTGGGATAAATTAGCGGCATGCAAACAAAAGAAAGATGAAAGTGTCTCTGATTTCTTTACTCGTTTCGAGGAGACATTTATTGATCACAGTGGTCAAGATATGGCTACAGAGGGTGGACAGCGATTATTTGTGGACAAATTTGTATTTAATTTGCTTCCCGAGCTGTCACACAAATTGAAAGATTCTGAAAGTTCATGGGCTGTTTCTTCTTCTGCCCAGATATTGGCTACTGCACAATATTATGAAAACAGAGATACAGAAGAAAAAGAAAAGCAAGAGAAAAAGACGAAATAATTAAAAACGAAGGTTCTCTTGCAACAAGCTTATCCTCCTCGCTATGCTCAGCCTCAGTTTCAACAGCCTCCGCAGTTTCAGAGGTTGTATCAAAAACCTGAGCCATACATTCCGCGACCTTTGTTAGGACCTAATCAATGTGCCTATTGTAGAGAAGAAGGTCATTTTAAGAATAGTTGTCCGGTTTTATTGCAGCGCAATGGGACACTATCTGCTCCACGAGGTCGTGCTGGCCTCCAGTCAGCAAATAGAGGCAGAGGTCGAGGTGTGTTGACTCAAGAACAGCGTGCCCTTCCTCCTCCCAATTCCATGAATTACTTTGATCAGCAAAATGTTAGGTCTACACAGTACTACAATGAAGACCATTATATTGAAGGCGAGAATGAAAGTCTTCATGCTAACTAGGACAGCCATGGACAAAGTAAGGGAGTTGTGTCGGTTCCAGTAGATCAGAATGGACCTTATGTTAATGTCACTACAATGGGTGTTTCAGAGCCATTTCTTCTAGATACTGGGGCGATGAGAAGTTCTATCATTCATTCTAAACTCCCTGGGGCACCTTTGTCTGGCTTAACGAATGTATCTGTAGGATTTTCTGGCGCCCCTGTTCGTAATCCGGTTTCTTGCCCTTTGCCTATTTCAATTGGCCCTTATGATTTGGAAGCTCCACTTCTTTTGACGAATGGTTGCGGTGAGAATCTGTTGGGTCTGGACTTATTGAAACGAATGCATGCTACGATATATTGTTCTCCTTCTGGTGTACATCTTACTTTAGGACAGAAACTGATTTCTCCAATGTATTTGTCCAAAGATCAGTTTCCACCTGAATTGCTTTCTCTTCCGGCAACGCTTTGGGCCACGGGTCCGAACGATGTGGACTGTCTTGAAATTCCACCTTATGTTGTCACTCTCAAGCCTAATGTCCAATTGCCACGTATTCCGCAGTATAGAATTTCCACTGAAGGTGAAAAAGCACTTTTGGAAATCATTCATGATTTGATTCAGAAGGGTGTGGTTGAAGAAACGAGAGGAAACATATGCAATAGTCCTATTCTTCCTGTTCTTAAACGCACTGATCCTTCTCAGCCACCTGTATATCGTTTCGCAATTGATCTTCGGGAGGTAAACAAAATTGTTGTACCACAATTTCCTGTTGTCCCAGATATCACTGATATTGACAATGATACCTTCCACAGCGACTTGGTTTTCTGTTATCGATCTAAAGAATGCCTTCTTTAGTATTCCCATTGCTGAAGAGAGTAGGGATATTTTTGGCTTCTCTCTTGGAGGCCGAAGCTTCCGGTTCAAGCGCGCACCTCAGGGCTATTGTGAAAGTCCCTTTATTTACAGACAAGCTTTAAAATGTCATCTTGACACTTTTCATTTGCCGTCTGGTGCTGCTCTTATTCAGTACATGGACGACTTGTTAATCGCTGCTGATTCAGAAGATATTTTCAAAAATGTGACTGTTGCATTGTTACGCCATTTGTTTAATCTGAATCATAAGGTTTCACCTTCCAAACTACAATATGTCCGTCGAGAGGTTACCTATTTGGGTCTTCTCCTATCAAAGGAGGGACGACGATTAACCCCAGAACGAATTCAGGCGATTGCGCAAATGTCTGTGCCATCCACACAAAGGGAGGTACGTGCCTTTCTGGGTATTACTTCCTATTGTAGGCAGTGGATCCCTAACTTCTGTCTGTTGGCCAAGCCTTTGTTGGCACTCACTTTGAAAGATACGCCTCAGCCCCTTCCTTGGACTGACAAGTGCCAAAGGAGTTTTACTGATTTAAGTACTGCTCTGTGTTCCGCTCCTGTACTAGGAACTCCTGATTACAATAAGCCTTTTACGCTCTATGTTCATGAGAGAGAGGGTTGTGCGCTGTCAGTTTTAACACAGCAATTTGGAGACAAACAGCGGCCATGTGCCTATTTTTCGGCTACGCTAGATCCAGTAGCTAAAGCATTGTCTAGTTGTCTTAAAGCGACAGCAGCAGCAGCAATTTCTATTCGACAGTCTGCTGGAGTGGTGCTAGATAATACTCTCATTGTTATGGTACCACATGCAGTGGATACTTTGCTAAACAGAACGAAAACGCAGCATCTTACGAGTGCTCGTTTAACTGGATATGAGCTGACGCTTTTGGCTAGTCACGTACACATCAAACGATATAATACCCTAAATCCAGCTACTCTGTTGCCCCTTCCAGAGGAGAAAGGTGTTGAGGAGCAACATGATTGTTTCCTCCGTACTGAGGAAGAGGCAAAAGGAAGAATTGACTTGAAAGATATACCGCTAGAAAATCCGGATGGAATTCTATGGGTGGATGGTTCTTGTTTTAAAATGCCTAATGGAGATACAGTTTCAGCATATGCTGTTACTACTTTACATACAGTTGTAGAAACAGCACGTATCAGACACAACTCAGCTCAAGCAGCGGAATTGAGAGCTTTAACGAGAGCATGTGTGTTGTCAAAAGGAAAAAGAGTGAACGTGTAAACCAACAGTCAATACGCGTTTGGTGTAGCGTTCAATTTTGGACGTTTGTGGAAAGAGAGGGGATTCCTTACTTCACATGGCACTAAAATACAACATGGTCAGTTGGTGACTGATCTTCTTGAGTCACTTGCTTTGCCCACCCAAATAGCAATTGTGAAGTGTAGTGCGCACAAAAAGATTACAGATGATGTTGGCCGAGGAAATGCATTTGCAGATGAAGTAGCGAAAAACACAGCAAGAGACGCTACAAGTCGAATGTATGTTGCGGGTCCTGCAAATTGGGTCAGAGAAAGAGGAATGTATGAGGATACAGTAGAAAGTGTAAAGTCGATTCAGAAAGAGGCTACAGAGAAAGAATTGAGTAAGTGGAAAGAAATTACGGGAATGTTAGATGAGATGGGTTGTTGGGTGGAATTGTCTGAGCACCAACGTTGGCTGTTACCAGATGCCTATGTACTCCCAGTGGTTACTATGGCGCATGGTCCAACCCACTTAAGTGCGAAAGGTATATGCAAGCTTCTGGCTCCAGTGTGGCAAAATGAAGGAATCCCAAAATGTGCAGACAATGTAGTGAAACATTGTATTGTTTGTTTGATGTACAATCCGGGAAAAGGAACCCCAACTCCAGCGGGTCACTTTGCTCCTCCGACATATCCATTTGAGGTGTTGCAGATCGATTACATTTACATGGAACGATGCAACAATCTCAAATATGTTCTGGTGGTAATATGCGCCTTTTCTAGGTGGATAGAAGCATACCCTCTAAAAGATAATACAGCCTTATCCACAGCCAAAATTCTACTGAAAGAATTTTTCCCCAGGTTTGGTTTTGCCGCGCATTGTCTGGAGTGACAATGGGAGCAAATTTGTGGGCCAAGTCATGCAAAAAGTTTGTGCGGGTCTTGGTATCAAACAAAAGTTCCACGCGGCAAACCATCCACAGTCAGCAGGTTTAGTGGAATGCTACAACGGAACTTTGAATCTCAAATTAGCGAAAGTACAAGCTAGTACAGGACTTAATTGGCCCGATGCTTTACCACTGGCTCTCCTGTCCACCAGAACTGCTGTGCACTCTCGTTTGGGACTTAGCCCTTACGAGGTGGTCTTTGGGCGCCCAGCTAATATATGGGGAGTCCCTCGCCCTAAGAAATACTCAGACTTGCCATATCCAATGTTGATTGACTACTTGCATGAACTTACAACTAAATTGCGTGTTCTCCATCAACAAGTTCAGAGTGCTTTGCCGGAGGCATCCACAGACCCAGGTCATTCCATCCGACCAGGTGACTGGGTGTGTATAAAGAATTTCTAAAGGACGAAAAATTTGGAGCCCAGGTGGAGGGAGCCTCGTTTGGTACTTTTGGTCACAAGAACAGCAGTCAAAGTCGAAGGAAAGAAAAATTGGATTCACGGCGTGCATTGTAAGAAAGTGCCTTTGCCTCTACCCTTTGATCAATGGGTACGTAGGGGCATTGGTGACTCTGAGAGTGAGAAGGTTCCACGATTCGTACCTTTTAGCGATGCATGCCTGAATGGAACATTGTCTGAGAAAGAGGACGACGACATTCTTCAGGAAGCGAAAACACCACATCGTCGCTTGAATACGACAAATCCGCGAACATTGTTCCGAGACCAAACTGTACCTGATAAAGAACATTATAATCTGAGACCTAGACCAAAGAACTCTTAAGATTTTTCTCTCTCCTATGAAGTATTCTATCCCGGTTGCAGGGTCACGGTAGGAGTCTTGGTTGTGACCTGAGTAGTGGCAATAGGACTTGCAGTGTCATAGGACGGCAGATAATCATAATTACGTGATCGAGGAAGATTGCCGTGAGCATCCATTTAGAAAGATGGAAACTACATTAGGCAAAAGAGAGAGAAAGGATGAAATGAAAAAAGAATCCTGTAGATTAATGTACAGTCGTTTTAGTATAACCTTATGTATTATTATATTATTGTGTATCCTTCTGGCGTTTATAAGTTGGATTATTTATGCTCTGCAGCAAAGAGTTGTCTCTCCTTCTACCTCTTCGTCTTCTTCTACTGTTTCTCCACATCTATTTCATACCCTTCCTCAACATGAACTCATTAGAAGAACTGAATATTATAACAATTCCTTTGTCCAGTTATTACATCAACACCACTTAGTGATCAATACAACTGACTGTTGGGTGTGTGGACTTATGCCACATACCACAGAAAAAGGAATGCCATATTTAGTTCTTCCGTTTTCTTATGAGGGTTCTGCTTGGGCTTATTTTGTTATCTTTTCCAATGCCTATCAAAGCAAATTCAGACGATCCGTTAGTTCATATATTGGTGGTCCGGATTTTAGTCATAGTTCATTGATAAAGGGAATGGTGGCTATGGCTAAAATCATGGAAAATAGTAAGATTTCCGTTGACGAACGGAAAGCGTACACAAACTGGAACGTCACCCATTATGTCACTAGCCTTAGTGATAAGGTTAAACAAGGGAAATCTCCACCGTTTTGGACTATTCCTCATCAGGGAAATTTCTGTCTGCAAATAAATAGTCGGTCTTCTGACACCATACAAAGAAACAACTGTTCCCACACATACGTTTACTCCTCTCAGAACTCGCCGCCTCTAGTGCCATCTCAAGGCACGTATTTTATCTGCCACAATAGGGCTTACACGTGGTTGCCAACTGGTTTTTCTGGTACCTGTTATATAGCTTTCCTTCTTCCCCCTACATACACCGCTTCTGCAAACTATCATCGAAACAGATATGGCAGAGGGATTATTGATTCTAAAGACACAGCAGGACAAGAGGGAGGAGATTTCCTCAAAGGATTTCTTCCTTTTTGGGGTCCAATGGCCAACAGCAGAAATATAAGGCAACTGGTTCGTGTCGTAGAAACCACTATAGACATCACTGTAGGAGCCTTAAGTAATATCACGGCAGAACTACAGGCAGATCGTCTTATGACCTTACAAAACCGAGTTGCCTTAGATTTTGTTCTTGCGGATCGTGGTGGAGTGTGCAAATTGATCGGGTCAAGTTGCTGTATTTTCATACCTGATGACGCTCCGACAGTATACCAAGCTATCTCTAAGTTACATATAATCTCTGACTCGATTCATCAGGACGAAGGAGATTGGTCATTATTGGAGTGGTTTTGGGGACTACTGTCCAAATGGGGTTGGAAGGCATTGACATTCCTTGGAGTAGTTTTGACCATCATTTTCTCTTGTTGCCTTTGTATGCACTGTGGTCCCGCCATCTGCGACCTTTTTGCTACTATGTGCATCCCTAAACCCAAATCACAAATAACAGAGAATATAAGAATGATGCTACAGCAACAGCTCGATGACCTCATGGCCATCGTCATTGACTCAGATTAACGTGAGTCTATGTATTTTGCCTGAGTTCTGGCAAAAGGATGGTCTGAGAAAATTCGGTTTTCGATCGTGATCGAATCGGCCCGCCATTTTGTGCTCCGCCGCCATTTTGTGTTACCCTCACTCAGGCAGCACGGCGAACAAAGTCTATTCTGCTTTTCCTGCAGCTTCGTGTCGAAATAAGCCTTCTGCCTCTATTTACAAAGCTGGTGTTAGGACTGGCCGAGTACACTAATCCCTGTCTGGTTTTCCTAATCCCCGTCTCAACTATCTGTTGGTTCACACTATTCTCTTCTAACTTTATCTTATCGTCTGGCCTTCGCTGTCCTCTGCTAGCATTCTCTCGTTTCACCACTGTTCTCCAAAACACACAAACGTATCTCGCCACCTGCAAGTTAGTTACAGATCTGTTAATAAATTAGTTCGTGGGAGGGGTGACAAACACAGTCGGAGGAGAGGCTTCTTCGAGTTATCTGATACTTTATTTTCAAACCTTTTCTATTGGTTCTGTTCTGTTTTCCAACTTTTCTTATTGGCTCTTTCTTATATGTTTTGGGTGTGTATTTGGTTAATGTATATTTCACATATGTACTATATAAGATTGTGCGCCACGGAGTGAAGTGGCAGTCTCCTGAGAACCTACCTTGTGTACTTCTGGGATAACTGTACTAGCTGCAGCTAATAAATCCGATCTTCTAACGCCTAACAGAGTGTCCCGTGTCTCTGTGTAGCTGAGCAGGAGAACCCCGGAGATTAAGGCGTACCCTGCGCCGCCAGGCCCAAAAGGTTCTGGTTCTTCAGGGTGGTCAGGAACGTGTTCTGTGACCCCCTGGGATCGCCCCTTCCAACAGTGGTAAGCAAAATAACGATGGATTAAACCCAGATCTGTGACTGGGGTGAATGTTTTGCCAATGTGCAACATTCCGTCTATCATCTTGTGTGTTTTGCTGTTCGCAATATGCGGGAAGGGTATGCCCAGACGTGGGTCCCGTGCTCACTACGCCACTGGAGTCAAGCTATCCTGGCTGAAGAGGGGTGAAACCCCAAAACCGGTCCAAGGTTGCATCATTCCGGTTCAGGGAAGACATGGCTTGGCAGTTCGGGCTGGACTGTTCCCATGAGGCACAGGGTCAAGACTGATTTGCATATGGCCATGTCTGAACTGGGGTGGCCTGGTGAGCAAAATAACGATGGATTAAACCCAGATCTGTGACTGGGGGTGAATGTTTTGCCAATGTGCAACATTCCGTCCATCATCTTGTGTGTTTTGCTGTTCACCCTATGTGGGAAGGGTATGCCCAGACGTGTGTCCAGACGTGTGTCCCGTGCTCACTACGCTACTGGAGTCAAGCTATCCTGGCTGTAGAGGAGTGAAACCCCGAAACCGGTCCTAGGATGCTTGACTCCGGTTCAGGGAAGACATGGCTTGGCAGTTCGGGCTGGACTGTTCCCATGAGGCACAGGGTCAAGACTGATTTGCATATGGCCATGTCTGTACTGGGGTGGCGTGGTGAGCAAAATAACGATGGATTAAACCCAGATATGTGACTGGGGGTGAATGTTTTGCCAATGTGCAACATTCCGTCCATCATCTTGTGTGTTTTGCTGCTCGCCCTATGTGGGAAGGGTATGCCCAAACGTGGGTCCCGTGCTCACTACTCCACTGGAGTCAAGCTATCCTGGCTGAAGAGGGATGAAACACCAAAACGGGTCCTAGGATGCTTGGTTTTGGCTCAGGGAAGACATGGCTTGGCAGTTCGGGCTGGACTGTTCCCATGAGGCACAGGGTCAAGTCTGATTTGCATATGGCCATATCTGAACTGGGGTGGTGTGGTGAGCAAAATAACAATGGATTAAACCCAGATCTGTGACTGGGGGTGAATGTTTTGTCAATGTGCAACATTCCGTCCATCATCTTGTGTGTTTTGCTGTTCGCCCTATGTGGGAACGGTATGCCCAGACGTGGGTCCCGTGCTCACTACGCCACTGGAGTCAAGCTATCCTGGCTGAGGAGGGGTGAAACCCCGAAAACAGTCCTAGGATGCTTGATTCTGGTTCAGGAGAGAGATGGCTTGGCAGTTTGGGCCGGACTGTTCTCATGAGGCACACGGTCAAGACTGATTTGCATATGGTCATGTCTGAACTGGGGTGGCGTGGTGAGTTATTTAGCGGTGGATTAAACCCAGATCTGTGACTGGGGATGAATGTTTTGCCAATGTGCAACATTCCGTCCATCATCTTGTGTGTTTTGCTGTTCGCCCTATGCAGGAAGGGTATGCCCAGATGTGGGTCCCGTGCTCACTACGCCACTGGAGTCAAGCTATCCTGGCTGAAGAGGGGTGAGACACCAAAACCGGTCCAAGGATGCTTGATTCCGGTTCAGGGAAGACATGGCTTGGCGGTTCGGGCTGGACTGTTCCCATGAGGCACAGGGTCAAGACTGATTTGCATATGGCCATGTCTGAACTGGGGTGGCGTGGTGAGAAAAATAACGATGGATTAAACCCAGATCTGTGACTGGGGGTGAATGTTTTGCCAATGTGCAACATTCTGTCCATCATCTTGTGTGTTTTGCTGTTCGCCCTATGTGAGAAGGGTATGCCCAGACGTGGGTCCCGTGCTCACTACGCCACTGGAGTCAAGCTATCCTGGCTGAAGCGGGGTTAAACCCTGAAACCGGTCCTAGGATGCTTGATTCCAGTTTAGGGAAGACATGGCTTGGCAGTTCGGGCTGGGGTGTTCCCATGAGGCACAGGGTCAAGACTGATTTGCATATGGCCATGTCTGAACTGGGGTGGCGTGGTGACTAGAATACCGATGGCTTAAACACAGATCTGTGACTGGGGGTGAACGTTTTGCCAATGTGTAACATTCCGTCCATCATCTTGTGTGTTTTGCTGTTCGCCCTATGTGGGAAGGGTATGCCCAGACGTGGGTCCCGTGCTCACTACGCCACTGGAGTCAAGCTATCCTGGCTGAAGAGGGGTGAAACAACGAAACCGGTCCTAGAATGCTTGATTCCGGTTCAGGGAAGACATGGCTTGGCAGTTCGGGCTGGACTGTTCCCATGAGGCACAGGGTCAAGACTGATTTGCATATGGCCATGTGTGAACTGGGGTGGCGTGGTGAGTAAAATAACGATGGATTAAACCCAGATCTGTGACTGGGGGTGAATGTTTTGCCAATGTGCAACATTCCGTCCATCATCTTGTGTGTTTTGCTGTTCACCCTATGTGGGAAGGGTATGCCCAGACGTGGGTCCCGTGCTCACTACACCACTGGAGTCAAGCTATCCTGGCTGAAGAGGGGTGAAACCCCAAAACCGGTCCAAGGAAGCTTGATTCCGGTTCAGGGAAGACATGGCTTGGCGGTTCGGGCTGGACTGTTCCCATGAGGCACAGGGTCAAGACTGATTTGCATATGGCCATGTCTGAACAGGGGTGGCGTGGTGAGAAAAATAACGATGGATTAAACCCAGATCTGTGACTGGGGGTGAATGTTTTGCCAATGTGCAACATTCTGTCCATCATCTTGTGTGTTTTGCTGTTCGCCCTATGTGAGAAAGGTATGCCCAGACGTGGGTCCCGTGCTCACTACGCCACTGGAGTCAAGCTATCATGGCTGAAGAGGGGTTAAACCCGGAAACCGGTCCTAGGATGCTTGATTCTGGTTCAGGGAAGACATGGCTTGGCAGTTCAGGCTGGACTGTTCCCATGAGGCACAGGGTCAAGACTGATTTGCATATGGCCATGTCTGAACTGGGGTGGCGTGGTGAGCAAAATAACGATGGATTAAACCCAGATCTGTGACTGGGGGTGAATGTTTTGCCAATGTGCAACATTCCGTCCATCATCTTGTGTGTTTTGCTGTTCGCCCTATGTGGGAAGGGTATGCCCAGACGTGGGTCCCGTGCTCACTACGCCACTGGAGTCAAGCTATCCTGGCTGAAGTGGGGTTAAACCCTGAAACCGGTCCTAGGATGCTTGATTCCGGTTTAGGGAAGACATGGCTTGGCAGTTCGGGCTGGGGTGTTCCCATGAGGCACAGGGTCAAGACTGATTTGCATATGGCCATGTCTGAACTGGGGTGGCGTGGTGACTAGAATACCGATGGCTTAAACCCAGATCTGTGACTGGGGTGAACGTTTTGCCAATGTGTAACATTCCGTCCATCATCTTGTGTGTTTTGCTGTTCGCCCTATGTGGGAAGGGTATGCCCAGATGTGGGTCCCGTGCTCACTACGCCACTGGAGTCAAGCTTTCCTGGCTGAAGAGGGGTGAAACAACGAAACCGGTCCTAGAATGCTTGATTCCGGTTCAGGGAAGACATGGCTTGGCAGTTCGGGCTGGACTGTTCCCATGAGGCACAGGGTCAAGGCTGATTTGCATATGGCCATGTGTGAACCGGGGTGGCGTGGTGAGTAAAATAACGATGGATTAAACCCAGATCTGTGACTGGGGGTGAATGTTTTGCCAATGTGCAACATTCCGTCCATCATCTTGTGTGTTTTGCTGTTCACCCTATGTGGGAAGGGTATGCCCAGACGTGGGTCCCGTGCTCACTACACCACTGGAGTCAAGCTATCCTGGCTGAAGAGGGGTGAAACCCCGAAACCGGTCCTATGATGCTGGATTCCGGTTCAGGGAAGGAATAGCTTGGCAGTCCGTTCTGGACTGTTCCCATGAGGCACAGGGTCAAGACTGATTTGCATATGGCCATGTCTGAACTGGGGTGGCCTGGTGAGTAAAATAACGATGGATTAAACCCAGATCTGTGACTGGGGGTGAATGTTTTGCCAATGTGCAACATTCCGTCCATCATCTTGTGTGTTTTGCTGTTCGCCCTATGCGGGAAGGGTATGCCCAGATGTGGGTCCCGTGCTCACTACGCCACTGGAGTCAAGCTATCCTGGCTGAAGAGGGGTGAGACACCAAAACCGGTCCAAGGATGCTTGATTCCGGTTCAGGGAAGACATGGCTTGGCGGTTCGGGCTGGACTGTTCCCATGAGGCACAGGGTCAAGACTGATTTGCATATGGCCATGTCTGAACTGGGGTGGCGTGGTGAGAAAAATAACGATGGATTAAACCCAGATCTGTGACTGGGGGTGAATGTTTTGCCAATGTGCAACATTCTGTCCATCATCTTGTGTGTTTTGCTGTTCGCCCTATGTGAGAAGGGTATGCCCAGACGTGGGTCCCGTGCTCACTACGCCACTGGAGTCAAGCTATCATGGCTGAAGAGGGGTTAAACCCGGAAACCGGTCCTAGGATGCTTGATTCTGGTTCAGGGAAGACATGGCTTGGCAGTTCAGGCTGGACTGTTCCCATGAGGCACAGGGTCAAGACTGATTTGCATATGGCCATGTCTGAACTGGGGTGGCGTGGTGAGCAAAATAACGATGGATTAAACGCAGATCTGTGACTGGGGGTGAATGTTTTGCCAATGTGCAACATTCCGTCCATCATCTTGTGTGTTTTGCTGTTCGCCCTATGTGGGAAGGGTATGCCCAGACGTGGGTCCCGTGCTCACTACGCCACTGGAGTCAAGCTATCCTGGCTGAAGCGGGGTTAAACCCTGAAACCGGTCCTAGGATGCTTGATTCCGGTTTAGGGAAGACATGGCTTGGCAGTTCGGGCTGGGGTGTTCCCATGAGGCACAGGGTCAAGACTGATTTGCATATGGCCATGTCTGAACTGGGGTGGCGTGGTGACTAGAATACCGATGGCTTAAACCCAGATCTGTGACTGGGGGTGAACGTTTTGCCAATGTGTAACATTCCGTCCATCATCTTGTGTGTTTTGCTGTTCTCCCTATGTGGGAAGGGTATGCCCAGACGTGGGTCCCGTGCTCACTACGCCACTGGAGTCAAGCTATCCTGGCTGAAGAGGGGTGAAACAACGAAACCGGTCCTAGAATGCTTGATTCCGGTTCAGGGAAGACATGGCTTGGTAGTTCGGGCTGGACTGTTCCCATGAGGCACAGGGTCAAGACTGATTTGCATATGGCCATGTGTGAACTGGGGTGGCGTGGTGAGAAAAATAACGATGGATTAAACCCAGATCTGTGACTGGGGGTGAATGTTTTGCCAATGTGCAACATTCCGTCCATCATCTTGTGTGTTTTGCTGTTCCCCCTATGTGAGAAGGGTATGCCCAGACGTGGGTCCCGTGCTCACTACGCCACTGGAGTCAAGCTATCATGGCTGAAGAGGGGTTAAACCCGGAAACCGGTCCTAGGATGCTTGATTCTGGTTCAGGGAAGACATGGCTTGGCAGTTCAGGCTGGACTGTTCCCATGAGGCACAGGGTCAAGACTGATTTGCATATGGCCATGTCTGAACTGGGGTGGCGTGGTGAGCAAAATAACGATGGATTAAACCCAGATCTGTGACTGGGGGTGAATGTTTTGCCAATGTGCAACATTCCGTCCATCATCTTGTGTGTTTTGCTGTTCGCCCTATGTGGGAAGGGTATGCCCAGACGTAGGTCCCGTGCTCACTACGCCACTGGAGTCAAGCTATCCTGGCTGAAGTGGGGTTAAACCCTGAAACCGGTCCTAGGATGCTTGATTCCGGTTTAGGGAAGACATGGCTTGGCAGTTCGGGCTGGGGTGTTCCCATGAGGCACAGGGTCAAGACTGATTTGCATATGGCCATGTCTGAACTGGGGTGGCGTGGTGACTAGAATACCGATGGCTTAAACCCAGATCTGTGACTGGGGGTGAACCTTTTGCCAATGTGTAACATTCCGTCCATCATCTTGTGTGTTTTGCTGTTCGCCCTATGTGGGAAGGGTATGCCCAGACGTGGGTCCCGTGCTCACTACGCCACTGGAGTCAAGCTATCCTGGCTGAAGAGGGGTGAAACCATTAAAACGGTCATAGGATGCCTGATTCCGGTTCAGGGAAGACATGGCTTGGCAGTTCGGGCTGGACTGTTCCCATGAGGCACAGGGTCAAGACTGATTTGCATATGGCCATGTCTGAACTGGGGTGGCGTGGTGAGCAAAATAACGATGGATTAAACCCAGATCTGTGACTGGGGGTGAATGTTTTGCCAATGTGCAACATTCCGTCCATCATCTTGTGTGTTTTGCTGTTCGCCCTATGTGGGAAGGGTATGCCCAGACGTGGGTCCCGTGCTCACTACGCCACTGGAGTCAAGCTATCCTGGCTGAAGCGGGGTTAAACCCTGAAACCGGTCCTAGGATGCTTGATTCCGGTTTAGGGAAGACATGGCTTGGCAGTTCGGGCTGGGGTGTTCCCATGAGGCACAGGGTCAAGACTGATTTGCATATGGCCATGTCTGAACTGGGGTGGCGTGGTGACTAGAATACCGATGGCTTAAACCCAGATCTGTGACTGGGGGTGAACGTTTTGCCAATGTGTAACATTCCGTCCATCATCTTGTGTGTTTTGCTGTTCGCCCTATGTGGGAAGGGTATGCCCAGACGTGGGTCCCGTGCTCACTACGCCACTGGAGTCAAGCTATCCTGGCTGAAGAGGGGTGAAACAACGAAACCGGTCCTAGAATGCTTGATTCCGGTTCAGGGAAGACATGGCTTGGTAGTTCGGGCTGGACTGTTCCCATGAGGCACAGGGTCAAGACTGATTTGCATATGGCCATGTGTGAACTGGGGTGGCGTGGTGAGAAAAATAACGATGGATTAAACCCAGATCTGTGACTGGGGGTGAATGTTTTGCCAATGTGCAACATTCCGTCCATCATCTTGTGTGTTTTGCTGTTCCCCCTATGTGAGAAGGGTATGCCCAGACGTGGGTCCCGTGCTCACTACGCCACTGGAGTCAAGCTATCATGGCTGAAGAGGGGTTAAACCCGGAAACCGGTCCTAGGATGCTTGATTCTGGTTCAGGGAAGACATGGCTTGGCAGTTCAGGCTGGACTGTTCCCATGAGGCACAGGGTCAAGACTGATTTGCATATGGCCCTGTCTGAACTGGGGTGGCGTGGTGAGCAAAATAACGATGGATTAAACCCAGATCTGTGACTGGGGGTGAATGTTTTGCCAATGTGCAACATTCCGTCCATCATCTTGTGTGTTTTGCTGTTCGCCCTATGTGGGAAGGGTATGCCCAGACGTGGGTCCCGTGCTCACTACGCCACTGGAGTCAAGCTATCCTGGCTGAAGTGGGGTTAAACCCTGAAACCGGTCCTAGGATGCTTGATTCCGGTTTAGGGAAGACATGGCTTGGCAGTTCGGGCTGGGGTGTTTCCATGAGGCACAGGGTCAAGACTGATTTGCATATGGCCATGTCTGAACTGGGGTGGCGTGGTGACTAGAATACCGATGGCTTAAACCCAGATCTGTGACTGGGGGTGAACCTTTTGCCAATGTGTAACATTCCGTCCATCATCTTGTGTGTTTTGCTGTTCGCCCTATGTGGGAAGGGTATGCCCAGACGTGGGTCCCGTGCTCACTACGCCACTGGAGTCAAGCTATCCTGGCTGAAGAGGGGTGAAACCCCGAAACCGGTCCTATGATGCTGGATTCCGGTTCAGGGAAGGAATAGCTTGGCAGTCCGTTCTGGACTGTTCCCATGAGGCACAGGGTCAAGACTGATTTGCATATGGCCATGTCTGAACTGGGGTGGCCTGGTGAGTAAAATAACGATGGATTAAACCCAGATCTGTGACTGGGGGTGAATGTTTTGCCAATGTGCAACATTCCGTCCATCATCTTGTGTGTTTTGCTGTTCGCCCTATGCGGGAAGGGTATGCCCAGATGTGGGTCCCGTGCTCACTACGCCACTGGAGTCAAGCTATCCTTTCTGAAGAGGGGTGAGACACCAAAACCGGTCCAAGGATGCTTGATTCCGGTTCAGGGAAGACATGGCTTGGCGGTTCGGGCTGGACTGTTCCCATGAGGCACAGGGTCAAGACTGATTTGCATATGGCCATGTCTGAACTGGGGTGGCGTGGTGAGAAAAATAACGATGGATTAAACCCAGATCTGTGACTGGGGGTGAATGTTTTGCCAATGTGCAACATTCTGTCCATCATCTTGTGTGTTTTGCTGTTCGCCCTATGTGAGAAGGGTATGCCCAGACGTGGGTCCCGTGCTCACTACGCCACTGGAGTCAAGCTATCATGGCTGAAGAGGGGTTAAACCCGGAAACCGGTCCTAGGATGCTTGATTCTGGTTCAGGGAAGACATGGCTTGGCAGTTCAGGCTGGACTGTTCCCATGAGGCACAGGGTCAAGACTGATTTGCATATGGCCATGTCTGAACTGGGGTGGCGTGGTGAGCAAAATAACGATGGATTAAACGCAGATCTGTGACTGGGGGTGAATGTTTTGCCAATGTGCAACATTCCGTCCATCATCTTGTGTGTTTTGCTGTTCGCCCTATGTGGGAAGGGTATGCCCAGACGTGGGTCCCGTGCTCACTACGCCACTGGAGTCAAGCTATCCTGGCTGAAGCGGGGTTAAACCCTGAAACCGGTCCTAGGATGCTTGATTCCGGTTTAGGGAAGACATGGCTTGGCAGTTCGGGCTGGGGTGTTCCCATGAGGCACAGGGTCAAGACTGATTTGCATATGGCCATGTCTGAACTGGGGTGGCGTGGTGACTAGAATACCGATGGCTTAAACCCAGATCTGTGACTGGGGGTGAACGTTTTGCCAATGTGTAACATTCCGTCCATCATCTTGTGTGTTTTGCTGTTCTCCCTATGTGGGAAGGGTATGCCCAGACGTGGGTCCCGTGCTCACTACGCCACTGGAGTCAAGCTATCCTGGCTGAAGAGGGGTGAAACAACGAAACCGGTCCTAGAATGCTTGATTCCGGTTCAGGGAAGACATGGCTTGGTAGTTCGGGCTGGACTGTTCCCATGAGGCACAGGGTCAAGACTGATTTGCATATGGCCATGTGTGAACTGGGGTGGCGTGGTGAGAAAAATAACGATGGATTAAACCCAGATCTGTGACTGGGGGTGAATGTTTTGCCAATGTGCAACATTCCGTCCATCATCTTGTGTGTTTTGCTGTTCCCCCTATGTGAGAAGGGTATGCCCAGACGTGGGTCCCGTGCTCACTACGCCACTGGAGTCAAGCTATCATGGCTGAAGAGGGGTTAAACCCGGAAACCGGTCCTAGGATGCTTGATTCTGGTTCAGGGAAGACATGGCTTGGCAGTTCAGGCTGGACTGTTCCCATGAGGCACAGGGTCAAGACTGATTTGCATATGGCCATGTCTGAACTGGGGTGGCGTGGTGAGCAAAATAACGATGGATTAAACCCAGATCTGTGACTGGGGGTGAATGTTTTGCCAATGTGCAACATTCCGTCCATCATCTTGTGTGTTTTGCTGTTCGCCCTATGTGGGAAGGGTATGCCCAGACGTGGGTCCCGTGCTCACTACGCCACTGGAGTCAAGCTATCCTGGCTGAAGTGGGGTTAAACCCTGAAACCGGTCCTAGGATGCTTGATTCCGGTTTAGGGAAGACATGGCTTGGCAGTTCGGGCTGGGGTGTTCCCATGAGGCACAGGGTCAAGACTGATTTGCATATGGCCATGTCTGAACTGGGGTGGCGTGGTGACTAGAATACCGATGGCTTAAACCCAGATCTGTGACTGGGGGTGAACCTTTTGCCAATGTGTAACATTCCGTCCATCATCTTGTGTGTTTTGCTGTTCGCCCTATGTGGGAAGGGTATGCCCAGACGTGGGTCCCGTGCTCACTACGCCACTGGAGTCAAGCTATCCTGGCTGAAGAGGGGTGAAACCATTAAAACGGTCATAGGATGCCTGATTCCGGTTCAGGGAAGACATGGCTTGGCAGTTCGGGCTGGACTGTTCCCATGAGGCACAGGGTCAAGACTGATTTGCATATGGCCATGTCTGAACTGGGGTGGCGTGGTGAGCAAAATAACGATGGATTAAACCCAGATCTGTGACTGGGGGTGAATGTTTTGCCAATGTGCAACATTCCGTCCATCATCTTGTGTGTTTTGCTGTTCGCCCTATGTGGGAAGGGTATGCCCAGACGTGGGTCCCGTGCTCACTACGCCACTGGAGTCAAGCTATCCTGGCTGAAGCGGGGTTAAACCCTGAAACCGGTCCTAGGATGCTTGATTCCGGTTTAGGGAAGACATGGCTTGGCAGTTCGGGCTGGGGTGTTCCCATGAGGCACAGGGTCAAGACTGATTTGCATATGGCCATGTCTGAACTGGGGTGGCGTGGTGACTAGAATACCGATGGCTTAAACCCAGATCTGTGACTGGGGGTGAACGTTTTGCCAATGTGTAACATTCCGTCCATCATCTTGTGTGTTTTGCTGTTCGCCCTATGTGGGAAGGGTATGCCCAGACGTGGGTCCCGTGCTCACTACGCCACTGGAGTCAAGCTATCCTGGCTGAAGAGGGGTGAAACAACGAAACCGGTCCTAGAATGCTTGATTCCGGTTCAGGGAAGACATGGCTTGGTAGTTCGGGCTGGACTGTTCCCATGAGGCACAGGGTCAAGACTGATTTGCATATGGCCATGTGTGAACTGGGGTGGCGTGGTGAGAAAAATAACGATGGATTAAACCCAGATCTGTGACTGGGGGTGAATGTTTTGCCAATGTGCAACATTCCGTCCATCATCTTGTGTGTTTTGCTGTTCCCCCTATGTGAGAAGGGTATGCCCAGACGTGGGTCCCGTGCTCACTACGCCACTGGAGTCAAGCTATCATGGCTGAAGAGGGGTTAAACCCGGAAACCGGTCCTAGGATGCTTGATTCTGGTTCAGGGAAGACATGGCTTGGCAGTTCAGGCTGGACTGTTCCCATGAGGCACAGGGTCAAGACTGATTTGCATATGGCCCTGTCTGAACTGGGGTGGCGTGGTGAGCAAAATAACGATGGATTAAACCCAGATCTGTGACTGGGGGTGAATGTTTTGCCAATGTGCAACATTCCGTCCATCATCTTGTGTGTTTTGCTGTTCGCCCTATGTGGGAAGGGTATGCCCAGACGTGGGTCCCGTACTCACTACGCCACTGGAGTCAAGCTATCCTGGCTGAAGTGGGGTTAAACCCTGAAACCGGTCCTAGGATGCTTGATTCCGGTTTAGGGAAGACATGGCTTGGCAGTTCGGGCTGGGGTGTTCCCATGAGGCACAGGGTCAAGACTGATTTGCATATGGCCATGTCTGAACTGGGGTGGCGTGGTGACTAGAATACCGATGGCTTAAACCCAGATCTGTGACTGGGGGTGAACCTTTTGCCAATGTGTAACATTCCGTCCATCATCTTGTGTGTTTTGCTGTTCGCCCTATGTGGGAAGGGTATGCCCAGACGTGGGTCCCGTGCTCACTACGCCACTGGAGTCAAGCTATCCTGGCTGAAGAGGGGTGAAACCATTAAAACGGTCCTAGGATGCCTGATTCCGGTTCAGGGAAGACATGGCTTGGCAGTTCGGGCTGGACTGTTCCCATGAGGCACAGGGTCAAGACTGATTTGCATATGGCCATGTGTGAACTGGGGTGGCGTGGTGAGTAAAATAACGATGGATTAAACTCAGATCTGTGACTGGGGGTGAATGTTTTGCCAATGTGCAACATTCCGTCCATCATCTTGTGTGTTTTGCTGTTCACCCTATGTGGGTAGGGTATGCCAAGACGTGGGTCCCGTGCTCACTACACCAGTGGAGTCAAGCTATCCTGGCTGAAGAGGGGTGAAACCCCGAAACCGGTCCTAGGATGCTTGATTCCGGTTCAGGGAAGGAATAGCTTGGCAGTCCGTTCTGGACTGTTCCCATGAGGCACAGGGTCAATACTGATTTGCATATGGCCATGTCTGAACTGGGGTGGCCTGGTGAGTAAAATAACGATGGCTTAAACCCAGATCTGTGACTGGGGGTGAACGTTTTGCCAATGTGTAACATTCCGTCCATCATCTTGTGTGTTTTGCTGTTCGCCCTATGTGGGAAGGGTATGCCCAGACGTGGGTCCCGTGCTCACTACGCCACTGGAGTCAAGCTATCCTGGCTGAAGAGGGGTGAAACAACGAAACCGGTCCTAGAATGCTTGATTCCGGTTCAGGGAAGACATGGCTTGGCAGTTCCGGCTGGACTGTTCCCATGAGGCACAGGGTCAAGACTGATTTGCATATGGCCATGTGTGAACTGGGGTGGCGTGGTGAGTAAAATAACGATGGATTAAACCCAGATCTGTGACTGGGGGTGAATGTTTTGCCAATGTGCAACATTCCGTCCATCATCTTGTGTGTTTTGCTGTTTGCTCTAGGTCCGAAGGGTATGCCCAGACGTGGGTCCCGTGCTCACTACGCCACTGGAGTCAAGCTATCCTGGCTGAAGAGGGGTGAAACCCCGAAACCGGTCCTAGGATGCTTGATTCCGGTTCAGGAAAGACATGGCTTGGCAGTTCGGGCTGGACTGTTCCCATGAGGCACAGGGTCAAGACTGATTTGCATATGGCCATGTGTGAACTGGGGTGGCCTGGTGAGTAAAATAACGATGGCTTAAACCCAGATCTGTGACTGGGGGTGAATGTTTTGCCAATGTGCAACATTCCGTCCATCATCTTGTGTGTTTCCCTGTTCGTCCTATGTGGGAAGGATATGCCCAGATGTGGATCCCGTGCTCACTACGCCACTGGAGTCAAGCTATCCTGGCTGAAGAGGGGTGAAACCCTGAAACCGGTCTTCGGATGCTTGATTCCGGTTCAGTGAAGACATGGCTTTGCAGTTCGGGCTGGACTGTTCCCATGAGGTACAGGGTCAAGACTGGTTTGCATATGGCCATGTCTGAACTGGGGTGGCGTGGTGAGCAAAATAACGATGGATTAAACCCAGATCTGTGACTGGGGGTGAATGTTTTGCCAATGTGCAACATTCCGTCCATCATCTTGTGTGTTTTGCTGCTCGCCCTATGTGGGAAGGGTATGCCCAGACGTGGGTCCCGCACTCACTGCGCCACTGGAGTCAAGCTATCCTGGCTGAAGTGGGGTGAAACCCCGAAACCGGTCCTAGGATGCTTGTTTCTGGTTCAGGGAAGACCTGGCTTGGCAGTTCGGGCTGGACTGTTCCCATGAGGGACAGGGTCAAGACTGATTTGCATATGGCCATGTCTGAACTGGGGTGGCGTGGTGAGCAAAATAACGATGAATTAAACCCAGATCTGTGACTGGGGGTGAATGTTTTGCCAATGTGCAACATTCCATCCATCATCTTGTTTGTTTTGCTGTTCGCCCTATGTGGGAAGGGTATGCCCAGACGTGGGTCCCGTGCTCACTACACCACTGGAGTCAAGCTATCCTTGCTGAAGAGGGGTGAAACCCCGAAACCGGTCCTAGGATGCTTGATTCCGGTTCAGGGAAGACATGGCTTGGCAGTTCAGGCTGGACTGTTCCCATGAGGCACAGGGTCAAGACTGATTTGCATATGGCCTTGTCTGAATTGGGGTGGCGTGGTGAGCAAAATAACAATGGATTAAACCCAGGTCTGTGACTGGGGGTGAATGTGTTGCCAATCTGCAACATTCCGTCCATCATCTTGTGTGTTTTGCCATCACAAAATGGATGCCACCAGCACAGACACTGGGCTGCCCTCCTGCTGCTGACTGAAACTCGCAGTGGAGGAGGCCCAACAATAGGCATCCTGTCACAGGGAGGTGTCCCCACCTTCCAGACAGGATTTAGTGTAGTGGGGCTGGGTGGGTGCACTCCTAGAGTGCTTTGAAGTCCTGCATTGGGGGAGCAGTAGGCTCCTCTGTGCATTAGCCAGCCCAAACCGGTTCAGGGGCTACCTGCCCCTGCTCTGGCGCGAAACTGGACAAAGGGAAGTGGGTGTAACCACCCACTCCCCTGACCCTCCCATAGGAGTGGTCATAGAGCTTGTCCCTCCCTTTCCTTTACTATAAGATAGGTACACCTTGCCATTGCAAGTTAGATAACCCTGGACGACGCTTTACAAGAAGAATCCTGGTCCTTCGACGTTCCACTACCTTTGGAAGACGGAAGAATCTCCCTTGGAGTCAAAGAGTGACTCCCCTGCTTGGCAGGCACCAAAACTTTGAATCAACGGTCGCAATCTTTCCCGCTCCCTCCGGAGTCCGAAGTCCCTGCAGCCCCCAAAGTGGATTTCCTGACTTCTCGGCGGCCATTGTGAGTCCCCAGCAAACCTGAGGCGAGTGGACCCCACCAGTGATGAGGAACAGCAATACCCGGATACCGTGCACTATTGTCGAGTGCAACCCCTTCACGACCTCTATGAATTTGTTCATTGGACCACATGTGGTCCAAGCCTCCAGCAGGATTTATCAGAGGCCTACCTCATCCCGAGTGACCGTGGGCTCCTGTGAAGTGAATCCTCACGAGGCATCTTTGCAATCCCTTGCCGGCTGGCTTGTGGGTCCCCTGAAGACTTCTTCATAAAACCAAAGGGCTCCCCTCATTGCTGCAGGCCTGCCCTGACTTACCCTCGCTGGGTGAGTCCCTCAGACCTTGCTGGTCTGCACAGGTGACTTTCTTCACATTCCACGAGACTTGCTGTTGCCAAGGCTTGTTGGCTCCAATATGGTTGCTGACACCTCAGTAAGCTACAGACTTCGTGGGACACTCCGAATCCAGCTCCTGGTCATCGTCGACACCTCCTGGACTTCGTGGCTGAAGAGTCAAGACACCTATGAATCACCTGAAATCACCCGACTACCATGGGCATCCATCTTCCTGGCCCCGGGTCACTGGCAAGTGACTGTAAACACTGTCCCTTCTGCTTTCAGGTCTTCCTTCTTCTGAATCCAGCCTCGGATTCCCCCGGACACTTCTCCAGTCTTCACAAGCAGCAAATCTTCTTCGGCTTCCATTGAAAACCACGCCGCGACCCGACACCAAAAGACACCTATGCACCCTGCCTCTGCTAGGCTGTGTGTATTCCTTTGTCTGGAGTTTGAGTGACAGGGCTGGGGAATTCCAGGAGACAGGGCGAGGTGTTCCAGTGGTGAATAGAGAGATCTGCATCCAAATGGGTGGGAGGAGTTGCACCTGGGATCTGAACAGGGCTGTGCCTGCCTTCCACAATGCTGGCTCCACCTCCTGGGGAGCGGCTGATGTCTCTGCCCTGCACAGTGAATGAAGAGAAGGAATCCTGTCAACAAAGTGCTCCAGTGCTGTACTTGCCTTCCACAATGCTGGCTCCACCTCCTGTGGGGCGTCTAATGTTTCTGCCCTGCACTGTGAAAGGAAAGGAGAAGTCTGGTAAACAGAGTGCTCAGGAACTGGTTTGGACTGGGCAAAGGCCCCTCTGCCTTCAGAGGACAAAGGATTTCTGGGTATAAATATTGGGACCCTGATCCCAAGAATTTAGATCACTTTGGGAAAACAAGAAGAACCTCTGCTGAGGGAGGAACCAGAAGAATCTGAGGAGGAAACTATCCCTGAACCTGGGGGATTGGCCTGCAGTGGTTGCCTTACTGCCAAAGAGAGGAGAAAGGAACTTTGTGTGTACTTTTGCTCAACTTGTGAAGGATCTCCAAGGTCTTGGAAAAGAGCTTGCCTCCTGCTGAAGTCTCAGGAACAACACATTTCACCCCCCAGCTCCCCAGAGTTCTTTGGAAGTGCCTGCTGCTGTTGTTGGGCCTTCTAAGGGACTGCGTGTCTCAAGGAGCTGGAAGCGCGACTCAAGAAGGAGAAGCGTGCCGCCGTTGGAGCTGTTGTCGTCGCATCTCATAAAGTGTGTCGCCGCTGCAGCATCACATCGAGCAGAAGTGTCTCGCATCATCCAGGAGGTGTCTCACAACGCCGAAGAAGCGTGTCGCCATCGCAGCCATCGTAACTGACGCATTGCACCGCATCAAGAGAAGAGTCTCGCATCGAGGAAGAAGCGTGTCGCCATCGCAGCCATTGTAGTTGTCGCATTGCACCGCATCAAGAACAGCGCCTCGCATCCACGGAGAAGCGTGCCACCGTCGGAGCTGCTGTCGTCGCATCGCGTAAAGGGGTGTCGCCGGTGCAACATCGCATCGAGCGGAAGCGTCTCGCAAACATCGGAGAAGAGTGCCGCTGCCAAGGCCGCTGTCGTCGCATCGTGTAAAGGGTGTCGCCGCTGCAGCTGACGCATCGAGTTGAGTCTTCTCGCAACATCGGAGAAGCGTGCTGCATCTGGAAGATCTTCACGTTTTCATTTCTTTGCACCAAAAACTTTAGCGCATCAACATCGTTGCAACACTTTTGTTGCCCTGCGTGTCGCATCTAAAAGGTACATTGACTTAAAGTGTCGCATTTAAGAACTTAAGAGAACTAAGCAAAATCCTACCATCTAATGTAGCAGTATTGTGTGTTTTTGTCGTTTAATGGTCTTGTGGTAAATCTATATAAAGAATACTTATTTTTAATATAAAACCTGTGTGGTGTCCAGTTGTAGTGTTGTCACTGGGTTACTGTATGTGTTCACAAATGCTTTACACACTGCCTCTGAGATAAGCCTGTCTGCTCGTGCCAAGCTACCAAGGGGGTGAGCAGGGGTTATTTTAGGAGTGTACCCCCTTACCCTGACTAGAGGAGAGGGTCCCTATTTGTCACAAGTGCATACCTGTGCCAACTAGAGACCCCCAAGTCTAACAGTACATATAAAAGTCAAGCTTAGTATCAACAAGTTCTACTGAACTTAGAGCTGTTTGTGAAGGGATAGCACACCCCTGCTACAGCTCAAGCTAGGATCAGTAGGCCACAAACTAGTGTAGGTAGTACAACACTGCACAACACTAGAATGTCCTCAAGGGATGGCGCCAGTGGGTCCACCCAGCTTCAGTATAAGGACATGACCTTCTTTGACTTGAAGGCCATGTGTGTTGCAAGGCACCTGAAGCTAGGACAGAGTCCCTCCACACTACACCCGATAGATCTGCTGACAGCAGATGATCTTAGATTAGCTCTAGGAGCTAATGGATCTGGATCAGGGTTTGGGTCAGCTATAGTCTCTGGGTCAGATGATGAAAATCAAGATGACCAGGACTCTGTAATTGAAGGGCCAGACCCACATGGGTCTGAAAAGGACAGAGGAATTGTCCCTAAGAGAACTGACAGAGTGGAGGAGAGGCCTAGATCCCTTTCTAGGGAATCTGAGCACTCATATCACTCTGGCAGGGAATCTGTCCAGCAGAGGAACTCACACTTTAATAGAAGAGAGACCTCCTCTGAAAGAATGTATAAACTGCTACAGTATGAGGAAGCAAGAGTTTCCCATAAGGCCAAGCAGTTGGCATTAGACAAAGAAGCCTTTGAGCTCCAAAGAGCTTCTAGAAGAGAGGGTTTAGATAACCCTGGTGGCAGCAGCAGTGTCCCTAGAGTCAGAAATTACATTCCAGACCATAGGAACCTGTCCAAGGTTGTTCCTCCCTACCAGAGTGGGGATGATATCCACAAGTGGATAACTTCTATGGAGAGGGCCTGTAAAGTACAACAGGTCCCCCAGAAACAGTGGGCAGCAATCTTGTGGCTCTCCTTTTCTGATAAAGGTAGAGACAAGCTCCTCATTGTTAGAGAAGAGGATGCTGATGCTGATGAAGTCCTGAAGAGTGCACTGATAGATGGGCTTGGCTTAACCACTGAACAGTACAGGTTGAAGTTCAGGGATACCCAGAAAGCACAGACTCAGGACTGGACTGACTTTGTTGATTGTGCAAACAAGGCTCTGGAGGGTTGGCTGGTTGGTAGTAGAGTTACTGATTTTAAGGGATTGTATAATCTTATCATGAGAGAACCGATCCTTAATAATTGCCAAAACTAGTTGTTGCATCAATACTTGGTGGACTCTGATCTGACCTCTCCCCAAGAATTGGGAAAGAAGGCAGACAAATGGGTCATAACCAGGGTGAGGCAGAAAACCCTGAACCAAGGGGGTGACACTAAGAATCAGGATCCTAAATGCTCTGAGAAAGGTGGGGATAAGTCAAAAGACCAGAAGTTTTCACAAGGGCCCCAAAAATCTGCATCTGGGGGGGATTTACAGTCCAACAAAGGGAAAGGCCAAAAGAAGCCCTGGTGCCAATTCTGTAAACAGAAAGGGCACTGGACGTCTGACTGTAACAAGTACAAAGACCAAACCCCCACCACTGGTAATCAGAATAAGGGTGTAGTAGGGTTGACCCTGGGTTCTGAAGTGGACTCTGGCCTAGTCAGAGTACCCACTCAGGCATTGCTGATTTGTGATGGAGACATTGATATGTCCTTCCTAGTGAGCCCCAGTAATCTGGGCAAATACAAACAGCAGCCTGTAATAAATGGCAAACAGGCTTTGGCATTCAGGGACACAGGTGCTAGTGTCACCATGGTGGCAGAGGATCTTGTGGACCCTGGGCAGATCATCCTGGGTGAAATATACCAGGTTAGCAATGCAAGCAATGTCAGGACCAACCATAGTCTGGCAGTTGTGAATTTCTCCTGGGGAGGGGTAACTGGCCTCAAGAAGGTAGTAGTCAGTGCAGACCTCCCTGTCGAATGTCTATTAGGCAATGATCTAGAGACTTTAGCCTGGTCTGAAGTAGAGTTATGGACTCGTGCTGAGATGTTGGGCATACCTGCAGAGGCATTTGCTGTGACCAGATCACATGCCAAAATGCATAAAGCTGAACCAGCTCTGGATCCTGAAACTATGGACCAGATGCTACCCAAGAGGAGGAGCAGTAGGGTTCAGGCAGTGCCTTCCCCTCTGTCTCAGATCACAGATTCCCCTCCTGAGGGAGGAGAAGCAGATCCTGAAGAAGGAACTGCCCCAGAGGGGCTTGAGCCTGATCAGGTTGAGTTCTTGGGGGCAGGGGGCCCTTCAAGGGAAGATCTGAGCAAAGAGCAACTGTGCTGCCCCATCTCTTGAACCCCTCAGACAGCAGGCTGCTGCTGAGGCTGCTGGGAGTGCTAGTGGGTCTCATAAGGTTTATTCGGATGAGGGACTCCTATATTCTGAGGTTAGAGACCCTACCCCTGGAGCCACTAGGAGATTGGTAATACCTCAGAGGTTTAGGGGGTTCCTCTTGACCCTAGCACATGACATCCCCTTAGCAGGACACTTGGGCCAAAACAACCTGGGACAGGCTTGTTCCACATTTTCATTGGCCACATATGTCAGAGGACACCAAGGAGTTTTGTCGCTTCTGTGTCACTTGCCAAGCCACTGGCAAGTCAGGTGGAACAACAAAGGCCTCGCTGATACCACTACCTGTGGTGGGGGAACCCTTTGAAAGGGTAGGGATTGACATTGTTGGTCCCCTTAGCCCTCCAACAGCATCTGGGCACAGGTTTATCCTGGTGGTAGTGGATCATGCCACCAGGTACCCAGAAGCAATTCCCCTGAGGACCATCACAGCCCCTGTGGTGGCAAGAGCCCTCATTAGAGTTTTCTCCAGAGTGGGTTTCCCTAAGGAGGTTATATCTGACAGAGATACCAACTTCATGTTAGGGTATCTAAAAGCATTGTGGAAGGAGTGTGGTGTCAATTATAAATTCACTACTCCCTATCACGCACAATGCAATGGGTTAGTTGAAAGGTTCAACAAAACCCTAAAGTGAATGATTAAAGGCCTCCCAGAAAAGCTTAGGCGAAAATGGGACCTTTTACTTCCCTGCCTTCTGTTTGCATACAGAAAGGTTCCAGAGGAGGGGGTTGACTACAGCCCTTTTGAACTTCTGTTTGGGCATCCTGTAAGAGGTCCATTATGTTTGGTGAAGGAGGGCTGGGAGTTACCTCTCAAACCTCCCAAACAGGATGTGATGGACTATGTACCTGGTCTCCGCTCCAGGATGTCTGAATACATGAAGAAGGCAACTAAAAACCTGGAGGCCAGCCAAGATCTGCAAAAAACTTGGCCTGACCAAAAGGCTGTGCTGACTGTATACCAGCCAGGACAGAAAGTGTGGGTGTTGGAGCCTGTGGCCCCAGCAGCTATCCAAGACAAGTGGAGTGGCCCCCATACAATTGTTGAACAAAAGGGAGAAGTCACCTATTTGGTGAATCTTGGAACTCCCAGGAGCCGCCTTAGGGTGCTCCATGTCAATAGATTGAAACCATATGTTGACAGGGCTGACATGGGCTTGCTCATGGCAACTGATGAGGAACAGGAGGAGGAGAGTGACCCTCTCCCTGACCTGCTCTCACAGAACCCTGATGATGGGTCAGTAGATGGCGTTGCTTTGGCAAGCAGCCTCACTGACCATCAGCAAACTGAATGCAGACAAGTTTTGCAACAGTTCTGACGTATGTTTAGCCTGACCCCTAGTCAGACTTCCTGGTGCACCCATGAGGTGGACACTGGAGACAGTCTGCCTGTCAAGAGTAAAATCTACAGGCAACCTGACCATGTCAGGGACTGTATCAGGACTGAAGTCCAGAAAATGTTGGAATTAGGAGTTATTGAGCCTTCAGATAGCCCATGGGCTAGTCCAGTAGTCCTAGTGCCAAAACCTCACACCCATGGTGGTAAGAAAGAGATGAGGTTTTGTGTAGACTACAGAGGCCTCAATGCAGTCACCAGGACTGATGCCTATCCCATACCAAGGGCAGATGAGCTAATTGATACTTTGGCCTCAGCCAAGTATCTTAGTACATTTGACCTAACAGCTGGCTACTGGCAGATCAGGTTAGCTGAGGATGCCAAGGCCAAAACTGCATTCTCAACCCCTGGTGGGCACTACCACTTTGTGGTGATGCCCTTTGGTTTGAAAAATGCACCTGCCACTTTTCAGAGGTTGGTGAACAAAGTTCTGACAGGTATGGAAACTTATTGCTCAGTTTATCTAGATGATATTGCTGTCTTTAGTTCCACCTGGCAGGATCACCTGGTCCACCTCAGAAATGTTTTGGAGGCCCTGCAAAAAGCAGGCCTCACTATCAAGCCCACTAAGTGCCAGATAGGGCAGAGTCAAGTTGTGTACCTGGGCCACCTTGTAGGTGAAGGCCAGGTTCAACCATTGCAGAGCAAAATCCAGACCATAATGGAATGGGTAGCTCCAACCACCCAGAAACAGGTAAGAGCCTTTTTGGGACTGATTGGGTACTATAGGAGGTTTGTTAAGGGATATGGATCTATAGTGACCCCCTTAAATGATCTTACCTCAAAGAAAATGCCTAAAAAGGTTCAGTGGACAGATAGCTGTCAAACGGCATTTGAAGACCTGAAGCAGGCCATGTGCACTGCCCCTATCTTACAGAGTCCAGACTACACCAAAAAGTTCATTGTCCAAACATATGCTTCTGAGCTGGGTGTGGGAGCTGTACTGTCTCAACCGAATGATGAAGGTCAAGACCAGCCAGTAGCTTTTATAAGCAGAAGCCTGACTCCTAGAGAGAAATGTTGGTCAGCTATAGAGAGGGAGGCCTTTGCTGTGGTGTGGGCCCTGGAGAAGCTGAGGCCATACTTGTTTGGCACTCACTTCATAGTTCAGACTGACCACAAGCCCCTCCTATGGCTTAAACAGATGAAAGGTGAAAACCCAAAACTGCTAAGGTGGTCCATTTCCCTACAGGGGATGGACTATACAGTGGAATATAGACCTGGGACCCAACATGCCAATGCAGATGGACTCTCAAGGTATTTCCACTTAGAACACGAAGACTCAACTGGTCAAGGTTAGTTTAGTGTGCCTGCGTTTGGGGGGAGTTGTGTAGGAGAGTAGGATCTGCACTTATGTTGCCCCCACTTTTTGTCTGATGTTTACACTGGTTTCTGTCTTTAGTCTGGCTGGATCCCTGCTAATCAGGGCCCCAGCCTCTATGTTCTCTCTAAACAACTTGGAGTGCATATTAGATGCACTAGTGACTAGATACTGTGGTACCTTATGAGCCCCTAGTATATGGTACCTTAGGTACCAAGGGCATAGGTACTTCACAGGCCTACCAGGGGCTGAAGCATGTATTATGCCAACCCTGGGAAGCAGACTAAAACTGACACCACAGGCCTGCTACTGCAGCCTGGGCGAGGTAGTGTTAGCACTCCTCACTGAGGTATAGGTTCCCTATATCTCACCTTACACACACATATAAACATATCAGTCACCCCTAAGGCAGGCCCTATCAATCCTGAGGGCAGGGTGCTTGGTTTTCAATGTGAGGGGGTGCTTCTGCCTGAGCAGGGCCCCTCTGCAGCCCTCAGAGTCTATTCTCTGTGGCTGTTTGTGGATGCGGTAAAACCATATACTCTTAAGTGCATTATAACCTAGCGGTAAATGCTAACTTTGGGATGGTTGCATCAAAACATGTCGTGTTTGGTGTCAAACGCCTTGGAATCATACCCCCACACCAGTATGATCCCTCCCTTCTAGAGGGATAGACATGTACCTACTGTGGAAACACAGTAGAAATCTGAAAATGCCTGGCATCACAAAATGGATGCCACCAGCACAGACACTGGGCTGCCCTCCTGCTGCTGACTGAAACTCGCAGTGGAGGAGGCCCAACAATAGGCATCCTGTCACAGGAAGGTGTCACCACCTTCCAGACAGGATTTAGTGTATTGAGGCTGGGTGGGTGCACTCCTAGAGTGCTTTGAAGTCCTGCACTGGGGGAGCAGTAGGCTCCTCTGTGCATATGCCAGCTTAAACCGGTTCAGGGGCTACCTGCCCCTGCTCAGGCGCGAAACCGGACAAAGGGAAGTGGGTGTAACCACCCACTCCCCTGACCCTCGCATAGGAGTGGTCATAGAGCTTGTCCCTCCCTTTTCTTCAGTATAAGATTGGGAAACCTTGCCATTGCAAACTAGATATCCCTGGATGACGCTCTACAAGAAGAATCCTTGACCTTCAACGTTCCACTACCTTTGGAAGAATCTCCCTTGGAGTCAAGGAGTGACTCCCCTGCTTGGCAGGCACCAAAACTTTGAATCAATGGTGGCAAACTTTCCCGCTTCCGCCAGAGTCCGAACTCCCTGCAGCCCCGGTAGTGGATTTTCTGACTTTTCGACGGCCATTGTGAGTCCCCAGCAAACCTGAGGCGAGTGGACCCCACGAGTGACGAGGAACAGCAATACCCAGGTACCGTGCACTATTGTCGAGTGCAATCCCTCCACGACGTTCTATGAACTTGTGCATTGGACCACGTATGGTCCAAGCGTCCAGCAGGATTTTCCTCAAAAATCAGAGGCCTACCTCATCCTGAGTGACCGTGGGCTCCTGTGAAGTGAATCCTCATGAGGCATCTTCACGATCCCTTGCTGGCTGGCTTGTGGGTCCCCTGAAGACTTCTTCATCAAACCAAAGGGCTCCCCTGGTTGCTCCAAGCCTGCCCTGACTTTCCTTCACTGGGTGAGTCCCTCAAACCTTGCTGGTCTCCACCACTGACTTTCTTCACATTTCACAAGACTTGCTGTTGCCAAGGTTTGTTGGCTCCAATCCGGTTGCCGACACATCAGTAAGCTGCAGACTTTATGGGGCACTCCGAATCCAGCTCCTGGTTGTCGTCGATACCTCCTGGACCTCGTGGCTGAAGAGTCAAGACACCCGTGAATCACCTGACTACAGTGGGCATCCATCTTCCTGGCCCCGGGTCACTGGCAAGTGACTGTGAACACTGTCCCTTCTGCTTTCAGGTCTTCCTTCTTCTGAATCCAGCCTTGGATTCCCCCGGACACTTCTCCAGTCTTCACAAGCAGCAAATCTTCTTCGGCTTCCATTGAAAACCACTCGCGACCCGACACCAAAAGACACCTATGCACCCGGCTTCCCTGGGTGAGGTAACTCGTGCACTCCGGTGCTCCTGTGTGTGTTGGCCCTCGAAGTACTTACCTTGTAAGTGGCTGGCTTGTAGACTCTTCCGAAGTACCCAAAAACTTTAAAAATCCAACCGCGACTTGCTCCATTGAAATCAATAGGGAACCCGCGGCTGTGTTCTAGCACTGCACGCGTCTCCCGTGGGTCCTTTACTTACCTGCCTTGGGTGGATTAGTGAGGCCCCAGTGATTCTAAAGGCCCTAGGCCTTGTCCCCTTGCAAGTTGAAATTCCAAAACCTCTTTTTTAGTATATGGTCTGGTAGGCCCCTAGGACCCCAGCCATATAAGTGCTTAATTTGTTGTGAAACATTGATTTGTGCATATGTTCCTGACTTCTAATCTCATAAAGAGATTAGTAGAGTGTGTCTAGAAATAAATACATATATATTTTATATATATACCTGTGTGGTGTTCTTTCATATGGTAATTCAAGAGATTATAAGGTAAAACAAGCTGCTTTACATTCTTCTGAGACTTAGCCTGAAGGATGCTCTCCACAGCTACCACTAGGATAGCTTTCTTTAAAAGGTTGTCTTAAACCTATCTACCATAAGAGTCGAATTGGACTGGTGCAAGGTGGCCACTTTAACTAGTGACCAGCATATGCCAGAGCAACTTCTCACAGCCCTGCCTCCGGTTCTTCCTCTTCTCCCTAGGGTTTGAGGTGGTCTTTGTGTTCCTTGATGCTTTCGGGCGCTGCCTGCCCCTGCGGGGTTTTGGGCAGTTCTCCCTTGGTTGGGCTTAGGATATCCTGGCCTTTACCTTCTTGGCCCTGTGACATGTCCCCTGCTGGGGCCCTGTGTCTCTCCTGTTGGGGAGGCTCTCTCGCAGGCCCTCTTCCCTTCTGGGTATGGCTAGGGTATCTATTCTACGTTAAGGAATCTGCGGGTAGTAGTCTCTATCAGATGTAAGAGTTACTTACCTTCGGTAACGATGTATCTGAAAGAGACGATTCTAGCCGCAGATTCCTTCACAACCTGCCCTTCCTCCCCGTTCTGAGAGGTCCCTCTGCTTGGGTTTCTGCAGTTGCCTCCCTCTGGGTGGCTTGTCTTCTGTGGGTGTCCTCTTCGTTTTCTTCCGGTCAGACATCCCTCCAGCTGGTTTCGTGTGAGGACCTCCTTTTGCTCTTTCCCTCTGTTGTTAGTCTCTGATCCCTACCCGGTCTTCTTCGTTGGGGGTTCTTTACCTGTCCCTCCTACTCCTTCAAGGGGTTATGGCCCTCCTTGGCAGTGTAGTCTGCGGATGGATTGCCTGTCCTTTGACCTCCTACTCCTTTCGGGAGGTAAGGCCATCCTTGGCAGTGTAGTATGGGGGTGGATTGCTGTTGCTCCTCTGTTCCAGGCTTGTGGCCCTTCCCCTTGTGGTTGTGGTTGCAGACCCTTTCTCTTTCTGTCATGGCGCTTTCACATGCTTGTGCCTCCAGGATGGCTCTCGCCTTGGCTTGCAAGGTGGTTCCACGGAGTGGTGCTTTGCGCTTTTCTTGCTATGGCATCGCTGCTCTGGCCTTCTGGTGCTTTACTGCCACCTGGTGCTTTCGCCTTGGCTTGCACAGTTGTTCCTCAGAGTGGTGCTCTGCTCTTTTCCTGCTCTGGCCTGCTGTTGTCGCCTTCTAGTGCCTTTATTGCTACCTCTTGCTGTTTCTCACCTTTTGTTTCTTTCTATTTTGTTTCTCTGGTTTTTTCGCACGCTGTTCCCATGCTCTCCTCAGTTTTGTTGTGATGGCTCCCCGTTGTGGCGCGGAAAATTTCTCCGAAGCAAACTGACGTCAGAGCGCCGGGGTGGGGCTTATGTGACCTTGCTGACGTCACGCCCCCGGAGGACGTCGGGACGGAGTCGCGTGGTACCGCCCCCCGGCGTGCAGAGATGCTGGGCAAGAAAGTTTTCCGGGTCCAGTCTCATGCCTAGGGATAATTCTACGTTTAGGAATCTGCAGCTAGAATCGTCTCTACCAGATACATCGTTTCCGACGGAAAGTAATTTGTACTTCAGGGCGTGAAATTTTAAATAGTACAAATGCTCATATTAACTTAAATCCTGAGCATCACATAGTGCCCTCTGCTGCTTTCTTCTTTTTTCATACTTCTTAGCAATTTGTCCATTCACTACATACTTTCATAATCACTTGTAATGAGGACATTAAGTTATCAGGTCACTGCAGTCACTTAATACACCCTCTATGTCTAGGTACTTTGTACTTAATACTTGCCAACACAAGTGTTTCCTGATATAAATTCGAACAGTTTGACTAGGTGTTCATCACACCAAGATCACATCTCCTTCCTGCCACTAACTCATCACAGATCATAGACCATTTTGACTTAAAAAAAAATATAGCAAGCAGAGCGAAAGAGCTAACATGTTCTTTCAGGTGTAATTTTTCCAGGGGAGAATGTTGTCTTTGCCTGCCACAAATTGTGAGATGTCTAATTAATAATCATAAGGTGATTTTTACGCTTTCCCTGGGAGCACTACGAACTGAGTACTGATCATTGCAATTTAAGATGCTGGCAATTATAGGTCTGTGCTTGTCTCCAGAATATTGTTTACGCCTAAAACAATGGTGGGCTTGCTTTATGAGAAACATCAAAAATGGTAGTGTGAAAGCCCCAAATTAGCTTTTCTACAAATAGCTTCCTACCTAGCACCCAAATCCGCCCTCTAAAGTATCTCATCAGACAAATATTGCTCCTTTAGGTCCTGAAACCTTGAATTTAAGTATGGCATGTGCTGTCTTATGAGCATTTAATCACTTTTTTTCACCCCTTATACAGTTCATGTTTTTTCATCAGCAATGAATAGTATGTTTAGGTTGCTCTTCCTCTGAGGAGCAAGAATGTTGTTTCCCCGGTGCTGCTCCGTTGCTTATAGTGTGCTATCCAGTGCTATTGAAGATCTGTGAATACCTCTATCTTTTTATGCTTCTAATCTACATTGACCATTCCCGGAGCTAAAATCCTTTCGGTCATAAACTATTGCCTATATTGAGTGTACCAGAAACAAAATGATTGAAAGTGGTACTATAATGGCCATCTGAGGACAGATTAAAGGCAAAGGCCTAATATGTATAACATGGGTCCATTTTGTCTGGATTTTGATACTTGTATGGTTGTTGACTTCACTCAAACTTCAAAGTGCTGCTGGTTACGAAATATAGATGTTTGTCGGTGACAAATAGCCTGGGGCCATTTTGTAACTTACTCCTCACTTAAACAGTTATTCACTAACTGTAACTAACTGATTATGTCACTTTCCTCACTCACCTCATTTAATCCTTGTTCGTTTACACATTTCTTCACTCATTCGTCCTCATTATCTTCTCTACTCACTCTCAACTCACTCCTCTGTCTCTCTCATGCTTTTAACTCTGGCAACATCTCACAGAATCTTTACTTTCTGATGGATACTTCTACCTGTAAATTCCTCATCTTTTGAATATCCCCGGTGCCAATCTGGATCCGGAAACTCTTCAATAGCTCTCCCCATGCAAATATTATGTGCTGGCTCCACTTCATTGCCATACGTGGCATCACTGCGAAGTCACTAGAACCATAAAATTCACCTTTAGGAGTGCTGATATCAGTTCCCTTCTTTGCGCTACACCTGCACATTCTGGAGCATTCCGAAGTCTTCTCAGGTGTGTTGATGTCATGGGCGCTTTCTTAAAAAATATAAAAAATTCAGTTGCGATGATACCAGCCGAGCGGGATGGCTTTAAACCATTCAGAGATTGTGATGGCCAAATCTCCATCAGAAATCCTGCAACATGTGCCTCTGGTGCCTGGGATCTGACCACGACCCGCAGGCCTGCAAATCGTGTCAGTGTATGCATCCAAAGGTGATTAAAGAACAAGAGGTCAAGATGTTTATGGCCTAACACAAGACAAGCATTGGGACGTCAAAATTGAGACAGTGATGGAAGTTGCTGCAGTAGCCATCTTCATCGAAGTCACCAAAGAAAAAAGAAAAAATAGAAGAGGCATGAGTCTCTCTGACATACTTCAAGAAGTAAGTCTCCACGACCCCGACTTTGCCACATTCAGTGTCGGACCAGGAACCAATGGTAGTGCCCATGGAGTCTATGGCGCATGTGGTCTCTTCAGACCTGCAGCTGGCTTCGGGGTCGATTTTTTTCTGCGTCATCGATCCGAAGGCCCCAGGCCAGTCAGCTTTGCCCAGATTTTCCGACTCGTTGGGTGGAGGACCCTTCAGTATCCCTGAGTGACACATTAAGCATTTAAACAGATCTGTGGTCCCTTATAGAGTGCTGGCTGGTCCCATAGGCCCAATGACTTGTACTTGTCGAACACTGGAGGGATACCAGCGTCATTCCACTCAACGCCCTTTTCACCCTTTCTTTCCTAGCCCGCATTATCATGGTCAGCAATAGCAGACTCAGTGCCACCACAGCATTCGGGATCAGCGCCGCGGCTACCACCTCCACTGAACATCTCATCTTACACACCTTCAGTACCAGACCAAAACACCTCTTTGGTGCCACAGATGACGCCTCTAATTACACTGACAATACCCTGGTGCTGCTACTATTGATTCTTCCACCTCTTCTGACTCCACCAGTAAAGCTGACCACTCGAACAGACTCTCTTCCATTAATTAACCATCAACTTCATCGCTCCAGGAGAGGCCAAAGGTTAATGGAGGAAGGCAGTTCCTTCTTTTGGGCTCAGATCCAAATGCAGATGATAAGGATGGTCAGTATACATTGGACCTGGACTTTACAGGCCTGAAAGATGCAAGTGATATTGGCACTTCCCCAGAGAGGGAGCTTCTCTCTACAACGGGTTTGCCCCTATTAGAGGTTAATTCATACTACTCGGTCATTAGGAGGGCTGCCAATACCTTCAAGTGCCGTCCACAGAAACAATGATCAGAGCCCCTTATTGAGTTCATACATTTACCCCCCATACAGTGGAATTGGTACTTCCTTTCAATAAGGCCCTAACAGAGCATAGTCTAGCTATTTGGGAAAAAACAATAACTTTTACTGCGATTTCTGGAACTGATACCTGAATCTATAAGCCATATCCAGGAGGTCCTACCTTCCTCTCCTCTCACCCATCCCTGGAGAGCCTAGTAGTGCAAGCTTGTTGTTTTTCCAAGCTAACACCTGGTGCCTTTCCCACAACATAATCTGAGGTTTCAGCAGGGGATTTATTTTTGGGGCCATCAGCAATACGCCCAACAGCAGCACCAACAACAGTGGAACTTCCCTCTACAAGTAGTGGAGAGGACAAAGCAAGGGAAGAACAGGTGCTCTACCCCTTTCTCCCTCCTCCTCTTCTTCCCCAACCACTACAGGGAAACAGCCGTAGTTACTCTTGTCCGAACACACACAGTCATTTTGGGGACAGACATCCATTTTCACATGTTTGGAGGACTTCAGACCTTTCACAAGTTTTAAGGATTCCAGACCTTTGGGTCTTGTAGATTGTGGGAAGGGGTATGCCCTACCCTTCCAGCAGAACCTCCAACCATCTCTTCCAGTTACCAGTACTCCTGCCAGACTATCTGACTGTCCTTCAGCAAGATGTTCTCTCTAGTAATGGGTGCTGTGGAGTGTGTTCCAGAGCAGGAGAGGGGCTAGTGATCCTGTCCCTAGCTCGGGTTCTTCTAGCACTGGAAATGGAAGTCTAGATTGTGTCTGTTGACCTGCAAGATATCTACTGCCACCTTCCTATCCTGCAGATACACAGAAATGTTCTACGCTTCACGGTCCGATCCGAACACTATTAGTTTGCTGTTCTCCCATTTGACCTCACTTCACAAAGGTGATGGTGGTAGATTCAGACCATCACAGATGGCAATTAATTCCAGAATTCCCTTATCGGGATGACTGGCTCCTAAAAGCCAACTCACCAGGGATGTGTCCTACCACACGACAGACAAGTTGTTGGTCAATATGAACTTTTCCATCAACAATCCTAAGTCTCCCCTAGTTCCCTTACAGGGCATCCTGAGGCATATTTATCAAAGTTTTGCATTGCCCTTGCACCACGCAAGGCAGTGCAGGGCCACACAAAATCTAGAATGAGATTTACAAAGCCTGGCTGGATTAACAAAAGGCTGCGCAAGTCGTTGCCTTGCGCTACTCTGCCCTGCCAAGGCGTTCCATGGGTGAAGCATGGGTGTTTCTAAGCATCCATCCATGGATTTTGGTACATTCCGCGAATAAACCTGGGAATGTTTCAAAATTCTACACCTTCCCAGGGGAGGTACAACGAGGAGAAATATGTTTATATATTCTCATTGTTTCCGCTTTCTAAGTGTTCTGCATTCTGCAACACACTTAGAAGAGGAAAGTGTCTCTCAGAGTTGTTTTTGTGCAGGAAGTCAAACAAAAACAATACTGCACCTCTGTGCAAGTGTGTCTGCGCTGGTGCAAGCAGTACATGTTGCGCCAGCACAAACAGGACAGGAATATGCCAAATAATGTTAAATATGGCACATTCCTGCCCTCTCCCTTTCGTGCAGCGCAGCAAGGTATCTTGCAGCATTGCTTTGCTTGAAGACGTGATAAATTGGAAGGGGCAGTACGGTATACCATTGCAAATTGAGCCTTCCCTCCTTCTCAGAAGGTTCACAACATTCAGGCTATGATTGTGATGTTTCAAAATGGAGCGAGTGTTCCAGTCCTGATGGTCTTATGCCTCTTCGATCTGCAACCCTCCTTCATCCTTCTGGTCACCTATGCATGCTGACACATGAGGGCACTCCAATGATGTCTTTGCAGGCAGTGGTTCAAGCACCTTGGAGATACTTTAGTGATCTTACAGTGGTAGAGGATGGACAGCAATCTATCCCAAGTAAGTCCATTTCACTCTCTCCCTCCGGTGGCAACAGTTATCACTGATGCATTCACTCTAGAGTGGGTAATATATCTGGAGGAATGTGAGATCAGAAGCGCCTGGTGCCTAGATGAACCGAGATTGCACATTAACCTGTAGGAATTACAGGTCATAATTTTGGCACTCAAGGTCTTCTTCCCTTCCCTCTGTGATCAGTGTTTTCAGATCTTGATGGACAATAAACTATGTAGTATATCATCAAGCAGGGGTGAGTAGGGTCACACTTCTCTACCAAGAAGCTCTGAGACTCTAGTCCTGGGTTCAGGAACATCAGATTTGCCTGGTGGCACATCACCTTGCAGGTGTGCTCAATGTGCTAGTGGATAGTTTCAGTAAGCTTCATCTTGCCAACCACAAGTGGCATCTGGAATCGGAAGTAATCCAGGACATATTCCAGCTCTAGAGGACTCCTGATATTGACCTGTGTGCCACTCACGAGAACGCTCAATTCCTGAAATTCTGTGACCTCTAGTTTCCAATGCAGGGAGCATTGGGGAATGTGTTTCAGTTGAAGTTGAACTTTTCGCTTCATTATGTGTTTCCTTCCATTCCCTTGATTGCTCGAATTCTGAGAAAAAGTTTTCTTGATCAGCCCCAAGTAATCCTCATTGCCCCCAGATTTGCCACAAAGGGTGTAAAATGTAGACCTCATTTGCTTCTCCCTGTGCCCTCCGCTCTGTCTCCCTCACAGAGTAGACCTCTTGTTGCAGTCACATGGTGTTTTCTCCATCCCAACCGCTAAAGCCTCCACCTGTATTTCTAGAGATTTAACAGGCAACATGAGATCTCTTTCTTTACCTTTCTTTACCTTCTGAAGGTGCGGATATTAATTGATGTGCCCACAGTCATGTCACCAAGATAGTGTACTCAGGCAGATGGTATTTGGCATCTGTCTAACATCTTAGGTTTGTCCTTTCACTAGCCCAGCAGTGGGGCGCAGTGGGCACTGCTAAAGCTTACTTATAAGCCTTTTTGGCTTTTCTTTGTTTACCTGACCAGCTGTTCCTTTTCAAACCATCCATAGTTATGAGGTTCCTAAAGGGACAATTAACAAGTTTCCACCAATCCCTTTTAGGATGCCTCAATGGGGCTACAACTTGGTTCTCATGTTTCTTATATTTTCCCCTTTTGAACTATTACATAGTTGTCCTTTACGATACTCACATTTAAGGCCGTCTTCCTGATCACTAACACATCAGCTAGACGTGTTAGCAAGTTGCAAGCTTTTAGTTTCAAACACATATTCACTTCTTTCAGTCCTAACAGATTGTTTTTTAAGAACCAGGGCTGCCTTCCTGCCAAACAGACTCCCAACCTTCTTCACTCATCCATAGGCAACCGAGTAAGAACAGAGACTGCATCGTCTTGATCATAAGAGAGCAGTTGGCTTCTACGTGGACAGAACATGCGAGTTAAGGCTAGATGATCAGCTGTTTGTGGGCTATATGGGGAAGGTGAAAGGCAAGAAAGTGCATAAGACGACATTATCAAGATGGATAATCCTATGAATTAAGATGTGCAGTGCTCTGGCTAACAAAGAACCACCAGAAGGTATTCAAGTTCATTCCACCAGAGCAAGTTTTGTACTTCTGCAATGGCAACAGGAGTTTCAATAGCACACATCTGCAAAGTGGTGAGTTGGGTGTCCCTCTACACTTTTGCATAGCATTGCCATTTGAATTCGCTGGTTCCTTGAAGTTTTTGGTACAGCCAGCCATGCACCCACACCTAGGCTTGTGACTGCTGGGGGAATTTATTCAAAAGGTGAGGAATCTGCAAGTAGAGCAAATACGCCCTGGAAAGCTCTTTATCCACCCACACAGAAATATGTACTCACATAGAAATCTATATGCTAGTCAATCTTTTCTAAGTCTACACATATACTTTATGCACAGTAGCACTAGGGTTTTCTCACTCTTCTTTTTCTTTTGAGAATCCCATTTTTCCTTGAACATGTTTAAATGTTTGGAAATATTGTGAAGCAAGTGGAAGAAGTAACATTTGAAAAACATGTTTCACTGTTGAGTAATCTCTTCATCTATGCCATCTCCGAAGTTCCTTCCTATTCCCACTCTGGAAACCAATTTACTCCACCTCTTGTTAGAAGTGAATCTTAAATTGTTCCCAAGGTGGAAATCGGCAGAGAAAGTGTTTATGGACAGTTACAAACTCACAAGTTTGCAGGCACACATATACATTGTAAGGCAATAAATCCCTTGAAATTTCTCTACATACCCACATAAAAATATTTATTCACATCGATATCTGTATGTTAGTCAATCTTTTACCAAGTGTACACATGTACTTTGTGCACATTAGCACTTTGTCTTTCTTGGAATTGAGATAAATGTATGCCCTATAAAGCAGGCCATTACATAGCCATAATTGTGATGGATAGGTACACACATTTCCAAGATAAAATACAATGTAGTTCTCTTTGAGTTACACATTTGTAATATAGTGCTTAATCTGATAGGTGCTTACTGGTAAAGGAATAAAGATAATATGGTACTCTTAATGATGGATAAATTAACATGAACTTTTTCAATACAACATGATGTGACTCTGTGATAGAAGAAGCACACATGTCTAAAATGCACCAAAATGTGGTCCTCATTGTGTTGGATAAAAACACACTATTGTGACACACATCTTTATACAGTCCTCATTGTGATGGGAAAAACACCAATCTCTGTAATAGGCAGCATAATATTTCTTGTGACAGATAAAGGCACACAAACCTGTCGTACACAATTTAATATGGTCCTTAGTTTCACCAGTGCATATAGGACCATAGGTCACATTTAAATAGGAGCTATTGTAAAGCACAAAAGAGCACAATCTTGTGATACACAGTATGAAATGGTTTTCAGTGTCCAGAAGAAACATTCATATGCTTGAAACACATAAAGTTGTGGCAGTGTGTATTACATGTTTAAAATGGCAACACAAAACTGTAACATGCGTCATGATGTGCTCCTTTTTGCAATGGATAAAAGCTCACATGCTATACACATGGTCACAAGAATTGCAGAACACGATGCAGTCTTCCTTGTGATGGATGAAAACGTGTGATGTATTTTTCAGAGTGGGGTGTTATAGAACAGAGGTAAAACACGCACTGTGATGTAATGAGTTTGATGGACACAAAATCATAAACAATTCATATTTCTTGACAACAGAGGGGACCAGCCCCTCACAGGAATGCACATGCAATGAGGAACAGGTTTGTTTCTATTAGATATCTTAAGACATCTAGTGCTCATTGCACATGATGAACCCAAATTAATTTGTAACTGTGTCACGGGGTCGAGGATGACTTATTGGAGGAGATACCATGCTCCCTGGTGACTCTGGTGAATGAGGTACTCTTCCTCTGTGTGCAGGCTTCGTTTGCGGTCTGTTCCTTTAAGGAACAGGACTCCAACACCAAGAAGAAGGCGGTCAGCAAGTCCGGATGACGTCTCTGCCCCCTGACCAATGGGGAGAGAGAGCCCCGCTGACGAAAGCGGAAATGGATGCTGGAACGGACACTGAGGAAGAAGTGAGAGCTGAAGAACGCGGAGAGAGCCAGGAGAACCAAAGCGCGTGGAGGAGAAACAGGACCTCATCGCCTGCAACAAGTGGGGAGGAAACCCCTGCAGAGGAGGAGACGCCAGGAGGAAAACCGTTTCACGCTTCACCCTGCCACGCTCCAGGAGGAATGTGGCTGAACATGGTACGGTCCGGCTGCGGGCTGCTCACGGGCACTGGGCTGGAAGTAAGCAAAGTAAGGAGAGGACACACCTCTGCTAAACCGGTGGGTTAACCGGACTACACTTGATGGTGGTCACTTCTTTGAGTGTGGTGATACTCCCTGCACGGGCCCCCTACGCTTCTACATATTGTTGATGTCCCGACGGTCACCAGTGGTTTTCTAGTTTTCTTCCAGAGGGACATATGAGTCCATGACTGACCTGGTGGCCGCATAAGAGGAAGAACGGAAGAAGTATTCCTATCTAACCTCTATTAGCTGTGTAAACAGACGAACTAGGACGTGAAAAAAAAAACATATTCAAACCATACCTAATAAAAGGGATAAAAGAACCAAGTTGCACGTTGATTCCTTCCGGGGCTTAACCTCTTCCTCGACGACCCGGTGACAAACATAAAAAATGTAATATAATCCTATTTGTGATTGAAAGAAGTTTATTCTTCGAAACAGTTTAGATAATACCACAACTTTGCAACAGACCCAGTGGCGTGGTCATTACTGTGATGGGAAAAAGCTCAGATATGTAATACACTACATTACACGGTCCTCGTTGAGATGAATAGAAACAATCATTTGTGACACACACTGTGAGAAGTTGGCCTGGCATATGCTGGTCACTAGTTATAGTGGCCACCTTGCACTAGTCCAATCGACTCTTATGGTAGATAGGTTTAAGACAACCTTTTAAAGAAAGCTATCCTAGTGGTAGCTGTGGAGAGCAGCCTTCAGGCTAAGTCTCAGAGGAATGTAAAGCAGCTTGTTTTACCTTATAATCTCTTGAATTACCAAATGAAAGAACATCACTCAGGTATATATATCAAATATATATGTATTTATTTCTAGACACACTCTACTAATCTCTTTATGAGATTAGAAGCCAGGAACACTTTCAAATATCAACGTTTCACAATAAGTTAAGCACAAATATGGCTGGGGCCCTAGGGGCGTACCAGACCATATACTAAAAAAGAGGTTTAGGAAAGTCGACTTGCAGAATGACAAGGCCTAGGGCCTGTAGAATTGCTGAGGCTTCACGACTGCAGTGATAGCAGGTAAGTAACAGACCCACGGGAGACGCATGCAGTGTGAGAACACAACCGCGGGTTCCCTATTGATTACAATGGAGCAAGTCGCGGTTTGATTTTTAAAGTTTTAGGGTACTTCGAGGAAGTCCACAAGCAAGCCACTTACAAGGTAAGTAATTCGAGGGCCAACACACACTAGGGCATGAGTTACATCACCCAGGGAAGCCGGGTGCATAGATGTCTTTTGGTGTCGGGTCGCGTCGCTGTTTTCTATTGAGACCAAAGAAGACTTGCTGCTTGCGGTGACTGAAGAAGTGTCCGGTGGAATCCAAGGCTGGATTCAAGAGGTAGAAGACCTGAAAATTGAAGGGACGGTGTTCACTGTCACTTGCCAGTGACCCGAGGCCAGGAAGATGGATGTCCACGGATGTCGGGTGATTTCAGGTGATCAAGGGTGTATTGATTCTTTGCTCACGAGGTCCAGGAGGGATCGACGATGACCAGCAGCTGGATTTGAAGTGTGCCATGACGTCTGCAGCTGACTGCGGTATCGGCAACCGGATTGGAGCCAACAAGCCTTGGCAACAGCAAGTCTCGTGTGGAGTGAAGAAAGTCGATGGTGCAGACCAACAAGGTCTGAGGGACTCACCCAGTGAGGGTGAGTGAGGGCAGACCTGGAGCAACCAGGAGAGCCCTTTTAGTTGATAAGAAAGTCTTCGAGGGACCCACAAGCCAACGGGCAAGGGATTGCAAAGACGCCTCTTTGGCCACAAATGGTCCAAAGCACAAGTTCATAGAGCGTTGTGAAGGGGTTGCACTCGACAATAGTGCACGGTTCCCAGGTATTGCAGTTCCTCGTCACTCGTGGGGTCCAGATGCCCCAGCTTTGCTGGGGACTCAAAATGGCCAACGAGAGGTGGTCAGGAAATCTGCTTCTGGGGCTGCAGGGACTTTGGACTCCGGCGGGAGCGGGAAAGTTTGCGACCGTTGTTTCAAGTTTTGGTGTCTGCCAATCAGGGGAGTTACTCCTTTACTCCAAGGGAGATATTTCCGTCTTCCAAAGGTAGTGGAAAATTGAAGGGAACGGATTGTACTTGTAAAGCGTCATCCAGGGTTATCTAACTTGCAATGGCAAGGTGTACCTATCTTCTAGTAAAAGAAAGGGAGGGACTAGCTCTATGACCACTCCTCTAGGAGGGTCAGGGGGGTGGGTGGTTACACCCAGTTCCCTTTGCCAAGTTTCGCACCAGAGCAGGGGCTGGTAGCCCCTGAACCGGTTTGAGCTGGCATATGCACAGAGGAGCCTACTGCTCCCCCAGTACAGGACTTCAAAGCAATCTACGAGTGCACCCACCCAGCTCCAATACACTGAATCCTGTCTGGAAGGTGGTGACACCTCCCTGTGACAGGATGCCTATTGTTCGGCTTCCTCCACTGTGAGTTTCGGTCAGCAGCAGGAGGGCAGCCCAGTGTCTGTGCTGGTGGCATCCATTTTGTGATGCCAGGGCTCTTTCAGATTTCTACCGTGTTACCACAGTAGGTACATGTCATCCCCTCTAGAAGGGTGGGATCATACTCCCACACCTGTTACTGGTGTGGGGGTATGATTCCAAGTTGTTTGACACCAAAGACGACATGTTTTGATGCAGTCATTCCAAAGTTAGCATTAACCGGGAGGTTATAATGCACTTAAGAGTATATGGTTTAACCGCATCCACAAACAGCCACAGGGAATTGACCCTGCCAGCTGCAGAGGGGCCCTGCTCAGGCAGAGGCACCCCCTCACATTGTAAACCAAGCACCCTGCCCTAAGGATTGATAGGGCCTGCCATAGGGGTGACTGATAGGTTTATATGTGTGTGTACGGTGAGATATAGGAACCTATACCTCTGTGAGGAGTGCTAACACTACCTCACCCAGGCTGTAGTAGCAGGCCTAGGGTGTCAGATTTAGTCTGCTTCCCAGGGGTGGCATAATACATGCTTCAGCCCCTGGTAGGCCTGTAAAGTGCCTATGCCCTTGGTACCTAAGGTACCATATACTAGGGGCTCATAAGGCACCACAGTAACCAATCACTAGTGCATCTAATGTGCACTCCAAGTCGTTTAGAGAGAACAGAGAGACTGGGGCCATGATTAGCAGGGACCCAGTCAGACTATAGCCAGAAACCAGTGTATACATCAGAAAAAAAGTGGGGGCAACATAAGTGCAGATCCTACTCTCCTACACAACACCCCCCCCCCCCAAACGCAGGGACATTAAACTAACCTTGACAAGTTCAGTCTTCATGTTCTAAGTGGAAATACCTTGAGAGTCCATCTTCATTGGCATGTTGGGTCCCAGGTCTATGTTCCACTGTATAGTCTATCCCCTGTAGAGAAATGGACCACCTGAGCAGTTTAGGATTTTCACCTTTCATTTGTTTGAGCCATAGGAGGGGCTTGTGGTCAGTCTGAACTATGTAATGAGTGCCAAACAAGTATGGCCTCAGCTTCTTCAGGGCCCACACCACAGCAATGGCCTCCCTCTCTATAGCTGACCAACGTTTCTCTCTAGGGGTCAGCCTTCTGCTTATGAAAGTTACTGGCAGGTCTTGACCTTCATCATTAAGTTGAGACAGTACAGCTTCCACACCCAGCTCTGAAGCATCTGTTTGAACAATGAACTTCTTTTGGTAGTCTGGACTCTGCAAGATGGGGGCAGTGCACATTGCCTGCTTCAGGTCATCAAATGCCTTTTGACAGCTAGCTGTCCACTGAACCTTTTTTGGCATTTTCTTAGAGGTAATATCATTTAAGGGGGTCACTATAGAGCCATATCCCTTAACAAACCTCCTATAGAACCCAGTCAGACCTCAAAAGGCTCTAACCGGTGTCTGGGTTGTTGGAGCTACCCATTCCATTATGGTCTGGATTTTGCTCTGCAATGGTTGAACCTGGTCTCCACCTAGAAGGTGGCCCAGGTACACAACCTGACTCTGCCCTATCTGGCACTTAGTGGCCTTGATAGTGAGGCCTGCTTTTTACAGGGCTTCCAAAACATTTCTGAGGTGGACCAGGTGATCCTGCCAGGTGGAACAAAAGACAGCAATATCATCAAGATAGGCTGAGCAATAGGTTTCCATACCAGTCAGAACTTTATTCCCCAACCTCAGAAAAGTGGCAAGTGCATTTTTCAAACCAAAGGGCATTACCACAAAGTGATAGTGCCCACCAGGGGTTGAAAATGCTGTTTTGGCCTTGGCATCATCAGCTAACCTGATTTGCCAGTAGCCAGCTGTTAGGTCAAATGTACTCAGATATTTGGCTGAGGCGAAAGTATCAATGAGCTCATCTGCCCTTGGAATTGGGTATGAGTCTGTCCTGGTGACTGCATTGAGGCCTCTGTAGTCTACACAAAACCTCATCTCTTTCTTACCACCCTGGGTGTGAGGTTTTGGCACTAGGACTACTGGACTAGCCCATGGGCTATCTGAAGGCTCAATAACTCCTAATTCCAACATTTTCTGGACTTCAGTCCTGATACAGTCCCTGACATGGTCAGGTTGCCTGTAGATTTTACTCTTGACAGGCAGACTGTCTCCAGTGTCCACCTCATGGGTGCACCAGGAAGTCTGACTTGGGGTCAGGCTAAACATATGTCTGAACTGTTGCAGAACTTGTCTGTATTCAGTTTGCTGTGGCTCAGTGAGGCTGCTTGCCAAAGCAACACCATCAACTGACCCATCATCAGGGTTCTGTGAGAGCAGGTCAGGGAGAGGGTCACTCTCCTCCTCCTGGTCCTCATCAGTTGCCATGAGCAAGCCCATGTCAGCCCTGTCCACATATGCCTTTAATCTGTTGACATGGAGCACCCTAAGGGGGCTCCTGGGAGTTCCAAGATCCACCAAGTAAGTGACTTCTCCCTTTTTCTCAACAATTGTATGGGGGCCACTCAATTTGTCCTGGAGAATTGCAAGGCCACAGGCTCCAAGACCCACACCTTCTGACCTGGCTGGTAAACAGTCACGACAGCCTTTTGGTCATGCCAAGCTTTTTGCTATTCTTGGCTAGCCTCAAGGTTTTTGGTGGCCATCTTCATGTACTCTGCCATCCGGGATCGGAGACCAAGTAGATAGTCCATCACATCCTGTTTGGGAGGTTTGAGAGGTAACTCCAATCCCTCCTTCACCAAACATAATGGACCGCTGACAGGGTACCCAAACAGAAGTTCAAAGGGGCTGAAGCCAACCCCCTTCTGTCGGACCTTCCTGTATGCAAACAGAAGGCATGGAAGTAAAAGGTCACATTTTCACCTAAGCTTTTCTGGGAGGCCTTTAATCAATCCCTTTAGGGTTTTGTTGAATCTCTCAACTAACCCATTGCATTGTGGGTGATAGGGAGTAGTGAATTTGTAATTGACACCACACTCCTTCCACATTGCTTTCAGATACCCTGACATGAAGTTTGTACCTCTGTCAGATATAACCTCCTTAGGGAAACCCACTCTGGAGAAGACTCCAATGAGGGCTCTTGCCACCACAGGGGCTGTGGTGGTACTGAGGGGAATGGCTTCTGGGTACCTGGTGGCATGATCCACTACCACCAGGATAAACCTGAGCCCAGATGCAGTTGGAGGGTCAAGGGGACCAACAATGTCAATCCCTACCCTTTCAAAGGGAACACCGCTACAGGTAGTGGTATCAGGGGGGCCTTTGTTGTGCCACCTGACTTGCCACTGGCTTGGCAAGTGACACAGGAGCGACAAAACTCCTTGGTGTCCTCTGACATGTGTGGCCAATGAAAATGAAGGAAAAGCCTGTCCCAGGTATTGTTTTGGCCCAAGTGTCCTGCCAATGGGATATCATGTGCTAGGGTCAAGAGGAACCCCCTTGTAGGAAGGTGGAATCTGACTGCATGGTTGCACCCACTTTTTTCCTGGTGTTTGAATGGTTTTTGACTAGTCTGGCTGGGATCCTGCTATCCAGGACCCCAGCCTAACTGCTTACTCCCTTAAATGACTGGTGTGCATATTAGATGCACTAGTGATTGGATACTGTGGTACCTTATGAGCCCCTAGTATATGGTAACTTAGGTACCAAGTGCATAGGTACTTCATAGGCCTACCAGGGGCTGAAGCATGTATTATGCCACCCCTGGGAAGCAGACTAAATCTGACACCTCAGGCCTGCTACTGCAGCCTGGGTGAGGTAGTGTTAGCACTCTTCACAGAGGTATAGGTTCCTACATCTCACCATACACACACATATAAACCTATCAGTCACCCCTATGGCATGCCCTATCAATCCTGAGGGCAGGGTGCTTGGTTTTCCATGTGAGGGGGTGCTTCTGCCTGAGCAGGGCCCCTCTGCAGCCCTCAGAGTCTATTCTCTGTGGCTGTTTGTGGATGCGGTAAAACCATATACTCTTAAGTGCATTATAACCTAGCGGTAAATGCTAACTTTGGGATGGTTGCATCAAAACATGTCGTGTTTGATGTCAAACGCCTTGGAATCATACCCCCACACCAGTAACTGGTGTGGGAGTATGATCCCACCCTTCTAGAGGGATAGACATGTACCTACTATGGAAACACAGTAGAAATCTGAAAGAGCCTGGCATCACAAAATGGATGCCACCAGCACAGACACTGGGCTGCCCTCCTGCTGCTGACTGAAACTCGCAGTGGAGGAGGCCCAACAAAAGGCATCCTGTCACAGGGAGGTGTACCACCTTCCAGACAGGATTTAGTGTATTGGAGCTGGGTGGGTGCACTCTTAGAGTGCTTTGAAGTCCTCCACTGGGGGAGCAGTAGGCTCCTCTGTGCATATGCCAGCTCAAACCGGTTGAGGGGCTACCAGCCCCTGCTCTGGCGTGAAACTGGACAAAGGGGAGTGGGTGTAACACCCTGACCCTCCTAGAGGAGTGGTCATAGAGCTAGTCCCTCCCTTTCTTTTACTATAAGATAGGAACGCCTTGCCATTGCAAGTTAGATAACCCTGGATGACGCTTTACACAAAGAATCCTGGCCCTTCGACATTCCACTACCTTTGGAAGACAGAAGAATCTCCCTTGGAGTCAAGGAGTGACTCCCCTGCTTGGCAGGCACCAAAACTTGAAACAACAGTAGCAAACTTTCCCGCTCCCGCCGGAGTCCCAAGTCCCTGCCACCCCAGAAGCAAATTTCTTGACCTCTCGTCGGCCATTTTGAGTCCTCAGTGAAGCTGTGGTGTCTGGACCCCACGAGTGACGAGGAACTGCAATACCTGGGAACCGTGCACTATTGTCAAGTGCAACCCCTTCACGACATTCAACAAACTTGTGCTTTGAACCATTTGTGGCCCAAGCCTCCAGCAGGTTTTGCAGCAAAAATCAGAGGCCTACCACATCCCGAGTGACCGTGGGCTCCTTTGAAACATTTCCTCAAGAGACATCATTGCGATCCCTTTCCCGTTGGCTAGTGTGTCCCCCAAAGACTTTCTTCATGACTCAAAGGGCTCCTCTGGTTGCTTCAGACCTGCCCTCACTTACCTTTGCTGAGTGAGTCCCTCAGACCTTGCTGGTCTGCACAATCGACTTTCTTCAGTCTATACAAGACTTGCGGTTGCCAAGGCTTGTTGGCTCCAATTCGGGTGCCGATACAGCCATCAGCTGCAGACGTTGTGGTACACTCCAAATCCAGCTGCTGGTCATCCTCAATCTCTCCTAGACCTCGTGAGCGAAGAGTCAAAACACCATCGACGACCTGAAATCACCCGACATCCGTGGTCATCCATCTTCCTGGCCACCTGTCACTGGCAAGTGACTGTGAACACTGTCCCTTCAATTTTCAGGTCTTCTACATCTTGAATCCAGCCTTGGATTCCACCGAACACTTCTTCAGTCGCCGCAAACAGCAATTCTTCTTTGGTCTCAATAGAAAACAGCTACGCGACCCGACACCAAAAGACACCTATGCACCCGGCTTTCCTGGGTGAGGTAACTCGTGCACTCCGGTGCCCTAGTGTGTGTTGGCCCTCGAATTACTTACCTTGTAAGTGGCTTGCTTGTAGACTTCCTCAAAGTACCCTAAAACTTTAAAAATCAAACCGCGACTTGCTCCATTGTAATCAATAGGGAACCCGCGGCTGTGTTCTCACACTGCAGGCGTCTCCCGTGGGTCTGTTACTTACCTGCTATCACTGCCGTCGTGAAGCCCCAGCGATTCTACAGGCCCTAGGCCTTGTCATTCTGCAAGTCGACTTTCCTAAACCTCTTTTTTAGTATATGGTCTGGTACGCCCCTAGGGCCCCAGTCATATTTGTGCTTAACTTATTGTGAAACATTGATATTTGAATGTGTTCCTGGCTTCTAATCTCATAAAGAGATTAGCAGAGTGTGTCTAGAAATAAATACATATATATTTGATATATATACCTGTGTGGTGTCCTTTCATTTGGTAATTCAAGAGATTATAAGGTAAAACAAGCTGCTTTACATTCCTCTGAGACTTAGCCTGAAGGCTGCTCTCCACAGCTACCACTAGGATAGCTTTCTTTAAAAGGTTCTTTCAGATTTCTACCGTGTTACCACAGTAGGTACAAGTCATCCTCTCTAGAAGGGTGGGATCATACTTCCACACCCGTTACTGGTGTGGGGGTATGATTCCAAGTTGTTTGACACCAAACACGACATGTTTTGATGCAGTCATTCCAAAGTTAGCATTAACGGGGAGGTCATAATGCACTTAAGAGTATATGGCTTAACAGCATCCACAAACAGCCACAGGGAATAGACCCTGCCAGCTGCAGAGGGGCCCTGCTCAGGCAGATGCACCCCCTCACATTGTAGACCAAGCACCCTGCCCTCAGGATTGATAGGGCCTGCCATATGGGTGACTGATAGGTTTATATGTGTGTGTATGGTGAGATATAGGAACCTATACCTCTGTGAGGAGTGCTAACACTACCTCACCCAGGCTGCAGTAGCAGGCCTGGGGTGTCAGATTTAGTCTGCTTCCCAGGGGTGGCATAATACACGCTTCAGCCCATGGTAGGCCTGTAAAGTACCTATGCCCTTGGTACCTAAGGTACCATATACTAGGAGCTCATAAGGCACCACAGTAACCAATCACTAGTGCATCTAATATGCACTCCAAGTTGTTTAGATAGAACAGAGAGACTGGTGCCCTGATTAGCAGGGACCCAGCCAGACTAAAGCCAGAAACCAGTGTATACATCAGAAAAAAAGTGGGGGCAACATAAGTGCAGATCCTACTCTCTTACACACACCCCAATGTGATCCAAAGTAAAATAATAGTAGAACACTTATATAACACACCAAAACACCTGTAACACGCAAAACTAAAGTCATTATGCAGGTGTGCATAAACACGAGGAGGCCAGAGAAAGATGGGTTAGTTCAGGGCGTTTTACTAATTCACGCAGGTCCGATATATAAATCATATAGTCCTTCTCTCCGCTCTTGTTATTCAGGGCGTGACAGGGTTCTGTATTTCAAGTCTTTTCCGGCGTTCTTCCCCCGGGGTCGGGTAGGTGAAGACACTCAGTCGAGAGAGTCCGAATGCACCACAGAACAAGGAAAAACAAAAAAAAGAAGAAAGAAAAGAAAAGGTTTAAGGACAAATCCTCTTCTTTTTCCTGCTCCTTAAAGGGGAAGGGGGTGAGGGTTGTACACCCGTACCGTCACCAGGTGTTTCCTGAGCTTAAGAAAAGATAGCCCCGGAGCTTTAACGGTACCCTCCCTCTCCCCCGAGTTGGGCGTTCCTACTAAACCAGCCCCATACCCTTGCACATACCGTAGGAAGCCACGCATCTCCTGATGCGTGGCTGGAGTCTTCGCGGTCCCGGACTGGGTCCGCCTCCCTCTTTTGCTATTCGATGGGTTTCTCTGGGTCCCGCTGTGGGTCTCTTCTGTGTCGTTGTCCTCGGTACCGTGGGGACTCTTCGGGGTCTGCAACCTCTGCTTCCGTCGACCCGTGGGACGAGTTGGATGACGCCGCCAGGTAAACGATGGGGTCCCGTTCGTCTGCTTCTTCCTCTTCCGTGAGGCTCCTCCTCCTCGCCACACCAACAGCAGCGCGCGCCTCGCTTCCTTTTGCTGATTTAAATACCGCCGCGATTGGGTAGGCTTCGGTGGGGAAAGCATGTGATGCGGTCACATGGGGTGTGATGTCATCTGCCGCCGGGTCATCCTTAAAGGGATCGTCGGTTTCTATTCCTCTTGTGGACTGTAAACAAAGAACAGGGGAGAGATAAGGGGGAAGATGTCTATCGCCCTCTTCAGGTGGCTGATCGTACAAAGACATCCCCTGACAGATTCCCCCCCCTAGGCAGTTCACGTTTGGGGAACTGAGGAATATGGGATAAGGAGCGTTGCAGCTGCCTTTTCAGTGTCGGACTTCAAATGAAAAGGACTGGAGGGCAAGAAACCAGCGAAGCACCCTGGCATTGTTGCCTTTGTTGCGAGCTAGCCATTGGAGTGGGGCATGGTCGGTGTAGAGTAGGAACGGGGCTCCTTCCAGATAATAGCGTAATTTCTCGACTGCCCATTTCACTGCCAGGCATTCCTTCTCGATGATAGCGTAGTTTCTTTCCCTGGGAAAGAGTTTCCGACTAATAAAGGCTATAGGGCGCTCGGTTTCATCGGATGCTTATTGGGACAACACGGCCCCTAGCCCCATCTCCGAGGCATCGGTTTGAAGAATAAAGGGGCGTGTGAAGTCCGGGGAGACCAAAACGGGGCTGGATGTTATAGCTGTTTTTAGTTCCTTAAAGGCTTGAAGGGCTGCTATGGAGGGGGTGAGAAGTTCGCATTCTTTTACTCCCTTTTGTAGGAGGTCGGTCAAGGGGGAGGCAATTTGAGAGTAGTGGGGGATGAACCTACGGTAATAACCGAGTAAGCCTAGGAAGGCTCTGACCGCCTTTTTGGTTGTGGGGAAGGGCGCATTAGTGATGGCTCTGATTTTTTCTTGTTGGGGTTCAATTAGACCATCCCCTAGGAGATAGCCCAGGTAGCGGATCTTCTGATATGCTATTTTGAACTTTTTTGCATTGATATGTAGCCCGGCGTCTTGTAGGGCACCAAATACAGCCGCACAATGTAGGAGGTGTGATTCCCAGATGGGACTATATATGATGATATCGTCCAGGTACGCGGACAAATAACTCCGGTGGGGACTCAATACTATATCCATTAGCCGCTGAAAAGTGGCTGGCGCGCCATGTAGCCCAAAAGGGAGGACTGTGAACTCGTATAGACCAGAGGGAGTGGAGAACGCAGTTTTATGTTGGTCATGGGGAGCGAGTGGTACCTGCCAGTACCCTTTGGTCAAATCTAATGTTGTTATGTATTTGGCCTCTCCCAACTGCTCAATTAGTTCATCCACCCGTGGTAGGGAGTATGAGTCAAACTGAGTGATGGAGTTGACAGCTCTGAAGTCTATACAGAAGCGCACAGATCCATCCGGTTTAAGTACAAGAACGATGGGTGATGACCATTCGCTTTTTGATGGTCGTATAATGCCGGCAGTGAGCATGTCTTGTACCTCCGTCTCGATAGCGGCTCTTCGAGCCGCAGGGATTTGGTATGGACGCTGTCTAATGATTTTCCCTGGTGCGGAGGGTATGGTATGATGGACAATATTCGTCCGACCTGGGACATCAGAGAAGATGGAAGAATAGTTAGAAAATAGAGACTGTAGTGCTTCCATTTGGTTTGTCTGAAGTTCCTTGTTAATGTCAAGATACTGAGCGGTAGACAGGCCTGGTACTTTCTCTGTTAGGAGTATTTTTTTCATAGGGGGCTGTCGTAGCCATTTTTTTAATACATTTATGTGGAATATCTGGGTCTTGTTTTTGGAGAGACGTAATCGGTAGGTGGTCAACCCGATCTTTTCTATGATTTCATATGGGCCTTTCCACTCTGCTTTGTGTTTGGGGACGATAGCTGGTAGAAGGACTAAAACCCAGTCATGCACCTGCAGATGGCGCCACCTTTTGCCCTTATCATAGAACACTTGTTGTCTTCTTTGTGCCTTTTCAAGATTGGTATGTGCGAACTCCCTTAGTTTTGACAACCGTGATCTCAATCCTTTGGAATAATCAAGAAGTGCCTGGGTCTCCTCGGGTGTTTCTTTTTCCCAAGCCTCCTTGGTCATCTCTAGGAGAGTACGCGGTCGGCGGCCGTACAGGAGTTCGAACGGAGAACAACCAAGACTGCTTTGTTTCTGACAACAAATGACAAACAATGCTAGGGGCAAAAGACCACCCCAATCAGGTCCCTCGGCCGTCATCATTTGATTTAGTGTGAGCTTAATGATACCATTGTAACTCTCGCTCAATCCATCCGTTTGTGGATGATATACTGAGGCGTACTGGTTACCTTTCCGGGATCGGGGTAGGGGTCCTATAAGGTCCATTCCCACACGACTGAATGGTTTGCCTATGATGCGTAGAGGTTGTAAGGGAACGGCTGGTGGGTGGGAAGGATTCTTTTTTTGACAGATTTCACATTCCCAGCAGTATTTGGAAATATTTGCGTGTATTCCAGGCCAATAGAAATGTTTGAGGATGGACTCACTAGTTTTCTGAGATCCAGTGTGACCGGCCACTAGATGGCTATGCGCGAAAAACATGACCTGTCCCCTAAAACTTGTGGGTACAAGCAGTTGTTTAGTGGCATTTGGGGCAGCTATTCTATAGAGGAGATTGTTTTCTAAGAGAAAGCCAGGGTAAGAGGTAAGCTGTGGGGAGGCTTGTTGCCACGCTAGCTGGAAGGTAGACTTGTTCTTCTGGGCGTATCTAAAACTCCGGTCGTCTTGCCATGTGGCTTGACTAAGGAATACCTTAGACCAGCTACTCACCGCCGTGTCCTGGAACTTGACCCTTGGTCCGCGCTGACACCGCCACCGATGAGAGTCCAGGGGAGCAGAGCAGAGTGCCAGCGCCAGCGTCAGGGAAGCCTCATCTCACGCGTCGCCGCCCCGGGACTACAACTCCCGGCAGCCCCAGCGGCGGCGCGTCGCTCTAACGCCGTGACTGCGCCAGGAGGCGCCTACAAATTGGGAAGAGGCCGTCAGAGCGGGGGGAGACCAGCTACTCACCGCCGTGTCCTGGAACTTGACCCTTGGTCCGCGCTGACACCGCCACCGCCGAGAGTCCAGGGGAGCAGAGCAGAGCGCCAGCGCCAGCGTCAGGGAAGCCTCATCTCACGCGTCGCCGCCCCGGGACTACAACTCCCGGCAGCCCCAGCGGCGGCGCGTCGCTCTAACGCCGCGACTGCGCCAGGAGGCGCCTACAAATTGGGAAGAGGCCGGCAGAGCGGGGGGAGACCAGCTACTCACTGCCGTGTCCTGGAACTTGACCCTTGGTCCGCGCTGACACCGCCACCGCCGAGAGTCCAGGGGAGCAGAGCAGAGCGCCAGCGCCAGCGTCAGGGAAGCCTCATCTCACGCGTCGCCGCCCCGGGACTACAACTCCCGGCAGCCCCAGCGGCGGCGCATCGCTCTAACACCGCGACTGCGCCAGGAGGTGCCTACAAATTGGGAAGAGGCCCGCCTCGCGGGACGCACGCGGGACGTGCCGGGCGAAGCCCGGGCAAAGGGCGGGCCCTCTGTGGCCCTCAGAGGACCGAGTGAGGCCGGGACGGGCCACGTTATTAAGCTGCCAGGTATTTACTGAGATCAGCTGGACTTGGTGATTTGTATATCCCCACGAATTGAGACATTTTGTGCAGGTTTTAATTAATTCATTTTGGCTAACTCTTTTTGTGTGTGTGCTGGTGATATCACAGCCTGCTTTTGGTTTAATAAAATTTTATGAATTCTGAGGTATTTCCGACCATGTCAAAACCCACGTTAGGAAACAAATCTTCCACTGCTTCAACACTGGATAACTACCTAGTAAAAGTAGTTACTAAAATTAACAGTGAAAGACGTAAATCACTAGGTCAGGGTTCTACCCCGACTACTATCTCCCCTTTATTGAATAATACACCCACTACATCATCCCCTCCATCTCATGGTGTGAACAATTGCAATGAAAACCATGATTTGGTAACTCTGGGTGATCTAGTTCCTATTGAAAAAGAACTGCCTGAAGCTAATAGGGACCCTTTAAAAGATGTAAATGAGGCTCCATTACAGGAATCCCCGGATCCGATAATACAGAGAGTTCTGAGACCCCGCAAACATACCCAATCTAAACGGGGAGGGGCACGAAGTAGCTATAAAAAAACAGATTCTGTGTCCTTAACTGGGGACACCTCGAGGGAAGTCTCATCTAATAATCTAACAACAAAGATTGATTCTGATCAACTAGATTCTTTGGTAGGCATTTTTGAGGCTAAAATCTTAAAGATAGTTGAACCTTTAGTAACCAAAATTGGTGAATTGTCGGCAGAGATTGAAAGTCTACGAAATCTCGTGGGCCTTCGTAGCAATTCACCCGCGAAAGCTAGTAGCGTTACTGGGGGTTTATGCGGAACTGTTGATCCACAAAAGTCCCTAAAGGAAACCTCAAATTGCGTTGAACCCTTAGACGCTGTATCCATGATTAATGTGAATAAAACTATATCTCTAGATAGTTGCCCAAGGAGCAAGAAGGAACCCAGGCTTACGCACACAGGAGGAGCACAACCAGACTTACCCCCTGACTGTGCCCCTTTTGTTGTAGTGTTAACAAATGTCCCCCCCCTGAAGGATGGTGATCAAAATAAATCAGAATCCCACGAATCCCTTAAGAATAAATCTGTTTCGTGGTTAAATAAACAGTGTGGATTCCCTGTGCAACTATCACATCAGATATTAACAACTAGAAGAGTTTCATGGATAGGGCATTCTCGTAAGAATATAAAGGGGGATTGAGTATTAATAAACTTTAGTAATCCTTCTCTAGTTAATAATACCCTATTAAAAGCTACCTTGCTCCCTTACACCGATCAGGGTATTACCCTCCGACCATTGGGATACTTTTATAGGCAACAGACAAATCTACCCATTAGTGACCCTTTGAAGGGTAGAGCACTTAGCACTGAAGGGCAGTCTTTTCATGGTATCACTACATCTAACCGTTTTCAAGCTTTGAGTGATTTAGACTCAAATGATTGACTTCACCACGATTGGGTTCCTCCTATATCTACTAGTGTAGCATTAACATTGATAGTGGAGGAGAACCAGGGAATAATTGGAAGTCAGTTAAGCACGGGGGTGGAGGGTACCTCAAATGTCATGACTGTAGCGAGGAATGTTAATGATGAAAATGTGGGTAGTATAGCTGATGTCCCATCACAGCCTGCAGGCACAAGGGTCCTTAGCTGGAATATAGCCGACCTTAACAGTAAAGCGCATGATCCCTTATGGAGGGATTGTTTATTAGGCTGTGAAATCATTGGGCTACAAGAAACCTGGGACACTGAACGTTCCTTCTTGCTGGATGGGTATACTGCTTTTTGGTCACCTGCGGTGGTCTCTTGTAGGGGGAGGGCAAAAGGTGGACTTCTCACCCTCATCTCATTGACACTTGAGGGTAATTATAGTCAAGTTGAGTCAGGCTCGCCTTATTGCCTTGCAGTGGAAATCCAAACCAACTCTTATTGTTAATTTTTATAATTCTTTTACTAAGAGTACGCCAAATGAACATTTAGTCAGTCTATATGATTTTTTGCAAATGTATAATGATAATAATAAGAATCCTTATTCAATTATAGTGCTTGGTGATTTTAATGTTCATCGTTGTTCAAGCAACTGTTTTGTATGGGACAGTTTAGGTCCATCAAACCAAGGAAACATACATTTTGAACATACACCACAGGGTATGTATTTAGATGAGCTCCTCGCTGGCAATGCCTTCGTTCACCCCGTTAACCATTTAAATGATATTCCAACTTATAAAGGAAGTGGTTTCGGCTCCACCATTGATTACATTTTCGTAAGCACAACCCTAGCAGATAATGTAAGTCGGTACAAGGTCAACTGGTCTATTTATAGTGACCATAATTCTGTCCAGATAACCTTGTCTGACGATCTAAGGAAAAGAGAATCTGACAATCTTACTGTTAGAACTCTGGACATAAGGCCAACTGACCAAACACGTCGCCTGAAATGGTGCCGAGTGGTACCAAAGGACTTCAATGAAAACCTGTTGGGAACGGTTGGGGATGAAATGTATACGTGTCTGCAAGATGGAATTATTGGTGAAGTGGTCCTGACAGCTTATGGTAAAATCTGTTCACAGGTAAATAGTGACCTTAAAAAAGTTTGTAAGGCCAAACCCATGAACGGGGAGAAATGGTTTGATCACAGTTGCTCATTAGCCCAACGGAAGTTAATGAGAGCTCTGAAAGCTGTCCCACCTGACAAAGCAGAAATCGCTGCATTCAGGAAAGCCTCTAAAATGGCCCAGAACAAGCATAAAAATGAAATTAGGGAAGAGGCATGGAATGAACTTTTATCCATTGATGTCATTAAAAATAGTGCCAAATTTTGGACCGTGGTAAACCAGCCCTTTTTTAATGGTAAAAGTAATAATGAGCTTGACTGCGGTATTCAAGAAGAAAAATGGTTTAGTCATTTTAAACAGGTGTATGATGGAGATGGCTCTAGGGTGACGCCTACACTAAACTTGGAAAATTACACTTTGTCTTTTACAGAATTAGAGGTCACACATGCCATCATGCAAATGACAAGTAATAAGGCCCCGGGACCTGATGGAGTCCCGGCAGACCTTTTTAAATCAGATATAAAAATCTGGTCTAGGGGAGGAGCCTAGCGCCCAACCATGATGGACGCGTAGGCACAGGGCTCTCGAGATCCACGCAGCCTCCCACGATTATCCTGGATTTCATCCTGATATTTTGAAGGAATACTACGGGCGAACCTACGCTGAGGATACTCCTGTTCTCAGAACTCAAATCGGACTTTGGGAACTTTACTTCTTCGGTCTTTGGGAAAGAGGCCTGCTCTGCGGCGCTGCCCCGGACTCGGGTTGGCATCTTCCCCGTGTCCCAATTGAACAACAACGGATCCAGAGCTTCGGGCTGACCCGTGCCCCCCAGGTTTCACTTTCGCTTTCGACTCTCCTCAGTGACGTGGAGGGCGGGCGCCTGCGGAGGCTCCACATCTGAGCAGCTCGGGGGCCGGCGGGTGATATCGGTAGCGGGAGCTGTCTACCACTGATTGCGGTGTCCCCCCCCCAGGGAACCACTACAACACACGGGCATCCAAGAGTTGGTTTCCCCTGCCGTGTAATGGCGGCCCGACTAGACGGGGACAAGCTAAGGCCCAAGGCTACCCGGAGAGGTGGCTATGTGCAGACGAATAATATGGATCGGTATGCCCATCAGAAGGGGTCTCCTGGTCCGAGTGGGCTCGTAGAGGTGGCTCGAGAGGGACCGTCATCCTCGGCGGAACTGACACTCAACGATGTCATGGGTGCCATCGACGCCATGAAGGAGTCGGTTGGCCAGCGGTTTGACTCTCTGGCCCACAAGCTGGACACTGTGTCAATTGATGTTAACCTACTCAGAGCGGACCTTTCGAAAACCAGCGACAGGGTCAATTCACTTGCTCTCACGACTTTGGGCCTTACGAAAGATGTTACTGACCTGCAGACGGAGCTTCACAGTCTGAGGGCCCTCGCCGACCTTTCGGTCAAGCGGCTGGAGGATTTTGAAGGCCGGGCACGGCGAAATAACGTGCGCATTGTAGGTGTGCCGGAGAGGTCGGAGGATGGGTCAGTGGATCTTTTTGTGGAGGAATTGATCCTGAACCACCTCGTGCCAAAGGGCCTCAGTAAATACTTCATGGTGGAGCGGGCCCACAGAGTTCCGGGGGGTCGGCCGAAGCCGGGGGCCCCACCGCGACCCATCATCGCCAGGATCTTTAACTTTAGGGACCGCGACGCCATTCTGAAGACCTCCCGTGTAAATGGCCCGCTGAAGTATGAGAACGTGGACGTTAGCTTTTATCCTGACTTTACTCAGGCGGTTCAAAAACAGCGCATGGGGTTTCTGACTGTGAAACGGCGATTAAGAGACATGGGACTGAAGTACGCCATGCTTTTCCCGGCTAAGCTTCGTGTTGAACTGGAGGACCGGACCCACTTTTTCGACCGGCCTGATACGGTGGAGGAATGGCTTGATACATTGCATCGTCGACGCGGGGGAGAGGAGCGGACCGAGGACGACGGAGGTGGCTCGGCGGAGCACCCGTGAACTACTGAACTATGGTTCCTGGCTAATCGTGTGTTGAACTCAGACTTTGGTCAGGGGTGACCTAGTATATGGGACTGCATTGCCCTTCCTTTTGTGTCGGGGGGCTGCGGGGTATCTGGTGAGACTCTTCCTCCTCTAGGGGGGTTTTCTTTCTTCTCGTAGACTAGGTTTATGTCGGGGCGACAGGCACACTGCGAGTTGGGGTAGCTAGATGTTCTAGTGCAGGGGTGCAGGGTGGGGGGGTGTGTCACGGGAGTTGGGGGGGTGGTGGTGGGGGAGTTGTTGTTGTTTCAGGTTTGTTTTGTACCAGGTGATCGATGTTCTGTTTTTTGCTCTCGTAGCGGGTGGGATGATCGTTGTGGTTGGGATGGGGGGTAGGGGGTTGCATATTTTAACATGGAATGTCAATGGTTTGGGGGACCGTGTGAAGCGAGGGGTGGCGCTACAATATCTGAAGCGTCTCTCTCCTGATGTCGTCTTCCTACAAGAGACGCATTTGGTGGGCAACTCCTGTCAGGCATTGAATAGACGGGGCTACCGTTTGGTGGCCCATTCCGGCTTTACCACTGGATCCAGAGGGGTAGGCATTCTGGTCCGAGCCTCTCTCCCACTGGAAATTGATGAGGTGAAGCACGATGACCGGGGGCGTTACGTAGTGCTGGTTGGCCGGTGGGAGGGTAAGACTTTGTGTTTGGTTTCAGTTTACGTCCCCCCTGGGTTGCAGACTACCACCTTAGCGGATCTGGGAGGTCTATTGCTCGGGCTCCCTGAGGGCCTGTTGCTGGTTGGTGGGGATTTCAACTCTGTTGTGTCTGGTAGAGAGGATCGACACCCGCCCAGAGACCTCCCTGGGGCGCATTCTTGGTTAGGTGGTTTTATTGACACTATGGGACAGGTTGACTGTTGAAGAGCGATGCACCCGGGGCTGGCTCAGTTTACGTTTCACTCTGGGGCCCACGGCTCCCTATCTAGATTGGATTATGTGCTGATGCCGGCCGCCCAAGCCCCAATGATTGGGGAAGTTAAACATCTTGCTCGTGGAATCTCGGATCATTCCCCGGTGCTGCTCCACTTGGATATTGCCCTGGGGGCTGGGTGGCACCGATTAACCCCTGGTATCTCCGTGACCTCACAGTTCGTGCCCAATTGGTGAAGTCTCTGGTTTTTCGCGGAAAACCAGGGTTCCGTCTCGTCAGCTTTGACATTGTGGGAGGCCTTTAAGGTGGTGATCCGTGGGCAGGCCCTATCCCTGATCTCCCTTGCTAAAAAGTGTAAAAACGAAGAGGTGGTGCACCTGGAGTCTGACATAACTAGTATGGAAGGGGATCTTGGGCGGGGAGTCACGAGGGAGACACTTCACGCCCTTAGCCTTAAGCAGTCGGACTATAGGGCGCTGGTTACGAATGCTGCCAAGCTCACTAGTCGGGAACAGCAGGGGCGCTTGTATGATGTGGGTGACAAGGCTGGAAAATTGATTGCGTGGCTGGAAAAGAGCGAAAGAGTGAATCGTGTGGTTCCGGTGATTGTGCGTGCGGACGGTGTGAGTGTCACAGATCCCGGAGAGATAGTGAATTGTTTTGCAGATCATCTGCGCGACGTCTATACATCGGTCTCGGATAGGCCGGAGGATGACTCTCGTCAATTGTTACGAGATATTACATTGCCATGCCTCTCTGTCTCTGACAGAGACTTGATGGATGCGGCATTGACGAATGATGAGATAGCACTGGCAATTCGCGCGGTCCGCTCCGAAAAGGCCTTGGGCCCGAATGGTCTGCCGATCGAGCTGTACAAGCTTCGTCCGGAGAAGCTGGCGCCTCATCTCCGTGAGATGTTTAATGCGTCGCTTGAGGTTGGCTCCCTTTCGCTGGACCAGCGGCTTGCAACTATTGTGGTTCTCCATAAAGAGGGTAAGCCGCGAGACAGTTGTGCATCTTATAGGCCTATCTCACTCCTAAATGCCGAACCAAAGATTCTTGCGAAGGTCCTGGCAAATCGACTGATTACTGTAATTGGCGACCTGGTTCATCCGGATCAATCTGGTTTTATTCCGCATCGCAACACCGTGCTGAACCTGCGGCGCCTACATGGAGTTCTCGCAAGAGTCGATTGTATCCAGGAGCCCACCATTTTGGCGTCCTTGGATGCCACGATGGCGTTCGATACGCTGGAATGGTCGTATCTTTGGGCGGCACTGGCCAAGTTTGGTTTTGGACCCGGATTCATTAAATGGGTGAAACTGTTGTATGTGGAGCCGCTGGCGCAGGTGGTGGTGAATGGTAGGGTGTCTGCCCCCTTTGTGGTCGGGAGGGGTACCCGCCAGGGTTGCCCCCTGTCCCCGCTTCTTTTTGCTCTTGCGTTGGAACCCCTGGCGGCGTGGCTGCGGTGGGAGCCCTCTATGGCGGGTATCCGGTGGACTCCGACGTTTGAGGACCGTGTGTCACTATACGCTGATGACATTTTGCTCTACCTCACCTCGCCGCGGAAATCATTGATAGTGTTGTTCGATGTTTTGACCTCTTTCGGCCGCAATTCTGGGCTTGTTATTAACTGGGCCAAGTCCTGTGTATATGTGTTGGTTGGCGACCCCCCTCCTCTCCCTCGCGGCTGTCCGATTCAAATCTCTCAGTCTGGATTTAAATATTTAGGCATACACGTCTCCTTGAGTTCAGCGGTTCGTTACTCTCTGAACCTGATGCCACCGCTTCAGCGGCTTCAGGCTGACGTAGTTCGTTGGCGGAGGCTTCCGTTATCGCCGCTGGGCAGGGCGGCCTTATTTAAAATGATGTCTCTGCCACGGTTTTTGTACGCCCTACAGAATACGCTGGACGTGGTGCCTACACGGTATTTTCGGGAGGTGGAAAGCCTGCAGCGACAGCTGGTGTGGGATGGGAGACCACGTATCGCTCTTGCTAAGCTGACTCTTCCATGGTACGATGGTGGCATAGCTCTTCCTGATATCAGAAGGTATTATTGGGCGTCCCAGCTGGTGGCAGTGAACCATGGGACGTATGGCCCAGCTTTGAACCCCGCGTATGAGATGGATAAGCTACTGTTGCCGGGTGGGGATTTCAATCGAATGCTTTACTCCAAGTAGGGACGCACTAAACTTACGGGCCCCACGAACAATGCTGTACGTGCGTGGCACGGCGCCACGGCTGCTACGGGCTGGAAGGGCCGCCTGACTCGTGCGACTCCGCTGTATGCTTCTGAAGAGTTGGGCGGGCTGTGGCGCACTAAGGGATTTGAGAAGTGGGACACTATCGGTATTAGCCGAGTGGGGGATCTGTGGGCGAAGGGCGCTTTTAAAACGTTCGATGTCCTTCGGACCGAATATAACCTGAGCGATAGGGAATTCTTTCGTTACGCGCAGGTCCGCCACGCCCTGCTTTCTGCCTTTCCGACCCCGGCTGATATTCCTGAGGCCTCCCCCTTGGAAGATCGTATACTTGGTGGTTACTTGCCAGACAGCACCTGATCCCCTGATCTATAAAAAATTGATTAATACCCGCGCGGACCTCCTCACCCGCCTGCGAGAGGTATGGGTCGCTGATGGCCTAGAATTGGACGACGAGGACTGGGTTGCGGCTATAGCCTCGCCGAGGGAAGTGGCCATACCCGCTCGCCTTAGATTTGTGCAGTTAAAGATACTACACAGGGTCTATGTTACCGGTCCCCGTTTGCTTCGCTTGGGCTACTCGAGTGATGGTTTATGTAGGCGTGGCTGTGGCCTGCTTGGTACCTTTCTGCATATTTTGTGGGAGTGTCCAGTGGTTGTCCGGTTCTGGACTAGGGTGCATGCAGTGATGGAGGAGGTCACTGGTGTGGCTTTACTCCCGGAGGCGCGGCGCTGTGTGTTGAGTGTGTGGGAACCGACTGACTGTAACGCGGCCCAGGAGCGCTGGGTGACTCTGGGCAATATGATAGCCAAAAGGGACATCGCACAGCTGTGGGGCTCGGGTAGGTCTCCTACGGTGTCAAAATGGAGAGAAAACATGGATTGGTGCATGTTCCGGGAGAAAACCGTGTATGTTGCTAGAGGCAAACCTAACAAATGGAATAAGATGTGGGGGCCGTGGAATTCCTACCGCGGAGATATATGCACGCCCCCCCGGTGATCGCCTCCGATGTAGCTATGTCCCCTTAGCTCGGATATTCCTGTTCCTTCCTGGAATTGGTACTTGGGTTTTTCCCTGCCCCCCCTCCTGCCTCGCCTAATACTAGCTTTTGCCTATAGTGCCGCTGAGTGGCGGCTGCCCCCCCCCATATGAGAGCAAGTTCCTGCTTATGTAGTTTTCATGCCTGGTTTTAGTTTTGTTTTGTTGTTTCTTTTTCATAAAAAGTTAATTCAAAACCTTCTTGTTGGATGGAGTCTAGTTGTGGGCCTGTTGGCCACCCTCCCGTGTAGGTTGCTCATTTGTTGGCTGTACTGTGTTTCCTTTTTGCATACTAGCGGCCGGCCTCGGAGGTTGTAGGCCCGTGACTGTACATAACTGCTGTGTCAATAAAGGTTTTTTTTAAAAAAAAAAAAAAAAAAAAAAAAAAAAAAATTTTATTCAACGTCTTCGTTAATGCATGTCAACTGGGTCTGCCTCCGACTTGGGCGGAATCTGTCATCATACCTATATATAAAAAAGGCGATAGAGGTGATCCGAGTTGTTACCGCCCAATATCCTTAATAGATTCTTCGGTAAAAGTACTGGGGAGGGTGGTCCTTGCCCAACTGACTGGCTGGTTAGAGGAAACAGGAACACTCTCTAAGGTCCAGTACGGATTCAGAAAAGGGATGGGTACCATAGATCAATGTCTAAATTTACAACTATTAATAGGCAAATACACGGTGGCCAAGAAGGGAACCTTATTGGTAGCCTTTATGGACCTGTCATCGGCCTTTGACCGTGTAAATAGGTCAAAATTGTGGTCCTTGCTCCTATCCCATGGAGTAGACAAAAACATCGTCTACTTCTTAGCTGATCTACATATTGACTTATCGGCTACAGTACGGTATGATCAACAGGGCAATTGTACAAAAGACATACCTATATCAAATGGAGTTAGACAGGGGTGCATTTTGGCACCTCTGCTTTTTACTCTTTACATAAATGAATTAGATAATGCTTTAATCACCTCATGTAATGATATCCCCCGTGCAGGGAAATGTCTAATCCCTGCACTCCTATACGCCGATGATGCCGCCTTACTCGCAAGAACGGGAGTGGGCCTTCAGTTACTACTAGATTCATTTGTGGGCTTTATGATGGCGTTGGATTTAACTGTCAATTTTGCAAAATCACATGTTATGGCTATTGGTTCGAAATCTGCAAAGACTAAAACTTTTAAATGTGGGGGGCACCAATTATCCAGGGTATCTTCATTCCCTTACTTGGGCGTTCTTTTCGATGATCAAGGTTCATGGGTAACCCAAATAACAGCAAAACAGATTGTATTATCTAGAGCGACTGTGGCTGTCCTAGGTTTTGCCAGAAAGCTAGGTGCCAGACCAATGAAGGCCCTTATTCAAGTTTATAGAGCCAAGTGTTTCTCTTTGGCGATGTATGGAGCCGAGGTATGGGGCATTAAAAATGTTAAAAGTATTCAGACTGTTGAGGATAGGTTCCTAAAAAACCTCCTTTCAGTCCCGATCTCAACTGCTAACTATAATGTCCATCAGGAGCTTGGAATCGGTTTTGTAGAAGATAGCATTGCCCTGGCCCCATTATTGAAATGGATTAGCATTTGGCTAAACCCGGACCTACAGATGAATCACACAATTATGAAAGATTGTATATTGCTAGACTATGGGTTACGTATACCTTGGCTGAAATATATTCAGAACCTGGCCATAAAGCTGGGTAGACCTGAATTATATCAGTCTCCAGAAGCCCTAGTAAAAGGTGACATAAAATGGTGCAAAGAAACATTTATGCACATATCTACCATGGATAGGGAAGGGAATGAGTTGGTAAAGGGCACCGTTAGGGCTCACCAGCTCTGTAAAACAACACCATCCCTGGAACCATACTTAGGATTTGTCACAAATGCAAATCACCGTTTCCTATTGACTAGATTCAGACTAAATCAATTACACCTACTGTATGGAGAAAGGAAAGGTTGGAAAAGGGTTGAGGATCATGGCCCTTGCTCTTGTGACAATTTTTCTTTACAGGATATGACACATTTTTTCTTCTTCTGTGAGCACTTTATTGACATTAGGAAACGCTTTTTACTCCCTATATTAAGAAACAAAGGCTTTGTGCAGGTGAGACCTGCTCTTCTTTACCTTCAGATGTTAAATGATGTTTGGGAAACTTTTAACATTGCAAATTTTTTATCTGTTGTAATTCGTTCTCTGAGGAAATGAACTGCATCCTTCCTTAATGTTTTTTTTTTTTTAATGGATTTGTTGCTCTGTTTTATCTTGTGTCAATGTGTTTTTAGCTATAGTGATTATTTAAATGAAATCTGTATTTTTAAGTATTTTAATTGTAGTATGCTTTTATGGTTTGCACTTAAACCGAATAAAGACTTTTGACTGACTGACTGAATACCGTCGGTTTTCCTATGGTTTTTTAAAGTTTTGAGTGTAGTAATTCCATGAACTCAGGATGGTCGGTACCTAAAATCAGTTTCTCGGGTAAGTTAGGGAGACCCCCTTCAATGGCAGGCAAAACCCTATTGTCTGGTAATCGTAGTTTCACTTGCACCGCCGGATATGTTTTAACATCCCCATGAACGCATTTGATGGGTATGAGACGATGGGAAATATTGTCAGTGGGTCTGACGAGACGATCCTGAATGACAGAATGTCGGCAACCTGAATCAAGGAGTGCCTTCACACAAACACCATCCAAAACTAGACTTACGTAATACCCTGTGCCGAATTCTTCAGTGTACAGGACATGCCGGGGTAGGTAGCTTATGTCCATAGGCTCTTCGGGTGGTTTTTTCGAGGGACATAAGCGGGCTATATGTCCCCAGGTACCACATTCAAAACACTGGGGACCCCTTCCAGGCAGGGTCTCGGGTTTAGAGAGTCGGGTTTTATTGGGGTCTGGTATCACTCTGGGTGGTTTCTTTTCCTGTCTCTCTTTCCCTGGTCTCTGTTTATTCTCTATCTCCCAGACCGTAGGGCGTGCTTGAGCCCGTGAATAGGTGGTTGCCATTTCTATGGTTTGTTCGAGGGTGAGACCTGTATGCTGTTTTAACCACCTCTGTGTGGCATATGGTAAAGCTTCTAGAAACTGTTCCCGATAAATCATAGCCATGATTTCTTCTTTGGTGTGATCTTGTGGTCTTAACCATTTGTCGGCGGCGGATTTTAGCTTGTGAAACAGGGTTTTTGGTGTATCCCCGGGTTTCCCTCTCTCTTTTCTAAAGCGGGTCCTGTAAGCTTCAGCGTCTAGACCCAAATGATCAAGTCTAACTTTCTTGATCTCCGTATATGAAGAAGTACCCATCGGATTGGCTGCTTGGTATGCCTCTTGGGCTTCTCCCGTTAACAATGGAGTTAAGAAAAACGGCCATTTATCCTCTGGCCAGCCGGACGCTCGTGCTGCGCGCTCAAAATTAAGAAGGAAGGAGCCAGGGTCCTCTCCTTCATGATATTTCTGTAGAGGCACCGTAGGATAGGTATGAGCGGTTCCTTGTCTCACGGGTGCTGTTTTGGCAAGGTCTTCCTGTCTGTCTGACATCTTGAAAAGACTCTCTAATTGCTGGTTTGTGGATGTGCTGAACAATTCTCTGTCGGCCTGAGCCGATGACATATGTCTCTCCAGTGCCCATTCTAACTTTTCCTGGCCTGCACCGAGTTGTTGTATTAGGTTCTCCATTACGGATAGTCTAATGGACAATTTAGATTTTTCACAGCCTGCTGGGCAGAAAATCTGGATTTTATTAAGGACACGGAGGCTAAGATTATGCAAATCTCCTTTATTGCGCAGCTCACAGCAGCAACAATGAAGAGATCTAGAACTACCAAACATTCCAACAGGATATATAGTCCATGACAACGCAGGCATCTTCCTTCTTTGTGCAGCGAACAAGATAGCTTCGAACAATCAAACTAAATAATCTCCTTGAAGTAACTTAATGAAGACACCCGGAAATTCTCTTGAACATTCTAATCTGAAAAGACAAAAGAAGAAATAAATTATATTCCCAGGGAGGGAACAGTAGAGGAGGGATAATCTTAGCCTCCGTGTCCTTAATAAAATCCAGATTCTCTGCCCAGCAGGCTGTGAAAAATCTAAATTCTATGGCATGACACGGAGGCCAATATTATGCAAGTTTAAAGTGTGTTCAAAACATTATCAATAACATTTGAAACAGGTTTAAAGTAACATTTTTTGAAAATGGACTCATTAGACCAATCCGCAGCTTTAAGGATATCTTGAAGGCTACCACCCAGCATAAAGGCTTTTGAAGCTGAAGCTCCTCTAAGAGAGTGGGCCCCAAAAAAAGAGATGTCAATCCCTGCTTCTTTCATAACATCCTTAACCCATCTAGCTAAAGTGGGGGAGGAGACTGCTTTATGAGGAAACCTGTGGGATATTAATAATTGATCGATAATGCCTCTTAAGCTTGAAGTTCTTTTTTCATATTCTAACAAACACTTAACCACACACAAAGATTCATTCTCAGGAAAAAAGGGATAGAATACAGAAGATGACATAGTCTTAGTTCGTCTTTTAAGGAAAAAACAAACTCCCTCGGGTTGGAAAGCCCTGGAAGAGATATCTAATGCTTTAACATCAGAGGTACGCCTGAAAGAAACAAGGCACAGTAAGACGGTTAGTTTATAGGATAGTTTTTTAAGTGAGAGAGTTGAGTTTTCACCCCAATGATTAATTTAGATTTTTCACAGCCTGCTGGGCAGAGAATCTTGAACACACTTTAAACTTGCATAATATTGGCCTCCGTGTCATGCCATAGAATCTAAGGACAACCCTTACGTCCCACAAACTAGAATATTTGGGCAAAGGTGGGTTTAAAACCCGCATACTTCTCATAAGTTTTTTTAGGTAATAAATTTTGACCTACTGAGATACCATCTATTAAGCAGCGGCCAGCTGCGATGGCCGATCTTTAGACGTTAACGGTTCGATAGGCCAGACCTGACGCGAAGATTTCAGCCAAGAAGTTGAGAACTTGGACTACATCAGTTGAAACGGGATCGTAATTCCGTTGAAGGCACCAACAAACCCATTTACGCCAAGCCAATCTATCGGCCTTCCTTGTTCCAGGTGCCCAGGATTCAGACATGAGTGTGAAAGCGCTCTCCGAAAGTCCCGGGAGCTGCCATTGTCTCCTGAAATCCTCCATGCCATCAGTGACATGAGTCCTTGAAGAACGAGGGGGTGACATTCTCCCTGAGGGTCTGTGATTATTTCCTCAAAGGAAGGAATGAGAATTGGAAAATCCACACTCATTTCTAACATGATGGGGAACCAGGCCTGGGATCTCCATAGGGGGGTTATAACTACTACTATTTCCTTGTTTCTCTGAATTTGAAGGAGAAGACGTGGGAGCATGGCAAAAGGTGGGAAAGCATAGGGTCTCAAACCAAGCCAGTTCTGGAGGAAGGCGTCTATCCCCAAGGCCATGGGATCTGGTCTCTGGTCTCCAGCTGAAGAAGTTGCGCAGTTGAGTGATGACTCTGTCTGCAAACAGGTCTATTCCAAATGGACCCCACAACGATTGGATCTTCAAGAAGATTTCCCTGTTGAGTTTCCAGTTGCTGGAATCCCTGAAATTCCTTGAGAACCAGTCTGCTACCCCATTGTTCAATCCCGGAATATGTTCCGCAATGACTGAAATGCCTTTCTTGAGGCAGTACGCCCAAAAATTCTTGGCTAAATCGGATAGACCTTTGGAATGAGGACCTCCCATTTTGTTCACGTATCTCACAGCAGAAACGTTGTCCATGCGAAGCATGACTGAACACTTCATCATGTTCTTGGTGAGGCTCTGGATTGCAAAGGATCCTGCCAATAGTTCTAGGCAGTTGAGGTGAAGATCCTTCTCTCGGGGCGTCCAAAGACCCCCGTTGAAGAGTTGCCACATGTGGCACCCCAACCCTCTAGGCTGGCATCCGATTCTATTACTAGGTCCGGATCCTGCCCGAAAATTGCTCTCCCGTTCCAATCTTCGGCGTTTCTCAACCACCAGAGTATTTCTTTTCTGGAATCTTGATCCAGGGAAACTAGTTGGGAGTAAGATGGATTCGTCCTGAGGGCTTTGGCTTTGAGTCTCTGAAGGGCCCGATAGTGAAGAGGACCCGGATAGATAGCTTGGATTGTTGAGGACAATAAGCCCAGAATCCTCGCTAGACTCCTTAGGGGGAAGTGGTGAATCTTTAGAATCTTCCTTAACTCCTTCCTGAGTTTCCTTACCTTTTCTCCTGGGAGTTTTAACTCTGCGAGGACTGTATTTACCGAGAAACCCAGGAACTGTGTCTCCTGGCTTGGAGTTGTTAGCGATTTTTTGACATTTATAACGAATCCCAGATGTTCCAAAACCTTTATGGCAAGACTTGTGTGTTGGGAAGCAACCTCTTTGGACTGAGCCATTATCAAAATATCGTCCAGGTAGAGGATTAGTCTTACTCCTTTGCTTCTCAGCCAGCCAGCTATTGGGCGAAGGACCTTGGTGAAGCACCAAGGGGCTGAAGAAAGTCCGAAATGGAGACTTGAGAATTGCCATAGTTTCCCTTTCCAAAGAAATTGGAGGAACTTTTGATGAGGGTCCAAATGGGGATGGTGAGGTACGCATCCTTGAGATCTAGGCGAGTAAGCCAATCCCCTTTCCTCAAAACATCCCTGAGGAGGTTAATTCCTTCCATCTTGAAATGGCGGTAGACCACCCATTGGTTTAATTCTTTTAGATTTATGACGGGTCTCATCTTTTTGTCTTTCTTTTCTACTAGAAAGATATTGCTGACAAAGCCAATCTCTAACCCCTCCCGGATCGCGCCTTTGGCGAATAGGTCTCTTACTTCTTGGGTCACGAGGGCGGAATATTTTTCTGAGAACCGAATTTCCCGAGGTAGGGTTTCCTGAAGGGGTAGGAGAACGAAATCTATTTTGAAACCCTTCACGGTGTCCAGTACCCAAGGGTCTTGAGTCACCATGTTCCAGTTCCCAGAGAAAAGGGCTAGTCTCCCTCCCACCTTTATAGGGATATCCAAAAGGTCTTTGGTTGCACTTACCTGAAGAGAAGGATCTCTGTCTTTTTTCCCCTCTGAAGCCTCTTCCGCGGAATCTTTGTCTTTGGGGAAAGAAAGATGACTGGGATGAAAATCCGGATTGTGGGAATCTTGTTCCCCGTCCCATGTAGGGTCTTGTTGAGAAATTTCCACGGCCGGGGAATCGACCCCGCATCCTCCCGGCCCGGGTAAAAACTCTATTATTAAAGACTCTCTTTATATCTTTTTGTGATTTTTGGATGGAGTTAAAAACTCCTACGTATTTGGCCATTTCCTTGATAAACTCATCTCCGAAGAGAAGGCCCTGAGAGGAAGCTCCCCCTTCTTTGTTAGCTAATTCGACCAACTTTGGGTCAATTTTAAGTAGAACACTCTTTCGCCTTTCGTTAGAAAGCGCAGTGTTTGCATTGCCCAATAGGCAGATCGCTCTTTGCGCCCATTGACGCAGCTCTTTAGGGTCTATGGGAGTGTTATTAAGATAGCCTCCTTCGGCTAATACAAAGATTTTTGTAAGAGGGCCCGTGATGTCCAAGAGTCTATCTTGACATGATTTAAGACCTTTGTCAAGACCTCTTCTGGGGTCTCTTCCAGTTTTGGCAATAAATGCCACTACCTTATTATCCAAATCGGGGGTCGCAGTTATTTTGTCCGGAAGAGAGGGGCGAGGGCATTCAGATCTAAGTCGGGATCTGACCTCTTTAGGTATTTCTTTGCGCAGCCAGAAGGAGAGATATTCTCCAATGTGATGAGACGGTGTCCATTCTGGAGAGAGGGGGTGTTTGATAAGGAGAGGATCAAACATATATTCCCCAAAGGGGTCAAGAATTCCCATTTTAGACCCTGAGGCCCCTGACGCCTCACCTGAAGTGACTGTGATTTCACCTTCCTCTTCAGAATTGAAGTCTGAGGAATAGGAAAGGTCAATTTCATCCTCTAGTCCATCGTCACTGTCGATGGAGATAGGAAGGGTAGGGCCTTTGAACCGCCCATCTGTTGTGCCCGAGGCACAGTCATTGTCACCGCCAAAGCGTGAAGTCAAGAGGGTAGGGTTGGAGTTCCTCTGTTTTTTTGAACCTTTAACTGGGATAGTCTTAAGTTGTCTTTTTCTTTCAGCCGGTATATTCTTTTCGGTCTCCTCCTCCTGAGGGCTCGTGGATGGCCACCCTTTTTTTGATAGGTTATCCAATTTTTTGTTAATGGTGTCATCCAGTGACCCCATAACTTTATCTATGGCCTTATTAATAAGTCCTTGTAGTTTATCCTCCATAGTATTAGCTGAGGGATCTGAAGACATAGCTGAGAGGAATCAACTGTCAAGCAGAAAGGACAAAATGGTTGTTAGGTTGTTATGGAGACTCAATTGTGTGCTAAGGGTCTTTCCTTTAATTGAAGTAGTTAGGAGAGTCCTTTCTCTATTGACAGGAAAGGGGTTATTGTCCTTCTTTTCTTTTTACTAAGTTTGGTTAGGACCCAGGTGTGTTTGTCCTACCTTTGTGTCTTTTTTTTATTTATTTTTATTTAAATTTATTCTATCTGAGAGTGTCCTGAGGAGTTAGGGCGATCCGGTTGAAAGTCCGGTAAGATTTAATGCTTTTAGCTGCTTTTATCGCTATTTAAAGAGGAGTCGAAGTCCGGTAACATTTAAAGCTTTTAGCTGCTTTAATCGCTATTTAGAGGAGTCCCCGGCAGAGCTTCAGCGTGATGCGTCTCCATGGTAACCCAGCGCGGCATCCCCAGCCTCGGGTGAGGTCGCGGAGTCGCCACGGAGACCGGAGAAGCGGCGTGAGATTCAACACGGGACCAGCGTTTGAAAGATGCCGGTCCCGTGCAGCTTTCTACGGTGGAGTTTTCCTCCGATTCAACGCGGGACCGGCGTTTGAAAGACGCCGGTCCGGTGGAGCTTTTCTCAATGGAGCTTTCCTCTGCGTAAAAGAGCCGAGGAAGGGGGGGGGGGGCGAGGAAAGGCGCGGTAACAGTGTCGGAGGGAGATGGAGAGTCTCCCTCCGAGGACAGTTTAAGGCATTGCAAGGTTCGCACACGAGATGTGAAAAAAGTGTAAACCCTGTCTAGCGCGATGTGCGAGGCGGAGGGAAGAGTAGAAGGCAGGAAGTCAGTCAAAAGCCTAACTCAGTAGGAAAAACAGCCATTAATAGAAAAAATAAAGGGGTAAGACACAGCCAGTCGTCAGCCAACCTTATAACTCGACACAGAAATCCAAAACTAGTATAGATCCAAAACAGATAAATATATACTTAAAGTAGTATAGGTCAAGAAAAGATAAATGTGTACTTATCTTGTGAGCAGCAGCAACAAAGAAGGAAGATGCCTACGTTGTCATGGACTATATATCCTGTTGGAATGTTTGGAAGTTCTAGATCTCTTCATTGTTGCTGCTGTGAGCTGCGCAATAAAAGAGATTTGCATAATATTGGCCTCCGTGTCATGCCATAAAATCCCACTTCTGACACCACGTGTGCATAAACACGAGGAGGCCAGAGAAAGATGGGTTAGTTCAGGGCGTTTTATTAATTCACGCAGGTCCGATATATAAATCATATAGTCCTTCTCTCCGCTCTTGTTATTCAGGGCGTGACAGGGTTCTGTATTTCAAGTCTTTTCCGGCGTTCTTCCCCGGGGCCGGGTAGGTGAAGACACTCAGTCGAGAGAGTCCGAATGCACCACAGAACAAGGAAAAACAAAAAAAAGAAGAAGGAAAAGAAAATGTTTAAGGACGAATCCTCTTCTTTATCCTGCTCTTTAAAGGGGAAGGGGGTGAGGGTTGTACACCCGTACCGTCACCAGGTGTTACCTGAGCTTAAGAAAAGATAGCCCCGGAGCTTTAACGGTACCCTCCCTCTCCCCCGAGTCGGGCGTTCCTACGAAACCAGCCCCGTACCGTTGCACGTACCGTAGGGAGCCACATTCAATAGTCATCTTTTTGCAAGTGTACATGTATACTTGTGCACATTAGCACCTGTGCTTTTTTATGATGGACGATTGGATGGATGATGCATGTCCTATGGACCAGGCCTCTATAGAGCCCTCATTGTGATGGATGAGTGCACACATTTCTAAGATACAATACAATATAGTTTTTTTTAGTTACTTAAGATCATACACATTACTAATACACAACATAAGGAAAAACAGGCATTAATAGAAAAAATAAAGGGGTAAGACACAGCCAGTCGTCAGCCAACCTTATAACTCGACACAGAAATCCAAAACTAGTATAGATCCAAAACAGATAAATACATACTTAAAGTAGTATAGGTCAAGAAAAAATAAATGTGTACTTATCTTGTGAGCAGCAGCAACAAAGAAGGAAGATGCCTACGTTGTCATGGACTATACATCCTGTTGGAATGTTTGGAAGTTCTAGATCTCTTCATTGTTGCTGCTGTGAACTGCGCAATAAAGGAGATTTGCATAATATTGGCCTCCGTGTCATGCCATAAAATCCCACTTCTGACACCACGTGTGCATAAACACGAGGAGGCCAGAGAAAGATGGGTTAGTTCAGGGCGTTTTATTAATTCACGCAGGTCCGATATATAAATCATATAGTCCTTCTCTCCGCTCTTGTTATTCAGGGCGTGACAGGGTTCTGTATTTCAAGTCTTTTCCGGCGTTCTTCCCCCGGGGCCGGGTAGGTGAAGACACTCAGTTGAGAGAGTCCGAATGCACCACAGAACAAGGAAAAACAAAAAAAAGAAGAAGGACAAGAAAATGTTTAAGGACGAATCCTCTTCTTTATCCTGCTCTTTAAAGGGGAAGGGGGTGAGGGTTGTACACCCGTACCGTCACCAGGTGTTACCTGAGCTTAAGAAAAGATAGCCCCGGAGCTTTAACGGTACCCTCCCTCTCCCCCGAGTCGGGCGTTCCTACGAAACCAGCCCCGTACCCTTGCACGTACCGTAGGGAGCCACATTCAATAGTCATCTTTTTGCAAGTGTACATGTATACTTGTGCACATTAGCACCTGTGCTTTTTTATGATGGACGATTGGATGGATGAATCATGTCCTATGGACCAGGCCTGTATAGAGCCCTCATTGTGATGGATGAGTGCACACATTTCTAAGATACAATACAATATAGTTTTTTTTAGTTACTTAAGATCATACACATTACTAATACACAACATAATGTCATAGGAGCTTTCTGTCAAAGGAATATGTGATAACACTAATTCACATTAATGTCGCACTTTTAATGATGGCTAAATTAACATGAACTTGTTCAATTCAGCATGATGTGACTGTATGATAGAAGAAGCACACTTGTGCAAAATGCACCAAAATGTGTCCTCATTGTGTTGGATAAAAACACACAGTTGTTATACATATCTTGATACAGTCCTCATTGTGATGGATAAAAACACTTTGCTAATACACAACATAATGTTAAAGAACATTACTGTTAATGGAGCTTACTGTTAAAGGAATATGCAATAACACTAAATCACATTAATATAGTACTTTTAATGAAGCTACATTAACATGAACTTATTCAATGCAACATGATGTGACTCTGTGATAGAAGAAGCACATGTGTCTAAAATGCATCAAAGTGTGGTCTCATTGTGTTGGATAAAAACACACAATTGTGACACACATCTTGATACAGTCTTCATTGTGATAGATAAAAACACCAACCAATGTAATAGACACCATAATATTTCTTGTGGCAGATAAAGGCACACAAACCTGTCTCACACAATTTAACATGGTCCTCAGTTTGACCTATAAAGTCCACATAGGAGCATAAGCCACATTTATATAGGAGCAATTGTTAAAGCATAAAAGAGCACATTCTTGTGACACACAATATGAATTGGTTTTCAGTGTCTAGAAGAAAGGTTCATATGCTTGATACACATGTAAAGTTGTGGCAGTGTCTATTACATATTAGAAACACAAAAGAAAACTGTAACATGTGCTTTGCTATGCTCCTTTTTGCAATGTATAAAAGCTCACAAGCTATACACATGGTCATCTGAATTGCATACAACAATGAAGTCCTCATTTTGATGGATCAAAACACGCATGTGTTTTTTTTCATCTGAGTGTGGTGTAATATCACATAGAGTTAAAACATGCACTGTGATGTCGTTATGAGTTTGATGGACTAAAATTCTTAAACAATTCATATTTATTGACACCAGAGGGGACCAATCGCACATGAATAGTCGTAATGAGGAATTAGTCTATTTCTATTAAGAATCTTACGGTAGCCTTATTATGGTATGCCAGCACATCACAAAGTCTATGCAATGAATTACAAATGAAGAAATAAACCAACATGCAGTTTAGTGCACTGCATGATATTGCCCTCCTGGTGATATTTAAAACATGCACATCCATGTAAAACACTATATGAAATTGCCTTCTATGATAAATAGACAATCTCTCATGTTATAACAGATAGCATGATGTGCTCCTTAATGTGATGTATCAAAGCAAGCGATCTTGAAACCTGTCATGGCATCTAGTGCTCATTGCACTTGATAAACCCAAATTAATTTGTTACATACAATGAGATATAATCCTATTTGTTATGGAAAGATGTTAATTCTTGTTAACAGTGCTTTAGGTACTAGCACAACTTTGCATCAGACTTAGTGGTGTGGTCATAACAGTGATAGGAAAAAGCTCAGATGTGTAACACACAACATCATGCGGTCCTCATTGTGATGGATAAAATCAAACTGCTGTTATGCACACCATGACTTGATCCAAAGTATGATAATAGTAGCTCACATATATAACATACCAAAACACCTGTAACACTCAAAGCTATGGTCATTTTATAGGGCAGGAGCAAACCACTGACAATTTTTTTTTTAATGTTTCCAAAGAAAGTTTTATTCTGCTGACGCGTTTCGACCAAACTGGTCTTTCTCAAATCCAATACATAAGTGGTGATTGTGCCCTATCACCTATAAACACCAAGCTCACACATGAGTAAACATAGTGAAAAGACTTTGTTGGACCTTGTATGATGCCCAGAACCTTGGTAGAAAGACTGGCATTAATAGGTCTAGGCAACGTAAATAAATTAACACAAGTGAATTATTTACCTTATGCGTTCACATGATCACAAAATATATATGGTCATCAAAAAATATATAAAAATATTTATCTTAATAAAAGATTAACATTTCTAATAAGTTTCTAAACTTGCATAATTAATGAAAAGCACACACTCGACACGGGTACATCGAGAAACGCTACCCAAAAATAACAAATCCAATGCCTGTCATCCCAGCACACCATGCGCAGCACCCACGCCGCCCCGCAACCATGACCCTGCTGTGATTCATGATGCTTTTTCAATAAAGGATTTAATAGCGCACAAAGTTGCAATATGAAATGTGATATAATCATTTTAATGGTCTAAACTATCAAAAATAAATCCTGCTTATCAGCACCTAAGGGGAACAATCTCTGTCAGGAGTGCACTCAGAATGGGGTGCAGTTCTGCCTCTATTAAGCATCTTAAGACAGCCTTATAAAATTGTTGTGCAGTGTAATGCCGGCGGTGGGGAACGAGAGTCTTTCAATGAAGGGCTCAGCTCCTTGAATTATGTATCAGTTCCCGATCGCGTTCCTCCTCTTCTGCCTCGTCTCTCCCTGGTATGCCAACAATGCGGAAGTCATTGAAAGACTTGTGTTCCCCACCGCCGGCATTACACTGTACAAAAATTTCAATACATCACGCGTTATGAGGCCCCCACGAGAACCATTCACAAAGCTCCGGCTTGAAAGCCATTAACAAGTCCCCCCTGTCATCACCTAATTATTTTGAAGCGTGAATATCATATTGAAGCACCAGCAACCGCCGCAGGCGTTTCTGGAGAAAAAGGACCATACCCCTTGAGTTCATAAGGCATCATCACCCATGAGAATTCCCTCACCTCAAATGTGGATGACCAAGTCCTGGTCCTGAGGAGAAACCTGAAATCAAATAGGGTTCTGAAATGTGTCGACCCCACCCAGCCAGCAGTAACCACCACCAATCAACCGAACTATACCGAGTACAAACAGGACATTTAAGCCTGGTGTAACTGTTTAACTGCTTCGCTGGTTATGGCAGGTGTATGTAGTGAAACACATAACTGAATTGTACCGCCATTGTTCTTTATGTTAAAATAAGGACTGGTCTATTGTTTTGTCATGTTTGTTCATTTCCTAAGTATTTGTTACATGTCCAATGTACTGTTACCATTGTATTGTTGATATATGTTTGTACTAATTGTTCTTCTTAAGACATGAAAGAAATGTCCATCTTGTTTGTTCCACAAATAAATTAATAAATAACAAGTGTAATGAAAACACTATAACTACTTGAGAATCTAATGTGGTTATTTATGAATGTATTTATTCCAAAACATACGTCCAGACCTTTTTCTTGTTTCCAACTTTCTAAAAGTGGCATTTTAAAAATTGAGGCTTGAAATATGAATTTACCATTCAAGATGGTTTTTAATTACTCTGATACCCTTCATGACTTTCCTACCTACTCCCAATCAAAAATTAACACTTATTAAATGTAATAAAGTACCCAATGTTATGCTATGAAAGAGGCAGGCCTTGCAATAGTGACTACCAGTACATGTCAAATTAAAAACTACATGTCCAACTTTTTTAAATTAAACTGCACCCTGCCCTATGCGCTTTTGAGGGCCTACCCTATAGGTGACTTATATGTACTTAAAAGAATGGTTTAGGCTTGGCAAAAGGTTTATTTTGACCGGTGGAAATGACAGTTTACAATTGCACCCACAAGCTGCAATGGCAGACCAGGGACAGGTTCAAAAAAGGCTACTTAAGTGGGTGGCTCAATAAGTGCTGCAGGGACACTAATAGCATTTAATTTACAGGCCCTGGGTACATGCAGTATCAATTTACTAGGTACTTGCAAATAAATTAAATGTGACAATGGGGTGTGTAGCCCAATTTTATCATGTTTTAGGGAATGTGAACAAGCACTTTAGCACTGGTTAGCAGTCCTAAGGCCAACAAAAGCAAATTCTGAAATATAGTGGGGGTGAAGGCAAAAAGCTTTGGGGACGACCACCCTAAGGCTGACTGGTCTAACAAGCATTGACTTGTAACACACTCTGTGATATTTTTCTCCCGGTGATGTTTAAAGCATGCACAACCCTGCAACACACAGTATGAAAATGTCCTCTGTGATGAATAGGCCCTCGAACGTATTACTAACAAACACCATAATGTGGCCCTCAATGTGATGTATCAAAGAACAAAATCTTGTAACATGCCATATTATCTGTTTCTCAGTGTGAATGGTAAAACCACATGCAATTGGAATATACTAGGTAATATAGTCCTTATTGAATAGAAAAAAATGTCATGCTTGATAACAGTAGCATTGATAACAGCACAAATTTGCATCAAACCTAACGGTGAGGTCATTGTTATGATAGGAGAAAAGGTCAGATGTTTAACACACAATATCATATGTTCCTCGTTGTGATGGATAACAGATCACACTTTTTTGACACACACTAAGATATGATCCATAGGATGGCAATAGAAGCACAGACATATCAGGCACCTAAACATGTGTAAAACTCATAGATACAGAAAGCCAAAAACCTATGTATCCCCATTTTAAAGGTCAAAATAGGTTCAGCTCTACTCTTGCCTTCCAGGTCTTACCTGAGCGACCTCAAGTTCTTATGTTGAATTTGACGTTTAACCAGCTTTTCACAGTTTATGGACAGAATTTACTTACAAATTGTCAAATGCGATAATTAGGAGTTGGATGAATGGGATACTCCATCACAAATGAGATGGAGATCCCGTCTGCAGTTTTACAAGTGCTACAATGCCTAATCCAGGCCCTAAATGTTTACCACTTAAAGAATATAGCACATGTGGCTGGAAACTGAAAAGCAGCTCTTCACTTCACAAATGTCCAAAATACCAACTAAATTGAGGATGCAGAACTACACAAATTCAAAGGGAAACACAGTGAAAAGATGGATATTTTAGCAGTTAGGAACTATTTATTTTAGGGTATTGTCTAAATAATACACTATTTTAAATCCAGTATGGTCAGTTAAATATACGCTGGATAAAATAAGAAAGCAGCGTTTGCTAAATGCATATGTATTCTGTAATAAATTGTCAGTCACATACGAAAGCGATCCAAATAAAGGCTGTTTTTTTAACAAATATATACTGTACCAAATAGGAAGACACTATATGTAAAATATAATCTGGTCCTCATAAACAGACATGTATAAAAACACACACCGATCCTCGTAAAGCTGTTTGTTGTCTTTATGTAGTGTGTAAAAATGGTCTTCATAACACTTGGATACGGGAAATATGTGGTCCTCATAAGGGGGTTATGTCAAAGTCTCAAAACTATTCCCATAATCGTTTATTGAAAATCTGCCAATCCTGCCAATTCCTTGTATGTTGGGTCTCCTGGTTATTTGATCATGAAACTGCAGGTGGTCCAGAACACGGCGGCTAGACTGCTATTGGGTATTTCCTCTAGGAAGAGTGTCACGTCTCATCTGCACTCTCTTCATTGGCTACCTGTTGCGGCCAGAATCAAATTTAAATCTCTGGTCCTGGCTCATCGTACTCTCCATGGTCAGGGTCCTCTATACCTTCAGAGGCGCTTCTCTTTCTATGTCCCCGCGCGGGTCCTGCGCTCGGCTTCTTTAGGCCTGGCCTCGATCCTGCGATATAAACTACAGAGGATTGGGGGCTGCTCTCTGGTGGTTAGAGCCAGCAGGGCCTGGAATGCCCTTCCCCTTGATCTCCGTCTCACTCAGGAGCTCGTAGCCTTTAAAAGGAAGCTTAAAACATTCCTCTTTGCTTGAATGTCTTTGTTTGCCCTCAGGTTCGCGCCGGGACACTCTTGAGTAGCCGAGCGCTTTACAAGTGGAAATAACATAACATAAAATAACTTTCATACTGTCATTAAAGTATAAACATAAAATGTATGATCATTTTGATTCTCTGATGATCAGAAAGCGTGGCCCTCATAATGTAGTTTTTTTTTCACTGGTCTTCATAGAGTGATATAAACATGTATGTGTGTGTGTGTGTGTGTGCTTGCGTGTGTGTGCGCTTGTGTGTGTGCTAGCTTTCCATGCAGTCCTAGATTTGTGCGCGCGCCAGGGGCTTGCTGCTTTCCAGGCTGCCTTGGACCTGTGCACGCGCCAGGAGCCTGCTACTTTCCAGGCTGCCCTGGACCTGTGCGCGTGCCAGGAGCTATCTGCTTTCCATGTTGAAGCTGAGCCTGAGTGACTCTTGCTCTGTTGATGCCCGCGGGGGTGTGCATGTGTGTGCGTATGGATGTACGGCTTACGCTCAGGCTGTGCCTGTTTTGAGAGAATTTTGCAGTTGGTGATCATGCGTGGAGGAGTGGGGTGACATATGGGAGCGTAAGAGTGTGTTTGTGTGTGTTCATGTGTGTATGAAAAGAAGAATGCTTTGGCTGTCACTGCCCCTGTCCATCATACATTTTTGTGTATTACAGGTAGGTCATGTAAAATCATAATTTCAATAAAAGTCAAAAAGACTGTCAATGTTTTTTTAACGCTTTCCTTCAATTCAGAGCAGTATTTAAAGATATAGAGGGCACATGCCGGTGACCCACAGCTACATGCATCCCACCACCTAGCGCCAGACCCTCTTCTAGAGGGTGGGCAAGGTGAGCCAGGTCCACCCAAGGAATACCCTGGCCCACCCAAGGCCTTTCAGAACTGAAAAACAAGTGTTTTTCAACCTAATGTTGGGGCTCTCCCTTCTTGTTTTTTCAACCATTAACACCATTGACATAGGCTGCTTTCAGGCCTGGGAACAGAAGTCAAGTCAGCAGAGTTTATTAGCTGCTATGATGCACAAATGCCCAGCATGGATATCCTGAAAACTGAATCATGATTCTGGGCTTATTGCATCATATGATTAAACTTTAATGCTTTGCAAAGAAAAAAACTGCCACAGTTTTTTAAAACATGACAAGTTGTAAAGTGGCTCTGTATGGCAGCAGAAACATTTCTGCTGCTGCACATGACCAAGAAGGAGCATGCAGGAATTTTAAAGGTCTGCAGCTTAAAGATGTGACAAGCAGCCTCGCCTCCCTTCCCTTCCCCAAAGCCAGAAGCACATCAAAGAAAGCAAAGTATGTAGCTCTTTGGTTGCTTATTGTGTTAAAAATGTCAAATGTGGACAGACGCCAATACCTTATATATAAGATCGATTAAATATGTTGTTGTTTTTTTGGTCTGCACCCACTCACCTTCATGGCTTACCCATGCTTCTTTATGACCCTCCCAAAGAATAAATGCTTGGGCCGGGCGTGCCAGCAGCTTGGCTACAGAACCATATAACATTTTTATACAGCAGAATCCGTGCTCTCATTTTGAGATCAAAAGCTGCCACAGTTTTTTTTACAATGAAATAGGTAATAGCGTAGAAGAAATCCAGAAGTGGTTGGCATCGTTATCTGGTTTTATTGTTTATTGAATAAGATGACAAGATAAAAAGGCCCCATCGGGAACTCCGTCCTGCTGCTCAGCTGCTCTCACTCGACCCGCCCACTCATTCAAAACATGCATTCCTCAACATTCTAACTACATCACACGCACGCAGGCTGAGCAGCAAGGAGAAGGAGACTTGGCAAAGAATAACATATAGCACATCTCCCTTCTTCAAATCGAAAATAAATAAATGTGAAATAATATTAATAAGTCAAAAATGATAAAATGATTCTGGGTCTCTATAGCAAAATAAATACATAAAATCAGAACAATTTCTTTTTAACAATGCAGGATAATGAACATGAAATAATTAGGTACAATAATAATCTTTTTGCCAACTAGGCTTACACAGAATGCGACCAGATAATCTCCTGATTCCAGTGTTGCGTGTAATTGATGAATCCCCCACAATTTTATTTTAATTTGCAGCAAGATTAGAGTCACTGGGATTTGGAGCACTAACGCAGCTTTCTTTACTTATCCACAACTTACATTCAAGATCATTACATAAAGTTACTTTCCTGAGATTCCACCATCGCCCATCATCTAACCTCACACAATTACCGCTGATCTTTAACACCTCTTTGAGTTTGGACCATCTGGACATTCCAGTTTTTGGAATCCCCTCTAGTGAAGTCCTCACCCAATCCCCAATTTTGAATTCACGTGTGCGACCCTTTATTTTCTCATTATGTCTCAAAGCATATTTACATTGATAGTCACTCACTCTTTGCTCCAACATTTCCCTTGGAACCATCTTCGCAGTTTCCTTACGCATCCACGCTGGTGTGATTTTACTGCATGCCTTTCTCCCCTTGAGAAGACTGAAAGGAGTTTCTCGAGTGGCAGAATGAGGTGTGTTACGATAATTCCATAACATTTTCTTGACCGAAGACCTACAATCCACACCCTCCCTTTCAGCCAACTGTATACATTCTTTCAATATGCGATTGAATCTCTCAACCATTCCATTCTGCCTGGGATTGTAAACAGCAGTAGCAGTATGTCTCACGCCATGCTCTTTTAGGTATCCTTGAAATTCATTAGCTAAAAACTGTGGACTGTTGTCAGTAGTGATACTCTCGGGATAACCTTCTCTATGGAAAATTTCCTCACAGAAATTGATAACATTAGATGCCTTGATTTCTTTCACAAAAGCCACCTCAGGCCATTTGGTATAATAATCCATTAAGACAAAAGCAAATTTACCAGTTATGTGGCTGATGTTGAACGGACCACAAATGTCCATGGCTAGCTTTTACCACGGCCTTTCTGGAAATCCAGTGGGGGTAATGGTGGTATCTTGTGATATATGTGATTTGTCACTACACATGCATGCAACACAGTTCCTTACACACCTGTCAATATCCTTATCCATACCAGGCCACCAGAAAGCACATCTCGCCCTTCTTTTCATGCAAGACATACCAGAATGTCCTTCATGCAAAAGTTCTAACAATCTAGAGCGTAATCCCAATGGCACTACTAATTTATCCGTTCTCCTAACAATACCTGTTGCCGATTCAACGGATAATTCAAACCAAATCGTTTTGTATTCTGATAATTCCATATTAGTAAACAATTGATGATTATAATGATCAGATAAACCTGAAGCAACTCGTTGTAATACGGGATCAACCAAAGTGGCCTGTTTCCACTCCTCTAAGCTAATTGCACCATTGCAAGCTTCTTCTACAGAAGCTATTAAACAGTCCTCATCCAGATCCTCATGAATTGTATCATCATTGGAGCTTCCTGAAAGGGGTAAGCGTGACAAACAGTCAGCATTGACGTTTTTAAGACCAGGTACGTACACCACTTGAAAGTCATATTCCTGTAGTCTATACAACCACTTTGCGATTCTAGGTGTGGCTTTTCCGGCACCTTTAGTCATGCAAATATCTATTAATGGTTTGTGGTCTGTTCTTAATTCAAACTTGGTACCCCAAATGTATGTTCTAAAGTGGTTGATACCCCAAAAAAACAGGCAACGGCTTCCTTTTCAATAACAGAATAGGTCGCTTCTGCATCTTCGAGGGTACGAGAAGCAAATGCTACTACCCATTCACAGTTGTCCTTCCTTTGCATTAAAACAGCCCTCAAACCATATGCACTGGCATCCACTACAATGATAGATTTGTTGCAAGGATCATACGGCCTGAGAGCTACAGCTTGACAGATATCACTTTTCAAGCTGTCGAACGCTGCCTGACACTCAGGGTTCCATGTAAAAACCCTAGAAAGGAACAAAGTTGTTCCTTGTCTACAGGAGACGGGGCATTCTTAATCGCATCAAGTAAATTCTTTTTGGGCTTGACCCCTTCTGCAGACAAGGTGTGACCTAAGTAGTCAATTTGTGTCACAGCAAATTTACATTTATCAGCAGAAACCGTCAAACCAGCAAGTTGTAGTTTCGTCAGGACATCATTTAAAACGGACTCATGAGTTGCTAGATCTTTCCCCCACACTAGCACATCATCTTGAAAGACAAGCATGTTGTTGATGCCCTTGAGAATGCTGCTCATGAGTCTTTGAAAAACTGCCGAAGCGGAAGCCAATCCAAAGAGCATCCTAAGAAATTGAAATGCACCCTCAGGGGTGATGAATGATGTGAGGTGACGCGAAGTGGGGTGTAATTTTATCTGGTGGTATGCATTAGATAGATCTATAGAAGAAAAATATTTGGCGTTCTTGACAGAGGCAATCATCTCATTAATGCGTGGAAGAGGGTGACGGTCTATCCAGATATTCTTATTTAGATCTCTAAGTCCACACACATACGCAACTTTCCGTTGGGTTTGCATGCCAAAACCACCGGACTAAGCCATTCTGCAACTCAATAGGTTCAATTATACTCTCCTCACACAACCTGTCTAGTTCTTGCTTTAATTGTGGTCTTAAAACGAAAGGAACATTGCGGACCTTGTGAACTACTGGAAGGGCATCGGACTTTAATATGATGCGATGCTCAAATTTATTTAAACAGCCTAATTTTGTCTTGAACAGCTCAGGATATTTCTTGCTCCATTTTGAAATGGAGGAGTCATCTGTTAGTAGAACTTGATTGGGATGATTGGGATCGAGAATTATTCCTAAACTCTTCTGTTCCTTCCATCCCAATAAAGCTCTACCCTAGTCAACCACATAAACGTTGGCTTGAGCATTTCTTCCTTTGTATGAAATGTTGCCAACAAAATATCCTAAAACAGGAAGTTTGTTTCCACAATACCCTATGGATTCTACATCAGATGGCAAGAGATTACCTTTGCCAATGGACATCCACATGTGTTTGTCTATAATAGTGAAAGGCGAACAAGAATCAGCCCACATGGAAACATTGACTTGGTTAATACACAATGCACATTTGGGTGGCTGGTATGTGCCTGACACATCATTCACCTCATTGTCCCAAATAACCAATACTTCGATTTCACTGTCACTATCACTTAGAGGTAATTCACTACTGTCATTAATAACATTTACAGAACGCTTCCAGAATTCACGATCACCAGTTTTGCAATTTTAGAAAAATGTCCTGTCTTGTTGCATTTAAAACATGTGACATTGATGGCAGGACAACGTGGATTATCTGCAGAGTGATTGTTGCTACCACATCTTAAACAAAAGCGTTTGTAAGTTGTAAATTGCGTTTTAGCTTTGACAGGATAAGTGCGAGAATCATTGTACTTTTCATTGACCGATTTAAACTTTGATTTGGGTTTAACGACATTAGTGTGATCTTTTGGTACAACAGCTATAGTTTTTGATCTGCGACTATCTACAACACATACATCACTTGGGTTGTTGGTGTGCTCATTCTTCAACTCTTTTACATATCGTGAAGTGTTTTCAATTCTTCTAGCTACACTGATGGTTTTTTGTAGCGATGGGTCATTGAGATCCAATAACCTTTCTTGAATTTTTGAATTGTTAGTTCTATTTATGAATTGATCTCTAATAATTTCCTCATGAAGATCTTTGAACCTGCATGTTGCAGCGAGTGTGCTTAAGACTGCAACATACTGTTCAACGGTTTCACCAGCTAACTGCGCTCTTGAAAAAAATGTGTCTCTTTCGACAACTATGCTAGTTTTCTTACCGTAATTCTCTTCTAATGCTCTGAAAGCTTCTAAATACTCATCAGTGACATATTGCTCTGCTTTGGAACTGTTAAAAACAATTTCTTCGCCGGTGGAATTACCACCATCTTCACCACCTACAACATTAATGGTGGAAGAGTTTATTATTACGGGTTTGGGTAGGGTTTTTAAAACTTTCCTTCCCTCAACTCCTAAGTTATGTTTTAAAAGAGCTAATTTATGCGAGGCCAAGAAAGTCTCGCCACCAATTGCTTCAAGATAGGTTTCGAAAGATTCTTGCCAGTCTTCCCAAGCCATGGGAGGCAAACCAGGGTTTTGTAAAAATTTAGGTGGAGCTAACACAGAGTTAGTTTCCATGGTTACAGGTTGCACACTAATAAAATGTTAATACTGGAGATAATAAGGAACAAAAATAATGTCACAAGAATGAGGAATAAAATAAACTAAAATAATAAAAGTAGTCACCGCTGTCTAAAATTGTTGGGTAATGTGATGCTCCTATAAATGTTATATGAACATAAAATAATAAATTGACATAATAAAAGTAGACTCCGTTGTCAATTGAATGTGGAAGAGTTGAAAAAGTGCTTTGTGGTGTTCCAAATCCTTGAAAATGTTGTTAACATTGTTTGCTGAGTTTGAGATCCAATGATGTAAAATTAGAACAAACAAAAAAAAACAAGTTAAAACAATTAAGGTAGACACGGTTGTCCATATCAATCAAAAGGAATCCCAATTTAAATGCATAACATAGTCACTGTAGGCTGCAAGCGGTTAAAATGAACATCGTAGAGCTTGGTGAAACAGTTATCGTTGGTTACGTGCGCATGAAGACTTGTTTTGGAATATATGTCGTTACTACGCATTCTGTTGCAACGCATGCCTTTACCACGCATGCATTACGACGGAATGTTTTTTCTACGCTTTGCCTTTACCTCGATTTTTCCTTTACCCCGCTTTTTCTTTTTTGGGGGGGAGACCCCCCCCAAGCCCCCTTTCTTCTTTTTTTTGCCTTTTTCGCAGGTCTCTGCCGACACTGAAAACGGACTGACGCATTTTCTCGGATTAGGAAGACGTTGTTCCGTGAGGACGTTGCTTGCGTGGTAAAGATGGTCGTTGAAGCATTACGCGTTGTGAAGACGTTTTCGAGGTAAGTGTACCGTTGTAAACGTAATGCGTAGAAAATGCTTCGTGGTAAAGGCTGTTTCCCCTTGTTTTGCAGTATGCGCGATAGTTTTCTCCCAACGCGTTGTGGTTGCTAGGAGAAGGTGACGCGGATGGCAACAAACACACGATGACGCAAAGCGTCTCCCTGACGGGCTTCCTGTTATGCGCGATAATTATGAGTGGCAGCTTGTGGACACAGGTCACGCAGTTCTACAAGGACAATGCCGTGGATTCTTTGAAAATGAAGGCAGACAGTATTCTAAACCAGTTTCAAGTAATTACTTTTAAAATCATCAAGCATTTGAGCGTAAGCGAAATATACAGTTATACCGGTATCGTTGTCACGTCAAAAACGGCACTCCGGTTCAAAGGATATTTCTTTACAAAAGTTAGTTTACTTGATATTAGCCACTTATTTAAACTGCAGAACAAGGATGGGTTGACATACGCTATAAAATAGCCGGAAATAGGTTGCAGTGTGCGTATGTAAATATAGTTATTCCCAGATGGGGCACAAACAATATCAAGCGATCGTGGTTCGCATCATGGTTTTGAGGCTCGATCTTTGCCTCCGAGTGTTATACAGCATTGAACATAATGATCGCATACTACATCCACGTACCTTAGGTCAAGGAAAGACAGAGATAAATCTTTGTGCTTCGGATTATGCACGCTGAGTTCAACTGTCGCCACTTTTACAATGAAATAAGCAATAGCGTAGAAGAAATCCAGAAGTGGTTGGCGTCGTTATCTGGTTTTATTGAATAAGATGACAAGATAAAAAGGCCCCATCGGGAACTCCGTCCTGCTGCTCAGCTGCTCTCACTCGACCCGCCCACTCATTCAAAACATGCATTCCTCAACATTCTAACTACATCACATGCACGCAGGCTGAGCAGCAAGGAGAAAAAGACTTGACATTGACTAACATATAACAGTTGGGGTAACTGCTCCCCTATAGCAGGACTACGTAAAATAAGCTGTTCCATATCCGTGAGTGCAACACTTAAGTATTGAAGGTGAAAATGCTCAGTGCATAAATTACTTACTGGTTAAGATCTGTGGGCAACTTGCAAATAAGGGGCTATTTCGGCTTTGTGAAATTGACAAATTATGTGCACTTGAGTTAACAGTATTAAAACACTTGCTTAAGTCCCCCCGAATTGCTGGGGTGAGTCCTGTATAAATGTGATTCTGTTTTATAAGCGACTGGAATGTGGTATTAGACTCCCGTAACCTTGAAGCCTGGAGTTCTACCAAGCATCACCAATTAAACTGTCATTCTTGGCAAACACTTTCTCTAATACCTGAGCGAGGGCCCTAAGCTTCCAATACTGGGTGTGCTAAGAAACCTTGTAACGTCAGTGTGAGGAGCTACATCTAATTCAAACAGTGAGCATACATAATATAAATCGCCTAAAGTGGAACGGTGAGGAGTGAATGATGTGCGTAGAAAAAAAGATGAACGCGAAGTAGCAACCCTGGCCCCCTGTCAGACTACGAATGTGATGTAAAAATATATATAAAAGACGGGAGAATAAAAACGGAGAGTCACAATAACTACTCGCATTGATGGAAGAGGATAACTTTATTTTTGTGGGTTTCTAAGCCACCTTGGAGCTTTTTAATGTTCGATCGTCAGGGTGTACCGCATAGTCATCTTTCATTTAATGTCAATGCCTCGCCATGGGTAGTAAGCGATATATCGATGAAATTACCATTGTAAGCACTATACACAACTACTCTATAATAAAAAAGAATAGTTAAACAATGATTACACCTGGTGGGTAACGCAGGGCTCTGCAGCCACTGCGTCGCAGGCTCCCCATCCCTTCGGTAGCACAATACAACGCTAACAAACATTTGCAATGCAATAGGTCTCGCATTTATAAGAGTTTGAGCTATTGGCATTGTAAAATTACAATGCCTTTTGTTGGAAACCCACTCCCACACTAGAAGGGGTGGTGGTGGTCTTCCGGACACACTGTGGTAGCTTGGCTCGAGTGGTCAGGAATCAGGCTCCGTGCTAAGCATACAACATACCCAAACAATAACCATGCGTGCATCCGTTCCAAAAACGACTCTACACCGTAAAAATTATGAAAATAACTTTCTTTATCTGCTTTTTCTCTTAGTTGCTGATTGGAGAAAATAAATAAGTCAATCACAATATACAAATTTTAAATAGTGCAGATCAAATAAATACTGTCTGGAGATTCAATAAATAGGGGTGATCATAAATATAAAGGACATAAATAACAGTGCAGGTTATACAGGCAATTAAATATTCTGAGGCAATAAATACTGTCACCAATAAATATTGTACACCAACAAGTCCTGTGGACCAATAAATATAGTGAAGCAATAAATAGGTTAACCACAATAAATACAGGGCCCCCCAATAAATAATTAAGAGTATACAGCAACACTCATGTAATCAGATCACTTTTCAATTCCTAAGGGCTGATTTGGCCCAGGCACAGCTTGTAGGGTTGTGGAAGGCTTGAGGGGTTCTACTCCCTGGCTGGGACAAGGCTGAGGCCTAAACTGAGGTAGATCAAGGGGGGAATACCAGTGCCCTGGCTTTCTCTCTCCACACAACCTCTCTAGGTTAGTCCCAATTCACCCCTGGCACAGTCAGGTTGGTTCCAGCACCTCCCTAGCCCCTTAGAGCAGTCTCTCAGGTCTCCACAGGGCCTTAGGCGCCCTCTACTCCACTTACTGCCCTTTTTCTGATGCTCCGACGCCGCTGGAGTCGTGTCGATGCCGTGAGGCGGTTCCGGTGCGGTCTCGGCGGCCTCGGCACAATGTCAGTTCTAGACGACGCCGGTAGGCGGGTCCGGTCCGATGTCGGCGGCCTCGGTTCGATCTCGACCTCCGATTCGACGGCGTCGGGCAGTCTCTACTCGATGTCGACTTCGGGCGGCTCCGGTTCGATGGCGCTCTCGGCTTCGATGACATCGGCCGGCCTGGCCTCGATGTCGACTTCCGGCGACTCCGGGGTGCGATCCTCACCCCCGACCTCCGGTGCTCCTCCTCTCAGGTTCCGGGCGACTCCGGAGTGCGATCCTCACTCCCGACCTCCGGTACACTTCACCTCGGTCTCCGACGACTCCGGAGGGTGGACTTCACTCCTCCGATGACGCCGCTCACTCGACCTCGGTTAACTTCCTCCTCGACCTTTGGTATTCCTCACGACCTCCGTCGGCGCCCTCTCACGACCTCAGGCGGCTCCGGGTACGACGTCTGCTTCTTCAGTCAGCGCCGCTTCTCCACCTCGGGCTCCAGGTCTTAGGCTACTCGACGCCGGACTCCAGGGAAACCAGTTTCCAGGTCAGGATCTTGCTGCTTTCTGCTTCTAAGGCCTGTTCCTGCTGTCCAGGTCCTTAGGATGAGTTTTTCTGGCTTCTTCCCACACAGGGCTACAGGCTGGGATCCATCAGTAGGGACTAGTATCAAGGGTGGGTTTATGGACCCCACTCCAGGCACAAGTTTCCACCCCTGCTGCTTCACTCCTTCCTCCTTCACTGTTGTGCTGCTCTCTCTTCACCAGTCAGGTGCCAACTGCCAGCTCCAACTGCCAACCCTCTGTCTTAGCTTCCCAACATTCTAAACCGCCTCCAACGGTCACAGGGTTCTGGAATGTTCTGGAAGGTGCTAGTAGGTTCCAGTGGATGCTGGTGATGTCACAGGTGGCCACCATTTTGTGCTTCAGGCCCTCAGACAGAAGTTTCAGGGGTAGGTAAAATGGCTCCCTGAATCTGCAGCAACACGAAAAAGTCTGGTGGTTCCCAAAAAGGAAAAATTCAAACAGGGTTTGAGGCAAAAGTGGGACAAAATAAATAATGATGAGGAGGGACCACCCAAAGGGCTGACAGGTCTAACACGCGTCCCCCCCAGCTGAAAGTGGGGAGAGCTACCCAACCCCTTGAGAGTTCTCATCACTAAGGCGGAAATACCTTGAGAGACCGTCTGCATTGGCGTGGTCCACTCCAGGCCGATGTTCCACCTGAAAGTCCATTCCCTGTAGGGAAATAGACCACCTCAACAACTTGGGATTCTCCCCTTTCATTTGCATCAGCCAACGAAGGGGTCTGTGGTCGGTCTGAACTAGGAAGTGCGAGCCAAACAGGTATGGCCGCAACTTCTTCAGAGCCCATACCACTGCAAAGGCTTCACGCTCTATTGCACTCCACTTCTGTTCCCTGGGAAGTAGTCTCCGGGATAGGAAGACCACGGGTTGATCCAGACCCTCTTCGTTGAGCTGCGATAACACTGCCCCAATGCCATGTTCTGATGCATCTGTCTGGACAATGAACTCCTTGGAAAAGTCTGGGGCCCTTAAGACCGGGGCCTCGCACATGGCTTTCTTCAATCTCTCAAAGGCTTGCTGACAAGCCTCCGTCCAGACTACCCGTCGAGGTTGTTTCTTGGACGTGAGCTCCGTGAGGGGGGTTACGATGGTACCGTACCCCTTCACGAAGCGGCGGTAGTATCCCGTGAGGCCCAAAAATGCTCGGACCTCAGTCTGTGTCTTGGGGGGTTCCCAGGCCATGATGGCCTCGATCTTCGCCTGGAGGGGTTGCACCGCTCCCCTACCCACCAAGTGTCCAAGGTACACTACCGACCCCTGCCCGATCTGGCACTTGCTGGCCTTGATCGTCAATCCAGCTTGTCTCAGGGCCTGGAGAACAGCTTGCAGGTGACGCAAGTGATCCTCCCAGCTGTTACTGAAGACGGCTATGTCATCCAGATAAGCAGCAGAGAAACTCTCCATTCCGGTGAGGATCTGGTTTACCAGGCGCTGAAACGTGGCAGGTGCGTTCTTGAGCCCAAAGGGCATTACACAGAACTGGTAGTGGCCATTGGGCGTGGAGAAGGCTGACCTTTCCCTTGCTCCATCAGTCAAAGAGATCTGCCAGTACCCTGAGGTAAGGTCAAAGGTACTTAGATATTGGGCAGCTCCCAGCCGGTCAATCAATTCATCCGCCCTAGGGATCGAATGAGCATCAGTTTTGGTCACTGAATTCAGTCCCCGATAGTCCACACAGAACCTCAGTTCTGGTTGGGCACCCGGTGGTGCAGCTTTTGGTACTAACACCACCGGACTGGACCAGGGGCTGCTAGAAGGTTCGATCACTCCTAGCTCCAGCATCTTAGTGACTTCACTATGAATGCTGGCCTTCACCTTGTCTGACATCCGGTAGATCTTGGACTTCACAGGTGGGCTGTCTCCTGTGTCCACGTCATGGACGCACAGGTGAGTCCTACCCGGGACAAGGGAGAACAACGAGGAGTACTGCCCCAGGACCTGGCGACAGTCCTCCTGCTGTTCAGGAGTTAGAGATGGGGAGAGAATCACTCCCTCCACCGACCCATCCTTCTCTTGAGACGCAAACAGATCAGGGAGAGGCTCGCTTTCCACGTCCTCTCCTCCGTCAGTCACCATCATCAAGATGACTTCGGGCCTCTCATGGTGGGGTTTGAGGCGGTTGGCATGCAGCACCCGCAGGGGCTGACGAGGGGTCTTCAGGTCCACCAAGTAGGTAGCCTTACCCTTCTTCTCCAACACCTCAAAGGGTCCTGACCAGCGATCCTGGAGGGCGCTAAGCTCTCCCGGTTCGATCACCCACACCTTCTGGCCAGGCTCCAACTCCACCGGGTGAGCATTGTGGTCATACCACGCCTTCATCACTGCTTGGCTGGCTTCCAAGTTGTCAGAAGCTTGCTTCCACAACTTAGCCATTTGGCTCCGGAAGGCCAGCATGTAGCTCACCACATCCTGGGGAAGCTTTCTGGGAGTTCTTTCCCATCCGTCTCTCACCAGGTTGAGAGGTCCACGTACAGGGTGCCCATACAGAAGCTCGAAGGGGCTGAAGCCCACTCCCTTCTGTGGCACTTCCCTGTAGGAAAAAAGTAAACAGGGTAGGAGGACGTCCCATTTCCTCCGCAGGCTTTCAGGCAGACTTCTGATCATGCCCTTCAAGGTTTTGTTAAACCTTTCCACCAGACCATTGGTCTGGGGGTGGTAAGGAGTTGTGAACCGGTAGGTCACTCCACACTCCTTCCACATCGCCCGCATATACGCTGACATGAAGTTGGTCCCCCTGTCGGACACAACTTCCTTGGGAAAACCCACTCGGGTAAAGATTCCCATCAGGGCCCTAGCCACAACAGGTGCTGTTATGGTCCTCAGAGGTATTGCCTCTGGGTACCGTGTGGCATGATCCACCAGAACCAGGATAAACCGGTGACCAGCTGTAGTTGGCGGATCTAATGGACCCACAATGTCGATGCCCACCCTTTCAAAGGGGGTGCTAACGACAGGAAGTGGTTCCAGGGGAGCTTTCAGCTTCACCCCTGTTTTCCCACTGGCTTGGCAAGACACACATGTCCGGCAGTAGGTATCGGACGACACTTTCATCTGAGGCCAATAAAAGTGTGGGACAAGACGGGCGAAGGTCTTGTCTTGCCCCAGGTGTCCTGCCAATGGTATCTCGTGAGCCAACTCCAGAAGGAAGGCTCGATAACGTTGAGGGACTACCAAGGCTCATGACGATCCATGTAGGGGTGCCTTGGGTTCACTGTAGAGGAGGCCATCCTCCCAGTAAACACTGTAGTTCCCTTCAACGTTCCCTGCTGCCTGGGCTTCGGCCTGTCGCCTCAGCCCCTCAAGGGTAGGGCACTCCCTCTGGCCCTGGCAGAATTCCTCCCTGGACGGGCCTCCCTCCACGTGCCACTCGGCCGGGATGGGTAGGTCCTCCAGTTTGGTAACGTCCCCCACCGCAGACTCCTGGTCCACCACCTCCGGTGGCCTATCCGTCCTACGGGGTGGGGACGCCGAGGCAGGCTCCTCCTGTCCTCGGTTCTTCCCTTGACTGGCAGCTGGCTGGGCCTTTGTTCCAGGCTCCAGCCGAAATGAACTCCCTCTTCGGGTAGTCGTGGACCTTGTGCTAACACAGGCCCAGTCAGGTGTACCCAGCATCTCGGTGTGAGTCCGGTATTCCACCTCCTTCCAAGCGTTGTGCTCCATGTCATTCCCCAGCAGACAATCGACTGGCACGGCAGGGCTTACGGCAACTCGAAGTGAGCCTGCAACCCCCCCCCATTCAAAGGGAACCTCGGCCACTGGATAGTGGCCTGTTCTGCCGTCAGCCATCGCGGCTGGGTGGAGTACATCGGGAATTACCTGCTCTGGAGACACCAGTTGGCTACGCACCATAGTCATACTGGCTCCTGTGTCTCTCAGAGCCTCCCCTCTTTGGCCGTTGATGGTGACCCATTGCCCATACTTTGCGGTATTTGCGGGCACCTGGATCTTAGGAACCATCTCCCGTTCTCCCAGGGACACTAAAGTGACACCCGCCCACTCCCTTCCCTTAGTTAAGGGCATCTCCTCCCCGAGCACTACACTAGCTACTCCGGGGGTCTTTCCTCCAATGGGAGGGGGTGGTCGTTTCAGGCACTTCGGATCTCCTTTATAGTGTCCAACGCCACCGCACTCGTAGCAATGGACAACCCTTGGCTGCTGACTCTGGCCAGGATTAGGGTTTCTGGGCGGGTTAGCCTTAGGGGTGAATCCTGTTCCCTTCCCTTGGAAGTTATTTTGGGGGCCTTTGGAGAACTCCTTTTTCTTTTCCCCTCCCTCTTTCTTCTGGGGGCGCCCTGTCCGGCCTTTTGAGTATCCCCTCCAGTCCCCCTTGTGGACACCCGGGTACTAGCCCAAATGTCCGCCTCCTCAGCAAGCTTCCGGGGACTGGTCAGCTTGCTATCCACCAGGTGTTGCCGCAGTTCAGGGAAACATTTCTCGAGCAGGTGTTCCTTCAGTACTAGGTCAAACAACCCCTCGTAGTTCCTCACTTCACTGCCCTGAATCCAACCTTCCAGTGCCTTCTTTGCATAGTCCAGGAAGTCCACCCAATTCTGCGTGCCCAGTTTGTGACTACCCCTGAACTTCTGTCTGTACTTTTCAGGTGTTAGTCCAAACTTTCTGATGAGCGCCAGTTTCATGGTGGGGTAGTGGGTCTGCTCATCCTCCTCGAGGGCCAATAAAGCATCCCTACCAGCTGGAGGCATGTACTTGTACAATCCCCCTCCCCAGTACTTCTCTGGAACCCCATGGGCCCTCAACGAGACCTCATAGGCCGCTAGCCACTTGGCGATATCGTCGCCCACTCCATAGCTAGCTACTATGTCCTTTGGCAGGTATGGTTTAGGTTCCCTGGTGATCTCTTGGGTTTGGCTGCCACCATTAGGAACAGGTTGTGCCCCGATTCTCAAGATCTGAAGATCTATTTCTTTCAGTCGTAATTCATGGGCCATCCTCTGCTCCTCCTTCTCCTTCTCCAGCCTTGCTAAGTCCCATGTGAGCTGTCTTTTCTCCCTCCGGTCTGTTAACTCCACTTCAGACAAGCCACCGCTAGAGGCACTGCTGCCCTTCCTGGAAATGGTTCTGGGCCCCGCTGACAGGTTCCCCACCTCAGGTTGGTACATCTCAGCCCCCTCGGTGTCAGGCTCTCCATCCCTGTCTTCCTCCTCAGCCTTGCTTTCCCGTCGTGCCTCCCCCCAAGCCCTTAAGCTGGTTTGGAGCGCACCCTTCTTTGCTCCTGGGGGACAGTACACCCCCTCCCGCTGGCAAAACTCCCTGAGTTGGCCCACAGTGTACGTTTCTAGATTTTCTAGTACAAACTCCATCTCGCCCACTCAGGTTAGAGGACAGGTTTTGTGCAGTAACTATGCAGGGGGGTACCTTTAATAATACCTCCTCCCACCACCAGAGTAAATTTGGAAAAAACAAAAACCCACAATTAGGAAGGCCGCTCTTGAGAAAACTCCCGGTGTAGGCCTATGGACTACCCACAGTTATTGTTGAGTATGCGTAGGCACAGCTCTATCCCACCACTGAACACCAATTTATGTTGGAAACCCACTCCCACACTAGAAGGGGTGGTGGTGGTCTTCCGGACACACTGTGGTAGCTTGGCTCGAGTGGTCAGGAATCAGGCTCCGTGCTAAGCATACAACATACCCAAACAATAACCATGCGTGCATCCGTTCCAAAAACGACTCTACACCGTAAAAATTATGAAAATAACTTTCTTTATCTGCTTTTTCTCTTAGTTGCTGATTGGAGAAAATAAATAAGTCAATCACAATATACAAATTTTAAATAGTGCAGATCAAATAAATACTGTCTGGAGATTCAATAAATAGGGGTGATCATAAATATAAAGGACATAAATAACAGTGCAGGTTATACAGGCAATTAAATATTCTGAGGCAATAAATACTGTCACCAATAAATATTGTACACCAACAAGTCCTGTGGACCAATAAATATAGTGAAGCAATAAATAGGTTAACCACAATAAATACAGGGCCCCCCAATAAATAATTAAGAGTATACAGCAACACTCATGTAATCAGATCACTTTTCAATTCCTAAGGGCTGATTTGGCCCAGGCACAGCTTGTAGGGTTGTGGAATGCTTGAGGGGTTCTACTCCCTGGCTGGGACAAGGCTGAGGCCTAAACTGAGGTAGATCAAGGGGGGAATACCAGTGCCCTGGCTTTCTCTCTCCACACAACCTCTCTAGGTTAGTCCCAATTCACCCCTGGCACAGTCAGGTTGGTTCCAGCACCTCCCTAGCCCCTTAGAGCAGTCTCTCAGGTCTCCACAGGGCCTTAGGCGCCCTCTACTCCACTTACTGCCCTTTTTCTGATGCTCCGACGCCGCTGGAGTCGTGTCGATGCCGTGAGGCGGTTCCGGTGCGGTCTCGGCGGCCTCGGCACAATGTCAGTTCTAGACGACGCCGGTAGGCGGGTCCGGTCCGATGTCGGCGGCCTCGGTTCGATCTCGACCTCCGATTCGACGGCGTCGGGCAGTCTCTACTCGATGTCGACTTCGGGCGGCTCCGGTCCGATGGCGCTCTCGGCTTCGATGACGTCGGCCGGCCTGGCCTCGATGTCGACTTCCGGCGACTCCGGGGTGCGATCCTCACCCCCGACCTCCGGTGCTCCTCCTCTCAGGTTCCGGGCGACTCCGGAGTGCGATCCTCACTCCCGACCTCCGGTACACTTCACCTCGGTCTCCGACGACTCCGGAGGGTGGACTTCACTCCTCCGATGACGCCGCTCACTCGACCTCGGTTAACTTCCTCCTCGACCTTTGGTATTCCTCACGACCTCCGTCGGCGCCCTCTCACGACCTCAGGCGGCTCCGGGTACGACGTCTGCTTCTTCAGTCAGCGCCGCTTCTCCACCTCGGGCTCCAGGTCTTAGGCTACTCGACGCCGGACTCCAGGGAAACCAGTTTCCAGGTCAGGATCTTGCTGCTTTCTGCTTCTAAGGCCTGTTCCTGCTGTCCAGGTCCTTAGGATGAGTTTTTCTGGCTTCTTCCCACACAGGGCTACAGGCTGGGATCCATCAGTAGGGACTAGTATCAAGGGTGGGTTTATGGACCCCACTCCAGGCACAAGTTTCCACCCCTGCTGCTTCACTCCTTCCTCCTTCACTGTTGTGCTGCTCTCTCTTCACCAGTCAGGTGCCAACTGCCAGCTCCAACTGCCAACCCTCTGTCTTAGCTTCCCAACATTCTAAACCGCCTCCAACGGTCACAGGGTTCTGGAATGTTCTGGAAGGTGCTAGTAGGTTCCAGTGGATGCTGGTGATGTCACAGGTGGCCACCATTTTGTGCTTCAGGCCCTCAGACAGAAGTTTCAGGGGTAGGTAAAATGGCTCCCTGAATCTGCAGCAACACGAAAAAGTCTGGTGGTTCCCAAAAAGGAAAAATTCAAACAGGGTTTGAGGCAAAAGTGGGACAAAATAAATAATGATGAGGAGGGACCACCCAAAGGGCTGACAGGTCTAACACCTTTTATTTATGTTTTGGTTTTAAAACAAATAAAAGGCATTCAGTAGCATAAACTCGCTTAAAAGCAGTGTGTGGAGTGCAGCAGTGTGCGGCGTGCAGCAGTGTGTGGCGTGCAGCAGTGTGTGGCGTGCAACAGTGTGCGGCGTGCAGCAGTGTATGGCTTGCAGCAGTGTTTCGTGTAGCAGTGTGAGGCATGCAGCACTGTGTGGCGTGCAGCAGCGTGCAGCAGTGTGCGGCATGCAGCAGTGTGCGGCGTGCAGCAGTGTGCGGCATGCAGCAGTGTCCTGCGTGCAGCAGTGTCGTGCAACATGCAGCAGTGAGTAATGCTATTTTACAGAACAAGGGAACCCAAAGGAATTAAGACAGGGACCTTGGGAAATTTCATGTTATAGAGAACAGTGGTCCCTATTCAGGAGGAATACAGTGTGATAGATAACCATACACTTAGAATAGAATGTATGTCTTTTGTCCAGGTGGACAAGAATTTATTTTCATAGTATTTTTCAAAAGTAGTATCAAATAAAACATTCAAATGACAAGTGGGCACAGCCGTGAGCAACAGAACACAAGACAGAACAATGAACACAGAATTGTCCAAAAGGCAAGCCAAAATGGGTCTGTACAGTTGTTCTCAGTATAGACAGACACAAATTAATCATTTAACACCGTTGCACAATGTGTTATAGTTTGAGTCTAGTGCATAGGGTGTTTGGGTGTCGACGACGTTTCGATGCCACATTAAATATAGGGCATCATCTTCAGGACAAACAAATAATGCACTGCTGTCTTGATAATATATCACAACTTTTTACAATTCTAAGGTGGCAGAGAGTCAACGGTTCATTATAGGCGCAGGAGCGCTCAACATCTGGGCTTTGGGGGTTGCTGACACCAGCAGGATCAATTCTGTTTGCTTTATGGCAGAAAGTCCTGTTGGGTGCTGTCTCCATTGAAACTCCGAAGCAGATGCGGCGATACTGCCCACGCTCACTGAAGTAATGCGATCGTGCATTCTCCAACAGCTGGCAGACAGCACCCAGATGTTGAGCGCTCCTGCGCCTATAATGAACCGTTGACTCTCTGCCACCTTAGAATTGTAAAAAGTTGTGATATATTATCAAGAGAGCAGTGCATTATTTGTTTGTCCTGAAGATGATGCCCTATATTTAATGTGGCATCGAAACGTCGTCGACACCCAAACACCCTATGCACTAGACTCAAACTATAACACATTGTGCAACGGTGTTAAATGATTAATTTGTGTCTGTCTATACTGAGAACAACTGTACAGACCCATTTGAATTACATTATTTTCTACCTACATGATTGGGGTTCCACTTCCGATCTGTTTGACGTCTAGTTTGTCATGTTATTTTGTTACCTAACCTGACTCCAATTAACTGCTTTTTTCTGTATCTATGATTGAAAAGCATTCGAAAAATCAATGTTTATACTACTGTGATTGTTGTGCTGATGATTCTTTTAGACTGTAATATTATTCTCCAAATGTATGGGCCTCGTCATAAGAGCATTACTGTTATCGTATGAACTAATGTATTATATTTGCCCTGTTGGTCATTGATATGCTGATTTCTTGTTACCTTGGAGGTTTAATATGATATCAGGTGACATTTTGTTATGATCTATGTTACTATAGACTATGGTGTTCCTCATATTCTGTCACAATTTCCGATACTCATTATGGTGATCTTACTGGGACGTGTGTTCTGTTCACTTTAATATATGCTTTTATATTATACTGACTCTCCTTCTCCCTACTAGTCTCCTCCTACGGATTTTTCCGTATAATATCCTAAATTCTTATGAATCTCTCTGAACTTAATGTCCTTTATCCAGACTTAATCTAAAGAAGAGATGTAGTTTTTTAGATACCCTTACAGGGTTTCGAGTTCGTATGTACGTACTCTTGATGTAGGGCGCGCTTGATTATTACCGATTAGACTGTTATCAATACTCGCATCTTGAGACGATATCAATGATAGTAGCATTAGGTTGTTTTTTTTTGGGCCTTAACCTACATGACACCCAGTATTGATAGTTATTGATTTGGTAATTAATAATTAGTTCCTGTAAACTTTAGGCATCTGTGACATCGCACTGATGGCGACGCCTAGACCACATTTTCCCCCAAATATGGGATTTTTGTACAGGGTTCGTCGAGGAGATAACTGAACAGACACTTACTATGATTATTAATTTTACTCATGATGTGCGACTCTTGCTAAGAGTTTAATATGAGTTTCTGTCTGCACTTTGGTTCTCTATAATATGACATTGAGTACGTGAGCCTAAATTCCTCTCCTTTCATCTTTGCCTCTCAATGGCTATTACTGCTTGTTATTGTAGGCATTCAGGATGATACTTTGATCGTCCAAGATGGCGCTGTCTTTCACCAGTTATTCCTGTCAGATCGTTAATCATGATGGCGCTGCTACTTTTTCACTTTTCGGTCAGTCCTCTCTCTATTGTAATTCTCAGGGACGCTCGCGCGTCGCATATATTGAGGGTAAATGTGGCGTTCGCTTGCTTCTATACACACCAGGACCCCAGATATTGACGGAGTACTCTCCTTCACAGGTACGATTGTAGATTTCGTAATACCAGCCACACTAGATAGACCCTGTAATTTGCCGATTCCTTGTGGAGCTGGGTATCGGTTTTAAATTGAATTTTTGTCGAGTTTTGAATTGTATTCAGGCTCTCACACTCTTTTAAACTTACATTATCTTCTGAGTACTGCTACTAGAGTCAATAATTATAACTTTGTACTTTTCAGAAAAATATTTGCCGAGTGACACTTTCTCCTTGGAACTGTGCTGTTCGTATTTTAACGGAGGTAATTTTGTATAGACACTGATGTTTGGATTGTGACGAATAGACTTGGAGTAGTTAACAGGGTTGTCTTGATTTAGATTTAACCTTTCTCTGGCCTCGACGGTGACCTGCGTGGCTTTATTAGATTATTTGACAATTAATTTTCCTCTATTTGATATTTCAAATGGGGGTCAGTTTAAGACATTGAGGACTTTACTCCATGACCGCCTTTTGATATGCACACCTCTCTGTAGATATTGGTCGATATGTTGAGAATACTCCCTGATTTTCGGGTTGATTTCTGTCCCCGCCTAGATAGGTAATACATATATTTTACTTTCTAGGTTCCGGAAACGCACTAATAGTATTCCTTTGCTGATTGACATTTGCATCGTACTCGTTGTTTGTGACTGATCATTATATTTATAGGGTGAGTGTTTTATACATTATATAAATTGCCCATCGGGCTTTTATTCACGGTACCCCTATGCGGAATTTGGGGTTACTGTTTCGTTTTTTAACGAGGGATTTTCTTTCACTTTTTCATGGTACATTTCAGGGTCACTGCTTCTTACACCATATTATACTGAGTATCTATATCTATAGACACATTTAGGGTGAGACCGTCTCAACCCTTTTCACTCTTTATATCAGGGTGTTCTCTTCCTGCTCCCCTTCTCTGGTTTCTGCTTCATGTTTAGATTCACATTTCGAATTTTCACTTCTCTCCACAATTCCAACGTGATGGGACTTTTTCAACTCACTTCATAACACTCTGTAGTGAGTACTCACTGAGGAGTTTCGGGTTCTTAAGGTCGTTCCTTTGTTCTATCATTAATGTGTAACTCTACCGATGTATGATTATTTCTCTATATTTGAAAAAAGGTTTTCTATCTTTGTTTGTAGCCCTGAGGAAGTCGTGGGGGTTGTATTACCCCAAGACGAAACACGTGTTGGCCGCATGCACCTCTGGCGTGATGCTGTGGAATATGTGAACAGGACAACTGAGAAAATAAAGAAAAGATAAATCCTCACACAAAAGGATTGAACTTGATTTTGTCAATTGTTTCAACTACACTGGACATTTTGACTTTGCCTATGCTCGGGAACAAACCACGTTTTTTACATGTTTATCGTCAATTAATTTGTTTAATTGAAGATCTGGGGACTCTTTGTGGTTGCTTCCCCCTGTTCCCTTGAGCACTCTTTCTATGACCATTGATTTGTGATATACTCTATTTTGATTTTGCGCAATTTACAACCTAGCCACAACTTGTGAATCCAGACCCATTTTGGCTTGCCTTTTGGCCAATTCTGTGTTCATTGTTCTGTCTTGTGTTCTGTTGGTCACGGCTGTGCCCACTTGTCATTTGAATGTTTTATTTGATACTACTTTTGAAAAATACTATGAAAATAAATTCTTGTCCAGCTGGACAAAAGACATACATTCTATTCTAAGTGTATGGTTATCTATCACACTGTATTCCTCCTGAATAGGGACCACTGTTCTCTATAGCAGTGAGTAATGCAGCAGTGTGCAGCAGTGAGTGGTGTGCAGCAGTGTGCGGCATGCAGCAGTGTGTGGCGTGCAGCAGTGTGTGGCGTGCAGCAGTGTCTCATGTAGCATTGTGTGGCGTGCAGCAGTGTGTGGCATGCAGCAGTGTGCGGCGTGCAGCAGTGTGCGGCATGCAGCAGTGTGCGGCGTGCAGCAGTGTGCGGCATGCAGCAGTGTGCGGCGTGTAGCATTGTGTGGCGTGCAGCATTGTGTGGCGTGCAGCGGCATGCAGCAGTGTGTGGCGTGCAGCAGTGTGTGGCATGCAGCAGTGTGTGGCGTGTAGCAGTGTGCGGCATGCAGCAGTGTGAGGCGTGCAGCAGTGTGAGGCGTGCAGCAGTGTGAGGTATGCAGCAGTATGTGGTGTGCAGCAGTGTGTGGCATGCAGAAGTGTGAGGCGTGCAGCAGTGTGAGGCATGCAGCAGTGTTTCGTGTCGCAGTGTGAGGCATGCAGCAGTGTGCGGCATGCAGCAGTGTGCGGCGTGCAGCACTTTGTAATGCAGCAGTGTGTAATGCAGCAGTGTGCGGCGTGCAGCAGTGTGCGACGTGCAGCAGTGTGTGGCGTGCAGGAGTTTGAGGCATGCAGCAGTGTTTCATGTAGCCGTGTGAGGCATGCAGCAATGTGGCGCGCAGCAGTGTGCTGCGTGCAGCAAAGTGGTGCGTGCAGCAGTATCGTGCAGCATGCAGCAGTGAGTAATGCAGCAGTGTGTGGCGTGCAGCAGTGTGCGGCGTGCAGCAGTGTGTGGCGTGCAGCAGTGTTTTGTGTAGCAGTGTGCAGCGTGCAGCAGTGTGTGGCATGCAGCAGTGTGTGGCGTGCAGCAGTGTGTGGCGTGCAGCAGTGTGTGGCGTGCAGCAGTGTGCGGCGTGCAGCAGTGTGCGGCGTGCAGCAGTGTGCGGCATGCAGCAGTGTGCGGCATGCAGCAGTGTGCGGCGTGCAGCAGTGTGTGGCGTGCAGCAGTGTGAGGCATGCAGCAGTGTGTGGCGTGCAGCAGTGTGTGGCATGCAGAAGTGTGAGGCGTGTGAGGCGTGCAGCAGTGTGAGGCGTGCAGCAGTGTTTTGTGTCGCAGTGTGAGGCATGCAGCAGTGTGCGGCATGCAGCAGTGTGCGGCGGGCAGCACTTTGTAATGCAGCAGTGTGTAATGCAGAAGTGTGCGCAGCAGTGTGTGGCATGCGGTAGTGTGCGGCGTGCAGCAGTGTGCGACGTGCAGCAGTGTGTGGCGTGCAGCAGTGTGCGGCATGCAGCAGTGTGCGGCATGCAGCAGTGTTTCATGTAGCAGTGTGAGGCATGCAGCAATGTGGTGTGCAGCAGTGTGCTGCGTGCAGCAAAGTGCTGCGTGCAGCAGTGAGTAATGCAGCAGTGTGCAGCAGTGTGTGGCGTGCAGCAGTGTGCGGTGTGCAGCAGTGTGTGGCATGCAGAAGTGTGAGGCGTGTGAGGCGTGCAGCAGTGTGAGGCGTGCAGCAGTGTTTTGTGTCGCAGTGTGAGGCATGCAGCAGTGTGCGGCATGCAGCAGTGTGCGGCGGGCAGCACTTTGTAATGCAGCAGTGTGTAATGCAGAAGTGTGCGCAGCAGTGTGTGGCATGCGGTAGTGTGCGGCGTGCAGCAGTGTGCGACGTGCAGCAGTGTGTGGCGTGCAGCAGTGTGCGGCATGCAGCAGTGTGCGGCATGCAGCAGTGTTTCATGTAGCAGTGTGAGGCATGCAGCAATGTGGTGTGCAGCAGTGTGCTGCGTGCAGCAAAGTGCTGCGTGCAGCAGTGAGTAATGCAGCAGTGTGCAGCAGTGTGTGGCGTGCAGCAGTGTGCGGTGTGCAGCAGTGAGTGCCGTGCAGCAGTGTGTGCCGTGCAGCAGTGTTTTGTGTAGCAGTGTGCAGTGTGCAGCAGTGTGTGGCATGCAGCAGTGTGTGGCGTGCAGCAGTGTGTGGCGTGCAGCAGTGTTTCGTGTAGCAGTGTGCGGCGTGCAGCAGTGTGCGGCATGCAGCAGTGTGCGGCGTGCAGCAGTGTGTGGTGTGCAGCAGTGTGTGGCATGCAGCAGTGTGTGGCGTGCCGCGGCATGCAGCATGCAGCAGTGTGTGGCATGCAGCAGTGTGTGGCGTGCAGCAGTGTGCGGCGTGCAGCAGTGTGCGGCGTGCAGCAGTGTGTGGCGTGCAGCAGTGTGCGGCATGCAGCAGTGTGTAATGCAGCAGTGTGTAATACAGCAGTGTGTAATGCAGCAGTGTGTGGCGTGCGGTAGTGTGAGGCATGCAGCAGTGTGAGGTGTGCAGCAGTGTGCGGCGTGCAGCAGTGTGCGGCGTGCAGCAGTGTGTGGTGTGCAGCAGTGTGCAGAGTGCAGCAGTGTGCGGCATGCAGCAGTGTTTCGTGTAGCAGTGTGAGGCATGCAGCACTGTGTGGCGTGCAGCGGCGTGCAGCAGTGTGCGGTGTGCAGCAGTGTGCGGCGTGAAGCAGTGTGTGGCATGCAGCAGTGTTTCGTGTAGCATTGTGCGGCGTGTAGCAGTGTGCGGCGTGCAGCAGTGTGTGGCGTGCAGCAGTGTGCGGCGTGCAGCAGTGTGCGGCGTGCAGCAGTGTGCGGCATGCAGCAGTGTGCGGCGTGGAGCAGTGTGCGGCGTGGAGCAGTGTGTGGCATGCAGCAAAGTGTGTGGCGTGTAGCAGTGTGCGGTGTGCAGCAGTGTGAGGCGTGCAGCAGTGTGAGGCGTGCAGCAGTGTGAGGCGTGCAGCAGTGTGTGGCGTGCAGCAGTGTGTGGCGTGCAGCAGTGTGTGGCGTGCAGCAGTGTGTGGCGTGCAGCAGTGTGAGGCGTGCAGCAGTGTGAGGCGTGCAGCAGTGTGAGGCGTGAAGCAGTGTTTCGTGTAGCAGTGTGAGGCGTGCAGCAGTGTGCGGCGAGCAGCAGTGTGCGGCGTGCAGCAGTGTGTAATGCAGCAGTGTGTAATGCAGCAGTGTGTAATGCAGCAGTGTGTGGCGTGCGGTAGTGTGCAGTGTGCAGTGTGCGGCGTGCAGCAGTGTGTGGTGTGCAGCAGTGTGAGGCGTGCAGCAGTGTATGGTATGCAGCAGTGTTTCGTGTAGCAGTGTGAGGCATGCAGCACTGTGTGGCGTGCAGCAGTGTGTGGCGTGCAGCAGTGTGGCATGCAGCAGTGTTTCGTGTAGCAGTGTGCGGCATGCAGCAGTGTGCGGCGTGCAGCAGTGTGTGGCATGCAGCAGTGTACTGCGTGCAGCAGTGTGTGGCGTGCAGCAGTGTGTGGCGTGCAGCAGTGTGTGGCGTGCAGCGGCATGCAGCATGCAGCAGTGTGTGGCGTGCAGCGGCATGCAGCATGCAGCAGTGTGTGGCGTGCAGCAGTATGCGGCGTGCAGCAGTGTGTGGCGTGCAGCAGTGTGCGGCGTGCAGCAGTGTGTAATGCAGCAGTGTGTAATGCAGCAGTGTGTGGCGTGCGGTAGTGTTTGGCGTGCGGTAGTGTGAGGCGTGCAGCAGTGTGAGGTGTGCAGCAGTGTGTGGTGTGCAGCAGTGTGCGGCGTGCAGCAGTGTGGTATGCAGCAGTGTGCAGAGTGCAGCAGTGTGCGGCGTGCAGCAGTGTTTCGTGTAGCAGTGTGAGGCATGCAGCACTGTGTGGCATGCAGCGGCGTGCAGCAGTGTGCGGCGTGCAGCAGTGTGTGGCGTGCAGCAGTGTGCGGCGTGCAGCAGTGTGCGTCATGCAGTAGTGTGCGGCGTGCAGCAGTGTCCTGCAGCATGCAGCAGTGAGTAATGCAGCAGTGTGCAGCAGTGTGTGGCGTGCAGCAGTGTGCGGTGTGCAGCAGTGTGTGTCGTGAAGCAGTGTGTGGCATGCAGCAGTGTTTCGTGTAGCATTGTGCGGTGTGTAGCAGTGTGTGGCATGCAGCAATGTGCGGCGTGCAGCAGTCGGTGGCGTGCAGCAGTGTGCGGCATGCAGCAGTGTGCGGCGTGCAGCAGTGTGCTGCATGGAGCAGTGTGTGGCGTGCAGCAGTGTGCGGTGTGCAGCAGTGTGCGGCATGCAGCAGTGTGCGGCATGCAGCAGTGTGTGGCGTGCAGCAGTGTGGCATGCAGCAGCATGCAGCAGTGTGTGGCGTGCAGCAGTGTGTGGCATGCAGCAATGTGTGGCGTATAGCAGTGTGCGGCATGCAGCAGTGTGCGGCGTGCAGCAGTGTGAGGCGTGCAGCAGTGTGAGGCATGCAGCTGTGTGTGGCGTGCAGCAGTGTGAGGCGTGCAGCAGTGTGTGGCATGCAGCAGTGTGTGGCGTGCAGCAGTGTGTGGCGTGCAGCAGTGAGAGGCGTGCAGCAGTGTGTGGCATGTAGCAGTGTGTGGCGTGCAGCAGTGTGAGGCGTGCAGCAGTTTTTTGTGTAGCCGTGTGAGGCGTGCAGCAGAGTGCGGCGAGCAGCAGTGTGCGGCGTGCAGCAGTGTGTAATGCAGCAGTGTGTAATGCAGCAGTGTGTGGCGTGCGGTAGTGTGCGGCGTGCAGTGTGCGGCGTGCAGCAGTATGGCGTGCAGCAGTGTATGGCGTGCAGCAGTGTTTCGTGTAGCAGTGTGAGGCATGCAGCACTGTGTGGCGTGCAGCGGCGTGCAGCAGTGTGCGGCATGCAGCAGTGTGCGGCATGCAGCAGTGTGTGGCATGCAGCAGTGTGTGGCGTGCAGCGGCATGCGGCATGCAGCAGTGTGTGGCGTGCAGCGGCATGCAGCATGCAGCAGTGTGTGGCGTGCAGCAGCATGCCGCAGTGTGTGGCATGCAGCAGTGTGCGGCATGCAGCAGTGTGTGGCGTGCAGCAGTGTGTGGCATGCAGCGGCATGCAGCAGTGTGTGGTGTGCAGCAGTGTGTGGCATGCAGCAGTGTGTGGCGTGTAGCAGTTTGCGGCGTGCAGCAGTGTGCGGCGTGCAGCAGTGGGAGGCGTGCAGCTGAGTGTGGCGTGCAGCAGTGTGAGGCGTGCAGCAGTGTGTGGCATGCAGCAGTGTGTGGCGTGCAGCAGTGAGGCGTGCAGCAGTGTGAGGCGTGCAGCAGTTTTTCGTGTAGCCGTGTGAGGCGTGCAGCAGAGTGCGGCGAGCAGCAGTGTGCGGCGAGCAGCAGTGTGCGGCGTGCAGCAGTGTGTAATGCAGCAGTGTGTAATGCAGCAGTGTGTGGCGTGCGGTAGTGTGCGGCATGCAGTGTGCGGCGTGCAGCAGTGTGTGGCGTGCAGCAGTGTGCGGCGTGCAGCAGTGTATGGCGTGCAGCAGTGTTTCGTGTAGCAGTGTGAGGCATGCAGCACTGTGTGGCATGCAGCGGCGTGCAGCAGTATGCGGCATGCAGCAGTGTGCGTCATGCAGTAGTGTGCAGCGTCATGCAGTGTCCTGCAGCATGCAGCAGTGAGTAATGCAGCAGTGTGCAGCAGTGTGTGGCATGCAGCAGTGTGCGGTGTGCAGCAGTGTGTGCCGTGAAGCAGTGTGTGGCATGCAGCAGTGTTTCGTGTAGCATTGTGCGGCGTGTAGCAGTGTGCGGCGTGCAGCAGTGTGTGGCGTGCAGCAGTGTGTGGCATGCAGCAATGTGCGGCGTGCAGCAGTCGGCGGCGTGCTGCAGTGTGCGGCGTGCAGCAGTGTGCGGCGTGCAGCAGTGTGTGGCGTGCAGCAGTGTGTGGCATGCAGCGGCATGCAGCAGTGTGTGGCGTGTAGGAGTGTGTGGCGTGTAGCAGTGTGTGGCGTGTAGCAGTGTGCGGCGTGCAGCAGTGTGTGGCGTGCAGCAGTGTGAGGCGTGCAGCAGTGTGAGGCGTGCAGCAGTGTGAGGCGTGCAGCAGTGTGTGGCGTGCAGCAGTGTGTGGCGTGCAGCAGTGTGTGGCGTGCAGCAGTGTGAGGTGTGCAGCAGTGTTTCATGTAGCAGTGTGAGGCGAGCAGCAGAGTGCGGCGAGCAGCAGTGTGCGGCGTGCAGCAGTGAGTAATGCTGCAGTGTGTAATGCAGCAGTGTGTGGCGTGCAGTAGTGTGCGGCGTGCAGTGTGCGGCGTGCAGCAGTGTGCGGCATGCAGCAGTGTGCGGCGTGCAGCAGTGTATGGCGTGCAGCAGTGCTTCGTGTAGCAGTGTGAGGCATGCAGCACTGTGTGGCATGCAGCGGCGTGCAGCAATGTGCGGCATGCAGCAGTGTGCTGCGTGCAGCAGTGTCCTGCAGCATGCAGCAGTGAGTAATGCAGCAGTGTGCAGCAGTGTGTGGCGTGCAGCAGTGTGTGGCGTAGAGCAGTGTGCGGCGTTAAGCAGTGTGTGGCGTGCAGCAGTGTGTGGCGTGCAGCAGTATACTGCGTGCAGCAGTGTGTGGTGTGCAGCAGTGTGTGGCGTGCAGCAGTGTGTGGCGTGCAGCGGCATGCAGCAGTGTGTGGCGTGCAGCGGCATGCAGCATGCAGCAGTGTGTGGCGTGCAGCAGTGTGTGGCGTGCAGCAGTGTGTGGCATGCAGCAGTGTGCGGCATGCAGCAGTGTGCGGCGTGCAGCAGTGTGTAATGCAGCAGTGTGTAATGCAGCAGTGTGTGGCGTGCGGTAGTGTTTGGCGTGCGGTAGTGTGAGGCGTGCAGCAGTGTGAGGTGTGCAGCAGTGTGTGGCGTGCAGTAGTGTGCGGCGTGCAGTGTGCGGCGTGCAGCAGTGTGCAGAGTGCAGCAGTGTGCGGCGTGCAGCAGTGTATGGCGTGCAGCAGTGCTTCGTGTAGCAGTGTGAGGCATGCAGCACTGTGTGGCATGCAGCGGCGTGCAGCAATGTGCGGCATGCAGCAGTGTGCTGCGTGCAGCAGTGTCCTGCAGCATGCAGCAGTGAGTAATGCAGCAGTGTGCAGCAGTGTGTGGCGTGCAGCAGTGTGTGGCGTGCAGCAGTGTGCGGCGTTAAGCAGTGTGTTGCGTGCAGCAGTGTGTGGCGTGCAGCAGTATACTGCGTGCAGCAGTGTGTGGTGTGCAGCAGTGTGTGGCGTGCAGCAGTGTGTGGCGTGCAGCGGCATGCAGCAGTGTGTGGCGTGCAGCGGCATGCAGCATGCAGCAGTGTGTGGCGTGCAGCAGTGTGTGGCGTGCAGCAGTGTGTGGCATGCAGCAGTGTGCGGCGTGCAGCAGTGTGCGGCGTGCAGCAGTGTGTAATGCAGCAGTGTGTAATGCAGCAGTGTGTGGCGTGCGGTAGTGTTTGGCGTGCGGTAGTGTGAGGCGTGCAGCAGTGTGAGGTGTGCAGCAGTGTGTGGCGTGCAGCAGTGTGCGGCGTGCAGCAGGGTGTGGTATGCAGCAGTGTGCAGAGTGCAGCAGTGTGCGGCGTGCAGCAGTGTTTCGTGTAGCAGTGTGAGGCATGCAGCACTGTGTGGCATGCAGCGGCGTGCAGCAGTGTGCGGCGTGCAGCAGTGTGTGGCGTGCAGCAGTGTCCTGCAGCATGCAGCAGTGAGTAATGCAGCAGTGTGCAGCAGTGTGTGGCGTGCAGCAGTGTGCGGTGTGCAGCAGTGTGTGTCGTGAAGCAGTGTGTGGCATGCAGCAGTGTTTCGTGTAGCATTGTGCGGTGTGTAGCAGTGTGTGGCATGCGGCAATGTGCGGCGTGCAGCAGTCGGTGGCGTGCAGCAGTGTGCGGCATGCAGCAGTGTGTGGTGTGCAGCAGTGTGCTGCATGGAGCAGTGTGTGGCGTGCAGCAGTGTGCGGCGTGCAGCAGTGTGCGGCATGCCGCAGTGTGCGGCATGCAGCAGTGTGTGGCGCGCAGCAGTGTGTGGCATGCAGCAGCATGCAGCAGTGTGTGGCGTGCAGCAGTGTGTGGCATGCAGCAATGTGTGGCGTATAGCAGTGTGCGGCATGCAGCAGTGTGAGGCGTGCAGCAGTGTGAGGTGTGCAGCAGTGTGTGGCGTGCAGCAGTGTGCGGCGTGCAGCAGTGTGTGGTATGCAGCAGTGTGCAGAGTGCAGCAGTGTGCGGCGTGCAGCAGTGTTTCGTGTAGCAGTGTGAGGCATGCAGCACTGTGTGGCATGCAGCGGCGTGCAGCAGTGTGCGGCGTGCAGCAGTGTGTGGCGTGCAGCAGTGTCCTGCAGCATGCAGCAGTGAGTAATGCAGCAGTGTGCAGCAGTGTGTGGCGTGCAGCAGTGTGCGGTGTGCAGCAGTGTGTGTCGTGAAGCAGTGTGTGGCATGCAGCAGTGTTTCGTGTAGCATTGTGCGGTGTGTAGCAGTGTGTGGCATGTAGCAATGTGCGGCGTGCAGCAGTCGGTGGCGTGCAGCAGTGTGCGGCATGCAGCAGTGTGTGGCGTGCAGCAGTGTGCTGCATGGAGCAGTGTGTGGCGTGCAGCAGTGTGAGGCGTGCAGCAGTGTGCGGCATGTCGCAGTGTGCGGCATGCAGCAGTGTGTGGCGCGCAGCAGTGTGTGGCATGCAGCAGCATGCAGCAGTGTGTGGCGTGCAGCAATGTGTGGCGTATAGCAGTGTGCGGCATGCAGCAGTGTGCGGCGTGCAGCAGTGTGAGGCGTTCAGCAGTGTGAGGCGTGCAGCTGTGTGTGGTGTGCATCAGTGTGAGGCGTGCAGCAGTGTGTGGCATGCAGCAGTGTGTGGCGTGCAGCAGTGTGTGGCGTGCAGCAGTGTGAGGCGTGCAGCAGTGTGAGGCGTGCAGCAGTTTTTTGTGTAGCCGTGTGAGGCGTGCAGCAGAGTGCGGCGTGCAGCAGTGTGTAATGCAGCAGTGTGTAATGCAGCAGTGTGTGGCGTGCGGTAGTGTGCGGCGTGCAGTGTGCGGCGTGCAGCTGTGTGGCGTGCAGCAGTGTGCGGCGTGCAGCAGTGTATGGCATGCAGCAGTGTTTCGTGTAGCAGTGTGAGGCATGCAGCACTGTGTGGCGTGCAGCGGCGTGCAGCAGTGTGTGGCATGCAGCAGTGTGCGGCATGCAGCAGTGTACTGCGTGCAGCAGTGTGTGGCGTGCAGTGGCATGCGGCATGCAGCAGTGTGTGGCGTGCAGCGGCATGCAGCATGCAGCAGTGTGTGGCGTGCAGCGGCATGCAGCAGTGTGTGGCATGCAGCAGTGTGCGGCATGCAGCAGTGTGCGGCATGCAGCAGTGTGTGGCGTGCAGCAGTGTGTGGCGTGCAGCAGTGTGTGGCATGCAGCAGTGTGTGGCGTGTAGCAGTTTGCGGCGTGCAGCAGTATGAGGCGTGCAGCAGTGTGAGGCGTGCAGCAGTGTGTGGCGTGCAGCAGTGTGAGGCGTGCAGCAGTGTGAGGCGTGCAGCAGTGTGTGGCGTGCAGCAGTGTGAGGTGTGCAGCAGTGTGAGGCGTGCAGCAGTTTTTCGTGTAGCCGTGTGAGGCGTGCAGCAGAGTGCGACGAGCAGCAGTGTGTGGCGTGCAGCAGTGTATGGCGTGCAGCAGTGTTTCGTGTAGCAGTGTGAGGCATGCAGCACTGTGTGGCGTGCAGCGGCGTGCAGCAGTGTGCGGCATGCAGCAGTGTGCGGCATGCAGCAGTGTGCGGCATGCAGCAGTGTACTGCGTGCAGCAGTGTGTGGCGTGCAGTGGCATGCGGCATGCAGCAGTGTGTGGCGTGCAGCGGCATGCAGCATGCAGCAGTGTGTGGCGTGCAGCGGCATGCAGCAGTGTGTGGCATGCAGCAGTGTGCGGCATGCAGCAGTGTGCGGCATGCAGCAGTGTGTGACGTGCAGCAGTGTGTGGCGTGCAGCAGTGTGTGGCATGCAGCAGTGTGTGGCGTGTAGCAGTTTGCGGTGTGCAGCAGTGTGAGGCGTGCAGCAGTGTGAGGCGTGCAGCAGTGTGAGGCGTGCAGCAGTGTGAGGCGTGCAGCAGTGTGTGGCATGCAGCAGTGTGTGGCGTGCAGCAGTGTGAGGCGTGCAGCAGTGTGAGGCGTGCAGCAGTTTTTCGTGTAGCCGTGTGAGGCGTGCAGCAGAGTGCGGCGAGCAGCAGTGTGCGGCGTGCAGCAGTGTGTAATGCAGCAGTGTGTAATGCAGCAGTGTGTGGCGTGCGGTAGTGTGCGGCATGCAGTGTGCGGCGTGCAGCAGTGTGTGGTGTGCAGCAGTGTGTGGCGTGCAGCAGTGTTTCGCGTGCAGCAGTGTTTCGTGTAGCAGTGTGAGGCATGCAGCACTGTGTGGCGTGCAGCGGCATGCAGCAGTGTGCGGCATGCAGCAGTGTGCGGCATGCAGCAGTGTGCTGCGTGCAGCAGTGTGTGGCATGCAGCAATGTACTGCGTGCAGCAGTGTGTGGCGTGCAGCAGTGGGTGGCGTGCAGCGGCATGCAGCATGCAGCAGTGTGTGGCGTGCAGCGGCATGCAGCAGTGTGTGGCATGCAGCAGTGTGTGGCATGCAGCAGTGTGCGGCGTGCAGCAGTGTGTAATGCAGCAGTGTGTAATGCAGCAGTGTGTGGCGTGCGGTAGTGTGTGGCATGCGGTAGTGTGAGGCGTGCAGCAGTGTGAGGTGTGCAGCAGTTTTCTGGCGTGCAGCAGTGTGCGGCGTGCAGCAGTGTATGGCGTGCAGCAGTGTTTCGTGTAGCAGTGTGAGGCATGCAGCACTGTGTGGCATGCAGCGGCGTGCAGCAGTATGTGGCATGCAGCAGTGTGCGTCATGCAGTAGTGTGCAGCGTCATGCAGTGTCCTGCAGCATGCAGCAGTGAGTAATGCAGCAGTGTGCAGCAGTGTGTGGCGTGCAGCAGTGTGCGGTGTGCAGCAGTGTGTGCCGTGAAGCAGTGTGTGGCATGCAGCAGTGTTTCGTGTAGCATTGTGCGGCGTGTAGCAGTGTGCGGCGTGCAGCAGTGTGTGGCGTGCAGCAGTGTGTGGCATGCAGCAATGTGCGGCGTGCAGCAGTCGGCGGCGTGCTGCAGTGTGCAGCGTGCAGCAGTGTGCGGCGTGCAGCAGTGTGTGGCGTGCAGCAGTGTGTGGCATGCAGCGGCATGCAGCAGTGTGTGGCGTGTAGGAGTGTGTGGCATGCAGCAGTGTGTGGCGTGTAGCAGTGTGCGGCGTGCAGCAGTGTGCGGCGTGCAGCAGTGTGAGGCATGCAGCAGTGTGAGGCGTGCAGCAGTGTGAGGCGTGCAGCAGTGTGTGGCATGCAGCAGTGTGTGGCGTGCAGCAGTGTGAGGCGTGCAGCAGTGTGAGGTGTGCAGCAGTGTTTCATGTAGCAGTGTGAGGCGAGCAGCAGAGTGCGGCGAGCAGCAGTGTGCGGCGTGCAGCAGTGAGTAATGCTGCAGTGTGTAATGCAGCAGTGTGTGGCGTGCGGTAGTGTGCGGCGTGCAGTGTGCGGCATGCAGCAGTGTGTGGCGTGCAGCAGTGTGCGGCGTGCAGTAGTGTATGGCGTGCAGCAGTGTTTCGTGTAGCAGTGTGAGGCATGCAGCACTGTGTGGCATGCAGCGGCGTGCAGCAATGTGCGGCATGCAGCAGTGTGCGGCGTGCAGCAGTGTGCTGCGTGCAGCAGTGTCCTGCAGCATGCAGCAGTGAGTAATGCAGCAGTGTGCAGCAGTGTGTGGCGTGCAGCAGTGTGTGGCGTGCAGCAGTGTGCGGCGTGCAGCAGTGTGTGCCGTGCAGCAGTGTGTGGCGTGCAGCAGTGTTTTGTGTAGCATTGTGTGGCGTGCAGCAGTGTGTGGCGTGCAGCAGTGTGTGGCGTGCAGCAGTGTGTGGCGTGCAGCAGTGTGTGGCGTGCGGCGTGCAGCAGTGTGTGGCGTGCAGCAGTGTGTGGCGTGCAGCAGTGTTTTGTGTAGCAGTGTGCGGCATGCAGCAGTGTGTGGCGGTCAGCAGTGTGCAGCGTGCAGCAGTGTGAGGCATGCAGCAGTGTGAGGCGTGCAGCAGTGAGAGGCGTGCAGCAGTGTGTGGCGTGCAGCAGTGTGTTGCGTGCAGCAGTGTGAGGCGTGCAGCAGTGTGAGAGTGCAACAGTGTGAGGCATGCAGCAGTGTGAGGCGTGCAGCATTGTGAGGTGTGCAGCAGTGTGAGGCGTGCAGCAGTGTGAGGCGTGCAGCAGTGTGAGGCGTGCAGCAGTGTGAGGCGTGCAACAGTGTGAGGCATGCAGCAGTGTGCGGCGTGCAGCAGTGTGCGGCGTGCAGCAGTGTGTAATGCAGCAGTCTGTAATGCAGCAGTGTGCGCAGCAGTGTGTGGCGTGCAGTAGTGTGTGGCGTGCAGCAGTGTGCGGCCTGCAGCAGTGTGTGGCGTGCAGCAGTGTCTGGCGTGGTTTGTAAACAACAAGAAAAGCGGACATCAAAGGAAGAGTGGGAGGCAACGAGCATATGGGGTGTGAGTTATAACGAAAGTTCTGGCAAAAGCAGTCTGCTGCTTTCAAGTCCGATGCCAGATGCCAGCTTCACGCTTGAATGCCTCACATGCACTGGCCATAAACCGCATTCCTAAGGTCTTGTGCCCCTTACTAAATCTCTCTGAATGCGTGAGGCGGCGCACGCGCAGGAAGTAGCTGGTGGCAAATGGAATGCGCGTGGTTGTGCGCGTAACCGCCACCCGAACCGCCTGGGAAGCCTTTGGGAGCATTTTATGAAGCTCCTACATAAGTCTCGCTGTGCAATCGCTTACTCGATAGCCAGGCGAGACCTAAAAATGAAAGGTCCTTCACAAGAGTCGCCATTTAAAACAGCATTAAAAATAGGAAACTCAAGAGTTGATAGGGGGCAAAATAGATTCGGTTGACAGTGACCTTTTTTAAAGTATGCACGACAAATGGAATTATGTTTAAAAAAAATTGTACTATTATTCAGTTCAACAATTCTCATATTCAAGGTGGGCGAATAAAATTGAGTCAGCTGTGAAGGCATGTCCCTCATCTCAGTCATACCCTTTATACGACACGCATGATTACTATTACCATGTCCTTGTCATAGTCACGAGTTTTAGTCCAGTGTCCACCCCTTGGAAACATGAATAGAAGAAAACAACATGCACAGAAAGATGAAAAAAACAAGCATTTGCTATTGAATAGGTTTCTAATTTACGCAAGACCTATTGCATTGCAAATGGTTAGCAACTTGGCATCACCAACTACGGGAGGGATGGCGAGCGGAGGGATAGAAGGCACGGACATCGAGAGGGCGGGCGGGGGAAGGAGGAGAAGGCACTGACAATGGGAGGGCAGGTGGGGTAGAGGAGAAGGCACAGACAACGGGAGGGAGGGCGGGGAGGGGAAAAGGAGGCAACGACAACGGGAGTGAGGGTGAAGGGGCGCAGAAGGCACCAAGACACTGCCTGCAGTAGGAGAACCTCATTAAAGAAAATAGTGCTTTAAGACTAAAGAAGACGTACAGTGTAACAACCGAAGTAAAGGAGCCTGTTGCCGTGGGAGGTTACAAATGAAGAGGAGGTGGTAACAAGGAGGGACTAACAAGCCTGTTGACCAATCAGAAGCCAGCATTTAGGACAGACAATGACACAAGCAAATGGCAAATATGGGTGGAGAGTGGGCAGGGATTCTATTCGCTACTTCACCACAACAAGTTTTGCAGAGCAGCTGTAGGTGAGCAGGATCTGCACTTATGTTTCCCCCACTTTTTTTCTGATGTGTACACTGGTTTCTGGCTATAGTCAGGCTGGGACCCTGCTAATCAAGGCACCAGTCTCTCTGTTCTCTCTAAACGACTTGGAGTGCATATTAGGTGCACTAGTGATTGGATACTGTGGTACCTTATGAGCCCCTAGTATATGGTACCTTAGGTACCAAGGGCATAGGTACTTCACAGACCTACCAGGGGCTGAAGCATGTATTCTGCCACCCCTGGGAAGCAGACTAAATCTGACACCTCAGGCCTGCTACTGCAGCCTGGGTGAGGTAGTGTTAGCACTCCTCACAGAGGTATAGGTTCCTATATCTCACCATACACACACATATAAACCTATCAGCCACCCCTATGGCAGGCCCTATCAATCCTGAGGGCAGGGCGCTTGGTTTACAATGTGAGGGGGTGCCTCTGCCTGAGCAGGGTCCCTCTGCAGCTGGCAGGGTCTATTCCCTGTGGCTGTTTGTGGATGCAGTTAAACCATATACTCTTAAGTGCATTATAACCTCCCGGTTAATGCTAACTTTGGAATGACTGCATCAAAACATGTCGCGTTTGGTGTCAAACAACTTGGAATCATACCCCCACACCAGCAGTGTGTGGCATGCAGCAGTGTGTGGCGTGCAGCAGTGTGTGGCGTGCAGCAGTGTGAGGCGTGCAGCAGTGTGAGGCGTGCAGCAGTTTTTCGTGTAGCCGTGTGAGGCGTGCAGCAGAGTGCGGCGAGCAGCAGTGTGCGGCGTGCAGCAGTGTGTAATGCAGCAGTGTGTAATGCAGCAGTGTGTAATGCAGCAGTGTGTGGCGTGCGGTAGTGTGCGGCGTGCAGTGTGCGGCGTGCAGCAGTGTGGCGTGCAGCAGTGTGCGGCGTGCAGCAGTATATGGCGTGCAGCAGTGTTTCGTGTAGCAGTGTGAGGCATGCAGCACTGTGTGGCGTGCAGCGGCGTGCAGCAGTGTGCGGCATGCAGCAGTGTGCGGCATGCAGCAGTGTGCTGCATGCAGCAGTGTGTGGCATGCAGCAGTGTACTGCGTTCAGCAGTGTGTGGCGTGCAGCAGTGTGTGGCATGCAGCGGCATGCAGCATGCAGCAGTGTGTGGTGTGCAGCGGCATGCAGCAGTGTGTGGCATGCAGCAGTGTGCGGCATGCAGCAGTGTGTGGTGTGCAGCAGTGTGTGGCATGCAGTGGCATGCAGCAGTGTGTGGCGTGCAGCAGTGTGTGGCATGCAGCAGTGTGTGGCGTGTAGCAGTTTGCGGCGTGCAGCAGTGTGCGGCATGCAGCAGTGTGCGGCGTGCAGCAGTGTGAGGCGTGCAGCAGTGTGAGGCGTGCAGCAGTGTGTGGCATACAGCAGTGTGTGGCGTGCAGCAGTGTGTGGCGTGCAGCAGTGTGAGGCATGCAGCAGTGTGAAGCGTGCAGCAGTTTTTCATGTAGCCGTGTGAGGCGTGCAGCAGAGTGCGGCGAGCAGCAGTGTGCGGCGTGCAGCAGTGTGTGGCGTGCGGTAGTGTGCGGCATGCAGCAGTGTGCGGCGTGCAGCAGTGTATGGCGTGCAGCAGTGTTTCGTGTAGCAGTGTGAGGCATGCAGCACTGTGTGGCGTGCAGCGGCATGCAGCAGTGTGCGGCATGCAGCAGTGTGCTGCGTGCAGCAGTGTGCTGCGTGCAGCAGTGTGTGGCATGCAGCAATGTACTGCATGCAGCAGTGTGTGGCGTGCAGCGGCATGCAGCAGTGTGTGGCGTGCAGCGGCATGCAGCATGCAGCAGTGTGTGGCATGCAGCAGTGTGCGGCGTGCAGCAGTGTGCGGCGTGCAGCAGTGTGTAATGTAGCAGTGTGTAATGCAGCAGTGTGTGGCGTGCGGTAGTGTGTGGCATGCGGTAGTGTGAGGCGTGCAGCAGTGTGAGGTGTGCAGCAGTTTGTGGCGTGCAGCAGTGTGCGGCGTGCAGCAGTGTGTGGTGTGCAGCAGTGTGCAGAGTGCAGCAGTGTGCGGCATGCAGCAGTGTTTCGTGTAGCAGTGTGAGGCATGCAGCACTGTGTGGCATGCAGCGGCGTGCAGCAGTATGCGGCATGCAGCAGTGTGCGTCATGCAGTAGTGTGCAGCGTGCAGCAGTGTCCTGCAGCATGCAGCAGTGAGTAATGCAGCAGTGTGAAGCAGTGTGTGGCGTGCAGCAGTGTGCGGTGTGCAGCAGTGTGTGCCGTGAAGCAGTGTGTGGCATGCAGCAGTGTTTCGTGTAGCAGTGTGCGGCGTGCAGCAGCGTGTGGCGTGCAGCAGTGTGTGGCATGCAGCAATGTGCGGCGTGCAGCAGTCGGCGGCGTGCTGCAGTGTGCGGCATGCAGCAGTGTGCGGCGTGCAGCAGTGTGCTGCGTGCAGCAGTGTGTGGCGTGCAGCAGTGTGTGGCATGCAGCGGCATGCAGCAGTGTGTGGCGTGTAGGAGTGTGTGGCATGCAGCAGTGTGTGGCGTGTAGCAGTGTGTGGCGTGTAGCAGTGTGCGGCGTGCAGCAGTGTGCGGCGTGCAGCAGTGTGAGGCGTGCAGCAGTGTGAGGCGTGCAGCAGTGTGAGGCGTGCAGCAGTGTGAGGCGTGCAGCAGTGTGTGGCATGCAGCAGTGTGTGGTGTGCAGCAGTGTGAGGCGTGCAGCAGTGTGAGGTGTGCAGCAGTGTTTCATGTAGCAGTGTGAGGCGAGCAGCAGAGTGCGGTGAGCAGCAGTGTGCGGCGTGCAGCAGTGAGTAATGCTGCAGTGTGTAATGCAGCAGTGTGTGGCGTGCGGTAGTGTGCGGCGTGCAGTGTGCGGCGTGCAGCAGTGTGTGGCGTGCAGCAGTGTGCGGCGTGCAGCAGTGTATGGCGTGCAGCAGTGTTTCGTGTAGCAGTGTGAGGCATGCAGCACTGTGTGGCATGCATCAGCGTGCAGCAGTGTTCGGCGTGCAGCAGTGTGCGGCGTGCAGCAGTGTGCTGCGTGCAGCAGTGTCCTGCAGCATGCAGCAGTGAGTAATGCAGCAGTGTTTCGTGTAGCAGTGTGAGGCATGCAGCACTGTGTGGCGTGCAGCGGCGTGCAGCAGTGCCTCACACTGCTGCACACCACACACAGCTGCACGCCTCACACTGCTACACGCCTCACACTGCTGCACGCCGCACACTGCTGCATGCCGCACACTGCTATACGCCACACACTGCTGCATGCCACACACTGCTGCACGCCACACACTGCTGCATGCTGCTGCATGCCACACACTGCTGCGCGCCACACACTGCTGCATGCCGCACACTGCTGCATGCCGCACACTGCTGCACGCCGCACACTGCTGCACGCCACACACTGCTCCATGCAGCACACTGCTGCACGCCGCACACTGCTGCATGCCGCACACTGCTGCATGCCACCGACTGCTGCACGCCGCACATTGCTGCATACCTTTGGAAGATGGAAGAATCTCCCTTGGAGTCAAGGAGTGACTCCCCTGCTTGGCAGGCACCAAAACTGGAAACAACAGTCACAAGCTTTCCCACTCCTGCCAGAGTCCAAAGTCCCTGCAGCCCCAGAAGTAGATTTCCTGACCACTTATCGGCCATTTTGAGTCCCCAGTGAAGCTGTGGCATCTGGACCCCACGAGTTGTGAGCAACTGCAATACCTGGGAACCATGCACTATTGTCGAGTGCCACCCCTTCACGACATTCTACAAACTTGTGCTTTGGACCATTTGTGGCCCAAGCCTCCAGCAGGTTTTGCAGTGAAAATCAGAGGCCTACCCTGTCCCGAGTGACCGTGGGCTCCTGTGAAGCATTTCCTCAAGAGGCGTCTTTGCGATCCCTTGCCTGTTGGCTTGTGGGTCCCCCAAGGACTTTCTTATCAACTAAAAGGGCTCTCCTGGTTGCTTCACACCTGCCCTCACTCACCCTCACTGGGTGAGTCCCTCAGACCTTGCTGGTCTGCACCATCGACTTTCTTCACTCCACACAAGACTTGCTGTTGCCAAGGCTTGTTGGCTCCAATCCGGTTGCCAACACCGCAGTCAGCTGCAGACGTTGTGGGACACTTGGAATCCAGCTGCTGGTCATCATCGATCCCTCCTGGACCTCGTGAGCGAAGAGTCCAAACACCCTTGAGCACCTGAAATCACCCAACATCCGTGGGCATCCATCTTCCTGGCCCCGGGTCACTGGCAAGTGACTGTGAACACTGTCCCTTCAATTTTCAGGTCTTCTACATCTTGAATCAAGCCTTGGATTCCACCGAACACTTCTTCAGTCGCCGCAAGCAGCAAGTCTTCTTTGGTCTCCATTGAAAACAGCTACGCGACCCGACACCAAAAGACACCTATGCACCCGACTTCCCTGGGTGAGGTAACTTGTGCACTCCAGTGCCCTAGTGTGTGTTGGCCCTTGAATTACTTACCTTGTAAGTGGCTTGCTTGCAGACTTCCTCGAAGTACCCTAAAACTTTAAAAATCAGACCGCAACTTGCTCCATTGTAATCAATAGGGAACCCGCGGCTGTGTTCTCACATTGCATGCGTCTCCCGTGGGTCTGTTACTTACCTGCTATCATTGCAGTTGTGAAGCCCTAGCGATTCTACAGGCCCTAGGCCTTGTCATTCTGCAAGTCGACATTCCTAAACCTTTTTTTTAGTATATGGTCTTGTACGCCCCTAGGGTCCCAGCCATATTTGTGCTTAACTTATTGTGAAACGTTGATATTTGAATGTGTTCCTGGTTTCTAATCTCATAAAGAGATTAGTAGAGTGTGTCTAGAAATAAATACATATATATTTGATATATATACCTGTGTGGTGTCCTTTCATGTGGTAATTCAAGAGATTATAAGGTAAAACAAGCTGCTTTACATTCCTCTGAGACTTAGCCTGAAGGCTGCTCTCCACAGCTACCCCTAGGATAGCTTTCTTTAAAAGGCTGTCTTAAACCTATCTACCATAAGAGTCGAATTGGACTGGTGCAAGGTGGCCACTATAACTAGTGACCAGCATATGCCAGGTCAACTTCTCACATTGGTGGGCAGCGTGTGGGTTTCCAGCTTGCCATTGTTTTACCAGAAAATCTCTATTTGAATTACTAACTGAAAACCACTTAAGGTACTCAAGGTACATATAAAGTCAAGCTTAGTATCAATACGTTCTACTGAACTTAGTGCTGTTTGCGAAGGGATAGCACACCCTTGTTACAGCTCAAGCTAGGATCAGTAGGCCACAAACTAGTGTAGGTAGTACAACACTGCACAACACTAGAATGTCCTCAAGGGATGGACCCAGTGGATCCACCCAACTTCAGTATAAGGACATGACCTTCTTTGACTTGAAGGCCATGTGTGTTGCAAGACACCTGGGGTTAGGACAGAGTCCCTCCACACAACACCTGATAAATTTGCTAACAGCAGATGATCTGAAACTAGCTCTAGGACCTAGTGGATCTGTATCAGGGGGTGGGTCAGCCATAGTCTCTGGGTACGATGATGAAGATCAAGATGACCTGGAGTCTGTGGTTGAAGGGCCAGACCCACAAGGGTCTGCAAAGGACAGAGGAATTCTCCCTAAGAGAGCTGACAGAAGTGAAGAGAGGCCTAGGTCCCCTTCAAGGGAATCTAACCACTCATCACTCTGGCAGAGAATTGCGATTCTCCTATTTACATGACCAGAGAATCTGGATTTCATTAAAGACACGGAGGCTAACATTATGCATATCACTTTTAATGCGTCTCCAAGCAGCCGCATACATCATAAAGCAAGTGTTCCAAATAGAATGTTAATAACAACAAAAGACATGAGACCCCAACATACAGCCTCTTTTAAATCGCGAAAACAGGATAAGTTCATCTAAAATCCTTGAATAATTAAGGAGTGGAGAGAATCAAACATCTTGATAAAACATCAGGGAAGGCAGGATACCGAGGACGAAGAAGGGGAAGAAATCCGAGTCCTGAAGTTATGAGAGATTATCTGAAAAAAATAGAAACTCATTTGAGTAAATATTGATAAAATAAAGGATAAAATATGTAAGCAATCAAAGAGATTAAGACAAGCATAAAAGCGAAAGAAATATAAAAATGATATCATGTCAGTAAATATAAATAACATTTCAATTCATAAATAATAGATATAATATACTGAAGTATAACAAATGTAATGGGAAAGAGGAGGGAGGGATAATGTTAGCCTCCGTCTCTTTAATGAAATTCATACTCTCTGGTCATGTAAATAGGAGAATCGCAATTTCTCTTTATAAGACTATGTCGGACATATGAGGAATTGGTTTGCAATAATGCTGAGCAAATGTTCTAGCATTCGACCAGTCAGCAGCTTTAAGGATATCGTACAACTTACCTCCAGACCAGAAAGACTTACTGCCCATAGCACCTCTGATAGAGTGAGCTTTAAAAATATTAAGATCAATACCTGCTAGGTTCATAACAATTTTAACCCACCTAGAAATAGAACTAGAGGAGATAGCTTTGTGAGGTTTAACAAAGGAGATGAGTAACTGAGTCACACCAGAAGGACGAAGAGAATTCATTCTAGAAACGTATTCTTTCATACAATCAACTACGCAGAGTTTAGGGCAAGAATCTAAACGAGGATAAAAGATGGAATCAGACATAGTCTTGGTTCTTTTGAAGAGATCAAAGTTGACTCCGAACATGTTGTATGATCTATTGGATATTTCAAGTGCTTTAACATCAGAGACTCTACGAGAGGAAATTAAGCAAATTAAGGTAGCAAGTTTGATAGAAAGGTTTTTATTGTTTAGAAGGGTATTAATCGGCCAGTTTGTGAAAAGGTCAAGGATTAAATTGACATCCCAGAGGGATTGATATCTAGGTCTGGGTGGGCTCCTGATGCTTTTGAGAACTCTGCAAATAATTGCATTTTTGCCAATTGTCTTACCATTAACGAGAGAATGACCAGTGGAGATGGCAGATCTATAACAATTGATAGATCTATAACTTAGGCCTCGTTCGAATTGTTCTACCAGAAAATTGATTATGTCAACGATAGTTGCTTCAATGGAATCCAGATTCCTTTCCAAGCACCAACGAACCCATGATTTCCAAATGTTGTTATACCGGTAGTGTGTACCGGGAGCCCAAGACTCCCAGAGGAGAGTTGAAGCTGTTGACGAAAGTCTTGAGAGATCATTGGATCTCCTGACACTTTCCAGGCAAGAAGGCTCAGTTTCCCTGATTGAACCATGGGGTGAAGATGACCGTCTATGTCTGTAAGAAGATCCACTAGGGAGGGAATTAGGAATGGGAGGTTGTAACTCATTTCCAGGGCAGTTGGAAACTAAGCCTGAGAAGGCCAAAAGGGAGTGATTAGGACGATCGAGCATCGATGATGTCTGACTTTCTGAAGGACCCTCTGAATCATTGAGAAGGGGGGAAAAGCGTAACCATTGCTGCCTTGCCAAGGTTGGAGGAAGGCATTCACTGCCAGAGCACCCGGGTCTGGCATCCAACTGAAGTAATTCTCGATTTGGAAGGTCAGCCTGCTGGCAAAAAGGTCTATTTCCAGGGGACCCCATAAGTGGTTGAGGGAATTGAATACAGAGACGTTGAGTTTCCAGTCGCTGTAGTCTAAGAGGAATCTTGAGTTCCAATCTGCGGATACATTTGTTTTTCCTGGGAGATATTCGGCTCTTAGAGATATTTTGTGTTCCAAACAGAACATCCAAACTTTCTTGGCTAGGTTTGAGAGGTCTGTAGATTTGGTTCCGCCTAGGCGATTTATGTAGGCAACTGCGGAGATATTGTCCATTTTTAGAATGATGGCTCTGCCCTGAATGGATTGTTTGAAACTCATCAGGGCATAGAGCCCTGCTGTCAATTCTACGAAATGTATGTGATGTGAGGATTCTTCCAGAGACCAGAGTCCGCAATTGTTCTGGCCTTGGAAGCAAGCTCCCCAGCCATGAAGGCTGGCATCTGATTCTAAAACAAATTCTGGAGTTGATCCAAAAATTGCTTTCCCATTCCATGCCTCCAGGTTGTCTAACCACCAGTTCAGTTCTAGTCTTGCTTCTTGGTCTAGTGAGATGAGGTCCCCGTACCAGAGGCCCGATTGAAGGGCTCTGGCTTTCACTCTCTGAAGGGCACGATAATTTAAGGGGCCTGGAAAGATAGCTTATATGGAAGAGGAGAGGAGACTTAGTAACCTGGCTAGTTCCCTTAAAGGAAACTTTTGAAGTTTTATAATGTGTCTTATTTTCTTTGGTGGGAGCAGAAGGAAGCATTTTATGGTATCTACGGTAAAACCCAAGAATTCAATTTTTCTGGAAGGAGAAAGGATTGACTTTTCTTTGTTTATGATGAAACCCAGGTTTTCTAATAGGTCCATCACAGTTTTCAGGTCTTGAAGGATTTGAGAGTGATCTTGAGAAAGGATGAGGATATCGTCTAGATATAGTATCATACGAATACCTTTTCCTCTTAGGGATGAGGCGATTGATTTCATTACCTTGGTGAAACACCAAGGGGCTGAGGAGAGACCGAAGGGGAGGGCTTTGAATTGGAAGAGATGGTTTTTCCATAAGAATTGAAGGAAGGGTTGGTGAACTTTGGCCATGGGGCTGGTAAAGTAAGTGTTCTTCAGATCTAATTTTATGAGCCAGTCTCCCTCTAGGAGTAAGTCTCTGAGGAGGTGAATGCCCTCCATTTTGAAGTGTCTGTAAACAAAGAATTTGTTGAGATCCCTTTGATTTATGACGGGTCTCCAACCTTTCTCTTTTTTTTGACAAGGAAGAGGGTGTTTATAAATTTTAACGTCTCTAGAGGGACTTCTACTATCGCGCCCTTCTGAAACATGGTGGAGATTTCCTCCTCTATTATCTTTTCCTGATCTAAGGTAAGAATCATTTCTCTTGGGAAAGAAGATTGTTAAGGAGTTTGGGTAAAATCTATCATAAACCCTCTCACAGTATTTAAAACCCATGGGTCTTGGGTTATTAATTTCCAATTGTTGAAGAAAAGTTTGAGTCTCCCTCCTAATTTAGGTAAAAGGGGAGGAGGAGGGGAGGTAGGGAATGTACTCACTTTGAGTGTTGTTGTCGATGGATGCACCGCGGGATCTGAAGTTTCTGGAACAAAATCCTCTTCCTCTTTGTGGAAAGAATTGAGGAGTGTTCTAGGGAAAGAATCCCCTTCCGCTATATCCTCTTCCTCTAGGATAGGGCCTCCGGTTAAAGCGGCCGGAAGACTGGCCCCGTCTACCGGCCCTCCCGAAAAGGTTATTTGAGTTAAAGACTCTTTTCATGTTTTGGTGGGCTTTATCTAAAGCCGTAAAGGTCGAGACATATTTTCCTAAAGTTTTGATCAAGTCTTCGCCAAAGAGTAAGCCCTTGGGGTTGATGGAAGGTTCTTCGTCGGCTAAGTCACTTAATTTGGGGCTAATTTTGGTGAGGACTACTCTTCTCCTCTCTGTGTTGAGGCTGGCATTAGCATTACCTAAAAGAACGAGAGCTCTCTGGCTAAGTCTTCTAATTATTTCAGTGTTTAGCGGGGTTCCATTAATGTGGTTATCTTCGTTGATGTTGATAATTCTTGCGAGGGGCCCTAAGATATTGAGGACTCTATCTTGACATCCTTTAAGGGATCTCTCCATACCTTTTCTCGGATCTCTTCCGAGCTTGAAGAGGTTCTTGATGAGTTCTAGGTCAAGGTTTGGAGTTTGACAGGTTTTATCTCCGATGGAAGGTCTGGAGCATTCGGCTCTCAATAGGTTCCTAGAATCCCTGTCTAGAGGGTTTCTTAGCCATTTGTTAATAAATTTGCTCACGTGGTCCTGCGGGATCCATTCTGAGCTCCTTGGATGTTTAATATTAAGGGGAGAGAACATTTCTTGCCCTAAAGGGTCTAGAATGTTATCTTTAGAAGAGTGAGAGAGATCTTCATCGAGAGAGTTAAACTCAAGATCGTCTTCGTCGAGATCTAAAATATATTCGTCAGGAGAATCAGAGGCATCGTCATTATCAAAATCATCATCATTTTCATCGAGGTCGTCATTCTGAGCACTACGATATTTTGTGCCGCAGGGGACACCCAGATATTTTGTGCCGCTGAGGACACCTTTATGCGTTGTGCCACTAAGGACACCTTTATGTGTTGTGCCGCTAGGTGACCTCCCATGTAGGATGAGGTACTAGGACCTTCAGTGCTCTTGGGGATAAAATCTAAATTCTTGCTTTTTTTAAGTCTCTTTCCCCTTGTATGAGAGAGATCCTCTTTGAGTGTATGTTGATCTAGAGTAATATCGTCACATAGGAGTGATCTTTTAGAAGTCATCACTTTGGAAAGAGTTTCCAACATACACGATCTCATTTCCTCATGGATGATGTTTTTAAAAGCCTCATTATTTATGTTGGAGGTAGGTTCACTAGCCTCTGCTTCATCTGAATCAAAGTCAGACATTTTAAGGGAATAAAATTAAAGGAAATAAAATGTTCTCCTTTTTTTTATATATATATAATATGAAGGTTTAAATAAAATGTTCTCTCTCTCTTTTTTGTATATTATAAAGTAAAGGTTTGGAGATATATTAATTATTTTCTAATAAATTAAAGATGGATAGGCTTTAAAAAGTAATATTTTGCTAGAGAAAACTATTTTGCTGGTCTTGGGAAGCGTTTCTCTAACTGTCAGCTGATCCTAGCCTCCGGGGATCGAAAATGCGCTCGAGCGCGATCCCCGGAGGCTGTTGTTGCAGTGGTTGCTAAGAGACGGGTAGTGCGTAAGAGCGAAGGCCTCGTAGGCCGTGTATATGTGGGAAAAAGTATCGAGGAATGATCCCTGGCAACGCCGCGATGTTAGTGGTGCGTTGCCAAGGTTCATTCCTCAAAATATCATCGCACCAAAGCGTCTTTGACAAAAAAAAATATCCAGGGCGGTGCGAGGGAGCGGTAAAGCTAAGGGACGCACCGTCGATAACCCGGTTGTCTCAAATGAAGAGCGGGCAGGAGAAAGCCTCTAAAAGTGAGCTCTAATTACTTTTTAAAAATAAAACGAGAAGAGCGAGGGGTAAAGACGTGGAGGGAGAGCGCGTACCTCCGTAAATTGGAGGTAGCGGTGACATGAAAGGGAAGGAGTGTGGGGGGGAAAGCGCCCGAGAAAGCAGCAAAATATTGCTAATTGTATCGGTAAGTAAATAAGGAAAGTCAAAGGAAGTAACGAAGCACATGAGCAATATTACATCACTAATACAAATAAGGAGAAGTCAAATAAAGCAATGAAAGCACATGAAAATAGGAGAGAAGGAAGGAAAGGAACTTATCTGCCTGGAGCCGCATTTAAAAGAGGCTGTATGTTGTGGTCTCATGCCTTTTGTTGTTATTAACGTTCTATTTGGAACACTTGCTTTATGATGTATGCGGCTGCTTGGAGACGCATTAAAAGTGATATGCATAATGTTAGCCTCTGGTCTTGTAATGAAATCTGTCCAGCAGAGGAACTCATACTTTAATGGAGAGACCTCCTCTGAAAGAAGGTACAAGATGCTCCAGTATGAGGAAGCTAGGCTTGCCCTCAGAACCAAGCAATTGGCCTTAGATAGAGAAGCCTTTGAGCTCCAGAGGGCTTCTAGAAAAGAGGGGTTAGAACCCCCTGGTGGCAGCAACAGTGTCCCTAGAAGCAGAGATTACATTCCAGACCATAGGAACCTGTCCAAGGTTGTTCCTCCCTACCAGAGTGGGGATGATATCCACAAATGGATAACTGCTATGGAGAGGGCCTGTAAAGTTCAACAGGTCCTCCAGAAACAGAGGGCAGCAATATTGTGGCTCTCCTTTTCTGATAAAGGTAGAGACAAGCTCCTCACTGTTAGAGAAGAGGATGCTGATGATTATGAAGTCCTGAAGAGTGCATTAATAGATGGGTTTGGCTTAACCACTGAACAGTACAGGTTGAAGTTCAGAGACACCCAGAAAGCACAGACTCAGGACTGGACTGACTTTGTTGATTGTGCAACCAAGGCTCTGGAGGGTTGGCTGGTTGGTAGTAGAGTTACTGATTTTAAGGGATTGTATAATCTTATCATGAGAGAACAGATCCTTAATAATTGCCAAAAACAGTTGTTGCATCAGTACCTGGTGGACTCTGATCTGACCTCTCCCCAAGAATTGGGAAATAAGGCAGACAAATGGGTCAGAACCAGGGTGAGGCAGAAAACCCAGAACCAAGGGGGTGACACTAAGAATCAGGATCCTAAAGCATCTGAGAAAGGTGGGGATAAGGCAAAAGACCAGAAGTCTTCACAAGGGCCCCAACAATCTGCATCTGGTGGGGATTCACAGTCTACAAAGGGTAAAGGCCAAAAGAAGCCCTGGTGTAAATTCTGTAAACAGAAAGGGCACTGGACTTCTGATTGTACCAAGTCCAAAGACAAACCACCAACACTGAAGCCCCTAAGGCAACTGTTCCCCCTAGTACAAGTACTGGTGGAGGTGGTAATCAGAATAAGGGTGTAGTAGGGTTGACCCTGGGTGTTCTGATGTGGACTCTGGTCTAGTCAGAGTACCAACACAGGCATTGCTAGTTTGTGAGGGAGACCTTGATATGTCCTTCCTAGTGAGCCCCAGTAACCTGGGCAAGTACAAACAGCAGCCTATAATAAATGGCAAACAGGCTTTGGCATTCAGGGACACAGGTGCTAGTGTCACCATGGTGGCAGAGGATATAGTGGACCCTGCACAGATCATCCTGGGTGAAATGTACCAGGTGACCAATGCAAGCAATGTCAGGACCAACCATAGTCTGGTAGTTGTGAATTTCTCCTGGGGAGGGGTAACTGGCCTCAAAAAGGTAGTTGTCAGTGCAGACCTCCCTGTCGAATGTTTGTTAGGCAATGATCTGGAGACTTCAGCCTGGTCTGAAGTAGAGTTATGGACTCATGCTGAGATGTTGGGCATACCCGCAGAGGTATTTGCTGTGACCAGGTCACAGGCCAAGATGCATAAAACTGAACCAGCTCTGGATCCTGATACTATGGACCAGATGCTACCCAAGAGGAGGAGCAGTAGGGTTAAGGCTGTGCCTTCCCCTCTGTCTCAGATTCCCCTCCTGAGGGAGGAGAAGCAGAGCCTGAAGAAGGAACTGCCCCAGGGGAACTTGAGCCTGATCAGGTTGAGTTATTGGGGGCAGGGGGACCTTCCAGGGAAGATCTGAGTAAGGAGCAACGGTGCTGCCCCTCTCTTGAACCCCTCAGACAGCAGGCTGCTGCTGAGGCTGCTGGGAGTGCTAGTGGGTCCCAGAAGGTTTATTGGGATGAGGGACTCCTATATTCTGAGGCTAGAGATCCTACCCCTGGAGCCACCAGGAGGTTGGTAATACCTCAGAAGTTTAGGGGGTTCCTCTGGACCCTAGCACATGATATCCCATTGGCAGGACACTTGGGCCAAAACAAGACCTGGGACAGGCTTGTCCCTCATTTTCATTGGCCACACTTCAGAGGACACCAAGGAGTTTTGTCGCTCCTGTGTTACTTGCCAAGCCAGTGGCAAGTCAGGTGGCACAACAAAGGCCTCCCTGATACCACTACCTGTGGTGGTGGTTCCCTTTGAAAGGGTAGGGATTGACATTGTTGGTCCCCTTGACCCTCCAACAGCATCTGGGCACAGGTTTATCCTGGTGGTACTGGATCATGCCACCAGGTACCCAGAAGCCATTCACCTCAGGACCACCACAGCCCCTGTGCTGGCAAGAGCCCTCATTGGAGTCTTCTCCAGAGTGGGTTTCCCTAAGGAGGTTATATCTGACAGAGGTAAAACTTCATGTCAAGGTATCTGAAAGCAATGTGGAAGGAGTGTGGTGTCAATTACAAATTCACTACTCCCTATCACCCACAATGCAATGGGTTAGTTGAGAGATTCAACAAAACCCTAAAGGGAATGATTAAAGGCCTCCCAGAAATGCTTAGGCGAAAATGGGAACTTTTACTTCCCTGCCTTCTGTTTGCACCCTGTCAGAGGTCCATTATGTTTGGTGAAGGAGGGATGGGAGTTACCTCTCAAACCTCCCAAACAGGATGCGATGGACTATGTACTTGGTCTCCGCTCCAGGATGGCAGAGTACATGAAGAAGGCCACCAAAAACCTTGAGGCTAGCCAAGAATTGCAAAAAGCTTGGCATGACCAAAAGGCTGTCCTGACTGTTTACCAGCCAGGTCAGAAGGTGTGGGTGTTAGAGCCTGTGGCCCCAGCAGCTCTCCAGGACAAATGGAGTGGCCCCCATACAATTGTTGAGAAAAAGGGAGAAGTCACCTACTTGGTGGATCTTGGAACTCCCAGGAGCCCCCTTAGGGTGCTCCATGTCAACAGATTAAAGCCATATGTGGACAGGGCTGACATGGGCTTGCTCATGGCAACTGATGAGGACCAGGAGGAGGAGAGTGACCCTCTCCCTGACCTGCTCGCACAGAACCCTGATGATGGGCCAGTTGATGGTGTTGCATTGGCAAGCAGCCTCACTGAGCATCAGCAAACTGAATGCAGACAAGTTCTGCAACAGTTCAGACATATGTTTAGCCTGACCCCAAGTCAGACTTCCGGGTGCACCCATGAGGTGGACACTGGAGACAGTCTGCCTGTCAAGAGTAAAATCTACAGGCAACCTGACCATGTCAGGGACTGTATCAGTACTGAAGTCCAGAAAATGTTGGAATTAGGAGTTATTGAGCCTTCAGATAGCCCTTGGGCTAGTCCAGTAGTCCTAGTGCCAAAACCTCACACCCAGGGTGGTAAGAAAGAGATGAGGTTTTGTGTAGACTACAGAGGCCTCAATGCAGTCACCAGGACTGACGCCTACCCAAGTCCAAGGGCAGATGAGCTCATTGATACTTTGGCCTCAGCCAAATATCTAAGCACATTTGACCTAACAGCTGGCTACTGGCAAATCAAGTTAGCTGATGATGCCAAGGCCAAAACGGCATTTTCAACCCCTGGTGGGCACTATCACTTTGTGGTAATGCCCATTGGTTTGAAAAATGCACCTGCCACTTTTCAGAGGTTGGTGAATAAAGGTCTGACTGGTATGGAAACGTATTGCTCAGCTTATCTAGATGATATTGCTGTCTTTAGTTCCACCTGGCAGGATCACCTGGTCCACCTCAGAAATGTTTTGGAGGCCCTGCAAAAAGCAGGCCTCACTATCAAGGCCACTAAGTGTCAGATAGGGCAGAGTCAGGTTGTGTACCTGGGCCACCTTGTAGGTGGAGGCCAGGTTCAACCATTGCAGAGCAAAATCCAGACCATAATGGACTGGGTAGCTCCAACCACCCAGACACAGGTGAGAGCCTTTTTAGGCCTGACTGGGTACTATAGGAGGTTTGTTAAGGGATATGGATCTATAGTGACCCCCTTAAATGGTATTACCTCTAAGAAAATGCCAAAAAAAATTCAGTGGACAGCTAGCTGTCAAAAGGCATTTGATGACCTGAAGCAGGAAATGTGCACTGCCCCCATCTTGCAGAGTCCAGACTACCAAAAGAAGTTCATTGTTCAAACAGATGCTTCAGAGCTGGGTGTGGGAGCTGTACTGTCTCAACTTAATGATGAAGGTTAAGACCAGCCAGTAGCTTTCATAAGCAGAAGGCTGACCCCTAGAGAGAAACGTTGGTCAGCTATAGAGAGGGAGGCCTTTGCTGTGGTGTGGGCCCTGAAGAAGCTGAGGCCATACTTGTTTGGCACTCACTTCATAGTTCAGACTGACCACAAGCCCCTCCTATGGCTCAAACAGATGAAAGGTGAAAATCCTAAACTGCTCAGGTGGTCCATTTCCCTACAGGGGATGGACTAATCAGTGGAACATAGACCTGGGACCCAGCATGCCAATGCAGATGGACTCTCAAGGTGTTGTGTAGGAGAGTAGGATCTGGTAAACCAAGTAAACAAAATGTTACAGCACAAAACATATCACATATCAATGTTTTGTATCTTCCGTCTTTTATTTTCCTTGTTGTACATGCTGGCTGTTTTTATGAAGTACAACAAGGAAAATAAAAGACGGAAGATACAAAACATTGATATGTGATGTGTTTTGTGCAGTAACATTTTGTTTACTTGGTTTACCTGTGTCATTATATTGCCTCTCATCCAATCAATATCCTGGTGAAGGAGTCTAAGGAAAGAGACCAAGCCCTCCTTGAGGTCCAGGTACAGGCGGGTAGCCCATAATTTGGATTTGTTAATGCAATCAAATGAGCTTAATAGGTCCATAAATGCAGGATAAATAGGGGCACCCTTCGCAGTTTTGTATTTAGCCACAATAAGATGTAGATTGAGGCACTGTTCAATCGTCCCAAGGCCCTCCTGAAACCGTATTGTCATTGAGAGGGGACATTGTTCTCTTTTGCCCAAGAAAGGAGACGATCCAGGATTACTTTAGCAATTATCTTGTAGAATCGAGCAACGTGATCGGGTGGTAACACCTGGGATCATGGGCATTACCCTTTCAAAAATAGGAACAACAATAGACGTACACCTGGATGGTGGGGTCCCCACCCGACAGACTGAATTAAAAACACTAGTTAGCACAGGAGACCAGAACCCAGGGTCTTCTTTAAACAAATCAAGAGGGACTCCGTCTGGGCCTGGAGCCTTCTTGCATGGACGATTGTCAATATCTTTGGCAACTTCGTTAACACAAGAAGAAAGGTTACCAAAAAATGTTGCACTGTCCCTCATCGTATAACACATCGTCATTAGTAGAATAAATGGCAGAAATATAATTTATCAAGGCATCAGCAGTAACATGAACAGTAACGTTATCTGAGGATGATAAAAGTGGTAAGCCTGGGGATAAGGCAGCTCACACCGCCTTCCAGAATACCTGAGGATCTTTTACCTGGCAAGAAACAATAGCCTCCCATTTATCATTCTTAACGGTTGCCTTTCCCTTTACGGATGTCATTCTATCAACATTCTTTGGACAAACTGGGAAGCAGCCTCTTAGTACCCTTAGTTTGGATACAAGCAGCAATTATTTTCTCTTTGCTTGTCCTATCCTGAGGATGACCTTTTAAAGTTTGGAAGGTTGAAACGCAGTCGACATTCATATGGCTGGAAAAGGCTATTTATTTTGCAATGATATTATATTATAGTCAAAGTAATCTTTATTTCGGTCATAGACCTTAAAAGAAAGTACATCATAAAAAATATTTCATCAGAATAAAAATTCGTATTAAATACAGACATTTATCATACCATCGATTACAGAGACCAAGAATTTAAATAGTTAAAAAAGATAAAACAGTACAAAAAGCTAAAATTTAAATTTTGTCCATATCTATTTAATACCCCCGGTGAGAGGTGCAACGAGGGAACAGCGCCTCCGCCAAACAGCATGTAGAAAGCGAGACACCGAGAATACTATAGGTGTGGAAGTATCGGTCTTCAGTATTCTATGTGCCTCCTTACAATGGGTGGTACCCAAATTTCTACAAAGTTGTGTAAGCCAACGTTTTCTTATGGACTTATAAGTCGGGCAAAAAAACAGGATGTGGATCTATGTCTCGTTTACATCACCACAGGTTGGACAATCGGTGATGTTGTTAGTTGACCACTTTCCCGTTAAAGCTCTTATGGGAAGAGTACCATATCTAAATTGCGTGTAGAGCTTTCTTGAGGCACATGAATCAACTTCATCAAGAAAGGGTTCTAGTTTAAACTCTTCCTTGATGTTAAGAAAATCTGTGGTCAGTGTCCCCTGCCTATTGTTGGAGAGCATTTTGGCTTTCTTATTTGACCAGAATCTTTTAACCAGGTCAGCTTTGGAGAGTTTTGCGACAGTTGTTGCTGGGTTGTACCAAAGTGCAGGAATTCCCAATGTCGTAAACTCCTTTTTAATAAAAGCAAGCCAGGGTATTTTGTATGAGCCGGGAAGAGCCAACAAGGCTTTTAGATCATTCTGATAATTTATCAGCTCCGGTGTTGCCCACACCCTCCGCCAATACATTAGGGGCTTCAGGGAGAGTTCTTCCTGTATAGGTCTAACGCCCAAATCCAGTCTTAAAGGGTGGAGTGGGGTACTAGTGGGTAATGCCAGTAGGGATCTTAAGAATTGGTTTTCCTGGCTAGATATATCTCCAACTGTACAATGGCCCCATAACTCTGCCCCATAGAATATTGCGCCACGGGCTTGCATTTTGTAAATCTCAATAATGGGTGCCACAGGCTTAGAGGTGGAGGCTCTATGCATCTTGAGAACCCCACCACAAATTTGGGTGAGGCGAAGTTTAGCCTTGGAAATTTGTGGGCCCCACTCCATTTTATCGTTGAGAGTAACGCCAAGATATTCAAAGACAGTTACCCTATCCAGTATGACACCATTGAGGGAAGGGTTGGGGCACGTTGCCTTGGGCGGATTACATACCATAAATTTCGTTTTTTGTGAGTTTATCTCGAGCCCCCTTATAGAGCAGAATTCAGAGAAACTGTCTAGGGCACGTTGTATCCCCATGGGAGATTTTGACACTAAAAGAGTGTCATCAGCAAACATTAGTTCCACAACCTGCTCATTATTAAGTTTTGGGGCATCAATATCTTTTACTCCCTTCAGATGGGCCACTAAGGCGTTGACGTACAGGGTAAATAAGGTAGGGGCCAACACGCACCCCTGTCTAACACCTCGATTGACCGGAAATTTAGATGTTAAGTTTCCCCTTTTGCCGTACCTTACCTGGGCAAAATTGGATACATGAAGTCGCTTGATAATCGCAAGTAGACAAGTTGGCATCCCCATCTCAGCCAATACCGCCCATAATGTCTGGCGTGGAACCAAATCGAAGGCCGTTTTGAGGTCGACGAAGATCAAGTAGAGGCTGCCACCCTCTACTTTCACGGTTTTCCAGTATAGGAGTTGTAGACGAAGGAGCTGGTCTACCGTGGAAGTCTTCGCCCTAAATCCTGCCTGGAAAGGAGTCAGTATTGATTGGTCATCCACCCAGGTCTGCACTCGGTCTAAAATTATACGTGCAAACAATTTCTGACTGACATCAATCAAACTTATCGGGCGGTAATTAGTTGGAAGCAGTGGGGAGCCTTTCTTGAATACTGTGATTATTTCAGCGCCTGCCCAGGTATCCGGAATGGGTGCGCCATGTAATATGGCATTGTATGGGAGGCATAAATAGGGAATCCAGATCTCGGGCTGGTGCCTATACAGGTCCCCGGGGATCTTGTCCAGACCTGGTGCCTTCCCAGTTGGGAGCCTGTTTATTGCCCTTTCTACTTCCTGCTGGGTAATTATATCAAAGTATTCTATCCTCGGCAGAGGTGCCTGTATAATGGCGCTGTCCAAAGAGAGGGGGGCATATAGATTCTGGAAATAATTGTTCCATTGCTCTGGGGCAATATTTGGGTCATCTGCCACAAGCCCTTCTTTAGTACCTGACCTAATAATTGCCCAAAATTCTCTCATGTTTTTCTTTGTCAGGGCGTTTTTAACGTCCTCCCATTTACCATTTTCCCAATTTTGTTTAGCCTCTTTTACCATTAGTTTATACTCTTCTCTTTTCTTTGTTACCTTTGTTCTGATATTATATTAATATTTTGGACTTTATCTATATTCATGCGCAATATTAAATTACTTGTTAATTTTCACTGCTCTTTTGTTGTTTCATTTTGTGCCGTTCCCTTGATTCTCATGAGCACTGTGTGTTCACTTTATACATTGAGCACTTTCTTGAACCATATTTGATGCTGCTTCTAACTATGTACAAGTTCTATTGAATACATTTTGATTCTAGATTTTGTTTGGCTATATCTTGTTTTTTCTTTCTTCCTATGTGTTTTAATTCAGGTGTACATACAATACATGCTTTACAGTATTGTAAAAATAACTAGATTAGATCTTCTAAAAACTGATGCCATTTGGAACATTGTTGCTTGATACAAACTTTCTAAAAGTGGCATTTTCAAAGTTGTAATTTAAAATCGAACTTTGCCACAAGAGGATTTTTCATTACAATTCCAAATACACCAAATATGACCTGATTACCTGTTTCCTTTTGAAAGTTACATCTTATGAAATATAATGAGGTAACTCTAATGTCCTGCTGTGGGAGAGATAGGCTTTGCAGTACTGAAAAACAAAGTTTTTTGCTACCAGGACATGTAAAAGTTAAATGTACATGTCCAATGTCTTAAAAACACTTCATCCTGCCCTCTGGGCTGTCTAGGGCCTATCTTAGAGGTAACTTGTATATATTTAAAAAGAATGTTTGGGCTTGGCATCATTTTTATTTTGCCAGGTCGAAATTGCAACTTAAAACTGCACACACAGGTTGCAATGGCAGATCTGAGACATGTAAGTCAGTAAAATGGGAGAGTTGAAGACAAAATGTTAGGGGAAAACCACGCCAATGGTGCAAAGTCTAACATCAACTGTGTGCTGTTCTTATGCCTTGTTGCAACACTGCTCACATGAGGAAAACACTGTTCATCTGAAATACCTTTCTAAAGTCTTTAGCAAAGACCGGCTGATTAACAGAGTACAGTAATTATTTTACAGGACATTTGGTTTGCATGCAGTAAGAGGAGCTAAACACTTAAAATGCAGACAAACCATGTAACTTTGTTTCTGATTGCTTCACTTAATGTTATATAATGTTACATAAAGAAGCCGAAATCTTGGAATCTCTCCCTAAATTGTCAAATTTTTTGCTTTGCAACCAACAGTTCACGCTCACACTGCCCTGACTTCGAAATCTGTTCTTTGCCAGTTAAATCTCCTAAGCAAAGTAAAATGACTCATGGTAGCAGAGGACTGTGGAATGAGGACAAATGTATCCATCTCGTATTGAAGGAGGCAACAACATTCTTGAGAGCCTTCCCTGGTACTCTCGCACTTGCCAAGTCCATAATTAGTTGTTAAATCCAAGAAATTAGCCTACATTCCACCACTCTTTTACATCTAAAGGATCAGATTTAATTCAAGATAGGATCCATCACACTCAGTCCTTCATCCCAAACATCACTTTATCCATTCCCGTATTTGTGGGGGGATTGCTCTTACTTTCATATGAGTATAATTTCTGCCTTATCTTGGTTAAGTTTTAGGTGGTTGCGAGTTAGCCAGTGTTGGACTTCTTTGAGAGTGGCGTTTTGTCTGTGCATGTAGTCTAGTGAGGAGAATTTCCAAATGGAGCTGTGTGTCATTTGTGTATAGGTGAAAGGGTATGTTTGCTTGGTTGAGAATGATGGTGAGGGGCTCCATGTAGATACTGAATAGTGTAGGCGAGAGGACCGAGCCTTGGGTGACACCCTGGGTGATTTGCATTGTGTCAGAGGTCGGATTGCTTATTTTTATTTCTTGGGAGCAGTTTTGTAGAAAAGATGTGAACCAGCTAAGGACCACCCCTTATTCCAATCCTCTTTTGGAGGAAATTCAAGAGTAGCTTGTGATTGACCATGTCGAAGGCCATCGATAGATCTAGGAGTATGTAGGAGCAGACAGCATCAGTCTGTGTCCAGGGATTTTTGTAGGTCATCCACTATGTTCAGAATGGCTGTTTCTGTGCTGCAGCCCTTTCTGAAGCCCAACTGATTAGGCTCTAGGAGTTTGTATTTGTTGAAGTGTTGGTTTAGTTGTGAGACAACACATCTTTCTAGGGCTTTGGCTAGGAAGGGAAGGTTAGAGACTGGTCTGAAGTTGTTGATGTCATTCAGGTCAGCTCCCGGTTTTTTAAGGAGGTGCTGACTTGGCCAAGTTTTAGACAGTGTGGCATCTCTCCAGTCATCAGGGAGCTGTTCATGATCCTGTAGTAGAGTTGTTGATAAAAATGTATAAATGCTTTCAGTTTTCCCTCTTCATCTTTCTTAATGTCCCCTTGCTGTTGTGGATTTCTATTCATCTCTTTTTAAACAGTCTTAACAAGTCCTTTTTTCTTTTTTTCAGGTGGGGTCAGTGGAAGAGTTTCAAGGTCAAGAACAGAGGGTGATCATTATCTCTACAGTGCGGAGCTGCACAGACTATGTCAAGCTCGATGCAGATTTTAATCTAGGATTTCTGAAAATCCCCAAAGCAAGTCTGGTTCTCATGGTTGTGCAGTGGAGGACTTGTATTCAGCTGTGTTTTCTCAAAGGAAAAGTAGAGTAAAGAACATTCAGCTACTTCTCAATCACAAAGTTGTTACCTTATTTTAAAATTATGCTAAGGACTTGGCTGCAAATGGTTTATAAGGAGTGGGAGGGAGGTAGTGTATTTGAGGATTAGACTGGAAAAAAATCTAAAGTAACTAATGTTGAAGGGACATTTTACTAGAACTGGTGGAATAAGCGACCCGCATTGTCAAAGCCAATATGTCCTCCCTTTGAAAGGCATTGGCTAACCGTGTGCCTTTACCAATGTTTGTTATCCGTGCTGAACAGCATTGGCAAAAACAAAGTAAAAAATAATCTAGCTCTGGCATAATAAGCTTTGTGCACACATGCATCATGTACTCTTCAGAATGCCTATATTTGGGCAGTAAACTAAAAAGTGTGCAGCTGTGAAAGGGCATTGTAGCGAGAGGAGCCATCTAGTAGTAAACTTCATCTGCTGGTCCTCCAGGAAAATAAATGTTGTACAGGGGAGCGACAAGAGTTGGAATGAGGTGAGCAATTTAGAAGAGTGCCTAACAATATAAGGCAGAGAGGTGCAACAGAGGAGATTGGAGGGTGTGGTGGGCTGTGGGGTGTTGAAGGGCAAGAAAGAAAATTACCAAAAAAAGTGGAGTAGGACAGGAAGAGTATGGGGAGGCAAAAGACGAGTTGGGGAGCAACATAGAGATCATTGTGGCACTGAAGTGAGGAGAAAGTAGCACACGGAAAAGAGCACGAACAAAACATGTAGTCCCATGGAGTGCTGAAAGAAAAATGTAGCTTCCTTAATGTAAGCAGGGGAAGCATACAATGTATCCAATTAGGAACATTGTACCATAGATATTCTTCAGGGGAGAGACAGACACCAGAAGCAAATAAATGAGAAAGACAAAGCTAACCATTCACAAGCAATGGGCTGACCCATAGTTTGCTATACGTTTTGCTATTGGACACAATAGGTCTAAATGTGTATGTAGGCAAGACCTAAAAAAATAGCAAATTGGGAGAAAACATCCAACAATTGTTCTTAGTCGCAAAAACTGTTGGTGGTCTTTAACAGTGTGGGATTAGGGAAAATGGAGCAAGGGAGCGTAATAGGCAGGCATGAAATGGATTGCAGAACAGTGATAGCTACAACATTGGTGTCTGAAAGTGTGAGGGAGTGGCACTTTTATGTAGTTATAAATCAGGGTAAGGCAGCATGTTAGACTTGGAGTGGTGTGGTATATGGTACTGTTGGGGATAATGGTGTTGGTCACTCTACAGTTCATACTAGTATCAATGCAATTTATGTATAGCTAAATATTTATCTGATCTCTTTTCTGTGTTTAATTGTATGATCTTGAAACATTTGTAATTAATGCTGGTAAGGCACGAGGTGACTCAAACTGGTTTAGTAATGATGTGGCATATATATTGTTTACAGAAGACATGAAATCTGGCTTTCATTTAAATGATTGCAAGCAATGACCTGGCCATTTGGCTGACTGTTTACTAAAGGTTTCTACTTCAGATTTTCTATTTTCCTTTTTTCCAAAAACAAATAAGGCTAGCATTGGAATGGCTTATTTGGAAGTTCTGATAATGGCATTATCTTGTTTTGGTTTGTGATGGTGGATGAAGGTGCGGTTTTTGAAGTCATCAAATGAATACATAGAGAGATGAAGATCACTGGCAAAACAACTGCGGAAGCACTGCATGCTACTATTTTGAGGTGTGGATGCAATGTACTAAACACTATTTCAAAAAAAGCTGCTACAAACAATGCCAAAAGGAATGAAAACAGTAAATGTACGAGGACATCTGTGTTTGCTTCTCCGGGACCGCAGAGACACAACTTTTGACATCCACAGGAAGACTTTGATGATAATTTAATACCGCCTTGAAAAAGCCCACGGCCAATGGGCCACTAGGGCGAAACACGTGTCGGCTTTTGGCTCCTCTCTTCTCAATTTATATCTGCACTTTTTTGACAAAAAGATAAATAAAACCAAACAAGTGAATTTTATTCAAGCAATCTTTTGGCTTTCATTATTCATTGACGTGGAACAAGAAAGAAGGCACTACCCTCTACCTTTTCTTAACCTCAACTTCATAATGGCTCTTGGGTGTAGCCATTTACGAGGACTGTGCCACACATGAATTGGGCCCTAACAATTGTAACGCCGCAAGTCCAGAACTTTCCACCCAAACAGCAACTTATACTCCAGTTTAGAGCTGCCCATTCACTTCTAAACCAAGATTGGTGAAGCTAGGGGTCTTCAAACATCTACCGAGGTTTTAAACCAATTCATTTACATATCGAAGTTACCTCACAGTGCACACATCTTGGCACTTTTTTCGGTGCTACCTGTGAAGAATACCCGACCCATCTCAAAATAGAAACTGAATTATTCTCAGTTAAAAGTGAATTTTTACAATTATCCCACACTGAAATGCACACTATCACAAGACCCTATGTAATAAATAGAAAAGAAGAATAGACAACTTTTCTCTATTCCTCTTCGTGCCTCTGTCACATAAAGAAAACCATGCTCAATCTCCTATGCAGGGATCTTAAACAGTACATTTGCATCCAAATTGAGATATTCAAGCCAGCAATAAAATCACGGGCCTTGAATTGAATGTAGGTTTTATTGTGCTAACTTCTGCCATGTTGAACCACTATGGAAACTACCAACGCAGCTCCGTTCATTTGTAATACATTGACACAATGTGCACTCTGTTTTAAAAACGATAGTGCATACAAAGCACTCCCTTAAAAACTAGAGAATGATACTAAGAATTCTTAATCTCTTCTCTACTCATGTTTAACAAAACAAAGTTTGCCAGCACAATCAGGATTCTAAATATAACTCTTTCAGCCAGTAAAATCCAGTTTATCTAGAAACGCCTATTCTCAACATTCTTCTACTTGTGAGTGCACAGCTCACTACCGACATTTAGGAGGCAGAAAAAAGTGCTGTGCTCATGAGCATTAAGCTAGTCAATGTGCATCATTTATATAAGGACAGAGAGACACCCCAAGGTTCATGAAAAGGAACTGGCCAGGTTCTGTTTGGGACAGTGACGGTAGAAATGTCTGCTCTACCCATGGGTAAACGTAACATTTTTAGGTCTCACCTAGCGTTGCAGCACACATGCGTTGCTCGCTCTGCGAGGCATATTGCAGTAGGGTATGTTTTAGAAGTAGAGTGGAAGCCCTGACCATATTTTTCATTGGCTGGCATCATCGTCCATGGTAAACGCGGGCTTCCGATTGAAAATGAGGCTTCTTAGTCCCTCCTTGTTACCGCCCTGTCTCCTTTTGGGACCGCCCATCAGGACTGGATCTTTTACTTGCGGCATTATACTGCCTCCTTCATTTAGTCAGTAAGCACTATTTATTTTTCATTCTGCTTTGGCGCGCGCCCAGATTTATGGTTTGTTATGTCATCTGTGCCTCTCCACGGGGTCAGCAGACTCCCTACCGCTGAGCTGTGTGTGCAGAGTTTAGTTCACAAGGACTGTTTCAATGGACAAACTTCCGTGGGGGCGGAGTTTATGGACCATGGCACAGAAATCGAACTGGAGGGGTGTTATTTCACGTCGTGCAGTATTCCACGTGAAGAGAACAAACTGTGGGTCTTTTGCGCTGCAGGTTTCTTTATGATTTACATTTCAGCTTCCCCGTGTAGCTCCAAAAGTTGTCTTTCTATCGGCTGTCACCCTAAAAGACGTGAGAATGGTTTTGTCCAAGCTAAGCAGGTCAACTTGGAACTCAGCCCGTCTCTCATCTGTAAAAACAATAACATGGCGATTGCTCAGTCACTGCACGCGTGAGACAGTTTTCATCACAGAATGCACGAGACACAGGCCCCTCTCGAGAGACTCATCACCAGACAGTGTGCAAGACCGTCTGCTCCCCCAACAATGCCTCACTCTGTGCTGCACTAGGCCCCACTCTCCTCCCTTGTGTGCCCCACAGGGAAGTCCAAAATACTTATGAGCCATAGAGAGGCTCAGGGAGAGTACGAAAGCCCTGCGAGGTCCCTGGCACGGCGCAGGCACCGCCCTCCCTCCCCTTGCTGGAGCCCGCCATGGACTAGTGCGTGACGGTGGAGCGGGAGCTGGAGAAGGTGCTGCACATGTTTTCGGGCTACGGACAGCACAGCTAGCGGAGCCTGGAGGAGCTCATCGACTACACGAGCGGTCTGCGCCGTGAGATCCTTCAAACAGCCAGTGAGATCCGCCTGTGCGCCGCCGCGACCCTCACACCTTTTATCCATCCTTATACCCCCTCCCAGAACATAGAGCACTGAAAGTCCGGAGGCCTTAAGGCCCAAGACTCCTGTGCAGAGTTTTTGCACTAAGAACCTCCAGTCTTTAGGCATTGGATGTTTTGTGCCTTATAATCATTAATTGTATGCCTAAACCAGTGCTTCAGATTGGCAGGTACAGTCCGGTACCAAGTACCTGCACTTTTTTAATTTGAAAGGAAGAGTACCTGCACTTTACAGCACTACTGCAGTATATCTAATGGTAGAGTATTGGCACTTCACTTAATAGTGAGTACCTGCACTTCTGTATTTCCTTTGAAAGCACTAGCCGAAACTTAAGTGAGACAGGAGTACGTAAATCGATGAGACATCCAAGTATTAAGATTTGACCTAAGATTGTTTCTAAAGCTGATGGCCTGCTGAGTTATAGTGATATTAAGCCCATTATAAGCTTCGGACTCAAAAACAGAATCTTTTGACTAAGGTTAACCCTGCAGGGGAATGTGGGCGTCCTTGGACGAGCTCCTAGACCCATACGAGCCGCCATGAATAGCACTAACAAAATGAAACAATCGGCTTGAAATCAAACCCCCACTGGATCAAGACACTATCGAGAAGAAAATAAACTTCTGATATGCTACCTCTTTTTCTCTCTACCTTAATTCCTACTTCTTTCCCCCTTCACTCATTCCTTTCCTCTTACTGGAACAGTGGATAGGGGGACAGCCAAGCATATATAATCTGTAACTGTACTACACCTAACACAGCCAGTTTGGGCTGCCACCCTGTAACGTTAAAGCGTTGACGATTATACGTTATATGTTGTAAAAAACAATAAAAATGAGATTGAAATAAAAAAAAAAAAAACTGTGAAACTAAAGTCCCATAAAAACAAGAGGCCATCGTCTGTTATGTAAAAGTCGACAGCGAGTTCTGTGACTGCATGGTCTAAGACCCGCAATATCTTGTCCTGACAAGCCTAAAATTTATAGTAATAAATCATATGGTTAACTCTAAGACCTGACAACCACGAATCACCAAAGCTTTTTAGGCATATGTGCTTTCAAACTGTTAGATCCTTGTCCCTCTAGACCCATTGGCCTTCTGAGAAATGAAATACTTGCACTTTGATACTTAAGATCCTTTAAGCCGACATACCGGCCAAATGACCAAACTATGTTGAGTGAGGTCTTTGAGAGTCTGGACCATTTAATCCCCAAAATGCCCTAGGAAAGTGTGTGACTTGCTCTATAAATCAATACACTTGGAGAGACCCTGTGGTCATTAAGTTAGTCTGATCCGATTAATCTTAAGCCAAGAGCTTTAAGGACAAACATTGGTATACTTGGTATACACCTAAACGCTCATTTCGCTCTAGCCATCTGGAGCTGGCATAATTCCCAAAATCAACAGAACCCGTCATGGTGGTCGGGCATTTGCATATCTGGGACCCAAGTTTTGAAACACTCTGCCACAATCATTGAGAGTCTGCAAATCACTTACAGCTTTCCGCGAATTGCTCAAAACATGGATGTAAACACGTCTTCTTTAACAATCATGCTTGGATTTTGGAAATGCTGGCTGTTTTTTAGGTAGCCATGCTCTCTAGAAGTCACTTAAATAAATAACAGACTATATGTGCTTCAGGAAACTACTAAAAACCTAAACTATCCTTTGACTAAGACTGAGACTTGATGTTGTCATGAGCAAGATATCGGATAGTAGTCATGCCTTGTAGACGTTTAGACTCCTTCTAGTCCCTAATTTTGAACTTGTGGACTAGCCATGATGGCACATACATTGCTGTATGAAACTAAATAAATGAAATGTATAGCACTGAGACTACTCAGCCTTCATATCATATGGTTTTCATCTTAAATGCCATTCGACTCCTATCCTGTAAAACTAGCAATCCATTGGTGGGTCTTTTGCTTTTAAGCTCTGATACACTAGAAGTTGAATTGTTGGGCTGCGATAGCATTTAGATTTCTAAACGCATAGCCTCAAACTCTAATAATAATAATAATGAAGCCATTAGTCCCTAAAACTGTGTAATTTAAGCCATGTTTTCTTTAAGCATTGATGTGCAAAACTACTATGCTGATAACTCAAATTTTCATTCATTGCTTATATTGAGCTAGAGAATCACATTTGTAGCCCCAGCTCCCAAAAAAACTCTATAGTAATACTTATAGCATTCCTGAGGAACATGTTTTTAATGCTTAGCACAAAAGTCGACATTTGTATCACTTTGACTTAATCTCACTCTGAGACATCAGCTGTACTAACACCCTACAGGTTTAATGACACTCTCCAGCCCCTTAAACCCGGGTCTGTCCCACAGCCCCACTTGCCATGCCAGCATCTTGCCATCAATGCTCACCTCTGTTCTCACCTGCAGCGCCCCCTGCTGTTTCGGAGCGGAGGGCCAGTATGTACCTGGCAAAGTGCGATTATGTCTGGCCTGAAGCCCCGCCCTGCGGTTGCAGGGCCGAGACCAGTCCTGACTTGAAGCACCTCCTTCAATTCCAGAGCACATGCACACTGTGTGCACTCATCTCAGTCACTGCATCTCATCCACACCTTGCAGCAGCCCTGTTAGTTCTGCACTGTATCCACACGCAGCCCTTCCGGTGTGCTTTAATACTGGCCTGCAGTTGTGGGACAACTGCACAGCTCTGGTAAGGCACCCCAGTCCCGGCATGCATAGTTTCCATATCTTCAAGCCCTTGGCCCTACCAACCATGGCTGTTGGGGCAGCAATAGAGAACACGGGCATACATCTCATTCTGCAGAGTCTACCTAGTATATGAGCTCCTTGATGTGGCCTCGCGGCGCCACACGGAGGCAGGCAGTGCCACAGTGTGTCACGCCTCATGTGTGCACTGTTCTACACTAGTCAGCCTGCCATGGCATCAGTCCAACGGCCAGGGACTCTGTCTGCATGCCACACATTCTGTGTTGGGTATCTGCCTAGCTTGCAGTAGTAAAAGACCAATGCATAAGAACTTTCTGCAATTTGCGTTTGCTTTCGTGTCACCGGGCATGCAGAAAAAAACCTTACAATGCACAGCGCTCTACCCTTCGAAAGAAAGTGTAGTGTGCCAGCCAGAATGCTGTAATAAAAGCAAAGCAAACATGTGAACAGGTTCTGCGCTTCATGTTTACATTTTTCTCCACCAATCAGCATGCAGTAATAACAGAACAATGCCTAGGTATATACGTCTGCAATGTAGGTCTGTGATGTTGTATACTACTCGACCTGCAGTAACCAGGCAATGCGCGCCGTTCTGCTCTTCACACGTCCCCTTGTACCGGTCACTATGCAGTAATCTGGGTAGACTGCACACGCGATATACCCACGTTTTGCATGCTTGTGTATCAGTCAGTATGTAATCACGGTGAAAGGGATGTGGCCTAGTGGTAAACGCTCCTGACTTTCAGGCGGGACAACATCCTGGCTTCTGCTCAAAGTCGTGTAATTCTAGACAAATCACTAAATCTCCCTGTGCCCAAAAAGGTTTGAAAATGTGTATGTTGTGTCTCGGTATGTCAGTTTCCAAGTGTGCGCTATAAAACAATGCCAAGCAAGAATTTACAATGCAGTAGGTCTCGCATTTATGCGAGTGTAAGCTATTAGCATTGTAAATGACAATGCCTTTTATTTATGTTTTAAAAACTGAAACTCAAATACAAGGCATTATTTGCAACGTCAATAGCTCAAACTTGCGTAAATGCGAGACCTATTACATTGCAAATGCTTGTTCTTTGTGCCTTTGGATTTTTCAAGAATGGAAGTGACATTCTCAAACTTAACCTTTCTTGTGTTCTATGTTTTTTTATTGTTGTATTTAATAGGTCATACATTACAATAAAAACAGGTTTTGCTTCCAAAGGGTGGTTCATAGCAAATAAAACAATTACAAGATGCACCAACTTGAAGCATGGACTTGTGAGCCTACTGTATAAGAAAAAGTAATGCAAACCATTTTCTAACTAAATGGAGCCATAGAGGAGTCGTTCAGTGGACATAGCACCACAATTCGATCACACCCAGAGTACATTTACAACATCAGGAAGGTTAAGCAGGTTTGTTACATACGTCAGTATCACATTTATCAAATAACAGTAACATTTACCCCAAGGTGTCCTTCACGCGGAGCGGAGCGTCTATGGCCGAGAGGTACTTCCCAGCAAGATATGTTTGGCATGATCCCCAGAAGTTCTTAGGATGACCGCGGGGGGCAAGCAACTTACTGTACAGTTCCATCTGCGTATTACAATACAGCATATCCCGTGACCATTCCTGTATTGTGGGAGGCGGGCCGCGCGACCAGTGCATGGCTAATCCGCGTTTTGCTGTTAACACCCCCATTTCAATCAAGCGTCTGATACCCTTTTTTATCTTCTTAGTATAGCCTAGCAAAGCAACTAACGGATCTGGGAGCATAGGGACCTCTGTGATGTCACTTAGTGTTTGGAATACCTTTTCCCAGAACTTGGCGATTATCGGACATTGCCAAGCTATGTGCATAAAATCCGCCGGGCATTTCTTGCATCTCTCACATTCGGCAGTCTCTCGCAACCCATAGCGAAATAGCCTTTCCGGGGTATAGTAAACTCTTTTTGGAAATATTTGAAATGAATTAGTCGGTGACAGCCGTTTAAGGACACCCGTCGAGTCGTCTCACCACTAAATCTCCAAATATCATCATCTATATTCATACCTAAGTCCCTTTGCCGCGCCAGCCTAGATTTTGTGTAGGAGTTTGTACGATATGCCAAAATAACACTATAGAAACTGGATACTAGTTTAGCAGGGGTTTCTGCTTTTAGTATGAGAGTAAGTGCGGTCACCTCCGGGGGCGCCGCCTTGTTCTCTCCTAGTATCTCGCGTAGAGCTTGTCTCACCCTATGGTATTGAAACTGCACTAATGGGGTGACCACTATGCTTTGCGGAGCTGCCTACTCCCACGTTCGGACTTTCCCTTCCAGGGAGCGGTCTCCCGCCTCCTTGATGCTCAAAGTCTGCAGTGCCTTGAGCACTGCGTGATCCCTGCATTTAGGGAGCCAGGCGTACCATTCCAGTGGAGCCAATGGAGAATATAGCACATTACAGTCTTGTCTCTTGACCAATTCATGCCACGCATGTACTGTGGAATTTATGGAATCAAGGTTTCCTGTTTGACGATCTGGGGACTGAAATAGACTGGTAGGGAGGTCCAGTGGAGCGACTGCCACCTTTTCGATATGCAGATGCGGCGGGTCTAGAGTCTGATGTATCCAATGAAAGGCATGTGTGCTCTGTTCTTCCCTATAATACAGATTCAAGTCAGGTGCTCCCAACCCCCCCCAGATAGCAAGGTATAGTGAGGACCTCCCATTGCACCCTTGGCTGCTTTCCCGCCCACGCCAGTTTAGTTAGTGTAGAGGTGATAGGTTTTAAGGAAATAAGCTAGTAAGACCATAGGAATGTTTAAAAACAATAATAAAAACCGCAGTAATACCACCATTTTCATCAGCAATATCCGCCCCAACAGCGAGATAGGCAGACATACCCACTGCTCAATGTCTTCCTCAAGTTTGGTAACTGCCCTCCCATAGTTTTCCCTAAAAACTATCTCCGGGTCTGTATGAATTTGTATTCCCAAATAGCGGACAGGCTCAGTAGTCCAGGTCAATGGGAACTCGAGTTCAAAAAGTATAGTGGAAGGGGTCAATGAGAAAATTATGGATTTAGTCCAGTTAATTCTTGAGCCCGATAACTCGCCAAACCGAACAACCTCCCTCAGCACCGGGGACAGATTGACCTCCGGGTCCTTGATGTAGAGCAACGTATCATCAGCATATGATGACACAATTAAGTTGTATTTAGGGAAGCGAATTCCGTGGAATCCATGATATTCTCCCAGGGCGCATGCAAGGGGTTCTGCAACTATGGCATATAGGAGGGGTGACAGTGGGCAGCCCCGTATAGTGCCCCTCGAAATTCTTACCGGGGCAGTGACCATATCTCCAATGCGTATTCTTGCAGTAGGAGAATTGTATGATACAGCAACTAAGTTCAAGAAAACTCTGCCTACACCCATCCTTTCCAGGACTGCTCTTAAAACAGCCATTCTACCGAGTCAAACGCTTTTTCAGCGTCCAGGAATATCGCGGTGGCCTTTACATCAGGGTTAACATCTTGAAGAGCACCAAAGAAGGTGCGCCGGTTGTATGCGAATTTGCGACCCGGGACAAATCCCGCCTGTTCTGTACTGGCCAGACTTGGGACTAGAGGAGCAAGACGATTTGCCAATATTTTGGCATAGATTTTAGTGTCCACATTCAGTAGTGACAAGGGGCGGTAAGAAGAGCACTACTCTGGTGATTTACCGGGCTTGAGAATGGTAACTATCATAGCCTCCCTCATTGTTGGGGCAGTTCCCCGGACTCGTACAGCTCCTCCAAGCGTAGCCAAGTGTGGAATGAGAAGATCTGCAAATTCTTTATAAAAGGCCAATCACGCTCTGCAGCCCAAAAATGGAGAAGCAGGGTTCACACACAGATGAGATAGTTCAGCTGGAGTTTGCAGCAAGTTCAGGACTCTGGTACTGTTCCCGATAAATGCATCTTGTTGGGCTACTGTGCACTGCTTTGGCATGCGACTGTCCTGCTGCTGGATAGGGGCCATGACAGTCTACCCATGGACAGTGGGAGTCACGCTCCACCTATGGCCTTGCACTCAGAAACCTCTGTGCAGCCTCTACATATAGCCCGTCACCGGATCCTGAATGCGGCTACAGCCTGCCAAATAAGAAAACACCTATTGTAGGTGAGCGCACGTCCTCATCGCGCGCGTGATCTAAGCACCCGCATCATAACCGAGTCCAATGAATAACAGGTTTATTGGAAAGGCTAAAGCGTAACCCTCCCAGAGAGTTCTCTGCCAGCATCTGACGGACAGGGCAAGTCACTCTCAGGGAAATAATCGGGACAGGCCGTGCGGGTGGATATGTGACCTGAGCAATGGCCACACCGCATGTTACAATTGATTTTTTTTTTTTGTGGGCGCAAATTCCCGTCGATGTCAATTCTCCAAAATGCCAGGGGTAGCAAGGGACAAGCCAGGGGTGGCAAAGTTACAGACACACATGGTCACTGGCCTTTAGGCAGCTGTTGTGTAGGAAAAGCGCTATACATTTACCTAACGAGGTAGCACTTACTGATTAGCCAGTAGAAAGTACTCCAGCTGAGTAGAGGAGTTGCACAAAACGGTGGCATCTTCTTGGATAAATATGCAGGGCAGGATTTATTCTGGCACGATGTTCGTCTGCCCCTGAGACCTTGCATAGACTACAGCGGGCGCAACAAGAAATCTCCGCGAGCACGCAAAATTCCACGTGCTCGCGGAGATTTCTTGCCGTTTCGCGGAATTTTGCGTAGGGCAACTTCGTAAATTCCGCCCACCCCTAGTACTTCCCCATATGCTGAACTTCGTTATCTGCTGTCTCATGATAATCCGCAAGCGTTTTTTGCAATTCATCGTCTCCCTTTTCTATCCCATCACGACGCAGTGCGGTTTCCAGCTCAGCAAGTCGTTGCTTTAGCTGCTCTAGCCTATTCCTGATTGCGCGGAGCACCCCAGTGTGTTTAGATATGGCTACCCCTCTAATATAGACTTTAAATATTCCCAGACCATGGAAAAGTGTCACTGAGCCTTGTGGTACTGTAAATTTCGGAACCATGTTGGTGGCATGGTCCTACCATGCCGATTTTGGTATCAGCGAACCGCAAATGACTAATGCGGTATGTATGAGTGTTTTCGTCATGTTTCCCCGATGAACTCACAGTGTATACGATACTACATATTAAACCCACGGGTTCCATTTTAGAACGGTAACCATTTTGTGGTTGCCCTCACATAGGCTGCGCACTAAGGCCATGCCTAGGCCGAAAGGACACGCAATCTTTCTGTGACTTCTTTGTGACCTGTGCAAACTGACTCCGCTGCCCGAGGTCAGTCCTGCCCGGCCGGTTCCTTTTACTGCGGCCAAATGGGATTAGCATCAGGGCCCGACACATCATAAAGTCGTGCATCCCACACGACTTCTGACTAATCTCTTTCACATCTGACTCTGTTTCCTACTTTATGGCTTGTTTTACGAGGAGGAGGTGTCCGTTTTATTGGGGTCTGCTGATATCTGATGAGGGTTCTGAGCCTCGCTGGGTAAATAATCATGGGCTGACCGAGCTGAAATGTGGGATTATCATCATGACTTGGCTCTTTCTTTGAAGCGAAAATATGTGAACGACCACTTGTAAAATAGGGGCGGTGTTGCCCAGAGCGTAATATTCTGTATATAAGAAAAGACTGGTTTTTGGTTGAGAGCAGTCTCCTGAGAACATACACCGTGCTGTACTTCTCGGATACCTGTGATTGGTCTGCAGCCAATAAATACGATCTTTGACTTCACCTAGAAGACTCTGTGTTTCTGTAGTCTGAAACAGGAAGAACTCGAAGTCTTCGGGTGTGTCCCCTGGCACCGCTGGGTTGGTTCTGAAAAACCCAGTACTTCAGTTGGCGCCCAGCGTGGGGCGATTTCAGCGGTACCGCTCCAAGCCAGAGGTTTTTGAGGAGCTTCGTGTGAAAATTCTGGAGGAAGGCCGCCACTTCATCGACCCCTGCATGTCGACGTGGTCCGAAAGTCTTTACTGCGAGGTTATCCGCGTCCCGACGGCTACGAAGGACTGCTGCCCTGACTATCGCCCTGTTTTGGACCCTTGATGATTTGGTAGAGCGAAACGATTTAACGAGTCTTCTGGTGACGTCATCGATACCTCAGTTAAGTATAAGTGGAGCGTCTCCCAGTCCTTAGTTTGGTTCTTAGTTTGGTATCCCTTTGGGATCGCTTTGATTTGGAACTTGCAAGTGCCAAAGCCGAAGGACTCGTGTATTCACGAGACTATCGTATTCGATAATCCTTTGAAGTTTGAAACTAGACTAGTGAGCGAAGATGCCTGGTTCTAGTATATTTGGAAATTTGTTTTGTCTGGGTTGTAATAAGGACTCCCGATTAGAGGATTCGTGTCCGGTTCCTCCAATTGGAACTCCAACTTATGAGCTTTATGTGAAACATGGCGTGGGCCCCATTACGTATAATGAAGTATGGATCCGATACACCAAGAAGGATGGTGTCTTAAAATGGCCCCAAAATGGTAGTTTTGACACAGATATCTTAGATAACTTAGAGGTTAAATTATTTAAAAAGAAAGCCCGGCCGGCGATGTTTGATTCTTTCCGCCTATGGCGAAAGGAAGCCAAACAGAAAGAAATCAAATTAGCGAAGAAAAATAAAAGAGAGAAAGGTATGTCGATAATGCAAGCAGCTTTACAGTTTAAAGATAATGAAGAAGAACAAATGAATGAGCAGCTGCGAAGGCAACGTAAACTAGTGATTGATAAATGTTACCCAGTTTTGCCGCCCCTTCAGCAAGATGCGTCAAAAGAAAAGGAGAAAGATCCCCTAATGTCACATTTGCTGAGTTCGCCACCCCCGTATGCGCAGAGTGCTACAGCACCTCCGCAACCCTTAAATGTACAGCCTCCAGTTAATTTGCCGCAAGCCTTCCCGCAGCCGCCAGCTCCTCCTCAGCCGGCTCCTATCTCTACGGCGCAGCCCTCTCAAGGGCCGCCGGTTTCGCTACCTATCTCTTCTGCGCTTCCTGCGACTCTACCTAGTACATCAGCTGCCTCTCCCGGCGCTCTTTCCGATACTATCCCTGTAACTGTCTCCGCACCCGTTTTTCTTCCCTCTGTCTTTCCCCCTGTTCTTGCCTCAACTTCACCTTCTACACGACAACGAATAGCTAGTGCGGTCACTAGTTTTATATCGCCTCTCTTCGGGTCATCTAGTACGACCCCTGGTTCACAACGTAAGCAGTTGCGTAGTCAGCTGCCTGGTTCTGAAGAGAAAGAAGTATTAGACCGCATGGCACATAAATGGATTGTTTATCCTTCAAGATATGATGTGGAATCTGTTGTAAATGTTTTTCATCAATGGGAAGCACCAAAACAGAGATACGTTTTCGAGAAAATGTGTGAATTCCTCTGTGAGGAATTGGAAGATCATGGTCTAGACTCAAGCCCGCAGGAGTTGTGTCATGTACGGTTCGATTTTGAGAAAGGCACGATTGTGGGCCCCGATGTTGATAGAGCAGTTACGAGATTGTTGTCCTTCAGGAATGGGGATTGTCATCAGTCGTTGTTTGAACAGGAGTTCCCTGTAGGGAAAAAGGGAAAAGCGCGCCAATATCCGATGCGTGAGGTTCCTCCAGTTTGGAGACCTGGTGATTTAAATGCTAACCCACCTGTTCAGCCACATTTTCAGCGTGTTTGGGTACACGTGCCATGGAAGCGAGCTGAAGTAATAGCGCTTAAGCAGACATTGCCTGACCCCCGTAAAAACCCTGCAGGATATTATAAGGAGTTATCACAGACCGCAGAATCGTGTGTCATGAATCTAGCTGACATAGATATGTTGTTCGGGAATGTTGTTCCGCAGCCTTTATGGGGATTGATTCGTAATGCAGATCATGCTGCAGAACTAGGTGACACATTGGCTAATATCATTGCTGCAGACACCAGACAAGTTGGTGGTGCCAAGCCTGAGCCCGCGGTAGCAGAACTCCCTGGTAGAATAATTAATTATATGAAAACCTTAATGCCCGCGATGCGGGTGAATTGGGATAAATTATCGGCATGCAAGCAGAAGAAAGATGAGTCAGTGTCCGATTTCTTCACCAGGTTTGAAGAAACTTTTATCGACCATAGTGGACAAGATATGAGTACGGAAGGTGGTCAACGATTATTTGTTGATAAATTTGTGCGTAATTTGCTTCCCGAGTTGTGTAAGAAATTAAAAGATTCAGAGAGTTCTTGGGCTGTTTCCTCTTCAGCACAAATACTGGCTACTGCACAGTATTACGAAAATAGGGATAAAGATGAGAAGGATAGAGCAGACAAGAAAACAAAATAATTAAAAACGAAGGTTCTGTTACAGCAGGCCTACCCACCACGTGGTAGTCAGAGTAACTATCAGCAACCTCAGCAGTTTCAAAGAAACATGCAAAGGTTTGAATATTCCCAACTGCGTGTTCCTGTAGGTCCCAATCAATGTTCGTATTGTAAAGAAGAAGGTCATTTTAAATATAGTTGTCCTATATTGTTGCAGCGTACGAATAATGCTTATGGCACAAGAGGTAGAGGTGGTCAGCAAGCTCCTAGAGGTAGAGGGCGTGGGAATGTTCCCCAGAACGCGCGTCCTCTTCCGCCTCAAAATACGATGAATAGTTTTGATCAGCAAGCCAATGCAACTGGTAGGACGGCTCAGTACTATAATAAAGACTATTATGCGGAAGATGAAAATGCGGAAGGTAATGATTACTAGGACAGCCATAGACAGAGAGAGGGAGTTGTTTCAGTGCCAGTGGACCAGAGTGGACCGTATGTCAAGGTGACTACAGCGGGTGTGTCAGAGCCTTTTCTATTGGATACTGGTGCTGCAAAGAGTTCTATTATGCACTCAAAACTCCCTGGCGCGCCTTTGTCTGGCGAAATGAATGTTTCAGTAGGTTTTTCTGGCGCCCCGGTTATGAACCCGATCTCTATTGCAATGCCCCTATCTGTTGGACCTTGTGAGCTGAAAGCACCCCTTATCCTAACGACAGGTTGTGGTGAAAACCTGTTAGAATTGGATTTGTTAAAGAGGTTACATGCGACATTATATTGTTCTCCCTCGGGAGTACAACTTACACTGGGTAGGGAAGTGATTTCTCCAATGTATTTGTCGAAGAATAAACTGCCAGCTGAATTGTCGTCTCTTCCAGATGTCCTTTGGGCTTCTGGTCTTAATGATGTGGGTCTCTTGGAAATACCGCCATACGTGGTCACTTTGAAAGCCAATGTTAAATTGCCACGCATTCCCCAATACAAGATCTCTATGGAAGGTGAGAAAGCATTGTTAGCGATCATCTATGATTTGATTGAAAAGGATGTAATTGAAGAGACAAGAGGCAACGTTTGCAATAGTCCTGTTCTGCCTGTTTTAAAACGTACTGACCCTTCTCAGCCACCTGTTTACAGGTTTGTGATCGATCTTAGAGAGGTCAATAAGATAGTTGTGCCACAGTTTCCAGTTGTCCCTGATATAACTGCCTTGTTAACTATGATTCCAGCTTCCGCTGCTTGGTTCTCAGTGGTCGATTTAAAGAATGCTTTCTTTAGTATCCTGATTGCAGAGGAGAGCAGGGATATTTTTGGTTTTAGTCTAGGAGGTTGAAGCTTCCGTTTTAAATGCGCTCCACAGGGCTACTGTGAAAGTCTATCAATATACAGTCAGGCTTTAAAAGCGCAGCTTGATGCAATTGTTCTACCTAGTGGTGCTACCCTTATTCAGTATGTTGACGATTTACTAATCGCCGCGGATACTGAGGAGATTTGTAAAGAAGCTACATTGTCGTTGTTGCGTCATTTGTGTACCTTTCATCACAAAGTGTCTCTCTCAAAACTGCAATATTGTCGACAAGAAGTGACCTACTTAGGCTATCTCTTATCGAAAGAGGGAAGGAAACTGACCCCAGCAAGAATTCAGGTCATTGCACAATTGAGCGTGCCAAGAACACAGAGAGAAGTGCGTGCTTTCTTGGGTATTACTTCATACTGTAGGCAGTGGATCCCGAGTTTTTCTTTGCTGGCAAAACCTTTGATAGCATTAACATGTAAAGATACCCCAAATCCCGTCCCGTGGTCTGAAGAGTGTCAGAGAAGTTTTTCACTAAAGTAAGCCCTTTACGTTGTATGTTCACGAGAAAGAAGGTTGTGCATTGTCAGTGCTGACACAGTCTTTTGGAGACAAACAGCGTCCGTGCGCGTATTTTTCGTCAATTTTGGATCCGGTAGCCAAGGCATTGCCAAGTTGTTTGAGAGCCACAGCGGCAGCAGCTGTTTCTATTCGACAGTCTGCTGGGTTAGTAATGAACAATACGTTGATTGTGATGGTTCCACACGCAGTGGACACGTTATTGAACAGGACCAACACACAGCACTTAACTAGTGCTCGATTGTCAGGTTATGAGTTGACGCTATTAGCGAGTCATGTACACATAAAGAGGTGCACCACGTTGAATCCAGCTACTTTATTGCCGATTTCAGCAGACACAGATGAGATTGAACAATATGATTGTCTGTTCAGAACAGAAGAAGAAACAAAAGGGAGAGTGGATCTTAAAGATACTGCCTTGGCTGAGTGTGATGGTACCTTATGGGTGGATGGCTCGTGCTTCAAGCTTCCGAATGGTGATACGACTGCTGCATATGCTATCACGACTTTGCACACGATTGTTGAAACTGCACGTATACCACATAATTCGGCTCAAGCAGCAGAATTAATTGCCCTTACAAGAGCATGCGTGTTGTCGAAAGGAATGAAAGTGAACATATATACTGACAGTCAGTATGCCTTTGGCGTGGCCCATAGTTTTGGGCGCTTGTGGAAAGAACGTGGGTTCCTGACTTCGCATGGAACTAAGATTCCGAATGGTCAGTTGGTGAATGATCTCCTTGAGTCGTTGACCTTGCCATTACAAGTTGCGATTGTGAAATGCAGTGCACACAAGAAAGTTACCGATGATGTTGGTCGTGGTAATGCATTTGCTGAGTAGTTGCGAAAGAAACAGCAAAAGATGTTACAACTCGAATGTATGTTGCAGGCCCTGCAAGATGGGTTGGTGATGTTGGAATGTGTGAAGACACGATAGAGAGTGTGAAGTCCCTTCAAGCTGAAGCCACAGAGAAAGAATCGAGTATGTGGAAAGAAAGTAAGGGTAAATTGGATGAAAATGGTTGTTGGGTTGATTTGTCAGAACACCGGCGATGGTTGTTACCTGATGCATATGTGCTTCCAGTGGTCACGATGGCACATGGAATGGCGCATATCAGTGTGAAAGGGATTTGTAAGTTGTTAGCTCCAGTATGGCAGAATGCTGGAATTCCCAAGTGTGCAGAGAATGTGGTCAAAAATTGCATGGTATGTTTGAAATACAATCCTGGTAGGGGAACCCCAACTCCAGCTGGTCATTTTGCGCCTCCAACGTATCCGTTGGAGGTTTTGCAGCTAGATTTCATCCACATGGAAAGGTGCAACAATTTGAAATATGTACTTGTTGTTGTCTGCGCTTTTTCAAGGTGGATAGAAGCATATCCCCTAAAGGACAATACTGCCTTATCCACAGCTAAAGCCCTAGTCAAAGAATTTTTCCCTAGGTTTGGAATGCCAAGAATGGTATGGAGTGATAATGGGAGTGAATTTGTAGGTCGAGTGATGAAGAATGTATGTGAGGGACTAGGTATTAAGCAGAAATTCCACGCTGCAAATCACCCCCAATCAGCTGGACTAGTAGAGTGTTACAATGGCACTTTGAAACTTAAGTTGGCTAAGATTCAGGCGAGTTCTGGTCTTAAATGGCCTGATGCTCTGCCCTTAGCACTCCTATCAACAAGAATGACTGTGCATTCACGAGTGGGACTTAGTCCGTACGAGATTGTGTATGGCCGTCCGGCCAATATATGGGGTGTGCCAAGACCGACAAAATTCAGCGAAATTGAACATCCAGTACTGCTTGATTATTTGTATGAATTGACGGCTAAATTGCGTGTTTTACACCAACAGGTGCATGATACTCTGCCTCAGTTCTCTGAAGCTCCAGGACATCCTATCAATCCTGGATCATGGGTGCTGGTCAAAAACTTCAAGAGGACAAAGAATGATGAGCCCCGTTGGACCGGCCCCCATCTCGTCCTTCTTTCAACGAGATCGGCTGTTCGAGTAAAAGGGAAAAAGAACTGGATACACGGCGTTCACTGCAAGAGGGTCCCTTTGCCTTTGCCTTACGACCAGTGGGTGCAGGAAGGGATCGCTGACTCAGAGACTGAGACTGTGCCTCGTTTTCTGCAGTTTAGCGATGCACGAGTAAAAGGAATGCTTTCTGAGAAGGAAAGCGATGACATCTTGCAAGAAGCTGTGCCACCGTCAATTCGATTGGACACTACAGAGCCTGAACTCTTGTTTCAAGACCAAACAGTACCTACAAGAAGCCGTTATAATTTGAGGCCGAGAACTATGGACAAATAAAAATTCTTTTTCTTTGATATTTTTGAGAAGTGCAGCTCTCTCTTCCATCTGAGAAACTTTCTTATTTTTGCTTTTTCGAACCGCCATCCGGGTTCAGCTGTAGGGTCGCGGTGCCAAGACTTTGGGGTACAAGCCGGAGACGTTAGGTCAACGGTCTGGTTGGTCTAGGGCGTTCCCTGGACTGACAGGTGTACTCCTTAGCAGAAGACACTCATCCGCCGCGAACAGCACGATTAGAGGATGGAGTTTTTCGAGATGGAGAGACCCGCTGAGGAAATAAATTTTAAGAGCAGAATATGTAAAGTAATGAATAGCAAACGTTTTGTAATATTATGTCTATTTGTACTATTTAGCATAATGATGTTTTCTGTAGGTTATGTATTATTGTCTTTTCAAGTGCCGTTTGCACCCACTATACAGCCCATACCTCCTCCTACTGTTCCCTCACACTCTTTCCACCCTCTGCCTGAACACGAACAAGCTAGACGTTCTGAGTTCGTAAACAATTCATTTATTCAACTCCTGCACCAGCACCAACTAGTTATGAACACAACAAATTGCTGGGTGTGTGGTTTGATGCCGCATACCATTGATAAGGGTATCCCGTATCTAGTGCTGCCGTTTAGCTATAATGGGTCATCATGGGCATTCCAGACTATGTTTCTCTTTGCACTTGAGACCTATTCCCCACGACCACCGCGTTCCAATAGACCTAGCACGAACAATAAAGCCTTGATGAGAGGAGTTGCTGATATGAGTAGAGATATCGATGCATATTCATCTATTCCCAAGGATGAGTTGCGAGCTTATGTGGGTTGGAACGCGATGGGGTATAGCATTAGTCTGGGCGAGAAACAGCGTAAAAGTTCATCTCCGATTTGGGTCGTACCCCACATAGGTCGGTTCTGTTTACAAGGAAATGGTCAGAATCCAAGAGCTCAATTAGGGAAGAGTGACTTTGCTGAAACGTACATTTTTCCATCACAGTTTTCCCCTGCATTTTTGGCTGTCAAGGGTATATACTTTGTTTGTAATGACCGAGCATATACATGGTTGCCCCCTGATTTCTCGGGCACGTGTTATGTTGCAAATTTGCTACCGCTGACATTTACTGCCGCCTCTGATTATCACAAGACCAGAGTTGTGAGAGGCGTTGCTAGTCAGGAAGATACTGCCGGTCAGGAAGCGGGTGACTTTTTCCTGGGTTTCCTGCCGTCTTGGGGACCAATGGTCAATAGTAGGAACCTGAGACAACTGACTTGTGTAGTTGAAACCACTGTTAATGTAACGGCTGGTGCCCTTGGTAACTTGACAGCTGAGCTCCAAGCGGATCGCCTCATGATGTTGCAGAACCGTATGGTTCTAGATGTCATACTTGCAGACCGTGGTGGGGTATGTAAGGTTATCCAATCAAGCTGCTGTATTTTCATACCAGATAACGCTCCGACAGTCTATCAGGCCATTTCCAAACTGCATAAGATTTCCGAATCCATTCATGTGGATAAAGGAGACTGGTCGATGATGGGGTGGTTCTGGGGACTGATATCAGCTTGGGGATGGAAGATTCTAATAGTCACTGGGACGATCTTAGCCATTCTTTTCCTGTTCTGTCTATGTATACAGTGTGCTCCTGTAATGTGTAGCCTCTGTGTTACATCATGTGTAAGGAAACCTGTATCAAGGGACGAACTAAGCAATAGGATAATGCTACAGCAACATCTTCATGACTTTATGAATATAGACCTGGACTCAGATTAGTATGAGTATAGTTATTGCCTATGTAAGGGCAAAAGGAGGGTCTGTGGTACTGTAAATTTCGGAACCATGTTGGTAGCATGGTCCTACCATGCCGATTTTGGTATCAGCGAACCGCAAATGACTAATGCGGTATGTATGAGTGTTTTCGTCATGTTTCCCCGATGAACTCACCGTGTATACGATACTACATATTAAACCCTCGGGTTCCATTTTAGAACGGTAACCATTTTGTGGTTGCCCTCACATAGGCTGCGCACTAAGGCCATGCCTAGGCCGAAAGGACACGCAATCTTTCTGTGACTTCTTTGTGACCTGTGCAAACTGACTCCGCTGCCCGAGGTCAGTCCTGCCCGGCCGGTTCCTTTTACTGCGGCCAAATGGGATTAGCATCAGGGCCCGACACATCATAAAGTCGTGCATCCCACACGACTTCTGACTAATCTCTTTCACATCTGACTCTGTTTCCTACTTTATGGCTTGTTTTACGAGGAGGAGGTGTCCGTTTTATTGGGGTCTGCTGATATCTGATGAGGGTTCTGAGCCTCGCTGGGTAAATAATTATGGGCTGACCGAGCTGAAATGTGGGATTATCATCATGACTTGGCTCTTTCTTTGAAGCGAAAATATGTGAACGACCACTTGTAAAATAGGGGCGGTGTTGCCCAGAGCGTAATATTCTGTATATAAGAAAAGACTGGTTTTTGGTTGAGAGCAGTCTCCTGAGAACATACACCGTGCTGTACTTCTCGGATACCTGTGATTGGTCTGCAGCCAATAAATACGATCTTTGACTTCACCTAGAAGACTCTGTGTTTCTGTAGTCTGAAACAGGAAGAACTCGAAGTCTTCGGGTGTGTCGCCTGGCACCGCTGGGTTGGTTCTGAAAAACCCAGTACTTCAGCCTATATTGTTTGTAAAGAAGTCCTCAATCGCCTCAGTCATCTCAGCCCTGAATGCCGTGTTTAATAGTGAATATGCGGGTAACCTCCAGGTAAACGGGGCAGGGCGTCTCTGCGGGCTGCGCAGAACCAAGAGCACAGGGGAGTGGTCCAAAAGGGTCCGAGGGTGGATTTTACAGTCCCTGATTTCAGAGTACACTTTGCACGACAAAAGACAGTCTTCTATTCACGTATGAAGTCTGTGTGGAGCAGAGTAGTGTGTGTACCCCCCCTTGCTCCGGGAATCTCGCCCTCCAAACATCTAGCATGTCTAATCGTAATGTTGTGTCTGTGATACATTTTGCTGAGGCCGACGTGTGACGCTCAGGACCCCAGAACGGTCTAGAGTTGGGTCGAGTACATAATTAAAATCCCCTCCCTCTAATAGTGGAAGCGCTGCGTTTACACTGGGAGAAGCAAATAGGGACTTGTAAAAGTGGAGGTTGTCGTAATTTGGACCATACACATTAATGACCCGTATATCTAACCGCTTTACCCTGCACCTGGAAAAAGTGTACTTCCCTTCACCATCGGTCACCTCTGGGACAATTTTGAATCCTGATTTCGGGTTTACCCATTTGAGGACCCCTCTGGCGTGAGAAGTAAACCCCGAGGCATGAAACGAACCCTACAGTGCTTTTTGTGTTAACATTACGCTGTCCGTAGGCAAATTAGTTTCTTGGAGTAGGGCTAAGTCGGCTGTGTGTCCTTTAAGGTACGCAATCACATTCCGCACCTTGCAATAATTATTAAGGCCTCGGACATTCCATGTTAAGAATCTGATCAGAATACCTTCTTTTTGTGTCATTGTTTAGGATTACAGGTAGCTGTTGTTAACAATGTATGTACCTCTATGTCAACCTCCAACAAATGTGGCAAATGTCTAGAAAGTATGTCATGGTTCCTTCTCAGCAATCGCTCCAACAAAGAGTACCCCTTATCACCCCCCCACCCACGTTGCGTCAACCCCAACTGGACACAATTGGTGAACCTCCCATCCCCCCAAAACTCAAACAAGTGGGCTAGTGCCATCAAGTGGTTCACAAAGAGGGCGGATGTTTCCGCTCCACCCTTTACCTGCCTTTACCTGCCTAGTGTCAACACATTGTATAATCTCTCAGACCATCCAGGGTCGGAGGCCCTATCTGCCTGAAGCCTATTACACATTCTACATTCGGTGGCTGCAGTATCTAGGACCTGTCTATCTTAAAGAGTAGTGCTGCAGTTATCCCCTAATTTCAGGGTGGTAAAGGAAAGGGGCTTCCTAAATTAATTGACACACTCCCTCAGTGGGAGATCTCGTAGTCTGGCTCCACTGGCCCCACACTCCCGCAACTCAAGTCCCTGTGTAACTATACTAGGGTAGTCCCAAATACAATACATCTCTGCTTGGGTGTAGAGACTGTGATACTGCATACCTAGGGAACTGCCAACTCCACAACCATACACCTAGGACGCACTGAAGATTCTCCTAAACTGGTAATTAATTACCATCGTGACCCAAGCAGTTTTAGTATACAGCTAAATTCGCCGCACTCCCTCCTTCCCTCAGCTCAGTCATTCCCACTGTAAGCAGTACTTGCGGTACAGTTCTAATCATTTTCGTCCATAATGCCTCCCTCCGCTCCCTGCGACAGTTCCACTGTAGGTGCTCGTTGTTGCTCCTTGGTGTAGTCCTTGAGCGCTTTCTGTAGGGGCTAGAGATCCGTGAAGATCGTTCATAGTGACTCGCAGACGCGCTGGGTAGAGCATTGCATAGTCCAGTTCCTGAGCACGTGGCGCTCTCTTTAGTGGGGCAAACTATCTCCGGGCTTCCTGAACTTGGGCCATGAAGTCAGGGTATAGCGATAGTATAGAGCCCTCATACAGCAAAGACCCCAAGTCTCTCGCGTTCCTCAGGGCTGCATCCCTATCCCTTTAATTTAAAAACTTTGCAATAAACGGGGGAGTACGAGCGCCTGGGGGAGGATGCAGGCCCAACGATGGCGGAGAAAGTGTCCCTGCCCAGAAGTGAGACTAGCAGGGTTTCAATGAACAGTTCCATGTTTCCGGTAGAAGTTGTTTCGGGTAGTCCTGTAAGGCGTATGTTGCTCCTTCGAGACCTGGCTTTGAGGTCTTATGCTTTATCTTGCAGCTGCATGAGCATCTTGCCCATCTGTATCTGCCTCCATGTGGGCCTCCTCAACCTCCGTGATACGCCTTTCCGCCATATCAAGCCTTTCGTGTGCTTATCTAGGCGTTCAGACATTCTGTCAACGAGATAGACTAGAGAGTCTATCTTGCCATCTATTGAGCTGAGGCTGGACTGAATTGTAGCCAGGATGTGCCAAAATGCTGCAGGGAACTCTTCGCTCATGTCAACCGGTTCTACAATGGGTGGAGCGTCCCCTGTCTCCCTGGTCCTAGTTTTGCGCTCCTCAAACAGGAGTTTGGATTGGACTTTGTTCACCTTCCCCATTGTCGCTAGTTTGCGTCCCAATGGAGGCACTGTAGAGCTCTGCCTTCACTTGTTCGCATCGCAGCTTAAAAGCGCAAGTCCGAGTTTTCCTAGGAGCACGCCCAGGGTCCCTCCAGTGCCGATAGTCATGCAAGAGAGGGAGCGGGGGGATATAAAACAGTCCCAGGTCCACTCCACTATAGGTCCCCAGTGTCTATCAGGTTAGGTTTGTAGCTGTGGGTTTAACACGTTGTGCCTCTGGGGATTCCCAACGCTCAGTGCTTTTGCGCCGAGGATTCAGCCCTTGGGCCACCCCTGTCGCTGTTTCACCACCACCGCCAGTGCCAGGTCGGTCTAGTGCTGCACCGTGATTCAGGTGCCCCCCAACTGCTCACAATCTCACTATCTAATCTTCAAATTACCGGCAGCTATATGGCCTGACCAGGCGTCTAGATCACGGCCTCGTACTGCACCGCTACTAGTGCCCCGCGCCCAACATGCTCATGAATCATGGAGCTCTGGGACGTGACACAATCTCTATTGCCAGAGGCAGTCTCGTGTGGGGCCGTTCAAGGATAGTTCCAGGTCTCCTGCGACTCACCGTCCCAGTTAGGGGTGCTTCAAGTCGTCTTTAGTAAGGTTCGCCCCAGTGCAATCGCAGCTCGCCGCAGAAGTTCACTAGGCCCGGACCTCTGCTGCCGGCCTTCCGGCACTACTGCGTCCCAACGCAGGCCTCGGCGCAGAGCAAGAGGGATCTGTGGGGGCTGGTAGACTGCAGCGTTCTCCGATCGCAGGCGATGCACAGCTAAGGTATAGGTGCTCTCAGCGGGTTGGGTGCTCCTTAACGGGTCGGGTCGCTCCTCGGGGGATTGTCTCATACCACAGCAGGGCTCAGGGCCACACTTAACTCGTGTCACCTTCCGGCGCTTGTAGCTCTGCAGTTACGCCACAGGACCGCCTCAAACTCTGACGATTCAGCACCAGCTGGCTTACGACACACAGAACGTCCTCGTTAGCCCACGTTAAACCGAAAAGAACTGCCAGGATAGTGGAGGATTGTCTCATGGCGTAGCGGAGCTCAACTAGCTCATGGCCATCTTGTTGAGCCGGCAAGCTCCGCCCTCGCATCATTTTAAAGTTTCCTAAATCTGTGTTTGACACAAGACCAAAACCCCACATATGGTAAGGGCTTCAAAGTCTCTCTCTTGGGTAATTCAGGCCTGTACAGTCAGCCACAAGCTAATCAAGGCTTCTTTTTGGCTTTTCTGTCGCAACTGCAATCCAGTGTAGCTCCTGGTTTCGCACTCGTCTCCAATCTCCAGCTGTCGAACTCCTTGACTAACACTTAGGTAACTCCTGTGGTAACGGACCCTATTTCGTCTGGTGGCCTAACAGACAGTAGCGGCTGGTGTTGTCGTAGAGTGGCGGGCCATTTGAAGGGGAAAGGGGTCACTGGACAACAAATGACAAAATCATTTTTGAAAAAATGTACTTACCTGCAGCCCGCCGTGTCATGCTCTTCTGCTCCCAGACTACTCTGTGGCCAATCCTGATGCTGCTCTCATGCTGCTTGAAGCAGTGTCAGGATTGGCCTGAATGCTCTGAATTGTGCTTCCAGTGAGTCTGAGAAGCTGTGCCTGCAGTATCCAAACTGGCAATGCAGCTCGGGTTGGAGACCGTTTCAGTGCGCATGATGGTTTGGCTGGCCTGAGACAGTCGGCCAAACAGTCAAGCACACTGATCATAGTGCACTTACCACTCCTCCTGCAGCCTGTCATCCACATGTCCCCTCCCCCAAAGACTCGGCAGCAAAGGAAAAATAAAATTACAATAAAACATGTTTACTATCGTTTTATTTTTACTTTCCTGCTGTTTTGAGGCAACTTGCGGGGAGGAGAGTGGGGAGGGTGGAGGAGGGGAGACGCTCCCCCGCCAAAGCGGAGGAGCCACTGCTGCATCTAGAGCTATCTCCAACCTGCCCTTCAGGCTCAATTCTGTATTGAAATCTGGATTTATTCAGCTACGAGTGGCAGTGTTGGTTTAGACATCTTTCTCCACACAATGCCACTTGCTCAGTTCCAGCCTGGCCTGAAAACCTTTTTGCAACATTGGCTCGGGTTCTTCTCCCCTGCCCTTGGCTCGCATTGGAGTATGCTCTCTCTAGGCTGAGAATCTCAAGCCTGTTTATCTAAAGGAGAAGATGGCTCGTGCAAGAAACCATAGCCACTGCGTACTGTAAATAAATTGAGGGGCATAATCATTTATTAAAACCAAAGAGGCCTGTGTCTTTCGGTTGAATTTCTGTTCCTTAAAATTCACATCATTAGGGTACTGGAAAAGAAATGTTCCAGTCCACCTCCTCTGCGTAGAAAACTGTATACCACGAAAAAGTTATTGCAAACCTATGGAAACAGTACTCAAAGGCCTAGTTCCTCCCTACTCCAGTTTATTTGAAGCTTAGAAAATATATAAGGAGAGGTTCTCTCACTGTTGGTGTCCTAATGTACAACTGGGCTTATGTTTAACGTTTTTCATTCGAGCACACTACATTTGCTTAGCTATAAGGCATATATATGGGTTTACATGCCATCCAGGAATCTGTTTTAAATAAGCCACTGGGCCTGTAAGAAAAACATTTGTCACACTTTTCTGGACCTTTGCTTGGCACTTGCTGAACTACCCGTAGTTCAACATATTGCTCAATGATCTGGAAAGTCGCTACAAGATGTTCATACGCTGGATCCTTATGAATTAATGCAAAGCTCAGATGGACTGTGGCCTATGTCTACTAGCTGTAAATGAAGTTGTTAAACTGACAATCCTCTATTAAGGCACTTGATGTGGTTAAACATATTGCAAGCTGGAGGATTTGGAGAGGATGGGGCCTAACTGCTAGGGAGGTCGACCTTGAAGCTGGGGAACCATGTTCGAGTCTCGGCAGGGACGCTCAACATCCTGTGATTCTAGGCAAATCAACTAATCTTCCTGTGCCTAACAAAATATATATATATATATATATGAATGTGTCTGAATTTGTGCAACTGGTGCTCATGTAAATCACTCTGATACCTTCGGGTCCAGTCCGCGCTATATAAAACAAAAAAAACAAAAAAAGAAATTGGAGTGTACTCTCCAAATCTGACGAAGCTTGATAAACTCTCTATGAACTGCCCAGTTTACCTGGGATGTGCATATAAAATATGCATCTCACTTTGACCTCCCCTCTAGCAACAGTAATCTATAGGGAAAACATTGTAGGTGGAATTTGGCATGCTAGCAAATGAAATAGTTGGGAAATTAAAAGTGGCGTAGTATCAAATTTGTTAGCATTCGGTTTAAGCCACTCTTTCCACGACCTGCCACCATATGCACCATAACAGATGTGTGGGTCTTTGGCAAATGAGTGAAACCCAAGACTGGCTTCATGGACAGTTCATGAGGAACCTTCAATGGATATTAAAAAGAGAAAGGTACAACAGGGAGCCCTGTTGAACTCTACATTTGATGGAAGAGTTGCAGTTCTTCAGTGTAACACTATGCAATCTTCCAGTATAGATCTAAACCACCTCAAGGATGCCTTTGAAGTATTGATCTCTCACACACATACTGTAACTGGAAGGCATTGAGTGCAGTACCACAGACATGAGTGGCTGCCGTCCAGGAGTTTGGACTTTGACCCTCAAAAGCATTTCGGAATAATATGGGATTTAGGCTCAATCACTGAGGAACTAAAACTGTGATTTGTCCAGTAAAATAATACATTTACAGCCAGTGTGGCACGCAGAAATACCACTTCACTTGCAAGCAAGCCAAAGCCTAGGAGTTGTTCGAGACCTAGGCTAATGTAGCCTGGTCCACTTCCATAAAGTCCTGTACTATGTTAATGTCATGTTACATGACAAAAGCAGGACAAAATTTGGTTAACTACCTTTGAAAAGAAAGTGATACTTCACTGTAGATTATATGTTCTTCACAGCCCTCAAGTCTCAAGGTAGATTTAATCATGAAGACAGTTTTTAGGAGTAGCAGTATATGGAGTACAGACACCAAGCATCCGACTCTGAAGGCAGAGCATTTGGGTCTTTCAAGGCTTTTAACTCCCTGTGATTGAGGATGTAATAAGGCTGTGAAACATAGTGCTTCTCGAGTTCTGGTGGAGCATTAAAAAAAGAGACCGATTCAATGCTTGAATTAATTTCAGCCATTGCTAATTACTCCTGCAGCATCCCTGTCTGTTATTTTGCACACCATCCCACCTCGGTTTGGGCCCAGTGTGGGAGAAGAACCCTAATAATCTCCTGAACCCCAATATCATATGAACATCTCATGAGTCAAATTAGTTATGTTAGTAATAAATGACTCAATCACTTCTAATCCAGTATGTAAGTAAAACACCTCTGTGTACAACAACCTGGTGGTACCTAATTGGGACAGAACCAATCTGCCATTCATGAAATACCCATATTCTGGGCTGCTTCAGATGATGATGCAGATACATCACAGTTATAGATACACTTGCTGAGAACTCAACAGATCTATTCAGATAACCCCCGTCCACTCTTTTTGTGTTGTATATCTAAATCTGTATTTGGTCCTGATGAAGGTGGTATAACTTCCCACCGAAACCTGCGTAGACCATTTCCAGACATTTGGGAATCCTACCAGAGACACAGATAAAAGAAGAGTTGATGAGATGGATAATTAAATTATCAAGTGTCTTTGTAGAAGTCAAACCCATATATGCTTTGTATTCTATAGTCACTTTTGTGTTGTATGTATGTATGATAGTATGGTTGAACAGGTTGATAGGTGAGAATTTAGGTATGATGGTTGTTTGTGGGGTTATTTATGATTTTGTGATTTGTACTTCAAATGTGCATAATTTATATGAATTTGTAATATATGTATGTTTTTATATGATGATTTGATGACTTTATGAGCACAAAAAAGAGAACAAAAATATACATAAAAAAGAAAAAATATGTCTTTGATAAACAATAAAATAATTGATCAAATAAGCACATGTGATAAGATTTTGTAAATGGGGGCATGTCTTACGTATGAGCTTTTGGCCAATATTGTAATTAGATAGGTCAGAATAGAGGTTTTTCTTTCAATTTTGTGTTACTGGCTGTATGTCGTACATGATTTGTCTAAGAAAATCTAGCTTTTTAATATTTAAGGTGCCTTCCAGTGGAAATTATAAAACCTCATTATGTGCTGTATATATATTCCACTCAGAGATCCAGGTGCATGTGTAGTACCAGACCTCCACCCATAATTTCATATGCTGCCATTGCTTTGCTCTGCAATTTCTGACTCTCTTTAGATATATCGCCTTGTGATTTAGGTTTCGGAAATACACCACCAATGTCTCACACTAAATAAAAAAAACTCAAAACCACAATAAATCACTGTAAACAAACTTAGCGGACAGCAGCAAATAACAGCTCAGCTCCGTCAAAGGTCCACCTATCGCAACCTGACTATATCAGCAACCAACCAATTAAAATGTGGCTTTGTGATTGTCTCACCAGTACCAGAGTGGCTCTCTTGCTGAACAACTAGTCCCAGCATGACTTCTTTTTGAATATTAAAAGAATTATGCAATACTTTAAACAATTTAAAATCAATTAATCGTTTGTCTGTTTACCCTACAAAGGAATAAAAGTCATTATTTTAAGTAAAAGAAGTCAATCACCAACCATAGAAGTTCACATACGAACAATATGAAAAAAATCAAGTCAGAAATTAATAGCAAAATAAGTCACAACAACCAACTGAAGATCTCACCAGGCAAACCTTGACCAGCAGAAATCTTCCTCTGCGTCTATATTCCTCCCCTGCGCACCCACGGTTAGCGCATGGATTCAAAATACATTTTCAATCCTTAAAAGAAAAAAACCTAAATTGTTCGTTCACAATCCCTATTGATGTGCAAGCGGTGCATCACTCTACACAAATCGGTTTACAAATGTGAATAATGTTATCAGTCCAAAGTTGAGCCCAAGATCATCATCACATATCCAAATAGTTCAACACAGAAATCCATAACCACAACTCATACTTCAAAACATATTCAGAACCCTAGTTTGTCCCTATTCATATTTACACTCAAAGTGTGTTCAGCAACACACAGCCAATACAGCTAGTCACTTTCCAACACCCGAAAACTAGCATATTTCCAAAATGTATTTTCTTATTTGATCTGTGTATTAAAGGCACAAAACTTCAAAAATCTTTCAGGGGACCCTTAAAGAGGAGCTGCTCTTAAGATAACCATCCTCTGCTACCAAATTTGTGAGAGTTGAATCCCAATAATCTCCTGAACCCCAATATCATGTTAACCCCTAAATTTACCTTGTGCTGTGCAGGGATGTGAATCTTTTCCATGATCTAGCAGTAAGAGACTACCCTCCCCATCGATGACACAAATTTAGCAGAGTACAGTCAAATTAGAAACTGGGACAACTAAAGAACTGAGTTTGAGATCAAAATTAAGTTTTAAAAGATTTAATCATAATTGTTAATACATATGTTACAGAGAAAATACATAATTTACCATGAAGGCTCAGATAGAGAAAACAGAATTATAAATTATAGTAGATTCCCTAGTTAGGAAATCAAATCCCCCTCAACTCATAAAGAGTCCTGACAGTATCCTAAGTGATGAAAGGCTCAAAATAAGCGGAAACTGCAAATTCAGCATGGTATCATCATGGTTGCATCACATTGGCAAATCAAAAACAACTTTGATATTGTAAGATTTTTAGCACTAACTCATTTCTTAAGGTAAGAGAAATTGTCTGCCTGGGTCCTCAGCAAAAGCACTCTGGAGATGTAAAACATAATATGAAAGATTTTTAAAACAATAGTTCATAGACTTATGATGTTCTGCATGCCTGCATGCTAATTTTAAGCAGCAATCCTTCAAAAAGTTTCATTCACAATACATTCACAATACATGCTTTCTAATACCACAGCTTTTTAACTTCATAGAGATTTATGTTTCCGTTGACACTGTGGGGAGATAATACTCACAGCGGATCGCTGATGGGAAGCGGGGAAGGATCAGGTGGAGAATTAGGGGAACTCCAGAAACTGCATCCGTTTAAAATTAATGGATGGTGTCTCACACAAAAAGGTAAAAGACACGGAATTGATGAACGAAATGCAGAACAAATCAAAAGATTCACCCCAGTCAAGAGATCTGGGTTAAATCCATCATTCTTTTGCTCACTATGCTACCCCAGTTTAGACCTGGCCATATGCAAATGAGTCTTGACCCTGTGCCTCATGGGAACAGTCCAGCCCGAACTGCCAAGCCAGGTCCTCCCTGGACCGGAAACAAGCATCCTAGGACCGGTTTCAGGGTTTCACCCCTCTTCAGCCAGGATAGCTTGATTCCAGTGGCACAGTGAGCCCAGGACCCATGTCTGGGCATACCTGCGCACTTAGGGCGAGAAAGCAAAAGACACACAATTGATGGACGGAATGCAGAACAGATCAAAACATTCAACCCCAGTCAAGAGATCAGGTTTAAATCCATCATTCTTTTGCTCACCATGCCACCCCAGTTTAGACCTGGTCATATGCAAACGAGTCTTGACCCTGTGTCTCATGGGAACAGCCCAGCTCGAACTGCCAAGCCAGGTCCTCCCTGGACCGGAAACAAGCATCCTAGGACAGGGTTCGGGGTTTCACCCCTCTTCTGTGGAAATGTGCCTCAAAGTGGGCACACTGGTGCAGGGTCACCCTCTTGTCCACGGGTCCAGAGACCAACAAAATAGAGATCGGCACTGGAGTTGGAATAAATAACAAGTTTATTAATCACTCATGAGTGGGACTACATCCACACAGCACTCAAGTGCTGCAGGAAGTAGTACACTGAATTCACTTACTATGTCCCTTTTGTACCAGTTTTCTGGAATTGAAGCATGTGAACAGAAATAGGAAGAACAAGTTTTAGAAATAGTTATCAGCAAACAAGGGCAGATGAATAACTATGTGTTCAGCAAAGTGGGAGGGGGAGCAGGAATGCTTATGGCAGCAGTAAATGGTCGACAGTTAACATCTGAGACCAGGTGCACTGGCAGCTACAAACCCTCCGCACATACATTGCTTTAGCTTAGTCAGGAAGTCAACTAAAATAGATAACACAAGCAGTGAAAAGACGAGCAGCAGAGGGCGGGAGAATTATGAAGGAAACTAAATGGACACCACAGCCAAAATGGCTGTCGCTTATGCTAAGTAAAATTTTACACATTTCCACAGATGACCTTTTTAGCATAAGCTAAGACATTTTCTTATGCTTTTAAAGGGGTACGATAAACATCATGGATATCAATTAACATCATATCGCTGACTTCTCGGTCTATTGCTAAACGGGCATTTACATTTTGGACATTCGTTTTAGATGGTAGACAAGTAGTACAAGTGGAAATACAGAGGGAGCAAAGCATTGCCCCGCATTGGATAAATAAACAACAAGAGAAGGGAATTGCAATAATTATGAACAAGGCCAATAATATTTTCAAACCCCATTCAGAAAATACGCTCCAGAACCATCCAGCCCAAGTCCATGTTCCTGAGTCTTGATGTATCTCAGTAGCTATTTTGTATAGTTTGGAGATGACCGCATATACAGAAGGTGAATTGTCCGTTGTGAGGACATAACAGCTGGATCCGATGATACAGCATGCTCCAACTCGATCAGCCAGAATAACATCTAGAACAAGTCTATTCTGCAAAGCAACCATACGGATCAATGCTTGCTCTTCTGTCACGTTCCCTAAGGCCGCTGTTGTCTGATTGATCACTGCTTCCATTGTACGGGTGAGGCGACGGACCATCTTACTGTTCTGTACTGGGCCAACAAAGAAGAAGAATCTTCTGTTAAAGTCTATATTGTTCCCATGTGGTCTCTGTCTGGTCGACTACAGAGATATCGATTGCTCGTTTTCCCCTACGACCCGCATGGTGATCGAACAATTGCAAATCTTGATGGTAGGTTGGGGGAGCTAAAAACACAGATGGTAGAAGGAAGGCTATGTAACAGCTACCAGACCAGCCTGAAGGTAGGAAGTAGGAGGCCTTAATTTCACAAACAAAATAAGTGTGACGTGATGCAAGGGAGCTGCTTCAGCCTCTCGTAGACATCTGCAACACTGTAGTACAGTTACTGTGGCCCACTGGCACATCGCCTGTACTTTGTTGCCATGACCACTGGCCCCCTTTGTGTACAGAGATAACAAGGGGTCCATTTCTTTTAGCCGACCTAGAATTTGGATACACATAGTTTGTTGCTGCACTTCCTTTACTATATTCTTCTATTTCTAAAGCAGTACCTTTTGCTTGTGGGTCACCATCTTCGTTGGGGTAACAGACTTTGTTCATTAGAGGCATATAGAAGTTTGAACCAAGCTGGGCATGAGCCATTGTGAGAGAAAGGAGGCTGTGACAACGGGATTACTTTTATGTTGTGATGAAGAAGAATCTTGCCACAAACCCAACAGTTAGTAGCATTGCTTAGCTGGTGTGTCTGATGCAACATTTGAAGAAATTAATTGTTTCTCATATTTTGCCGGTATCCCTGTTCATGTTGCGGCAAATCAAAATGATGGTGCTCTTTTGCAGCAAGTGATGTAAAAGTAATGTTAGGTAAGGAGGCTTCAAGCATTACTTCCTTCATAACCCACATTACAGTAGCGATGATGGCAGCAGTCAAAGTCAGACCAAGGTTGCAGATTGTACAGCCGTTGCACGTTGTTGCAACGATCTCCTTCTTAAGGCGAGCTCCTTTTCATCGGCAAACAGCAAAATAGATGATGCCCTATGGTTCTGGGCAGGTGTTGGTTTCTTCACTAACGTTGAGACGAGTAGTCACTAAAAGGCTTACCCCCCTTTGGAGTCAGTTTTTAACCACCCAGGACAGTGGCTCAAACAGTCTCTTTCTGCGAATAAATGTCTTTATTCCGGGATCGAAGCAGATATCTAGATGTACCAGGGATCGTGTGGTCCGGGAAGACTTCATCAGGTCTTTTAGGTGACACAGCTCGTCCTCTCTCGGTGACCAAAATGTCGTGATGATCTTTTAGCACAGCAGGGCTCACAAAGGAAGAGCTTCCGCCATCTCCTGATAAATAGAAGACAAGCTGACAGTTAACTGGGACAAATAGTCACTCATCAACATGTCTGGGGTACCTAATACTGGTGCAGAACAAAGGGCATGGCGTAACTGTTATAAGGCGCTCTGGCCAACAAATTTTAAATAATGTGTGAAAAACTGCCTACAAAAAGAAGTGAGGCCAATCAGTGCACGAACATCCTTCTAAGTGCGGGGTACAGGAGTGTCTAGAATGGTTTGAATACGGTCTGGTGTGAGTGCTCTTCCCTCCTTAGACAGGAGGTGATCTAAATAGGTAACCTGCTGTCTACAATATTGCAATTTTTTTCGCGAGACTTTGTGATGATGGGAGGCAAGAAATGGCAAGAATAACATTGTTCCTTCTTCACACTAGGTAAGGACGCCAGAGCTGCATCCTCATTTAAAAGACAGGCTCTCTCAACCATTAGATAATTGGTATTTAAAATAACACACACACCTTCCGAATAACAACGTTTTGTAGCACGAAAATATTTAAGCATATCGATACCCACAATGTTGTCCGGCGTGTTAGGGGAAAGCAAAAATGGACATGCTGCAGTGAATTTGTCAAGTCCGAATTCAAGTGGCTGTGAAAACGAGCTAGGTGTAGGTGTCCCATCGAATCCTATCGATGTTATCATTGTGCCGGACAGGGGAGCCCTAGGAACCAATTTGTTAGACAGAGCACTACGTTTGCGTCAACATAAGGACCCATTTGATCTACTGGCACCTCAACCGGTTCCTTACCCCATCCTAGGCATCCCTATGCATAATCGGAATCTGCAAAGGCATCAGCTGAATAATCAGACATTGGATATTGATTTCGTCTATCAAAAGTATTAGAGTAATTTGGTCCTTGTTCAACTGCTTCAAATCTGGGGCGAGCTCCTGTACCTCCCCTACTTCCTGAATTCCCTGGGTGTCGTCTCACACTTCCCCTTCCCTGCTGGTACTGCTGACCTCGCATAAGAGGGCACTCAGAACACCAATTCCCAGTCTCTTTATAATAAGCACACTGATCAGAGGACAAATTTGCTCAAGGGAGAGGGGGCACCCCAGGTGTAGACATTGCACATCCGCCTCTTCCACCTCCCCTAAATGGTGGACCATATACTTGAGCCAACATAACTTTTGTCTTTAATTCTTTAACCTTCTTATCCTTCCTACCTGTCGCTTCCTGTTCCTGTCGTTCATAATATTGGGCCATAGTCAAAAGGGAAACTGGGGAAGACGTAGTCCAAGAACTCTCGCTGGCCTTTAAGCGACTAGCTATTTCCGTTAACATAATAGCGACAAATTTGTCAACAAACAAATGCTTACCTGTATCATCGGCCAATGACTGACCACTAAAATCATGGTGGACTTCCTTTAAGTTAAATATTAAAAAAGCTCACCTGGTCTTGCTGCAAATGAGGTGAGACTCACGTTGCGGGGGGCTCCGGGGGATCGCTATTTTCCTTAGCTATCATAAGCGGAGCTGGGGCCCATTTGTTGCCATTTTTTGGGGTGCACAGGTGGCGGAAGGTGAGGAGCATCTCCTGGTGAGCTGAGGGCGCTGAGGCTGCGCCGGTTGCGGTGACACAGCCGTGCTGCTCTGGCCTTCCACTACTGAACTCAGCGGCCACCATCTTGTGGCTTTCCGGCCGGGGGCACACCGCATGATCAGCGGAAACTGTGCCGACCCTCATCGGACCACATCGGTGCTGCGCCGTCCTGGAAACGGCAACGAGACACATCTGAGGCAGCGGACGCAGTGGAGGGTGTTGTGAGCTGCCTGGGAACCCTCAGGTCACGCCAGCTGTCCTCCATCATATGTGTGGGCGTGGACCAGACTGCAACGGAGCTGCTCTTGAGTGGACGGCGGGCGTGGAGAGCTGCCGGAGGCTGGACAATGTGGCGGTGAGTGGCGATGTTGAGTGACAAGCAGTAGCTGGAAGCGGCGCGTGAAGGACCTTGAGTGCGGAGGGCCCGGCTCGATCCTGCTCCTAGCGCGCTCTGGCTGTGGCGCGCAGAGACCCTGGGACTAGGGACGATGGGGGCTGGGCCGCTGCACATGTGACAAAGGCCGCTGTTATGCCCGCGCGTCCTGCCCGTTTGCCCGGCCGTTTCCTGTCAGTGGCTTGAAGATTCCCGTGTAGGGGGGTCCATCTGGGGCACTCTCGGCTTACACCAGCCACGCATAGGATCACGCGGCCGGGGGCCGGGGGGAGGCTGACCAGGTCCCAATACGCCCATAGATGCCTATTCTCCACACCAGCCTGAAGACATCCTTGCGCTGCCCATGGGAGGGCTAACTCCTGCGCTGCCATTGGTTGAAAGGCATGCTGCTGCACTTGTGAGCAACCCCTAGCTGTGACCATGCACCTCGCCGGACTGCCCATCTACATCAGCCTGAGGACCCTCCTATGTGGGGGCCCACCTTAGACCTTCTGACCTGTGCTGACCGCGCTGGACCGCGTCACACCAGATCTCACGCAACTGGGGTCTGAGGGGAGACTGGCCTGACCCCGGTGCGTTTGCTACTGCTCTTGGGAGATGACCACTGGCTGCATACCTGCTGGTGGTGAGGTGGGTCGGGTGCGGGACCTGACCAGGACATCGTTCTGTGTCTTGGGGGCCCGACCACATACTCCTGCAAGACCACCGTGAGCTTTCAGGGACGCAGTGGGATCGGCAGGGGATGCTGGACTCACGTGCGGCTATCAGCTGCGGAGCTGCCGTGACGGCCTGAGCGCCGGGGCCTACTATACTGAACCGCCTGGTCTGCCTGTATCTACAGTGGAGCCGGACGCCTCCGGGGGGTCCTGTGGCAGGGAACGGTACCCCCACTGGAGCCCTTGATCTGAAGATACCACAGACAGACCCTCGCTACCCTCTGGGACTGGAAACCAGCCGAACAGCCGCAGCACAAGAATGACACGCACCAACAGAGGCAAAGACTTTTCAGGGCCAACCTCCAAAGGCAACTCTGTGGCGGCGATGTGGAGTAAGGTGGGTCCGTCTGCCCCCACTGAGGGGACCTCGCAGGCTGGAGGGGACTCGTCACCGGTGACGCAGGCATTTATGGCTTCCTTCATGTCCGAGTTGAAGTCTGAAATCGGCTCCCTACGTACCGAAGTGCACTCCTGTGTTCGAGAACTCAGGAAATAAGTTGCAGACCTAGGCGAGCGAGTAGACTGGCTGGAAAAGACAGTCGACGCCCGCACAGAGGACCAGGAGCAACTCTGGCAATGCCTGGCCGTCCTGGAAGACCAACACATAGAATTCCAACTGAAGCAGGAGGACCTGGAAAATCGAAGCCGCCGGAATAATCTCCGCATCCGGGGGGTTCCTCTCGGATCGGAAGGGAAGGACGGATGTATGTCGTTACAACGCACACTTTTACAACGCATGCACTTACAACGCATTTTTTACAACGCAACATCCACTACAACGCATTCCATTACATAGCATGACACTACAACGCATGTTTAAAAACTACCTTTACAACGCATTCCATTACATCGCATACTACCTTTACAACGCATACCATTACAACGCATAGTATAGGGGTAACAATTACTATTCTAACTCCAGGGGGTGCAACAGTAGGGTAAGTGTTGGATTGCGTTGTAATGGTATGCGTTGTAAAGGTAGTATGCGATGTAATGGAATGTGTTGTAAAGGTAGTTTTTAAACATGCGTTGTAGTGTCATGCTATGTAATGGAATGCGTTGTAGTGGATGTTGCGTTGTAAAAATTTCGTTGTAAGTGTAGTGCGTTGGAACAGTTGCGTTGTAAAGGTTGTTCACCGGGAAGGACATTATGACCTAGGTGGCACAGCTACTCCACGAGGTATGGGGAGATGATAACGCCTCCCACCGGCTTTGGATCGGGCTCACCGAGTCTCCGGTCCCGCGGGCAGGCCGGGCCTCCTCCTGGACATTTTAACCAGGGTCCACTTTTTCACAGAAAAAGAAGCTATTCTCCGGGCGGCGAGAGCCAAACAGGATCTCACATATGAGAGGAACAAGATCCAGATTTTCCAGGACCTGGCACCCAATACCCTGAGACACCGCCGTGACTTTAAACCTGTGACAGATAAGCTGCGGAGCATGGACATCTCCTATCAGTGGGGCCATCCCTTCGCCCTTATTTTTACGTGGGAGTCCAAGCGTAGGGTGATTCGGTCCTACAAAGATGCGGCTCAACTACTCCGACTTCCTTCCTCACGGTCCACCAGTCCCACTCGCCCTTCGCCTTCTGCACGGGTGCCTGCCAAGCCGACCTGGTCGACCGTATACCGGCGCAGACGCTCACCACCCTTTAATGAACAAGCGTCCCTGCAGGCTAAACAGGACATTATAGAACACATCAGGTCCTTGGAAGGGGACAAGTCAGAGACCGGTCCGGATTCTCCAATGCCCTGAAAAACAGCTCATGTACCCGTGATGGCCCTTTGAGCCTTCATCTGGGAGCACAGCTCTTCCTAGTCGGACTTGATGTTTGCTGTTGGGACCTCGACGGTACCCCAACTCCCCTTTCGCAGTGTAGCTGGTGCCGGAGCACTCCGCCTGGATGAGCTAGAGAGCAGCAGACGACCTACTCCCCTCTGTTCCTGAGAGAGTGACGTCTCTGGGCTCATCCGAACCTTAGGGTGTAGGCTGGCCCGCGACTGGAACAGGACAAAGTGGCCCGGTTGGCCAATGTTGGTTATCCACTTTTCTCTTCTCTGTCTTCCTACTTGTCTGTACCATTTCTCTCCCTCCTTTTTGTTTACTAGGTATAGTGGATGGATGACCCCAAGGCTACGACGCACCCTTGTCGAAAGGGAAGGCCCACTTTTGAATCCCCCTTCCATTCCCCTGACATGCTTTCTGCGGTGGCATGATGGACTAACTTGGGATCTGTTCTACTTATGGCTCTTCCCGGCCCTTTAAAGGTACTAACCCTTAATGTCAAGGGGCTTAACTCCCCCAATAAGTGGCAGCAAGTGTGGCGCTACCTACTTCAACATAGCCCAGACATTATCTTTCTTCAAGAAACACACCTGCTTAACATAGATACTCCCCGCATGGCGCACCCAAAATATCCCCTTCAATTCTGGGACACAGCAACCACCAAAACGGCTGGAGTGGCTATTCTATGCAGATCTGGTATCAGGCAGGGGGACCCCAAAGTCTTTCGCAGTCCAGATGGACGTTTCATCAGGGCAGGGGTGGTGATGGGGAAAAGCCTATTTACACTGTGTAATGTCTACGCACCGAACCAAATGCAGGACTCCTACCCCGAACGCTTCTGCGGGACCATGTGCCATGTGGCGACCCCTCCCTAATTTTGGGAGGAGACTTTAATCTGGTGTGGGATCCTGCAACGGACCGTAGTAAAGCTTCTTTAAATGGGACGGGGGCCATGTCCTCCGCACTCCGGAAACAGATAACAGACCTTGGCTTGATGGACTCATGGCGATTTCACTCTCCAGAGATGCGGGATTATTCGTACTACTCACACGTTCACCATTCGTACTCGCGTATTGATTATCTTTTTATTTCACACGACCTAGTAAGGGACACGTTAGCGGCGTCTATGTCTGATATATCGCTATCTGACCATGCCCACGTGGAGCTCCTTTAGCGAATAGTCAATTGCCGGATGGAGAATGGGCCATCAAGGAGCGAGCTAAATGCGAGGCCTTTAGGGCCTATTACACTGCCCTTTATACGGCGGAAGCGCCCTCCCAAGCCCACATTGATGATGTTCTGAACCAGTGCCCCTGGACTTCAAGCCACCCACACCATGCCAAACAATTGGACGGTCCTCTCACGGCGGAGGAACTGACGGCAGCGTTGAAAGATCTCCCTCTCAGGAAGACGCCAGGCCAAGATGGCCTACCACTAGTCTTCTACCGCATGTTCATAACACAACTCTAGCCATACCTTCTGCGACTATACAATTCCTTAAAATTAATCATGGCAAATCTTGGGCTCTAAACCTTATGAACCCGAAGGAGGAGATACCAGTCTTCAAGACTCTCGCCCATTATCAATGGACCACGGAGCATATCAGGTACTTAGGACTTCAATTGACCCCCTCCTTGGGCACATGGACCCAGGTAAATTGGCGAGAATGCAAAAGAACTGTTCTGGAAGACTTACAGGGATGGAAGTCCCTAACTCTCTCCTGGTTGGGTAGGCTTAATGCCGTGAAAATGTCGATACTCCCTAAAATCTTATATTTATTCCAATATCTCCCCACCCCTATCCTGCAACACCAAATACAGGGCCTCCAACGAGATCTCATTCGCTTCATCTGGGGCAGACGTAGGTCACGATTCTCTCACAAGACCCTCATGTTGCCGCGAGACAGAGGGGGGCTAGCGTGTCCTAACCTTCTGGACTATTATTGGGCCTCGCATCTCCGCTTTGTCTCGGAGTGGATAGCCATTGAAAGCGAAAAGATCTGGTTCCATATGGACAGGATGGTAACTGGGCGCACCATCTGGGATCTTGCATGGCACCATCGTACAGCGCTCTCACGCTGTGCCTATATTTCAGTACCCACTAAAACGGTCCCGGCTATATGGGACAAGGTAGCCGTGCGTAAGGGACTAACGACCTACCCCTCCCCCATACTCCCATTGCAGGTAACCCACTATTCCCTCCGGCCCTCCACTCACAAACGTTCGCCAACTGGCTACAGGGGGGATGCAGAGTGATCGGAGACCTGTATGAGGGGGGAACACTTAAGACATTTGCCCAGTGCAGGGAGGACTTTTGTCTCCCACTGGGCACAGGACTACAATATGCACAGCTGCAGCACTGGGTGTACTCACCAGAGATGCAACAGGCTGCTGTCCGACCATTCACTCCCTTTGAACGGCTGGTCCGTTCCTTAGATGAATCGAAAGGCCTTATCTCTCGGACGTACCAGATCCTACAGCACCCTCCGATACTGACTACACACTCATATCAACACCAATGGCAATCGACGTCAACCACGGAAATCACACCTAGAGTGGAATCGCCTTTGGCGAGATATCCCTAGGGTCTATCGCAGCATCCCGCAGAGGGAAAATGCATATAAAATTATGACGCAATCGTATTATACGCCTACTCGACTGCACAAAATGTTCCCTGCCGTGTCCCCCTTGTGTTGGAGGTGTTCGAATACATCTGGAGATTTCATTCACATTTGTTGGGCTTGTCCGCTCTTGACCCTGCTCTGGAAGGAAGTCCTTAGTCTTATTAAGGAGGTATTGGGCTTTCCCCTGCCTGAGTCTGCAACCACGATCCTTTTAGGCCTTAAACCTACTAACCTAAAAGCACTTACCCGCAGCGACTGGACTATAGCACTTCATATTCTTGGGGCAGCTAAACAACTTATAGCGTTGTACTGGAAAAAAATGGAGCCTCTCCCAATAGCCGCTTGGTTCACGCGCCTATGGCATGTAATAACCATGGAACTTTTTACAGCGCAACTGCAATCACGCGACACCCACTTTGGCGCCGTTTGGCGACCCTTAGTCCAATACCTCTGTAAACACCTGCACTTCCGGATCCACACCGACCCCAACACCACCCTCAGAGGAACACTCATCTACAGGCCCCCCGGACCCTGGGCTCAGTTCAGCGACTCCATCGCTGACCTCGCCAGCACCCACGCACTCGCCTCCATGGACTACATCCTCCAGAATTGGACCTGAATTTCCACCTCGAGAACAACAACGACGCCAACTCCGCCACTCTGATCGAAAACCTCGCCAACCTCGGCCTCAGACAACTCGTCACCGCACCCACCCACGTCACAGGCCACACGCTGGACGGCGTCTTCTCCACAAGCACCCACGTGGCCTTCGACCACACCTCCGAACCCCACTGGACCGATCACCGCTGCATCCACTTCACCTTCAAAAATCCAACCACGCACCATCGAACTCAACAGCTGCCTCGCCGCTGCTGGAACAAAGTCACCGAAGACCAGCGGACCACCACCCTCGCCCAAAACCCACCCATCAACCCCACATGCCCTGATGCCGCAGCCCGCAACCTCAGACAGTGGATCGATGACTGCGCCAACACCCTCGCCCCTCTCAAGAGACCATCCAACAGCCACGTCAGCAAGAGAGCCAGCTGGTTCACCGACGAGCTCCTGACCTCCAAACGCGCCTGCCGTAAGCTGAGAAAGAAATTGCTCCACAAACGAACGCCAGAAAACCATGCAGCCCACAAGGACGCCACCCGCAGACATCACCACCTCATCAGACTAGCCAAGAGATCCTCCTTCAAAGACCACCTGGATAACAACGCACACAACAGCAAAGAGCTCTTCCGCATCGTAAAAGAACTCTCCAATCCCAACGCCAGCACCAACGACATCCCGCCCTCACAAGAACTGTGCGACTCACTGGCCATCTTCTTCCACCGCAAGATCGCTGACATCCCCGACAGCTTCAACACCACGACCGCACCAACGATGCACGACTCCACACCCCCCCCCCTCGACCACCAACAGAGCCAACCGCCTGACCTCCTGGGCCAACACCAACGACGACGAGACACGCAAGATCATGAACTCCATCCACTCAGGATCTCCATCAGACCCATACCCACACCACGTATTCAACAAAGCAGACGCGGCCATCGCACCCCATCATCAACATCTCCTTTGAAAAGCGACATTTCCGGAAAGCTGGAAGCACGCCGATATCAACTCCCTCCTCAAAAAGCCCAAGGCGGACCTCAGGAACTTCCGACCCATCTCCCTGTTCCCGTTCCCGGCGAAGGTCATCGAGAAAATCGTCAACATTCAAATGACCCGCCACCTCGAAGACAACAACATCCTGGACCAGTCCCAATCCGGATTCAGACGAAACCACAGCACCGAGACAGCCCTCATCGCCGCCACAGACGACATCAGACGCCAACTGGACAACGGCGAAACATCAGCCCTCATCCTCCTGGACCTGTCAGCAGCATTCGACACGGTCTGCCACCGCACCCTAAAGACACGCCTCCAAGAAGCCGGAATCCAAGAAAAGGCCCTTGACTGGACCACGTCCTTCCTCTCCGGCAGAACCCAGAGCATCCGCCTCCCACCCTTCCAGTCAGAAGCCACCGACATCATCTGCGGCGTCCCCCAGGGCTCATCCCTCAGCCCGACGCTGTTCAACATCTACATGGCCCCCCTCGCACAAGTGGCCCACCACCACAACCTCAACATCATCTCCTATGCCGACGACACCCAGCTCCTCCTCTCCCTCACCAAGGACCCTCACACCACCAAAACCAACATCCACGAGGGCATGAAGGCCATCGCCGACTGGATGAGGAGCAGCCGTCTGAAACTGAACTCGGACAAGACGGAGGTCCTCATCCTCGGACCCACCCCCTCAGCCTGGGACGACTCCTGGTGGCCGACCGCTCTAGGGACAGCACCGACACCCACTGACCATGCACGCAACCTAGGATTCATCCTAGACTCCTCCCTCTTCATGTCCAAGCAGATCAACGCCGTCTCCTCCTCCTGCTACAACACCCTACGCACGCTCCGCCGGATCTACAAGTGGATCCCGACCGAAACAAGAAGAACAGTGACACAGGCCCTCGTCAGCAGCAGACTGGACTACGGCAACGCATTCTATGCAGGAATCCCAGCCAAACACCAACGGCGGCTACAACGCATCCAAAACGCCTCCGCCCGACTGATCGTCAACGCCTCCCGCCGCAGCCACATCACCCCCCTCCTGAGAGACCTGCACTGGCTCCCCATCGACAAGAGGATCACCTTCTAGCTCCTCACCCACGCACACAAAGCACTCCACAACGCCGGACCAGCCTACCTGAACAGCAGACTCAGCTTCTACGCCCCCACCCGCCAGCTCCGCTCCGGCAGCATCGCCCTCGCAGCTGTCCCCCGCATCCAATGTACGACCGCCGGCGGCAGATCCTTCTCCTACCTCGCCGCCAAGACCTGGAACACCCTCCCAACCCACTTACGACAAACCCAAGACCTACTCGCCTTCAGAAGACTCCTCAAGACCTGGCTCTTCGAGCAGTAGCGGCACCCCCCCCTCCTCAGCGCCTTGAGACCCTCACGGGTAAGTAGCGTGCTTTACAAATACCTTGATTGATTGATTGATTGTAAAATAGAACATGCACGCTATCTACCCTCCAAGCTTAGAGCGTTACGACTTTTTGAAGATGCCATACTCCCGTCGGACCCAATAGGCTCCTTACGTAACCAGACCAGCCCTGGGCGATGCTCCCTTGGACAAGCGTTAAGATATCCACTCTCAACACCATGCACTGCTGCGCGCATCTACCCGTCCGCCCACCTGGCCGCTTTTGTTGCTGTATAATTCTTTTTTCTATTACCCCCTCTTCTTTCGACTCTTTTCTGTCTATTCACTACTATCAGCTTTATATGGGCCTCTTGCCCGTGTTTTCATTGTTCTTGTTGTTACAACAAAAAGGTCCTGAGGCTTCCCACAACACTCTAATATTGCTATATATATTATGTTACGCGGCCGGCCCAACAAGGGTTTTAGGCGACATGCTGTGTTCTAAACTGTCTATTTATGCCTTTACATATTCTTGGAGAACCTTGGGTGAAACGCGGCCGGCCCTAAATGGGTTGTGGGCTTAACGCTGTGCCTATCTGGACCTCTGTTCTACTTTGTATTTAGAAAATAAAAACAGATCTTTTATTAAAAACATTTTTTTTAAAAAGCTCATCTGGACCATTACCACCAAGAATCCCCAGCCTAGAGTACTACCAGTGTATTTTTAAGGGTTTGTCCAAGTGGATGTGAGAATTGAAGTCCCAAACTTCCAGGACCATCTTGAAGCTTCCAGACCCTTGGACTACGTTTTGGGCACTATGCGACCCTTAAAGAAACTTTAGAAAGAAGTTCCAGAAGTTTGAAGACGTTTGGAGCAACTTTGAAAAAAAGCTCCATAAGTAGACCAACTTTACCTGGCCAGCCAAGCCGTCGACCCTCAATCGCAAGCTGGCTCTACCCACGAGCTTCATCCCGCTGAAAAAGCTCCGTAGGTCTGACTTCCATAGTTTGAGCAGGAGTTGGTTGACATCTAAGCAGGGCTGGTAAAGAGCATCGAGGGACCCCGGGACAAAAAGCTCCATGAAAATGTATAAATCTGAACGTAGAAAAGGTGACCAAGACCAACCGCAAGAGTCAAGCCACCCACCTTCAACTGTGAGCGGGCCTGGATCTCTGGTTTGTCCCGCTTGAAGGCTCTGTAGGTCTGACTTCCATAAGTTTGGCTGGGAGCTCATTGCAAGGCAAGCCGGTGGGCGAACCCTCACCGAATCCGGACTGGCTGAGAGCTTCGAGGGACCCCAAGAAGAAAAGCTTCAGAAAAGTTTCTAAGTCAGAAGGTTAAAACTTTGACTGAGGCCTACCGCGAGGGGTAGCCGTGCAGGGCTCCATTGCGGTCGGCCTGAAACTTTGACCTTGTCCCGGTCTAGCACGACTAGATGTCCCAATAGGGGCTATATGTTTCTATATGCTATACAGTTCGAAATATTTAAAAATTCATATCTCCATTTCCCTACATTGTATTTTTTCATGTTTGGTGTCATTTTGAAGACTACAATATTCCCTATTTTTATAAATTGGTGTTGGATTTTTATTGTGTGTTGTGTCTTAATTGTTTACTGAATTGGTGTTTTTAAATGCTTTACATTCCTGTCTTTGAAGTTCAGCCTCCCCGCTCGCAGTCAAGCTACCAAGGGTTGAGCATGGGAATAATTTTTTGAGATCTATTCTGAGCCCTTTATTGTTTCAGTGGCAGTAATAATTCACTTTCTAATAGCGGTCCTACAGCGGATGGTGCATTGCACCGTCCCCTGTAGGACCGCTAAAGTCGTAATAAGGCCCTTAATCTTTAAACCCAACTACTATATCACCCTGATGAACACCATGCACCATGGAAATGGTCTTTGAGAGACATAGATCTTTCATTCTTCAAGTAACATTCAAATTGACTAGGTCTTTTGTTGATGATGTTCGGACTTTTTATGAAATCACTGAGTATAAAACGTTGGTGCTCTAACACGTTTGCTTACAGACTACATCAGTCAATACCTACATACTGGTATGAAAGCTTAACATGAAGCGTGGTTTTTATTGTTGATTATAGGCAATGCATATATTCTACTTGCAGTTGAGCAAAACTGAGCTTTTCTGGTGTATGGTGGCTCTCATAAGTGGGGTTGTATTCTGTAGCCAGTTTTTTGCATGTTCCTGGCAGTGATCTGAGTACTCTAAATTGTTGGACTTCCCTTGTGTTAGTGCTGCAGCACGGAGTGCAAAATCCCTCCCTACCGTCACGGACCAAAAGATCTCACATATACACACTATCCATACATTTGCTGGTGGGGCCCATAACACCAACATTCACTCACCATCAGTCCGTGCGAGAGGCGATTATCCTTCCAACCGCTGGAAATGAGGGGGAAAATACCACTTCTACCCTAATGAGCAACAAATCTACACAACCTTCTAATACTCATTAGGCCCTGAATTTCACCTTTGGTATTCCTCTCATAAACGGGACGGATCAGTTAGTTGTAGGTTGTAGGTTTAAGTGGCTTTCTAATTCTCTAATTAACCTTTTCATTAACACATTTCAATGAATAAACAACCCAACTCATTTCTGTAGATGTTCACATTCAAATTTATATTAATATTGCAAATTAAATCATTCATTTGATCAAGTTGCCATTCATATTTACCTATTCTGGCTAAAGTCGTCCTCTATGTCAAATATGGCAGTCTCGCAAATCTATGCCCATCAATTTTTAGTAGGTTCAGTTCATCAGGAGTTTGGGCATTAATTCAGTCCGTCAAAGATTCAGGCTAACAGCTGTCCTGCAGTGTCACCGTCCTCTCCGTCAGCATAACGTCAGGAAATCGAAAAAGGCCAGAAACGAACCCGCCTACTACCTCTCTATTCTACCATAATTTATAGTAAAATCAATATCAAATGTATCAAAGTTTTAGACATCCGAGTTCGCTGATTGGACAATCAGGGATCATCCTTTTGAGTTCTCACGAAAGTGTCTTTTGGGTTATGACCCTTGTCAGTTCCGGTTCACACAACAGTCTTTGTTCGGAATATTTGGACGACGTCCCAGGCTGTCCTTGAAAGGTACATGTTCATCTGGGGTCAGGTCCAGGCCACAGTGTATCTGTTGTCAGCGCAGGCGCACTTCACCCAAGCCTTGTTCAGCGTTGGCAGTCGGGTTAGGCACCAAAGGCAGCCATCTTTCAATAGGCCATAATGGTCAACTTAAGCAAAGAAACACAAAAACGTAATTAGTACATAGAAATGACTAATCAAATGTTATTCCCTCGCTAATACCCATATGTGTATGTATTTATCTAGTCAAAGCAACACTCAGTGCAATTTATACTTACTAAATAAAGCACGAATCACAATTACATCACAAAAGCGACATATATCATGCAATATTCTAATAGTCTATCATTAGTATGCGTACGAAATTTAGTTCACATATTAATTAAGCCATGCAGATGCAAATCCCACGTGTAATTCGTATACTAGTAAGGTTGGTAAATATTTTCCACATCACTCCAATCCATTAGTTCGATTATAATTAATTAATTAATCTTATTAATAAAATAACATGCAAAATGGAGTGGGTATACAAATTTTTGCATAACCTGCTCCAGCAATCCCCCCTTTGGTGATTTTTTATCACCACATCACCCAAAATTTTTCTGTCTTACGGAATCTTTAAAATGTTTTTTAGCTCTTATTCATAATTCAGTTTCACCTACGTCTTCTCTTTTTACTGATTCGTACATATTCTCCTTCCACTCCTCCAATTCTATTTCCTCAATTTCTCTTTCTTGTTTCTGATCTTTTCTTTTTGAATTTTCACTTTTTATTCTTTTCCTATTTTTCTTGTTTCTACAGCACATACAACATAATCTTATCATTAAAATTATGCAAACTACACATGTTAATGGAAACAATATTTTACCTATAAGGGTACTACCTATTTTTACTAAGAATTTCTTAATAGCAGCTATTTTCTTTCCAATTCTTTCCCAAACACCTTCAACCTCCAGTGGTGCAAGTTCGTCATGCAATTCAGTAATATTCCTAATATAAGTTTTCAGATCTTTGCTTTCGTCAGGAATGTAAGTACAACAATGTTGAACTTTCAACATTCCACAGACTCCACCCTCTTTTGCCAATTAAATATCAAGGGCAAGTCGATTTTGCATTACCGTAGCACGCATGGCAACCATTTCAGTGTTAACCAATAAAAATCCTCCAGCGGTGCTTGTTGACAAGCGATCCACTACTGTTGACAATTTTCTAATTTTGTTTGCATTCAGAGTTATTCCCACTGCTGGTATCAATGCCTGAAAAATGTCACCCACAATTTCTGCCCAAGATTCTCTCTTGGTCCTTGCTAAATGATTACTTAAACTATGTACGCCATCTTCTCTTCTATCCATATGAAAGATTTTCGGAAAGACCAGGCCTACATAACATGTGCCATACTAATGGTCTGGCAAACGATAATATGCCCTGTTCCCACAAATAAAATATAATCCAGGAAAGACTGGATCTCTTCCACCTTTAAATCCCCATCCACCCATGATTCCATATGTATCATGGCACTCACTATTACCTAGAAAATAATTATCATACACAGTTTGATTCCTTCGAATGCAAAATTTCCCTTTCTGAGGCCAATCTAAAGGTATAGTTGGACTAGCTTCTCCTTTCAAATGTTTTTCTTTCTCTATATCCCAGATTGTTTTCTCCACTTTTCCTTCTGCTGCTTTTCTTTGCAATTTCAATCTTCTTTCCTCAACCATGTCTAGGAATGTCTTTTCCTCCTTCTTCAAACTGCATGTTACATTATTTCTAAAAATATACTCTAATGTTAGTTCCTTAGTTTCTAAGAAGAATTCACCTAATACCTTAGCAGGTTTTACTTTGTTCAATTTAGTATAAGAAGGCACTTGCGCAAAAGTGTTATCTACATCTGAAAAATAATATTCTAATTTCCCTGTCTCATAAAATAAACTAGCTATTACACTACATGTTATTCCATACGTTGCCGGAAGGTGATGATAAGTCACTCCCTCAGAAACAGATGCAGGTAACTGCATACATACGTAGCAGTCCCGTACGTCCATTGTCTTTACATATTCATACAATAATTTTGAAAACACGTTATTAGAAAAATCTGTTATTGACCTGTCTTTATGCAAATAATTTTTATCTATTCTAGTTGGAACTACCTTTGGAATTTTCCCTATATTAGTTTTGTTCTCACAATGTCCTTCTAATGTATCTATAGTGGCCTTAAAAGAAATGACTAGAGCAAGGATGCTCCATAAAAGCATTAATATTTCTGTACAACAACAACACATTTTACACCACCTTCTCATGAATGTACATCTACCTTTACTACTTTCTATGTTAGCCATCTTATTAAAATGGACCGTGTCTTTTGACTTAGCCTCTTTCACTTCACAACTAGTTCTCCTAACCTAAGGTTCTAACACCTAATTGGTTCTACCAGTCTCTATCTTTTGATTCAATATTTTGTATTCTTCATCAGTAGTTTTCTTAACTTATTCAGTTTGGCATCTCATCGTTCTTCACTCTCATCTCGTCATCCAAATATGGATTTTCCTGAACTTCCGTTTCTTCTTCTCCAATGTCGGACAAGAGAACTCTCAGGATTTCCAATTCTATTTCATCCTCAACCACTTTCAGTACAGTCTCCTCTGGATTTCCTTGACTATCTGCCTCTTCTCCCTTTTCAGGCAGAGCCACGTACGTCCATTCTGGTGACTTATACTTCTGGTTAGGTTTCCTTGTTCTTCTACTCTCTTTGTCTTCAGTTAATTCGTCTTCTTTTGATTTTTCTTGACTTGTCACTTCATTCACCTGTTCAGCTCTCGGTGAATTCACTCGTGTCAGTCGGTATCTCAGTTTCCTTATTTTATTGGGCCAAACATCATCTCTTGCAACTCTTTTTACTTTGCTCCCTTTGTCATTCTTTTCATTCCTCCAAGCTCTCTTTCTTAGAACTCGACCTTCAGGTTTTTCATTTTCACTCTCTTCAGACTCTGTCTCAACTTGCTTTGTCTTTTCAGCGACTTCTTCTTCCACCACTTGTTTTGTTTTCCCTAATTCTGTCCCTCCTCGGATCTCCGACACGCAATCTTCCTGCTGGCTACTTGTCCCTTCACCTAACTGGATGTTGCAGTTCCCTACACCTCCTCGGGGGTCTTCCGCAGAAATCTATCCCTCTCTCTCTGTACCTGTCCCTTGTTCACTTAAATTTTTTACTTCAGGTGGAATTTCTCTCAGTCTCTCATCTGGTACTTCCTTTTCACGAATTTCTCTTATTGTGTCTTCAGTACTCTTTCCTCTTTTCCTTCTGTGTTCTTTCTTAGAACCCTGCGCTTCTTGCTCGTTTCCAGAATCGCTGGATTCAGAAATCTGTAATCTTCTTCTCAGAGAGCTACTTCTGGGGACTAAAACTGAACTTGGTTCTGTTTCCCCCCTTTCAGAGTTTCCTCGTGTCTTTGACCCTTCGTCATCTGACTCAGTACTTGATTCTGATTCATCAAAGTATTCTTTTCCTGTGCTGTCCACCGGATTTGGAATTCTCAATGTATGACTGGCATGGATCCAGTTCTTCAGTCCAGCACACTTCACAGCTGTGGTTGTGGTCAGAATGACTTGTCGTGGTTTTCCCCACCTTTGAACCAGACAATTTCTTCTTCTGTGGACCTTTATCCTTACCCAATCACCTGGACTCAGATCATGGGCTTGCTTCTTTGCAAGTGTGGTGGCATCTGGTCCAACCTGATGAAACACAGAATGAACTGCGTCAGCCAGGCCTTTACAGTATTCCAACACCATGTCATCAGTTATTGTCATCAGCTTGTTGACTGGTATAAACACATGTCTCATAGAACGTCCCATGAATATTTCATGAGGACTCAATCCTGTAGTTCGGTCTGGAATTGACCTTATTGTCATGAGTACTAGAGGCAAGACATCAGGCCATTTCATACCTGTGGCCAAACACATTTTCCCTATTCTATTTTTGATAGTACCATTCATCTGTTCAACCACACCAGAAGCCTCTGGTCGGTAGGCACAATGTAGTTTGTGTTGTACATTCAATGCTTCACAAATTAATCCTACAATCTCATTATGGAACTGTCCTCCTCGGTCTGACTCAATTGTCACTGGGAACCTGAACCTGGGGATGAATTCTCTCAACAGTAGCTTAGCTAGGTCAACCCATCATTTCTTCTTGTTGGGAATGCTTCCACCCACCTGGAGAATAGGCAGACCACAACCAAAACATACCTCAGTCGGTTACAGGGAGGCATCTCAATGAAATCTACTTGCATTGTGGTGAAAGGCCCTCCTTCCCGACCTATTGTTCCCAGACTCACTACTGTCTTCCTTCCAGGATTGTATTGCTGCCATATTAAGCATCTCTGACAAAGACTTTCTGCTACAAGTCTGAATTTTGCATTGTACCAGGTCTGCTTAAATGACCTGATCATGGCATCTCTCCCAATATGTCCCTGGCCATGATACATCCGTGCCATGGTAGACATCATGCTATCAGGCATAACTGGTCTTCCATCTCGATAGACCCACACATGATCCTTTTCCCTTGGGGCACATCCTGCTTTTACCCACTGTCTAATTTCCTCATCTCCTGTCTCATCCTGCAATTGTCTTACCTCTTCCCAAGTTCCCACAATGTTAGTGAACATCAATGAGAAAGAAGACATTTCTCTTTCCTTAGCCCGATTGACCGAATTCTGATTTCGTGCACAATACTGTGCCATGTCGTTGGCGTACCTGTTCCTGGTGGCAATATAATCACCACCCTGACTATGTGCAGCACATTTTACAACAGCCAACTGTTTAGGCAGCTGTATCGCCTCAAGCAACTTTCCAACCACTTCTGCATTCTTAATGGGAGTTCCACTCGAGGTCAGGAAACCTCTTTGTAGCCATAGTTGGCCGAAGTCGTGGACGACTCCAAAGCCATACTGGCTGTCAGTTATCACAGTCACTCTCACACTCTTCCCAATCTTGCATGCTCTAGTCAAAGCCACAAGTTCTGCTACTTGGGCTGATTTCACTCCTTTCAAAAATGATGCTTTCATTACTGCTGCGACCGTGCATACTGCATATGCTGCACTTAGCACTCCTTCATCTGTTCTCAAACATGACCCATCAATGAACATCACAAAATCACTTTCTGACAAAGGTACATCTTTTATGTCTGGTCGTGGTTTGGTACAAAAATCAAGTACATCCAGACAATCATGATCCACTTCATCTCTTACTTCCACAATCTCAGCATCAGGCAACAAAGTTGCAGGATTCACATTCACACATCTTGCAAGACTCACATTAGTTGCACCCAATATGACCTTTTCATACTTAGTCAGCCGACTGTGTGTCATATACTGAGTACGACTCCTTGTCAACAGAATTGCTACATCATGGGGTACAAACACTTTCAATGGATATCCCATCACAATTCCTTCACTCTGCTTCAAACTTCGACATGTTGCAGCCACCGCTTTCAAACATCCAGGTAAACCTACAGCTACTGGATCTAGCATTGATGAAAAATATGCAATTGGTCTTCTCATTTTTCCATGTTTCTGGGTCAACACAGAAAGTGCATATCCATTTCTCTCACTGCAATACAGCTCAAATTCTTTTTCATAGTCAGGCATACCCAATGCAGGTGCTTCACACAAACCATCTCTCAATTGTCTAAATGCTGCTAATTCTTCTTTGTTTAATTCAAGGGGATCTTTTACATCACTTCTCGTTAATCGCACCAAAGGCTTTGCAATCAAGGAAAAGTTACCTATCCACTGACGACAGTACCCAACCATTCCCAAAAACATTCTCACTTCTCTTTGATTCATGGGAGCTCTCATTCCTTTTATTATTCTAATTCTGTCTATTGTTATTTTCCTTAGTCTTTTCTCAATGTTGTGTCCCAGATACTGTACTTCCTTCTTGCAAAACTGTAATTTTGCTGGTGACACTTTGAGTCCTCCATCTGCCAAATGATTCAGCAAGGCTATTGTATCTACCTCACAGGCTTCACGTGTTTTTGACGCTACCAAAAGGTCATCAATATACTGGACCAATACAGAGCTTTAGGGCATTTCTAGACTCTCCAAAGACTTCTTTAATAACTAATTGAATATTGAGGGGCTTTCTGTATACCCCTGTGGGATTCTGCACCATGCCAAAATACGCTCACCAAACCGAAATGCAAAAATCTGCTGACTGTCATGGTGCAATGGGATGGAAAAGAAAGCATGACACAGATCAATTACTGTGTACCATTCTGCATCATGGGGAATCTGATATAAAATCACTGATGGATTTGGTACAATGGGACAACACGATACCACAATTTTATTCACCTTTCTCAGATCTTGCACTATCCTGAATTTCCCATTAGGCTTTTTCAGTCCCATTATCGGTGAATTACATGGACTACTCATTATTTCTCTCAAAATTCCTTGCCTGATCATTTTCTCTATTACAGGAGTTACACCTTCAATTATTTCAGGTGTCAATCTGTATTGTGGAATATTTGGATATGTTACTCCTTCTTTTACAGTTATTTTAACTGGATCTACATTTCTCATTAGTCCTACACCTTCTCTAGTGAAATCCCAAACCTCTGCCTTTACAGATTTTCTCAGTTCTTTTGGTAATTCATTAGGGTTGAATACAGCATATGTTTCAGTAACTTCACTTTCTCTGTTAGCTAGGGTCATCTTATACAATACATCATCATCTGGTGTTTCAAAAGCTATTCCATCCAGAGTATAAAATATAGTGCAATTCATTTTGCACAACAGGTCCCTACCTAATAAATTCACAGAACTGGAGTCACACACCACAAAGCGGTGTATTTCTGAAAATTTCCCTATGCTGACTTTCACTGGTTCTGTAAGATATGTCTTAATTTGTCTGTTGGACACACCAACTACTTGGATCGTTTCATCCGAGAGAGGAAGATTCTTAACATCAGATGATCTAACAGTTGATCGAGTAGCACCAGTATCCACTAGGAAAGTAATATTTTCATCATTAACCCTCCCATCTACAAAAGGTCCTGTCTGGTCTACTTCTAGAGTTGCGCCAAGTACGCACTCTTCTTCCTCCCTTCGGCACCGTCAATAGCTCTCTTCTGCGTCACTCTCATCGTGTTGTAGCCAATACTGCGAGACCGCGCGAGCGCGTGGCAGCTTATTTACCTGTTCTTCATTGTAGAATCCCAATTCACTACTATCCTTCTGTGTGTTTCTGCTCTGTGGAAAAGGCGGTTTTGGCACCTGATTCTGTGGGGGAACAACTTGCTGCTGTTGCTGCAGTTGACCACTCACCTCATGCTGCACCTGTGGGTTCAATGATGGATTTTCATTGTTAGTACTCGGGGGAAATTTACACTCAGATTTCCAATGCCCTATCCTGCCGCAATTAATACACGGGAACTTCTTTTTAGCTTCTTTAATATTCCCTTTATACTTCCCAGTATTAAATTTCAGCTTTGACCCTGCTTGTTCCACCAATTATGCTTTCTGTCTCTCCACTACCTTTACATGTGCCCACATTGCCTTCTCCTTTAACTTCCGCTGTTTTGCTTCAATTTCATCACTGAAGTATTTAGCATGTCTCAATACTTCATCTATTTTCTTGTTTTGCCAATCTATCGTATGCTGTTTAATCATCTCACCAATTTCTGGTCGTAAACCATATACCAATCTGTATACAAAATGGCTCAAATCCTTTTCACTCAGAGTCTCATCTCCGCTAAACTGCTTAAAAGCTTGTATTAGCCTCTCGTAGTATGCATGCACTGACTCTTTACTTTCCTGGTGTGTTCGATCAATTTTTACCCAGTCTGTCTCTTTAGGGGGCACTTTGTTTTTCAGAAATACCATAACCTGCTCATATTTCTTCATTACCTCGGGGTCTGGTGCTCCTGTTTTAGGATCCCTAGGATATTCCTTGGTTGGCCAATTTATCATTAGCTTACATTCTGACCATAGATCTGCTGGTACAATTATGTCAATTTCACAAATCTGTCTACCTGTCTGTACCACTTGACGGGCTTTTCGCGTAGTCGAGGGAAATCATTCGTAAAAGACAAAATATCCTGTCTCGTCCATGGGACATGTACATATCCTCCTCCTGGAATCTCTCTCATAGGGCATTCTGTCACTACCTTCTCCTTTTCTCTTACAGGAAAGGCTGAAAATGTCTTATCTGAGGCATCATCACGTTTTCTATACCACCTGCTTCTCCATTTATCCACGTCTCCCCATTTTCTCAGCAAAATGATTATGTCCTTAATTTGACCTATTCGTCCTGTGGTGTTCATATTCTCAATGTCCTTTTCAGTGAATTCTACTCGATATGGTTTCTGTAAGGCTTTTACCTTTTCAATATCAATACCCATTTAATTTGCTACTTCTTCTAACCTTTCATGCTAATTTTTCGCTCTCCAGGTCACACTTTTGCACAAAAATAATAGCTCTTCATCCTGATAGGTTTTTCAATTTTATGTCGGGATAGTCCCTACGATCAATTCTTCCAATACCATTCGTAACTTGGCCACATCAATTGATTGGGATTCTTTGTCTTTCCTCTGCAAGCTTCTCAACCATTCACTTAACTCGTCTGTTGATGGTCCTACTGGTTTTTCTATACTTTCGTGTCCAAAATCTTTTTGTGTTTCTGACACTGTCTCTATCATTGTCATACGTCTCTCTGCACAATTCTGATCTACAAATGGATTATTTGTAAAATTTGGTTCCATTACACTCATAGTCTGCCTCCATGGATTCTCATTCTGACTCACTTTTGGTTGTTCTACGGGTTTATTACTTCTGTAAGGGACTGTCAAACAATGCTCATTGTCCTTCTGTTTGTCAAAAATAGGCATTACTGGACCTATCATTACTGGAACAGTTACTGCTTCTAGATTCTTAGTCAATTCTCTAATTTTGTCAGTTAATTCCAGGGTTGTTTTCGCTAATTCTGCAGAATTTTCTCCATCTGTTCTCTCTTCCAATCTCTTTTAGACTTCCCTAGCCGCACTGTTTTTACTCAAACTTAGGGATTCTGGTTCCGATTTTATAATTCGCATCGTTTCTCTCATTGGGGCACTTGGAGTTAACATTTCTGGTTCTGGTCGATACGGTGGTGGATTTTTATAGAACATATCATCAAGAACATCATCCTCAGACTCATTTGCTCCATATCCTCTCGACTCCAAATTATGCCTCTTTTCTGCACACTTTCGACCTTAATTCTCTCCTACAGTTCTTACAGGGAACACACCCTCAGTCATACTCGCATCTCGCCATCTTTTCATTCGATCGCTATGCGTTTCGTGTCCATATAGTCTTCCAAACCAGTACCTATATCCTCTACCACTTCTTTGTCTTTCTCGTTCATGCATTTCGTCTTACCATTCCGTCAAAGCCTCAAACTGTGTAGGTCTAGGTCTTGGTTCCAAATTCATCATCTTTTCCCTCAAATTTCTTAAAACTGCCAAATTAAATGAACCATTCTCTGAAAAAGCTAATACTCCGTCGTCCTTGGTGTATCTCACCCAGCTTTCTAACCAAATACAAGTATGATACCCATATTTCGCAATCATAAAGGATGTAGGGGTTTTCGGTGGAGGAAGTAACTGTCCTTCCCTAGTCTTAACTGGTTTGTCCTTCTTAAACCACTTCTTGATTCTCCCTAACCAGGTTTTCTTCTACTTTTCTGGTGGATCGTAATACATGTTCTTGTCTTTCGCGCAACGCTAGTCCCTCTTTACAACTGTACCGCTAATCTATCCAATCACAGCGCGACTTCACACTAACGCACCAATTCAAAGCTTCCACGTCACTGTCACAGTCCTCAAATCCTAGCGCGACTCACACTAACGCACCAATAAGGAGCATCTACGTCACCCTGTTTCCTTCAATCCTAGCGCGGCGTACACTAACGGACCAATCTGGGACGTTTCACAGTTCTGACCGACTGTCCAATCCCAGCGCGGTCGTTCTGACGTCAGCAGCCGCTGCGGCAGCTCCTGCTCCTGCTCCTGCTTCTGTCTACCCCTCCTTTACAAATCCACTCAATAAGTTTTTGTTTCAATCTCTACACTTCTGTTAGTAACAACATAGAAACATCTCCATTGTCCGCTTCGCTAACCAAAGAACAGCAAAAGACCTTTCTCACGAGAATTCCGTCTTTCCCGAGAGCAGCGCTTACCTCTGCCCTACTACGGAATCATTACTTCCGTTGATATAGTAGCACATCCCTCTACTTCACCCTTCTAACAAGCATTAGCTAATTGTTTCTCTAGCATTTAAGACACTGTGGTGCCGATTCCGATCCGTTAAAAATATTCCCCGTTCGAATCGTATCCGGATTGTTTTACGTACGAATCGTACAAGTCCCGTACAAACTGGCAAGTACGATTCGTATGTAAAAAAATCCATACGAATCGCATTGGGAAAAAGTGTCCGACACGTCCACGGACAGTTTTACGTACGAATCGGGAAACTGAAGTCCGAGCACGCAAGTACGATCCGTCCCGTCCGTCCGAATGCACAACCGTATGGAAAAAACACCGTATGGTGCGAACTCCCATAGCAACCATGGAGTCGTCCAAACATGTGCCTGCATACGCGCCGTACCCCCAGCCCACCCCCGTAGGTACGTGCCGTACCCCCAGCCCACCCCCCCATGTATGTGCCGTACCCCCAGCCCACCCCCCCATGTACGCGCCGTACCCCCAGCCCACCCCCCCATGTACGCGCCGTACCCCCAGCCCACCCCCGTAGGTACGCACCGTACTTCCAGCCCACCCCCCCATGTACACGCCGTACCCCCAGCCCATCCCCCCATGTACGTGCCGTACCCCCAGCCCACCCCCGTAGGTACCGAGCGTAGCCCCACCCCCATAGGTACGGAGCATACCCCCACCCCCGTAGGTACGGTGCAGATCCCCAGCGCATAGGGGTGGGGGTATGCTCCGTACCTACGGGGGTGGGGGTATGCTCTGTACCTATGGGGGTGGGGGTCCGCACCGTACCTACGGGGGTGGGGGTATGCTCCGTACCTACGGGGGTGGGGGTCCGCACCGTACCTACGGGGGTGGGGGTACTCTCCGTACCTACAGGGGTGGGGGTACGCTCCGTACCTACGTGGGTGGGGGTATGCTCCGTACCTACGGGGGTGGGGTGGGGGTACGGCGCGTCCCTACGGGGGTGAGCTGGGGGTACGGCGCGTACATGGGGGGGTGGGCTGGGTGTACGCTCCAGACGTACGGGGGGCTGGGGGTATGGTGCGGATGTGTAGGGATGGGGGTACGGTGCGTACCGGGACCCCTTTTTGTCGTGCATCGCGGCGTACTTAGCTTTTCCGGCACTTTTTGGGTCCCGTAAAAATTTTGACGTGCGAAGTGCTGTGGGTACGAATCGTACTTGCTGATCCGTAAAACCTTCGCTATCATACACACTTCTCTCACACTGTAAATGTCTCTAATAGCAACACACGACGATGCTACCGAATCGAACCCAGACAATGCGCCGTGCAACTTCAATTGTCACACATTTCCCCTGTGTACCTACAGGGCAACAGCAATTCCGTCTTTCCCGAGAGCAGCGCTTACCTCTGCTCTACTATGGAACCGTTACAAACTTCCGATTTCCTACATCCCAGAAGTTGTGCAAACAACGTATAACTCAACGTAACTCAACATAGAGTGTTAGTACATAAATCAATACCAATCAATAACCAAAATCAATCAGCAATGTACAAGCAATAATCACTAAACCAAAACAATAAAAACCATCATCTTGCTACCAGAAAACTGCTGCAGCGCGGAGTGCAAAATCCCTCCCTACCTTCACGGACCAAAAGATCTCACATACACACACTATCCATACATTCGCTGGTGGGGCCCATAACACCAACATTCACTCACCATCAGTCCGTGCGAGAGGCGATTATCCTTCCAAGCGCTGGAAATGAGGGGGAAAATACCACTTCTACCCTAATGAGCAACAAATCTACACAACCTTCTAATACTCATTAGGCCCTGAATTTCACCTTTGGTATTCCTCTCATAAACGGTACGGATCAGTTAGTTGTAGGTTGTAGGTTTAAGTGGCTTTCTAATTCTCTAATTAACCTTTTCATTAACACATTTCAATGAATAAACAACCCAACTCATTTCTGTAGATGTTCACATTCAAATTTATATTAATATTGCAAATTAAATCATTCATTTGATCAAGTTGCCATTCATATTTACCTATTCTGGCTAAAGTCGTCCTCTATGTCAAATATGGCAGTCTCGCAAATCTATGCCCATCAATTTTTAGTAGGTTCAGTTCATCAGGAGTTTGGGCATTAATTCAGTCCGTCAAAGATTCAGGCTAACAGCTGTCCTGCAGTGTCACCGTCCTCTCCGTCAGCATAACGTCAGGAAATCGAAAAAGGCCAGAAACGAACCCGCCTACTACCTCTCTATTCTACCATAATTTATAGTAAAATCAATATCAAATGTATCAAAGTTTTAGACATCCGAGTTCGCTGATTGGACAATCAGGGATCATCCTTTTGAGTTCTCACGAAAGTGTCTTTTGGGTTATGACCCTTGTCAGTTCCGGTTCACACAACAGTCTTTGTTCGGAATATTTGGACGACGTCCCAGGCTGTCCTTGAAAGGTACATGTTCATCTGGGGTCAGGTCCAGGCCACAGTGTATCTGTTGTCAGCGCAGGCGCACTTCACCCAAGCCTTGTTCAGCGTTGGCAGTCGGGTTAGGTACCAAAGGCAGCCATCTTTCAATAGGCCATAATGGTCAACTTAAGCAAAGAAACACAAAAACGTAATTAGTACATAGAAATGACTAATCAAATGTTATTCCCTCGCTAATACCCATATGTGTATGTATTTATCTAGTCAAAGCAACACTCAGTGCGATTTATACTTACTAAATAAAGCACGAATCACAAATACATCACAAAAGCGACATATATCATGCAATATTCTAATAGTCTATCATTAGTATGTGTACGAAATTTAGTTCACGTATTAATTAAGCCATGCAGATGCAAATCCCACGTGTAATTCGTATATTAGTAAGGTTGGTAAATATTTTCCACATCACTCCAATACATTAGTTCGATTATAATTAATTAATTAATCTTATTAATAAAATAACATGCAAAATGGGGTGGGTATACACATTTTTGGATAACCTGCTCCAGCATTAGCAATGCCTGGAACATTGGTTGGTTGTATCACATATTTTGAATCTTTTCTTCAATAGATTTCTTAAGTACTGCAGCGATAAAGGAGGTTACACTGGGTTCCCATACCAGGAAGATGACATGGCAGAGGATGATCTTGCAGAACGATTGAGTGCTCTCAATTTAAATACAGAGCCACCAGGTAAAACCTAGTACGTTGTAACATAGTAAACATGCCGTCCTGTTATTTCATACTGAAGTATTGACTGTTGGTTAACAAACCTCGTTACCTGCCCAGTATCAATAAAGGAGAAATTCACATTGAATTTAAATGGGAGCTGTTTCCATTTTCGGTGTGTACCATGAAGATCTTTAAAACTAATAGAGAGTAACCCTTCAAACGAACAAAGGGAACTGGGTTCAAATAACCGGAAAAAAAACTATTGTCCCTCATGTGCTTATTCAATCCATATTGTGGAACACCCCTATTGTTCTTCTATTATCACATTCATGCATACATACTCAATATGTATAAAACCTGTTTTTTGCAAAAGATGTCTCCTCCTTTATTAAAAAATGTTCCTTTTATATTCATGTAACGCTGAATCTCAATAATTGATATTTATATACAGAACCACAGACTCCATGCCAATATTCCAAATAAATATTTCATACGTTTTTTTCATCAATCAATCTTGTACTGAGATGTAAAACAAAAACTTAAGATATCCTTTGTCATTTCTTCTATTTATACTTGTTGAAAAATCACAATATTCATACACTGATTTAAAAAAAAAAAAAAAACCAGTAATCAAACCAATGGTCATACAAATATAGTAAAGCAAAGTGCTTTTACTATATTTGTATGAGCATTGGTTTGATTTACTGTGTTTTTTTAAATTGCTTGTATGGGATTTTGATAATTTGTGAAATGTTTATTTAGAGTTATCCATGTGCAGAGATTCACAGATAAAAATCAGTGCACGAATATTGTGATTTTTAAACAACAAGTGTAAGTAGGAGGAACGTTTTTTTTGCCAAAAAGATATTTGAATCTGTTTAATGTACGTCAGATAAAGAAAAAGTTGTAGTTCGAAATTTGTAGAAACATGCAGAGATATTCTTTCTAGTAATAACTGCGTGCATGCAAAAAATATATACTGCTACAAATGTTTCCTTTCTGAAGATCAGTGTTCATTTCAGAAAAACCCATCAGAAGTGGAAAATGCCAGTGCTCGTTGTTTAGGTTTCGCCTACACAGCTCTAGGGTTGTGCTTGTGAAATCCATTATTTTAATATATCTTAAAAGGGACTTTTGGTCTGTATGCTTGCCAGATTTCTTTCCTCTGTTTCTAATGGTTGTAGCCTGTTCTCCCTTCTGTTTCTCTCATCAGTGTCCTGTGGCCTAGCTACTCATTTACAACCTTGTTGGTGGTTCGAACTTTATTTCTTTTTGTTAAAGCTGCACACTGTTTACTTTTTAGATTTTGTTATCCCTCCCTCTAAACACCTAATATTACTATATCTGACTCCTAAACAGGCAGTCAGAGATACAGTGCAGTTAAAAGGGGCTTCATTTAAATGCTGTAGCCGGTGCATGGGCACTGTGGCCAAAATCTCTAGGGACCCCACTAAACAGATTATTGCTAAATGTTACTACCAAATAGGCAGTAAAATGTGCAGTTACTTTGCAGGCATTAGGGCCATGATTTCAATGGTGCAACAGGTGCAGTTACACCTGGGCCCAAAGCTCTTGGAACCCCTCTAAACACCAAATATTGCTATATTTTACTACTGAACAGGCAGTCACAAATGCAGTTACCTTGTAGTTAAAAGGGGCATGATTTTAATGGTGCAGTAGGTGCAGTGGCTCCATGGTCAAAAACTCTAGGGACAACACTAAACACAGATTATTGTTAAATGTTACCACTAAACAGGCAGTCATAAGTGCAGTTATCTAGCAGGCATTATGGTCATGATTTCAATTGTGCATCAGGTGCTGTGGCACCGGGACCGAAACCTCTAGGCATCCCAATAAACACTGATTATTGCTATATTTTACAACTGAACAGGCAGTCACAATTGGTAATCTTGCAGGCTCTAGGGTCATGAATTGAATAGTGCAGCAGGTGCAGTGGCACTGGGGCCAAAAGTTGTCAGAACTCCTCTGAACACCAAATATTGCTGTATTTAACTAAGCAGGCAGTCACGTGCAGTTATCTTGCAGGCAGTAGGGTCATGATTTGAATGGTGCAATTACACTGGGGCCCAAAGCTCTAGGAACAGCTCTATACCCGAAATATTTCTATATTTTACTACTAAATGGTCAGCCACAAGTGTAGTTACATTGCAGGCAATAGGGTAATGTTTTGAATGGTGCAGCAGGTGTAGTGGCACCAGTCCTAGAAACTGTCAGAACTTCACTAAACACAGAATATTGCTATATTTTACTACTAAACAGGCCATCACAAATGCAGTTATCTTACCGGCACTATGGCCATGATTTAAATGGCTCAGCAGGAGGAGTGGCACCAGGACCACATGTTGTCCCCTGGCTGCACGCATTAAAAACATGCTGGTTTAACTCTGTTTTAGTTAGTGGAACTTTTAACAAATTTTCACATTCCTTGTGATATTGTTCCACTATCAAAATTGCATTTGTTTTCTCTGTCATGTGTTTGTTGTTGGCGCATTATGTAATATAAGCCTGCATGAAGTGATTGCAGTGCTTAACATGAGCACACTCTGTGGTACTCTGAAGGGATGTTTTAACTGCCTTTATCTGTTGGGACAGTTCTGTATAACATTAGAGCGCCAGACATCTTCAGCAGATTGGATTGTAAGCATTGTCGTCTGCCTGTAGAATTATTCCTCGAGTTTTGTGATTGCAGCCTGTTCCTTCTACTGGACGGGAAGGGAGGCTGTATAGTTTCAAGAGCAGTGAATTTGAAAACTCCAGCTGCTGGGCATTGTTGTCGCACTGTGTCAAAGCTTATCTTTGTGAGCAAGTGTGTTTGGTGACTGTATGAGATTTGTGCTGCTGTTCTTTTTTCAGAAGGTATCTATTATTTTGGAATATTTTTCAATTTAAAAAAAAAAAAAGTTTGTTTCTTCTTTGGTGTGAGTTGTTCACCTTTTTAACACCGAGTGTATTGCTTAGTAGGCAGGTATGTGGTAAAACTGGCCTTTACTGTGCAGATTGTATTGTCCTAGCACCACAAACATGTTGTATTGTTTGCCGTATTTTCCAATGGCCATATGAATAAACAACTTGGTAATTGGGCGATACTCTGTCAACTGAAGCAGGAGTAATTTCCTAATAGTGAGAATTTTTCCGTTCATCTTACCGTGGATGTATTTGCATTCTTTTAATACGTGGTATTTTAGCATGATAATTGATAAAAAGGGTTTGAGTTGTTCTAAAAAATGTAAACGACCTCCTTTATTTTCATTTTTATATAACATAAGGACACCAACTGCAAAGTGCAGTAATCTAGTAGGCACTAGGGTCACGCTTTCAATAGTGCAGCAGATGCAGTGACACAGGGACAAATTGCCTTGGGGAAAAAACAGTATTAGTTACAACATCCAAACTTTATAGTATATTCCACAATAATTGAAAATGTCAGTGTACAGTTCAAATAAAGAAAACATATAAACCATAAGTAAAACAATGACAATGCAAGTACCAGTATTTACTGGAGGCTCAATATTTATCAGAGTTTATGTACATGTTTAAGTTTTTTCGCAATAATAGAATAAAACGTGCAGTGCATAATGAAACAAACTTTGTGAGAGAAATCTGTAATAAAAAAATACAAAATTTCCAATCTCAATAAAATAATCTCACTTTCAGTGTGTTTCTTTCACTTATGTGAAAATTTGAACTGTAATTTTCATCTGTTTATCCTAACAATGGACAATAACTAAACATCACCTTTTCATCTGGTTTTTGTAATCTTATTTTTTGGATTTGCAAAAATAGCTCTTACGCAGTACTTGTATGTTTTTTGTATCCACCCTCTACCTATTCGCCCCATAGCTGCACCATTTTCAACCCTAGAGGTACATGTTTTTATCTTGGTCCTCCACCATTTACTTAATCTCCCCACTTTATTATAGTACTAGTAACAGCACAATATAGTGCCTTTTTGTAAACAAGTCATAACATTTTAACATACTTCTTATATTGTACAACTACTCAGCAAGCTACAAATTACAACAAAAATCACGTAGGCGAAACCTAGTGCATTTACTAATGCTTGTTTTTTTTGTAGTAGGTCTGCTCTTTGACCTGCCATTCAGCTTGGTTGCTGGCTCTGGTAGTAGGTTTCATGACCTCACAAATCAACTGTAAACTTATACAGTTGAGCAGCTATTTAATTTCATTATTAAAGGTGACTGAAGATGTCCCAACTTGGAGATTGACTTTCAACCGAGGATTGCAGGCTCCCATATATTCTATTGTCATACATACTATATTTTGTCTGAGTTGATAATAAGGTAGATTTACCTAGGGGACAATTAACATTTTATTTACTCTTTCAAATGAACTTTTTCTTTGACATTCACAAAAGGGGTTTGCTGCAAAATTCAAGGCTGTAAGCTGTGGGTCGCACAAGTATGGCTGTAGGGTGGCAAATGCAGTCTCTATTTCTGGCCACTCGTACTCCAGTTAATGTTGCCATTTACTGTATAAATACTAAAAGCAAGACACTTAGAACAGCCAAGCACTTGACTTGAGCTCCCCCTCAAGCGCTAGTACTTGCACACTCCAGAAAAACCAAATATCATTAGTTGATGAAAATGGCCTTTAAATGTACTCACGTTCTCCTCTCACCTTTGTTTTTAGAATGTCACTTTGAATCGTTTTTAAGCTCAATTATCCATTTATGTTGAGAAAAAATACTTTAAAGTATTCTTTTCAGGTTTCTTTATGTAATATAAATTTTTTTTCTATGATCATCCATTTGAATCAGTATTCTCTTCCATTTTCATCATTTCTTTTTTGCTCCCTGACTGTTTTTTTCATTGGCACGTAGTGAGGCCTTGTAGAACAATTTGACGCTTTAGTATAATACAGACTGGTCTCTCGACCTCTGTGCTTAATTTTTAGAAAAGTGCCAGGGCCCTTATCAGGAAGCCACTGCAGGGTGTAGCACCCCTTGCCCAGCCAGTATGAGTGCAACTACTAGCCATTGCACTCCTGCAAGTGTAGCAATTAAGACCATTCCAAGCCACCCAAAGCTATAAGAATGTCGTGGAATAGTTTTAATTGTCATATTTAATGTATGATGAATTATTACACACAGTTATGTTTATCTGAAGATTAGACGGAAAGAGCCACAAAGTGGCATTAGTGCCGGTGTTGAGAATTAAGCGCCGGTGCCGAACACCCTCAAACCACTTGCTCAAATTAAGCATTGCCTGACCGAGGTGCAAAACCCCTTCTTTACAGAAGCTGAGTGAGCTGAGGCTAAATGCTACTAGTTGTAAGCTCAGAAAAGAAAAACTTATTTCAATTTGTGCTCGCAGCCACACATCGTCCAACATTAACACTAATTTCTCAGTATGCTCATTTGGGCAGTTAGATTTTGTGGGACCCAGAGGCAAAAACTAGTGGCTGGCCCTGACCCACATTCCTGGTTTCAGTCCTGGCTACCCAGCTTGACCAAACTGTGTGACCCTGTTAAACTACTTTTCCCTCACTGCCTTATTTTACTCGAACGCTTTTGAGTGCAGAAGAAAACCAACTTTTTGCTTGAATCGTTAATACATTTGTTAGGGTAGAAGGGGTGTGGTTCATTAATTATAAGTACATGCTACTCAGCGTAGTGATTTAATCAATGTGCTAAAGTTAAACCATACAAAATACTTTTTTTTTTAAATTGAGGGAGTCAGCGATAGTAGCAAAGCAGAAGTGGGGAAAATTGCTAGTCTGCCCCCAACCTTCTGACAGTGGTGGTCAGTCTCCCGGCCAAACACCAGGCCTGTTCAGTAGCACACCTGAGAAAGATTTCTACTTTCTTACATTGATTATTTTAATAAACTACACCTAGTACTCCTCTTAGGCTAACCATGGGGTGGTGGCAAAAGGCAGGAAATAAACTGTTCCTGAGAAAATGAATTCAGAATGTCATCTGATAAGACCACCCATCCTATCATCTGGGTGAAAGTCTCAGAGTACGACAACCTCCAGCAACTTTCACTTTCTGTGACAAGAAAACCAGAACCAGCCACTACCTTCTATTATGAAATTCGATGCACTGGACTGCGTGAAGTGGTCACATGATCTGATGCTTTGAACTAAAGCGCTAAACGAGCAAGTTGCTTACCTTCAGTAACGCTTTTTCTGGTGGATACAGTAAGTGCCTGTGGATTCCTCGCCTTGTGAATTACCCCATGCGCAGCATTCCACTGAAAGTTTTCTCCTTAGCTCTCCCATGTCGAAGTCACAATGTAACGACTCCGCGTGACATCATTGGAGCCATAAGAAGACCTCGTTGGCGTGCTGACGTCAGTTTTATCCATTTTTTCCGTGCCTTCAAGATGAACGGGCAAACCGACAACATTTTCACAAGTATACCTAGTATACAAAACATAACTAAAACTGGAAATTCTAATTCATAGACATTTCCTTGTGTCAAGTATCACATTACTTCAACAATAAAATACATAAAATGCATATCAATTATTTTTCGGTGTAAACAGGCAGGCAACGGGGAGGCGGGTGGGTCAGTGAGGAATCCACAGGCTGATCCTTTATCCGCCAGAAAAAAACGTTTTTCCGAAGGTAAGTAACTTGTTCTTCTGATGGATAAATCTGCCTGTGGATTCTTCACCTTTTGAATTGACTCCCCAAACAGTCCTGCTCCTATCGGAGGGTGCCTGCCTACCTATCAAAAACTCCTGCAGCACAGAACATGCAAAATGGCCATCCCTCCTCACCTCCGAGTCCAAGGAATAGTATTTCACAAAAGTGTGGAGTGAGGCCCAAGTTGCCACCTTGCAGATGTCTACAACAGGGACACCTCTAACCAAAGACGAAGAAGACGACTTAGCTCTGGTAGAATGAGCTTGAATACCTTCAGGAGGCTCCTTCTTGGCCAGGGCGAAGTAGATCTTGATACAGAGTATAATCCACCTGGACAGCATTTTGTTATAGACCGCCTTGCCGGTCATCTTGGACACATATCCGATGAAGAGTTGGTTGTCCAACCTGAAGTCCTTAGTCCTATCCAGGTAGAAGCTGACCGCCCTCTTAGGGTCTAGGTGGTGAAGTCTCTCCTCCCGCTTAGAAGGGTGAGGGGAAGGATAGAAAGTAGACAAAGGCATGGATTACTTGGGCAGGAAAGCAGCTCTGGTCCTAAGAACCATCTTATCTGCATGGAATGAAGTAAATGGAGGCTTGGAACTAAGAGCTTGCAACTCACTCACACTCCTAGCGGAAGTGATTGCAACCAGAAATATCGTCTTAAACTCCAAGAACCTTAAGGGACAACTATGTAAAGGTTCAAAGGGGGAACCCATCTTGAAAGAGAGAGCTAGATTTAAATCCCACTAAGGCATGATAAAGGGAGTGGGAGGAAACCTATTAGTGAGACCATTTTTGAATCTCATAACTATGGGAGATTTGAACAACGAGGGTTGATCTGGCAAACAGAGAAGCCAACAAGGCTGACAAGTAGCCTTGAACAGTATCTACTGCACAACCCTGTTGAGCAAGGAAAAGAAACACTCAGAATATCAGAAAAATGGGCCTGCAAACGATCAATACATCTCTTTCCACACCACTTAACAAACCTGGTCTACCTACCAGAATAGACAGATTTGGTGGCGTGTCTCCTGGCCGATAAAATAACATCCGCCACATCCAGTCGGAAAGAGAAAGAACTCAGTTTGCCCCGTTGAATCTCCAGGCATGAAGATGCAGGCTCTGGAGGTGGGATTGTAGAACCTGCCCCTGCGATTGCAAGAGGAAGTCTGCCCTGAGAGGGAGACTGAGCGGAGGGTACAATGAGAGGTAAAGAAGGTCTGTGTACCATACCTTTCTTGGCTAGTCCGGGGCGATCAATATGACTTGGGCCCGGATTTGGCGAACCTTCCTCTGAACTATAGGAATCAAGGGTATGGGAGGAAATGTGTAAAGATGTTAGCCCCAGTCTAACAAACTCGTCCCCTAGAGCCCCTGGAAAGGATACTGGAGACTGCAGAATGACGTGCAGTGTGTGTTCTCGTCAGTGGCAAATAGGTCCAACCGAAAAGAAAACACATCCTGAAAATATGATGGACCACCTCTAGATGGAGACGCCACTTGTGATCGGCCGAGTACTGCCGACAGAGTCTGTCCGCATGCACATTCAGCTCTTTGGCCAGATGATTTGCGATAACGCAAACCTGATAGTTCTGAGCCTAGGACCAAAGTCGCAGAACCTCTGCAGAGACGATACGACCTTACTCCTCCTTGCTTGTTGATGTGTCACGGTAGTGTGGTCTGTCAGAACCTGAACCGACTGACCGTGAAAAGAGGGAAGAAAGGCCTTGAGAGAAAAACATATCGCCTACATTTCCAGAAGACTGATGTTAAACAATCTTTCCCCTGGAGACCAAAGGCCTTTGACCTCCAGATTCCCAGTTGAGCTCCACACCCCAGAGTGGAGGCATCCGTTATCCCTGTGGCCACCGGAGATGGAGGTTGAAATGGCTTCCCTTAAGACAGGTTGCCTGAAACACTCCACCATAACAGATTCACTGCAGTGTCTCGATCCTCACTACCTCCTTGAGATCTCTGTTGTGTTGAAACCACTGCCTGCGGAGGCACCACTGGAGGGCCTCATGTGCCGGCATGCATGGTTGACCAACAGCATGCAGAAAGCAAACAGACTGAGCAGGCGCAAAACCTTCAGGACAGGAACAACCGCTCCATTCTGAAAAAGTGGAATCATAACCTGGATGTTTTGAATCCTCTGCAGAGGCGGAAAGGCACGGCTCACAGTAGTGTCCAGTACTGCCCCTATGAACAGGTTGCGCTCAGGGGGCACCAGGTGAGATTTGGGTACATTTATCGAAACAGACGTGTTTCTTGCAAATGATGCAGCACCATCTCTGGCAACTTTGCTTTGAGCAGCCAGTCATCCAAATAGGGGGATACAGGAACCCCCAATATTCTGAAATGTGCTGCTACGATTGCCATCACCTTTGTGAAGACCCGAGGTGCGGAAGTAAGACCAAACATAAGGACCGCAAACTGGTAATTTTGAGACCCCACCGCAAAACAGAGATACTTCCGATGCGACTTAAGGGTGGGAATGTGAAAATACGCATCTTGCAAATCGATCAACACCATCCAGTCTTCTTGCTGCAATGCCAGAAGAACCTGAGCCAGGGTCAACATCTTGCACTTATCCTGCTTGAGGTAAAAATTGAAGACCCTGAAGTCTAGGATCAGCCTCAAGCAACCGTCCTTTTTAGGAATCGGGAAGTACTGGGAGTAGCATCTCTGACCCGTTTCCTGCTATGGAACCACCTTGATCACACCTTTTTGTAGTAAAGATAGAACCTCCTGCAGTAGAATCAGGAGGTGCTCTTATGAACACCAACCCTGACGGGGGGAAGAAAGGAGGGTGGGACGTACCCATTTTCTACAAGGTTCAACATCCCAGAAATCTGAAGTAACAGACCTCCAATTCTGTAGAAAATGGGAATCCCGTCCTCCCAATGGACAAGCATGCTCTAGGATGGAGGAGCTAGAGCTGCTTCCCTGCCGTACTAGTTGGAGGGGCAGAAGAGGAGGACGAGAAGACTTGCTGTTGTGCTGAACCTTGCAGACGACTTGTACTTTCCCCCCTGCATGACCTGTAAAGGGGGTTTGCCTGCTGCTGCTGTTGTGGCTGCTGATTGTCTTGAAACGATAACGTCCTGACAAAACCACGAAACCTGCGGTAACCGAAGTCACTGGGCTGTGAATGGAGACCCAATGATCTTACCGTGGCTCTACTGTCTTCAAAGCCTTGCCTCCAAATAGACAAGAACCGTCAAAAGGCAAGTCCAATAGGTTTGCTTGGACGTCCGGTGAGAATCCAGACCCACGCAGCCAAGCGTACCTCCTGGTTGCAACCGAGTAACCTATTACCCTGGACAGAGTCCACAGTGTCCAGATCTGATTGTATGACCTGGTGGGCTGCAGATTGAGTATCGGAAAGTAACTCAGAAAAATGGCCCTGAACATCTTCAGGAAGCTTCGGGAGCACTTCCCTCGCCTAAACCATCAGAGCATGGATATAGGGGCCCAACAGGCATGTTGCATTTATCGACTTCAGAGCCATACTACCCGAAGTGAATACTTTATTTGCGGATTGCTCCATAAGTTTGGATTTTCGATCTGCAGGTGTAGACTGGAATGGCCCAGCTGACTGCCTAGAGGAGCACAATAGCAGTAGGCAATGGTAAATCCAGCAGATCAGCTGCCTTCCTAATGACACAAAGTCAACTCTTGTGTTGGATGACCTTTTGGTGAGGAGAGCTTCCATTCAGGAGATGTATCCAGGGCACTAGCCTCCTGCAGGCCCTCAAATTCTTGATCAGGGTCAACAATCTCACCCTCCTTAGCCTCCTCATGCTGTTCTCGATACTACTCCTCTTCTATCAACCTTTGCGCTTCCCTTCTAGACCTCATTCTTGGGGCCGGCGTTGATGGTGCCAGATGTGGTGCCGGTGACTTTAGAATCGGCGTCGAAGGGAGGTCCGCCGGGATAGTAGACTACGGCGGACACGGTCGTGCCGGCGCCGGACTGGAGCCAGACAGCGTCGGAGAAGATCCGTCCATCACCACTCTCCCCTCGAGACTGCACTGGCATCCAGAACCTCGGTGTTGGAAGAGGCCAACTCCCCAGAGCTATTGGCATAAAAGGCATGAGAGGTGCCTGAGGAAAGTGAGGTGGCGAGCCTCCCAGGGAGTATGCCAGTGGGCCCATAAGGCCAACTGGTGCACCAGCAGGGTTAGCCGCTCTGACAAACAAGCCAAAGATCGCGTTGAGGTAATGAGATGGATCCGTACCTGGAGTTGGGAAGGCAGGATACCCTGGATCCAGTACTGCACATTCTAAGCCAGCTCAAGGAGGCAGCACAATCTGATCCGGTTGCGGTGCCGGAGACCCTGGAGCCGGGGGTGGAGTAGCTGGCAGAAAAGGCATCATTTCTCTCTGCACTGGTGAAGTCACCGCTCTCTGAGCCAAAGACAGTGCTGGAGTCACCTCAGGAGAAGGAGAGACTTCATCCTTACAATGATGCTGGGGAGCAGGAGACCCTCACTTCAGTGTCCATCCTTTGACGAACGACATTGAGAACTATGGCGTTGCTTCTTTTTATGTTTCCTCAATGTCTTCGAGGTATGCGGAGTCGGTGACTTGGACCCGGACCTCGACCTCCTTCGACCTCTTTTCTGCATTTTTGCCTTAGCCATAAACAGCTTGGCCTCCCTCTCCTTTAAAGCCTTGGGGTTCATGCGCCTGCATGACAAACACTCCTCGACAGTGTGGTTGGACAAGAGATACCACAAACAATCTTCATGGGGGTCAGTAATCGACATCTGACCCCCACTTTCCCTGCATGGCCTGAATCCAGACTTCCTCTGGGTAGCCATGGTCGCTGCTACAAAGACCTGAAGACTTGCAACAAAGAAACTCTCAGAAATGAAAATCCCTTGAAAAAAAATGTTACGCATTAACGGCGCGGAAAAAAGTAACTGACGTCAGCACGCCGACGAGGTCTTCTAATGGCTCCGATGACATCACGCGGTGTCGCATGTGGAGCCGTTCAATTACGACATCCTCGTGGACGTGGGAGAGCTAAGAAGAAATGTTTCTGTGGAATGCAGCGCATGGGTTAATTCAAAAGGTGAGGAATCTACAGGCAGATTCATATTCATACAGTCGCTCGACCACAATGAAAAACGAGGATATTGTGTTGTATGTATAGGGGCCTTCTCCCTTAGAGCGAGATCCACCAGTGGGAGGAGATAATACCCAATCACATTCACCATTGCTTAACATTGGTGGATGACCAAGTAAAATGTATTAGCACTGAAATAGCCTGTAAATTGGTCTTTTCCCATTATGTGTCATTGCCTTTGGTATATACCCATAATTGCTGTGCGGGCAGTTACCGTTCAATATTCTCCAGCTAGGGCAATAACACTTAATTGTGAGATTAGCTCCTGTGTGCCTTAATGGCCCACTCGTTCACTAACTATATCCATCTTATCAAGAACCAGGTTTCCTGAAGAGATGTATATGCATTCATATCAACAAGCTGGGTATCAGTATAGAAAAAGTGTTCTCAAAGAAAGCTTTGCAATATTCCATATTGTTGTAAAGGTGACTTTTTTTTAGAATTCCACCATAACAAGCTGTGGGCTAGACTAGTTGATGTAAAACCAGCTTTGGGTAGTTTGAATAGCTACCCAAAGATATTGCCTTGCTTGCGGTCGCCATTAGGTAGTTATAGTTAGGTCTGCTTTTCCATAGAAAGAGTTTTTTTAGGTTGGTAATAACTTTGGCCCTGTTTGACAAATCTTCACAGAACTTTCCAAAAATAAGTCCATCCACTTCAGCTCCTTCCTGGAAAGTTTCAGGGTGATCTGTCAAGCGGGGGGGAGGGTGAGAAAAAATGAGATCCCAAGAGCAAAATTCTCATGCATTTTCCATAACCTTCTTTCGACAAGGTTGAAGCAAAAACTGCTTAATGGAATTGCACCATATTTAGCAGGAAGCTAGATCTTGGTCCACAGATTGTGCTTTTTGTAATTTGGTGCAAATCTATTCAGGAGTTTTTGAGAAATTAATGGGCCAAAAATAATTGTATATTTCAACAGTAGAGTCCGAGAGACCCCCACAAGATTCTCGCGGGATAAAACAAATGGCAGCTGTGCCGCATTTATTGACCTCATGCCCGAGGAACCCACAACCGAGTCCGTGCTTATGAAGGGGAGGGGGGGCTGTGACCCTCCTCCCTAAGCCTGCAGAGGAGCCCAAGCTGGGGCACAAAAGGGTTCCCCGTACGCTTTCAACAAGTACTGTTTGTCATGCCCCAATCCTGTTTTTTCCCACTTTGCCTTTTCCTACTTAGGCCTTGAGACCTATCATCCATGACTCTGTGTACTCTTCCTTCCCCCAGCGACCCCTCAAGCTGTTTTCCCTCGCCACAATATCCAACCTTGATTAAATCAACCTTGCGCTACCAGGTAAATTCTAATTGACTCACCTGGTGCCATTCCTTTCTATACATGTATCTGGGGCCTTTTTATTCTTATCCTTATTTACCTTTCTCTTCTCACACAGCACTATATAAGAAATTAGTAACCATCGTCCTGATGATAACCACAATTTAAACTGGTCGAAACGCCGTCGACTTCACAGCATCATTTGTGGCCTCTACGGGGTCATTTGAGATTAACTTAAAATTGTATTTACATTTATCCAAACTGTACTTTTTGACCCCGAATAACTGTCTATTTTTTACTGTTTCCCGTCATTCCACGCTATTTTTACCACTTGTGTCACTGCGCCGTTCAGTCTCACAAGCACGTTCAGTGCACATTTTGTTGTTATGGTTACTCCAATCCAATTGTAATGTAGTGCTGTATAACAACCTGCAAATAACAACCCTTATTTTCTATTTCTTGGTCTCCCTCCTCCCTCTGTTCCCCCTCCTCAAGTGATTAACACGCTTTGTGTACCGGTCTTTATTAATGATTACTGGTTGAGACATTGTTGTTTTTGATACATAACTTACCCGGTCTCAACTGGGTGAACGGGTTTACTCCTGTATTCTGTTCCATATGACCTCACATATGACATCACTCATGACATGTTCTATGACATCAAATGACATCATTGATGGCTAAGGATATAAACTTAAGCTTTAGCTTCCAATTTCAAATTCCTTATTTACTAAACCTTTAGAAATCTTCAGGTTTACACTTAGCTTGTTCTTGTGTATGTACTTTATTGATCTGGTATTTCATTTTTGACGGGCTCTCTCCCCGCCAAAACAAGGTGTTGTGGACTCCTAGGGGTCCGTGGACCGCTGACTAAGAACCGCAAACCTAGAACATACTTTGTGTTGTTGACCTGGAGGTTTTTTCGAATGGGTCTCTTAAATGCATAAAAGGCGAACTAATCTTTACAAAGTCGTTATTTTGTACACATTTTTATTTGTTTTAAAATGTGTTTTCAAAAATATTCAAACATGTAAAATATCAACAATACCATTTAGACAATAGCTTAGCTGGTGAGCAGTGCCAAATGTAAACTCAATAGTATTGTGTGATTTCAAACATTTAGAAGGGTTGTCCATATAAAAAGCATCCATATTACATGCGTAATTACTTCCACATATTCACTATGTCATCTGATCTGCTAAAGGTATCTTCGGTTGCAAAATTTGTATGGGAAGCGACTTTTTACTCTTATTGTCCATGTCCTTTATAGGGACATCGAGTGGAGAGAGCGTTGTCCAGCAGCAAGAGGAACCAGAATGGAGAAATGACCTTTGATGCCCTTGACATGCCTTCTACAGAAACACGAATGGGACCAGCCTTTGTCATGTGTACGTCAGTTGCCTCTTCCTTCGCTCCTCTACCTTCATCTGTCAAAGCTCCATACATGGACCACCTCTCCATTAACCTGTGCAGATGGACTTTACTAAAGGTTTACATGGAAATGGCCTAAAGACATGCAGGATCTGATGGTAGAGGTTCTCTTCTACCTCCATACGTGTTTGTCCCGAAGTTGTCAGTCTTTTATTCATGTTCATTGTCCTCCCACGAGCTCTTTCTTGGTGTGAAATCGCAAAATGGTACGTTGTTGTAGCAAGCCGCATCCAGAATCATTTTAATAGTTTACCAGTCAGATAAACTCGCACAATCATATAAGTGCCTTGTAAAAACGAGGAAGAAAAATGGAATCTATGCAGCTAATTACGAAACACTAAAGATAGTCAACAGTGGTTTTCACATCCTGTTTAACCCCTTGTGTGCCCATGACGAGCTGGACTCGTCATGGAGCACAGTCGTGCTGTGCCCATGACGAGTTCAGCTCGTCATGAGGCATTCCCTGGGGAATCCCTCTGGTGCGGGCACCAGAGGGATTCCCTTTTAGTGAAAATAGCCTTGGGAGCTGGGGAAGAGCTTCCCCAGCTCCCGAGGCCCTCCCCCCACCCCTTTCACTGTAATGACGATCGTCGCGCACGTCGCGCCGACGTTTCACTTTCTACGTGCTCAGGGGGCTATCTCAGCCCCCTGAGCACGTAGAAAGACGGGAGAGGTATCGTTGGAAAGGGGAGAATCTCCCCTCCCCAGTGGATCCCTGCTTGGGGAGCGCCACAGGAGGGCAATCCCCAAGCAGGGATCCACCCACTAGACACCAGGGAGGGGGGAGCGGCCCCTTCGGCAAGGGCCTTTGCTCCCCCCAACTGACGTTGGCACCATTTAGTCTTTTTGCCCCCCCTGGGGGCAGATGGGGGAATTAACCCCCAATCTGCACCCCCGGGGGGTAAAAAGCCCACTAGACACCAGGGAATTAAAAAAAAAAAATAGGGGTGGGGGCTGCCCAAAACGGGCAAGGCCCCTAATCTGCCCCTTCGGGGGGGCAGAAAGCCCACTAAATACCAGGGATTAGGTTTTTTTTAGGGTGGGTGCTGCCCGCAACGGGCACGCCAATGCCCCCACCCACCCGCCACCATTACAGCCTTTCTGCCCTCCCTGGGGGGCAGATGGGGCATCGGCCCCCAATCTGCCCCCCTGGGGGGGCAAAAAGCCCACTAGACACCAGGGAATAAAAAAAAAAAGAAAATAGAGGTGGGGGCTGCCCAAAACGGGCAGGCCCATGCCCCCACCCCACCCCCCAATTACTACAGCCTTTCTGTCCCCCCCGGGGGCAGATGGGGCATTGGCCCCTAATCTGCCCCTTTGGGGGGCAGAAAGCCCACTAAATACCAGGGATTACTTTTTAGGTTTTTTTTTAGGGTGGGGGCGGCCCGAAACGGGCACGCCAATGCCCCCACCCACCCGCCATCATTACAGCCTTTCTACCCCCCCGGGGGGCAGATGGGGCATTGGCCCCTAATCTGCCCTTCGGGGGGGGGGCGGAAAGCCCACTTGACGCCAGGGATTTTTTTAGCGCAATTTTCTTTTGGGTGATGGATTTGATTTAGGGTGGAGGCTGACCGAAACGGGCACGCCAATGCCCCCACCCCCCGCCACCATTACAGCCTTTCTGTCCCCCATCTGCACCCCCCAGAGGGGCAGAAAGCCCACTATCCACCAGGTATTTCTTTTGCGCAATTGTTTTTAGGGTGTGGGCTGCCCGAAACGGGCACACCAATGCCCCCACCCTCCCTCCCTACAAAAATGACAGTCTTTCTGCCCCCCAGGAGGCAGATAGGAGCTGTAGCCTCCAATCTGGCCCCCCCTGGGGTGCGCAGAAAGCCCACTAGAAACCATGGATTTTTTTTGGTTTATTAGTGTAGGGCTAGGGGCTCCCCAAAATGGGCATGACAATACCCCCACCCCACCCCCAGAGAAACTCCAGTCTTTCCGCCCCCCTGGGAGGGTAGTTGGTGGCAGCGGCCCCTAATCTGCCCCCTGGGGGGGCAGAAAGCCCACTAGGCGCCAGTGAGTACGCAGGCTTTTTTTATGCGTGGGGGTGGGGGCTGCCCAAAATGGTCATACCAATGCCCCCACCCCCACAAAAAATAGCCACAGTCCTTCTGCCCCTTTAGGGGCACATCGGGATGAAACCCCCTTCCCCGATTCCCCCCCAGGGCGGCAGAAAGCCCACTGGGTTCCGGATTTTTTTTAGCAATGTGCATACCTGTGGATTTTGGGCCCTAGCGCAGTTGGCACGTAGGCAAACCTAGCAAACCTGTACATTTTTTTAAACTAGACACCGAGGGGAATCCAGGATGGGGTGACTTGACTGGCTCTCACCAGGTTCTGTTACCCAGAATCCATTGCAAACCTAAAAATGTGTCCAAAATAACAAATTTTCATCACATTTCTGTGGTGGAAAGTACTGGAATCTGCGTGGGTCTACAAAATTCCACCCACCCCGCGTTCCCCAAAGTCTTCCGAGAAAAATGGTACCTCACTTGCGTGGGTAGGCCTAGTGTCCGCGTCAGGCAAGGGTCCAAAACCAATTGAGGAGACATCAAAATTACCTATCACAAAACAACCTGGTTTTGCAAAGGGGGTCCCATGAGTTTTTGGCGCCGGGCTTTGCGGCTATCTAGGGAAACCTACCAAACCCACACATTTCTGAAAACTAGACACCCGGGGGATTCCAGGGAGGTATGGCTTCAGTGGATCATCCAACGTTTCCTTACCCAGAATGCCCTACAAACCTCAAATTTAGCTGTAAAAATCACCTTTTTCACAAATTTTTGTGTGGGAAATTGTGGCATCACTGGGCTGACACAAATATCCTACCACCCAGCGTTCCCCCGGGTCTCCCGATAAAAACGGTGCCTCACTCGTGTGGGAGGCCCAAGTACCCGCGACAGGCAAGGGCCCACAACGTAGTGAGGCGACATGAAAATTGCCTATCTCAAAACGACCTGGTTTTGCAAGGGGGTCACTTGGGTTTTTGGCCCGTTGCTCGGCGGCCACCTAGGGAAACCTACCAAACCCACACATTTCTGAAAACTAGACACCTGTGGGATTCCAGGGAGGTATGGCTTGCGTGGATCCCCCAACGTTTCATTACCCAGAATGCCCTGCAAACCTCAAATTTAGCTGAAAAAATCACTTTTTTCACACATTTTTGTGTGGGAAAGTTGTGGCATCACCGGGCTGACACAAATTTCCTACCACCCAGCGTTCCCCCGGGTCTCCCGATAAAAACGGTGCCTCACTCGTGTGGGAGGCCCAAGTACCCGTGACAGGCAAGGGCCCACAACGTAGTGAAGCGACATGAAAATTGCCTATCTCAAAACGACCGGTTTTGCAAGGGGGTCACTTGGGTTTTTGGCCCAGTGCTCGGCTGCCAACTAGGAAAACCTACCAAACCCACACATTTCTGAAAACTAGACACCTGGGGTATTCCAGGGAGGTATGGCTTGCGTGGATCCCCCAACGTTTCCTTACCCAGAATGCCCTGCAAACCTCAAATTTTGCTGAAAAAATCACCTTTTTCACAAATTTTTGTGTGGGAAAGTTGTGGCATCACCGGGCTGACACAAATTTCCTACCACCCAGCGTTCCCCCGGGTCTCCCGATAAAAACGGTGCCTCTCTCGTGTGGGAGGACTAAGGACCCGCCACGGGCAAGGGTCCAAAACGTAGTGAGGCGCACTACGTTTAGGACCCTTGCTTGTTGAGGCGCACTAAGTTTTGGACCCTTGCCTGTCGCGGGTACTTGGGCCTCCCACACGAGTGAGGCACCGTTTTTATCGGGAGACCCGGGGGAACACTGGGTGGTAGGACATTTGTGTCAGGACAGTGATGCCACAACTTTCCCACATAAAAATGTGTCGAAAAGGTGATTTTTTCAGCTACATTTGATGTTTGCAGTGCATTCTGGGTAAGGAAACGTTGGGGGATCCACGCAAGCCATACCTCCCTGGAATCCGCCGGATGTCTAGTTTTCAGAAATGTGTGGGTTTGGTAGGTTTCCCTAGGTGGCCGCCGAGCACCGGGCCAAAAACCCAAGTGACCCCCCTTGCAAAACCAGGTCGTTTTGAGATAGGCAATTTTCATGTTGCCTCACTACGTTTTGGGCCCTTGTCTGTCGCGGGTACTTGGGCCTCCCACACGAGTGAGGCACCGTTTTTATTGGGAGACCCGGGGAAATGCTGGGTGGTAGGAAATTTGTGTCAGCCCGGTGATGCCACAACTTTCCCACACAAAAATGTGTGAAAAAGTGATTTTTTTCAGCTAAATTTGAGGTTTGCAGGGCATTCTGGGTAATGAAACGTTGGGGTATCCACGCAAGCCATACCTCCTTGGAATCCCCCAGGTGTCTAGTTTTCTTAAATGTGTGGGTTTGGTAGGGTTCCCTAGGTGGCCGCCGAACACCGGGCCAAAAACCCAAGTGACCCCCCTTGCAAAACCAGGTCGTTTTGAGATAGGCAATTTTCATGTCGCCTCACTACGTTGTGGGCCCTTGCCTGTCGCGGGTACTTGGGCCTCCCACACAAGTGAGGCACCGTTTTTATCAGGAGACCCGGGGGAATGCTGGGTGGTGGGAAATTTGTGTCAGCCCGGTGATGCCACAACTTTCCCACACAAAAATGTGTGAAAAAAGTGATTTTTTTCAGCTAAATTTGAGGTTTGCAGGGCATTCTGCGTAAGGAAACGTTGGGGGATCCATGCAAGCCATACCTCCCTGGATTCCCCTGGGTGTCTAGTTTTCAAAAATGTATAGGTTTGCTAGGTTTCCCTAGGTGCCGACAGAGCTATGGTTCAAAAACTACAGCTAGGCACTTTGCCAATAAAGGGTCATTTTTCGCTACGAAATTGAGGTGTGTCCACGTTACCTTTTGCGCCGTTTCCTGTCACGGGCACTAGGCTGACCCACACAAGTGAGGTACCATTTTTCTCGGAAGACTTTGGGGAACGCGGGGTGGGTGGAAATTTGTGGATCCACGCAGATTCCAGAACTTTCCACCAGAGAGATATAGGGAAAATGCGTTTTTTTGGCAATTTTTTAGGTTTGCAAGGGATTCTGGATGACAGAACCTGGTGGGCAGCAGTCAAGTCACCCCATCCTGGATTCCCCTGGGTGTCTAGTTTTCAAAAATGTATAGGTTTGCTAGGTTTCCCTAGGTGCCAGCAGTGCTATGGTTCAAAACCTACAGCCAGGCACTTTGCCAAAAAAGGGTCATTTTTCACAGCGAAATTGAGGTGTGTCCACGTTGCGTTTTGCGCCGTTTCCTGTCGCGGGCACTAGGCCGACCCACACAAGTGAGGTACCATTTTTCTCGGAAGACTTTGGGGAATGCGGGGTGGGTGGAAATTTGTGGATCCACGCAGATTCCAGAACTTTCCACCAGAGAAATGTGGGGAAAATGTGGGTTTTTTGGCAATGTTTTAGGTTTGCAAGGGATTCTGGGTAACAGAACCTGGTGGGAGGCAGTCAAGTCACCCCACCCTGGATTCCCCTGGGTGTCTACTTTTCAAAAATGTATAGGTTTGCTGGGTTTCCCTAGGTGCCGGCAGAGCTATGGTTCAAAAACTACAGCTAGGCACTTTGCCAAAAAAAGGCTCATTTTTCGCTGTGAAATTGAGGTGTGTCCACGTTACGTTTTGCGCCGTTTCCTGTCGCGGGCACTAGGCCGACCGACACAAGTGAGGTGCCATTTTTCTCGGAAGACTTTGGGGAACGCGGGGTGGGTGGAAATTTGTGGATTCATGCAGATTCCAGAACTTTCCACCAGAGAAATGTGGGGAAAATGTGTTTTTTTGGCAATTTTTTAGGTTTGCAAGGGATTCTGGGTAACAGAACCTGGTGGGAGGCAGTCAAGTCACCCCATCCTGGATTCCCCTGGGTGTCTAGTTTTCAAAAATGTATATGTTTGCTAGGTTTCCCTAGGTGCCGGCAGAGTTATGGTTCAAAAACTACAGCTAGGCACTTTGCCAAAAAAGGGTCATTTTTCACAGCGAAATTGAGGTGTGTCCACGTTGCGTTTTGCGCCGTTTCCTGTCGCGGGCACTAGGCCGACCCACACAAGTGAGGTACCATTTTTCTCGGAAGACTTTGGGGAACACTGGGTGGGTGGAAATTTAGGGATCCAAGTAGATTCCAGATCTTTCCACCACAGAAATATGGGGAAAATGTGTTTTTTTGGCAATTTTTGAGGTTTGCAAGGGATTCTGGGTAACAGAACCTGGTGGGAGGCAGTCAAGTCACCCCATCCTGGATTCCCCAGGGTGTCTAGTTTTAAAAAATGTATAGATTTGCTAGGTTTCCCTAGGTGCCGGCAGAGCTATGGTTCAAAAACTACAGCTAGGCACTTTGCCAAAAAAGGGTCATTTTTCGCTACGAAATTGAGGTGTGTCCATGTTACGTTTTGCGCCGTTTCCTGTCGCGGGCACTAGGCTGACCCACACAAGTGAGGTACCATTTTTCTCGGAAGACTTTGGGGAACGCGGGGTGGGTGGAAATTTGTGGATCCACGCAGATTCCAGAACTTTCCACCAGATAAATGTGGGGGAAAAGTGTTTTTTTAGCAATTTTTTAGGTTTGCAAGGGATTCTGGGTAACAGAACCTGGTGGGAGGCAGTCAAGTCACCCCATACTGGATTCCCCTGGGTGTCTAGTTTTCAAAAATGTATAGGTTTGCTAGGTTTCCCTAGGTGCCGGCAGAGCTATGGTTCAAAACCTACAGCCAGGCACTTTGCCAAAAAGGGGTCATTTTTCACAGCGAAATTGAGGTGTGTCCACCTTGCTTTTGCGCCGTTTCCTGTCGCGGGCACTAGGCCGACCCACACAAGTGAGGTACCATTTTTCTCAGAAGACTTTGGGGAACGCGGGGTGGATGGAAATTTGTGGATCCACGCAGATTCCAGAACTTTCCACCAGAGAAATGTGGGGAAAATGTGGGGTTTTTGGCAATTTTTTAGGTTTGCAAGGGATTCTGGGTAACAGAACCTGGTGGGAGGCAGTCAAGTCACCCCATCCTGGATTCCCCTGGGTGTCTACTTTTCGAAAATGTATAGGTTTGCTAGGTTTCCCTAGTTGCCGGCAGAGCTATGGTTCAAAAACTACAGCTAGGCACTTTGCCAAAAAAGGCTCATTTTTCGCTGTGAAATTGAGGTGTGTCCACGTTACGTTTTGCGCCGTTTCCTGTCGCGGGCACTAGGCCGACCCACACAAGTGAGGTACCATTTTTCTCGGAAGACTTTGGGGAATGCGGGGTGGGTGTAAATTTGTGGATTCATGCAGATTCCAGAACTTTCCACCAGAGAAATGTAGGGGAAATTTGTTTTTTTGGGCAATTTTTTAGGTTTGCAAGGGATTCTGGGTAACAGAAACTGGTGGGAGGCAGTCAAGTCACCCCATCTTAGATTCCCCTGAGTGTCTAGTTTTAAAAAATGTATAGGTTTGCTAGGTTTCCCTAAGTGCCGGCAGAGCTAGGGTTAAAAAACTACAGCTAGGCACTTTGCTAAAAAAGGGTAATTTTGCATTGTGAAAATGTGGTGTGTCCACGTTGCGTTTTGCGCCGTTTCCTGTCGCGGGCACTAGGCCGACCCACACAAGTGAGGTACCATTTTTCTCGGAAGACTTTGGGGAACGCGGGGTGGGTGGAAATTTGTGGATCCACGCAGATTCCAGAACTTTCCACCAGAGAAATGTGGGGAAAATGTGGGTTTTTTGGCAATGTTTTAGGTTTGCAAGGGATTCTGGGTAACAGAACCTGGTGGGAGGCAGTCAAGTCACCCCACCCTGGATTCCCCTGGGTGTCTACTTTTCAAAAATGTATAGGTTTGCTAGGTTTCCCTAGGTGCCGGCAGAGCTATGGTTAAAAAACTACAGCTAGGCACTTTGCCAAAAAAGGCTCATTTTTCGCTGTGAAATTGAGGTGTGTCCACGTTACGTTTTGCGCCGTTTCCTGTCGCGGGCACTAGGCCGACCCACACAAGTGAGGTGCCATTTTTCTCGGAAGACTTTGGGGAACGCGGGGTGGGTGGAAAGTTGTGGATTCATGCAGATTCCAGAACTTTCCACCAGAGAAATGTGGGGAAAATGTGTTTTTTTTGGCAATTTTTTAGGTTTGCAAGGGATTCTGGGTAACAGAACCTGGTGGGAGGCAGTCAAGTCACCCCATCCTGGATTCCCCTGGGTGTCTAGTTTTCAAAAATGTATATGTTTGCTAGGTTTCCCTAGGTGCCGGCAGAGCTATGGTTCAAAAACTACAGCTAGGCACTTTGCCAAAAAAGGGTCATTTTTCACAGCAAAATTGAGGTGTGTCCACGTTGCGTTTTGCGCCGTTTCCTGTCGCGGGCACTAGGCCGACCCACACAAGTGAGGTACCATTTTTCTCGGAAGACTTTGGGGAACACTGGGTGGGTGGAAATTTAGGGATCCAAGTAGATTCCAGATCTTTCCACCACAGAAATATGGGGAAAATGTGTTTTTTTGGCAATTCTTGAGGTTTGCAAGGGATTCTGGGTAACAGAACCTGGTGGGAGGCAGTCAAGTCACCCCATCCTGGATTCCCCAGGGTGTCTAGTTTTAAAAAATGTATAGATTTGCTAGGTTTCCCTAGGTGCCTGCAGAGCTATGGTTCAAAAACTACAGCTAGGCACTTTGCCAAAAAAGGGTCATTTTTCGCTACGAAATTGAGGTGTGTCCATGTTACGTTTTGCGCCGTTTCCTGTCGCGGACACTAGGCTGACCCACACAAGTGAGGTACCATTTTTCTCGGAAGACTTTGGGGAACGCGGGGTGGGTGGAAATTTGTGGATCCACGCAGATTCCAGAACTTTCCACCAGATAAATGTGGGGGAAAAGTGTTTTTTTAGCAATGTTTTAGGTTTGCAAGGGATTCTGGGTAACAGAACCTGGTGGGAGGCAGTCAAGTCACCCCATACTGGATTCCCCTGGGTGTCTAGTTTTCAAAAATGTATAGGTTTGCTAGGTTTCCCTAGGTGCTGGCAGAGCTATGGTTCAAAACCTACAGCCAGGCACTTTGCCAAAAAGGGGTCATTTTTCACAGCGAAATTGAGGTGTGTCCACCTTGCGTTTTGCGCAGTTTCCTGTCGCGGGCACTAGGCCGACCCACACAAGTGAGGTACCATTTTTCTCGGAAGACTTTGGGGAACGCGGGGTGGATGGAAATTTGTGGATCCACGCAGATTCCAGAACTTTCCACCAGAGAAATGTGGGGAAAGTGTGGGGTTTTTGGCAATTTTTTAGGTTTGCAAGGGATTCTGGGTAACAGAACCTGGTGGGAGGCAGTCAAGTCACCCCATCCTGGATTCCCCTGGGTGTCTACTTTTCAAAAATGTATAGGTTTGTTAGGTTTCCCAGGGTGCCGGCAGAGCTATGGTTCAAAGACTACAGCTAGGCACTTTGCCAAAAAAGGCTCATTTTTCGCTGTGAAATTGAGGTGTGTCCACGTTACGTTTTGCGCCGTTTCCTGTCGCGGGCACTAGGCCGACCCACACAAGTGAGGTACCATTTTTCTCGGAAGACTTTGGGGAATGCGGGGTGGGTGTAAATTTGTGGATTCATGCAGATTCCAGAACTTTCCACCAGAGAAATGTGGGGGAAATTTGTTTTTTGGGCAATTGTTTAGGTTTGCAAGGGATTCTGGGTAACAGAAACTGGTGGGAGGCAGTCAAGTCACCCCATCTTAGATTCCCCTGAGTGTCTAGTTTTAAAAAATGTATAGGTTTGCTAGGTTTCCCTAGGTGCCAGCAGAGCTAGGGTTAAAAAACTACAGCTAGGCACTTTGCTAAAAAAGGGTAATTTTGCATTGTGAAAATGTGGTGTGTTCACGTTGGGTTTTGAGCCATTTCCTGTCGTGGGCACTAGGCCGACCCCTACAAGTGAGGTACCATTTTTATCGGGAGACTTAGGGTAATTCAGATTTGTAAAGGAACTGTTATTACCTATTGACTTTCGATGCATTTCTGCCTTTCAAACGAAAGACATTGTGTAAAAAAGAAGTCATTCTAAAAAATGACTGATAATCCTCATGCTAGTATGAGTATTCCCAATTTCGGAAATGTGCAAATATCTACTGTTTCTAAACTCTATATTTTGTTCCCATTCCAGAAATACATAGGTGTCTTTCATACCGATTTTTCCATGTACACATTTTTACAGAATAATTACTATATACCCGGTACATAATAAAAAACCATTGCAAGTTGCTGCTCAGTTTTTGGATCTGGGTTCATCGGGTTCTTGGTGAACCTACAAGTCCTATATATCCCCACAACCAGTAATGTCCAGCGGATGTAACGGTATATTGCTTTCAAAGAGCTGTCATAATTAGAAGAATTTACAGGTGAAAACGTTGACACAAAAGTCTTTTTTATTCAACACATTTTCAATTTATCCTATATTTAACTGTTAGTTTCTATAAAAAAACCTTGATGGATCTACACAAATGACCCCTTGCTGAATTCAGACTTTTGTCTACTTCTCTAAAATGTATAGCTTTCCAGGATCCATTATTGCCTTTGTACCCATTTCTACCATTAACAGAAAAATGCCAAAACTGTGTAAAAAATTTTGGGTTTCTTACAAAAGTCTGGTATCCCCTAAAAGCTGGGAAAATGGTGATTTCAGCCCCACAAAACCTTTTTTGATAACACTTGCAGGGAAAAACTCAGAAGCTTTCATTTGCAGCCCATTTTTCCCATTTTCCCCCCCAAAAACTATATTTTGCTGTATTTTGGCTCATTTCTGTGACCCCTCCAGGGGAATCCACAAACCCTGAGTACCTTCAGAATCCCCATGATGTTGGAAGAAAAGGACGCAAATTTGGGGTGGATACCTTATGTGGTCAAAAACTTACAGGGGCCTCAGCGGGCACTATCCCAAATATCCAAAAAAGGGCGTGGCACAGGAGGGGAAAAGGCCTGGCAGCGAAGGGGTTAAGTACTTGGCCTACAGTCACTTGATTAAACTAGCAGCATCTGAACATTCGGACTCTGGTTCTTCAGTACTTCAGCTGCTCATTTGTTATGCCCCATTGCAGCGATACTTCTGAAGAGGCAATGAAGGTTTGAGTGCAGGTCTCAGGACCATGTCCCCTTTTGCAGCAGCCCAACTCTGATCTCAAGTTCTCGGGTGCCAAGATCCTGATCACAGACAGCCCGAGTGTCTCAAATACGGAGCCTACATTCACATGATCAAAGCATGTGGGTGGCACTGTGCTTGCAATCACAATGACATTACTGCACCACGAAGCTTTGTATGTAATTGACCAGTCTAGTCTAAGTTGTGCTCTATCGCGAGAACAGGCGAGAGCAGCGCAGAGCGGAGTAGCAGCAGACGCCGAGAGCTGCGGCTGTGAACGGCAGCCATGATCCAATGTCCGAGGCCTACTGGCGTGGGGCAAATTAACCTATCGACCTGACTGGGCAGCAAGTCTGTGCGGTGCAGTGAGCCCGGGAGGTGTATCCCCGCCATCGGAGCTGAATAGGTCCTGCGGCCCCACTGTGAACAGCAACCAGCCGCAGCCAGCCAAACATCTGAGCCCACTTTGATCTGCCGGAGTTGCGAGGCTGCGAGTCCCTGAGAGGTGGGCAGCGCGAGGAGCCGCGGAGCTGCGGAGCCGTGAGCAGAGCACCAGAATAGCGAATAGCGAACAGCGAGGAGCCAGCGAAATCTAACTGCAAACAGCGAGGAGCCAGCAAGGAAGTAGAGGAGCCAGCAGGGGGCATAGAGGTCTGCAGCACTCCGATAGCAGATCACTGAGTGGACGAAAGGAGTAGGAGGAGGAGTTGTGTAAGCCCGCGAAACCGAGGCTGAGCCGGAGCAGCTGCTGGTGAAGTTGCTGCTGCCGGGGCTGGGGCCGAGCTGTGCTGCGCTGAGAAGAGCTGTGCCAAGCCCGCCCAAAAACTCACTAAACTGCTGCCTGAGCCTTCGTGGGATCGTGGAGCTGCTGAGCCAAGGAGTATCGGAGTATCGGAGCAGCGGAGCAGCGGAGCAGCGGAGAGCGGTGAGACGCAGGGCGGTGAGCGGTGGTGTGCGGTGGTGAGCGGGGAAGCGGGGAGAGGCCTGCAAGAGATACACACAGAGGTCTTTGTGCCGGCGAGCGGGCTGGTGGTCCATGCCCAGTGTGCTCTGTGGGAGAACTGAGCCACGGACCACGGACCACGGGCCGCGACGGTGGGCAGGAGCCAGCGGCTGTGGGGCAGTGAGTGTGGGCAGGTTTGGGAGTGTGTGGAGCACCTCCCGCCCGGTTTGCCATCTTGGCCCATTTGCCTGTTCCCTGCACCCTGATCATTTTGCTCCGGGTTTGCCCCCTCTGTCCACGAACCTGTCTGTAGCTCTCACTGCTTTGTGTGCTACAGTTTGCTAAGAGCTCACTGAGAGCTCACTCGGAGCTAGAAGCCTGGGGCCGGGAGCTCAACAGCCTGCCTGCAACTGCCCGCACTTAGCAGCATCTACCCGCCAGCTTTCCATCTCGTGCTTGGGGCCAGTGACCAGCGGTGAGGGGCGAGGGTCCTGAGAAGCAGCGTCGTTGGCGGTCCTGCCATTTGCTATTGCCACTGCCCATTGCCCATTTCCTGAAGTGCTTTCACGGTTAATGTCCCCCAGGGCCATAGGGGCCGAAGAAAAACTGTAAAAAAAACTTCCAGCCCCCAAACAAACAAAAAAAAAAAACATCAAACTTGTCCATAGAGCCCTTTCTCTGGGCTAAGGGCAGGGTTGCTCAAATGAGATCAGGGACAGTTCGACAAGCGGCGATCGGCAAGAAACAAGGTAAAAAATCAAATAAAAAAGCTAAAAATCCAAAATCTAATTCAGCAAAAGAGGAGGACTCTCTACACAATAAATCAGTAAACGGGGCAGGACAAAGGGAGAGGCTGATTTCAGTGTCCACATCAACAACAGTACAATTGCCAAACTCGAATAACCAAACAGGGATTCTAAAATTCTTCTTTTTAAAAGACCCAATGGCGGCAATTTACGCCCCTTCAAAAGAATCGTCTCAGTTACCAAGCCCAATTCAGCCAGATAAATCGGAAGCCATTGCTCTGTGGACCCCTGTAAACTCCATCAAAGCATCACAAAAGGAATCACTTGTGGGAAAAAACACGGTCCTCCCAGGTTTTAAGAAATCTGTGACAATAACAGCTCAGGTGCATCAGGCAGCCCCCATAACTCTTGTCACAGCTTTTACAACAAAACCCGAAGCACCTGCCAAAACCCCCACTGAGAGCGGTACAAAGACAAATACAATTGCAGACCCTGCGGAAACGTCTGTGATCTACGTTGGGTGTAACATTGAGCGTGAAAAACCTAATTACAGTTGCACTCTTCCTAAAGTAGCACCGAAAGGAGACTCCAGTACTACGGCCCCAAAGGTCGGCAAACAACTACCTAGTCTTAAGGATGCAGGCCAAACTGATATTAAATGGACCAAATACGAAAAAAGAAATCTAATTAAATCTGCAGCAAACGCAGTGCCTAAGGATTCAGCGTGCAGTAAATTATTCACCAACATAAATGATCCAAACCTGACAGAAATTCTGGAACTACTAGAATCTAACTGCCAGGACAACGTCTGTTTTAGCCCAGGTTCAAGTAAAAAAAAACACTAAGGAGATCCAAGCTTGTTTCATCTACACCGTTAAGCCCACTGGGCGAAAAAAATCCCCAGTACCCAGAATTAGTGGAGACCAGCCATTGCTCCACATCGATTAAGCAACAATCAAAAGGTCCAAACCTCTCACTACCAATAACAATCTCATCTGAAAGCGGATCAGACCTCTGGCTAGAGGCCCCGGTGCAGCATTGTGAAGATCACCCCCATATGCAATGGGCGCAAACTCTGATTCAGACCCTCGAACAAGCTATAAGGGTTTTAAACTATCAGTCAGACAAAATGGACGTCCAAATTGGTCTTGTAAATCTTATTGCCAGTCACATTTCAGGCGTAAACAGCAAAATAGATTTAATAACCACCCTCCTTTCAAGAAGGGAAAATCTGGAGCAACAAAGACATACAAATAAAAATAAGTCAATCTGCTGTTGCAGTCCAATAATTGAGAAACTGGCAACCCTTCCCGAAATTTTAAAAGACGTCCTAGGGGCAGTAAAAATATTGTGCACTAGTAAGCACCTCACAAACCCCCCCCAAAAAGCGGTGTTCAAGAGAAAAGCGCAAATCAAACTAAAGAAATAATTCAAGAATTAAGCGATATTAGCGGTGAATTAGTAAAAACAGAGATCGAGACTCAATCTAACTTAACAGGTGCCCCAGAGAGCCCTGTCAAACAAGTACTTGAGGTTGCCAAACCAACAAAAAGGGAAAGAAAACGCGCAAGAAAGGCTCGGCCTAAACACAACCAACAACCTAGCCTTGTAACGGAAAATCTTTTCCCGCTTTTCACAGTAAAATCATCTAGGGAAAAGAAAAAGAATACTACCTCCCCGTATCGGGTGGTTTACCCCGCAAGTGATCAACCTCAAGATTACCAGCTGCCTTACCAAAAGCAACAGGGCACCAGTCAATCCTCCTTACTTCAAACCCCTCCTCAAACTACACAAGGGGCCGGAAACTCCCACCCAATGGACAAAAGAGCTCAAAAAGTAATCTCGATAGCCCAGCACCAAGGAGGAAAAACAGGAGGCAATAAAGGAGCGGGTCAAGAAAAATTATTGTATACTTCGGGAAGTAGTACCCCGGGGAGAGGTAAAGGTCGGAGAATACAACATTGTAGCAGTCTCGCCTATGTAAACTCCTCAACCAGGATCAACGGGAGCCGCAAAAAGGAAATCTTTTCAAAAAAGCCCCGGAACACCGAAATTGAGTACAGAGGCAACAACCTCGGATCCCTCCGTGTATGTACCGCAACGTGAAAAAAACATCCCATTAACCTTAATAACTGAAGGCGGAAGAAAGGAAAAAGAACCCCTTTTGCATACCGAGTACATCCAACCGGATGAGTTCGAACTGAAACTATCGTTCATACCTGAATATTCATCAAAGGGAACACAAGACACACTAAACAGAGGAAATCTCTTGAGGCTGTTTAACGAAATCCCGGAATAAAAAGGAACCTGCTCTAGCAACCTAACTTCGGTTGAATTCATAGAAACAACCAGGCTGGGAAGAAGAGACTTTGACAACTTGGTCCTCAAAGGACCTGGTGAAAAAATTTGTATCAATGAGCGGAAGATTTGGAGCATGGGGAATTACGTTAAAGGCTTACGAACGCCCAAGGTATCCGCACCCTCTTCTTAAAAACCCAAATGAAGTGAACAGATCGGGGAAAATCCATCTAACATGTGTACGTGGAGCACGCGCCAACTCTCCAACAGCTCCCCCCAGCAATAACAGAAATGACATAAGAGAAAGCCCCGTTATTACCGAGGGTAGCCCACAGGAATCCAGGGACTGGTCTTGGTTGCCCAGAATATTAAACAATAAGCATCCCTAACCAAGCAAAGATAAGCAAAAAAACAGAGAGGAGGACGGCCCCCAAAGCGGAAGACGCGTGTACAGTCAATATCTTGCTCTGTTCGTGGAACATTCACGGATTTAATGATACGGGGCAAGATCAAGAAACTAAACTATTTTTTACTCAACACGATATTATCCTGCTCCAGGAAACCTGGAACCTGGTTGCAAGTTCAATTCCAGGATTCACAGATCATCACTGTATGGCAGAAAGATACTCATTTTTCGGACACCCGAGAGGGGGCCTACCAACATTTATTTCACACAAACTGAACTGGGCAATGGAAGAATTAGATACTGGGGTCAACTGGATCCAAATGACCAAAGTAAGTAGTAACCAGACGTCCAACGAATCAAACTGGCAACTTCTACTAATCAACGTTTATATTCATCCAGAAAGAAAAAAGCAGAAGGGAAAATTCACAACTTTAACCAAATTAATAATATCAGTGCAGAGAAGCTATGAGAATTGTCAATTATTGATCTCAGGAGATTTTATTAGCAACCTTTTAGCTAATCATCGGGGAAGCATAAGAAAAGTTACTCAGGGAACAAGAGCATTTGTGAGCAATTTAGATACTCTCGACCTGACAATTCTGAATGGAAATGTCATGGGGGACAGCCCAGCGGCCGCAACATATTTGAGTGGAAAAACCTCCTCAACGATAGACTTCATAATCATTAGTAATAACTTGCTCCCACAAATTAATAAACTCAGTATTACTTCACGAGCTGAAAGCGACCATTTGCCTCTCGTTTTAAACATGATTAAAAAAGTTAATTATGCACAAAAAATTAAATCCATCGTGCAACCGCCCGAAAAATTTAATCTCCGAAAGCTAAAATGGCGGGGAGTGGTACCCCAAGCCATCCAGGAGACAGCCAAGGTTTTCGTGGCTAAACAGGGCTGCAAATCAGAGAATGATCGTGTTAACACCTGGGAGCATTTGGCTCAGCTTCTAGTTCACAAATTTCCGGCTTCCTTGGGACGTACCCCAAGAATGGTGACCAGAAGCGATCCCTGGTTCAACCAAGACCTCAGAAATCAAAAACGAGCGATCGCAAGAGAAGTGCAACTGCTATTACAAGCAGAAAAAATGGGATATAAAACAGGAAAAATGAAGCTGTATGTATTGAGGCGCACCTACAGGAGGAACCTGTGGAAAGCTAAAACAGCGCATAGAGGATCCATTTGGCTGAAATTATTATTCGCTAGTAAAAGCCCAACAGCAGTGAGTTTTGGGGTATAATTAACAAGCTGTCAACTGGTCCAAAACTGCTGCAAGAAGCAGGAATTGGAGCAGACATCTGGACTGAACATGTGCGATCATTGTATAATAAGGCAGGGTCTGGACTTGTAGGAAGGTCCCCTGGGGAAGATCATGATCAAAAAGAAATACAAGACTCCACCATTCCAGCTTATGTGGAAGATAGCTCAATACAATCAGCGTCAACCATTTGCAGGACAAATATCCTGACAAATGGGAATGAGCTAAGAGGGCTTATACGGAAACTCAAACCCGAGGGAGCGGCTGGCCCCAACGGTATCCCTAACGCCTTTTTCAAGAATGACCCAGAGTTTTGGTCTTCCTATCTTACTCCACTCTTCAATGGGATTTACAACCAGTCCAACATCCCGGCTTCTTGGAGGGGGAATATCATTCACCCCATATTCAAAAAGGAAGACCACCGTAAGCCTGGAAATTATAGACTAATTTCACTGATAGATGTGGAAGCAAAACTGTACGCTTCGTGCTTGTTAATTCAGTTGAAATGTTGGATGCAGGAAAAAAACATAATCCCAAAGTTTCAGACAGGATTCAGGCAAGGTATGGGCACCACAACCAATCTCGTAACCCTTGCTCTTTTAACAGAAAAAGCGCAAAAAATGAATCTCCGGCTGTTCGATTGCTTTATTGACATTAAATCTGCATTTGACAGAGTGAGCAGGAGCCAGCTTTGGAAGAAACTTAAAGAATGGGGCCTGCCAATTACAATGCTCAACGCTATAATCACCTTGCACAAGGATACCTGGGCAAGAGTTAAGTTGGGGGACGGTTCGAGTACAACTGCAAGTATTCAGACGCAAAGCGGCTTAAAACAAGGCTGTGTTTTAGCCCCCAGTCTTTTCAATCTGTTTTTATCTGACATTGCACCTTATATTGAAAAACCAGAGTCACACCCTCCGAAAATTGCCAACATGCCAATTGCCATACTACAGTATGCGGATGACATAGTTCTGTTGAGCCAAACTCCCATCGGCCTACAGAGATCAATAGTAGCCTATTTGGACAAGGAACAATTGGAGCTAAACAAAGAGAAAACAAAAATAGTGCGCCTAGTGGATAGCAAGAAACTCAAGTTCAATGGATGGCTAAGGGGGCAACCGTCGAGGAAGTTAGTTCATATAAATATCTGGGCCTAATAATTGGGCAGGGTGCAACTCATAAAGAACACAAAAGGGCACTAAAAGCAAAGGCACATTCATTAATTTATGCATACAAATTACTACGTAAAAAGATGGACTGCCCAAACTTCTCTTACTTGCTCACAGTAATGGCTGCCCAAATACAACCCAGTTTGTCCTACGGTTTGGCCTCTTGGTGCGGCAAAGAAGCGCATTTATTGAATAAACTGCAGACAAAGATCTATAAAGCAGTTTTTGACTTGCCAAAATCTGCTTCGCCCTCCCAGGTCAGACTGGAATTCGGCCTCCAGCATCAGAAGTTCCGAGGAATGAGCTGTTTTATTAAACTTTGCTATACACTCCGCTCTTCTGACCCGGATACCTTAAATAGCTTATGCTGGGAAGAAATTAAGCTCCAGGGGGATCTAGTAACACCGAACTCCTGGGGAAGCTTTCTGAGAGAGTCCCTGGCCGAGATGGACTTACAAGCAGCATGGGCCAACGGGCTGGACAGAGGAAGCTTTGGCAAAATAGTAAACAGCGCAGCTAAAAAGAAATCTTTGTGGGCCGACAAAAAAGCGCTTACCAAGCGGCGGCACGGGTGGACAGTGATAAATTCTTACAGACTTTTGAGGCCACAATCATATTAACCCGCCCATTTTAGCTCACAGTTAAAAATGAGCTTTTTAAAGTTCCGAATGGTCGTGCATGATGCAAAGGACTTATACCCACAGTGATAAAAGCCATTTAAATCAGAGTCCTGCAGACTATGTGGTTTTAAAAAGGAAACTTTAATCCACCTAATATGTGCCTGTACAGCTGTTCTAGACCAAAGGAGACAGTACTTGAAATCTATCTTCAATGAGCTGAACATTCGCTCCAGTAGGCAAGCGGTGATCTGCTGGCTAGAGGGTACGTCGATCATACTGGCATGCCGTGGAATTAAATACATGAACTTAGTCAGCAGACTTTTACGGCAAGCTGACGGAGATTCTAAATAAAATGAGTACAACGAGATCAACAGTATCCCCATTGGGTTTTTTACTTTAATAATTCTGTTGTTTCAAGTTTAAAGTTGCTAATGCAAGTGCTTTTAAAACTTAAATTTTATTGACAAGTGATGTGGATTTTATTTAGAACAACAAGGTTTCAGTTCATGTAATATCTATTTATTTGTTCTAGGGGGGGGTTTGTAATGATTTTAAGAAATCAAACAAATAAAAATGAACTTGAACTTGAACTACTGCACCATGGATGTCTTGTAAGAAGCTATTTCCTATTTTCTGTGGAGAAGTGTTTGAGATTTGCTTGACTTACTTTTCATTTTGGGTGCAAATCTTGCAAAACACCTACAACTTGTACCGCGGCGTGCCCCTCTCCTGCCTACATGTTTAGAATGTTCTTTCTTTTGCCACAGTCATTCATACTCACAAGTACACACACTTTGTAGGTGTCCTTAAGTAAATGGAGCCTATATTCATGAATATGGGTCTGTGTTAACTAACTTGGATATGGTGCATCGGTAGCATTCTGCGTTTGTACTGTAGCGATTGTTGACCAGGTGCCAGAGTCCTGATTACAAGCACCAGATATGAGCCAACAATTGCAGGCTTCAAGTGTGTACGCCAGCAGGTACAGCAACTCCTGCGGTGTGCAGCAACATGATCATTCCTTCTGAGTATTGGTGATCCCAATCTCAATTGTAAATGGTCCATACTATTCAGAACCGATCCGTTGTGGGGTTCAGACATTATCCAATGATGCTAAATTTGGTGCTTATGCTCTGAAGATTCAGGGGTATGAAGTTTATCCATCATGGTTTGTGTGTAGCAAAGTCTCTAGATAAATTCAGATCTAAAGTTGAACCAAGATTTTAGTATGGAGAATTGCAGACATCCAAGTGCCCTTGAAAGGCCACGGGGGCTGAACCAAGTAATCTACTTGTCTGTCTTTTGTGACCGGCTGACTGCCCCAGCAGAGTATGTACAGGGGACTGTGCCCATAAGGTGCCTGATTAGTACTTCAATCATTCCAAAAAGTGTGATCTTTCCACTAAAAGCTGGTCTCTTTCCTACTGTTTTTCTAGTGTAGAGAGGGCAGTCCTGTTTTTTACTAAATGTTATCATCTGGGATTTGTTGCATGGATTGGATTGTAGTGCCCTAAATTGTGAACCCTCGTGCCTTTTTAACTCTTGTTGCATACTAGTACGTTTAAAACTAACATTTATGTGCAAACCGTGTTGGTGCGTCAAATCCCCATCCTGGAAAATAATGTGCACTTGGACAGAAATTACATCAGCTTATGCTCACACCTGCTACTCTAGTCTATTTAACTTGGGTGACACCAGTTTATTGAAAATATCATAAAAGGAGAATTATTTTGAGTGTTCCTTAGAGTAATCACACGTTCTACATACATGTCCACTTCCTGTGTCCAGCTCTAGTGCCCTTTGAGTCAAATATGGAAATGGCCGGGCACTTTCTTTTACTGGTGGCATAGTATGTTGAGACTTCTCCAGTACACTGAATAGCTGCAAGGAGTGACATCATGACCTCACCTTACGCAACTGAGTTGAAATTGAGCAGAAAACGTTCACCACAAACCTGGTACGACTGTGCAGGTTTGTTGGTATATGAACATTAAACGACTTGCCCTTTTGATGTAAACATTTGCTTGCAAATTAATGGCCTATATTGTAAGATTGTTGATATCCTAGAAACTGGACCTGCTGTCTATTTTTGATAGGTCCTCCTGGCACCGAGTAGAAAGCTTATTTTGATGACTGTGGATATGGTAGGTTGTGTTTACTGAAATCATCATTCTGTATTCCTAACAAAAGATAGTGGCTGGACCCTTGCGCTACCATGCGATAATAAGTGTCTGCTTAATTATCTCCTTTCTGTTCCTTGCATGTCCTGTAACCAGTAACATTCACAACTCATATACTCAACTACTCTTCAGAGGGCATGAACACGAGTGTAAACGCCCTTGGAATGGCATACAGCAACGTTTCTTGCTGCTGTTCCTCCATTGCAATTAAATAATGCACTTTAATTTCATTGTATGTAGAGACTTGTCTACTGCACAATGTTTGCAACAGAAGGCTCCTAAAGCTGAGAATTGCAAATTAATATTTTCCCCAGAAACACATTCAGAAAAGTGATCCAGCGTGTTTTCATTTGCAGTCTGTGTTGTGATTAGTTTTGAAACGCCCACTGCTCTATTCCAATCTGTTAGGGAGGTGCACTCACACCACTGCTTAGGGTGGTACTGATGCAGTTACTAAATTGCTGGACATGTAAAGTTTAGGGAGTTAAACGTGTGGTTAATCTGACCCCTGCTGGACAGAATGGCGAATGCTCTTTTGGCTGAGCTGTTTTTAGATCTCGGCTGGGCAGCGCATGCGCTGTCTCGTCGAGAGATGCTGTATACACTATAGTGGGGGAAGCTCCACCCACTTTCCGCCCATCTTTTTGATTGGCTTTAATCATAAATGCTGCATTGTGATTGGTGTTTGGCTTGTAAGTCCCTCCTCCTGATGCCTATGTCGTCATTTTGCTCCTTCCGAGGCTATCAACCCCTTTACTTTAAAAACTAATTTATTCCCGTGGCTCATCCCTCCACTTTCGCAGTACATAACTTCTTGGGATACCACCACCCCCCCTCGCACTCCCGTTTGTGACTTTCTGCCTGCCTGCACTTCCATTTGAAATGCAATAGAACTCGCGTAAATGCGAGTTCTATTGCATTGCAAATGCTTGTTTTTAAAGTAGTGCGCGATGCCTTACATCATACGCATGCGCGCCACATGAACACTTTTCTGGTGCCCACTAGTTAAAAAGTGCACGTCAAGACAATTCAGTTAATTAAGCCAACTTTTTAGTTTACAGGATTTCAACACGCGACAGGTTCAAACATATATTTCTGAAGTGGATGCCTTCCTCGATGAGGCGCCGGCTCCGGCTCCTCAGGCAGGCTGAGATGCTCGGAAGGGACGCGTCCCAGAACCAGGCGGCTTGAGAAGTCTGCCTATGAGCCAGGACGCAGCATCTCAACCAAGCGGAGAACGACGTGAGCTGAAGCGATGCTACATTTAATGTAGACACATGTACATGACGCCCGGATGTATGTTCGATGTCTCAGGTGTGCGGTTTGTCACCAGTGATAGATGCCAGGGGTGAAGGGTCACCTGAGGCCATTGTGAGTGAGAGGGAAGGGCGTCGGTGACAGAAAACGCAGCAATTACAGATGCCAGCTCTGTGTCGGAGGGGCATGCAGCTCAGGGCGGGCCCTGGGATAGTATGTTTGAGCCCGCCAGCGCACAGAGGCCTTCATGTAATGATCTATGCGCCTCGCGGCCTTCTGTGCCAACACAACCAGGACACGAGAGAGGGACCCCACCCAGCTTGGGACATTGGACTAAACACCGGTGTATGGCACGATAAGAACATTCGTAGTCAGCCTGCTTCCTTTTGAGAAGCGCCGCACCATGAATGAATGAATGAATACACCTGCAGATCACAGCTCTCCTAAATGTCCCACTGCGACCCTAGAAGAAGTGGTGAGAAGTACTGTTACTATAAATGAACGAATGAATGAATGAAGGGCGTTGTAGATCACAGCTCACTGTTACTTTGAATGAATGATCGAATGAATAGACCAGTAGAGGGCAGCTCTGCAAACTATCCTATTTCATGTATAGAAGCACTAATGCGAGTTACTGCTACTTTGAATAGATGAATGAATGAATGGCTGAAGGAAGAGACTTCAAGACCACTGCACTGCGAATATAGAGGCACTACTGACAAATACTGCTACTTTGAATGAATGAATGGATGGATGGAGATAGCTGTACAGCTCAACCCTGCCCGATGTCCCTAAGGAAGTATACAACACCACTGCGAAGCACTACTATTGAAAATGAATGAATGGATGCACGATTGATTGAAGGAATGAGTGACCGAACGACTGGCCTGCCCCGTTGAACAGGTCGCAGTATTGCGGAAAATGTTGATACTGTGACTCAATGAAGGTTTCAGTGATTGGAAGAATGAATGAATGTGACAATTAGTGCAGGGCAGCCCTTCAGGCTGATTCCTTGCACGCACAGATGCATTGCCAAGAAGTGTTTCTCCTCTACTGAATGGATGCCTCAATGAATGGACGGGCGCTGTAGAGGCCTGTCACCTCGTAGCACCAGTGAGAGGTGCAGCACTAACAATGAATGAATGAACGAATGGAATGGGCTCGTACATCACATCTGCTTCATTGGCAAAATAGCAGAATTGTTGGAAAGTAGTGGCGCTGTGAAAGAAGAAACTTGTATAGCACACCCCTATGAACCGTGGAACAGAAAGATCCATTTAAACATCTGTGGAGAGCCCGTCGCCGCAGTCTTTAACAGTGACCTGCAGACTGGAAGGAAAGCGTGCCATCTTTCACCAGGACCCAAACCTCCCCCACCCCCACCACGGGCTGTGCTCTTCCTACGGGAGCCTGGCAGACTTTCAACACGGACGGGCTCATTTGTACCGGTGTCACTTGTTCAACACTGCGTTTTGATATTAGACGACCTGGCAAGGTATGACCGAAATGTAGCTAAGGATTTTACTGTAATGTTAATTGCTAACTATAGAAATATCACATTCTAATAGGCCGCGTGATAGATTATAATTAATTACTTATTGAAAGTGATGCAGTACATTGTCATGGAGCCAATTGCGGCTTGAACCTCGCTGGAGAATTAATTCTTCCAAAATGTATACTTTCTAACTCTTGAAAGGTTCCAATCTTTTACTGAATGGTTCAGTATGTTGGTGTTTCTGTGTTTTTTCGCCAGTATATCTATGTAAAAACTGACCACATGTATTCCGTCATACAGACGTCTTAAAGTGTTGTGCTGTTCAGTATTTTCTGCAACGTGAATACATTTTCCTTTTTCCCCCTGCCTTAAAGCTCTGCTCGCCGTGTATCTGTGCCAGTAGACAATGTCTAACCAAATGCTTGCAGACTTTCGCAAATATGGCGCCCTTTTGAGGCAGAAAAAGAAATAGAAGAGTGCAAGCTGTCTTTCCAAAAATAATTCCATTTTTGTACATGTCAAGCATTGGAGAACTGGTGAGGGGACTGAATTGCAACCTCAAGCTTTAACAAGCATTGAAACTGCAATAGGTCTGGCCTTTCATTAAGTTAAAGCCATTTGCTTTGCTAATGGTATGGTATAGCAAAGCAAATGGCTTTAACTTAATGAAAGGTGAGACCTATTGCAATTGTAATGCTTGTTTTTATCTACTTCCCCTAAACGTGCAACCCGAAGCTGCCGTGAATGCTGGACTGACCTATGAATGTTTCAGACCTATTGTATCATGTTAACTGAGCCAGGATTGCCGAAGCCGAATTACCAAGCGCCCGGAGACCCCGCATTGAAACAGCAAATTCTCACCCGTCATCAATCATCCTTGAACACATACCTTTATTTATATATCTATTTTAATGACTAATTTATTTTACATGCAGTCATTTTAGAGGAAATCGTTTGTGTTTGACATTCGAGAGCCTGTTTTGATCAATTGCCTGGTAAACATGCTACTGTTTTTTTACATGTGTTTTTTCTAGTCTTTTATCCATTAAGGGACTTTAAATTCTTACCCATTTGCAACTGTCTTGAATCATATTTCTCTTATGTCCTTGACAAACTCTCATTTGATGTTTAATTGAACTGCAGTAGGGCTGAACTAATTTGCTCCGTAACAATTTCTAATTGTTGCTTTTGAATACTTTATGCACGAATATGGATTGTTTGTATTATAAATACAAAATAAAGTTTATTTCTGCAAACGTGTTTTCTTTATTGAAAATAATTATTTTGCCGGTAATTGTAAAAGAGCAAAAAAATGTTTTTTATCATCCCAATCTAAAGATTTGGTCAACATCAGGCCAAGCTCTGGTGTCTAATTTAAAACTGATATATAGACTATATATCGACAGTTGCATCTAAAGGCAGTAAAGGACTAAAACGGACGACACAGAAAGCAAACTTAGATTAACCTCTCCCAGACGTGCACGTGCCCCCCTCCGCCCATGGCCACCTTTGTGGACCTTAGCTATCCCTTTCCCCATAACTAGTAATAAGATCTAGAGACTTAGCTGGTGCATAACGGCCGCAGTTTATTTGAAAGCGTAAAACAAACCTCACATTTTATGGTCATCTGTACGTTCCATGATTTCTGCACTGCATCACATGTATAAACTTGTCACACTGATGCATTGCTCTTTACACTCCTTACAGCACTTCCACACAGCCCCTTGTGTGACGGCCTCCCAGCTTTGGTGTCTAGCTCTTGCGGCCTCCAGGCTAACCTTGCAACCCGGGCTGCAAGTGCCGTGATCGGCTGCTGCTGACCCCATGCGGGCCCCTCACCTGCTCCCTCAGTGCCCCTTTGGTAAGGCATACCAAGGACACTGTTTAGCGGCTCGTTAACTTAGGCTAGTGTGTTGCCTTGTCTGTCTATTTTTGTGCTGGTTCCGCTTGCCCTTCCCATTCTGCCACGCCCGCTCTTTGGTGTGGGTGGGCCAACTTCGGGCAGTCAAAATAAGGCTGCTTCCTTGACCTCTCCCCTTCCTAACCACTCTTGCAGTGCTTAATTTGAGCCGGAGCTTTCCGGTGCTGAGCACCAGCACTTAATTGGTTTCCGGGGCTCGGCACCGGGACCTAATTATCAACACCACACTTGGGGCAGTCTGCCACAAGGTGGTGCTGCTCATGTAATTTAGAGATCAGCAGATTAACAGTTGTTTAGGAAAACAATATACATTAAAAAATTGCTAATACATGCCTCCCCAGCCATTCCTTTAGCTTTGGGGACCTGGAATAATCTGAACTGTCGCATTTACATGCGAAAGAGATGGTTAGTGGTTGTTTTGGCAGCGATGACAGGGGTCATGGTTGGTGCAAACTGCAGTGGCCTCCAGGTCAGAGCCCTCGCACTTAATATTTTACAAATTAAGCACTGCACTCTTGTCAAGACTTTCGGCTGATTGGTGGGTTCACACCTCGCCAGCCAATCGCCAGCCCCCTCCTTGTTGCCCTGCTCTTTCGCAGGCATCTCTCTGTCCCTGTGAGGCCCCGCCCTCGGCAGACGTTCCTCACCAGCCTCTTGTTGTCCATCTTTGCCTCCCTGGTCAGCGCCATATGTATGTTTATTTAATAGAAATTTCCTGATTACTTACGGGAGACCTTAGTTCATGCAAGAACTAGCTTTCCTTGTCCATATCCTTCTAGGGTGAGGTGGTGAGTTTGCTGGAGCGGGTAAAATAAAAATATTTTGGTATACCCAATCCATTTACATAAGTTTTATTAAACCGACTAAGAAACTAATTCTAATGAATAATAATGTGTGGTAATTGAACTAATCAACCTTATTAACCAAGAGAATATACGTGGGAATGCATTTGCATGGCTAAAATAATAAAGTAAACTAAGTTTGTACGCATATTAAATTTATATGTTTAGTTTAGGCAATGTTAATGTGTTTTGCGCTTAAATAAACCAGCATTAACGGCTTTAAATGTCGCATATGGCTAGATAAACGCATACACATAAGGGTATTAGTAAGGGAATAACATTGTTTTATTCATTTCCATGTATTAATTACGTTTTGCGGTTCTTTACCTTAAGTTGACTATTTCGGCCTGCTAAAAGATGGCCGCCAACTGAATCCACACTAAAGTACATGACTTCATGCAATTGACAGCAGAGGAAGGCGTCTGCACTGACTACGTAGCAACCTCTCCATGAACCCCTGAACCAGGTCCATGAAGACTACTCTGGGCGAGATGCCAATGTCCCTGAACACGGATGAAAATGTTGCAAAGTGGGAACCAAAAGCCACCTTTCCACAATAGACTGATACTTTCCTGACCTGGGAACGATTTTCCCATACGCCGAGTTTAATACATCATCCGTATGAGAATTTTTAAATTGTTGCTTAAAATCTTGGGACGGGGCTGAATTCAGCCAATGAAAAGCCTAGAAAATATGAAATGTTTCTATTATATGTAAATTTTAGAATAAATATTAGTAGTCCAGAGAGGGAAATTAGGTTACCACCCAACGAGCTTGAGACGCACCCTGATCGATGCTTTCCACTACGTTTGACAGCAGAGGACGGGACGCTAGACTCTTTGATGATTTTCTGAGGACCCGATTCTGACTTAGAAAAACGACAATAAGCCAGAATAAGTCATTATGACACAAGATTCTAATGCATTTGTTAGGATTTTTAACCTGCAATTTAATTAGATAATGAAAATGTATTGTTTAAGAACTGTGTTGGGTGGTTATTTCTTGAAATGTTCATTTTATTAGTATAAGAATTGAAGTGTTTGTCATCAAATCACTAGTTCAACTAAATGATCTAATTGGCCCCTGGATGGAGGAATTGGTAGGATAAAATTAAATAGATATGGTCTCCTCCATCCAAGGGAAATAAAGCTGTAGTTCGGAAGGGAAATTGAAACCCACTCTCCTCTGTAGGCACGGATAGATTGATGAGAATGAATGTTGGTGTTATGGGCCCCACCAGCGTATGATGTATGAATGTGTGTGTGACTGTGGAATCATTCCGTCCGTGGAAGCAGGAGGAGATTTTGTGTTCTGAACTGCACCAGTTTTCTTGGTAGCAAGATGATGGTTTTTATTGTCTAGGTTTGATGAGTTGTATATATATATATAGTTAACAGTATTCTGGGTAGCTAGAGATGAGTTTTATTGTTTTAGTTGATAATTTTGGCATGTATATATAGCTTATTGATTATCGATTGATATTGATATATGTATTAACACTATATGTTGAAGTCGTATTTAGTTCTATGTAGTCTGTACGGCTTCTGGGATGTAAGAAGTCGGTGACAATTCCGTAGTAGGACAGAGGTAAGCGCTGTTCTCGGAAAAGACGGGATTGTGGTTGCCCGTAGGTATACGGGGAAACGCGTAAAAATTGGAGTTGCGCGTCGCATTGTTTGGGTTCAATTCGGTGACATCGCTGTGTGTCGCCATTAGAGACAAATTTCTGTGTGAGAGAAGTGTATATGATAGCAAAGAGTTATTTGTGAAATTTCAGTCTAAAGTACCAGGAAACCAGTAGGTATGCCGATAACGCTTTTTACTGAAAAGGTAGCAGGTGTTCTCTGAGCTTGTTAGAAGGACAAGGTAGATGTAAGCGCTGCTTTGTTAACGAATGTTATAATTCTGTAGTAGGACAGATTGTTCGCTGTTCTCGGGAAAGCAGAATTCTGTGTGAATGAACAGTACTTCTTTGTGTGAAAGTGCGTGAATTAAATAGCATTTGAATTAATTGCGGAACTCTAGTTTTATTTCTCAGGAGCATTACGTTTCCAACTATGTGTTTTAATTCCGGAGAGAACAGTTAATTCATGCGTAACTAATGCGTGGTAGAAGGGTGAAGTAGAGGGATGCGCTACTTTGCCAACGGACGTAATACTTCTGTAGTAGGGCAGAGGTAAGCGCTGCTCTCGGGAAAACAGGATTCTCGTGGGAAAGGTCTTTTGCTATTCTGTGGTTAGCGGAGCAGACAATGGAGATGTTTGTACGTTGTAACTAACCAGTACTGTAAATTTGAAACAAAGTCTACTGAGTAGTTTTGTAAAGGAGGGGTAGACTGAGGACAGGAGTCAGGAGTAGAAGCCGCTGCAGTGATTGTAGACGTCAGAAGGACCGCGCTGGGATTGGACAGCTAGTCAGTGACGTAGACGCTCCAGGATTGGTGCGTTAGTGTGAGTCGCGCAGGGATTGGAAGTTGTGACAACGACGTAGACGCTCCAGGATTGGTGCGTTAGTGTGAGACGCACAGGGATTGGAAGTTGTGACAGTGACGTAAACGTGCCAGGATTGGTGCGTGAGTAAGAGTCGCGCTACTATTGGATTAAAGATCGTACAGAGGTAGAAAAGACTAAAGAGTTCACAAAAGACAGGAAAATGTATTATCATTCACCCGAGAGAAAGAAAAAGTCTGTGTTCAGTAAATTGAAAAATTTATTTGTAAAAGACAAGAAAATTGGGAGTAGGGAAGGACAGTTACTCCCTCCGGCAAAGACCCCCGCATCCTTTATGGTTGCGAAATATGGGTACCATACCTGTATCTGGTTAGATAATTGGTCAAAGTATACAAAGGAAGACGGAGTTCTAGCGTTTCCAGAGGATGGGTCTTTTAATTTGGCCATATTAAGGAACCTACGGGAGAGGATGATGAGTTTAGATCCGCGACCCAGACCTACACAGTTTGAGGCATTGACAGAGTGGGAAGACGAGATGCATGAGCGAGAAAAACAGAGAAATGGGTCTAGGTACCGGTACATGTTCGGGCGGCCCAATGATCGAGAAACTCATAGCGATAGAATGAGGAGGTGGCGAGATGCCAGTATGACAGAAGGATTATTTCCTCTTAGAACGGAAGGAGAAAGTGGAGGTAGAAAATGCCTAGAAAAGAGAAATCATGTAGATTACGGAGGTATGGGGCTAATGAAACTGACGATGACGTTCTAGATGACATGTTTTATAAAAGCCCGCCTCCGTACAGACAGGAACCAGAAACGCCAACCACAGGAACCCCAGTAAGAGAGACTTTGAGAATCATTAAAACAGAAGTTATGACCCCAGAAGTAAAACGAAGAAATTCACTTAAAGAGAAGGGAACTAGGGTTGAGAACGAAAATTCTAGAGAACTAGAGGAAACCACCTTAGAATTAACTGAGAAAATAAGGGAACTAACGAAAAATCTAGAAGCAGTTACAGTCCCTGTGACCATAGGTCCTGTTATGCCTATTTTTGAGCAGCAGAAAAACAGTGAGCATGGGCTAACAGTTCCGTATGTGAACCAAAGACAGGCAGAACAGCCCCTGATGAAAATGAAAGAAAGTTCCTGGGGACATGCTATGGGTAAAGGTGAACTACCTGTGTCAAAGAATCCATTTTATTGTTCTGATACTGCTGAGAGAAACCGAAGGGTAGAGGGATCAATGTTAGAACCACAGAGACTGACAGAACCAGGAAATATAGAAAAGTCAGTAAGCATAACTACTGAAGATTTGAATGACTGGCTAAAAGGTTTGCAGGATAAAGAAAAAGAATCACATACCATTGATGTTGCAAAACTAAGGATGGTGTTAGAAGAACTGATAGTAGGGACAATTCCCACAGAAAAACTGAAAAACTACCAAGATGAGGAACTACTGTTCCTATGCAAGAGCATCACTTGGAGAGCGAAGAATTTACATGACAGACTAGCAGAAATAGCGAGTGAAATGGGAATTGACATGGACAAGGTAAAAGCTTTACAGAAACCATACAGAGTGGATTTTACAGAAAAAGACATTGAGAATCTGAACGCTGCAGGACGAATAGGGCAGATTAGGGACATAATCACAGTATTAAGGAAATGGGGAGATGTGGACAAATGGAAGAGCAGGAGGTATAGGAAGCGAGATGACATCTCAGATAGAACATTCCCAGCGTTTCCCGTGAGAGAAAAAGAAAAAGCGGTAATGGAGTTACCTATGAGAGAGATTCCAGGAGGAGGATATGTGCATGTCCCATGGACCAGACAGGATATTTTGTCATTTACAAATGACTTCCCTAGATTACGGGAAAAGCCGGTAGAGTGGTACAGACAGGTAGACAGATTTGTGAAATTATCCAAAGTGCTGTGGATTGATTTGAGTAGTCTGTTCGATATAATAGTGCCAGCAGACTTGTGGGCAGAATGTAAGATAGTCATAGACTGGCCCACTAAAGAATACCCGAGAGATCCCAAAACAGGAGCTCCAGACCCGGAGGTCATGAAGAAGTATGAACAGGTCATGGCCTTCTTGAAGAAGAAAGTGCCCCCAAAAGAAACAGATTGGGTTAAAATAGATCGAACACATCAGGAAGCGAAAGAGTCAGTCCACGCATATTATGAGAGGCTAATTCTGGCGTTCAAACAGTTTAGTGGGGATGACAGCCTGGGAGAAAAGGACCTGAGCCATTTTGTGTACAGATTTGTGTATGGTCTGCGTCCTGAGATTGGGGACATGATCAAGCAGCACACCGTGGACTGGCAGAGCAAGAAAATAGATGAGATCCTGAGACATGCTAAATACTTTAGTGATGAAATTGAGGCAAAACAGCGGAAATTAAAAGAGAAGGCAATGTGGGCTCAAGTAAAAGTTGCAGAGAGACAGGAAGCTCAGCTAATAGAACAAGCCAATAATCCCAGCATAAAATCAAAGTTTGGTCCAGGAGAGGGAAAGGGTAACATTGAGGAAGCCAAGAAGAAGTTTCCCTGTCACAACTGTGGCAGGTTAGGGCATTGGAAATCCGAGTGTAAAAATCCACCTCTTGCTAATGATGAAAATCCGTCATTAAATCCACAGGTGCAGTGTGAGGGGAGTGGCCCATCGCCGCAACAGCAGAAGGCTGTTGGTCTGCAGAATCAGGTGCCAAAACCACCATTACCACAGAGCCGGAGTGCACAAATATATAGCAAAGAAACGGGATTCTACAATGAAGAACAGGTAAACAAACCGCAACGCGCGAGCGCTGTGTCACAATATTGGATGCACAATGATGAAAGTGAGCCAGAAGAAATCTATTGACGGTGCCGAAAAGAGGAAGCAGAGTGCGTACTTGGCGCATCTCTAGAAATAGATCAGACAGGACCATTTGTAGATGGGAAAGTTAATGATGAAAATATTACTTTATTAGTAGACACTGGAGCTACACGATCCACTGTCAGATCAGCAGATGTGAAAAATCTTCCTCTTTCGGATGAAACAATCCAAGTAGTTGGTGTGTCAAACACCCAGATAAAAACGTACCTTACTGATCCTGTAAAGGTCAGAATAGGGAAATTTTCAGACATGCATAGATTCGTGGTGTGTGACACCAGTCCTGTGAATCTATTAGGGAGGGATTTGTTGTGCAAAATGAATTGCACCATATTCTGTACACCAGAGGGAATAGCTTTTGAAACACCAGACGAGGATGTCCTGTATAAAATGACCATAGCTAATCGAGAGTGTGAGGTTGCTGGAACCTATGCAGTATTCAATCCAGATGAATTGCCCCCGGAATTGAAACAGACAGTGAAAGCAGTGGTCTGGGACTTCACTGGGGAAGATGTAGGCCTGATGAGAAATGTAGACCCAGTGAGAATCGCTGTAAAAGAGGGAGCTGTTTACCCCAACATTCCACAATACAGACTAACCCCAGAAATAATAGCCGGGGTAACCCCTTTAATTGAGAAGATGATTCAGCAAGGAGTGCTGAGGGAAATAATGAGCAGTCCATGTAATTCGCCTATCATGGGACTGAAAAAGCCAAGTGGAAAATTCAGGATTGTGCAAGATTTGAGAAAGGTTAACAAGATTAACAAGTTAACCGTTCGGTGCACGCTGCGCTTTATAAATGTTTTAAATTAGAAATTAGAAATTAGATTGTTTTTTCCTGTTGTCCAATTGTTCCAAATCCCTCAGTGATTTTATATCAGATCCCACATGATGCAGAATGGTACACAGTAATTGATTTGTGTCGTGCTTTCTTTTCCATACTGTTACATCATGACAGCCAGCCACTTTTTGCATTTAGGCTCGGAAACCGTATTTTGGCATAGTGCCGAATCTCACAGGGGTACACAGAGAGCCCTTCCATTTTCAACCAGCTGTTAATGAAATCTCTGGAAAGCCTTACCATGCCTGAGAATTCAGTGTTGGTCCAGTATATTGACGACCTACTAGTGGCGTCAAAGACACGTGAGGCTTGTGAAACAGACACCATAGCTTTGCTAAATCATCTGGCAGATGGAGGTCTTAAGGTATCTCCAACAAAATTGCAGTACTGTAAGAAGGAAGTGACATACTTGGGTCATAATATTGAGAAAGGCCTGAGAAAAGTAACCATAGACAGAATCCGAATCATTAGAGGAATGAGAGCTCCAATGACCCAAAGAGAAGTAAGAATGTTCCTAGGAATTGTTGGGTAATGTCGTCAGTGGATAAGTAATTTCTCCCTGATTGCCAAACCATTGGTGAAATTGACAAAAAGTGAGGTGAAGGACCCCCTTGAACTGAACAAAGAAGAATTGGCGGCATTCAAACAGCTGAAAAACAGTCTTTGTGAAGCCCCTGCACTGGGTATGCCAGACTATGAAAAGGAGTTTGAGCTATACTGTAGTGAGCGAAATGGGTGTGCACTTTCAGTATTGATACAGAAACATGGAAGACAAATGCTAGATCCAGTGGCAATAGGCCTGCCAGGATGCCTCAAAGCTGTAGCGGCTACATGCCGAAGCCTAGAGCAGAGTGAGGGAATTGTGATGGGGTATCCAGTAAGAGTGTTTGTACCCCATAGTGTGGCGATCCTTTTAACAAGGAGTCGAACACAGTTCATGTCAGATAGTCGGCTTACTAAGTATGAAAATGTCATTTTAGGTGCAAACAATGTATGTCTGGAAAGATGTGTGAATGTGAATCCAGCTACACTTTTGCCTGACGCAGAAAGAGTGGAGATAAGAGAAGAAGCTGATCATGATTGTCTGGATGTGCTTGATTATTGCACGAAACCTCGTCCTGATATAAGAGATCTACCACTGCCAGAGAGTGATCATGTGTTTTTTGTGGATGGACCATGTTTGAGAACGGAAGAAGGAGTGTTGAGTGCAGCCTATGCAGTATGTACAGTCTCAGCAGTTATAGAGGCATCGACCTTGAAAGGAGTTAGATCCGCCCAAGTAGCTGAAATAGTGGCATTAACCAAGGCATGCAAGATTGGGAGAAATGCAAGAGTGACTGTGATGACTGATAGCCAGTATGGCTTCATAGTTGTCCACGATTTCGGCCAACTATGGCTGCAAAGAGGTTTCCTGACCTCAAGTGGAACTCCCATAAGGAATGCAGAAGTGGTTGGGAAATTGCTTGAGGCAATACAAATGCCCAAAGAATTGGCTGTGGTAAAATGTGCTGCTCATGGACAAGGTAGTGATTACATCACTACCGGAAACCGGTTTGCTAATGACATGGCTCAGTATTGTGCCCGAAACAAATATTCGATAAATCGGTCTAAGGAAAAGGAAATGTCTTTTTGCTCCATAATGTTTACTAACGTTGTGGGAACATGGGATGAAGTGAGGCAATTGCAGAATGAGGCAGGGGATGAGGAAATGAGACAGTGGGTAAAAGCAGGATGTGCCCCCAGAGAAAAGGATCATGTGTGGGTCTATCGGGATGGAAGACCAGTAATGCCTGATAGCATGATGTCACCCATGGCACGGATGTATCATGGCCAAGGACATCTGGGAAGGGATGCCATGATAAAGGCCTTTAAACAGACCTGGTATAATCCAAAATTCAGGCTGATTGCAGAGAGTCTCTGTCAGAGATGTTTGACATGTCAACAGTACAATCCAGGAAGAAAAACAGTGGTGAGTCTGGGTACCATAGGTCGGGAAGGAGGACCTTTCACTAGAATGCAAGTAGATTTCATTGAAATGCCCCCTTACAACAAACTGAGGTATGTTTTGGTGGTAGTTTGTCTGTTCTCTAGGTGGTTGGAGGCATACCCGACCAGAAGAAATGATGGAATCACAGTGGCCAAGCTATTGTTGAGGGAATTCATCCCAAGGTACGGATTCCCAATAACCATTGAATCAGACAGAGGAGGACATTTCTACAATGAGATCATGAAACTAATTTGTGAAGCATTGAGTGTACAACAGAAACTGCATTGTGCCTACTGACCAGAGGCTTCTGGTGTGGTCGAGCAAATGAATGGTACCATCAAAAATAGAATTGGAAAAATGTGTTTGGCCACAGGTTTGAAATGGCCTGATGTCTTACCTCTGGTCTTGATGACCATTAGGTCTACTCCAGATAGAACCACAGGTTTGAGTCCACATGAGATCATCATGGGACGTGCCATGAGACATGTGTTTGTGCCAGTCAACAAGCTGATGACTATAACTGATGACATGATTTTGGATTACTGTAAAGGCCTGGCTGACGCAGTTCATTCTGTGTTTCACCAGGTTGGAGCTGATGCCCCCACACTTGAAAAGAAACCAGCCCATGATTTGAACCCAGGGGACTGGGTAAGGATAAAAGTACACAGAAGAAGAAACTGCCTGGTTCCAAGGTGGGGAAGGCCAAGACAGGTCATCTTGACCACAACAACTGCTGTGAAGTGTGCAGGACTGAAAAACTGGATACATGCTACTCACACTCTGAGAGTTCCAAATCCAGCAGACAGCATTGGAAAAGAATACTTTAATGAATCAGAATCAAGTGATGAGTCAAGCAGTGAGAATATAAAAACAAAAGAAAACCCTGAAAGGGGGGAGAATGAGCCAAGACTAGTTCAGACCCCCAGAGAAGAAATCTTGAGAAAAAGATTACAGATTTCAGATACTTCAGATTCTGGAGATGAGCAAAACGCCAATGGTGAACACAGAAAGAAGAAAAGAAAAGAAAAGAACATTCCGTCAGAAGTAACATTTACACCAAATGAGAGAGTAGAAGAAATTCCACCTGAGAAAATATTGGAAGAAGAAGAAGAAGGGACAGTTGTAGAAAGAGAGGGACAGATTGCGGAAGATCCCCGAGGAGGTGTAGGGAACTGCAACACCCAGACAGGTGAAGGGACAATAAGTCAGCAAGAAGATTGCGTGCCAGAGACCCGAGGAGGGACAGAAGTAGGGCCAACCCAAGAGGTGGAAAAGTAGACTTCTGAAAAAGAAAAATCAAATGAAACAGAATCTGAAGACAGTGAAACGGAGATACCAGAAGGTCGAGTTCTGAGAAAGAGAACTTGGATCGAGGAAAGAAACGGCAAAGACGGCAAACCAAGAAGGAACGCCAAAGGAGATATCTGGCCAAATAAAATTAAGAAACTAAGATACAGATTGATACGAGCTAAACCCTCAGAGGCTGAACAGGTGAATGAAGTAACTAGTCAGCGTCCAGAGAAAGAGGGAGAAACAGAAGTGTCAGAAGCAAATAAACGAGCAAGAAAGCCAAATCAGAAATATAAGTCACCTGAATGGACGTATGTGGCACTGCCTGAACAAGGAGAAGAGGCAGATAGTCAAGGAAATCCAGAGAAGACTTGGCTGAAATTGATAAAAGAAGAAGAAACCGGGGAAATCCTGAGAGTTATCTTATCCGACATTGGAGAAGAAGTGGAAGATCAGGAAATCCTGCATGTGGATGATGAGAAAGAATTGAAAAACGACGAAAGACCAAGCTGAGTAAATTCAGACGATCCTTGTAGGAATACATAGGATTGAATAAGAAAATTACAATATTTGGACAACCTGATAAGTTTAGCTTTAAAAGCTATAAGAGGCGGAGTAGAAGAGGCTAAGTCAAAAGACACTGTTAAATCTAAACAAGATGGCTAACATAGATGATAATAAGAGTAGATGTACCTTCATGAGAAGATGGTGCAAGACATGTTGCTGTTGTACAGGACTATTAATGCTTCTTTGGAGCGTACTCGCTCTTTTGATCTCTTTCAAAGTAACTTTAGATACATTAGCAGGACATACTGAGAATATGACTAATATAGTGAAGAATTCACAAAAAGTAATACCGGTTAGAACAAGCACAGAGCATGTGCATCAAGACAGGTCAATAAATGATTTCTCTAGTAATGTGTTTTCAAAATTATTATATGAATATGTTAAAACAATGGAAGTAAGGGATTGCTACGTCTGCATGCAATTACCTGCATCTGTTTCAGAAGGGGTGACTTATCATCACCTCCCAGCAACTTATGGAATAACATGTAGCGTCTTAACTAGTATACTTTATCAAGTAGGAAAATTAGAGTATAATTTGTCTAACATAGATAATATTCTTGGACGATTGCCTATGAATAAAGTATTGAATCCAGCAAAAGAAGCTAATACATTAGGAACATTTTTTATAGAGACTAAAGGACTAACCTTAGAGTATATTTTTAAGAACAATTTCACTTGTAGTTTGAAACCAGAGGAGAAAACATTCTTGGATATGGTTGAGGAGAGAAGATTGAAGATACACAAGAATGCAGAAGGACATAAAGAAGGGGAAAACATTTGGGCAATAGATGGGAACAAGCAAACGCAAGGTGATGTGAGACCAACCATAGCTATAGATTCACCACAGAAAGGCAAATTAAGCATCATGAGAGAAAGATCCCAGTATGATTACATATACATAGGGACAAGTGAGTGTCATGATACATACTTCATTGCATCTGGATGGGGATTTAGAGTTGGAGAAGACCCCGTTTTTCCTGGATTGTATTATATTTGTGGGATTAAGGCTTATTACAGGCTGCCTGACCATTGGTATGGCACATGTTATGTAGGCCTAGTCTTTCCAAAAATCTTTCATATGGATAGAGTAGAAAATAGTGGACCAAATAACCTACTAATGCGTAGCAGAAGAGAAACCTGGTTAGAAATTGTAGGTGATATTTTTGGAGCCTTGATACCAGCAGTGGGAATATCTTTGAATGCAAATAATATTCGGAAGCTGTCCACCATTGTGGATCGTTTGTCAACAAGCACAGCTGGAGGATTTCTATTGGTAAATACTGAATTAGTTGCCATGCGTGCTATGATTATGCAAAATCGACTTGCCCTTGATATTCTATTGGCAAAAGAGGGTGGAGTCTGTGGAATGTTGAAAGTTCAACATCGTTGCACTTACATTCCTGACGAAAGCAGAGATCTAAAAGTCTATATCAAAAATATTACAGAATTGCATGACGAAACAAAACCACTGGAGGTTGAAAGTATCTGGACTAGAATTAGTAATAAGATGGCTGCTATAAAAGCTTTCTTAGGTAAATTAGGTAGAACTATAATAGGGAAAATATTATTTCCAGTAACCTGTGTGATTTTCCTATTATTACTACTTAGATTAGGATGTATGTGTTGTAGATATAGAAGAAATAAAAAGAAGGTTAAAAGAGAAATTTACAAAAAGAGAGAAAAGAAACCAGAAAAAGATCTCAATGAAATAGAAATGGAAGAATGGAAGGAGAGTATGTATGATAGAACCCAGAGAGAAGATGAAAGGGAAACAGAATTTTAATTAAGCAAAAAGACATTTCAAATTTCTGCAAAAGGGAAAAACCAAATTGAAATTTGTGGGTTGATTTGGTGGTGATAAAATCACCAAAGGGGGGATTGCTGGAGCGGGTAAAATAAAAATATTTTGGTATACCCAATCCATTTACATAAGTTTTATTAAACCGACTAAGAAACTAATTCTAATGAATAATAATGTGTGGTAATTGAACTAATCAACCTTATTAACCAAGAGAATATACGTGGGAATGCATTTGCATGGCTAAAATAATAAAGTAAACTAAGTTTGTACGCATATAAAATTTATATGTTTAGTTTAAGCAATGTTAATGTGTTTTGCGCTTAAATAAACCAGCATTAACGGCTTTAAATGTCGCATATGGCTAGATAAACGCATACACATAAGGGTATTAGTAAGGGAATAACATTGTTTTATTCATTTCCATGTATTAATTACGTTTTGTGTTTCTTTACCTTAGTTGACTATTTCGGCCTGCTAAAAGATGGCCGCCAACTGAATCCACACTAAAGTACATGACTTCATGCAATTGACAGCAGAGGAAGGCGTCTGCACTGACTACGTAGCAACCTCTCCTTGAACCCCTGAACCAGGTCCATGAAGACTACTCTGGGCGAGATGCCAATGTCCATGAACATGGATGAAAATGTTGCAAAGTGGGAACCAAAAGCCACCTTTCCACAATAGACTGATACTTTCCTGACCTGGGAACGATTTTCCCATACGCCTAGTTTAATACATCATCCGTATGAGAATTTTTAAATTGTTGCTTAAAATCTTGGGACGGGGCTGAATTCAGCCAATGAAAAGCCTAGAAAATATGAAATGTTTCTATTATATGTAAATTTTAGAATAAATATTAGTAGTCCAGAGAGGGAAATTAGGTTACCACCCAACGAGCTTGAGACGCACCCTGATCGATGCTTTCCACTACGTTTGACAGCAGAGGACGGGACGCTAGACTCTTTGATGATTTTCTGAGGACCCGATTCTGACTTAGAAAAACGACAATTAGCCAGAATAGGTAATTATGACACAAGATTCTAATGCATTTGTTAGGATTTTTAACCTGCAATTTAATTAGATAAAGAAAAGTTATTGTTTAAGAACTGTGTCGGGTGGTTATTTCTTGAAATGTTCATTTTATTAGTATAAGAATTGAAGTGTTTGTCATCAAATCACTAGTTCAACTAAATGATCTAATTGGCCTCCGGATGGAGGAATTGTTAGGATAAAATTAAATAGATATGGTCTCCTCCATCCAAGGGAAATAAAGCTGTAGTTCGGAAGGGAAATTGAAACCCACTCTCCTCTGTAGGCACGGATAGATTGATGAGAATGAATGTTGGTGTTATGGGCCCCACCAGCGTATGATGTATGAATGTGTGTGTGACTGTGGAATCATTCCGTCCGTGGAAGCAGGAGGAGATTTTGTGTTCTGAACTTCACCAAGTTTACTTTAGGATTTATAGGTGTGATGAATGTTCCTCCCTCCACTAACCCTTCTCCACTCCACCATTAAGTGTGCCTTTCTTTTCTGTTTATTCTTGCATGTCTCCACCCCCTTCTCGACTCACACTATCATCAGTGGCAGCTGCCACAAACAAAGGGTAGTGGGAACGCTGGAGGGGGATCGTGCGGGGGGGTGTTAGTAATATATATATTTTTTAAAGAACTTGCCTGAAACCACCGGCCGCCTCCAGCGTCACACCTCTTGTCTCCTTTCTGTCACTAGTAGCCCCTGGGACAGACACTCCTCCAATCCCGTGCAGCTCTCATGCTATGAGAGCAGCGCAGGGATTGGCATGAGAGGGCTGGAAAGACTCTCCGCTCAGACCAAGGAGTCTGTGGGGTTTCTCCAGCCTGGCTGTTCAATGCAGCTGGACTGGGGAAACCTAAGTGCGCATGTGTGTTTGGTTGACCTGAGATGACCAGCCACACATATGTACGCAATTAGGGAGTGCACATAGCACTCCTCTTCTCTCTCCCATGCTTCGGCCATGCCCCTCCCTACAGCGCTGGCTCCGAGCCGGCAAATGAAAAATAAAATGATGCTAGAACATCTGTTTATTTTTCATTTGCTGGCTCTGAGTCAAGCAGTGGAGCAACGCTCCTATGCCATTACAGAGGAGCCGCCACTGCCTATCATCTCCTGCAGCTAATGATTAAGCCACACAAGACACAGCATCTAGGCTTACCGTGTGTAGGAAGGAGAAAAGAACGAAAGGAAGATGTGTGAATTGAGGACTCAAACGAAGAAGACTAGGATTGGGAGTAATGTAGATCACCAAGTAATCGGGACATTATCTTCTTGTCTGTCTTCCTTCCAGCCTTTATATATGTGAGGATATAACGAAGCCCCATGAACTGAGAACACTAAACCAATACACAACTTCAGATGTAGTACCTAACTCATATTTATTGACTCAAATCTATAATAGAGAACCAGATTTCCACACTTGAGAACCAGAAAACACTTTTAGAATCCAATGCATCCAAACTATGGCTACCAGTCTAAATGGCTGCTGTACAGATTTCGCAGAGAGGAAACCCACTAATCTCTGCCTAGGAGGCAGCCATGTCCCTTGTGGATAGTCATTGAATTCTGCTGGGATTTTCCTGGCCTAATGCCACTTAAGCTTTTGAAATAACAAGTCAAACCCTTTCACAGAAATAGCAGTCAAAGTTTTTTTGTCTACAAAATGGTCAACAAAGCATCAAAGGAGCGGAAACCATTCATCCTCTTCTGATAGTTTTACTGGACCCTATGAGCATCCATGAATGGAGAGAACACTTTTTGTACATGTACCACAATTTGTGGATTCGCTAAACCTAGTGCTTGAAATTATTTGTAAATAATTGTAATCTTTTGTTTGGGGGAGGTGAGTGTTATTTTGAAGCAAATAAAATACAGCTATTTAGGAACTAAGTGTATTGTGAAAATATCAAGTTGATGTTTGGGGCCAGTATGGTTGCATTACTATAAATTATTTAAAGCTGATATTGTTGTGATAATTCGATCTTACTTAACACTGGACACTTATTATAATGGCAGGGCTTGTGTAGGAGAGTAGGATCTGCACTTATGTTGCCCCCACTTTTTTTCTGATGTATACACTGGTTTCTGGCTATAGTCTGGCTGGGTCCCTGCTAATCAGGGACCCAGTCTCTCTGTTCTCTCTAAACGACTTGGAGTGCATATTAGATGCATTAGTGATTGGATACTGTGGTGCCTTATGAGCCCCTAGTATATGGTACCTTAGGTGCCAAGGGCATAGGTACTTTACAGGCCTACCAGGGGCTGAAGCATGTATTATGCCACCCCTGGGAAGCAGACTAAATCTGACACCTCAGGCCTCCTACTGCAGCCTGGGTGAGGTAGTGTTAGCACTCCTCACAGAGGTATAGGTTCCAATATCTCACCATACACACACATATAAACCTATCAGCCACCCCTATGGCAGGCCCTATCAATCCTGAGGGCAGGGTGCTTGGTTTACAATGTGAGGGGGTGCCTCTGCCTGAGCAGGGCCCCTCTAGAGCTGGCAGGGTCTATTCCCTGTGGCTGTTTGTGGATGCGGTTAAACCATATACTCTTAAGTGCATTATAACCTCCCGGTTAATGCTAACTTTGGAATGACTGCATCAAAACATGTTGTGTTTGGTGTCAAACATCTTGGAATCATACCCCCACACCAGTAACTGGTTTGGGAGTATGATCCCACCCTTCTAGAGGAGATGACATGTACGCACTGTGGAAACACGGTAGAAATCTGAAAGAGCCCTGGCATCACAAAATGGATGCCACCAGCACAGACACTGGGCTGCCCTCCTGCTACTGACTGAAACTCGCAGTGGAGGAGGCCCAACAATAGGCATCCTGTCACAGGGAGGTGTCACCACCTTCCACACAGGATTTAGTGTATTGGAGCTGGGTGGGTGCACTCTTAGAGTGCTTTGAAGTCCTGCACTGGGGAAGCAGTAGGCTCCTCTGTGCATATGCCAGCTCAAACCGGTTCAGGGGCTACCAGCCCCTGCTCTGGCGTGAAACTGGACAAAGGGAAGTGGGTGTAACCACCCACCCCTCTGACCCTCCTAGAGGAGTGGTCATAGAGCTAATTCCTCCCTTTCTTTTACTATAAGATAGGAACACCTTGCCATTGCAAGTTAGATAACCCTGGACGACGCTTTACAAGAAGAATCCTGGCCCTTCAACGTTCCACTACCTTTGGAAGACAGAAGAATCTCCCTTGGAGTCAAGGAGTGACTCCCCTGCTTGGCAGGCACCTGAAACTCTAATCAACAGTCGCAAACTTTCCCGCTCCCGCCGGAGTCCGAAGACCCTGCAGCCCCGGAAGTGGATTTCCTGACTTCTCGACGGCCATTGTGAGTCTCCAGCAGAGCTGAGGCGAGTGGATACCACGAGTGACGAGGAACCGCAATACATGGGAACCGTGCACTATTGTCAAGTGCAACCCCTTCACGACGTTCTACAAACTTGTGCTTTGGACCATTTATGGCCCAAGCCTCCAGCAGGTTTTGCAGCAAAAATCAGCAGCCTACCCCGTCCAGAGTGACCGTGGGCTCCTGTGAAGCATTTCCTCAAGAGGCGTCTTCGAGATCCTTTGCCCGTTGGCTTGTGGGTCCCCCGAAGACTTTATCAACTCAAAGGGCTCCCCTGGTTGCTCCAGGCCTGCCCTCACGCATCCTTGCTGGGTGAGTCCCTCAGACCTTGCTGGTCTGCACCATCGACTTTCTTCACTCCACACAAGACTTGCTGTTGCCAAGGCTTGTTGGCTTCAATCTGGTTGTCGACAGCTGCAGACTTCGTGGGACACTCCGAATCCAGCTGCTGGTCATCGTCAATCCCTACTGGACCTCGTGAGCGAAGAGTCAAAACACTCTTGATCTCCTGAAATCACCCGACATCCGTGGGCATCCATCTTCCTGGCCCCGGGTCACTGGCAAGTGACTGTGAACACTGTCCCTTCAATTTTCAGGTCTTCTACATCTTGAATCCAGCCTTGGATTCCACCGGACACTTCTCCAGTCGCCGCAAGCAGCAAGTCTTCTTTGGTCTCCATAGAAAACAGCGACGCGACCCGACACCCAAAGACACCTATGCACCCGGCTTCCCTGGGTGAGGTAACTCGTGCACTCTGGTGCCCTAGTGTGTGTTGGCCCTCGAATTACTTACCTTGTAAGTGGCTTGCTTGTAGACTTCCTCGAAGTACCCTAAAACTTTAAAAATCAAACCGCGACTTGCTCCATTGCAATCAATAGGGAACCCGCGGCTGTGTTCTCACACTGCACGCGTCTCCCGTGGGTCTGTTACTTACCTGCTCTCACTTCAGTCGTGAAGCCCCAGCGTTTCTACTGGCCCTAGGCCTTGTCATTCTCCAAGTCGACTTTCCTAAACCTCTTTTTTAGTATATGGGCCCCAGCCATATTTGTGCTTAACTTATTGTGAAACGTTGATATTTGAATGTGTTCCTGGCTTCTAATCTCATAAAGAGATTAGTAGAGTGTGTCTAGAAATAAATACATATATATTTGATATATATACCTGTGTGGTGTTTTTTCATTCAGTAATTCAAGAGATTATAAGGTAAAACAAGCTGCTTTACATTCCTCTGAGACTTAGCCTGAAGGCTGCTCTCCACAGCTACCAATAGGATAGCTTTCTTTGTTGCAGCCGCGAGAATTAATGGGAGCCCCCCAAAGACGCTGGAAAAAATAGAATGACAAAAGGCCGGTATCACACCAAAAATAGTTTGGAAGGATGTCACGAGGCCGGAGCCCACAATTTTGAAAAAATGCACCAAGCCAGTTCTTGACGAGGCGTTAAATATAGTTTGAATCAGGGCACCAAAATGAAGTGGGAGATCAGTATTTAAAAGTGCCTGCACCTCGGTACGGGTGTTTGCTACGTGAAGGACAAATGTTTCACGGGACGAAGTCAGAGCGACCTCTTTTTGAGACAATAGAGCCCTTATTCTGCTCATCTTGTTGAACTCTGCCTTCAAGGTTGAAATGGAAGGCCAGATGGATACATCCAGCCGCCCATGCGGGGGTGGGAAAAGGAAATTTTTACAGCAGACAACTCTCTGTGGTACAGTCACTATGTGGGGAATTCCCACTAGCATTCCGCAGCAAGCCTCGTTATTCAAAAGCAAATAACTAGCGTTAGCTAGCAACGTAAAAGAAGGTGTAATAGCTGGCACTGGAATCCCTTTCAGGATGCATGCCAAATTAGGCGCTTGCACATTGCACGCGCCATGCAATTGGATGTGCCTACAGACTACAGAATGATCAGGTGTGGAAGAACATTCCTCACCCTTCAAATAAACTTCTTTACCTTCTCTCATACACCTGTATGTAAATGGGAGTGACCATACTTCATGCAGGAAAGCAGTACCCAATGGTTCATATCTGCCTAGGGCATAATGTTTCATGCACAAACTGAATTTAAACAATGGAAATGGCAATGTGATTAACCCATGGATAAGCCACACAGCTGAGTTCAATTCGGCCACTGAGAAAGGCAAAGGTTCTAACTTTTCAATATGCAGTAATGAGTATGTTGTAACTTTCATGGGCATGAATTGTTGTTTCGCAGTTAGATTAAAAGGAAGGAATAATGATGAAGTATTCATGTAGTCCCAGGGGACTTCCCCAGCTTTTAACGTTTGCAATGTCCATGCAAACTGCATTATGGAACGCAATTGATTCTGACCATGATATAAAACAGACACATCATCCTGCACGATATAAACAACAGAAGAAACGATATTATCTAATGTGTAAATTCTGGAAGAAAGGGTGTTAATGCTATTATCTATAACAGCTAGCACTTTTTCCATATTGGCTTGATCAATAGCTCTCAATCTGGAAGCAGCTTCAATTTGTGATGACTTCCAAACCTCGTTATAAATAGCATACACCCATCTTTTGGACCTGCCACCTACAGGACCTTTTAACAAAATCATTCAAATCTATTTTGTCATGTAATTTAGATAAATGAACTTTAACAGATGTCAAGGTGGAGTGTTGCAGCCAAGATTGGCATAACTTCCCAACGGAGTAGGTAGTAACAGAATGAGAAGATTCAAAGCGAGGGTCCACACGATCCTATGTATACCCAGGCTTCAGACCCAAAAAACGATGTTGACAGGAATCTGAACTCGTCTGCCAAGTCAACCATCCCTCAGAGTTGAACTTAGAAATATTGAAGGATGTATTAGTAATGTACGATTGCAACGCATCAAGGGACAGATCTGTATGATTATCCCAATTTGGATAAGCACCCAGGTCTGGAATAGAGGGGAAATTCAGTTTTTTAGAAGTAGCCAATCCAAAACAGGTGGTCTGAAAAATAGTCGAATTCAAAAATAACATGTGGTTCAGGATGAGGCAGGCACAATGCAAAGCTTCTTTTCCTTGTACCTGCCATGGTTTAGAATCCCAGACAGATTTAAGATCGATAGTATCTTTCCACAGATCATAACCCCTAACCGCTAATTCATCCATAAAGGATTTGGAATATAACAATTTAGTGTGTGTTAGCCTAACCTTCGAGGCAGATTCCGCTGCCATTTTAAAATAAAAGGCGGTAGGTTTTGAAACACTGAAATCAGTAACATAGGCAAATTTGTTCACCAATGTGCTGGAGCTGCCTAAGATTGGCGTTGGACAATGTTCCCATTGTGTATAATTTACAAAATTACGAAAACTATTGGTTTTATGTAGGAAATGATTGCCATAATGTTAATAGCAAAACAACTCTCCGTAATTAGCAGTGTCTAAATACAAATCTTCAGCATCAAAAGCAGCATCATATTTCAAATCAGAAAATAGTGCTTCTATGGCCTGAACATCCCAATCTTCAGAGCGGATGTTTTGTTTAACCACATCACCCATAGAAACACGAAACACATTTGATACATTGATAACCACAGTTGGACCATGAATCTGAAATTTAACAGTATCCCACGCAATCCCATCTAACACAGGCCAGGCAGTAATACTCACAAAAGTCTGGTCTCTTTTCATGATGTGTGATGAGGAGTGAGGGGCCAAAGTTCCATCAATTAGACTAATCGTAGATCTTTCTTTTAGGTAGTGTCCGTTCACAAGACGAAAAAATACCACCACAAATCCGATGGACATAAATAAAAAAATACATATGAGCAGCAGCCAACTGTAAGTCCAAGTGGAATCAAAAAGTGTCTTTTGAACCAAACAGCAAAAATAGAAACTTTTGACGGGGCCCTGGAAGTCATAGAGTTAGTATCAAAGGAGAAGCGTGACTGTGTAACTGCGGTTGATTGTAAAACAGGTAATGTTACATCTGCCGGATAAGCATGAAGTATCTTCAGGTAGACCACCAGCCGGTGGTAGCAACAAAGGATCAGTAACTGTATGCATCGCGATGGCAACATCAGGCATGGTGGTAGGAGCCGGAGCCAAAACAGAATTTCTCAGCATAGCAGGCCAAGAGACCGCTGGAGTCATACTATGAAGAATCGGCCACTCGCTGTAGTTTGACATTGTCAATGGAGATGTACCTGTTATCCTTGCGACCAGGAAGTGGAGATAAAATGACTGTTCTTGTACCCTGCACGCCAAGCACTGGAACCGGGGCACGATAAGAGGGGCCGAACTACTTCTTGTTCTCCACTTTCTCACGGACCAGGTCACCAACTCGAGGTAGCCAGCCGACTACCGGAATCTGAAGTTCAGCATCAGATGTGGAGGGCAAGTGTTCCTTCGCAAGACTATCTCTAGTCTCTTGTAGAGTCTGTAACACAGCACAGTGATCATCTACGTCAAAGGGTGCGGCAGACGCCGCCATGTCTAGACCATCAAGGTCCGGGACAAACATTTTTATGCCAAAGAGCATCATGTATGGGGTCCGCCCACCCAGAGACCTTCTAGGGAGATTATTAAGTGCACGTTGGACGTTATACAAATGGGCTAACCAGTTCCGGCCAGTGCCTAAAACCCTAGCTGTCAAGGATTGCTTTAAGTCACGGTTCATCCGCTCCACTACACTATTACCCTCAGGTCGGTATGGAGACGAAAATTTGACTTGGACCCCCAAATTTTTCATGGCTTCTTTGTTCGCCTTAGAGGCGAACGCAGGGCCCTGATCAGAATGAAAGGTCCCACACGCAAAACTTCCCACAAAGACATGCAAATCCCTGATGACAGTACGGGTATCAGCACTCCTTTGTGGCCATACCCACAGAAAACATGTGCACGAATCCACTGCAACTAAGACATACTTGTACGCAGTATCAGAGGAGAATGGACCACAGTGATTCAGATAAACACACCCAAGTGGTTTATTGGATATGTACAACTAAGTTTGTGGTGGACGCGCAGCAGTTGAAGGTTTAATCTGCTGGCAAATGTCACAATCAAGAACATACGTGCGAGCCTGTTTATATAACCCGCGCCACCAGTAACGTTGTTGTAACAGAGAAACAGTTGCTGCAACGCCGGCATGGGCAGACGCCATACCCTCGTGAGCCGCTGTTATCAACGATGGTCTGCAGTCCGCGTTGGGAATCAATATGTCACCAACGTCGTTAATTCTCACTAAAGGGACTTTATCAGGACTTAAGAGATAATTGTAACGAGAAGGGAAACCCCTTGGGTAATTACTTCCCTTCTCTGTAGCAGCAATAGCTGCCAAGATGTCATCATCGATCTTACTTTTGGATCTTGTAACTGCTGCTACTAAATATGTCGCCACTGCTGTTTTCGCTGCTTCGTCAGCTAAGCTGTTACCGACAGCGTGGACACCAACTCGCTGGTGCCCAAGAATGTGAATTACATTTATGAGAGGCAGATGTTCTTTAAGTTCTGCCACTCGAACCCAAAGCATTTTATGCTTAATTGTGCTACCTTTGGAATCACGATATTCATTTTGAGACCAAAAGAATAGATTGTCGTTGAAGGACTGAACACTGTAAAACGAGTCACTTACTATAAGAGTAGTGACTCGAGGATCAGCAAACTCCAGTGCAAGCACCAGAGCACGTAGCTCCGCCAACTGTGCGGTACAATCACCCAATGACTGCTTATGCACGACATCAGATTGGAATTCACCATTTACGAAAGTACCTGCCACAATTGCGCAAGCTGCTGAATAGGCGTGCTTCGATCCCGTCGCCGGTTGCGCCGAACAGTCAATATAAATGACACAATGGTAATCTTCGAGCGGGCGCAAAGACAGAGGAGCCAGATGAACAAATTCATATTGCACGTACTCCTGCGTCTGTAATGAGGCATCAAAGATGTAAGTGACATCTGGCGATGTCAGTGAAGTGGCCCATTGTATCCAACGTGGATGCAAAGCTTTTGAATTGGGTACACTGGCTTTCGTCACTGCCTCTAGGGCAGGATACGGTGTGACCACAAACATGCGTTTTCCTTGCGACAGTGCTCGTTCTTTAAGAATCGCCATCTGCACCGCAGTCAACACTTTTTTCGACAGAGGAAAAGCGCAGTTCAGCCGAAGTGTACAGGTGTGATTTGTATGCAATGGGGACGGTATCGCCCTCATTGAACGTTAAGTACGTGAAACCCACTGCGTCTGGCACAATTCTTATTACCAGGTTTGTGTGGTTATTACGTGTCAGTAAGTATTTTGAAGCAAGAAGATCAGCCTGCAATGACTGCAAAATAGCTGAATGTTCTGGCAGCCAGCTCGATTTGGAAAAAGTAGGTTGTACCAAGGCATATAGCGGCTTGATACGCTGGGCATAATCGGGAATGTATGTACGACCGAAATTCAGAAAGCCCAGTAAAGATTGTAATTTTTTCAGTGTTGTCGGAGCACGCAAACATGTGCACTTTTACAGAAAGTGAGGAGCTAAGCCTCGACCCTCATTGTTGAGCTTGTAGCCCAAAAACAACACTGTATACTCTGCAATGTGAGACTTCGCAAAGTTGAATTTGTAACCGAAGTCTGCAAACATAACAATAATGCGATCAACGCGACACAGATGCGGCCACAACTCGTCCGTGAGATAGATATCATCAACATACGAGTACGCATCTGGGTCAATGCTCTCTAACAGAGAGACTACTCATGCGGCAAAGACGCCAGGGCTGTTTTAATAGCCCATGGCCAGTCTTTTAAATTGTTTTTGCTTGCCACCAGAAGTAAACGCTGTCCACTGACTACTAATAGAGGACAGGTTATGGCTGTAAAAGTCATTGGATATGTCAAGTGTGGTTTTAAACCTTTTACGCACAAGACTATCAACTAGGGCAGAACTGTGGGTATTCTGTACCGCGCACGTCCGGCAATGAGAGTTTAGGTGCCGGTAATCCAAAACTAGGCGGTACGACCCATCAGGCTTCGTTACAGTGAATAAAGGATTATTCATTGGTGACACACATGTTTCAATAACACCCTGATATTCCAATTGCTCAAGGATTTCCGCGACGTGAGATCTAGCTTCGCGGCGCATGGGATATTGAGGTTGTGGTTGAGGAATAGACCGTAAAGGAATCTCATGGCTGGGGGACAATTTATCCGAGCCCACCTGAGTATGATACAAAGCCGGTGCAAGCACCTGAGCCCACTCTTCGGCAAACCTTTCATCATGCTCCTTTGTCACTATATGCGCAAAGGACGGGAGGATTACCTCCTCCCCTCTGGGAGCATCTAAAATGAAAGTCGGGGCCAGTCTGCCTCTGCCAAGAGAATGTCATAGGAAGAGGTCAGATTATCCAAAAAAATCCCTTGTATTGTGCGTTGTATGTCACCTTCAATTAAGAGTACTATGTCATATAGTCTGTCAGGGGGAGCCACTCTAGTGTCCGCAGTTTCTACAGCAATGAACGTGTCAGTTGCTGTCGCCTCCGGAAATGGACGTAGTGCTTGCCACACTACTGTAACCTCCGCTGCGCTGTCGAGCAGCGTTAGCGCCCATGTCAGGTTCCGAAGCTGCGTCTGCACTATCTGTGGCATACCTCGCTGTTAGTGCAGCAACCTTATTCTTCTGAAACGGGGGACGTTGACGTGCAAACTCGTCTTGCTTTCCTTTATCGTCAGCCTGACGGGGTTGCTCACGTCCTTGTTGGGCACCCCGACCTTTGCCACGTTCTCCGCCACCTGACTGCGAGGCCGATGTTTCCTGTGAAGAACGAAGAGAACGTTTAGTAACCTGAAATCTATCAGGTGACTTAATGCTAGTGCGATCGCGCAAATCGTATGTGCGTTCACTAGTCGGCTGTATGGGAGACGCAGGACGAGACCCCTGTTTCTTTTGTCGTCAATTTTGCTTTGCAAAAGTTGGACGATCGTCTTCAACAGACGAGCTCACCTTAGTTTGTTGTATCAAGTCAGGAATGACTATAGTTGGTTTAACCCCTTCGCTGCGGCGCGAATTCCGCGGCAGCGCTGGGGGGGTTTGGGGGTTTGCGGCGCCGCTGTGCTCATGACGGAACCACGCCGTCATGAGTCACGGGCGAGCTGTGCTCATGACGGAGTGGTTCCGTCATGACTCCACCCACTTGCGCTAATCGCACGCACAGGCGGGGAATTAGCGCCGCGTGGGCGGAGCGGCCGCCAACGGCCGCAGCATGACGGAACCACTCCCTCATGAGCACACGGCGCCCGTGGCTCATGACGGAGTGGTTCCGTCATGAGCGGGGAACGGGTTAACCCCTAAACTACTGCAGCCAATTGTTCTATACGCTTCCGCAATAATTTTAGGCAACTCATTGGGCTTATCGAGCTCATCGACGCGGGCTAAGCCATTAGCCACTCGGAATTGTACCGCATCTCCCTTGAGATTACCATGGACGAGAGAGGCAACTACGTCGAACACTCCGACAAGTCGCATTCCCAACTCAACAGCCGCCGCCGGACCGTGGTTATCTTGAACACGTTTAATGACGGAGGGAAGCACAGCCATAGACGGAGTGCCAAAGCACTTCGAGTAGACCGCGGCAAAAACCTTACCCCAGTTGTCACAATCGGACACTTCTGGGACTAAGTCTTTCGGCAAACTAATGGTGAGGATTCTGTGTTTCTCCACTGTTGTAGAGTGTGGAAACACTGCTTCCAGTTGGTCAAATTTCTCGGCAAGCCAATAAGGCAAATCGTCCTTATTCTGGGGGCGCTTGCCCATCACCAAATTAACTATGACTGGGCTAATAACAGCCACAGGGTGACCAGCTGGTAGACCCGCAACAGCAGGTGCCCCCACCTGCACATTGCGCGAAACGTATTGCACCAAAGCCCTATATACTGTAATGAGGGCTGTATGGAGTGCACGCAATTCATCCACCGCAATAGTCAAATAGCGGGGGTGAAGCGTAAAACCGGCCAGCACCGGCCACGTGGCCCCTGGAATCAACAAAGGGCCGAGTCTAGCCGGTGTAACCGCATGGGGAAGGGCGCCATTAAACCAAATGCTATGCTGCCAGGCTGAAAGAGGAATCTCCAGCGTCCTGTATGGCGTATAATTTGCTGGGACCCATGTGTGAGTATACGAGTGAAGCGTCTTGTCATTTGCATTCACTTGTGGCAGCGTTACCCAAGAGTAAAACAACTCGTAAGGGTGAGACGCGTCCGCACTCACCACAAAAATTACGGCCATCCCATCGTCCGGTACCCCATACTGCGTCAAATGACGCCGCAAAGGCGTACGACTATGCGCTGCAAATTCGACCGCCATAAGGACACAGAGAAGAACAACAATGGATTTTACAGTAGCACAAGTGTTCAGAAATATAAAACACCTTTTTAATTAACAAGCTTGTATGAACCTATTAGGTTACTAACAGGTAGGTGAAATCCGTCACTCCCGTTATCCGGAAAAAAGAGTGAGGGTGTTGTGGACTAATATAAGCACTACTAAGGCGTTTCAAACATTAGGTGCGCCATGTTGCAGGGATTCTGCTCATGCACAGAACTATGCGTAGGAAACCAGGACCTCAGTGAATTGTGGTGTACCAAAAACTCACCTCAGTACCCAGAACCCCTATCCGACCAGCATCAGTGTCCCATTCGTTATCCGTATTATCTCGGACGTCCCAATGTATAGACAACCCAGAACAAGCGACTTAGAGTACTCTCAGGAATGGTGGGAATCAGAAATACCTGTTCGTTATTATTCTCATATCAGTCCACAACAAGAGTAATCAGAGACACGGTAAAGTTTAAAAGGTTTATTTTATAAACTACGTGTCCTAAGATGCAGTACTTTGCTAACATAAGCAGACAAATGATTAAAATTAAAACCATCAGCATTGTTACAATACCATAGAAAATGAAGGGAGAAATCATATTACAAATGACAGTGGAATACAGCCACCTTCCCTTCGCTAGCAGGATAATATTATTATACTAATAGAAGGTCTCTAGGCTTGAATGGGGAACCCCATACCGTAAAGATCAGCTTTAGGTGAATCACATCACAGGATCAGCTTTGCTCTGCGCCTGGAAATGTTCTTCTCCAGAATGTGTTCCTAACGCATGCAAACTGTAATATTAAAGGCTCTCGACATTCAGGTATTTGCAGCTGTGTGCATATTATGACTAGAGAGTGGGCTGATCAACCTGGACTCAAAAACATACATTGTCTGGCGGCTCAGAGTGTTTTGCACACAATGTTCAGACCAAGGTCGCAGTGCACGTCTAGGGATGCGAACAGCAGACAGTTCTCATGTGAAGAAAAGGCAAGCAAGCAGTTCTCAAATAATAACATGTCTCTGCAGTGTCGTGTGCAAAAGCAGCAGAAGTGGCAAGATGGCTTTCTAAAAGCTAACGCGCTTATGCTAACATAGCAATGTATGCATCTAAATTGCTACCTTCACTACATCTTTAAAAGGTTGTCTTAAACCTATCTACCATAAGAGTCGAATTGGATTAGTGCAAGGTGGCCAATATAACTAGTGACCAGCATATGCCAGGCCAACTTCTCACACCTGTGATGTACCTATGCCCTTGGTACCTAAGGTACCATATACTAGGGGCTCATAAGGCACCACAGTATCCAATCACTAGTGCATCCAATATGCACTCCAAGTTGTTTAGAGAGAACAGAGACTAGGGCCCTGATTAGCAGGGATCCAGCCAGACTATAGCCAGAAACCAGTGTTAACATCAGAAAAAAAGTGGGGGCAACATAAGTGCAGATCCTACTCTCCTACACAACCCGACCCCAATCACAGGGACACTAAACTAACATTGACCAGTTGAGTCTTCGTGTTCTAAGTGGAAATACCTTGAGAGTCCATCTGCATTGGCATGTTGGGTCCCAGGTGGATATTCCACTGCATAGTCCATCCCCTGTAGGGAAATGGACCACCTTAGCAGTTTAGGATTTTCACCTTTCATCTGTTTGAGCCAGAGGAGGGGTGTAGGAGAGTAGGATCTGCACTTATGTTGCCCCCACTTTTTTCTGATGTTAACACTGGTTTATGGCTATAGTCTGGCTGGGTCCCTGCTAATCAGGGCCCCAGTCTCTCTGTTCTCTCTAAACAACTTGGAGTGCATATTAGATGCACTAGTGACTGGTTACTGTGGTGTCTTGTGAGCCCCTAGTATATGGTACCTTAGGTACCAAGGGCATAGGTACTTTACAGGCCTACCAGGGGCTGAAGCATGTATTATGCCACCCCTGGGAAGCAGACTAAATCTGACACCTCAGGCCTGCTACTGCAGCCTGGGTGAGGTAGTGTTAGCACTCCTCACAGAGGTATAGGTTCCTATATCTCACCATACACACACATATAAACCTATCAGTCACCCCTACAGCAGGCCCTATCAATCCTGAGGGCAGGGTGCTTGGTTTACAATGTGAGGGGGTGCCTCTGCCTGAGCAGGACCCCACTGCAGCTGGCAGGGTCTATTCCCTGTGGCTGTTTGTGGATGCGGTTAAACCATATACTCTTAAGTGCATTATAACCTCCCGGTAAATGCTAACTTTGGAATGACTGCATCAAAACATGTTGTGTTTGGTGTCAAACAACTTGGAATCATACCCCCACACCAGTAACTGGTGTGGGAGTATGATCCCACCCTTCTAGAGGGGAAGACATGTACCCACTGTGGAAACACGGTATAAATCTGAAAGAGCCTGGCATCACAAAATGGATGTCACCAGCACAGACACTGGGCTGACCTCCTGCTGCTGACCGAAACTCGCAGTGGAGGAGGCCCAACAATAGGCATCCTGTAACAGGGAGGTGTCACCATCTTCCAGACAGGATTTAGTGTATTGGAGCTGGGTGGGTGCACTCTTAGAGTGCTTTGAAGTCCTGCACTGGGGGAGCAGTAGGCTCCTCTGTGCATATGGCAGCTCAGACCGGTTCAGGGGCTACCAGCCCCTGCTCTGGTGTGAAACTGGTCAAAGGGAAGTGGGTGTAACCACCCAACCCCCTGACCCTCCTAGAGGAGTAGTCATAGAGCTAGTCCCTCCCTTTCTTTTACTATAAGATAGGTACACCTTGCCATTGCAAGTTAGATAACCCTGGACAACGCTTTACAAGAAGAATCGTGATCCTTTGATGTTCCACTACCTTTAGAAGATGGAAGAATCTCCCTTGGAGTCAAGGAGTGACTCCCCTGCTTGGCAGGCACCAAAAACTTGAATCAACGGTCACAAACATTCCCGCTCCCGCCGGAGTCCGAAGTCCCTGCAGCCCCGGAAAAGGATTTTCTGACTTCTTGATGGCCATTGTGAGTCCCCAGCAGAGCTGAGGCGAGTGGACCCCACGAGTGATGAGGATCTGCAATACCTGGGAACCGTGCACTATTGTCGAGTGCAACCTCTTCACGACGTTCTACAAACTTGTGCTATGGACCCTTTGTGGCCCAAGCCTCCAGCAGGTTGTGCACCAAAAATCAGAGGCCTATCCCATCCTGAGTGACCGTGGGCTCCTGTAAGGCATTTCCTCCCAAGGTGTCTTTGCGATCCCTTGCCATTGACTTGTGGGTCCCCTCAAGACTGTCTTACCAAACCAAAGGGCTCCTCTGGTTGCTCCAGGCATGCCTTCACTCACCTTTGCTGGGTGAGTCCCTCAGACCTTGCTGGTCTGCACCATTGACTTTATTCATTTTTCATGAGACTTGCTGTTGCCAAGGCTTGTTGGCTCCAATCCGGTTGCCGACACCGCAGTCAGCTGCAGTCGTCATGGGACACTCGGAATCCAGCTGCTGGTCATCGTCGATCCCTCCTGGACCTCGTGAGCGAAGAGTCAAAACACCCACAAGCACCTGAAATCACCCGACATCCGTGGGCATCCATCTTCCTGGACCCGGGTCACTGGCAAGTGACTGTGAACACTGTCCCTACTGCTTTCAGGTCTTCTTCATCTTGAATCCAGCCTTGGATTCCACCGTACACTTCTTCAGTCTTCGCAAGGAGCAAATCTTTTTTGGCTTCCATAGAAAACAGCGACGCAACCCGACACCAAAAGACACCCATGCACCCGGCTTCCCTGGGTGAGGTAACTCGTGCACTCCGGTGCCCTAGTGTGTGTTGGCCCTCAAATTACTTACCTTGTAAGTGGCTTGCTTGTAGACTTCCTCGAAGTACCCTAAAACTTTAAAAATCCAACCGCGATTTGTTCCATTGTAATCAATAGGGAACCCGCAGCTGTGTTCTCACACTGCACGCGTCTCCCGTGGGTCATTTACTTACCTACCTTGGGTGGATTAGTGAAGCCCCAGCGATTCTACAGGGCCTAGGCCTTGTCCCTTTGCAATTATTCAAAAGAAGGGGGGTCCCTAGAGAAATAATGGGTAGACAGGAGGAATAGGGAACAGAATAGGTCAAGGAAAGAAAACAAAACCTACTGTCTACACTAAACTGATTTCAATATGCCCAGAGGTGGGTCAGGATTATAGAAAAAACCACGGACCACTACTAACTCAGAGAGATAGAAAAACGAAGAAGGAGATATAACAATGCGTAATTTATTTAGATAACATAGATCAAGGTAATAATCGTTGTACACAAAATGAACAGAGTAGGATACACTCCAATATACAACAATATGTAGGTCCCACACAGTAAAACAAACATACAATCACTCATTCATACATCATACTAATATATAAGACAGAACAAACATGAATGCAAAAAAGTTGCTTTTCAATGAAGTTTAAAAATCACATCAAAACAATGTGTACATTAACAAAATAACAATTCAAACAGGCTCGTGCGCTCCCAGTTCTTGGAGGCAAATGAAGTCTTCTGGTGGGCACGAGACAATAAGAACCAACGCACGTTTCGGTGTTTGCCCAATTAAGGCTACACCTTCATCAGGGCAACGGTGAAGGAGGGCGAGTGGGACAACACAAAGGAGACCTGGGGAAATGTTATAAAAGGAGAGGGGAGAAAAATATATATATCCGATCATGACGTTTTGAAAGAACATACTTTTCACATTGCATTAAATTCATAATGTCTCCTTCAACATTTTTAATAGTATCAAAAGCGCAGCTTATGTCATATAAGAACTCAGAAATAAAAATATAACAAACGAGTCAGTAAGGTCCAGGTTCAACAAATGTATGATATAAGATTAGCTTCAAAACGGGAAAATGCTAAGTTGCTTAAAAATGATACAACCGAAGTGCACCCCATAACCGCAGACCGGAACAAATGGGAGGTGATCAGAGGTGAGTGTTCAAATCCCAGTAATCCAAGGAAGATAGAGGCGAAAAAACGGAAAAGAAAATGTGTCCAGAGGGTGACCAGATGCAAATGAGGGACAGAAGGGAGCTGCGAACGATGTTCGCAGATCAGTGATAGAACACCAGTGCCACAGATGAGAACAATATTAGGGGAGTGCATGTATAGTCAGCCATCCACCAACAGTTAAGCGAAATAAGCAAGGATACAAAGAAAAAGGAATAAAGATGATATAGACAGAATAGGACAAATACCTTTGAATAATGTCAGCTGAAGAGAAAACAGTTCTTCTAGATGGCTTTAAAGGAGCACGAGGGGATTTATCATCAGGGAGGGCAGCCCATCTAATATACATATACGAAAAAGAGCAAAACTTAAAACTGATCATAAAGAACGATCTTAATAGTTCAGACGGGGGATAGGGGGGGTTAAGGACTAGAAAGCGGCTTACCCATAACATGGTGCAATAGGCTGCGATATTCCAGGGATACAGGTAGGATACTCCTCAGGAAGAGTTTAAAGCAAGTCGAGTTTGCTAAACCTCTTTTTTAGTATATGGTCTGGTATGCCCCTAGGGCCCCAGCCATATTTGTGCTTAACTTATTGTGAAACGTTGATATTTGAATGTGTTCCTGGCTTCTAATCTCATAAAGAGATTAGTAGAGTGTGTCTAGAAATAAATACATATATATTTGATATATATACCTGTGTGGTGTCCCTTCATTTGGTAATTCAAGAGATTATAAGGTAAAACAAGCTGCTTTACATTCCTCTGAGACATAGCCTGAAGGCTGCTCTCCACAACTACCACTAGGATAGCTTTCTTTAAAAGGTAGTCTTAAACCTATCTATCATAAGAGTCGAATTGGACTGGTGCAAGGTGGCCACTATAACTAGTGACCAGCATATGCCAGGCCAACTTCTCACATAGGGACTTGTGGTCAGTCTGAACTATGAAGTGAGTGCCAAACAAGTATGGCTTCAGCTTCTTCAGGGCCCACACCACAGCAAAGGCCTCCCTCTCTATAGCTGACCAACGTTTTTCTCTAGGGGTCAGCCTTCTACTTATAAAAGCTACTGGCTGGTCTTGACCATCATTCAGTTGAGACAGTACAGCTCCCACACCCAGCTCAGAAGCATCTGTTTGGACAATGAACTTTTTTGTGTATTCTGGACTCTGTAAGATGGGGGCAGTGCACATGTCCTGCTTTAGGTCATCAAATGCCTTATGACAGCTAGCTGTCCATTGAACCTTCTTTGGCATTTTCTTAGAGGTAAGATCATTTAAGGTGGTCACTGTAGATCCATATCCCTTAACAAACCTCCTATAGTACCCAGTCAAGCCTAAAAAGGCTCTCACCTGTGTCTGGGTGGTTGGAGCTACCCTTTCCATTATGGTCTGGACTTTGCTCTGCAATGGTTGAACCTGGCCTCCACCTACAAGGTGGCCCAGGTACACAACCTGACTCTGCCCTATCTGGCACTTAGTGGCCTTGATAGTGAGGCCTGCTTTCTGTGGGGCCTCCAGAACATTTCTGAGGTGGACCAGATGATCCTGCCAGGTGGAACTAAAGACAGCAATATCGTCTAGATAAGCTGAGCAATAAGTTTCCATACCTGTCAGAACTTTGTTCACCAACCTGTAAAAAGTGGCAGGTGCATTTTTCAAACCAAAGGGCATCACCACAAAGTGGTAGTGCCCACCAGGGGTTGAAAATGCTGCTTTGGCCTTGGCATCATCAGCTAACTTGATTTGCCAGTAGCCAGCTGTTAGGTCAAATGTACTCAGATATTTGGCTGAGGCCAAAGTATCAATGAGCTCATCTGCCCTGGGAATTGGATAGGCATCAGTCCTGGTGACTGCATTGAGGCCTCTGTAGTCTACACAAAACCTAATTTCTTTCTTACCACCCTGGGTATGAGGTTTAGGCACAAGGACTACTGGACTAGCCCAAGGGCTATCTGAAGGCTCAACCACACCTAGTTCCAACATTTTCTGGACTTCAGTCCTGATACAGTCCCTAACATGGTCAGGTTGCCTGTAGATTTTACTCTTGACAGGCAGACTGTCTCCAGTGTCCACCTCATGGGTTTAGTCTGACTAGGGGTCAGTCTAAACATATGTATAAACTGCTGCAGAACGTGTCTGCACTCAGTTTGCTGATGGTCAGTGAGGCTGCTTGCCAAAGCAACACCAGCTACTGACCCATCATCAGGGTTCTGTGAGAGCAGGTCAGGGAGAGGGTCACTCTCCTCCTCCTGTTCCTCATCAGTTGCCATGAGCAAGCCCATGTCAGCCCTGTCAACATATGGATTCAATCTGTTGACATGGAGCACCCTAAGAGGGCTCCTGTGAGTTCCAAGATCCACCAAATAGGTGACTTATCCCTTTTTCGCAACAATTGTATGGGGGCCACGCCAATTATCTTGGAGAGCTGCTGGGGCCACAGGCTCCAACACCCACACTTTCTGTCCTGGCTGGTATACAGTCAGCAAAGCCTTTTGGTCATGCCAAGTTTTTTGCAGTTCTTGGCTTGCCTCCAGGTTTTTGGTCACCTTCTTCATGTATTCAGCCATCCTGGAGCGGAGACCAAGTACATAGTCCATCACATCCTGTTTGGGAGGTTTGAGAGGTAACTCCCAGCCCTCCTTCACCAAACATAATGGACCTCTGACAGTGTGCCCAAACAGAAGTTCAAAAGGGCTGTAGCCAACCCCCTTCTGTGGGACCTCCCTGTATGCAAACAAAAGGCAGGGAAGTAAAAGGTCCCATTTTCGCCTAAGCTTTTCTGGGAGGCCTTTAATCATTCCCTTTAGGGTTTTGTTGAACCTTTCAACTAACCCATTGCATTGTGGGTGATAGGGAGTAGTGAATTTATAATTGACACCACACTCCTTCCACATTGCTTTCAGATGCCCTGACATGAAGTTTGTTCCTCTGTCAGATATAACCTCCTTAGGGAAACCCACTCTGGAGAAGACTCCAATGAGGGTCTTGCCACCACAGGGGCTGTGGTGGTCCTGAGGGGAATTGCTTTTGGGTACCTGGTGGCATGATCCACTACCACCAGGATAAACCTGTGCCCAGATGCAGTTGGAGGGTCAAGGGGACCAACAATGTCAATCCCTACCCTTTCAAAGGGTACCCCCACCACAGGTAGTGGTATCAGGGGGGCCTTTGTTGTGCCACCTGACTTGCCACTGGCTTGGCAAGTGACACAGGAGCGACAAAACTCCTTGGTGTCCTCTGACATGTGTGGCCAATGAAAATGGGGAACAAGCCTGTCCCAGGTCTTGTTTTGGCACAAGTGTCCTGCCAATGGGATGTCATGTGCTAGGGTCAAGAGAAACCCCCTAAGCTTCTGAGGTATTACCAACTTCCTGGTGGCTCCAGGGGTAGGATCTCTAGCCTCAGAATATAGGAGTCCTTCATCTCAATATACCTTATGGGACCCACTAGCACTCCCAGCAGCCTCAGCAGCAGCCTGCTGTCTGAGGGGTTCAAGAGAGGGGCAGCACTGTTGCTCCTTACTCAGATCTTCCCTGGAAGGTCTCCCTGCCCCCAAGAACTCAACCTGATCAGGCTTAAGTCCCTCTGGGGCAGTTCCTTCTTCAGGATCTGCTTCTCCTTCCTCAGGAGGGGAATCTGAGATCTGAGACAGAGGGGAGGGCACTGCCTTAACCCTACTGCTCCTCCTCTTGGGTAGCATCTGGTCCATAGTTTCAGGATCCAGAGCTGGTTCAGCTTTATGCATTTTGGCCTGTGACCTGGTGACAGCAAATACCTCTGCAGGTATGCCCAACATCTCAGCATGAGTCCATAACTCCACTTCAGACCAGGCTGAAGTCTCCAGATCATTGCCCAATAGACATTCGACAGTGAGGTCTGCACTGACTACTACCTTTTTCAGGCCAGTTACCCCTCCCCAGGAGAAATTCACAACTGCCAGACTATGGTTGGTCCTGACATTGCTTGCATTGGTAACCTGGTACATTTCACCCAGGATGATCTGCTCAGGGTCCACCAGATCCTCTGCCACCATGGTGACACTAGCACCTGTGTCCCTGAATGCCAAAGCTTCTTTGTCATTTATTACAGGCTGCTGTTTGTATTTGCCCAGATTACTGGGGCTCACTAGGAAGGACATATCAATGTCTCCATCACAAATCAGCAGTGCCTGAGTGGGTACTCTGACTAGGCCAGAGTCCACTTCAGAACCCAGGGTCAACCCTACTACACCCTTATTCTGATTACCACCTCCACCAGTAGCTGTACTAGGGGGAACAGTTGCCTTAGGGGCAGGAGTGGTGGTGGTTTGGTCTTTGGACTTGGTACAATCAGATGTCCAGTGCCCTTTCTGTTTACAGAATTTGCACCAGGGCCTCTTTTGGCCTTTTCCCTTTGTAGAGTGTGAATCCCCACCAGATGCAGATTTTTGGGGCCCTTGTGAAGACATCTGGTCTTTTGCCTTATCCCCACCTTTCTCAGAGCCTTTAGGATCGTGCTTCTTGGTGTCATCCCCTTGGTTCTGGGTTTTCTGCCTCACCCTGGTTCTGACCCATTTGTCTGCCTTCTTTCCCAATTCTTGGGGAGAGGTCAGATCAGAGTCCACCAGGGACTGATGCAACAACTGTTTTTGGCAATTATTAAGGATCTGTTCTCTCATGATAAGATTATACAATCCCTTAAAAACAGTAACTCTACTACCAACCAGCCAACCCTCCAGAGCCTTGGTTGCACAATCAACAAAGTCAGTCCAGTCCTGAGTCTGTGCTTTCTGGGTGTCTCTGAACTTCAACCTGTACTGTTCAGTCGTTAAGCCAAACCCATCTATTAATGCACTCTTCAGGACTTCATAATCATCAGCATCCTCTTCTCTAACAGTGAGGAGATTGTCTCTACCTTTATCAGAAAAGGAGAGCCTTGGTTGCACAATCAACAAAGTCAGTCCAGTCCTGAGTCTGTGCTTTCTGGGTGTCTCTGAACTTCAACCTGTACTGTTCAGTCGTTAAGCCAAACCCATCTATTAATGCACTCTTCAGGACTTCATAATCATCAGCATCCTCTTCTCTAACAGTGAGGATCTTGTCTCTACCTTTATCAGAAAAGGAGAGCCAAAAGATTGCTGCCCACTGTTTCTGGGGGACCTGTTGAACTTTACAGGCCCTCTCCATAGCAGTTATCCATTTGTGGATATCATCCCCACTCTGGTAGGGAGGAACATCCTTGGACAGGTTCCTATGGTCTGGAATGTAATCTCTGCCTCTAGGGACACTGTTGCTGCCACCAGGGGGTTCTAACCTCTCTTTTCTAGAAGCTCTCTGGAGCTCAAAGGCTTCTCTATCTAAGGCCAGCTGCTTGGTTCTGTGGGCAGGTCTTGCTTCCTCATACTGGAGCATGTTGTACCTTCTTTCAGAGGAGGTCTCTCTTCTATTTGAGTATGAGTTCCTCTGTTGGACAGATTCTCTGTCAGAATGATATGAGTGGTTAGATTCCCTTGAAGGGGACCTAGGCCTCTCCTCACCTCTGTCAGCTCTCTTAGGGAGAATTCCCCTATCCTTTTCAGACCCATGTGGGTCTGGCCCTTCAATCACAGACTCCAGGTCATCTTGATTTTCATCATCTGACCCAGAGACTATGGCTGACCCACCCCCTGATCCAGATCCACTAGCTCCTAGAGCTAGTCTAAGATCATCTGCTGTCTGCAGACTTATCAGGTGTTGTGTGGAGGGACTCTGTCCTAACCCCAGGTGTCTTGCAACACACATGGCCTTCAAGTTAAAGAAGGTCATGTCCTTATACTGAGGTTGGGTGGACCCACTGGCTCCATCCCTTGAGGACATTCTAGTGTTGTGCAGTGTTGTACTACCTACACTAGTTTGTGGCCTACTGATCCTAGCTTCAGCTGTAGCAAGGGTGTGTTATCCCTTCACAAACAGCTCTAAGTTCAGTAGAACTTATTGATACTAAGCTTGACTTTATATGTACCTTGAGTACCTTAAGTGGTTTCAGTTAGTAATTCAAATAGAGATTTTCTGGTAAAACAATGGCAAGATGGAATCCCACACGCTGCCCACCAATGAGAGAAGTTGGCCTGGCATATGCTGATCACTAGTTATAGTGGCCACCTTGCACCAGTCCAATTCGACTCTTATGGTAGATAGATTTAAGACAACTGTCGTACTTTAATATTCGGGACCGCGTAGGGGACAGGGCCTTACCCCTGTCTATCTTGGTATTAGCGAACCGCAAATGGTAAATGCGGCATGTACGAGTGCTTTATATATCGTTCTAGCTATGAATGCACTGTGTACACGTTCTTCTGCTCCACTACGCGGGTTCCATTTTGGAAACAGTGGCCATCTTGTCATTGCCCTCACATAGGCTATAATGGAGTAAATACGGGCCTCACAGTACATGGGCTTCCCCTCTGACTTCTCTGTGACCTGGGCAGCTGGCTCTGCTGCCCTGGGTCAAACCGGTCTCACGAGCTCCCCTTCCTCCGTCCACCTGTGATTAGCATCAGGGTTTGACCCGTCATAAAGCCCTTTCATTCTACACAATCCCCCGGCTAATCTCTTCCACACCTGCTTGTTCCTGCTTTATGACTTGTTTCCCAAAACAGGAGATGCTCATGTTTATTGGGGGGTCTCTTTACATCAAACGTGGGATCTGAATCTTACTGTGTAAATCATTGTGGGCTGGCCGAATTGGAATGTGGGATGGTCATCATGACTCTGCTTTTTCGTTTGTAATGTATACCTTTATATGGCCATATCGTAAACCAAGGAATGTGCGCCTGGAGCATGATATTTTGTACTTAAGGAGAAGTCCGTTCCTATGATTTTCAGCAGTCTCCTGAGAACATACACGCTGTTGTACTTCTAGGATACCTGTCATTGGTCTGCAGCCAATAAACGATTCTTTGACTTCACCCAGAAGACTCTGTGTTTCTGTAGGTCCGGAACAGGGTGAAACCCAGAAGTCATAGGGTGTGTGCCCCTGCACCGCTGGGTCTAAAATACCCAGTACTTCACAACCTTTTAAAGAAAGCTATCCTAGTGGTAGCTGTGGAGAGCAGCCTTCAGACTAAGTCTCAGAGGAATGTAAAGCAGCTTGTTTTACCTTATAATCTTTTGAATTACCAAATGAAAGGACACCTCACAGGTATATATATCAAATATATATGTATTTATTTCTAGACACACTCTACTAATCTCTTTATGAGATTAGAAGTCAGGAACATATGCACAAATCAACGTTTCACAGTAAGTTAAGCACAAATATGGCTGGGGCTCTAGGGGCGTACCAGACCATATACTAAAAAAGAGGTTTAGGAAAGTCGACTTGCAAAGAGACAAGGCCTAGGGCCTGTGGAATCACTGGGGCTTCACTAATCCACCCAAGGCAGGTAAGTAAAGGACCCACGGAAGACGCGTGCAGTGTGAGAACACAGCCGCAGGTTCCCTATTGATTTCAATGGAGCAAGTCGTGGTTAGATTGTTAAAGTTTAAGGGTACTTCTAGGAAGTCTACAAGCAAGTCACTTACAAGATAAGTAGTTCGAGGGCCAACACCCACTGGAGCACCAGAGTGCACAAGTTACCTCACCCAGGGAAGCCGGGTGCATAGGTGTCTTTTGGTGTCGGGTCGCGTCGTTGTTTTCTATGGAAGCCGAAGAAGTTTTGCTGCTTGTGAAGACTGAAGAAGTATCCGGTGTAATCCAAGGCTGGATTCAAGATGAAGATGACCTAAAAGTAGAAGGTACAGTGTTCACAGTCACTTGCCAGTGACCAGGGGCCAGGAAGAGGGATGCCCACGGAAGTCAGGTGATTTCAGGTGATCAAGGGTATTTTGACTCTTCACCCATGAGGTCCAGGAGGCGTCGATGATGACCAGGAGCTGGATTCGGAGTGCCCCACGAAGTCTGCAGCTTTCTGATGTGTCGGCAACCAGATTGGAGCCAACAAGCCTTGGCAACAGTAAGTCTCATGGAAATCAAAGAAAGTCAACGGTGGAGACCAGCAAGGTCTGAGGGACTCACCGAGTGAGGGTAAGTCAGGAAAGGCCTGGAGCAATCAGATGAGCCCTTTAGTTTGATAAAGAAGTCTTCAGGGGACCCACAAGCCAACCGGCAAGGGATCACAAAGACACCTCGTGAGGTTTCGCTTCACTGGAGCCCACGGTCACTCGGAACAAGGAAGGCCTCTGATTTTCAAGGGAAATCCTGCTGGAGGCTTGGGCCATACGTGGTCGAATGCACAAGTTTGTAGAATGTCAAGAAGGGGTTGCACTCGAAAATAGTGCACAGTACCCAGGTATTGCAGTTCCTCGTCACTCGTGGGGTCCACTTGCCTCAGCTTCACTGGTGACTCACAATGGCCATCGAGAAGTCAGGAAATCCACTTTCAGGGCTGCAGGGACATCGGACTCCGGTGGGAGTAGGAAAGTTTGCGACTGTTGATTCAAGTTTTTGGTGCCTGCCAAGCAGGGGAGTCACTCCTTGACTCCAAGGGAGATTCTTCTGTCTTCCAAAGGTAGTGGCACATCGAAGGGCCAGGATTCTTCTTGTAAAGCGTCATCCAGAGACATCTAATTTTCAATGGCAAGGGTTTCCTAACGTATTCCAAAAGGAAGGGAGGGACTAGCTCTATCACCACTCCTCTAGGAGGGTCAGGGGAGTGGGTGGTTACACCGACTTCCCTTTGTCCAGTTTCACGCCAGAGCAGGGGCAGGTAGCCCCTGAACCGGGTTGAGCTCGCATATGCACAGGGGAGCCTGATGCTCCCCCAGTGCAGGACTTCAAAGCACTCTAAGAGTGCACCCACCCAGCTCCAATACACTAAATCCTGTCTGGAAGGTGGTGACACCTCCCTTTGATAGGATGTCTATTGTTGGGCCTCCTCCACTGCGAGTTTCAGTCAGCAGCAGGAGGGCAGCCCAGTGTCTCTGCTGGTGGCATCCATTTTGTGATGCCAGGGCTCTTTCAGATTTCTACAGTGTTCCCACAGTAGGTACATGTCGACCCCTCTAGAAGGGTGGGATCATACTCCCACGCCAGTTACTGGTGTGGGGGTATGATTCCAAGTTGTTTGACACCAAACACGACATGTTTTGATGCAGTCATTCCAAAGTTAGCATTTACCGGTAGGTTATAATGCACTTAAGAGTATATGGTTTAACCGCATATACAAACAGCCACAGAGAATAGACTCTGCCAGCTGCAGAGGGACCCTGCTCAGGCAGAGGCACCCCCTCACATTGTAAACCAAGCACCCTGCCCTCAGGATTGATAGGGCCTGCCTTAGGGCCGGGTGACTGATAGGTTTATATGTGTGTGTATGGTGAGATATAGGAACCTATACCTCTGTGAGGAGTGCTAACACTACCTCACCCAGGCTGCAGTAGCAGGCCTGTGGTGTCAGATTTAGTCTTTTCCCAGGGGTGGCATAATACATGCTTCAGCCCCTGGTAGGCCTATGAAGTACCTATGCCCTTGGAACCTAAGGTACCATATACTAGGGGCTCATAAGGCACCACAGTATCCAATCACTAGTGCATCTAATATGCACTCCAAGTTGTTTAGAGAGAACAGAGAGACTGGGGCCCTGATTAGCAGGGACCCAGCCAGACTATAGCCAGAAACCAGTGTTAACATCGGAAAAAAAGTGGTCATAGAGCTAGTCCCTCCCTTTCATTTACTATAAGATAGGAAAACCTTGCCATTGCAAGTTAGATAACCCTGGATGATGCTTTACAAGAAGAATCCTGGCCCTTCGACGTTCCACTACCTTTGGAAGACGGAAGAATCTCCCTTGGAGTCAAGGAGTGACTCCCCTGCTTGGCAGGCACCTGAAACTCTAATCAACGGTCGCAAACTTTCCCGCTCCCACCGGAGTACGAAGTCCCTGCAGCCCCAGAAGTGGATTTCCTGACTTCTCGACGGCCATTAAAAGTCCCCAGCAGAGCTGAGGCGAGTGGTCCCCACGAGTGACAAGGAACCGCAATACCTGGGAACCGTGCACTATTGTCGAGTGCAACCCCTTCACGACATTCTACGAACTTGTGCTTTGGACCATTTGTGGCCCACTCCTACAGTAAGTTTTGCAGCAAAATTCAGCAGCCTACCCCATCCTGAGTGACCGTGGGCTCCTGTGAAGCATTTCCTCAAGAGGTGTCTTTATGATCCTTTGCCCATTGGCTTGTGGGTCCCCCGAAGACTTTCTTATCAACTCAAAGGGCTCCCCTGGTTGCTCCAGGCCTGTCCTCACTCACCCTCAGTGGGTGAGTCCCTCAGACCTTGCTGGTCTGCACCATCGACTTTCATCACTCCGCACGAGACTTGCTGTTGCCAAGGCTTGTTGGCTCCAATCCGGTTGCCGACACCGCAGTCCGCTGCAGACGTCGTGGGACACTCCGAATCCAGCTGCTGGTCATCGTCGATCCTTCCTGGACCTCGTGAGCGAAGAGTCAAAACACCCTTGATCACCTGAAATCACCCGACATCCGTGGGCATCCATCTTCCTGGCCCGGGTCACTGGCAAGTGACTGTGAACACTGTCCCTTCAATTTTCAGGTCTTCTACATCTTGAATCCAGCCTTGGATTCCACCGGACACTTCTTCAGTCGCCGCAAGCAGCAAGTCTTCTTTGGTCTCCATAGAAAACAGCGACGCGACCCGACACCAAAAGACACCTATGCACCCGGCTTCCCCGGGGGAGGTAACTCGTGCACTCCGATGCCCTAGTGTGTAAGTGGCTTGCTTGTAGACTTCCTCGAAGTACCCTAAAACTTTAAAAATCAAACCGCGACTTGCTCCTTTGTAATCAATAGGGAAACCGCGGCTGTGTTCTCACACTGCATGCGTCTCCCGTGGGTCTGTTACTTACCTGCTATCACTGCAGTTGTGAAGCCCCAGCGATTCTACAGGCCCTAGGCCTTGTCATTCTGCAAGTCGACTTTTCCTAAACCTCTTTTTTAGTATATGGTCTGGTACGCCCTTAGGGCCCCAGCCATATTTGTGCTTAACTTACCTGTGTGGTGTCCTTTTATTTGGTAATTCAATAGATTATAAGGTAAAACAAGCTGCTTTACATTCCTCTGAGACTTAGCCTGCAGGCTGCTCTCCACAGCTACCACTAGGATATCTTTCTTTAAAAAGTTGTCTTAAACCTATCTACCATAAGAGTTGGACTGGTGAAAGGTGGCCACTATAACTAGTGACCAGCATATGCCAGGCCAACTTCTCACATTGGTGGGTAGCGTGTGGGATTCCAGCTTGCCATTGTTTTACCAGAAAATCTCTATTTGAATGACTAACTGAAAAACACTTCATGTACTCAAGGTACATATAAAGTCAAGCTTAGTATCAATAAGTTCTACTGAACTTAGAGCTGTTTGTGAAGGGATAGCACACCCTTGCTACAGCTGAAGCTAGGATCAGTAGGCCACAAACTAGTGTAGGTAGTACAACACTGCACAACACTAGAATGTCCTCAAGGGATGGACCCAGTGTATCCACCCAACCTCAGTATAAGGACATGACCTTCTTTGACTTGAAGGCCATGTGTGTTGCAAGACACCTGCAGGTCAGGACAGAGTCCCTCCACACAACACCTGACAAATTTGCTAACAGCAGATGATCTCAGACTGGCTCTAGGAGCTGGTGGATCTGGATCAGGGGGTGGGTCAGCCATAGTCTCTGGGTCTGATGATAAAAATCAAGATGACCTGGAGTCTGTGGTTGAAGGGCAAGACCCGCAAGGGTCTGCAAAGGACAGAGGAATTCTCCCTAAGCGAGCTGACAGGAGTGAAGAGAGGCCTAGGTCCCCTTCAAGGGAATCTAACCACTCATATCACTCTGGCAGAGAATCTGTCCATCAGAGAAACTCATACTTTGATAGAGCGACCTCCTCTGAAAGAAGGTGCAAGATGCTCCAGTATGAGGAAGCTAGGCTTGCCCTCAGAACCAATCAATTGGCCTTAGCTAGAGAAGCCTTTGAGCTCCAGAGAGCTTCTAGAAAAGAGGGGTTAGAACCACCCGGTGGCAGTAACAGTGTCCCTAGAGGCAGAGATTACATTCCAGACCATAGGAACCTGTCCAAGGTTGTTCCTCCCTACCAGATTGGGGATGATATCCACAAATGGATAACTGCTATGGAGAGGGCCTGTAAAGTTCAACAGGTCCCCCAGAAACAGTGAACAGCAATCTTGTGGCTCTTCTTTTCTGATAAAGGTAGAGACAAGCTCCTCACTGTTAGAGAAGAGGATGCTGATGATTATGAAGTCCTGAAGAGTGCATTGATAGATGGGTTTGGCTTAACCACTGAACAGTACAGGTTGAAGTTCAGAGACACCCAGAAAGCACAGACTCAGGACTGGACTGACTTTGTTGATTGTGCAACCAAGGCTCTAGAGGGTTGGCTGGTTGGTAGTAGAGTTACTGATTTAAAGGGATTGTATAATCTTATCATGACAGAACAGATCCTTAATAATTGCCAAAACCAGTTGTTGCATCAGTACCTGGTGGACTCTGATCTGACCTCTCCCCAAGAATTGGGAAAGAAGGCAGAGAAATGGTTCAGAACCAGGGTGAGGCAGAAAACCCAGAACCAAGAGGGTGACACCAAGAAGCAAGATCCTAAAGGCTCTGAGAAAGGTGGGGATAAGACAAAAGACCAGAAGTCTTCACAAGGGCCCCAAAAATCTGCATCTGGTGGGGATTCACAGTCTACAAAAAGAAAAGGCCAAAAGAAGCCCTGGTGCAAATTCTGTAAACAGAAAGGGCACTGAACTTCTGATTGTACGAAGTCCAAAGACCAAACCACCACCACTCCTGCCCCTAAGGCAACTGTTCTCCATAATGCTGCTACTGGTGGAGGTGGTACTCGGAATAAGGGTGTAGTAGGGTTGACCCTGGGTTCTGATGTGGACTCTGGCCTAGTCAGAGTACCAACACAGGCATTGCTAGTTTGTGAGGGAGACTTTGATATGTCCTTCCTAGTGAGCCCCAGTAACCTGGGCAAGTACAAACAGCAGCCTATAATAAATGGCAAACAGGCTTTGGCATTCAGTGACACAAGTGACAGTGTCACCATGGTGGCAGAGGATCTAGTGGACCCTGCACAGATCATCCTAGGTGAAATGTACTCGGTAACCAATGCAAGCAATGTCAGGACCAACCATAGTCTGGCAGTTGTGAATTTCTCCTGGGAAGGGGTAACTGGCCTCAAAAAGGTAGTAGTCAGTGCAGACCTCCCTGTCGAATGTTTGTTGGGCAATGATCTGGAGACTTCAGCCTGGTCTGAAGTAGAGTTATGGACTCATGCGGAGATGTTGGGCATACCTGCAGAGGTATTTGCTGTGACCAGGTCACAGGCCAAGATGCATGAAACTGAACCAGCTCTGGATCCTGAAACTATGGACCAGATGCTACCCAAGAGGAGGAGCAGTAGTGTTAAGGCTGTGCCTTCCCCTCTGTCTCAGATCTCAGATTTCCCTCCTGAGGGAGGAGAAGCAGAGCCTGAAGAAGGAACTGCCCCAGAGGAACTTGAGCCTGATCAAGTTGAGTTCTTGGGGGCAGGGGGACCTTCCAGGGAAGATCTGAGTAAGGAGTAACAGTGCTGCCCCTCTCTTGAACCCCTCAGACAGCAGGCTGCTTCTGAGGCTGCTGGGAGTGCTAGTAGGTCCCATAAGGTTTATTGCGATGAGGGACTCCTACATTCTGAGGCTAGAGATCCTACCCCGGGAGACACCAGGAGGTTTGCAATACCTCAGAAGTTTAGGGAGTTCCTCTTGACCCTAGCACATGATATCCCATTGGCAGGACACTTGGGCCAAAACAAGACCTGGGACAGGCTTGTCCCTCATTTTCATTGGCCACACATGTCAGAAGACACCAAGGAGTTTTGTCGCTCCTGTGTCACTTGCCAAGCCAGTGGCAAGTCAGGTGGCACAACAAAGGCCCCCCAATACCACTACCTGTTTTGGGGGTTCCCTTTGAAAGGGTATGGATTGACATTGTTGGTCCCCTTGACCCTCCAACAGCATCTGGGCACAGGTTTATCCTGGTGGTAGTGGATCATGCCACCAGGTACCCAGACCACCACAGCCCCTGTGGTGGCAAGAGCCTTCATTGGAGTCTTCTCCAGAGTGGGTTTCCCTATTTGTTTTTTTTTGGCATATTTATATAGCGCGAACTCGACCCGAAGATATTGGAGCGCTTTACATAGCACCGTATTTACATTACACATTCAGGCACGGGGAGATTAAGTGATTTGCCCAGAATCACATGATGTGGACGCGACCTCGAGGCTCGAACCCTGGTTTCCTGCACCAGAGGCGGCAGCGCAGCCGACGGACCACATCCTCTCTGACAGAGGTAAAACTTCATTTCAGGGTCTGAAAGCAATGTGGAAGCAGTGTGGTGTCAATTACAAATTCACTACTCCCTATCACCCACAATGCAATGGGTTAGTTGAGAGATTCAACAAAACCCTAAAGGGAATGATTAAAGGCCTCCCAGAAAAACTTAGGCGAAAATGGGACCTTTTACTTCCCTGCCTTCTGTTTGCATACAGGGAGGTCCCACAGAAGGGGGTTGGCTACAGCCCCTTTGAACTTCTGTTTGGGCACCCTGTCATAGGTCCATTATGTTTGGTGAAGGAGGGCTGGGAGTTACCAAAAAACCTTGAGGATAGCCAGGAATTGCAAAAAGCTTGGCATGACCAAAAGGCTGTCCTGACTGTTTACCAGCCAGGCCAGAAAGTGTGGGTGTTGGAGCCTGTGGGCCCAGCATCTCTCCAGGACAAATGGAGTGGCCCCCATTCAATTGTTGAGAAAAAGGGAGAAGTCACCTACTTAGCGGATCTTGGAACTCCCAGGAGCCCTCTTAGGGTGCTCCATGTCAACAGATTAAAGCCATATGTGGACAGGGCTGACATGGGCTTGCTCATGGCAACTGATGAGGACCAGGAGGAGGAGAGTGACCCTCTCCCTGACCTGCTCTCACAGAACCCTGATGATGGGTCAGTTGATGGTGTTGCTTTGGCAAGCAGCCTCACTGAGCATCAGCAAACTGAATGCAGACAAGTTCTGCAACAGTTCAGACATATGTTTAGCCTGACCCCAAGTCAGACTTCCTGGTGCACCCATGAGGTGGACACTGGAGACAGTCTGCCTGTCAAGAATAAGATCTACAGGCAACCTGACCATGACAGGGACTGTATCAGGACTGAAGTCCAAAAAATGTTGGAATTAGGAGTGATTGAGCCTTCAGATAGCCCTTGGGCTAGTCCAGTAGTCCTAGTGCCAAAACCTCACGCCCAGGGTGGTAAGAAAGAGATGAGGTTTTGTGTAGACTACAGAGGCCTCAATGCAGTCACCAGGCCTGACGCCTAACCAATTTCAAGGGCACACGAGCTCATTGATACTCATTTCCCTACAGGGGATGGACTATACAGTGGAACATAGACCTGGGACCCAACATGGAAATGCAGATGGACTCTCAAGGTATTTCACCTTAGAACATGAAGAATCAACTGGTCAAGGTTAGTTTAATGTCCCTGCGTTTGGGGGGTTGTGTAGGAGAGTAGGATCTGCACTTATGTTGCCCCCACTTTTTTTCTGATGTTAACACTGGTTTCTGGCTATAGTCAGGCTGGGTCCCTGCTAATCAGGGCCCCAGTCTCTTTGTTCTCTCTAAACGAAATGAGCAGGGCCCCTCTGCAGCTGGCAGGGTCTATTCCCTGTGGCTGTTTGTGGATGCGGTTAAACCATATACTCTTAAGTGCATTATAACCTCCCGGTTAATGCTAACTTTGGAATGACTGCATCAAAACATGTCGTGTTTGGTATCAAACAACTTGGAATCATACCCCCACACCAGTGTGAGAGTATGATCCCACCCTTCTAGAGGGGTGACGACATGTACCTACTGTGGGAACACTGTAGAAATCTGAAAGAGCCATGGCATCACAAAATAGATGCCACCAGCAGAGACACTGGGCAGCCCTCCTGCTGCTGACTGAAACTCGCAGTGGAGGAGGCCCAACAATAGGCATCCTGTCACAGGGAGGTGTCACCACCTTCCAGACAGGATTTAGTGTATTGGAGCTGGGTGGGTGCACTCTTAGAGTGCTTTGAAGTCCTGCACTGGGGGAGCAGTAGGTTCCTCTGTGCATATGCCAGCTCAAACCGGTTCAGGGGCTACCAGCCCCTGCTCTGGCATGAAACTGGACAAAGGGAAGTGGGTGTAACCACCCACCCCCCTGACCCTCCTAGAGGAGTGGTCATAGAGCTTGTCTCTCCCTTTCTTTTACTATAAGATAGGAACACCTTGCCATTGCAAGTTAGATAACCCTGGACGACGCTTTACAAGAAGAATCCTGGCCCTTCGACATTCCACTACCTTTTGGAAGACGGAAGAATCTCCCTTGGAGTCAAGGAGTTGTTGTAAATTGGCAGCGATTGGATGAGCATTAGCGGAATCCATCTTGTATTTAGAGGCTATCTTGTCCATTTTGTGGAATCCATTTTGTATTTCTGGCAGCCATTTTGTTTGCCATGTGCTGCCACGTGCTCACCATGTGCTCTGTCCTCCCTCAGTGTTGACTGCTCTTGCAGTCTGCCTAGAAACGAACTATATTTAGCATCTTCCACCTTCGCACATGCCCAGTTGAGTTTTCAGCTGTCCTTGCAGCTGTTAGAAGTATGTAACTGTCAGGATGTGTTTACTAGCATTGGCAAACTGTTAACTCCTCCTACTTGTCGACTGTGCATTTCTATATGACCTTATATGTGCATAAAACCTTCTTCTGTACTTGTACCGCCTTCTTTTTGAGCCCCTGTGTGGGTATAAAAGGACCATGCTCCTTCTGTTCGGTGTGCTACTTCATTCAATACCGAAGGGTGCTGTGTGAATGTAGTTCCACCTCATGAGGTTTATTAAACTTTGTATTTTATATTCCAGTTTCTGTGCCAACTTCTTCCTATTGGTCTGAGGACTCTGAGCAGAGAAGGGTGAAACCCTTGCACTGGTAGGCCTAGCTGAGATCCACTTCTACAAATTGGCACCCGACACGTGGGGCTCATCGGTGACTCGGATGCCCGAAGGATTGGTCGCGACGAAGGATTGGAATCTCGCTCTGGACGCGATCGCTGCCCGATGAGACCCGAGTCTTGGCAACCAAGGCGTTTTTACCTTTCTTTCTGATCTGACCATCCAGGTGGTGCCAGTCCTCGACTGAGATCTCTTCTGTTGATTCGCCGTGCAGTGACCATTTGGTCGATTTTGGAACTTGGCAGTTGGAACCTGGACACCAAGTGATTGGTAAGAGTCGTTCTGCGGTGCTTGCTGTTGGTTTTTATGCCTGGGATTGGTAAGGTAGTTTAGTAACACTTACTGCGGCTTTTGTATTTTGGAATTTGTGTTGGCCAACTTGGATTTCTATGAGATTCATATATAAATTGCAATTTATATAGGCAGGTAATGAGGAGAATTTTCTCTATCTGAATTGATTTGAACGGCACATCATACTAAAGGTACCTTAAGTGCTACTTAGATTATAATACTGCATATTCTGCACTATTTTTGGCATGCCTGTTTTTAGCACACTTCGTAGGATGTGTTGCTTTTGTAGTGGTACCAATTTGAGACTCGATGAAGCACAACCGGCCTCCCGGAGGGGACGCCTAATAGGGATATGTATATTAAGTATGGTCTTTCTTCTATAATGTACAGCATATTTAGACTAAATACACTCGTAAGGATTCTGAGTTGCTTTGGCCTATGCATGGGTCATTTGATTTACGAAAGATTGAGTATGTGGAACAATGTATGTTTAAGCGAAAGACTAGGCAAGATATGTTTGACTGTGTACGAATGTGGGAGAAAGAAGTGCGTGAACGAATGAAGCGTGAGCAAGCCTTGATTGAAAAAGAACAGCGAAAGAACATTTATGCAAAAGCACTAGAGTTGAAAAACAAAGAAATAAAAGAGTTAAAACAGAGAGAAGATTGGGAGCGCAATTTACAGGTGACTGGCCAATACGCTGTTCGGCGGCCCCTTTATCCTATACTTAATAAACCACAAGATGATTTCTTATTATTAGTTCGTCTTCCACCTCCGTATACTGTTCCTTCTGCCCCTCATGAGTCAGATGAGGACTCTGGTTCGGAGGAACACAAGGCACGAGAAACTCGTTCTATGTTGACCGCTGAGCGTGCGTCCCAGCTTAGATCTGCTGATCGTAAAGCAGTTCGTAGCACTGAACTTCTAGATAGTATGAAAGGGTGGCAGCAAACGGAGCAGCTGTATTTTACTGAGGTGTTTGCCGCAGAGGTCCTTGGGCTGTTTAGGAAATATTCTGAGGAGTTAGAGCCCGACGATGTAGCAGATAATTGTAAGCAAATGCGTGATGGACTTTTTGTTTTCTCCCAGGTGACTGATACAATCAGGCGTTTGGTTAAACTGCGTGTTGATGCAGTCCGTTTGCGAGAGGAGAAAAAGGCTGCAGACGTAGCTGCACAGACATCTCAGACCGGCATGGCACAAGCTTCTATCTTCGGAACAGATAAGACTATGATAGTTCATGCGAAACCTATGCGGGAGGCCGCGCCTTTGTATGTTCCTCCTAAAGGAATGGGTACAAGTGATGATAAGGCTTCTATCGATGCAAAGTGTTATTTTATTTATAATTGGATTTAAACTCCTTGGAATAGGACGGATGTCATGGCACTTAAAACTGCATTGCCTGATCTGCGGAAAAATCCAGCCGCTTTTTATGAGGAAGTTGAGGGCGCTATTAGCTCTTGTACTATGACTTTGCCTGATATTGATGTATTTTTTGGATTGATATTACCGCCTGATATGTGGAGAACTGTTCGTAAAACTGATGATCGTGCAGCTTTTGGGGCGTTATGGAAAGACTTAGAACAAATGGATGTAGAAAGGGAACCCGCACAGAAGCCATGTCAGTTAATTTTAGATCTTCCCGCAGCTATATTAGTTAAGTTATAAACGATTATTCCTCCTAAAAAGATCGATTGGACTGTTTTAGCGTCTTGTAAGCAAAAGGCAGATGAATCGGTCTCTGATTTCTTTACACGCTTTGAAGAAGCATTCCACGATTTTAGTGGCCAGTCATTGACAGATGACACGGGCAGACATCTGTTTGTCGATAAATATGTCGCAAACCTGTTGCCAGGAATAGCTAGTCGCCTAAAAGCCAGTGAGAGTTCATGGACTACCTCTTCTCTGGTTTCTCTCTTGACTATGGCTCAGTATTATGAACGCCAGGAATTAGAAGCAAAGGGTAATGAGGATAAGAAGACTAAAGAATTAAAAACGAAGGATATGTTGGCTCAGGCTTATGGTCTGCCTTTTAGAGGTAGTGATAGAGGTGGACGTGGATCTTATGGTTCGTCTTTCCCTTCTTATTCTCGTTCGAATTTGTCTGTTGACCAGTGCGCGTACCGTAAGAAATTTGGGCATTGGGCTTCCGATTGTCCAGCTAGGGTTGATGCTAACATACGTGGGCAGGATGGGTTTAATACTTTTGATAGAAGGAACCAGTATCAAATGTCCGACTATTTGCCGTCTTATTTACAAGATTCTGCTTATGCATAGGATTGCCTAGGATGGGGTAAGGAATCAGTTGAAGTTCCAGTAGATCAGAGGGGTCCCTATGTTACAACACATGTTTTGGGTTCTACTGATCAGTTTCTGGTTGATACAGGAGCTACTCGTAGCGTCTTGTCTAAACAATTGGTTCCAAGGGCTCCCCTGTCTGGGTTAACCATTACATCGATAGGTTTCGATGGAACCCCTTCCCTTAGCCCACTGTCACAAACACTTGCATTCCATGTGGATAAATTTACTGCTCCATGTCCATTTTTGCTTTCCCCGAATACACCAGACAATATTGTGGGTCTTAATATGCTCAAGTATTTCAGGGCTACGATACGATGTTCTCCAGAAGGTGTACGTGTTATCTTGAATGACAACCATCCTGTGACGGAGAGAGCTTGTCTTGTTAAAGAGGATATTGCATTAGCTTCACTCCCTAGAACTTTGTGGGCTACTTCAGACACTGATGTAGGGCAAATGGTTATTCCACCAGTACATATTAGTGTCAAGGAGGGTGCTGTGCTGCCACGTTTGCCTCAATACAAATTTTCACAGGAAGGCAAAGAAGCACTCATACGTATTATCCATGATCTCATTGAAGTGGGGGTTGTTGAGGAAGTTCCTTACAATGTTTGTAACAGTCCGATTCTTCCTATTCTGAAAAAAGATACTGACACTAGGATTTACCGATTCATTATTGATTTGCGAGAAGTTAACAAGATTGTAGTACCACAATACACTGTGGTTTCTGACATAACAACACTTCTTACTTTGGTTCCTCCGACAGCAACTACATTCTCTGTGATAGACTTGAAAAATGCTTTCTTTTCGATCCCTATTCATCCTGATAGCCGATATTTGTTCGGTTTCACTTTGAATAATCGATCGTATAGATTTTGTAGAGTTCCTCAAGGCTATACTGAGAGTCCTAGTATTTACAGTCAAGCATTAAAAAGACAACTTGATTCTTTCGTTTTGCCTGAAGGTGTGGCTAACATACAATATGTTGATGACATCTTGTTGGCAGCCGATACCCCTGAATAGTGTGAAAAATGTACTTTGTCCTTGCTTTCTTTTCTTGCTTCCCATCATCACAAAGTGTCACGAAAGAAATTGCGATATTGTAGACCGAAGGTAACCTACTTAGGTCACCTTCTGTCTAAGGAGGGACGTGCACTCACACCAGATCGCATTCAAGCTATTTTAGAAACACCAGTGCCCCGTACTCAGAAAGATGTCCGTGCATTCATTGGTCTTACTTCTTTTTGTAGGCAATGGATATTAGGGTTTTCACACATTGTTAAACCCTTGCTAGCACTTTTGACTAAAGATACTCCAATGCCCCTCCCATGGACAGATGAATGTGAGACTGCTTTCCGACAGTTACGACAAGCTCTTTGTTCAGCACCAGTGTTAGGTACTCCAGATTATACGAAGCCTTTTACACTCTATGTACATGAGAAAGATGGATGCGCATTGTCAGTTTTAGTGCAGACACACGGTGACAAACAGCGTCCCTGTGCATATTTCAGACCAAACAGCCTGTGAAACTGCCATGCAGCGAAGCACCAAGTCTATGTACGTAGTGGAGTCACAGGCTGAACGCTGGCATGATACGAGACAGGAAGTGCTAGATATGCAGAGATCTGCTTCTGCAGAAGAAATTGAGCAATGGTCTTTTTTATTTTTTTTATTTTATTTTTTATCGAGCAAAATTCATACAGCATAATATTTCAAATAATATACAGAAAAAACAATAACAAATATGAAATAAGAATTCAAATTAGGATTTACATAAATATAAAGCCCAGCAGAGGGGACTAACATTTGACTAATTTTAGAAGCCAAAGAAACATAGGACTTAAATAGCGGACAGCTCGTTTAGTTCAAAGGAGGTAGAAATTGAGCAATGGTCTAAGGAGGGAACATTGGACGATGAGGGCTGTTGGAGGAGTAAAGAGATGAGCAAGTGGAGATTGCCTACAGCCTATTTACAACCTATGATTCATATGGCACATGGGCCGGCACATGTTGGAGCCTCCTCGATAACGAAATTGCTCGCGCAAGTTTGGGAGCATCCAGAAATTGCCTGCACAGCTAAAAAGATGGTGCAGTCTTGTCTGATTTGTCTTCAGCATAATCCTGGTAAAGGGACACGAACTCCTACAGGAGGGTTTGCTACGCCTACCGCACCTTTTGAAGTTTTGCAAATGGATTACATCCAGCTTGAGCGCTGTAACAACTTAAAGTATGTTTTGGTAGTGGTATGTGCCTTCAGTAAATGGATAGAGGCATACCCTACGAAGGACAATACAGCTCTCACTACAGCAAAGGTACTTTTGAAGGAATTCTTCCCTAGATTTGGTGTTTGTAAACTTTTGTGGAGTGATAACGGACCCCATTTTATTGGGCAAGTTGTCGAATATGTCCTGAAAGGATTAGGGATCAAGCAGAAATTTCATGCTGCTTTCCATCCACAATCAGCAGGGCTAGTGGAAATGTATAACGCCACACTTAAATTGAAACTGGCTAAAATACTGGCTTCCACATCCTTGAATTGGCCAGACGCATTACCTTTAGCACTGTTGTCCATTAGATCAGTGCCACATTCGCGATCTGGTCTTACACCATATGAGGTGGTGTTTGGAAGGCCTATGAACGTTTGGGGAATTCCTAAACCACGTCCCATACATGATGTACCATGTGTATTGATGAGTGACTACCTATCACAATTGACTGACAGTTTGATTTCTATTCATAAACAGGTTCGAGAAGCTCTTCCTGATAGGTCTGCAGGTGAAGGCCATGGACTTCGACCTGGAGACCAGGTGATGATCCGATCATTCCAGAGGTCGAACAGCTTGGAACAGAGGTGGCGCCGCCCGAAGCAGGTGCTCCTTTCAACGAAAACTGCGGTCCGAGTGACGAACAGGAGGAACTGGGTGCACTCCACCCACTGCAAGAAAGTGCCGTCAACCTTGGTGGATCCTGCTGCCTTGATCAACCATCGGGACATCCTGGATACAGAGAAAGGCCAAGCCATATCACCTGACGAACCTGAGGAAGTCTTCCCGGACCACACGATTCCTGGAGTATCCCGATACCAACTGAGACAACGGAAAGAGCCTGCATCGTCGAAATAGACTGGTTGAGCAACCGCCCTGGGTTAGTGAAACGGAATGCCGATGTGGCAAGGGGGGGGATCAGTCCTGTGACACCCGTCTTGACCCTCGGTGAAGAAACCAACGGCTGCCCAGGAAAAAGAGCTCCAACGATTGTTTTCAACGACAAGCTGATCATGTCCACAATGAGATCAACTGTTGCTAAGAGAAAGATCATTTGTGCTATAGGGTTTGTTGTTGCTATGGTGGCTGTAGCAGTAATAACCTGGTTCGTTGAGAAAGTGGCTCCTGCTCGAGAGCTTTTGATCGCCACTACTCCAGTATCAGTTGAACACCACTACTTTATGCTTCCCTACCATGAGCAGAAGCATCGACAATCCTAATTAAATAATACCTTTATCCAGATGTTGCATCATACTCATAATGCCACAAATACTACCAACTGTTGCAGAGGCGTTGCTAGAGCTTGTGGCACCCAGGGCTATCCCTCAGATTGCCGGTTCCCCCCGGGGTGCTAACGAAAAAGGACGGCGAGCACTTGAAAGAGGTCCGAGAGACACGTAGTATCGCCGCTAATAGTTACCTCGATCATGCAAGTTACATGTACATACATGACTTTTTACTTTGTTAGGCCCCTTTATGTAAGTGCATGAACTGTAAGTATCTCAGATGTGTTGGTCGGTCCCAGTATTTACACACAATTTAAATAGCACTATTTTACTTTTTTTTGTAATGCTACACATCCCAATGCAGGGTGTCAGAGCGATTTACATAACATACAGATTGAAAATAAATCATGCAAGCATGTAAATCAGTGTACAAGATGTGTTGCATGAGTCAGTGAGGGTTAAAAGTTGTAGCAGTAACCTATCCTATATAGCTCGCTGTGCTATATTAAAAGGCTTACTATTTATGAACTGCAAGTAACAAAAGGATCTGTGTTCAAAGCAGTAACCTTACCTAGCTACATTAAAAAAAATCTGTCATCTGCATATTACATGACGTGCTTTGCAGGCACATTAACCTTCTATACTACTTTTAGTCAGATATGGGACTACACAAATAAGAAATTTCTCCAAGAAATACTTTAACCTCCAGGGTTATCTCACCATTTATTATTCCGATAGTTACGGGGCACCTCTGCAGCAGATGCCTTAACCCTGCAAAAATATTAGAAAAGGCAGACTTTGTAACCAATTAAGATTAAAAGATCTACTAACATGATTCTCCTTGTTGCCAATTTCTTTGTGGCAGGGTTTAAAAAAAAAAATTTAATTAGTTGAGGCCCAGATTTTGCATTGGGATTGCACCACTTTTTTAGCACAACCCCAAAGCAACATCTAATTTGTTAAATCTCATAATGGGCTTAAATGCACTCATGATATACTTAATAAAAACAAATGTGTGTGATCATAATAGCTGACTGGCTGGCATTAAATTACCAAACAAGCACACAAGGGGCCATGAGAGCCTGCTACAGAAAGGCAACAAATCAAGAAGATGTCAGGAGTTCAGAGCCCTGGCACAGTCGGTCTGTTTTTACAGTCCGGAAAAAAGTGCCAGGGCGCCAAACAGCCCGATAGAGACCCATTTCGAGACAGCAAGCACATTGATGTGCGCTGCTCACACTGCTCACTTCTCACTAGTGGAGAAGTTACAGCATGACGTCATGCCAGATGAGCGTTGTGGGGGAATGGAAATCCTTTAAAGAGTCATTTTCTCTCTGGATTTCCCTTCTCTTTTTGAAACGCAAGAGCAGCAAAATTGTGGTATTGTCACCAGGGCTTTAAGTGGAAGCTTTTTCAATATTATATGTAACAAGCCATAGTTGCAGCTTATTTATCATATGCAACTAATAACCATTGACAAAGCCAATAGTCCTGACTTGTTGTAGGCAGGCCCGGCACTAGGATTTTTTCTTTGAGGAGGCCATAAAGAAGCATGGGTGGGCCATGAAGACGAATGGGTTCCAGTAAGTATTTCAGAGATTCGATATTTTAGGTGTTGGCATCTGTCCTCTTTTGACATTTTTAAGACAATAACTACCACCTAAAGAGCTACTGACTTCGCTTTCTTTGCTGCCCTTCTAGCTTTGGGAAAGGGGAAGGACTTTGCTTGTCAGAACTTTAAAATGTAGATGCGGAAAATTCAGGCTGAAGCATGGGTCAAATTATGCAGCAGTGTTGACTAAATTGTGCAACAAGAAAAAGCAAACTATGCAGCATAATGCGGCACATTATGTGATAGTATTAGTTCATTATTTTGATATTTTTACGCTTGCTAACACTAGACATAGATTGCACTTCATTGGGACCAGTTTAACACCTGAATATAGCAATAAGCAATCAGAAGGTGACCAGTCAACCTTAGGAAAGAACCTTTCACTCAGCGCCACCACATGTCAATGCAATTTTATAACTTTTGAACCATTTGAGTTAAAAACAACCTCTTTAAAAATCTGCAGATTATGCAGAAGATAAAGGATTATGTGGCAAATGCGGCAAATCCATAGCTATGAGAAAAATGCTATGCCTGCACAATCACATAATTCCAGTGCCCCTGCCCATAGGTCCCTGCTCAAGGAATCATTCTATCACTTGTAACAATCGACATACAAATTATTGTGGTGTGAATTAATGATGAGTAGAATGTTTTTTCATTTAGCCAATGGAAAGATAAAACATATTTTAGTTTTACTTTATCCATTAATGTATTTTTTATGTAATACTGCAAGTTAGTAATGGCCTCAGTAGAGTAGGAAGAAATTTAAAAAAAACACCCGAGTAAATCTATATGCTAATTATAAACACATTTTCACAAACTTTTAGGGGAAAAGGAAATCCTTTGCAAAGCGTTTCTGTCATATCACTTTTTGCAACTCCTAGGTAGCTTTGGATGGGAGCCTGCAGCCTCTTTAGTGTGAGTGAGTGAAAGTGTTCAGGATGTCTGTGCGGTTCATTTGCACATCATAGCAGCTATTATCCCTGCTGATTTCACACCTGTCCCCAGGCCTGAAACTAGAGCATGTCAATGGATAATAATTAAATAAAACAACGCCGCAGGGCACAATGGGGCTTCAAGCCACTGTGAGACATTAGGATGAAAAACGCTCATTTTCCAGTTCTCAAGTTCTCAATGGCCTTGGGTGGGCCACACTCTAGAACCGGGCCTGGTTGTAGGTATGATGTTAATTGTTGTATCACATATCTGGATGCAATGACAGAAACAGCAAAATACAAGTCAAGCGGCACACCATGCTAAACAGATTTTTAGCGTAAGTGTTTTAAAGCCACGCCCTTAAGTAAATCGGCCACCCCCCTTTGAGAGACCCCCCCAGTTTTTTCATCCCACTTAAAGCCCTGTTGGCAGCTATGCTGCCACTCTGCCACTCACTAAATAGCCCCTCTGAAAAAACTCTCCTCTTACCTCACTTGAGACTCGCTCCAGGGTCTCTATGGCAGGCAGGGATGGTTGGTTCGAACTTCGTTCACGGTTCACTTATTCAGCAGTCTCCAGAGCCAGCAAATCGCCCAGAGAGCAGCACTGCCACTGACTGCCCCAGGCCAGAATGAGCGCGAGAGCGCGTAGAGGTGAAGCGTGTGACACGTCACTGCTACGTCGTTCTCAGAGCGAGGGCAGGGCTGGCCAAAATAAATCCTTTTTTTAATGTTGCCCAGGGCCGCCATTGGTAGCGCTCGCGCGCTACAAGATTGATTGACGGGAATGACGGCCTTGGAGGTTGGGACGGACCAGAAGGTAATCACTGTGACTGCCGCTGGCGCACTAGCAGCAGTTATAATAACAGCTGAGCAGGTCAGTGTGCGCAGGGAGCACTTTCAAACTGGGCTGCGCGCGCGGCACTGGTGGCCCGTTGCGGCCGCGGCAGCCTTTATAATTTATTTGGGGTACACAGTGTCCCCAAATAAATTATAAAGGCCGCCGCGACCACAATGGGCCACCAGTGCCGCGTGGCCGCCCCCGAAATTGTGCAGCCTGGGGCGGACCGCCCCCACCGCCCCCCCCAGCTACGCCACTGAACTGTTGGGTGTGTGGGATGATACCTGCACATCAAAAGAAAGGAGGAACACCTTTTATTCCTCTTCCCTTTTCTCATAATGGTTCTTGTCAATCTTGGTATGCGCTTTTGTTTGCATCTGGAAGACGTACAGTAGGCGGGCTTCTTTTTCGCCTTAATAAAGTATGCAACCAAGATAAAGATAGTTATCCTCAAGCCAAAGCGACCAAATGGGAATGGGAAGAGTATCAACCGGACAATATTTCAACACCATATGTCTTCACAAATATGAGAACTTTTACCACTAATGAACAATTTGTGATTTCTGTTACTAGAGCTAAAGCAGATCTATGTATAAGCAGTATTGGGAGAATTCCAGTGGGTAAAAGCGAATGTGCTGTAATTCTGACTATTGAAGGTGTAAACAACAGTTGTTTTATAGCCTCACCTAATACTTACTTTATATGTGGTAGCCAAGGATATTATCAACTACCTGCTGGGTGGTCAGGTGTGTGCTATGTGTCCTTTCTATTGCCCCCTGTGTTTCTGGCACCTCCATCATACCACCGGGACCTTAAATTATTCGACGATATCTCTAGAAATAGATACAAAAGGACAATAAGTGCTGACGAAGTAGACCAAACTGATACCACTCTGCAACAATATGTCGATTTTAATTTAGGTTTGTTCTTCTTTGCGGGTGCTGCATTAAACAGTAGGAAAATAAAACGATTGACTAGAGTTGTGGAAGCTGTTACCAATCAGACAGCTATGGCACTTGGGAACATTACGGAGGAGCTGCAAATTGCAAGGAATGTAGCTCTCCAGAACCAAATGGTTCTAGATGGGGTTCTGGCTGATCGAGGTGGTGCATATCGCATCATCGGTAGCAGCTGTTGCGTATTCATACCGGATCACTCACCTTCAGTATATGACGCAATATCAAAACTGCATATAATTGCTGCAGAAATTCATCCAGAGACTGGTACTTGGACTTTTGCTGGATGGTTTTGGACTCTTGTTTCTGCTGTGTATGTATCCAATGTGGTCCAATGCTTTGCTCCATTTGCATCTCTGTCTGTATACCTGTCAAAAGGAATGTTGCAGAAACAAAGGCCTAACAAATGTTGAATAAAGAGGTGGCCGAAATAAAGCTAATAGATGTACGGGATGCATATATAGATTACCCCAGAGGAACGAATGTCTTCAGCTAATGCTAAAAGGGTCGTCTGTTGTAAATTGGCAGCGATTGGATTAGCATTAGCGGAATCCATCTTGTATTTAGAGGCTATCTTGTCCATTTTGTGGAATCCATTTTGTATTTCTGGCAGCCATTTTGTTTGCCATGTGCTGCCACGTGCTCACCATGTGCTCTGTCCTCCCTCAGTGTTGACTGCTCTTGTAATCTGCCTAGAAACAAACTATATTTAGTATCTTCCACCTTCGCACATGCCCAGTTGAGTTTTCAGCTGTCCTTGCAGCTGTTAGTAGTATGTAACTGTCAGGATGTGTTTACTAGTATTGGCAAACTGTTAACTCCTCCTACTTGTCAACTGTGCATTTCTATATGTGCATAAAACCTTCTTCTGTACTTGTACCGCCTTCTTTTTGAGCCCCTGTGTGGGTATAAAAGGACCATGCTCCTTCTGTTCGGTGTGCTACTTCATTCAATACCGAAGGGTGCTGTGTGAATGTAGTTCCACCTCATGAGGTATATTAAACTTTGTATTTTCTATTCCAGTTTCTGTGCCAACTTCTTCCTATTGGTCTGAGGACTCTGAGCAGAGAAGGGCGAACCCCTTGCACTGGTAGGCCTAGCTGAGGTCCACTTCTACAGAGTGACTCCCCTGCTTGGCAGGCACCTGAAACTCTAATCAACAGTCGCAAACTTTCCCACTCCCGCCGGAGTCCAAAGTCCTTGCAGCCCCGGAAGTAGAATTCCTGAACTCTCGAAGGCCATTGTGAGTCCCCAGCAGAGCTGAGGCAAGTGGACCCCACGAGTGATGAGGAACCGCAATACCTGGGAACCGTGCACTATTGTCGAGTGTAACCCCTTCACGATGTTCTATGAACTTGTGCTTTGGACCATTTGTGGCCCAATCCTCCAGCAGGCTTTGCAGCAAAAATCAGCAGCCTATCCCTTCCCGAGTGACCGTGGGCTCCTGTGAAGCATTTCCTCAAGAGGCATCTTTGCGATCCTTTGCCCATTGGCTTGTGAGTCCCCCAAAGACTTTCTTATTGACTCAAAGGGCTCCCCTGGTTGCTCCAGGCGTGCCCTCACTCACCCTTGCTGGGTGAGTCCCTCAGACCTTGCTGGTCTGCACCATCGACTTTCTTCACTCCACACAAGACTTGCTGTTGCCAAGGCTTGTTGGCTCCAATCTGGTTGACGACACCGCAGTCAGCTACAGACGTTGTGGGACACTCCGAATCCAGCTGCTGGTCATCATCGATCCTTTCTGGACCTCGTGAGCGAAGAGTCAAAACACGCTTGATCACCTGAAATCACCCGACATCTGTGGGCATCCATCTTCCTGGCCCCGGGTCACTGGCAAGTGACTGTGAACACTGTCCCTTCAATTTTCAGGTCTTCTACATCTTGAATCCAGCCTTGGATTCCACCGGAAACTTCTTCAGTCGCCACAAGCAGCAAGTCTTCTTTGGTCTCCATAGAAAACAGCGACACCAAAAGACACCTATGCAGCCGCTTCCTTGGGTGAGGTAACTCGTGCACTTCGGTGCCCTAGTGTGTGTTGGCCCTCGAATTACTTACCTTGTAAGTGGCTTCCTTGTAGACTTCCTCGAAGTACCCTAAAACTTTAAAAATCAAACCGCGACTTGCTCCATTGTAATCAATAGGGAACCCGCGGCTGTGTTCTCACACTGCATGTGTCTCCCGTGGGTCTGTTACTTACCTGCTATCACTGCAGTCGTGAAGCCCCATCGATTCTACAGGCCCTAGGCCTTGTCATTCTGCAAGTCGACTTTCCTAAACCTCTTTTTTAGTATATGGTCTGGTACGCCCTAGGGCCCCAGCCATATTTGTGCTTAACTTATTGTGAAACGTTGATATTTGAATGTGTTCCTGGCTTCTAATCTCATAAAGAGATTAGTAGAGTGTGTCTAGAAATAAATACACATATATTTGATATATATACCTGTGTTGTGTCCTTTCATTTGGTAATTCAAGAGATTATAAGGTAAAACAAGCTGCTTTACATTCCTCTGAGACTTAGCCTGAAGGCTGCTCTCCACAGCTACCACTAGGATAGCTTTCTTTAAAAGGTTGTCTTAAACCTATCTACCATAAGAGTTGAATTGGACTGGTGCAAGGTGGCCACTATAACTAGTGACCAGCATATGCCAGACCAACTTCTTACATGGGGTGTGATGGCTGTGCTGGCTTTGTTGAAGATGTGGTGTGGCCATGGGTCTGACGGAGATCCGAAGTGGATGGTGTTCATGATCTTGATGGTGTTGTCGTCGGTGATGTTGGTCCAGGCGAGCAGGCGGTTGGTGCGGATGGTGGTCGTGGGGGCGGAGGTCTTGGTGGTAGTCGTCGCGGTCGTGGCGTTAAAGCTGTCATGGATGTCTGCGATCTTGCGGTGGAAGAAGGTGGCCAGCGATTCGCACAGATCTTGAGGAGGTGGGACGTCGTTGGTGTTGGAGCTAGGGTTGGAGAGTTCCTTCATGATGTTGAAGAGCTCTTTGCTGTTGTGTGCGTTGTCTAGGCGGGCTTTGAAGAAGGCCCTTTTGACGGATCTGATGAGGTGATGGTGTCTGCGGGTGGCGTAGCTGTCCGGTGTTCGTTCCCGGAGCCAGTTCTTCTCCAGTTTTCGGCAGGTTTGTTTGGAGACCTGGAGGTCTTCAGTGAACCAGCTGGCTTTCTTGCTGGTGTGACTGTTGGAGGGTTTTTGCACAGGACGAGGGTGTTGGCGCAGTCGTCGATCCACTGTCTGAGGTTGCGGGCGGCGGTGTCGGGTTCGGTGGTGTTGGCGGGTGGGCTCTGGGCGAGGGTGGTAGTTAACTGGTCTTCGGTGACTTTGCTCCAGCAGCAGCGAGGCATCTGTTGGGTGCGGTGGTGCGTGGTGGGCTTCTTGAAGGTGAAGTGGATGCAGTGATGGTTGGTCCAGTGGAGTTCGGTGGTGTGGTTGAAGGAGACGTGGGGGCTTGCAGAGAAGATGGGGTCAAGCGTGTGGCCGGCGGATTGGGTGGGTGTTGTGATGAGTTGTCTGAGTCCGAGGTTGGCTAGGTTATCGATCAGGGTGGTGCAGTTGGTGTCGTCGTTGTTCTCGAGGTGGAAGTTCAGGTCACCGAGGAGGATGTAGTCCATGGAGGCGAGGGCGTGTGTGCTGACGAAGTCGGCGATTAAGTCGCTGAACTGTGGTCAGGGTCCGGGGGGTCTGTAGGCGAGGGTTCCTCTGAGGGTGGTGTTGGGGTCGGTGTTGATCTGGAAGTTCAGGTGTTCTGTGGTGCTGAGGGTGCGTCGGTGTTGGTCGAGACTCTGAGAGAGTTCCTGTGGATGATGGCGATTCCTACTCCGTTGGTGTGGTCGCTGCGGGTGATCTTGTAGCCGTCCGGGATGGCTATGGCGATGTCGGGTGCCGAGGAGGGGTTCAGTCAGGTCTCTGTCAGGAAGGCGACATCTGGGGAGGTTGAGTCGAGTCGGTCCCAGAGCTCAACGGCGTGTTTGCGGGCGGAGCGGGTGTTGAGGAGGATGCATCTGAGTTAGTTAGGTTATTTCCTGGTCGGCGGCTTGGCGGGCGGATGCTGGTGAAACTGCAGTTCCGGCAGGTGAAAGGTCCGTGGGTGCGCTTCGGGGCAGCCAGGAAGCAGGTGTGGTCGTCCGGTGTTGAGTGCGTGGAGGGTGCTGGCATCATGGCGGTGTTGGGTGTCGTGGCAGTAGCGGGGGCCAGGGGTTCCGGCGCTGGGCGCGGTCCAGGCACTGATGGGCACAGACGGGCTTGCCTTAGGCACGCCAGTGGTGTGCCAGCGGCGCACCTGCTGCACGCGTTTGCTGTGCGGCCTCCATATGAAGGGAGCTGGGAGGGAGTAGCAGCTGGGAGGCAGGAGCGGGGCAGCGAATGGGTGAGCAGGGGGGTGGGCTGCAGGGACGCAGCGGTGGGAAGAGCGGGAAGAGTGGGAAAAGCGGGTGACGGACGGCAGGGGGGAACAGAAGGCAAGCAGGGCACAGAAATTAGGAGGCGAAAAAGGAAATTAGGCAAGCTACAACAAGACAAGTACAGTCAAAGCAGTGCAGCAGAATGAAAACACCAGTACAACCAAGGCAGTACAGCGGCGTGGGGAGCGACCTGCCTGAGAGCAGGGTACCAGATGGTATAAGCAACCTCGAACATGACCTCTCTTACTCTCCAAGGAATTCATGGAAACTGATCTTCCATTTTGCTGATACTTTTGCATGCCCAAGATGAACAGAAAGACACAAAATTATATTTACTCAAACAATTGTATCCTTATATAAAAAGCGTGAGCAGCGGTTATTAGGCAGATGAAATGAAGCATTGTAACCAGCATTACAAGAGTGGTGAAAAAGATAAACAATTCAACTATTGATAACTTTACTATGTGATCATACTCTTATCTAATACTACCTATACTATCAAGAGAATACTTGGAGTCCCTTCGGCCAGATTCCTTGGGATAGCCTAACCTCCCATACCTGTGTATGATGTGATGGAGAGCAGGCTACCCTCCTTTGCAGGATAGAGGTTAGGGTCAGCAGGGCTACATCTTAGTCACAATGCACTGCTTTACAGGACAATCCAAGCAGAAGTGCTTTTCTGCCGAATGTAGCACAGAGGCTGTTCATATAATAAAAGCACTGTTTCAATAGCTCTGTGTCAAAGGTGCAGACCTGATGTGATGATTTGTCTAGAGGATTAGAACTGTCTCCAACTGGACATTGTAAATGCAAGGGCATTGTGTTGTAGCAATCCACCCCATGTTTTGTCCTTTCTTTATTTTTCTGTTTGTCCCAGTGCTTTTTAGAAAAATCAGGTTGTATGCTTGGTATTATCTTTTTAAGAATTGCCTTTAAGCTGTGGCTTATTAAGCCTGGCTCGATTTTTAGATGTATAGGTTCAGCAATCATTTTTGATAATTCGCACTCTTGGTGTACAACGTGAACCTGCGCGAGGCGTTGACGTACTACCGGTGTTACTGCCTCCCCTTTAATATTACAAAAGTAATTGAGGAAACTGTGGCAAAGTTGCTGATTAATTTCATCCCCAAATCCAGGGTAGGGGCAGCCCACATTTATTTTGAATCTGTTTTAGCACCTCAGGCAAAACAGCAATGGATGGTGTACCATGTGTTATGGCATATATGGCAGCAAAAGCAGTGCCCCAAGTTGCACAATCTTACATAACCTAACTAGACCTGTGTAGAGAGCACAGAGGTCTGCAACATTTAACAATGCTAAATTTGGGTTCGGTGTATAGCCAGCTAGGACTGACCAGGTCACCCCATCATTGCTGAGGGGACCCAGTCTTGCATTGTTTTATGGATGTGGGAGGGCACCTTGGAACCAATTTTGATGATTTGATATATTAATGGTATTTCTAAATCTTCATAAGCTCTATATTGACCTGGTACTGCAGCTAGAGTGTGTGTGTGAAATGCCTCGACGTGACAATGACTGCAGCAGGAAAGTGAACCCACAAATAAAATACTTTGCATTTATATACTTTGTGGTCCTCAACCACATAGGTAATCTCTCCTCCCCAAACAAGGGAGCCCTTGTGGCAGTAACTATGTTGTAACAGCATGTCTACAGTTAACAGGAGTGATAGCTACTAGTGCCATATTCAATGAATGGAGTTCAAAGATAGGAAAATACAATAGTGAGGTAATCCTTTTAAAGGTTCAAGCTTGAACAACCTTCAGACTAGAATAGGGGTTTCCTATTTAGCTGATGAGGATTATTCTCCAACACCATGGATGTCTCGGTATAAGGTGAAAAGGAGACCTTGGGCGCATGCAAGAACTCCTTAGGAGACCCATTAAATAAGCCTTGGCCTAGAACATTGGTGGCACCATGTTATACGGTTCCTGTGAATTAAGTGGGACATTGTATCTGCACAACATGAACTTCAGAATATGGGGACTAGTTCTCACATAGCATCAGAAACTGTGGCCCAATTCCTAGCTAGCTCACAGTGCCCCATCTGAACCCCTAACCTTACCAGGGTACCAGAAGGTATTAGCAACCTCAAACATGACTATTCACACTACCCAAGGAAATTGTAGAAACTGATTGACCTGTTAGTTGTTACTTTTGCAAGCCCAATATGAACACAAGACACAAAAAGGTATTTTCAAACTTTTATTGAAACAATCCTATCCTTGTATAAAAAGTGTGAGATGTCATTATTATATAGATGAAAGAAAACATTGTATCCAGCATTACAAGAATGGTGAAACAGCTAAACAATGTAACCATGATAACATTACTATGTGAATATACTTCTATGTAATACTACCTATACTATTGACAGAATCGTAGGAGTACCCTCTGCTATATATATTGGGGTAGCCTAACCCCCCCTAGTCTCGGTATAATGTGCAAGGAAGCTGGTATGATGGAGGGCAGGCTACAGTGCGTTGCATGATAGAGGTGAGAGTCAGTGGGGCTGCATCTTAGTCAGTGTATTGGCTTCCAGGACGATCCCAGCAGCTGTGCTACTCTGCAAAATGTAGCACTGAGGCTGTTTATATAATAAAAGCGCTGTTCCAATTGCACTGTGCCAGAGATGCAGAGCTGATGCAGTGGTTTGTCTAGAGGTGTCTCCAACCAGACAATGTAAATGCAAGGGCATCGTGTTCTATGTGCCTAGACTTGGACAGGGCATGCACATAACATGATAGTAATACTTACTGAGAAATAAACTGCATGTATAATAGCTTCTCAGTACATTGATACTTGGTGTCTTGCTCTTTTATGTTTATTGCAGGCAGGAAGAATAAATCAGAAATTAAACACAAAAACAGTTGTTTACAGCAGCTATCAGAATCTGTTTCATGTTTGCAATATTAACAAAAATGGTATGCTGAAACATGCAGACATTTTATCGAACCTGTACTGACCTGTAACTTGGAAAAAAATATACACGTTTACATGAATGTCTACTTTCTGTTGAATGCTTACATTTTATAAAAACCTATCAGAAGAAGGAAAATGCATTTCCTATTTTGCTTGTTAAATCAACAGCTGTAATTGTACTCTTTGACCTGTCCTTCCCCCTGGCAGCCGGCTCTGACCTGTACTATGGAAATTAGAGACTGGCTTTTATGCAGGGGTTGCAGGCTCCCATGTATTACATGTTGATAACCCTTTTTTTTTTAGTTTCAAAAAGTTTATTGAGAAAACAAATGTTACAGCACAATATAGTATGAGGGGTGTAAGGCAAAAAAAAGGGGGAGCATAAAAGTAAAAATTTCATATAAGAATATCTAGGTTAGAATGAAAAAGCAGAAAAATACCAATGTAACTGTAAAGCATTGCATTGCATATAACAACCATATAGCAACATAACATTAGGCGAAATATAACAACATATATAATATTAATATCTAAGATATGGAATGTCCTGGTCGGGCATCTTCTTGTTGAGCAGGAGCGTTTAGCACTGGAATCAATGAACGATGAATGGCTAGATGAATGGGATGAATACATGCTGTATCCAATTTGTGATGATAACACAGTGCACACCACCAAGCTTGGAAGGACAAATTCGTAAAATCCTTCAAATTTTTAGCGATCTGATGATAGGCAATCGGCAACAATAAGTCGATAATCTTTGTATTAGAAGTATGATCCTGCCATATAGGAGTTAAACTTCCCAAAAATATGTGCGTGATAGAAAAAGGAAAGTTAGAGTTGAATATAGAGTTAATTTGAGTCCAGACAGATGTCCAGAAGTTATGTAAGTATGGGCAAGTAAAAAGCAGGTGTTTTAAGTCAGCTAGTGGAGAAGAGCGGGACCAACAGGTGTCTGGATAAAGAAAAACGTTTATGTAACATTTGACGCACAAGAGGTTTTCCTAATTTTGAACTATATTTTGTTCCACAGAGTAGATGGCCAATCAATCCCAAGATCCTCTTCCCATGAAAGTTCAACTTTCATCTTTGCTCTAACGAGCTGCGAGGATTGTATATGGATATAAATATTGGAAGCTTTAGGACAGGATAGTAGAAAGGCACACAAACTGTTGACTGGGGGAGTTTTTGGATGATTTAGGATTTGAGCATATGCATTTGAAAGAGCTTGTGAAAGTAAGTTATATTTGGATTGGAAGGAAGGGGGTAAGTGAAGAAGTTGACTGGCATCAGAAAAACACAAGATCTTACCTTGAGAAAATAGTTGGTGTGTCCAAATTAAGCCTTTGTTTCTCCAAGATGTCCAATAAAAGGTTTTCCACCAATAAAATGGATGTGTTGTGCCACAGAGAGGAGTTAAAGAAGGAGTCTAGATTGGTAGGAGATGGGGTTGGAGAAAAACCCAGAAGTTTACAAGTGTATTTGAGAATAGGAGTGGAAAAAGATGGTGGTCTACGGGTAAATGAGAGAAATTCCTTAAAAGAGAAAGGGGAAAGAAAGGAACGTTCGAGTACTACCCACATAGGACATTCCAGTGAAGAGTCAGAGAGCCATCTGGAAGCTTGGCGAAGTAGAAAGGATCTATGATAAGTGGGGAAATCGGGATAATTAACTCCGCCCTCTGCTTTAGGTTTTGTTAATCGCAACAAGGACATACAAGGTGATTTTTTGTTCCATAGAAAGGATGATAATATAGAGTTAATTTTTGTAAATAATTTTAAAGGTATGGGGACAGGGATATTTGAAATGGTGAATAAAACTAATGGAGCCAGCATCATTTAATAGTATCTAGATGTCCCCACCATGAGAGATATAAAGGGTGCCATTTAGTGGTCAGAGAGGAAATTTTATGTAAACATTTCTCCATGCAGAGAGATATAATTGTCGAAATTAAAGGGGTAAAGTAAAGGCCCAAATATTTAATATGATGTGGGTTCCAAGCAAAGTTGGAGGAGCTAAAATCATCCTTGAATGTATATTGCTCGCAGATCGGGTCACTCCACATGCCGCTCGGCTCCTCCTCAGTGCGCGTGTCCCCCTCTGCTGCCGTGGTGAGTCCGCCTCCGGCGCGCCCCCTGTACTGCTGCCTGCTCTGTGCTGACTGATTGTACTTTTGTTATCTCGGTGAGTGTCCTTCTGTTTTTGCTCCTTTTTGTCCCCAATTGTGCTTATTTTTCAGGTCTGCCTTGCGCTCCTTAGCGCTCCTGCTACTTGTGCCCCTCGCTCCTCGCCTCCCTCGCTCCCCGCTTCCCGCCGCTGCCCCCCTGTGGCCCCGCCCACTTTTCTTTCTGTTTCCCACCGCTGCCTCCCTGCGGCCCCGCCCCCTTCCTCCGGTAGCCACCCATTGGCCGCCCCACTCCCGCCTCCCAGCTGCTCCTCCCTCCCACTTGTCCTTTTATGGAGGACGCCGGGAGGAAGTGGGTGTGACTGACCTGCTCGCAGATCGGGTCACTCCCCACGTCGCTGGGCTCCTCCTCAGTGCGTGTGTCCCCCTCCGCTGCCGCTGCCGTGGTGAGTCCGCCTCCGGCGCGCCCCCTGTACTGCTGCCTGCTCTGTGCTGACTGATTGTACTTTTGTTATCTCGGTGAGTGTCCTTCTGTTTTTGCTCCTTTTTGCCCCCAATTGTGCTTATTTCTCAGGTCTGCCTTGCGCTCCTTAGCGCTCCTGCTACTGGTGCTCCTCGCTCCTCGCCTCCCTCGCTCCCCGCTTCCTGCCACTGCCCCCGTGCGGCCCCTCCCACTTTTCTTTCTGTTTCCCGCCGCTGCCTCCCTGCGGCCCCGCCCCCTTCCTCCGGTAGCCACCCATTGTCCGCCCCGCTCCCGCCTCCCAGCTGCTCCTCCCTCCCACTTAGCCTTTTATGGAGGACGCCGCGCAGAAGTGCAGCGGACGCGCGCAGGCGCGCCAAAGACAAGACCGTCTGCGCCCGTCCGTGCCAGGACCACGCCCAACGCCAGGATCCCTGGACCCCGCGCCCCTCGCAACGCCAGACTCCGGTACGACACCAGCACCCTCATCGCCCTCAATACCGGCAGCAACAACCACTGCTTCCAGGCTGCCCCGAAACGCACCCACGGACACTTCTGGTGCTGCACCTGCAGCTTCTCCTGTGACAGAACCACCAAGCCCCCAAGGACCGGATCCAACCACCTCCGCTGCATACTCCTCAACACCCGCTCCGCACGCAAACACGCCGTCGAGCTCTGGGACCTACTCGACACAACAGCCCCGGACGTAGCCTTCCTGACCGAGACCTGGTGGAACGACTCCTCGGCACCCGACATCGCCATAGCCATCCCAGATGGATACAAGTTATCCCGCAGAGACCGCACCCACGGACTCGGAGGAGGAATAGCCATCGTTCACAAATCCACACTTCAGGTCCACATCCTCGCAGACGACCATCTGGACTCCACCGAACACCTCCACTTTCGGATCCACACCGACCCCAACACCACCCTCAGAGGAACACTCGTCTACAGACCCCCCTGGACCCCGAGCCCTGTTCAGCGACTCCATCGCCGACCTCGCCAGCACCCACGCACTCGCCTCCACAGACTACATCCTCCTAGGGGACCTGAACTACCACCTCGAGAACAACAACGACTCCAATTCCGCCGCCCTGATCGGCAACCTCGCCAACCTCAGACTCTGACAACTCATCACCATACCCACCCACGCCGCCGGCCACACGCTCGACCCCATCTTCTCAACAAGCCCCCACGTCACCTTCAACCACACCACGAGCTTCACTGGACCGACCACTGATGCATCCACTTCACATTCAAGAAGCCAACCACGCACCACCGCACCCAACTGCTGCCCCGCCGCTGCTGGGGCAAAGTCACCGAGGACCAGCTGACCTCCATCCTCTCCCTGAACCCTCCTGGCGACCCCACCAACCCAGACACCGCCGCCCGGAAACTCAGACAATGGATCGAAGACTGCGCCAACACTCTCACCCCGCTAAAGAAACCACCCATCAACCATCCCAGCAAAAAGGCCGCCTGGTTCACTGAGGAACTCCGGACCTCCAAACACACATGTCGGAAGCTGAAAAAGACTTGGCTCCACGAGCGCATGCCGCACAACCACACTGCCCTCAAGGACGCCACCCGCAGACATCACCAGCTCATCAGAACAACCAAAAGATCCTCCTTCAAAACCCGCCTGGACAATAACGCACACGACTGCAAAGAACTCTTCAGCATCGTAAAGGAACTCTCGAACCCCAGCGCCAACACCAACAACATCCCACCCTCGCAAGAACTATGCGACTCATTGGCCACTTTCTTTCACCGCAAGATCATCGACATCCACGACAGCTTCAACGAACAATACTAACCTACTGACCTCATGGGCCCACGTAAGCATCACCGAAACACGCAAGATCATGAACTCCATCCACTCGGGATCTCCAGCAGACCCCTGCCCACACCACGTGTTCAACAAAGCAGACGCTACCATCGCACCCCAACTACAGAAGGTCATCAACATCTCCTTCGACTCAGCGACATTCCCGGAAAGCTGGAAACACGCCGAAATCAACACCCTCCTCAAGAAGCCCAAGGCGGACCCCAAAGACCTCAAGAACTTCCGGCCCATCTCCCTGCTCCCCTTCCCGGCGAAGTTCATCGAGAAGATCACCAACATACAGCTGACCCGCCACCTTGAAGACAACAAGATCCTAGACCCATCGCAATCAGGATTCAGACGGAACCACAGCACCGAAACAGCCCTCATCGCCACCACAGACGACATCCGACGCTAACTAGACAACGGGGAAACCTCTGCCCTCATCTTCCTGGACCTGTCTGCCGCCTTCGACACGGTCTGCCACCGCACGCTAAGAGCACGCCTCCAAGAAGCCGGAATCCGGGAGAAAGCCCTGGACTGGACATCCTCCTTCCTCACTGGCAGAACCCAGAGAGTCCACCTCCCACCCTGCAGAGCAGAAGCTACCGACCTCATCTGCGGCGTTCCCCAGGGCTCATCCCTCAGCCCGACGCTGTTCAACATCTACATGGCCCCCCTCGCACAAGTGGCCCGCCAACACGACCTGAACATCATCTCCTATGCCGACGACACCCAGCTCATCCTCTCCCTCACCAAGGACCCGCACACTGCCAAAACCAACCTCCACGAGGGTATGAAGACCGTCGCCGAGTGGATGAGGAACAGCCGCCTGAAGCTGAACTCGGACAAGACAGAAGTCCTCATCCTCGGCCCGTCTCCGTCTGCCTGGGACGACTCCTGGTGGCCAACTGCACTAGGAACAGCCCCGACACCCACGGACCACGCACGCAACTTGGGATTCATCCTTGACTCCTCCCTCTCCATGTCCAAGCAGGTCAACGCCGTCTCCTCCTCCTGCTTCAACACCCTCTGCATGCTCCGCAGGATCTACAAGTGGATCCAGACCGAAACCAGAAGAACGGTGACCCAAGCCCACGTCAGCAGCCGGCTGGACTACGGCAACGCACTCTACGCCGGAATCCCCACCAAACACCTACAACGACTACAACGCATCCAGAACGCCTCGGCCCGCCTGATCCTCGACCTCCCCCGCCGCAACCACATCACCCCTCACCTGAGAGACCTGCACTGGCTCCCCATCAAAAAGAGGATCACCTTCAAACTCCTCACCCACGCACATAAAGCGCTCCACAACTCTGGACCAGCGTACCTGAACAGCAGACTCCACTTCGACACCCCCGCCCGCCAGCTCCGTTCTGCAAGCCTCGCCCTCGCCGCCGTCCCCCGAGCCCAACGAAGCACCTTCGGAGGCAGATCCTTCTCCTTCCTCGCGGCCAAGACCTGGAACACCCTCCCAACTCACCTACGGCAGACCCAGGACCTGCTCGCCTTCAGGAGGCTCCTCAAGACCTGGCTCTTCGAGCGGTAGCAGCAGCCCCCCCCCTTTTAGCGCCTTGAGACCCTCAGGGTGAGTAGCGCGCTCTATGAATTCTGTGATTGATTGATTGATTGATTGATTGATATATTTGGTTAGAGGTAATATTTCACACTTATCCAGATTAAGCTTATAACCAGAGACGGATGAATATAGTTCCACTTCCTGTAAGAAGGCGGGGACAGAAGATTGAGGTTCAGAGAGAAATAATAAGATGTCGTCAGCATAAGCTGCTAATTTAAATTGGATGTCTTTAGTTTCAAATCCATTTATACCAACATTTTGACGAGTCCTGGACAAAAAAGGTTCCAGGGCTAGATTAAAGAGGAACAAGGATAATGGACAACCCTGACGTACCCCTCTTTTTTTGTCCAAAATAGGGAGATGAAGTACCATTCACAAAAACTGCTGCTCGTGGATTGGAATATAAGATAGAAATCAGAGAAATAATTTTGGAGCCAAAACTGAACCATTTCAATGTGTGAAAGAGGTACAACCAATTTACTCGATCAAACGCCTTCTCTGCATTCAATGCTATTGCAGCTAACGAGTGAGGTAAGTGTGGGGCTTTTGATAAAATATCAAAGAATAATCTGGTATTGTCAGAAAGGAGACAGCCCTTAACAAAACCAGATTGTTCTGCGCCCAGTAATTGGGGGATGAAAGATTCAAGACGAATAGCTAGGGCTTTAGAAAAAAAACTTATAATCAATATTTACAAGAGAGATGGGTCTATAGTTCTTGAAATATTTCAAATCTCTCCTAATCTTTAGGTATTAAACATATTAGAGCTTCTAAAAAGGACCCTGAAGATTCTCCAGACTGTGTGAAAAGTTTTAGGAGATTGAGTATTTTAGGAAGAAAAATAGGAGCAAAGTGGTTAAAAAATTCAACTGTAAATCCGTCAGGTCCCGGAGCTTTCTTTCGTAAGTGATTGTAAAGCACTGAGAAGCTCTTGTTGCGATAGATCAGCTTCTAAGGGGGTAAAGTCAATTTGAGAATTAAAGGATTTATGGATACCCGAGAGAAATTGTGGAATATCAGATTCTAAAGGTGTGGTCTCAGGAGAGTATAGTGATTTGTAAAAAAGAAGGGAGTATCTCTGGATTTTTAGTGCGCAATGTGTTATGTTCATACATGTTGATAACCCTTAATAGACATTCTCACTCCAGTATGTGTGGGAACAAAGACTGTTACATTGCTGTTGCATTAGGGATACATCTTTCAGCCTTATAACGTTGTTCATTCCGATTTGATGAAAATCTCTGCTGTCTGAGATTAGCTATATGCAACTTCCATTTTCTTGCATTTAAAAAATACAACTTTGCAATCAAAAATGCATGATTTTCTCCCAGGAACATTAGAATTATTTAGCACACAATGAAAATATTAGAATGTTCCATGAGTGACCCTTCAGACATTCTTCTCCGAACAATGGCTCTTTTAGCAAATTCAAATAACAGATGTGCAAGGAGCACGCGGTCTCTCTCCATTTTTTCAAAATGTTCGCAATCTTAATTAATGGTATATTACCTTCCTAATTGGGACTTGTGAAAACAAATATTCTGCCAGGATGGTTGAATTTCTTAAGGCCTATATTTAATATTACTCTCCTCCAATCAGCCTGGTTACACGTGGACATTTTGGGGGTTATTTATGAGTGCCATGTGTCACTTTTAAGCAAAAATATAAACCTCGGAACTCTTATTAAGTTTTCTATTGATTCATAAAGTTGTTTAGACAAGTCACTCCAAATACCAGCAGGACATCAGTATAATTCTTGCTGAATCCATTTAATATGAATATATATCAAAGTCTGAAGTTACAAAGTTAAAAAGCAGCAACATAGTCAGGATTAAACAGCTTGATGTGACAATCCTTGCGTTGAACTGGCAGCCGACGTGTGTTTCATTCCTTAAAACTTTTTCAAGACTGCAAATAATGCCATAATTAAGAGAGTTTTCAATATTCATATCTTTAGAATCTCTTAAAGGAAACAGGAAAAATACAATTTGAATTGTATATTGAGAAACAACATGGAGATCCAAAGAACAACCATATTAATTAAGACGTGTGAATTTATTTAAAAGCAGAAATGAAAAGAAAAAGGTGCAAATAGACCCAAAATAACCCGTAGTGAAAGATATATAAAAAGCATGCGGTGCTCATCGCCCAAAATAGATCTAAACTATACGATGAAAAGTTATTTGATAAAATCAACCAAAGATTCTGTGGGTCTTATCTAAATAGCTACCTTTAATCAGTATTTGCAAAGGCGACCAAAAAAATTGTATACAAATGTCCAAGTCTTGTAGAAAGAAATCGTCTGTCCCTATTAAATTTTACAAAGACAGAAAGAAAGAAAAAACTAAGATCATTCTGACTCAAGAGACAAGGATATATTGTCCCATAAATGATAATAAACAAAAGGTAAAAGATACCTAGGTATGTTTTAGTACTCAAGCGACTGCGTCTCGTATTTTTTGTATAGGAACACTAGTTGTTTTCTCTGTAAAGTTAGAAAAAACGTAAAGTCAAAATAGTTCCAGGGTTTGATAGCCCCATTTTTTATCCATTACAGTGCTGTATCTCAATTGATCGTTCTAGATCAGTATTTATCCAAGACTCATATAGAACATAGGGAGCCTCCCAGTGCTAGTTGTTATCAAACGTTTAGCACTTATTTTGCTAAATAATTTTTAATCACAACCTGGTTCATTCTAATTATGAACAAGCTCAAAACAATTCAAAAGGACCAGTCTGTTAGTGAGAAAAAAGTCCTAAATTAAAAAGGATGAGAGAAGCAGAAGCAAGCAAACTCACAGTTTTGGTAGTTACACAATCTTGGGCTATGCTATGCCCCTAGATACCGTAAGGGAAAGAAAAAGAAAAGAAAAAAGAATATATTAGAGAGCGATATAACCAAAAGATTGTCTGATACAGTAATTCCTTCCTGAGTATAGTTGCAGCCTCTATGTTCTAAAAAGGATTTTATTCTCTTCCCTTTTCTTTCATAGCATTCTTAAAGACATAGAGCTTCGTCTATGTAAGACGGCTCGTGGTCCCAGGCTCATATAGCAGCCGGGACACAAAACGAAGTCAACGTTTTGTTTAAAAATGGGGTTTTCCATATTAAAAGTACTTTTTATAATCATTAAGGCTAAGAGCATTGAACATCCAAGTTGCGATATAATATCCATATATGTGAGAGACAAGTTATCTCTTTGTAGTCTCCAATTGCCAATATATGATTAAAAAAAAACATTACGGCGATTCTGAGTTCACAATTTTTTTTATATAGTACGATATGTTATGGATATCAATCACATTATATCGCAACTTGGAGGTTCAATGCTCTTAGCCTGAGTTAGTGTGTAGTGCTTTGACAGGTAAGGATATAAGAGTGGTCCATGTATGTGGATAGACTAAGGATCTTTATGCATATGCCAAAGAAGATGGAAAATGTAGATGAATATATGTATATTGGATTTGCATAACGATTTTGTTCTGTATTCTAAATATGTATGGTGATTTCATGTTTTTAACTTTTGCATAATCAAAGCAAATGTTTCATATAGTTTTTTCAAACAGTTAAAGATTTGCTAAAAAAGAAAAATGAAATAAATAAAAGTATATAATGAATAAATGTATAAAAGATCTTATTTGAATATATAATAGTGGTTGGCCCATTGAGCTTACATACGCCTATAGCAAAAAGATAAAGGTCAGGTGGGAGTTCTTTTACAGTATAGTATGGCTTGTTTCCCCCTTACTCCCAGACCTACAAATCGCTCATGGGGGTACTTTCATTTGTTTGAAACGTGTGGCGGTCTGCCCATCCGTGGGTTATCACTGCAATCTCTAGACATGGTGACATGTGAAGGTCTTCCCATCTGTGGTCTATAACTGCTATCCCTAGACACGTGTGTGACTGGCTGTCTGCTCAGCTATGGTTTATCACTTCTATCCCTAGAAACGCTGACACGTGACAGTCTGTCCATCTGTGGTGTATCACTTGACACGCTAACGTGTGGCGGTCTGTCTTCCCATCCATGGTTTATCACTGCTATCCCTAGACACACTGACACATGCAGGTCTGGCTTCCTATCCGTGGTTTATCACTGCTATCCCTAGACACGACGACACATGTGGCGGTCTGCTCATTCATGGTTTATCACTGCTATCCCTAGATATGGTGACATGTGATGGTCTGCCCATCTGTGGTCTATCACTGCTATCCCTAGAAACGTTGACACGTGTGACGGGCCGTCTGCCCATCTGTGGTTTGGCACTGCTATCTCTATCTCTAGACATGGTGACATGTGTCACGGTCTGTCTGCCCAGCTGAGGTTTATCACTGCTATCACCAGACACGCTGACACGCATGTGACTGGCTGTCTCCCCATCTGTGTCTAATCAGTGCTATCCCTAGGCATGGTGACACAAATGATGGTCTGTCTGCCCATCTGTGGTTTATCACTGCTATCCCCAGACACGCTGACACACACGTGACGGTCTGTCTGCCAATCCATGGTTTATCATTGCTATCCCTAGACATGGTGACATGTGACTGTCTGCCCGTCCGTGGTTTATCACTGCTAGCCTTAGACATTGTGACATGTGGGACGGTCTGTCCATCAGTGGTGTATCACTAGACATGTTAACACGTGTGGTGGTCTGTGTTTCCAACCGTGGTTTCACTGCTCTCTTCAGACACACTAGTGACGGTCCATGTGAACATCCGTGGTTTATCTCTAATATTCCCAGACACACTAACACGTAGCAGTCTGTTTTCCCCATGCATGGTTTATCACTGCTATCCATAGACATGGTGACACGTGTGATGGGCTGTCTTACCCTGCATGATGGTTATCACTGCGATCCCTAGGCACCATGACACGTGACAATCTGTCTGCCCATCTGTGGTTTGTTACTGCTATCCTTTAACACATGTGACGGTCTGCCCATCCATGGCTTTTTTATTTCTTCAATATTTTTGCTGGACATCATTACGATCCCAGGAAGCTGACGCTGTTTAACCTGTGGGGTGTCTGTCAATTAGTTCTGAACAGCAGAACATTTAATTGAGGTGCAAGTGCGTTTGTTTGATTTGTACACTCCCTGTCTGTGAGGAGCGTATTGCAAACTAAAGACCAGGTACCAGTAGGCTGATTTTGCAACTGGCTACTTTGAAAACTCCCTATTTTTCGGAAATTTTCTGCAAAACAACTGAGGAGGCTCTATCTCCCACAACCACCACACAAGTAGGTTAGTCAGTTACTAAAATGTAATCTCTCCAATGCACTACCCTATTTCTCACCCAATACATCTCTCAATAAATTCCCTACTTCCACTCTTGGACTAAAATTATCCACCAAAATAACCCTTTCCAGACTCTTCCGTCCTCTACCCCTCCCTTGTATCACCTCAAACCTGTTTAGTTATTCAGAGCTCCCAAACAAGCCTTTCTAAACCCTTCCCTCTGACTCCCCCCTCCAAATAAATGTTTTCTATTTCTAGACCCTTCCCTCTTCTATACCTCCTCTTTCCATTTCAACCCAACTAACAGACTCACTTATCCACCGCCCAAATTAATTTCATATTACCTGTTGGACTTGGCCCTTCTGGCAGGTTCACCCCTAAACTTTTTGCGATTATCTTAGCTTTTTCCCTATGGAGTGTTAGTGGTTTTAGATCCCTAGGCACTTTAACACTGTGTCCCAGTGGAAAGTGCGTGCGCTCTGTGTTACTTCAGGGAACACCAGGTTGGGGGCCTAGGCGTACCTGAACAGAGGGTGCCGGACTCTGGAAGGGGGTGCAGAGGGAGGGAGTCCTCGCCTCTGACCCCGGTGCAACTTGAGGGGTTAAACCCTAGGTTGAGAGACCAGTTCTCAGGGAGAGGTCCTGAGCTTATGGGTGAATTGTGTTACGAGGTCGTCTCTCAGCGGAAGAGAGGACGGAACCCTAGAAGAAGAGGTAGGGGAGGAGAGCCTCTCCCGTTACTGTTGGTCAGCTTGAGGGTACAGGCCCTAGGCTGGAGGATCAGTGGCAGTTTAGAACTGTCCTGATGAGGGGTAGAGTGGAGAATGGTTACTATGTGCCAGGGGTTACTACCCCCCACTCTGTGGTTAGGCAAGGACCAGTGGTATCTGGATGGCCGAGGGACTGGGCCTGGCCGCGAACAGCTGAGGAGTACCAGTGGGGTAGCCCAGTTGTTCCACCGAGCTTTTTCAGAGGGAACCACGTGGGTTTAGAGTGGCGTAAAACCGGAGAGTGTCCCTGCCGTTGCGGGCCTGTGTCCGTGTTTATCGCCCCAAGCAGGGAAGACCATCATGGTGGTGATTGGTCTACCCTGCGTTTTGGCTGGAAGGGGGTTGTGTTGGACTTGGCCCTTCTGGCAGGTTCACCCCTAAACTTTTTGCGATTATCTTAGCCTTTTCCCTATGGAGTGTTAGTGGTTTTAGACCCCTAGGCACTTTAACACTGTGTCCCAGTGGAAGGTGCGTGCGCTCTGTGTTACAGTTAGTGAGACTGACCTGCCCTCCCATTGGAATGCATGGGGAATGTGTGTGTCCATGATAGTTCCTGATGCGTGGGGAGTGCTGGGTCGAGTTTGGTATGTGCGAACTCGTGAGAGTGAATGCTGCGCGATGATGTGTGCGGCGTTGCTGTGTCTAGTATAGAAGTGCCACTTCTAGACGCTGGCCTGAATGTGAAGTGATTGTCTGGCTTGTGATTGGCTGGTGAGCCTGGCTCCAGGAGTCAGGATGGGTCTGCCCCAGTGGTGGATAGGGAGATTTACATCCAGATAGGTGGGAGGAGTACACCTGGGACCTGAATAGGGATGGGCTTTCCCCACACAATGCTGGCTCCACCCCCTGTGGTGCGACTGATGTCCCTGGCCTGTCCTGTGAGTAGGGAGAGGGGCTGAGCAAAACAAAGTGCTCAGGAACCAGTTGCATCTGGTTCGCCCCTTCCCTGCACCTAGAAACAAAGGAAACCTGTCTATAAAAAGGGGCTGTGACCCCATGAAAAATGTTCTTCTTCTGATCCTAATTGGAGGGGGGGCCTGCTGCTGCTGCTGGGCGCCAGGAGAGACCGCCACTGGGGACTGCCTCCCTGCCTGGAGGGCCCTGTGAGCTGGCCCCTGGGCCCAGCCCTAGCCCCCCTGCCTCCTGAACGCCTTTGTTCCTAAACCTTGCCTTATCTGGAGGAGGGCTGTGGTTTGGACTAAGGAGCGCCTTCGTTGTGACCAGCAGCGCTGAGCTGCGATAATTTAGAGGGAACCCTGACGTAGGGATTCCCCCGCTTTTTGCCCGTGTTTTATAGCGGGTGCCCACCTCGCATTGTGGTGCTCGTTGGTGGGTACCCACCCCGCTTATTTCATCGTATCTAACTTTAAAACGAAGGCGGGAGCCCACCCCGCGCTTCAGTGAAAGGAAGAGGAAAAATCACCGCTGCAGCCCGGTCCGGACAGGAAGCCAGGCAACCTGTGTGCGGACGTGGGCGGGGCTTAACCAGGATGCGGATGGGAGCCTACCCCGCGCTCCTGTGATCACCGCCGCGAGGAAGCAGACGGGAGCCTACCCCGCGCTTCTACGGAAGAGAGAAGACTGTCGAGACGGAGGGGGCCCGAGGCACATTGTCGGTGCCTCCCCCCGCCACCGAGAAAGCCGTGCTGCCCCAGCGGAGGGGAAGCTCCACCGCCCCACTGCGAGAGATCGGAGGAGAAGACCCGAGGAGATTCTCCCCCCTCCAGCGAAGAGACCGGTGAGTGGAGCTCGTGGTAGACTGTGGCTGGGGGGAGGCAGAGTCTGAGCGGTCCCGCAGTGCAGCGGACCGCTCCAACGTTCTGGGGGCATTTCTTCAGATAGAGTCCTCAAGGGGGACTCCCCCAAGCCCCGTTGGTACCAGTGCCATTTTCCACAGCTGCCCCGCTGGACAGTGGGCAGCTGCGATATCTGGCAGTCTTGGGTTTTCGAGTCCCAGAGCAGGACTCCAACGTTGTGGGGCACAGTTGATTTTTAGAGTCCCCGTGGGGGCTCCCCAGGGCACAGGTGCCATTACCATTCTCAGCTGCCCTGCGAGAGCGCAGGCAGCTGCTACGTGGTGACATAATTTATTAGAGTCCCAGAGAGGGACTCAGAGGGTAAGCTGGTGCCCGTGATCATTTCAACAGCTGCCCAGCAAGTAGTGGGCAACTGCCACGTTTAGCCCTGATCTTTTGCCCTGCTGTTTCTGCTGCATGCGCAGCCCAGCCCTGACATTGTTGACAAAGGGCGTGTGAGCCCCTGAGAGGCCAAGTTGGCCTGGGGGCAGTTTTCTGTGTTGTGCCCTCACCTAGGGTACATGATTATTCCTACATGTGTACTTTGGCGCCATGTGTATTGCCTTTATGCTATTGTTACTCCTACCTGTGTCTATGCGTAGGAGACCTAGGCCTAAGGTGTTTAGGATTGCGTAGGGTGTACTTACCTTTTACCAGTGGTTACTGGTTGTGCGCTACATTTATTATTTGTTCTACATGTCTATATTTACAATTGGTGATTTGTGCTAATTCTGACAGTGGTCCATGTGGCCCTGTCTTGTGTAAATAGTCCCCTGTAAATTCTGCCAGTGCCAGTTGGCACAGTGTAAATTGTGTGAATATTATCTCATGTGTTTTGGTATAATACAAAGGCTATTTTTATATATAACCTTGTGTGGAGTTTCTTTTGTGGTGGGCCTTGGGTGTTGTTGCTTGGTGCGCGCGCAAACGCTTTACACATTGCCTCCGGGATAAGCCTGACTGCTCGTGCCAAGCTACCAAGGGGGTGAGCAGGGGTTATCTTTGGCGTGTAACTCCCCAGCCCTGACTTAGAGTGGTGGTTTCTGCCTGGCTTTGGCGCAAGCCCTAGCCAACCACAAATCCCATTTCTAACATTACCCTATACTAATACAACACTAATCCTGTTTGGGTTCTGGTGTAGCGTGCGCTTTGATGCCTCATCAGTGGTACCAAGTGCTATATAAATACAATCCCCTGCCCCTTCTATCTCTCCACTCTCCTTTTCAACCCAAATAACACTCACTTGTCCACCACTCAAATAAATTTCATATGTCCCTATACTAGCTCACCACTAATCCTTTTTGGGTTCCAGAGTAGCGTGCTACTCACCAAAATGCGCTGCTTCACCTTGTCGGAGGTAGTAAGCGCTATATAAATGCAATTACAATACTACATCTGTTAATATTTGACCAGACAAGCCTGTGAAAAGGATTGTGTTTTCGAGAGACCTTGGAAGCCATTCAGTTACTGCTGGACCTCTTTTAGAACTGCAAGAACAGATGAGTTGGACAATACCGGTCCCGTGGCAACCTCTAGATCAATTAGGAATTACTGATTAGAATAAGACATTTACTTAATCATTTAAACAGGGCCGCACTCATGCATATATTTTTTGGTGTTTGCTGTCCATCTAGCAGAAACTCATGAACTTAATAAAGACAGGATACATCGCTGCTCAGAAAATTGGTGAGTGTTCGGCAGCATCAGTAAACAGAGAGATCGCATCAAGGATGAAAAGGTAGTCTACAGGAGGGACCCGAACTGTGAATAAACACCTTCATTTCCTTGCTTCTTAAGGAGAGGCTCCAAAAGAAACAAGCATTGGCATAGCCAAGAGGTCTCGCCTTTGGGACCTTATAAGTGTTTAGTCATGCAACAGTTGATGTTGTTACACCAAGGATATTGTGCTGCATAACTAAATACCTATTAGGTCCCAAAAGCGAGACCTATTGGCTAAGCCAAAGCTTGTTTTATTTTGCACCTGAATGTTTGTGCTATAATTACCGAGTTTAGGCCACATAACAAGGACCCCCTCTTTGCGTTGTAAGCACATGCACAAGGTGACAATGTGATTCATATGTTTGAAGGTCACGGTTTATGATTGATGTGAGGAAGCACACGCAAAAGTGAAGTTGTGATACATGTATATTATATGGTCACGGTTTGTGATTGATGTGGGGAAGCCTCACACAAAAATGTGAGAATGTGAATCATATGTGTTATAAGGTCATGGTTTGTGACTGTTGTGAGGAAGCACTCATTGACTTGGGATGTGAGGCCACCAGGGCACAGGTGAGTGCCAGCTTCACACATATATTTACCCCCCTGATGCCAAATATTGAAGAATGAATGTGCAGCTTTGTGGCACTGCTTGTCACCTTCTGGTCTCCCCAGTACTAATGCCACTGCAGATCCCAGTAGTTTGCTTCCGGTTGGCAGAATACGTCACCTGCTGTTTCACACTGCAGGTCACTTGACTGTGCATGAGACGGGTGCAGTGTGTAAAGATCAGCAGAGCAGCATGGACAGGGAAGGAACAGAGGCTGAGGCAGCTTTGAGTGCCTCAGAATGACCCAGGGAGCCGTGTTCAGACCAACAAATGTGTCTATTTGTACATCTCGCAAGAAGCCAATAATAGGCACTACCGAGCACTGGGCTCAGATCCAGGACATGTGGGAACAGTTTAGTGAGGCAGGACGATACAGAGCTCCCGAACCGAGATGTGTCACTGTTTCCATGGCAATGCAGTTTCCACAGCCAACCGTGAATAACTAGCTTTGCTATGTCATGGAGAACACTAACGAGATTAACAAACAAAATGTGCCACTAAATCAAAGCATGCACTGTAGGTGACATTGGAGGCCATACGTTATTCATGGGCAGTCACAGCCACGAAGAACCCCGTTTGAACCATAACATACATGTACACGGAGCTTAATTGTGGTCTTTCGTTGTTTTTTATGAGGGAATAAGTACTTGCCAGGCAATAGGAGTTTGTCAAATGCAAACAGAAAATGGTTTGCATTATATTGATTGTATAAGAAGAAAGGAATAACAGCCGGGAAGAAAGTTAAAGCGACCGCGAGTAGGCAAATGTAAACAAGAGTGCGCGGCCATGCTAATTGGAAACAGATGGCCCCTGCGCGCCGCTGCTCGCTCCCGCAAGGTGGATGCCGCCACAAGCACAAGTGTTTCAAAAGTGCAGACCAATTCCAAAAGGTCATCTCCTAGAGCAGCGCTTGCGCGCTGCGCTAGGCTCGACCTAAAAAAGGCTGTGGAGACCAAGAAGGAAAATGGCATGGAAGCTTAACTAAAGAGATGGAAAACCAAACCATGAGCTGCTCTCGGAATGATCTTTAAGGCCCTAAACTGAATTCTGGAAGATTGTGTGAATTCCTAAAATTGGGTCTCTGGTTCAAATTTTCTAAGTTTCACAAATGAAGAGTTTATGGTATTTTAATTAGACAGAAGGTATTTTGGAAACCCTAAATATAGGCCATTGCCATAGTCGTAACAAGAGCCCAAGAAGGCTGGAGCGGATGGTATCTAACTGGGACTTCGGAAAGGCTGAATCCTTCAGAGTAATTCGAGAAAATTATAATTTGTGGAAGTGACTGCTACCATCTGGATAAACCAATACCTTACATTTACTAAACTGGTTTAAATCCCACGTTTTTTCATTTTTACAACATTCCCTTGTTTAGGACAAAAGCCTTATTCCTGCCGCCAAATCTTGAGGTAACAACCTCAGTCTTGAGTTACTTAAATTTGAACCACTGCCTTTGCATCCGGTTCTGGATTTCTTTCGTTCATACGTTTAATTTACATGCTCATGTCCCATAACTTCCCCCAAGTGGAGGAGAAATTCCACCTCTCCATCTATCATTCACCAATAAGGCTTGATCAACCTCAGTATTATGCACCGTTCAAAGTGCCCGAGAGCGAGTCTTCGGCACTAGTGTAGTAAGTATGATTGTGGCATTGACTTCAATAACCATGGATTATGAGTCACAAAAAAATCCTGTCTCCCATTTCTTACTGTAGTCAGTTTTGCCTCAATACTCTTCCAGGCCTAGATGGCACCATGATGTAAAAGGTACGGGAGTGATGGAGTGAAATGTGAGCCATATTCTTTACCAATGTACAGATAAGGGTAAAGAACAGGAAAAATCAAGGCTGTCAATGACACCTTTATTTCTCAAACAGCACTCGGTTTATGATGGCACAGGACCCAAAATGTTGCTTTGGTGAGCACGGGCCTGTCCGCACAAACACAGGAAGGTCTGGGAAGGTGGTAGACCTACTGCAACATATTAGTGCCACGGGGCAGGGGGAAGGAGGTGGGGGTTATTTCCTTCGTATTGGTGGCTACTTACAACTAAATAAAGTACGCATGTGACGTACTGTTATTTTCTGTAATTTTCTTCCTGCAGCAAACATCAATACCATTTGGTCATTAAATATATTTTGCTTTGGTGACAAGCTACCTAATGATGAATGGTCTCGTTCACTTCATTGGACAAACCCTGTATACCCTGGGGCCTCTTATACAATATGCATTCAAAAACATTAATCATGTACAATCCAGTAACAAATCAATTTAAATAGAAGAAATGTATGAAACAATCAATGCCTAGAAACACCCACCTCATACTAATTGTATTTATTGAGAAAATTATGTTGAAAACTAAGTTATGTACGAACAATATACAAGCTAAGTGTGTGCTTTTGAGCATTACAAGAGAACAAGACGAGAGTCATCCCAGAGACTGATTGACAAACTTTTTACTCCAAATTGGTCAATAGCAGTTCACATAGATGGTTCGGCTCCTGGTGCCGCTGGACAGAGGATATTTAGAAGACTGGCATGGCAAAGAAGCGTTTACTAGGGTCCGAACCACATTGATAAAAAGTATGAATTGTACCTACTTTAAAAAAAAAACTCTATCTCTGACAAACCTAAGAATTTATTAAGATAATAATTGGACCTTTCCAGAGACAAGCTGGGGACAGTGGCATAGGAAGGAGGGTGCGGGCTGCTCCGGGTGTCATCACTGATGGGCAAAAATATGTGTTTTAAATACATATTTTTGCCATTTTGTCAAGCCAGGGTGACAAGAAATGTTCCACACCGGGGACCACCTGGTCCTTGCTACGCCACAGGCTGGGCGCCATCTTTGTTTAGTTGTGACAGTGATTGGAAGCTCAGAACATTATCCCGGCAAGAGCAATTTGGCTTTGTTAATGTTTTTTTTAAAGAGGTTGTACATCTGTGTAGGCTACGGTGCACCCAGCTTAAAGTAAACAAAAAAAGCGCTATGATGCAGTCAAAGCTGGTCATTACATAGCACTTTGTTTATATTTAATTTAGTCACGTTGCATAGCAGCCTGCACTGCTTTGAAAGATGTTTAAAAAACATAGACAACAGCAATATGTCTCACATAGGTGAAACCTTTTGGCTTTGCCAATGCTTGTTTTATTTCCTTTCTTTATTATTTTTTCCAACAATATCACATTATGCACTTCTAATGAAAAACAGACCAGAAGTCCAATATAACAAACCACCGGACAAACCGTAAATAAGCAAAAGTGTCACAGTACTTGTAAGGCCACAACAGATCACACTGGCCTAACGCCAACTTGTGCAATCCCCCCAGTCTCACATTCTGGGGCACCTCAATGCCTTGGAAAGGTTATCCCTCCATTTGCAGAAAGGACTGGAAAGGTGGCCAGGGAGAATCTACTCTATCTAATAAGAGATGTGCCCCAGCTGGTCTCCCCTGCACCCTTGTCCTTAACCATTATACCTCTGCAAGACTGAACGTTCACCTCTGCCTTGCACCTTCCCTATTCACTCTGATATTGTTGAATTTCATATCTTGTACATAACCCCAATGCCTTGTGGTTAAATTCTCTGCTGTATAATACATTCATTCATACATCTTTTCAATTAGGTTTTGTGTTTTTCAGTATTTTGTTGTGATGTACTTAATCAAAATGTCTATTGTTAATCTACGCAATGCTATGTTAGATCTTTGCAGTTCCCCCATGAACTGCAAAGATCCAGCATCAACCGAAGCAATGGTGGAGGATGCTCCTTTTCCAACCTCACCGCCAAGTCCTGGAACGACCGATCCCCCCCCCCCCCGCCCCCCCCCCCCCCCCCCCCCATCCTCTCTTCGGGAATTCAGAAAGAGACTCACTCAAGACCTAGCTTTTCGCCTAATCCCACCCTAAGCAGCAAGAGACAAGCACCTCGATACCCTTGCGGGTGATTAGCCGCCCTTTACAAATCCTGCTTGATTTATAGCATAGCAATGCAATAACGAGGGGTCCTGTGTCTATCCCACTTGTGGAACGACTTCACTGACTTCTGTGCCTGGAAATTCCAGCTGTTTGGAATTCCATCTGCTTCATGATTTGATTTTTAGTTTTGTAAAGCGTTGGTATGCCCTGGGCGTCTCGGTGCTGCTTTCTGACTTTAGGAGGAGGGGTGGTACTCTAATGACTAAACAGCCAGATTTTAAGGCATTTCCTGAAGGACAGGAGGTCTGGGCAGCTCTTCAGATTCATGGGGAGAGAGTTCCGCAACTTTGCTGTTCCCAAAAATAAACTTCTGCCTCCCCATGATGCTCGTTTAGTCTTGGGCATCACTAGAACTTAGCATCAGAGGATCCACGTTTTCTAGATGGAGTATACCAGGTAAATCTGTCCCGTAGGTAGACTGTTCCAACATTTTGTAATGCTTTTAAAAGCTAAGCAAGATGCTTTGAATTCGTTCATTTTTCCACTGGAAGCCAGTGCAGCTTGACCAGGCCCGAGACACAGATTGTTCCCATATTCTTATGTTGCCTTGGCAGAAGCACTGCCTGCAAGATCTACTGTGCTGTTTCTTTTAAAATGTACATAGAAAGCAGAATGACACACCAAACGCACAATACTATGGGTGATCGATCCTAAGACGCGCTTCCACTAGAATGCATGAGGATAATTTTACAACTGAAATGTACACTCAATCATTGTAGTGATTGTCATATTCAGTTCTTTATCACCTGTATGCATTCTATACACAATCCTTTTGTTAGCTTTACCAAGGGCGGACAAAAACTAACATCCCTTTCTTTAATGTGATAAAAGCATTTGTGCATATAATGTCTATAAAAAGCTTTTGGGCATGCCTGTGTTTAGGGATGTTGACACTGCCACTGCTTGTTTCACTGTGAACTTGAGTTTTTTGGAGATATATTTTGCTGTGGACTGAGACATGCTGAACAGGCCTCCAGTCTGCATATTATGTTTATATCAAGGCGCCCATTCTCTAAAGCCCTGTAAAAGTGGGATTTCTGTGACATTTGGCACTCTGCCAAACTATCCCTAATGTTAATAATGAACGTGTTATTTGATGATTGTATTGGTGCTAGAACAATAGAGACTATTTACAGATCTATAAGTTATAGGATATGAAGTAGAATGATTGTCCCCACCCCACCACCACCAGAGAGTAGTATGTAGCCTCCACAATCCCACACAGAGCATGCACTCTCTTCCTATAGCCTTCTATTTCTCTAAAAATGGAATGTGACCATTTATTCCTTGAATTGGCTTGGTGGCAACGATTGGTATTAATATCTCCGCATATATGTCGTTTTGGCTGACATTCACTAATTGTGTGATTTTTCTCCCTGGGTAATTTCATGAAATAATCTTTCGCTGCGATTGGGTCTGGGCCTGTTCCGATGGGTGCATAGGTCTGGTAGAGAATCTACAATCAGGTCCTCAAAGGGATAGCCAGGAGATGGGCGGTGGGATGGCCTGCGCTGTTTGCACTGACATTTGTCAGCAAATGCCTATACTATCACACAGCTCTTTTCAACCCCAGGGCCAACCCAGAATTTCAGGTTCCCCTGTTCTGCGGAGATCCTGCTACTGTGATACCAGAAGATGCTGGAATGCATTTGAAGTGGTCAGGATTGAACTTGGTCTACAGAAATTCTGACTTAAAACAAAACAAGCCTGGTTTAGAACTCCATTCCTTTCTACACTGGGAAGGATTCCAGCTGCCTGCGGGGGGTGGGTGGGGGGGAGGGGAAGGGACACTGAAGAGCTCTTCCTGTCTCTGCAGCGCGTTCCTCTTGGTACCTGTGGGTCTCAATTCTCACGACGAGCAATGCTAGCTCTCTTAGTCTTTCGTCGCTGGTAGTTGTGGCCCTAGAATTTGTATTATCCACTGGCCCTGTGGTGGTACAATAGAAGGGGGCCTCACTCCCTCAGCACTGTGGCTAATGAGAAGTTGACCTGAACTCTTAGAACTGTGCAGTGTAGGATAGGAAGACCAAATTCATCCTTAAGCCTTCTCACGCATGGCACCTCGCTTGCCCTCACCTGAAAGCTAGCACAGGTTTCAGACACGTTGTGAGAAGTTGGTCACTAGTTATAGTGGCCACCTTGCACCAGTTCAATTCGATTCTTATGGTAGATAGGTTTAAGATAACCTTTTAAAGAAAGCTATCCTAGTGGTAGCTGTGGAGAGCAGCCTTCAGGCTAAGTCTCAGAGGAATGTAAAGCAGCTTGTTTTACCTTATAATCTCTTGAATTACCAAATGAAAGGACACCACACAGGTATATATATATATCAAATATATATGTATTTATTTCTAGACACACTCTACTAATCTCTTTATGAGATTAGAAGTCAGGAACACATTCAAATATCAACGTTTCACAATAAGTAAAGCACAAATATGTCTGGGGCCCTAGGGGCGTACCAGACCCTATACTAAAAAAGAGGTTTAGGAAAGTCGACTTGCAAGGGGACAAGGCCTAGGGCCTGTAGAATCGCTGGGGCTTCACTTATCCACCCAAGGCAGGTAAGTAAAAGACCCACGGGAGACGCATGCAGTGTGAGAACACAGCCGCGGGTTCCCTATTGATTTCAATGGAGCAAGTCGCGGTTGGATTTTTTAAGTTTTAGGGTACTTCGAGGAAGTCTACAAGCAAGCCACTTACAAGGTAAGTAATTCGAGGGCCAACACACACTAGGGCACAGGAGTGCACGAGTTACCTCACCCAGGGAAGCCGGTTGAATAGGTGTCTTTTCGTGTCGGGTCGCGTCGCTGTTTTCTATGGAAGCCAAAGAAGATTTGCTGCTTGCGAAGACTGAAGAAGTGTCCGGTGGAATCCAAGGCTGGATTCAAGATGAAGATGACCTGAAAGCAGAAGGGACTGTGTTCACAGTCACTTGCCAGTGACCCAGGGCCAGGAAGATGGATACCCACGGAAGTCGGGTGATTTCAGATGATCAAGGGCATTTTGACTCTTCCACCACGAGGACCAGGAGGCGTCGACGACAGCCAAGAGCTGGATTCGGAGTGTCCCACAAAGTCTGCAGCTTACTGAGGTGTCGGCAACCGGATTGGAGCCAACAAGCCTAGGCAGCAGCAAGTCTTGTGGAATTCAAGAAAAGTCAGCGGTGCAGACCAGCAAGGTCTGAGGGACTCACCCAGCGAAGGTAAGTCAGGGCAGGCCTGGAGCAACCAGGGGAGCCCTTTGGTTTGATGAAGAAGTCTTCAGGGGACCCACAAGCCAGCCAGCAAGGGATCACGAAGATGCCTCATGAGGATTCGCTTCACAGGAGCCCACGGTCACTCGGGACAAGGTAGGCCTCTGATTTTCAACAGAAATCCTGCTGGAGGCTTGGACGACACGTGGTCCAATGCACAAGTTCGTAGAACGTCGTGAAGGGGTTGCACTTGACAATAGTGTACGGTACACGGGTATTGCTGTTCCTCGTCACTCGTGGGGTCCACTCACCTCAGCTCTGCTGGGGACTCACAATGGCCGTCGAGAAGTCAAGAAATCACCTTCCGGGGCTGCAGGGACTTCGGACTCCGGCGGGAGTTTTTGGTGCCTGCCAAGCAGGGGAGTCCCTCCTTGACTCCAAGGGAGATTCTTCCGTCTTCCAAAGGTAGTGGAACATAGAAGGGCCAGGATTCTTCTTGTAAAGCGTCGTCCAGGGTTATCTAATTTGCAATGGCAAGGTGTACCTATCTTATAGTAAAAGAAAGGGAGGGACTAGCTCTATGACCACTCCTCTAAACGCGGTCTTTCCACATTATCGAAAGGTGGTTAAGCAGCAGGATTAAATACTGCTTTGACGCGTTTACCGTGATTTGTTCCGGTCTTCATTTTCCAAGACGCTGGTAGAAGGACTTCTCAAACAACAATATTTCTAAATTGATTTTGACGGTTGCTCTACATTTGGCTGAGCTTTATAGCCAGCACTCGATATTCACTTTCAAGAGACTCCTGTAATAGGCTCATCAACCAGCAATGACTCTATAACAATCTTGACGATTGCTTTACATCCAGTTGAGCGCCACCACCAGCACTTGATATCCAGAATTCCATTGAATGAGTGATTCTGTTATACATCGTGCCAATTTAAGGCCTTCCTATACCAATTGCTAGGTTGCCATTGCGTATTTTTAGTCCTGATGAAGACCCGCATGACGATTTAAGATCGCATATATAGGGTTGAAACGTCGACAGCACCTAGGCCCAGTTCAAGACCTTGTTTTTTAAAAAGAATTTGAGTCATTTCTGGAAACAGTGTCATTGCTCTTTCTCATACTGGCCTGTTTTACTGTGTATATATTTTTCTAATCACCTTGTATATATTAGGCACCAATTGTGTCACTCATGTCACTATGTCACTTATTCACAATTCACTTTAATGTTCATAACTTTGGCAGCCTTTTTTGCTAAAAAGAATTATATGGGTGATAATATAAATGATGCAATTCATATATATAAAAAATACCTTGCCACCCAGCAAATCTGATTCTATCATGGTTTGTGCATTGTCATTGTTTTTTCATGTGTTCCTCTTATTTTTTCATGTGTTCCTCTTAAATACAATTTTTCCCCCTTTTTTTGATTATTCTCTTGTTGATTGATACATTCGGCTTTTTGTATAATTTAATTGTAAAGCAAAGTAATTGTGTGGTTATAACCGACAGAACCATTGTACTTTATATAATTTATACCCAGGTTCTGAGGGACACAGGGTCACCCCATTGTTTATGAAATACACTCCTCTAGGAGGGTCAGGGGGGTGGGTGGTTACACCCACTTCCCTTTGTCCAGATTCACGCCAGAGCAGGGGCAGGTAGCCCCTGAACCGGTTTGAGCTGGAATATGCACAGAGGAGCCTACTGCTCCCCCAGTGCAAGACTTCAAAGCACTCTAAGAGTGCACTCACCCAGCTCCAATACACTAAATCCTGTCTGGAAGGTGGTGACACCTCCCTGTGACAGGATGCCTATTGTTGGGCCTCCTCCACTGTGCGTTTCAGTCAGCAGCAGGAGGGCAGCCCAGTGTCTGTGCTGGTGGCATCCATTTTGTGATGCCAGGGCTCTTTCAGATTTCTACCGTGTTTCCACAGTGGGTACATGTCGTCCCCTCTAGAATTGTGGGATCATACTCCCACACCAGTTACTGGTGTGGGGATATGATTCCAAGTTGTTTGACACCAAACACGACATGTTTTGATGCAGTCATTCCAAAGTTAGCATTTACCGGGAGGTTATAATGCACTTAAGAGTATATGGTTTAACCGCATCCACAAACAGCCACAGGGAATAGACCCTGCCAGCTGCAGTGGGGCCCTGCTCTGGCAGAGGCACCCCCTAACAATGTAAACCAAGCACCCTGCCCTCAGGATTCATAGGGACTGCTTTAGGGGAGACTGATAGGTTTATATGTGTGTGTATGGTGAGATATAGGAACGTATACCTCTGTGAGGAGTGCTAACACTACCTCACCCAGGCTGCAGTAGCAGGCCTGAGGTGTCAGATTTAGTCTGCTTCCCAGGGGTGGCATAATACATACTTCAGCCCCTGGTAGGCCTGTAAAGTACCTATGCCCTTGGTACCTAAGGTACCATATGCTAGGGTCTCATAATTCACCACAGTATCCAACCACTAGTGCATCTAATATGCGCTCCAAGTCGTTTAGAGAGAACAGAGAGACTGGGGCCCTGATTAGCAGGGACCCAGCCAGACTATAGCCAGAAACCAGTGTTAACATCAGAAAAAAAGTGAGGGCAACATAAGTGCAGATCCTACTCTCCTACACAATCCCCCCCAAACGCAGGGACACTAAACTAACCTTGACCAGTTGAGTCTTCATGTTCTAAGTGCAAATACCTTGAGAGTCCATCTGCATTGGAATGTTGGGTCCCAGGTCTATGTTCCACTGTATAGTCCATCCCCTGTAGGGAAATGGACCACCTTAGCAGTTTAGGATTTTTACCTTTCATCTGTTTGAGCCATAGGAGGGGCTTGTGGTCAGTCTGAACTATGAAGTGAGTGCCAAACAAGTATGGCCTCAGCTTCTTCAGGGCCCACACCACAGCAAAGGCCTCCCTCTCTATAGCTGACCAACGTTTCTCTCTAGGGGTCAGCCTTCTGCTTATAAAAGCTACTGGCTGATCTTGACCATCATTCAGTTGAGACAGTACAGCTCCCACACCCAGCTCAGAAGCATCTGTTTGGGCAATGAACTTTTTTGTGTAGTCTGGACTCTGTAAGATGGGGGCAGTGCACATGGTCTGCTTTAGGTCATCAAATGCCTTTTGACAGCTAGCTGTCCACTGAACCTTCTTTGGCATTTTCTTAGAGGTAAGACCATTTAAGGGGGTCACTATAGATCCATATCCCTTAACAAACCTCCTATAGTACCCAGTCAGGCCTAAAAAGGCTCTCTCCTGTGTCTGGGCGGTTGGAGCTACCCATTCCATTATGGTCTGGATTTTGCTCTGCAATGGTTGAACCTGGCCTCCACCTACAAGGTGGCCCAGGTACACAACCTGACTCTGCCCTATCTGGCACTTAGTGGCCTTGATAGTGAGGCCTGCTTTCTGCAGGGCCTCCAGGACATTTCTGAGGTGGACCAGGTGATCCTGCCAGGGCGAACTAAAGACAGCAATATCATCTAGATAAGCTGAGCAATAAGTTTCCATACCTGTCAGAACTTGGTTCACCAACCACTGAAAAGTGGCAGGTGCATTTTTCAAACCAAAGGGCATCACCCCAAAGTGGTAGTGCCCACCAGGGGTCGAAAATGCTGTTTTGGCCTTGGCATCATCAGCTAACTTGATTTGCCAGTAGCCAGCTGTTAGGTCAAATGTACTCAGATATTTGGCTGAGGCCAAAGTATCAATGAGCTCATCTGCCCTGGGAATTGGATAGGTGTCAGTCCTGGTGACTGCATTGAGGCCTCTGTAGTCTACACAAAACCTAATTTCTTTCTTACCACCCTGGGTATGAGGTTTAGGCAAAAGGACTACTGGACTAGCCCAAGGGCTATCTGAAGGCTCAATCACTCCTAGTTCCAACATTTTCTGGACTTCAGTCCTGATACAGTCCCTGACATGGTCAGGTTGCCTGTAGATTTTACTCGCGACAGGCAGACTGTCTCCAGTGTCCACCTCATGGGTACACCAGAAAGTCTGACTAGGGGTCAGGCTAAACATATGTCTGAAGTGCTGCAGAACTTGTCTGCATTCAGTTTGCTGATGGTCAGTGAGGCTGCTTGCCAAAGCAACACCATCTACTGACCCATCATCAGGGTTCTGTGAGAGCAGGCCAGGGAGAGGGTCACTCTCCTCCTCCTGTTCCTCATCAGTTGCCATGAGCAAGCCCATGTCAGCCCTGTCAACATATGGTTTCAATCTGTTGACATGGAGCACCCTAAGGGGGCTCTTGGGAGTTCCAAGATCCACCAAGTATGTGACTTCTCCCTTTTTCTCAACAATTGTATGGGGGCCACTCCACTTGTCCTGGAGAGCTGCTGGGGCCACAGGCTCCAACACCCACACTTTCTGTCCTGGCTGCTATACAGTCAGCACAGCCTTTTGGTCATGCCAAGCTTTTTGCAGTTCTTGGCTTGCCTCCAGGTTTTTGGTCGCCTTGTTCATGTATTCAGCCAACCCCCTTCTGTGGGACCTCCCTGTATGCAAACAGAAGGCAGGGAAGTAAAAGGTCCCATTTTCGCCTAAGCTTTTCTGGGAGGCCTTTAATCATTCCCTTTAGGGTTTTGTTGAACCTTTCAACTAACCCATTGCATTGTGGGTGATAGGGAGTAGTGAATTTATAATTTACACCACACTCCTTCCACATTGCTTTCAGATACCCTGACATGAAGTTTGTTTCTCTGTCGGATGTAACCTCCTTAGGGAAACCCACTCTGCTGTCTGAGGGGTTCAAGAGAGGGGCAGCACTTTTGCTCCTTACTCAGATCTTCCCTGGAAGGTCCCCCTGCCCTCAATAACTCAACCTGGTCAGGCTCAAGTCCCCCTGGGGCAGTTCCTTCTTCAGGATCTGCTTCTCCTCCCTCAGAAGGGGAATCTTTGATCTGAGACAGAGGGGAAGGCACTGCCTTAACCCTACTGCTCCTCCTCTTGGGTAGCATCTGGTCCATAGTTTCAGGATCCAGAGCTGGTTCAGCTTTATGCATTTTGGCCTGTGACCTGGTCACAGCAAATACCTCTGCAGGTATGCCCAACATCTCAGCATGAGTCCATAACTCTACCTCAGACAAGGCTGAAGTCTCTAGATCATTGCCCAATAGACATTCGACAGGGAGGTCTACACTGACTACTACCTTCTTGAGGACAGTTACCCCTCCCCAGGAGAAATTCACAACTGCCAGACTATGGTTGATCCTGACATTGCTTGCATTGGTAACCTGGTACATTTCACCCAGGATGATCTGCTCAGGGTCCACCAGCCACCATGGTGACACTAGCACCTGTGTGCCTGAATGCCAAAGCCTGTTTGCCATTTATTACAGGCTGCTGTTTGTACTTGCCCAGATTACTGGGGCTCACTAGGAAGGACATATTAATGTCTCCCTCACAAACCAGCAATGCCTGAGTGGGTACTCTGACTAGGCCAGAGTCCACTTCAGAACCCAGGGTCAACCCTACTACACCCTTATTCTGATTACCACCTCCACCAGTAGCTGTACTAGGGGGAACAATTGCCTTAGGGGCAGGAGTGGTGGTGGTTTGGTCTTTGGACTTGGTACAATCCGAAGTCCAGTGCCCTTTCTGTTTACAGAATTTGCAACAGGGCTTCTTTTGGCCTTTTCCCTTTGTAGACTGTGAATCCCCACCAGATGCAGATTTTTGGGGCCCTTGTGAAGACTTCTGGTCTTTTGACTTATCCCCACCTGTTAGAATCGGGGGTCTCTGATTGGCACAGGTAATTACTTGTGACAAGCAGGGACCCTCTACTCCAGTAAGGGCAAGGGACTTACTCCTTAAAATAACCCCTGCTCACCCTCTAGGTTGCTTGGCGCAAGCAGACAAGGCTAATCTCAGAGCGTTATGGGTTAAGCATTTGTAAATACACACAGCAACTCAGTGACAACATCACACATGGACACCACACCAGGGTTGTATAAAAATAAGTATTCTTTATATAAAAAGGCTTAGTACAAGACCCAAATAACGTTTCTTAACAGGAGGCCATAATACTATCTTAGGAAGGAGCGTTTCTGGTTAATGATATGCGTATCTTTGTGTATCGTGCGCTTCGCGCTGACTGTGCGGTTCGTTTCAGGGAAGATTGTATCCCAAAAAGAGTTAGTTAATGTTGCGGACACGCGGGTCCGATGCGTACAAAGTCAAGGTGACTCTTACAGTACCTTTGCAGTTTGTAGGGGTCGACGCGGATAATGCTGCAGGTGAAGGGCTCCAGGAGTGTGCGTTGGCTCTCCTCCGGTGCAGCCCAGCTTGGTTAGATACCCCGGTTCGGGGCGTCTGGGCGGGGCTGCAGGGCGGAGCGGACGGTCCGGGTTGTAGCGGCTTCACGGTGCGGCGCAGGATGCGCGTCTTGCCTTGGAGCGGGGATGCCAATACGAACCCAGCGGCGCAGTACGGGGCTGTCGGTACGCTTCGGCGTACGGGGCAGACTCTCCCGGCGGAGCGCTCCGGTCCATAGCTGCCTGCGGCAGGGGCGGCGAGGCGAGCAATGCGGCTCAAGGGGGGAGGGTGCAGCGGGGTGAGGGCGGCCCGGCAGTGGACAGTGCGGGTACGGCTCGTGCAGAGCAGAGCCACATGGTGCGGGGCGGCCACGGACACGGCTGCAGAATGAACAGGGTTTCGGGTCGCACTTCGATCGCGGCTCCAGCGGCGGGGCAAGTTTCAAGGCAATGTTCAGCGGCTCTTGAGGCAGGAGGAGTCCAATATTCCTGGGACTCCGTTCAGGGGGCAAACTCACCCACAAGCCCTTGGAGATTTAGGTTGAAGCACAAGTTCTACAAAGTCTCTTTCAGTCTTTTCCTCTCCTTTCTCAGCAAGGCACCCACTGCAGGCCAATCCCCCAGGTCAGGGACAGTACTCCTCCTTCAGCTTTCCCAGGTCCTTCTAGTCGGGCAGAGGTTCTTCGTGGTTCAAGCGGGATCTGATTTCTTAGGAGCAGGGCTCCTATATTTATAATACATTTCTTTTGTTCTTTGCGGCCAGGGGGCCTTTGCCTAGTTCAGTCCGGTTTCTGTGCACTTTGTTGTGGTGACTCTGGGTTGTCTTTTCAGTGTGCAGGCAGAGACATCAGACACTCCACAGGAGGGCGATCCAGCATTGTGGTGGCAGAGCACAGCCCTATTCAGAGTCCAGGTGTACTCCTCCCACCAATCCTGGTGTAATCTTTCTATTCACCACCTGGCTGCCCAGACTGTCTCCTGGAATCCCCCAGCCCTGTCACTCACACAAACCAGACAGCAGATACACATCAGAGCAGAGGTGGGCTGAAATGGTTAAGCAAGCAAATACCAACTTTCTAAAAGTGGTATTTGCAAACACAGAACATTAAAATAAACTTTGCTACAAGATGTATTTAATTATTCTGAGTTCAGGCATATCAAACTCGAGTTTCTACCATGTTCCCTGAGTCTGATAGGATTATAGAGTGAAATAATTCCAGCAGCCCATTCTGGCCTATGGAGAACAGGTAGCCTTACAATAGTGAAATCGAAAATGGCTGTAATTCACTATTAGGACATGCCACACACATCAGGGCTTGTCCTCTCTTACACTTACAATGCACCCTGCCCTTGGGCCTACCATAGGGGTGACTAATATGAAGTTAAGGGAAGGTTTAGGGACTGGCAAGGGGGTGCCCTTGCCCAGTCAGCAGGACAGTACCAGACTGCACGCAGGTTCTGCAATGGCAGACCTTAGACACATTTTACAAGGCTGCGTCTGTGGGTGGCACAACTGGTGCTGCAGGCCCACTAGCAGTATTTGGATTTACAAGCCTTGGGCACTGCTGGTGCACTTTACTGGGACCTGACAGTAAACCAAATGAGCCAATCATGGAATTCAATCAATGGATACATTTTATCAAGGGAGCACTTGCACTGTGGCACTGATTGGCAGTGGCACAGTGCCCTGAGCGGCTAACACCAGCAAAACACATGAGGCAACAGCAACAAAAAGTGGAGGGAGACCCACGCCAAGGTGCCAGGTCTAACACCACCTTTCTTTTAGGGGCCCTCGTGAATACTTCTGGTCTTTTGCCTTATCCCCACCTTTCTCAGATCCTTTAGGATCTTGCTTCTTGGTGTCACCCCCTTGGTTCTGGGTTTTCTGCTTCACCCTGGTTCTGACCCATTTGTCTACCTTCTTTCCCAATTCTTGGGGAGAGGTCAGATCAGAGTCCACCAGGTACTAATGCAACAACTGGTTTTGGCAATTATTAAGGATCTGTTCTCTCATTATAAGATTATACAATCCCTTAAAATCAGTAACTCTACTACCAACCAGCCAACCCTTCAGAGCCTTGGTTGCACAATCAACAAAGTCAGTCCAGTCCTGAGTCTGTGCTTTCTGGGTATCTCTGAACTTCAACCTGTACTGTTCAGTGGTTAAGCCAAACGCATCTATCAGTGCACTCTTCAGGACTTCATAATCATCAGCATCCTCTTCTCTAACAGTGAGGAGCTTGTCTCTACCTTTATCAGAAAAGGAGAGCCACAAGATTGCTGCCCAATGTTTCTGGGGCACCTGTTGTACTTTACAGGCCCTCTCCATAGCAGTTATCCACTTGTGAATATCATCCCCACTCTGTTAGGGAGGAACAACCTTGGACAGGTTCCTATGGTCTGGAATGTAATCTCTGCCTCTAGGGACACTGTTGCTGCCACCAGGGGGTTCTAACCCATCTTTTCTAGAAGCTCTCTGGAGCTCAAAGGCTTCTCTATGTAAGGCCAACCGCTTGGTTCTGAAGGCAAGTCTTGCTTCCTCATACTGGAGCATCTTGTACCTTCTTTCAGAGGAGGTCTCTCCTCAATTAGAGTATGAGTTCCTCTGCTGGACAGATTCTCTGTCAGAGTGATATGCGTGGTTAGATTCCCTTGAAGGGGACCTAGGCCTCTCTTCACCTCTGTCAGCTCTCTTAGGGACAATTCCCCTATCCTTTTCAGACCCGTGTGGGTCTGGCCCTTCAATTACAGACTCCAGGTCATTTTGATTTTCATCATCTGACCCAGAGACTATGTCTGAACCACCACCTGATCCAGATCCACTAGCTCCTAGAGCTTGTCTAAGATCATCTGCCGTTAGCAAATTTATCAGGTGTTGTGTGGAGGGACTCTGTCCTAACCCCAGATGTCTTGCAACACACATGGCCTTCAAGTCAAAGAAGGTCATGTCCTTATACTGAGGTTGGGTGGACCCACTGGCTCCATCCCTTGAGGACATTCTAGTGTTGTGCAGTGTTGTACTACCTACACTAGTTTGTGGCCTACTGATCCTAGCTTGAGCTGTAGCAAGGGTGTGCTATCCCTTCACAAACAGCTCTAAGTTCAGTAGAACGTATTGATACCAAGCTTGACTTTTATATGTACCTTGAGTACCTTTAGTGGTTTTCAGTTAGTAATTCAAATAGAGATTTTCTGGTAAAACAATGGCAAGCTGGAATCCCACACTCTGCCCACAAATGTGTGAAGTTGGCCTGGCATATGCTGGTCACTAGTTATAGTGGCCACCTTGCAACAGTCCAATTCGACTCTTATGGTAGATCGGTTTAAAACAACCTTTTAAAGAAAGCTATCCTAGTGGTACCTGTGGAGAGCAGCCTTCAGGCTAAGTCTCAGAGGAATGTAAAGCAGCTTGTTTTACCTTATTATCTCTTGAATTACCAAATGAAAGGACACCACATAGGTATATATATCAAATATATATGTATTTATTTCTAGACACACTCTACTAATCTCTTTATGAGATTAGAAGTCAGGAACACATTCAAATATCAACGTTTCACAATAAGTTAAGCACAAATATGGCTGGGGCCCCAGGGGCGTACCAGACCATATACTAAAAAAGAGGTTTAGGAAAGTCGACTTGCAAGGGGACAAGGCCTAGGGCCTGTAGAATCGCTGGGGCTTCACTAATCCACCCAAGGCAGGTAAGTAAAAGACCCACGGGAGACGCGTGCAGTGTGAGAACACAACTGCGGGTTCCCTATTGATTTCAATGGAGCAAGTCGCGGTTGGATTTTTAAAGTTTGAGGGTATTTCGAGGAAGTCTTCAAGCAAGCCACTTACAAGGTAAGTAATTCGAGGGCCAACACACACTAGGGCATCGGAGTGCACAAGTTACCTCACCCAGGGAAGCCGGGTGCATAGGTGTCTTTTGGTGTCGGGTCGCGTCGCTGTTTTCCATGGAAGCCAAAGAAGATTTGCTGCTTGCGAAGACTGAAGAAGTGTCCGGTGGAATCCAAGGCTGGATTCAAGATGAAGATGACCTGAAAGCAGAAGGGACAGTGTTCACAGTCACTTGCCAGTGACCCGGGGCCAGGAAGATGGATGCCCACAGAAGTCAGGTGATTTCAGGTGATCAAGGGTATATTGACTCTTCCACCACGAGGACCAGGAGGCATTGACGATGGCCAGGAGCTGGATTCGGAGTGTCCCACAAAGTCTGCAGCTTACTGAGGTGTCGGCAACCGGATTGGACCTAACAAGCCTTGGCAACAGCAAGTCTTGTGGAATTCAAGAAAAGTCAGCGGTGCAGACCAGCAAGGTCTGAGGGACTCACCCATTAAGGGCAAGTCAGGGCAGTCCTGGAGCAACCAGGGGAGCCCTTTGGTTTGATGAAGAAGTCTTCAGGGGACCCACAAGCCAGCCAGCAAGGGATCACAAAGACGCCTCGTGAGGATTCGCTTCACAGGAGCCCATGGTCACTCGGGATGAGGTAGGGCTCTGATTTTCGAGGGAAATCCTGCTGGAGCATTGGTCCACATGTGGTCCAATGCACAAGTTTGTAGAATGTCGTGAAGGGGTTGCACTTGACAATAGTGCAAGGTACCCGGGTATTGCTGTTCCTCGTCACTCGTGGGGTCCACTTCCCTCAGCTCTGCTGGGGACTCACAATGGCCATCAAGAAGTCAGGAAATCCACTTCTGGGGCTGCAGGAACTTCGGACTCCGGTGGGAGCGGGAAAGATTGCGACCTTTGATGCAAGTTTTTGGTGCCTGCCAAGCAGGGGAGTCACTCCTTGACTCCAAGGGGGATTCTTCTGTCTTCCAAAGGTAGTGGAACATCGAAGGGCCAGGATTCTTCTTGTAAAGCGTCCTCCAGGGTTATCTAACTTGCAATAGCAAGGTGTACCTATCTTATAGTAAAAGAAAGGGAGGGACTAGCTCTATGACCACTCCTCTAGGAGGGTCAGGGGGGTGGGTGGTTACACCCACTTCCCTTTGTCCAGTTTCGCGCCAGAGCAATGGGCTGGAAGCCCCTGAACCGGTTTGAGCTGGCATATGCACAGAGGAGCCTACTGCTCCCCCAGTGCAGGACTTCAAAGCACTCTAAGAGTGCACCCACCCAGATCCAATACACTAAATCCTGTCTGGAAGGTGGTGACACCGCCCTGTGACAGGATGCCTATTGTTGGGCCTCCTCCACTGCGAGTTTCAGTCAGCAGCAGGAGGGCAGCCCAGTGTCTGTGCTGGTGGCATCCATTTTGTGATGCCAGGGCTCTTTCAGATTTCTACCTTGATTTCTCGATCGCTTTATTGCTGTGCAGGCGCACTTTAAAACAGTACATGCATTTCCACTTACCACAGCCGGAAGCCGAGCGCCGCCTGTCTACCAGGCTCCTGTTGTGTTTTTTCCTTCCCTATTTCGGCTTGCTGTCCTGTTCTTCTTTCAGCAGTCCCCTCCATCGGTTTACATCCCCAGTCAGTCAGCACGGCCCGTACGTCGCACTTCACACCGTAATGAAGCGCTACCCCCCCTGCGCGCACTGCCTCCACCTCAGAGCCGCCCGGCATGCGTCGCCGCTCACCACACAGGTGTATGTTGTCAATAACCATTTATTTGTTGCTGCAATAAAAGCAGTCATTACATCTGACCTCCCTGTTTCATCAATTATGGATAGATTATTGGATGTGAACATCTGCAAAAGCTTGCTGCTGAACTCACCTACTGGCTGGGATTAGATAAATTATTAAACTGTTGTTTATTGTCAGGCCAGAACCTCAACTGGGAATCCAGGGAATTCGAGTACTAACAAACCCCCATCAGCAGGTACCTAAAATTGTTTAGTATTGCCACCATTTCCCAAAAGGTCTTGCCATTTATTATTTCCACGTATTTCTAGCTGTTATAACATACTTGTTAAAAGCTCTTGGCAGGCACTGCATTTCCAGTCATTGTCACGTTGCCAGAATGAAAATGATACACACAGCACAGTGCGTTTTCTTTCTCGTTCTATCGTTGTTAAAGTACGGCAGATCAAGCTTAATTTTTTATGGGGCCATGTGTTTCTAATTAGCGTGGAGGCACGCACTGCCCCCGACCTCTCAAAGGAAAAGAATCTTGTGAAACCAAGATTTTTTTCCTTTGAGAGACCCCATAAAGATAAGAAAATGCTTTGCGACAGCAGCAAAGCAGGTGACCCAGTCCGGATCGGAGGTGAAAGGGCATCAACAAAAATCTCTCATTTACAATGGCAGGCCACCATTTTGCATAAACGGTGACACCAGCCAATGAAAATGAGGGGCGGGCTTCAAGTCCCCTTCTCAAATCTACTCTCCTACAAAATCGAGAACTAAAAAATGGGTCCTTAACTGCTGTATGGGTAGTAAGATACACCAGTGCTTAACTTGTGCCGGTGCTTTACGGTGCTTAGCACCGGCACTTAATTATCAGGGCCGGGTCTACGTGTCTGAAGCAAGCAGCATTATTCACATGGTTGATAACATAATTGATTACTGCTCCTGAGACCCGGTGAAGAAGAGTGCTGCAAACTTGCATAGTACTGGTGTTGCGGTGCGGCAGTGAGAGCCTGAGCCAAGATTCAGCCAAAAAGATTCATTTCAGATTTATGATGGCAATACGGAAGGTTGCGTCCTGAGAATGTGGACGTGTTTTTTTGGCTGCCCGGCCGAATTGTGACCCCACTCCAAGCCTGGCGCCTCGTGGAATTTGTGGTGGTTCCGTTTACTGGAAATGTTTTGATTTCTTGTAAATGCGCCAGTGCTTTCAGTTTCATTCTGAGTAGAACGGGTGGCGGGCACTTTTTACAGGGTCTGCTGTGACGCGGAAGGGCGGGGAGGAAAGGGACTATTTAACAGAATCCCTCGTTCTATATCGGCTCTTTCTGCAGACCCGACCTTGCAGCAGAGACAGGTAGAGAGAGAAACATCTACATTCAACTTCGGCTAATGTTGGGGGCGGGGCGGGGCTGTGGGCCCGGGGACGTTCAAAGGCATTAAATGTAACCGGCTGCTGTAGCTTCCTCTTCTCAGACAGGCATTTAGTCTCTCACCCTGATCCTTTCACACTCGTTTACGGTTTCAGTCCTTCCCTCCCTGCCCATCTACTCACCGCAACACTGCCTGCCCACTTCTTCTGCCACTGGCACTTCGCTTCTCACCTTCATCTCGTACCTCCATTGACGATTAATAGGTCTCTTTTCTTCACTGTTCCTCGGTTCAGCACAGTCTCTCTCTGTCTTCGCCCTCTCACTGCATTCACCACAGGCACTCTGTCGGAATTCTTCTCAACGTGTACTTTTATTCCGACCAAGCATTTATTTCTGTCTCCTCCCCAGCTTGCCCCACATTCGCTACAGATTCTGTCCACCCCCTTTATAAAGCGCCCTGATACCTACGGGTCAAGCTAGCGCTATATAAAACTTTTAAAATAAAAAAATAAAATAAAATAAATTATTGCCGCTGGGGAGGAAGTCAAGGGAGGAGAGAGTAGAGCTTCCCGACCTCCCGCCAAACCTAAGAAGAGGAGGGAGGGTGCAAAGTACAATGGGATAGAGAGACTAGACAAAAAGAGGAATTAAGGGGAGCAGGAGGGAACAGAGCAGGGAGGTACTCATACTCAGGACTTAAAGTGGGCCGGGTCCTAAAAGGGGGTGTCGAACTGGGTCCCTATCTGGCTCTATTTTCATGCCTTGGCACAGCCGGTCCGTTTCTTATCTACTAACGGTAGCGGTTTTTTTTTTGCAGAGTTTTATATAGCGCGAACTTGACCCGAATCCAATCAGGTATCAGAGCGCTTTACATAGCACCAGTTACGTTACATGAGAGGACACACATACATGTTTTTTGTTAGGCACAGGGAGATTAAGTGATTTTGCCCAGAATCACAGGATGTTCAGCGTCTTTACCGAGACTCGAACCCAGTTCCTTAGGTCCGAGGTCGATCGCCCTAGCCGTTTGGGTGAGCATGCCCTCAAAGCAGTATTATAGTAAAGAGGCTAGCAGTAGCCATAAACACACCGTCGTTACTGTCTGGCCGCCCCCAGCCTGTGGCGTAGCTTGGGCCGCCTAACGAGCTTCTAGGTGTGTGGCACCGCACCAGCCACCAGTAGCGGCGTCAGTGTTTAAATTAAGATTTTCTTGCGGGTACCCTGTGCACAAACATTATTTGCTTTAAATTTCTTATAATTTATTACACTCGTCGGGGAGAGGCTGGGGAAAAGGCCTCCTAAAATTGCCGTGGCTATGAATGCGAGGAATTGGCTCTTTGAAGTTCGCAGGGGTAGGCAGAGAGGACTGACCTCCTCGACATCGGATTTGATCATCAGAGAAGACATGAGGTGATGAATAATGTGTGTTATTCCGGAAAGACAATCAACATCAGTTAAATCAGAGATTCGACTTTTGACCTTATTTCTGTGTCAGGCTCCGGCGATTATCTCTGTGAACACATACATTCCTTTTTACCATTTCTATCTAAAGAACAGCAGAAGGAAGCTGTGAAAGAGGACACGAGCACCAATCTGCCGGACACGGACAGATCAATTATATTGGATCCACTCCAGGCAACCGAGCTATTGTCTTCTGTCTGCTGCTCCAGCCCGATCCCATTTCACCAACCTGGCAATGTCACAAACAGGGGTCAGGGACAGGCACAGAATGGCCTGCAAAAGGCAAAAACTCTCCTAGTACACCAGCAATTTAAAAGGACATTGCCAAAACTGGAGAGCTTTTTATTAGCTTTTTGCTACAGCATTTGTATTTATTGTCAGAGGCGTGCATTATGCTCTCAGCGTCACACAACTACTCAGCTTTACTGCTCACCGCATTTTTACGCCTATGCTGCACAGCCAATTAGAAAATATTTTTTTTATCCCCGATGCTGAACGTGACGTGACCTAAGGATTTTGTCAGTGCTTGGTTTAATTAAAGTACCCACAACTCTGTACTATGGGCACATGGGTTATCAACAGTATGGTAGGTTAGTTTAGAGATATGGTAGGTGTGAAATGTCGGTATGGTGGGTGTGGTAGATTAGGAAGGATTGGTTTGGTAAGTGTATGGTATTTAAAGTTTTATATGGTGTGGTATGTAATGTTAGTTATGGTATGTAAAATTAGATATGGTATATATATATATATAAATAAATAAATATATGGTATATATAAGGTATGGTCCAGAAGGGATGGTATATAAGGTAAGATATGAAAAGCTTCCACAGAACAGAGAACTCAGCCACACAACTGTGTGGATACATGTAAACATACAGAAACATTGTGGGGCATGGAAGCCTATACATTTAGAGGTCTATTTGTTTCAAAGTTGTTCTAAATGCTGATAGAGAAAGTCATGAATGGATTTATTTTCAATTACTTAAAGCAAGGAAGGAGCGCGTCCTTTTTACTTCCTAGTACAAGTGCATTCTGTTTAAACCCTAAGCCCTAAGTAGAGTACCGTAGCACCACTGGCTTATGTTTCTAGAAAAAATGAACTGTGACTCTCACAAAACATTGTGGTTAAACTATCACTAGGCCTCAGGGAAACAGAAAACCAGAAACTCTTCCACTGAATCTTCCCCCCTGGCTCTCCGCATAATATATTTAATTGCTCAGAAAGCATAAGTAGTCTGCCTACGCACACCTCTACAAAGTCTTTACATACTATATTTCAAACTGGAAGGTCGCAAACCACTTTCACTTTGCCTTCCTGTTTCAAAAAATATATCTGGTGTCCTTTTTTCCTATCTCATCTGATCTGTTTGCTGCATTTTAATTAGATGAATGGTTGTGTTATTGAAGGAAATGTATTTTGGTCCATAGCTTTGCTATGGTTAAACAACTCTAATTGAAAAGAATATACTTGGAATATTGTTTAATATCTTCTTCACGGTTGTGACATTTCCAAGCACTGGGCGTTTGGTTTGAATTGTGATAATAGCAATAGCACTTATATAGAACACACTGTGCCCTACTCTGTCTAGGCACTATAGAGTCTTTTACCAGTAATAAGAAATGATGATATCATACAACGAGGACGGTTTTAGGGTGGTCCTAAATATCATTGATTTAAGCTGCCACCAGATGTCTAAAAGCAGAGTGTTCCACTGCTTAAATACCCCCCACCCACACACTTAATAATCAAAAGTCTGCTGATTCTGAACATAGTACTTCTGAGTCAAACGACCTTGGCCCTTTGGTACAAATGGGGTAGATATGTTTTCCTTCAAGTAAAAGAATGCTAAGTGCTTAATTGATAATGTACTGTTTTGGAAAGTCCAGGCAGTTGAACTTAATGTGGCTTTCAATTTGGAGCGAACACGCCGCTCCTGGTATTGGATATATGACCTCTCTTACATGTAGGGGTGTAGCTAGTATTGCTGCAGCAGGTACAGTGGCATCAGGCCACAGAGCCCCGAGGTGCCCAATAAACCCTGGTAATTGCTGACTACCCCAATAACAGTTAAAGGGGGCATTTTCCTTGCTTGCAGCAGGGCCCATTGCATCCTTGCTACTCCATCGCTTCCATGCAGGCAGCATTTCTAACACTGTCATTCTGTGCTGCCTCGAGTCTGTGCAACAGACCTTTGCTTAGGCTAAGCCAAAGGGATTTGCATCATTCCTAGCATAACAGAGTATTGAAGTGTTTCGTACATAAAAAGCTTAGGAAATGCAGATTTCTTTGAAAACATTCAAAATGCTCCACTGCAACATACCTAACCACCACACCCTCATCACCTCCACCAGAATGGGCAAGGCTCCTTTGTTATGTTTGTCCTTACTGTGATATTTGGATTTTTCACAATCTTATTGACTTCTTCAGTGATGTAACATTTAGGGCAGCTGTAGCACCAACACTGTGAAAATTGTTCCAGCTAAAAATTGTTCCAGCGCTACTGGCTTGGTTTGGGTGCCTTTGTTTGACATTTTAATGTTTTCTGGCCTCGCTGAGTGCCTTTGTTTGATGTTTCCATGCTTTCTGGCCTGGGTGCCGCCATTGTGTAATGTTTCCATGCTTTCTGGCCTGGGTGCCTTTGTGCAACATTTTCATGCTTCCTGGTCTGAGTACCGTGTGAGATTATGATTTCTGGCCTGGGTGCTTATGTCAGGTCATCATTTATGATTTACTATGCTTTGAAAGTTAATACAGATAAATATCTAATGGAAAATGTGTTGTGCACCATTTTGGTCTTTGTTTTTACAAAATGTTCTGGAGGGGAGAATTCCCCCCCTGCTGCCCCCCAACACCTATATCAGCCGTTAAGCTCGCTTGCTAGGCAACATATGGGGGCTGGTCTAACAAAACTTGTGAGGGCTGCTTTGGGTTACCAGTCCGGCCCTGAGTGTCTATTAATTAATAATTTTTGTGACTGACAGTGGGAAACTAACTCTGTACTCTGCCACCACCGTCACCCTGCTTTTGGAGTAATATCTTTATGAACTCCAAACCCCTTCGGCCACTGGAAGTAACTAAGTGACTCATTCAACTGTATTGTATGATTTTATTCAGTTTATCTATTTAGTATGTTTTCACAACATTTTGGTTTAAGTTGTATCTTTGAACTCATAGACTCTGTTAAAAATGGCATCCCCCAGTATTGTCCTTTACCCAAATCAGCACATAGAGCACTGGAATTATCCCTTTTCAATGCATTAGTGATTCTAGCTAATTTATTCCCAAATTGTGCTTTGAATGCACTTTTGATTTAATCTTTTTCCAAATTTTCACAGGGCAGGGAAACCTCCTATCAAAATCTTACTATGATGAAGGCTCCCTTGCTGAAATTCAGATCCGGTATGGGGTATTATTACATCTGACTTTTAGCAGTGCCAGTTGAGGATGTGGGTGGAGCTAATAGAGTAAGTGGGTGGAGCAAGTAGAGGAAGTGGGCGGAGCCGGAGAAAAGTAGGTGTGGCCTCTGACAAACATTTGAGCACCTGTACTTCATATTTTACAAATTAAGCACTGAGATACACCAATCATTAGTGTTCCTATCAGGCATCCGGGCCCCGGTGCTGTTGCACATGCTGCACCAATTATAGCTACGCTCCTACTATTTCCGTCTCCCACGTCTCCTCTTTCGGTCTCAGCTGCGGTTTCTTCACCTGGTTCTCCCCTGTCTCTGTAAGCGGTCTCATTGTCACCGGACTCTGATTACCGCACCTGCATCTCTTTCTCTCTCTCTCACCTGTCCTTCGCAGTGGTCGCTTCCCCTCTGCCTTTCTCCTTCCCTGTTTGGCTTTACCCTCTTCCATTCTAGACTTGGTGATGGGAGGGAAGGGGTTTAGGTGCGGGGGCTTCTCTGCCAGCAACAACTCAATATTTTGCAACTTTGTTGCAGGGCTTTCTTGAAGAAGAAATTAATGCAGTTTGGGTTTCCTTTACCACTGGCTCCAGTCAAGTGTCGCCTTTTGCACGCAGGCTGCAGTGTGGAAGGGAATGAGTGGTCCACCCACACGACGGCTCACAGGGCCTCACCCGCACAGCGGAGCCCGGGGTTACACCCAGGGGTGTCACTCAAAATAATGGTGCCCCAGCGGAATGTGTGTAGGGGTTCACAGATATTCATGGCTTCGGGCTGAATGGGACCCTCCTAGAAAGCAGATGGGCTCCCTGCCACGCAGCGCGTGCGGTGCACTCCTGATCATCTACAGAATCACCAGTGAAAAAGTGAGAATGGAAAGAAGTTGTTGCAAGCCAGAATTTTGGCGAATGTAGATTATTATTTACTTAAAATGTTATTGACCACCCTCTACGGAGTTAACGAGAGAAGAGAATTACAGGATGCGTAACTAGAAGTTGGAGCCCAGGTTAAGTTTAAATACATCGACGAACGTTTTACACCCACAAGGAACAACTGTGGACAGTGGTGTATTTTCAAGGAATGAGCTGATTGATTGTCACCGCGGAACAAATAACGTGTGCAGGAGAGTAGGATCTGCACTTATGTTGCCCCCACTTTTTTTCTGGCTATAGTCTGGCTGGGTCCCTGCTAATCAGGGCCCCAGTCTCTCTGTTCTCTCTAAACTACTTGTAGCGCATATTAGATGCACTAGTGATTGGACACTGTGGTGCCTTATGAGCCCCTAGTATATGGTACCTTAGGTACCAAGGGCATAGGTACTTTACAGGCCTACCAGGGGCTGAAGCATGTATTATGCCACCCCTGGGAAGCAGACTAAATCTGACACCTCAGGCCTCCTACTGCAGCCTGGGTGAGGTAGTGTTAGCACTCCTCACAGAGGTATAGGTTCCAATATCTCACCATACACACACATATAAACCTATCCGCCACCCCTATGGCAGGCCCTATCAATCCTGAGGGCAGGGTGCTTGGTTTACAATGTGAGGGGGTGCCTCTGCCTGAGCAGGGCCCCTCTAGAGCTGGCAGGGTCTATTCCCTGTGGCTGTTTGTGGATGCGGTTAAACCATATACTCTTAAGTGCATTATAACCTCCCGGTTAATGCTAACTTTGGAATGACTGCATCAAAACATGTTGTGTTTGGTGTCAAACATCTTGGAATCATACCCCCACACCAGTAACTGGTTTGGGAGTATGATCCCACCCTTCTAGAGGAGATGACATGTACGCACTGTGGAAACACGGTAGAAATCTGAAAGAGCCCTGGCATCACAAAATGGATGCCACCAGCACAGACACTGGGCTGCCCTCCTGCTGCTGACTGAAACTCGCAGTGGAGGAGGCCCAACAATAGGCATCCTGTCACAGGGAGGTGTCACCACCTTCCACACAGGATTTAGTGTATTGGAGCTGGGTGGGTGCACTCTTAGAGTGCTTTGAAGTCCTGCACTGGGGAAGCAGTAGGCTCCTCTGTGCATATGCCAGCTCAAACCGGTTCAGGGGCTACCAGCCCCTGCTCTGGCGTGAAACTGGACAAAGGGAAGTGGGTGTAACCACCCACCCCTCTGACCCTCCTAGAGGAGTGGTCATAGAGCTAATTCCTCCCTTTCTTTTACTATAAGATAGGAACACCTTGCCATTGCAAGTTAGATAACCCTGGACGACGCTTTACAAGAAGAATCCTGGCCCTTCAACGTTACCAAGGGCATAGGTACTTTACGGGCCTACCAGGGGCTGAAGCATGTATTATGCCACCCCTGGGAAGCAGACTAAATCTGACACCTCAGGCCTGCTACTGCAGCCTGGGTGAGGTAGTGTTAGCACTCCTCACAGAGGTATAGGTTCCTATATCTCACCATACACACACATATAAACCTATCAGTCACCCCTAAAGCAGGCCCTATCAATCCTGAGGGCAGGGTGCTTGGTTTACATTGTGAGGGGGTGCCTGTGCCTGAGCAGGGCCCTTCTGCAGCTGGCAGGGTCTATTCCCTGTGGCTGTTTGTGGATGCGGTTAAACCATATACTCTTAAGTGCATTATAACCTCCCGGTAAATGCTAACTTTGGAATGACTGCATCAAAACATGTCGTGTAACTGGTGTGGGAGTATGTTCCCACCCTTCTAGAGGGGATGACATGTACCCACTGTGGAAACACGGTAGAAATCTGAAAGAGCCCTGGCATAAAAAAAAAACGAAGTCCTTCGGCACCCGCCCCTCCGCCTGGAGCAACGCATGGTGGCCATCAGCCCTCGGTCCGTCCCCCACCCCTACGGACCACGCAAGAAACCTTGGCATAATCCTGGACTCCTCCCTCTCCTTGAATCGCCAGATCAACGCCGTCTCCTCCACTAGTTTCAATTGCCTCCGGATCCTTCGTAAGACTTTCAAATGGATCCCCCCCAACTGCAGAAAGACGGTCACCCACGCCCTCATCACTAGCAGGCTCGACTACAGAAACACCCTCTACGCAGGAATCAACAAATCCCTCCTATGCAAACTCCAAACCATCCAGAACGCTGCCGCAAGGCTCATCTTAGGAACACCACGCCACGAGCACATTACCCCGCACCTGCGCAGACTCCCTTGGCTCCCCGTCGAGAAGAGAGTCACTTACAAACTACTCACACACGCCTACAAATCACTCAACAACATCAGGCCCAAGTACCTCAACGACAGATTGAGTTTCCACTCACCAGTGAGGAATCTTCGCTCGGCCGACCTCACGCTGGCAGAAATCCCCCGCATCCGCCCTAGCAGATCCGGAGGCAGGGCCTTCTCCTACACCGCGGCCACGGCCTGGAACTCTCTCCCGTTGGAAATACGACGTACACCAACCCTGCTGGCTTTCAGGAGTGCACTCAAGACTTGGCTTTTCAACTGACCTGAGCTGCCCTACCCCCCCACCCCTCAGCGCCTTGAGACCATCACGGGTGAGTAGTGCGCTTCACCAACCTCTGATTGATTGATTGACCAGCACAGACACTGGGCTGCCCTCCTGCTGCTGACTGAAACTCGCAGTGGAGGAGGCCCAACAATAGGCATCCTGTCACAGGGAGGTGTCACCACCTTCCAGACATGATTTAGTGTAATGGAGCTGGGTGGGTGCACTCTTAGAGTGCTTTGAAGTCCTGCACTGGGGGAGCAGTAGGCTCCTCTGTGCATATGCCAGCTGAAACCGGTTCAGGGGCTACCAGCCCCTGCTCTGGCATGAAACTGGACAAAGGGAAGTGGGTGTAACCACCCACGCCCCTGACCCTCCTAGAGGAGTGGTCATAGAGCTAGTCCCTCCCTTTCTTTTACTATAAGATAGGAACACCTTGCCATTGCAAGTCAGATAACCCTGGACGACGCTTTACAAGAAGAATCCTGGCCCTTCGATGTTCCACTACCTTTGGAAGATGGAAGAATCTCCCTTGGAGTCAAGGAGTGACTCCCCTGCTTGGCAGGCACCTGAAACTCTAATGAACGGTCGCAAACTTTCCCGCTACCCGCCAGAGTCCGAAGTCCCTGCAGCCCCGGAAGTAGATTTCCTGACTTCTCGACAGCCATTGTGAGTCCCAAGCAGAGCTGAGGCAAGTGGACCCCACGAGTGACGAGGAACCACAATACCTGGGAACCGTGCACTATTGTCGAGTGCAACCCCTTCACGACGGTCTATGAACTTGTGCTTTGGACCATTTGTGGCCCAAGCCTCCAGCAGGTTTTGCAGCAAAAATCAGCGGCCTACCCCATCCCGAGTAACCGTGGGCTCCTGTGAAGCATTTCCTCAAGAGGCATCTTTGCGATCCTTTGCCCATTGGCTTGTGGGTCCCCCGAAGACTTTCTTACCAACTCAAAGGGCTCCCATGGTTGCTCCAGGCCTGCCTTCACTCACCCTTGCTGGGTGAGTCCCTCAAACCTTGCTGGACTGCACCATCGACTTTCTTCACTCCACACAAGACTTGCTGTTGCCAAGGCTTGTTGGCTCCAATCCGGTTGCCGACACCGCAGTCAGCTGCAGACGTCATGGGACACTCCGAATCCAGCTGTTGGTCATCGTCGATCCTTCCTGGACCTCGTGAGCAAAGAGTCAAAACACCCTTGATCACCTGAAATCACACAACATCCATGGACATCCATCTTCCTGGCCCCGGGTCACTGGCAAGTGACTGTGAACACTGTACCTTCAATTTTCAGGTCTTCTACATCTTGAATCCAGCCTTGGATTCCACCGGACACTTCTTCGGTCGCCGCAAGCAGCAAGTCTTCTTTGGTCTTCATAGAAAACAGCGACGCGACCCGACACCAAAAGACACCTATGCACTCGGCTTCCCTGGGTGAGGTAACTCGTGCACTCCAGTGCCCTAGTGTGTGTTGGCCCTCGAATTACTTACCTTGAAAGTGGCTTGCTTGTAGACTTCCTCGAAGTACCCTAAAACTTTAAAAATCAAACTCCGACTTGCTCCATTGTAATCAATAGGGAACCCGCGGCTGTGTTCTCACACTGCATGCGTCTCCCGTGGGTCTGTTACTTACCTGCTATCACTGCAGTCGTGAAGCCCCAGCAATTCTACAGGCCCTAGGCCTTGTCATTCTCCAAGTCGACTTTCCTAAACCTCTTTTTTAGTATATGGTCTGGTATGCCCCTAGGGCCCCAGCCATATTTGTGCTTAACTTATTGTGAAACGTTGATATTTGAATGTGTTCCTGGCTTCTAATCTCATAAATAGATTAATAGAGTGTGTCTAGAAATAAATACATATATATTTGATATATATACCTGTGTGGTGTCCTTTCATTTGGTAATTCAAGAGATTATAAGGTAAAACAAGCTGCTTTACATTCCTCTGAGACTTAGCCTGAAGGCTGCTCTCCACAGCTACCACTAGGATAGCTTTCTTTAAAAGGTTGTCTTGAACCTATCTACCATAAGAGTCGAATTGGACTGGTTCAAGGTGGCCACTATAACTAGTGACCAGCATATGCCAGGCCAACTTCTCACACAGCCCATGCACGCAACCACGGCATCATTCTGGACACCCAGCTCACCATGAAACAACAGATCAACGTCGTCTCCTCTGCTTGCTTTCACACCCACCACATGCTCCATAAGAACTTCAGGTAGTTCTACCAGGAAGACTGTAACCCAGGCTCTAATCTCCAACCTAGTTGACTACGGCAACGTCCTCTACGCCAGAACTACCAAAGAGCTTGTCTGCCGCCTCCAAACCATCCAGAACTCGGTGGAAAGACTCATCCTTAACCTTCCCAGAAGAGCCAGCATCACCCCTTACCTCAGAGCCCTCCACTGGCTCCCTGTGCAGAAGAGATGCCTCTTCTGGCTCCTCACTCACACCTACTAAGCCTTCCACAACACCGGTCCAACCTACATCAACAACCGCCTGACCTTCTACCAACCGATTAGAGAGATCCGGTTTGCCACCCTTGCCTTAGCCCTCATCCCACACATCTGCTGTAGCTGATGCGGTGGCCATGCCTTCTCCTACCTTGCCGCCAAGCCCTGGAACTACTCGACGACCACCCCACCACCTGTGCATATCACACTCTCAGAGGGACTTCAGGAAGCAGCTGAAGACCTGACTTTCGACAGCCACCTCTCTCCGGCTGAGGATCGCTCAAACCACACAGTGCCTGAAGATCCCCAGGGGTGACAAGCCATGCTATATAACCCCCGATGATTGATTGATTGTAATTATTAACTAATGTCCACATGTTTTACAGGACATCGACCAATTATAAATCAACAGCACTAGCACAACTGCTCTAATGATGAGTCGTTTTTAAGTCTGGTGTTACTAAAATCATATGTGTAATATACTTACTTGGTAGGCTTTATGCCAGCACTCTTCACCCACTGGCCTGTTATTGAATCATGCACATTTTTCTTCTACCCCCTACAGCACGTGGCAGTTGATCAGCCCATTTCAGCCATTGGCTCACTGCACTGTGAGTGACAGCATTCTGGACTTTCACAACGAGGACATCCACATGCACTGTATGGAATTACAGTGCTAAGGATTATTATGGCAATGTATGCCTTTTGAGACAAAAAATATTTTTGTTTTATGCACTTTGTTCTGATTGTTAGATTGATAGGTACCTTGCAGCATCCCTAACAATAAAGATTTACAAAACCATGACATAAAAAAGACAAGTACTGACCAATCCAGGAGGCTGGAAGCCAACACCAGACATATTTGATTTGGTAATGCTTGTTGAATTCTGTGCTCCAGTATCATTGATTCTGCAGTGGTAGAGTATTTTAACATGGCATGTTAGAAAAGACAACATTATTGTCTGACACAGGTATTTCTCCTCTAAACCACTGACTAGTGCTCATAGTATGCAACTCTACATTCAGATGCTCCATCTTTCCTGCTCGTGATTCATTGTATTAGCAACAGTGAATTTGAAAAGAGTAAAATGCCAATGTGACCCTCGTGTGATCTTGTGTTGTCAGTGTGTGCAAGACTAAAGTGTGCAGTATTCAACACGAAGTACCAGGTTATGAGCCATCTCAACGAAGGTATTCAGTATTGGGCTTCTGGTTGGTACAGACCTTATCTGGATACAGAGTCTGACTAAAAGACCAGTTCTCCCTTAGTTGAGGATGGCTCTCATGTCCATGTATACTGGAGAGGCCCAGCAGCATTCCACCATCAATAGCATGGCTGAATCTATAGATGTGTTGCAAGGAGCCTTAACTGAGGCTTAACGCGTGTCAGGAAAGATTGAGGAGACATCCTCCACCTCACAGCTAATGTAATCTTTGCTATATTATATACCAACAGTACAAGCCCATACGCCCCCCCCCTACGAGTTATGGCTCACATAGCATCTGCAGCCAGATTCCCTTCAGGCCACAGAGATATGA